>NW_026988423.1:48587500-49787500 GCF_030222135.1 Aotus nancymaae
CACCTGTAGGAGAGGCGTTCTGATCTTGGGTATTCTCAGCCTTTTTACGCTGGTTTCTTCCCATCATTGTGAGTTCATCCACCTGTCGTCTTTGTAATTGCCTGCTTTCAAATTAGGTCTCTGAGTGGACGTCCAACTTGTTGATTCCCAGCGCAGGAATCTGAGCAACCCACTGCGCGGGCTAAAACAGCAGCATCAAGATTCATGGTGCTTTTCTGCCCAGGAATCTCTGGTCTGGCTTCCCTCTTGAGTCCCTTCTTCAATCAGGTAAATGGGCGACTCTGCCTTCCCGGAGCTCCAAATGTCGATCAAAAGGGGACCCAGTCCCGTTTACTCTGCACCAAGAACCGCTGGCAAAACCGCGACGCCGGCCACAAGAGTCGCCCTGGCGACCCGTGGGGCTCCTCCACTGGGAATCTTCTGGTCCATGGGTAACAAAAATTCATCTGAAAGTGTGGCGTCCTCTCGTTCTGTGCGCTTTCTCTGGGAGCTACAATCCCGACCTGCTAGTGATCAGCCATCTTGGATCTCTCTCCCCTACATGAGTTTTTATCATAAAAGTGATTAATGGCCGGGGCAGTGACTCACACATATAATCCCAGCACTTGGGAGGCTGAGGCGGGCGGATCATGAGGTCAAGAGATTGAGACCACCCTGGCCAACATAGTGAAACCCTGTGTCTACTAAAAATACAAAAATTAGCTGGGCGTGGTGGCGCTCGCCTGTAGTCCCAGCTACTCGGGAGGCTGAGACAGGAGAATTGGTTGAACCTGGGAGGCAGAGGTTGCAGTGAGCCAAGATCCGGCACTGCACTCCAGCCTGGGTGACAGAGCAAGACTCTGTCTCAAAAAAAGAGATTAAAAGAGATAAAAGTGATTAATTTGGCCTGGTTCAGTGGCTCATGCCTGTAATCCCAGCACTTGGGAGGCCAAGGTGGGTAGATCACTTGAGGTTGGGAATTCAAGACCATCCTAACCAACATGGAGAAACCTCATCTCTACTAAAAACACAGAATTAGCCAGGTGTGGTGGCGAATGCCTGTAATCCCAGCACTTTGGGAGGCTAAGGTGGGCAGATCACCTGAGGTCAGGAATTTGAGACCAGCTGGCCAACATGTTGAAACCCATTCTCTACTAAAAATACAAAAAAATTAACTGGGTGTGGTGGTGTGTGCCTGTAGTCCCAGCTACTTGAGAGGTTGAGGCAAGAGACTCGCTTGAACCTGGGAGGCAGAGGTTGCAGTGAGCCGAGACTGTGCCACTGCACTCCAGCCTGGGTGACAGAGTGAGATTCTGTCTCAAAAAAAAAAAAAGGTTGCAGGAAAGAAGCCAGCCAAAACCAAGATAGCAACGGAAGAGATCTCTCTGGTCAACCTCACTGCTTATTGTACTCTAATTCTAATACATTAGCATGCTAAAGGGCACTCCTACCACTGCCATAACAGTTTACAGATGCCATGGCCATGTCTATGGTCTAAAAAGGGGGAGGAACCCTCAGTTCCAAGAATTCTCCACCTCTTTCCTGGAAACCTCATGAATAACCTACCCCTTCTTCAGCATATATTCAAAAAATAACTATAAGTATCATATTCAAGCACCCCATGCTGCTGCTCTGCCTATGGAGTAGCCATTCTGTATTCCTTTACTTTCTTTCTTTTTTTTTTTTTTTTTTTTTGAGACAGAGTCTCTCTCTCTCACCCAGGCTGGAATGCACTAGTGTAATCTCTACTCACTGCAACCTCCGCCTCCCAGGTTCCAGTGATTCTCCTGCCTCAGCCTCCCAAGTAACTGGGATTACAGGTGCCCACCACCACACCCAGCTAATTTTTTATATTTTTAGTAGAGACAGAATTTCACCAGGTTGGTCAGGCTGGTCTCGAACTCCCGACCTCAAGTGATCCACCTGACTCAGCTGCCCAAAGTGCTACGATTATAGGCGTGAACCACCGCACCCAGCCTCCTTTACTTTCTTAGTAAACTTGCTTTCACTTTATGCTATAGACTTGCCCTGAAGTCTTTCTTGCAGGAGGTCCAAGAACCCTCTCCTGAGGTCTGGATTGGGACCCGATTCCTTGACAGTTTGCAGCAAATTACTAATCATATGTGTATCTCTTTTGTTGTACAAATAATATCATACAGTAGATACCTTGTGCACTTTGATTTCTTTTCATTTAAAAATAGGTGATGGAGCACAGTGGCTCGCACCTGTAATCCCAGCATTTTGGGAGGCCGAGGTGGGTGGACAAGGTCAGGAGTTCGAGACCAGCCTGGCCAAAATGATGAAACCCCATCTCTACAAAATACAAAAATCATCCAGGCATGCTGGTCGGCACCCTGTAATCCCAGCTACTCAGGAGGCTGAAGCAGGAGAATCACTTGAACCGGGGAGGCAGAGATTGCAGTGAGCCGAGATTGCACCACTGCACTCTAGCCTGGGCGACAGAGCAAGACTGTGTCTCAAAAAAAAAAAAAGAAAGAAAAGAAACAATCTTTATCGAGTCACCTATGAATGGGTAAATTAGCTTGTTGCCAGTTTTCCACAGCTGTCTATAGTGCTGCAATAAACATCCCTGCCCATGCACCTCTGTGCATTTGCATAGGGTTTCCTCCTGGAAGTGGAGTTGCTGGGTCGGTAGATATGTGTGTTAAACGTTTTAGCAGACGCTACTAGAGCATCCTCCAAAGAGGCTAATCCAGTAGACACTCAAGCTGGAAGTGCAATGGAGTGCCAGCTTCCCCACACTCCCAGATGTCCACTGTCCTCTTCTTCTGCACCACCTGCTTCAATCCTCTCATGGCCCCTCGCTGCAGTATAGCCACCATATGATACAACTTCCGGGAAAATAAATGAAGACCACCAAATGAAAACTAACACACTCTTCATTCCGAGCTTGCTAGAACAAGGGGATCAGCCTCCATCCTTGAAGAGACTCAGAGGCAGGCAGGGGAGAGGGAACACTTTGCAGTGGGAAAGAGGGAAGGCAGAGGGGTGCTTTGTTTTATTTAATTCTTTATTTTGAGATAGAGTCTCGCTTTTTCTCCCAGGTTGGAGTGAAGTGGCAGGATCTCAGCTTAATGCAACCTCCGCCTCCTGGGTTCAAGTAATTCTCCTGCCTCAGCCTCCCAAGTAGCTGGGATTACAGGTGTAGCCACCACGCCTGGCTAATTTTTGTATTTTTAGTAGAGATGGGATTTCACCATGTTGGTCAGGCTGGTCTTGAACTCCTGACCTCAAGTGACTCGCCCACCTCGGCCTCCCAAAGTGCTGGGATTACAGGCATGAGCCACGGCGCCTGGCCCAAACTTGGTGACCTTTCATTAGTTTTACAAGAACAGTTTAGTTTTGGGGAAGGGCTATTATTGTTAAAGCTATAAACTAAATTTCTCCCAAAGTTAGCTTGGCCCACGCCCAGAAATGAGCAAAGACAGGCAACCTGTGAGGCTAGAAGGAAGATGGAGTCAGCCATGTCAGATTTCTCTCACGGTCATAATTTTCTCAGTTTTCATTTTTGCAAAGATGGTTCAGAAGCAATAGGCTAGACCATCTAACCTAAGTGTGTAGGAGATTAACCCATCTAGCTTTGTGTTAGTCCACTGGGTGATGTTTGCACAATGATGAAATTATCTAATAACACATTTCTCATGTAATCCTTAAGCAATGTGTGTCTGTAGAACTGGCTTTCTGTGGTTACTTCTGAGTTGGAAAAGTGGGGAGAATAGGGAAGCTGGGAGCTACAAAAACTGTCTTTGCAAAAACCATAACAGTGAGAAAATAATGACAAAAAGATTTGGCAGGGCGCAGTGGCTCACACCTGTAATCCAAGCACTTTGGAGGCCAAGGTGGGCAGATCACCTGAGGTCGGGAGTTCAAGACCAGCCTGACCAACATGGTGAAATCCCATCTTAAAAAAAAAAAAGAAAAGAAAAAGATCTGACCTAACCAACCCCCACCTTGCCTTTAACCTCCAAACTGCCATTGGTCATTCCTAGGCTTGGACTGAGCTAAATTTGGGGGAAATTTAGTTTATAGTTTAAATGATAATAGCCCTTCCCCCAAATTAAACCATCTTTGTAAAACGAAAGAAAGGCCACAAGGTTAAGAGGATGAGAGGGGCCTGAATTCTGCTAAGATTTAGGTGAGTTACCAGCCATTGTTCCAGAAGTCACAAGATTTGCAACTTCTCCAATTACTCATGTAGATAACATCACTTTTGCAGAATCTGTGATAGGCCTCTTTTTTTTTTGAGACAGAATCTCAGTCTGTTGCCCAAGCTGGAGTGCAATGGCGCAATCTTGGCCCGCTATAACCTCTGCCTCCTGAATTCAAGTGATTCTCATGTTTCAACCTCCTAAGTAGCTGAGATTACAGCTGCACGCTGCCACACCTGGCTAATTTTTGTATTTTTAGTAAAGACAGGGTTTCACCAGGTTGGCCAGGCTGATCTCAAACTCCTGACCTCAAGTGATCCGCCCGCCTCAGCCTCCCAAAATGGTGGGATTACAGACATGAGCCACCGCACTCGGGCCTATGATAGGCCTTTTAAGATGTGTTTTCAGACTTTTGCATTTCTGACTGTCAGATGACTCCACCCAGTGACAACTCTGTGACCCTACCCAGAAGCAGACTCAATGTACAAGGACCATTTTCCACACCCCTATGATTGCATCCCCAACCAATCAGCAGCTCCTGCCTACCAAACTATCCTTGAAAAACCCTAGTCTCTGAACTTTGGGGGAGGCTTGTTTGAGTAATAATAAAGCTCTGGTCTCCTATACAGCCAGCACTGCATGAATTGAATTCTTTGTTGCAATTCCCCTGTCTTGATAAATTGGCTCTGTCTGGGCAGTGGGCAAAATGAAGGCATTGGATGGTTACACTATGGACCAAGCACTGACTCTCCAGACCAAATGCTGCAGAGGCTGGAGTGAGAGTTCTATTGTCACATGCAGCTGGGATACTGTATTTCAGTCTCGTCCCTGAATGCTCTGGCTCTCCTCCCTCCTCAGGAACATCATCTCTCTCCAGACTAGAACCCCAGTCACCATTCAGGTAACAACTCTGCAAAGCTGGTTCTGCAGGCTTGCTCTCCCCATCAGGATGTCCCCTGCTGTGTATTGTGTAGCATTGCTACTTACTCTGCTTTGCATTAGACTTACAATAACTTCAGTGGCAACGGCTACTACTGGGACTCTGTGTGCTCTGCGGACTTCTGGCTGCCAGTATGTGGCTCTCTGTGCCTTGGAACTTTTTTTGAACCATGGGAACTTACTCTGCTCCCACTTGCTGAAAGCTCACCCCTCACACACAGCTGGCAAAGACTGATGGAGTGGGTATGTACTTCCGAGGGGGATGGATCTGTAGGTTGAAAGATTTCCACGAGGTTATTTAAGGGTATATGTTGGTCATGCACGGTGGCTCATGTCTGTAATCCCAGCGCTTTGGGAGACAGAGGTGGGTGGATCACTTGAGGCCAGGAGTTCAAGACCAGCCTGGCCAACATGACGAACCCCTGCCTTAATGAAAAATTCAAAAAGTAGCCGGGTGTCATGGCACACGACTTAATCCCAGTTACTCAGGAGGTTGAAGCAGAGAATAGCTTGAACCTGGGAGGCGGAGGCTGTAATGAGCCGAGATTGTGCCACTGCCCTTCAGCCTGGGCGACCGAGTAAGACTCCGTCTCAAAGGAAAAAAAAAAAGGTATATGTGTCAGAAGTGTGTAAATCAGAGCAACTCCATCTTAAATACAGGCTAGGTAAATGAGGCTGAGCGCTACTGGGCTGCATTCCCAGATGGTTAAGGCATTCTAAGTCACAAGATGAGATAAGAGGTTGGCACAAGACACAGGTCATGAAGACCTTGCTGATAAAACGGGTTGCCATAAAGAAGCTGGCCAAAGCCCACCAAAACCAAGATGGTGACAAGAGTGACCTCTGGTCATCCTCGCTGCTGCACTCCCACCAGCACCGTAACAGTTTACAGATGCCATGGCAAAGTCAGGAAGTTACCCTATATGGTCTAAAAAGGGGAGGCATGAATAAGCCACCTTTTCCTTAGCATATCATCAAGAAATAACCATAAAAGTGGGCAACCAGTGGCCCTCAGGGCTGCTCCGTCTATAGAGTAGCCATTCTTTTATTTTATTCCTCTAATTTCTTCTTTTTTTTGAGATGGAGTCTCGATTCTGCAACCTCCACCTCCTGGGTTCAAGTGATTCTCTTGCCTCAGCCTCCCGAGTAGCTGGGACTACAGGCATGTGCCACTACGCCCAGCTAATTTTTGCATTTTTTAGTAGAGATGGGATTTCACAATGTTGGCCAAGCTGGTCTCAATATCTTGATGTCATGATCTGCCCGCCTCAGCCTCCCAAAGTGCTGGGATTACAGGCGTGAGCCACTGCACCCAGCCTTATTCTTCTACTTTCTTAATAAGCTTGCTTTTACTTAACTCTGAATTATTTCTTGTGCAAGATCCAAGAACCCTCTCTTGGGGTCTGTATCAGAACCTCTTATATGTCTGCTGCTTAAACCTCACCTCCCAGGCCATAGTGCTGAGCCAAGGTGCAGGTGTCGCTGAGAACTCAAACCTCCCAGAGCGTATCTGGGCACATAACCAAGGAAAACAGTCTAATTGCATACAGTAGGCAAAGAGCCAGAAAATTAGCTTCAAAGTAGCATAGAGACAGACGGGTAGCAGGGCGGGTCTCTGAAGGCATCCTGCTTCTAGCTAGGAGTCCCTGTATTTAACTCCTCATAAACTGGTGTACTCGCCATGCTGGATTTGTCAGAGTTCTCTGGTCTCTTGGCTCTTTCCCAGCTTGGGGGAACGTTCTTCTGGACAATGTTTTTTGTTTTTTTTCTTTGTTTTTTTTTTTTTTAAGACGGAGTTTCGCTCTTGTTACCCAGGCTGGAGTGCAATGGCACGATCTCGGCTCACCGCAACCTCCACCTCCTGGGTTCAGGCAATTCTCCTGTTCTCCTGCCTCAGCCTCCTGAGTAGCTGGGATTACAGGCACGTGCCACCTTGCCCAGCTAATTTTTTTGTATTTTTAGTAGAGACGGGGTTTCACCATGTTGACCAGGATGGTCTCGATCTCTTGACCTCGTGATCCACCCGCCTCGGCCTCCCAAAGTGCTGGGATTACAGGCGTGAGCCACCGCGCCCAGCTCTTCTGGACAATCTTGAGTGTTCTCCATGACAGGGTCTCATGCCACTTCCCAGTGGCTTGACCTCTGACTGTCCTTTGCTAAATCACACACTCTGTATTTTAATTTTTAATTTTTATTTCTGTGGAGACAAGTTTTCGCTATGTTGCCCAGGCTGGTCTCAAGTTCCTGTGCTCAAGCCATCTGCCTGCTTCAGCCTCCCAAAGTGCTGGGATTACAGGCATGAGCCACCATGCCCTGCTTATCATGTACCCATTTTTTTTTTTTTTTTGAGACGGACTCTCACTCTGTTGCCCAGGCTAGCATGCAGTGGCATGATCACAGCTTACTGCAGCCTCGATCTCCTGGGCTCAAGCGATCTTCCCACCTCAGCCTCCCAAGTAGCTGGGACTACAGGCTTACACCACCAAACCCAGCTACTTTTTAAACTTTTTGTAGGCCAGGTGCAGTGGCTCATGTCTGTAGTCCCAGCACTTTGGGAGGCCAAGGCAGACAGATCACTTGAGGTCAGGGTTTTGAGACCAGCCTAGCCAACATGGTGAAACCCCATCTCTACTAAAAATACAAAAATTAGCCGGACGTGGTGGCATGTGCCTGTAGTCTCAGCTACTCAGGGGGCTAAAGCAGGAGAATCACTTGAACCTGGGTAGTGGACATTGCAGTGAGCTGAGATCATGCCACTGCACTCCAGCCTGGGAGACAGAGCAAGAGTCCATCTCAAAATAAATAAATAAATACAAATAAAATAAATGAATAATTTTTTTTTTTTTTGGTAGAGAGAGGGTCTTCCTATGTTACCCCAGTTGATCTTGAACTGCTGGGCTCACTTGATCCTCCCAGCTTGGCCTCCTAAAGTGCTGGGATTACAGGCATGAGCCACTGCACCCAGCCAGAGAATTAGAAAGCTGCATGGTGTGGAAAACTTACATATTTGGTGTCAAAACTGTTGCAGGCATAGAAAAAGTCTTTCTCTTTCAAGGTCATGTAACTTGCAAAGCAGAACTGGCACTGAACACACAGTGCTCTTGATTTGTGGGCGTGTTCATGTTATAATTCTAATTCTTTCAAGCAAGACATCATCGTGTATCGTTTTTTAGCCTCCCAATACCCATAATAACTCTGTGTGCAATCACGTGTTTGTTGAAATATTTTAAAAATTTAGTTTGGAGCCAGTCATGGTGGCTCATGCCTGTAATCCTAGCACTTTGGGAGGCTGAAGTGGGTGGATCACTTGAGATCAGGAGTTCAAGACCAGCCTGACCAACATGGTGAAACCCCGTCTCTACTAACAATACAAAATTAGCCAGGCACGACATAATCCCAGCTACTTGGGAGGCTGAGGCAGGAGAATCCAGGAGGCGGAGGTTGCAGTGAGCTGAGATGGCGCCATTGCACTCCAGCCTGGGCAACAAGAGCGAAACTCTGTCTCAAAAAAAAATACAGTTTGGGGCTGGGTGCGATGGCTCACACCTTTAATCCCGGTGTTTTGGAAGGCCAAGGTGGGAGGACTGCTTGAGGCCAGGAGTTCTACACCAGCCTAGGCAACATAGCAAAATCTCATCTCTACAAAAAATTAAAAGATTAGCCAGGTGTGGTGGTGCACACCTATAGTCCCAGCTACTTAGGGAAACTGAGATGGGAGGATTGCTTGAGCCCAGAATTTCATGGCAGCAGTGAGCTGTGATTGCACCACTGTACTCCAACCTGGGCAAGAGTGAGACCCCGCCTCAAAATTTTTTTAATTATTTAATTGAATCTAGCTGTGTATGTGTGTTTTTCAAAGTCAATAACAGGACTCTCAGTGGCAGGCCAAGGTCACTCCCAGATGCCTTGGGCTCTGGCTGTCTTCATCCCCTTCAGCCTTGGAGAGGCAGCCTGGGATGGTTTCTGGGGCATGTATGCCATTGGTCACAGCCCAATCCTACCCCCTCCAGGAAAGTCAAGAACACACAATGCCAGGCGCAGTGGCTCATGCCTATAATCCCAGCACTTTGGGAGGCTGAGGCGGGTGGATCAACCGAGGTCAGGAGTTCAAAACCAGCCTGACCAACAGGGTGAAACCTCATCTCTACTAAAAATCCAAAAAAATTAGCCAGGTGTGGTGATGGGCACCTGTAACCCCAGCTACTCAGGAGGCTGAGGCAGAAGAATCGCTTGAACCCAGGAGGTGGAGGTTTCAGTGAGCTGAGATTGTGCCTTGCACTCCAGCCTGGGGCAACAAGAGTGAGACTCCATCTCAAAAAACAAACAAACAAAGAGAACATGCAAGACACAACGACCTTCAAAGAAAAAAAGATCACATTTTATTTGGACTATTATTTGAAAACAGCAAATGCGTCTATGCTCTTAATAAATCTACATAGTATCTCATGCATAGAAAGAAAAAAAGCTAGGGTCTTTGATCCTCCTTGTCCCCCCACTCCATCTTCCGCTCACCAAAATGTGGGATGAGCCCAGATTTAAAAGCCCTTGGCCCCAAAACAGCATGGAGCAAACTGTCACAAAGCAGAGAAACTTCTTAAAGTCATATCTTCCCAAAAATATTAAACTGCCCAAGCCGACCCTTCACCCGGTTCTCCATGTTCATTTCTTAAAAAAAAAATAAAAATTGCCAGGCGCAGTGGCTCACACCTGTAATCCCAGCACTTTGGGAGGCCGAGGCGGGCAGATCATGAGGTCAAGAGATGGAGACCATCCTGGCCAACATGGTGAAACCCCGTCTCGTTTAAAAAAAAAAAAAAATTATGATTTGCTTTTTTTTTTTTTCGACATAAAAGTTTGAGTAAGCCGGGTGTGGTGACTCACGCCTGTAATCCCAGCACTTTGGGAGGCTGAGGTGGGTGGATCACTTGTGGCCAGGAGTTTGAGACCAGCCTGGCCAACATGATGAAACCCCATCTCTACTAAAAATATAAAAATTAGGTGGCCGTGGTGGCATGCGCCTGTGGTCCCAGGTATTCAAGAGGCTGAGGCACAAGAATCCCTTGAACCCAGGAGGCAGAGGTTGCAGTGAGCTGAGATCACGGCACTGCACTCCAGCCTGGGTGATTAAGCGAGACTTCATCTCAAAAAAAAAAGAACAAAAACATTTGATTCAGGTCAGAAGAAGGGCAAAGAGTTGCCCCTGCCTTCCTTCCAGGATCTTCTCCCCAGCTCCAGAAAAGCAAGAGGCCACAGATGCTTGGAGCCATTGCTCAGGCCTCCCCAAGGACCATATCGCCTGCTCCCTTGGGTTTTTCATAGAAGAGACACATCCCTGGAGAGTGTTGCTAAGGAAAAGGAAAATTAGCCCTTCCCCCCATCACTGTGGCTTCCCCAGTCCCCTAGTAGACCAGGAACAGACTCAGGGCTGGAGGGCTGGGCGGTGATTAGAGGGTGGTTCCGTTGCTGAGAAGTGTCTGAACAGGCACCCTGACGCCCACTGGCCTGGCCCTAGAGGAAGCTTTCTTCTTCTTGGCATCCAGGTTCTTCATGTACCTCTGGACCCACTCCTGCTTGGGGTCGCCACAGAACTGATGGCCCTTCTTGGTGGTGAAGCTGTGGAAGAAAGGAACAAGGAATCAGCTGAGGTCTACAGGGATCTTGGCCCACCCCGCTTCATGGGGAGGAGGATGTGGACGCCCAGAAACAGTAAGGCCTCCTCACAATTTGCTGAGATGATGTCATCTTCCTTTTTTGACACAGGGTCTCACTTTGTCATCCAGGCTGCAATGCAGTGGCAATCATAGCTCACTGCAGCCTCAACTTCCCAGGCTCTAGCGATCCTCCCACCTTAGCCTTCTGAGTAGCTGGGACTACAGGCACATGCCATCATGCCCAGCTAATTTTTTTTTTTTTTTTAGTTTTTAAAGAAACAGAGTCTCACTATGTTGCCCAGGCTGGTCTTAAAACTCCTGGCCTTAAGCAACCCTCCTGTCTCAGCCTCCCAAAGCACTGAGACAGATGTGAGCCACTTGTAATCCTGGCACTTTGGGAGGCTGAGATAGGAATATCACTTGAGCCCAGGAGGTTGAGGTTGCAATGAGCTATGATCATACCACTGCACTCCAGCCTAGGTGACAGAGACTCCGCCTCAAAAAAAAAAAAAAAAATCCTCCTCCTGGCTAGGTATGGTGGTTCATGCCTATAATCCTAGCACTTTGGGAGGCTGAGCTGGGAGGATCACTTGAGCCTAGGAGGTTGAGGCTGCAATGAGCTATGATTGTACCACTGCACTCCAGCCTGGGTGACAGAGCAAGATTCTCTTTAAAAAATTAAATGAAATTTTAAAAATAAATATATCCTCCTCCTAGTTTTATGGGCAAGGAAGTTGAGGCCCAGAGAGGTGGGGTGACTTCTCCAGGGACGCACGGAGCCAGGGCTGGCTGACCTTGCTTCTCAGGTCACCTTCCCCCACCCCTCTCCTGCCACGTGCCCATGAAGGATACCTACATCACTCCTGTGTTGAGGCACACGCTCCTGTTGGACAGCTGGTAGCTGACCACTCGGTTCTCAGGAATTCTCTTAGAAATAAACAACATGCAGCAGGAAGAGGGGAGCATCACAGAATCTAGAAGAGGAGAGGGAAGAGCCACGTCTTTTCCCAGGCTGCCCTCGGCTCTGTGCCTCGGAGCTGGAGTTTGAACCCTGCACCAAACACTGCCGGTCCATTGACTGGGCTGCCCTTTCCCCGGTGCTTCCCTCCAGCCCCAGGCTGGTTGGTCCTTCACCCTCCACTGTGCCATCCCAGCCATGCCCTTGGAACTGCACCCTGCCTGAGGTCTTACCCGTAGGGATGATGTGGTGGGCACAGACAGCAAGGAACAGAAGGCTGGTTACGACGGTCATCAGGCTTGCCATGTCCCAGAGAGCAGAAGCACCAGCTCGGGGCTCAAAGCTGACGTGCAGGAGGAAAGGACCTGGGGATAAAGAGCTCGAGTCCTTGCAGTGCACCCTAAACTCTCTCCCTCTGCCCTTTATGGAGCAGCTAGAAGAAAACACGCCCCCCAGCACCCTCCACGCTTCCTCGAAAATCCTGAGGCCTCTGTGGTCTGGAAAGAGGAAGTTGTTGTCCTGTCGTTCTCCAACTGAGTCAATAGTTATTTTGGACTCTGAACGAAAGAGCTGGGGAAGGGGCCATCACCCCACCAAGTTCAAAAGTGTTGAATGCATTGTCAGCAGGCCCATGAGAGTGTCGCTCACTCCCCGTGGAATGCTGGATAAGTCACTCACCTCTCTGAGCCTGTTACTTCAGCTGAAAATGTGCAGAGTTATCCCTATCTTCTCCCTTCCGTTCATTCATTCATTCATTCACCAAATTCTTTATTAGGTATGTGTTCTGTGCCAGGCATTGGGAGGATTCTAATGGGGAGACATATTTGTGATCGAGTGTGTTTAACAATGAGAGGTGAGTTGGGCACAGCGGCTCATGCTTGTCATCCCAGTGCTTTGGAAGGTTTAAGTGGGAGGATCATTTGAGGCCTGGAGTTTGAGATCAGCCTGGGCAACATAGCAAGACTCTATCTCCACAAAAAAAAGAAGAAGAAAAAAAAGCCAGGTGTGGTGGTGCAGACTTATAGTCTTAGCTAGCTCTTGGGGAGGCTGAGGTAAAAGGATGACTTGAGCCCAGGAGTTCGAGGCTCCAGTGAGCTGTGATCACACCACTGCACTCCAGGCTAAGCAACAAAGCAATACCCTGCCTTAAAATCAATCAATCAAACAATCAGTCAGTCAGTCAGGCAATGACAGGTCCTGACAGAGCAAAGCAGATGCTGTCAGGATCGCTTTCCAACAGCTCTTGATGGCCTTGAAGACCCAGCAGCCATCACCTGCATCCTCAAGTTGCCAGAGCCACTTAGTCATCAAGGCTCTAGGGAAGTGGGATGTACCAGAAATTCACATCCTCTGGGGTGGCCAGTGCCTGCCAGAGGAATGCAGACACCAGGTCCAGCATGACCTACCCTGTGGCCTGAGTTTCCAACTGGGTCAAATCAGTTACTCTCTATGCAGCAGGACTTAGCTTGGCCCCTTCCCCCTTGACCAGCTTCTCTCATGGAAGCATCTCCTAATAAACCACATGGCCATGAACCCCTGTCTCAGGGTCTGCTTTGGGGACCCTGACCCAGGACAAGGTGTGTTTTTGGGGGCTGGGAGGATGGGGAACATAGGCAAAACCAGGGGCCGGGAGCTCACACCTGTAATACCAGCAATTTAGGAGGCCGAGGTGGGAGGATTGATTGAGGCCAGGAGTTTGAGACCAGCCAGTGAAACATAGCAAGACCCCAAAAAAAATAGAAAAAGTAGCCAGGCATGGTGGTATGCACCTGTAATCCTAGCTACTCGGGAGGCTGGGGCAGGAGGATTGCATGAGCCTAGGAGTTTGAGGCTGCAGTGAGCTAGGTGAGCACCATTGAACTCCAACCTGGGTGACAGAGCATAACCCTGTCTCTTAAAAAAAAAAAAGGCTGGGTGAGGTGGCTCATGCCTGTCATCCCAGCCCTTTGGGAGGCTGAGGCAGGAAGATTATTTGAGCACAGGAATTCAAGACCAGCTTGGGCAACAGAGCAAAACCCCATCTTTACAAAAAAAGAAAAGAAAAAGAAAGCAAACAAGGCAGGCAAGGTGGCTCCCAGCTGTCATCCCAGCACTTTGGGAGGCCAAGGCAGGCGGATAACCTGATGTTGGGAGTTCGAGACCAGCCTGACCAATATGGAGAAACCCTGTCTCTACTAAGAATATAAAGTTGGCAGGGCCTGGTAGTGCGTGCCTGTAATCCCAGCTACTCAGGAGGCTGAGGCAGGAGAATTGCTTGAACCCAGGAGGCGGAGGTTGTGGTGAGCTAAGATAACACCATTGCACTCCAGCCTGGGCAACAAGAGCAAAGCTCTGTCTCAAAAAGAAAAAAAAAAGAAAGAAAGAAAAAAGAAAACAAACAAAACCACAGGAAAACTGGCCAATTTGCCAGGAGGAAATTCCAGGAGGGACTCGTAGCTGACAGCTGCATGGGGTTGGAGGACAAAAGGCACTGGCAATTATGCAGGACCCATAAGTTATAACATCCAGTTTAGTTGTGAGGGACTGAGGTGACTGTCAGACAGAATGGGATATGGCTCCAATCTCACTCCACCCCCCATTCCAGGATCCCAGGTCAGGACCTCATGCTCAGAGACTCCCCTCACCACCATCCCATTCGCAGGTTCACTCCCAAACCCTCCCTACGTTTCTCTCCATTCCCCTTCTCCAACCTCCCTGCTCTGGGATTCCAGGGTACACACCGACGTAGGACCTACACAGTGGCACAGTGGGAGCGCAGTGGCACTCGTCACTTGGAGGCCCATTGGATGTTTGTGTCTCGGTCTCGTGCTTGATCTGAATACCTTGAGATCAATTTCTCTACTCGCCAAGTGCAGAGCATATCACCTGTGCCGTTGGCCAGCATTTGAATAACGAATAGATGGTGGATCAACTCTGAGGCAACTTCCTCTGTGGGTTTTGCCCCCAGCATGACTGGGGCCAGGGCGTACACTGGGGAAGTCAGCCAACGGGTCCCAAGACTGAAGTCAGGGAGGCTGGCAGCACCTGATGTCACTGCCTGTGCTTACAGAGTGAAAAATGCTGACAGCCCAACCCTATGTTTCATTAGTCTAGCACCGGCCCCAGTCTGCTCCACCTCCCCATTAGCCAACAATAATTATCCTCTGCTGGCAGAGCAATTAGGTAGGATTGCTCCCTAAGTGAGAAAAGTCATGGGAAGACCCTTTATACATGCAGAGGTTTTTTTCTTTAACTTTTTTTTTTTTTTGATACGGAGTCTCACTCTGTCACCCAGGCTGGAGTGCAGTGGCACAATGTCGGCTCACTGCAACCTCTGCCTCCCAGGTTCAAATGATTCTCCCGCCTCAGCCTCCCTAGTAGCTGGGATTACAGGCACCGTCCATCATTACAGGCACCTGGCTAATTGTATTTTTAACAGACGTGGGGTTTCACCATGTTGGTCAGGGTGGTCTCGAACTCCTGACCTCAGGTGATCTGTCACCTCGGCCTCCCAAAGTGCTGGGATTACAGGCGTGAGCTACCGTGCCCAGCCAAACAAAAATTTTTTTGAGATAAGGTCTTGCTCTGTTTCCCAGGCTGGAGTGCAGTGGCGTGATCGTAGCAATTGCAGCTTCCAACTCCTAAGTCCAGACGATTCTCCTCCCTCAGCCTCCTGAGTAGCTGGGACAACAGGTGCAGGCCACCATGCCCGGCAAATGTTTTTAATTTTTAGTAGAGATGGGGTATCCCCCTATGTTGCCCAGACTGGTCTCCAGCTCCTGGCTTCAAACAATCCTCCCACCTCAACCTCCCAAAGCGCTGGGATTCCATGCATGAGCCACCGTTTCCGAGTCATCGTGACATCTTATGACATCGCTTCTGATTTTTGCTCCTCAGTGATTCAGTAGGGATGCCGCTTGACCGCCTGCATTTTCTCACTCGGTGGGTGCTGGGAGTGTGGTATGTGGGGAGGAGGAAGTGGGGGGGAAAGGACAGCCAGGCAGAGGCAGCACTCAGAAGAGTGAGAGGCTGGGGTAAACAGGGCAGGGATGCCTGCCGCACCCCATGTTGCAACAGGAGTGGGCGGGCAGAAGCTCACTGGGTGGGAGGGTGTGGAGTGGAGTGCTTCACCCCAGATTAGTAATACCCTTTAAGGGCTTTTTCAAGGCCTTGAAAAACAGCAAACATCCAACCTTGTTTTTTTGAGTTTTGCTTTGTCACCCCAGCTGCAGTGGAATGGCCTGATCTTGCCTCACTACCGCCTCCACCTCCCAGGTTCAAGTGATTCTCGTGCCTTAGCATCCCAAGTAGCTGGGATTATAGGCACCTGTCACCATGCCTGGCTAATTTTTGTGTTTTTCGTGGAGGCGGGGTTTCACCATGTTGGCCTGGCTGGTCTCCGACTCCTGACCTCAAGTGATTCACTCACCTCAGCCTCCCAAAGTGCTGGGATTGTAAGTGTGAGCTGCCACACCAGGCCAAAACACCCAATCTTGGTTTTTGTTTTGTTTTGTTTTGTTTTTTGAGATGAAGTCTCACTCTGTCCCCCAGGCCGGAGTGCAGTGATGTGATCTCAGCTCACTGCAACTTCTGCCCTCCAAGTTCAAGCAATTCTCCTGCCTCAGTCTCCTGAGTAGCTGGGATTACAGGTGCCCACCACCATGCCTGGCTAATTTTTGTGTTTTTAGTGGAGCCAGGCTTTCACCATGTTGGCCAGGCCGGTCTCAAACTCCTGACCTCAAGTGATCCACCCACCTCGGCCTCCCAAAGTGCTGGGATGACAAGCATGAGCCACTGCGCCCAGCCAAAACACCCAAGTTTTATGCTCTGTACAGGGAAATTGTTAAGGCAGGGATTACCAGCCCTATTTTATGAGCGAAGAGCTGATGCCTTACACAAGATAAGTGAGTAGACACCATCACAGGGTCGCTTAGCTGCTGAAATGAAAAACTTCATCCTTTCCGCTTGAAGTGGTGAAATCCAGCAGCCAGGGACTTTAAAGTAAGAGGGAGGAGCAGGTCTTAGGAAAGCAAACTAGAAGGGAGTGGGTAGGTAAAAACAGAAAGAGAAAGCCAAGTCTCCACCCAGCCACCTATCCATCCACTCATCCACCCATCCATTTATCCATCTATCATCCATCCACCCATCCACCCAATCATCTACCCATCTACCATCCATCCATCCACCCACCCATCCATCCACCCATCCACTCATTCATTCATCCATCCATCCATCCATCCATCCACTCATTCATTCATCAATCAATCCATCCATCCACTCATCCACCCATCCATTGACCCATCTATCCATCACCCATCCATCCACTTATTTATCCATCCACCTATCCACCCTCCCATCATTCATCCTACCCACCCATGCATCCACCCCTCCACCCATCCACCCACCACTCATCCATCCATCCATCAATCAGTCCATCCATCCAACCATCCATCCATCCATCTATCAGTCCATCCACCCCTCCACTCATCCACCCCACCACCCATCCATCAGTCCATCCATCCACTAGTCCATCCATCCATCAGACCGTCCATCCATCCATCCAACCATCCACCCACTCATTCATTCATCAATCCATCCATCCATCCATCCACCCATTCGCTCATCCATTCATCAATCCATCTATCCCTTGTCGAACACTGCTATATACCAGGTCCCCCGTCCCAGGCATACCGAGAAAAACTATATGCAGGTGTTGCCTCAGGAAACTCTCACACTAGCCCTGGGAGACAGAGGCAATTATGATACAGGTGATAAGTGTCCAGATGGAGGCGGTCTGCCGAGGCCACAGTGGAGAGCAGAAGAAGTCAAAGAAAACTTCCTGGTGGAGGTGCCCCTTGTGCTGAGTTAGACTGACCAAGGGGAGTGGGATATGGCATGGAGGAAAATGGGCAGAGAAGGGTACTCCAGGCCCTGGAGGTCACAGAGATGAAGTCAAGGCAAAGGGGTGACTTGATCAGGTTGGAGCCTTAAATAAATCACTCTGGCTGCAGTAAGTTGTGGGGAGGAGCTATCGGGAAGGCTGTGGTAGGAAATCTAGGATGGAAAGATGGAGGAAGTTAGGATGGAAAGAAGGGGATAGATTTGAGGACTACTCAGGATTGCATTTGCTGAGCTCTGTGCCATATTGGTTGAGGAAAAGGAAGGACTGTCCAGGATAACACTTGGGTTTCAAACTTGAGTGCATGTGTTGGGGGGACCATTCATGGATAAAAACAGTCTGCAGGGGGAAGCAGAAAGCTCTTTGGGGCTGTTGGGCTTGGAGTACCAGGGGTTCTAATAGATGCCTGAGGCAAGCAGGGCAGGTTGGGAGAGGTCTGGATGTGCAATAAATTATTAGAACAAGAAGGCCCTTTAGAGTCTCACCTGTCCCCACACTTTGTGGCTGGGACCTGGAAGCCCAGGGAGATTAGACAGCCTCAGCTGCTCCACTCAGCCTCAGCTGCCCCACCCAGCCCAAGCTCCACCCAGCCCCAGCTGCCCCACCCAGCCCAAGCTCCACCCAGCCTCTGCTGCTTCACCCAGCCCAAGCCCCACCCAGCCTCAACTGCCCCACTCAGCCCAAGCTCCACCCAGCCCAAGCTTCATCCAGCCTCAGCTGCCCCACCCAGCCTCTGCTGCTTCACCCAGCCCAAGCCCCACCCAGCCTCAACTGCCCCACCCAGCCCAAGCTCCACCCAGCCCCAGTTGCCCCACCCAGCCCAAGCCCCACCCAGCCTCAGCTGCCCCACTCAGTCTCAGCTGCTCCACCCAGCCTCAGCTGCTTCACCTAGCCCAAGCCCAACCCAGCCTCAGCTGCCCCACCCAGCCCAAGCTCCACCCAGCCCCAGCTGCCCCACCCAGCTTCAGCTGCTTCACCTAGCCCAAGCTCCACCCAGCCCAAGCTCCACCAAGCACCAGCTGCCCCACCCAGCCTCAGCTGCTTCACCCAGCCCAAGCCCCAGCCAGCCCAAGCCCCACCCAGCCTCAGCTGCTCCACCCAGTCTCAGCTGCCCCAGCCAGCCCAAGCCCCACCCAGCCTCAGCTGCCCCACATAGACCAAGCCCCACCCAGCCTCAGCTGCTCCACCCGGCCCAAGCCCCAAGGTAGTACCATGGGGAGTGCATGGCCCTAGAGGTAGACTGTCCTGGGTTTGAGCCTTGTCCCAATCATATGTTCACTTGGTGGCCCCAAGCAAGGTGTTTAGCCTCTGTAAAGCTTAATTCATTTACTGAAAGATGGGTGTGTGACTGTGCACCTCCCAGCACAGTGGAGGGAATGGGTCTCAAGCTTCAGTAAGAGACTCCACGAAACGCCACCAGACCAGCATCCCTGCAGCTGTTTCCCTAAAGCTCCAGGTGGCTCCTCTGAACTCATCTTATCCTCCTATCATCCCCATGTCACCAGTGAGGAAACAGGTTCAGGCTGGGCGTGGTGACTCATGCCAGTAATCCCAGCACTTTGGAAGGCCGAGGTGGGTGAATCATTGGAGGTCAGGAGTTCAAGACCAGCCTGGCCGACATGGTGAAACCCCATCTCTACTAAAAATACAAAACTTAGCTGGGCATGGTGGTAGTGCCTGTAGTCCCAGCTACTCAGGAGGCTGAGGCAGCAGGATAGCTTTAACCCTGGAGGTGGAGGTTGCAGTGAGCAGAGATTGCACCATTGCACTTCAGCCTGGGGGACAGAACAGACTCAATCTCAAAAAAAAAAAAAGAAAAAAGAAAAAGAAAACTGAGGTTCAGAGAGTTAAGTGACTTGCTCAAGACTCCTAAGCCACAATGGAGGAGGGCTGGTCCTACATCCTCCTGGGAAGGAACCTACGCCCTTGTCATGGTGCCAGGCAGCATGCTCTGCTGAGTGGCACCAATGCCACCACACCGAGTTCACTTTCTGAGCTACTCTCCAATCCACCCCTTCCTTTAGACTCTCTCGGCCACCAGCTTTGCCCAGCCTCCATCAATGCCTCCTTGCATTTCTGCCCCAGCCTCCTCACAAAAGGGGGTGGACATGTGGGGTGTGATGCAGGGTGGGAGAGGGCAGTGGGGTGCCAGGATGAATGGGCACTGGGGTGGGAGTGCAGGGGGCTGGATTCAGGCATGCAGACTGGGGGTGTCACTGCTCCCTGAAGTATCCTGCATCCTTGCTACCAAATACACACACACACAGTCTCACAATACTGGGCATAGGGGACATCCTGGGAGCCAGTTACCCGGAGGTGACAGGGTGACAGCCTTAGTACCAAGTGCAGAGCATAAATGATGTCCTCCATCTCACCCAATCTGGGGTGGCAGGAAGAGTGGGACAAGAGGTGGGTCCTCCGGCGAGGAAAGTGTACGTCCTGTGCATCTCACCTGGTTTGGCTTGGAAATTCAGGAGTCTAAGGTTCACAAGGACTTCTGAGAGGTTGGCCCTATCAGAAGAGCAGAAAGAGCCCATTGTCAGACAGACTTATTTACAGACAGACTTCTGCCCTGAAAAGGGTGTGGTCCCAGATGGGGCTGGGGAGGGCAACAGGTGGTGGCTATGGAGCACCTCGCCCTTTCATCTCCAGATGGAAGGGCTTTCAAGAGCTCAACAGGAACCAGAACAGGAGGCGCAGATAGCAGCTAAAGCCGAGGGCACTGCCAACCAGCCAGCCTAGTGTGGATGGTCAACGAGGATCCTTTTGCGGGGGTTGGGGAAGACAGAGTCTTGCTCTGTCACCCAGGCTGGAGTGTAGTGGTGAGATCTCGGTTCACTGCAACCTCCGCCTCCTGGGTTTAAGCAATTCTCCTGCCTCAGCCTCTCGAGTAGCTGGGATTACAGGTGTGTGTCACCACGCCTGGCTAATTTTTTACGTATTTAGTAGAGATAGGGTTTTACCATGTTGGCCAGGCTGGTCTCAAACCCCTGATCTCAGGTGATCCACTCACCTCGGCTCCCAAAATGCTGGAATTACAGGGGTGAGCCACCATGCCTGACCGAGAGGATCTTTTTGTATGTCTCAGTGTCACAGCTGCCTCTTAGATGTTAAAGGCCCAGGGGGAAGGAAGCAGGTAAAGCTGTCCAGAGACAGATCTGACACCTCGGATGATAGCGAGAGCCCCATCAAGGGAGGGGTGCAAGCATCCCTTGGCAAATCTCCATGTAGGAAATTCAAGTCTCAGATGAGGAAGCCCCATCCAGTCCAGGCATTCTGGGATCCAGTGAAGGATGTATTTCAGATTTCATGCTATAAGAGCTCAGAGTCCACTGGAAAAACCAACACAGAAATAATTAGAGGCCAGGTGTAGTGACTCACGCCTGTAATCGCAGCACTTTGGGAGGCCGAGGTGGGCGGATCACTTGAGGTTGAGAGTTTGAGACCATCCTGACCAACATGGTAAAACCCTATCTGTACTAAAAATACAAAATTAGCTGGGCATAGTGGCACATGCCTGTAATCCCAGCTACTTAGGAGGCTGAGACAGGAGAATTGCTTGAACCTGAAAGGCCAGGGTTGAGGTGACCCAAGATCACGTCATTGCACTCCAGCCTGGGCAACAAATGCAAAACTCCGTCTCAAAAAAAAAAAAAAAAAAAAAAAAATTAGCCAGGTGCACTCCTTACTCCAAGTGATCCGCCCACCTCGGCCTCCCAAAGTGCTCATGGGTATCAGCCGGAGTTCCAGACCAGCCTGGCCAACATGGTGAAACCCCGTCTCTACTAAAAATACAAACGTTAGCTGGGCGTGGTGGTGGGCGCCTGTTATCCCAGCTACTCAGGAGGCTGAGGCAGGAGAATTGCTTAAGCCCGGGAGGCGGAGGTTGCAGTGAGCCAGGATTGCACCACTGCACTCCAACCTGAGTGACAGAATGAGACTCCATCTCTAAATAAATAAATAAATAAGCCAGGTGCAGTGGCATGCGTTTGCAGTCCCAGCTACTCAGGAGGCTGAGGCAGCTTAAACCCGGGAGGTCGAGGCTGCAGTGAGCTATGATCACGCCACTGCACGCCAGCCTGGGAGACAAAGTGAGACCCTGTCTCAAAGTAATGCTAATAATAATTACAATACAGCGTGATAAGATTTAGGAAGCAGACTCATTGAGAACATAAGCGTTGGAGGCAATTAGTCCTGGATTCCGATCCTGACTCTATCCCAGCCTTGGCTTTATCACTGGGAAGTGAAGACAAGTTCTTTTCCCTCCTCTGTGTATCACAAGGAGTGACTGAACCACTGGCCCTCATGGTCCAGGCGCAGCTCCCAGCCTCCAGTAAATGTTAATAAGGACTAGTTAGTAAAGGGTAGTTGTTGCTATTGCCAGGTAACTACCAGGTTGAAAGGGCTCTGTGTGGGGGATCTGGGAAGCTTCAGAACAGACAGGTCGGAGTTCCCAGGTGGAAAAGAAAGCAGGGTGTTCCAGGCTAAAGGAAGACTGGGGGCAGGAGAGCCAGGGAACAGTGGGATGTGGCTGAGTTTCCGGAAGGCAAAAGGAAGAGGTGGGCCTGGCGTGGTGGCTGGGATTACAGGCGAGAGCCACCACACCTGGCCTTGACTTCTTCCTTTCTGATTTGGATGCCTTCTATTTCTTTGTCCTGCCTAATTGCTCTGACAAGAGGAAAGGAAGGCAACCAATAAGAGTCTGTGATCAGGCCAGGCGCAGTGGCTCACACCTGTAATCCCAGCACTTTGAGAGGCCTAGGCGGGCAGATCACTTGAGGTCAGGAGTTCAAGACCAGCCTGGCCAATATGGAAAAATCTCGTCTCTACTAAAAATACAAAAATTAGCCTGTCATGGTGGCAGGCACCTATAATCCCAGCTACTCGAGAGGCTGAGGCAGGAGAATCGCTTGAACCAGGAGCTGGAGTTTGCAGTGAGCTGAGATCGTGCCACTGCACACCAGCCTGGGCAACAGAGTGACTCTGTCTTAAAAAATAAAAATATAAAATAAAAAAAAGGAAGAGGTGAGGTTGGGAGGCTGGGGACAGGAGGCAGGAATATCTGTCATGCGGTATCTCACATATAGCTAGGACCACAGGCACGTGCCACCATGCCCGGCCAAATTTTTTTTTCTGTGAGAAGAAGTCTTGCTCTGTTGCCCAGGCTGAAGTGCAATGGCACGATCTCAGCTCACTGCAACCTCCACCTCCCAGGTTCAAGCAATTCTCCTGCCTCAGCCTCCCAAGTAGCTGGGATTACAGGCATGCACCACCACACCTGGCTAATTTTTTTTTTTTTTTTTTGGTATTTTTAGTAGAGATCCTGCTCCAAATGCAACTAGTGGTATCATTCCTTAAAGCTCCTCCAGGGAAGGCACCATTGCTCCCCCGCAACTCCCTGCCCCTGCCCCTGCCCCCCACCCACACACGCCTAATCAGGCCTCCACCTATTTAACAGCTCCCAGACCCACCTGTTCCTTCTCGGCCGGTTCCGCTGCCTCCCGACTCACGTTTCTCCAATCTGTTCCATGCACAGCTGCCACAAAAGCCCCTCCTAAAATGCACAGCAGCCTGGTCAGCCCCTGCCTAAAATTCATCACCAGTACTTCATTGCCAACAGCCAAACTTCATTCATTCTCTCATAACCATCATATATATATATATAATTTTTTTTTTTTTTTTTTTTTTACCATTTCTTCCCACTACCTGATCTATTGTACACGTAACGGTTTTGTAAAAATGGACTTCATCCAAAAATAGCCACAAAATCACGGATTTAGGACTGGGTATGGTGGTTCACACCTGTAATCCCAGCACTTTGGGAAGCCAAGATGGGTGGATCACCTGAGGTCAGGAGTTCAAGACCAGACTTGGAAACATGGTGAAACCCCATCTCTATCAAAAATACAAAAATTAGCTGGGCCTGGTGGCAGGCGCCTGTAGCCCCAGCTAATTGGGAGGCTGAGGCAGGATTGCTTGAACCCGGGAGATGGAGGTTGCAGTGAGCTGAGATTGCACCATTGCACTCCAGCCTGGGTAACAGAGGGAGATGTCATCTCAAAAAAAAACACAGATTTAGTGCATTCACTGTGTTTTCCCCATTCCCATTAAAATAAACCCACAAGTATTAAAGGAAACCAGGCCAGGTCTGGTGGCTCACAGCTATAATCCCAGCACTTTGGGAGGCTGAGGAGGGAGAATCGCTTGAGCCCAGGAGTTTGAGACCAGCCTGACTAACATGGTGAAACCCTGCCTCTACAAAAAAAAAAAAAAAAAAAAAAAAAAGATTGACTTGGACCAGGCATGGTGGCTCATGCCTGTAATCCCAGCACTTTGGGAGGCCAAGGTGGGCAGATTACCTGAGGTCAGGAGTTCAAGATCAGCCTGGCCAACATGGCAAAACCCCATCTCTACTAAAAATACAAAAAACAGCAACAAAAAAATTAGCTGGGCATAGTGGCTCATGCTTGTAATCCCAGTTACGTGGGAGGCTGAGGCAGGAGAATCACTTGAACCCAGGAGGCAGAGGTTGCAGTGAGCTGAGATCGTGCCATTGCACTCCAGCCTGGGTGACATAACGAGACTCCATGTCAAAGAAAAAAATATATATATATATTTGGCCAGGCATGGTGGCATGTGCCTGTGGTCCCAACTACTTGGGAGGCTGAGGTGGAAGGATTATTTAAGACCAGGAGGTTGAGGCTGCAGTGAGCCATGTTTGCACCACTGTGCTCCAGCCTGGGCAATAGAGAGAGACCCTGTCTCAATTTTTAAAAAAATAAATAAAGTAAATCAGGTGTGTGTGTGTGTGTGTGTGTGTGTGTGTGTGTGTGTACATGAGCATGTGATATCTGTCACAGAAACTACCCATGCTCCACCCATATTCTCTTGTCCTTCCCAATTCAGGGCATGCTGACGTGACCTCAATTGCCACCTCTTGGCTGGCTCAGTCCCCCAGGATCAGGTTGACCTGCTGGGGAGCGGACACAGGGACACCACAGGGAAGGGCTGATACCAACACCAAGGATTATTAGCCAACACCTGGGTCGGTCTGGTTGACCAAGGTAAGGTAAAGCCAGGAATACGTCCGGGTGTGGTGGCTCATGCGTGTAATCCCAGCACTTTGGGAGGCCGAGGCGGGTGGATCATGAGGTCAAGAGATCGAGACCATCCTGGCCAACATGGTGAAACCCCCATCTCTAGTAAAAATACAAAAATTAGCTGGGCGCGGTGGCACGTGCCTGTAATCCCAGCTACTCAGGAGGCTGAGGCAGGAGAATTGCCTGAACCCAGGAGGCGGAGGTTGCGGTGAGCTGAGATCGTGCCATTGCACTCCAGCCTGGGTAACAAGAGCGAAACTCCATCTCCAAAAAAAAAAAAAGCCAGGAATATGTTGGCAGATATTTAACAAACTGGCTCTGTGGGGACAACTGTGATTGGTAGCATTTGCCATTGCCATGGTGTAAATCCTCCCACCATGGCTGAATTCAAGCTACCAACCTGATGTTTCTGAAAGTGGAGTTGGGATGAGATGGTGAGAGTCAGCTCTCCCAGGTGGATGTGAGATGGCTATGATATACTACTGGGTGACACATAGAGAGAAGAGAATGGCGTTGAGGCCGGGTGCGGTGGCTCATGCCTGTAAGCCCCAGCAGTTTGGGAGGCTGAGGCGGGCAGATCACCTGAGTTCAGGAGTTTGAGACCAGCCTGGCCCACATTAGCTGGCCGTGGTGGTGCGCACCTGTAATCCCAGCTACTTGAGAGGCTGAGGCAGGAGAATCACTGGAACCCAGGAGGTGGAGGTTGCAGTGAGCTGAGATCATGCCACTGCACTCCAGCCTGGGTGACAGCGAGACTCTGTCTCAAAAAAAAAAAATGGCATTGAGAAGGAGGTTGGAAGATATTGACTAACCTGAGACTCACTGAGAACAGATGGATGCAGGAGAAAGGAAGAGCTACAACCATGTGCACAAGATTCTTTCTGAGGGTCCACAGCTAGGGAGGCCCAGAAGGCTGGGAATTCCAGGATGGAAGGGAGTAGGAAGCCCTAACCACCCGGTTTTCCTGTCATGCCCCGAGATTAGGTGCCATCCTTCTCCTTGTAGAAATAATTCCTGATGGGAGGCCAGGAAGGGACCAGATTCTGCTAATCCACAAAATCTGATGATCAAGAGCTTCACTAAAAGAAGAAGTGAAAGGATATCCTTCCTAAAGGATCTGCACAGCTGGATTTCCTCCCTAAGACCAAACAAAAAAAAACTGGAGCCCTGCTGGCAGAGACCCAGCCCTCTGCCTGCGCTGCCACAGGACATTGACGATCTGAGTCTGGAGAGGGACACACTCTGCCCGCTTATTTGCCCCAACACTCAAAACGTCGATTGGAATAGCCAGGAAATGTGTGTGTTCAGGATCCGAAGAGACAGTGTGTGGGCCAGGCACGGTGGCTCTTGCCTGTAATCCCAGCAGTTTGGGAAGCCAAGGCGGGTGGATCACTTGAAGTCAGGAGTTCGAGCCCAGCCTGGCCAACATGGTGAAACCCCATCTCTACTGAAAATGCAAAAGTTAGCTGGGTGTGGTGGCACGTCTGTACTCCCAGCTACTTGGGAGGCTGAGGCAGGAGAATCGCTTGAACCTGAGAGGCAGAGGTTGCAGTGAGCCAAGATTGTGCCACTGCATTCCAGCCTGAGCAACAGAGTGACACTCTGTCTCAGACAGAGAGAGAGAGAGAGAGAGAGACAGTTCGTGGCAGGAAAGCCCTGTGTGGTGAAGAGCTGCCAGCAGCCTCTGGAGCCAGGGCCCTGACTCTGCCCTTTAGCAGGATATGATTTTTTTTTTTTTTTTTTTTTTTGAGACGGAGTTTCGCTCCTGATACCCAGGCTGGAGTGCAATGGCGCGATCTCGGCTCACCGCAATCTCTGTCTCCTGGGTTCAGGCAATTTTCCCACCTCAGCCTCCTGAGTAGCTGGGACTACAGGCGCGCGCCACCGTGCCCAGCTAATTTTTTGTATTAGTAGAGATGGGGTTTCACTATGTTGACCAGGATGGTCTCGATCTCTTGACCTCGTGATCCACCCGCCTCGGCCTCCCAAAGTGCTGGGATTACAGGCTTGAGCCACCGCGCCCGGCCGCAGGATATGATTTTGATTTGTTTTTGTTTTTGAGACGGAGGCTTGCTCTGTTGCCTAGGCTGGAGTTCAGTGGCACAATCTCAGCCTCCCAAGTAGCTGGGATTACAGGTGCCCGCCATCACGCCTGGCTAATTTTTTTGTGTTTTTAATAGAGACGGGGTTTCACCATGTTGTCCAGGCTGGTCTTGAACTCCTGACCTTGTAATTTGCCCACCTCAGCCTCCCGAAGTGCTGGGATTACAGGCGTGAGAGGATATGAATTTGGACAGCACTTTCTTCCTCCAAGTACTGGCACTAATGGTGCTTGCTTGCAACACTTTATTTTACTATTGGGAGGCTCAAATGAGACAGAGTCACAGGAGCACTTGGTTTTTTGAGACAGGGTTTGCTCTGTTGCCCAAGCTGGAGGGCAGCGGCATGGTAACAGATCACTGGCAGCCTCAGTCTCTCTGGGCTCAATTGATCCTTCCACCTCAACCTCCCAAGTAGCTGGGACTACAGCCCACCACCATGTGCAGCTCATTTTTGTATTAAAAAAATTTTTTTTTGTTGAGATGAGATTTTGCCATGTTGCCCAGGCTGATCTTGAACTCCTGGGCTCAAGTCATCTGCCTGCCTTGGCCTCCCAAGATGCTGGAATTACAGGCGTGAACCACCACACCCAGCCCACACAGGAGCACTTTGCAAACTCCAAAGCACTGCAGAGAAATGAACAGTGAAATGACGGTGATGCCCCAGCCACCCAACCCCCGCTGGGAATCAACTTCCGCTCATTAGCTCAGCAGTTCAGGCCACAAAGTAAGTCTTTGGACGAGCGGATAGTCACCCAGTGAGTTTGGAAGCCTACGGAAGGTAAAATCCCCAGGGACCCCCAGGCCAGAGACACCAAGACAGACAAAGACGCTGAGAGGGGAGATAGGAAGATTCTCGACACCATCCCTTCCTCTGTGCCCAGGAAGCATCTCTGTGCTCACGAGGCTTTTAACCTCGCCAGGGAGGCAAGGCACACAGGACGGCCCACTTTGCTCATCCTCCTCTCCAAAATGTCTCAGAAATGCCTAGTGATGCCTGCCTCCCCTGCCCTAGTCTCTCTCCCTGGTTTCTGCCACTATGAACCAGGCCCTAAAGAACTTTAGGCGCTAAAGAATGTCTCCTCCCAAGGAATGTTCTCCTTAGGAACACAATCCCCCAGAATATACCAACTCCAAAGCATCTATGTGACATGAGAGGTTCTGACTGTTTTGCATATCTTTTTCTTTTTTATTTTTTTTGGAGACAGTGTCTCCCTCTGTCGCCCAGGCTGGAGTGCAGTGGCACGACTCAGCTCTCTGCAACCTCCGCCTCCCAGCCTCCCAGGTCTAAGAGATTCTCATGCTTCAGTCTCTCAAGTAGCTGGGATTACAGGTGCCCACCAGCACACCTGGCTAATTTTTGTATTTTTAGTAGAGACAGGGTTTCGCCATGTTGGCCAGTCTGGTCTCGAACTCCTGACCTCAAGTGATCTGCCCACCTCGGCCTCCCAAAATGCTGGGATTACAAGTGTGAGCCACCGCACCCGGCTCCTATGACTTTTTCCTTTATGGTCCAGCTGAGGTAGGACGTGGGACTCAACTCCAGAGACAGGGAATCAAACTCTGGACTGGATTGAGGACTAGCTAAAACAGAAAAGCGGCAAAAGCACCTTGGCATGAGGCAGAGGCAAAGAGGACTTCTTGAGCTCAGGAGTTTGAGACCAGCCTGGGCAACGTGGTGAAACCCGGTCTCTACCAAAAATGCGAAAATTAGCCGGGCATGGTGGAGGACCCCTGTGATCCCAGAAAAAGAAAAAGAAAAAAGAATTAACCACCAATTCTTCACCAACTCTTCCAAAAAATAGAAGAGGAGAGAATATTTTCCAACTCATTTGATAAGGACAGTATTACCCTGATACCAAAAAACAGATGAAGGTATCACAAGAAAAGAAAAATACATACCAATATCGCTTATGAAATAACCAGGAATAAATTTAACCTAGGAGGTGGGAGAATTATATACTGAAAACTACAAAACATTGTTGAAAGAAATTAAAGAAGACCTAAATAAACTTTTTAAAATCCCACGTTCATGTGTTGAAAGATTGAATACTGTTAAGATGACAAGACTCCCCAAATGGCCTACAGATTTCACACAACCCCCAGCAGAATCTCAACTGGTTTCTTGAAAGAAACTGACAAGCTGACTCTAAAATTCATATGGAAATTCCAAGGACCCAGAAGAGCAAAAACAGTCTTGAAAAGGAAGAACAAAATTGGACTCCTGCTTCCTGATTTCAAAACTTAATACAAAACTATGATCATCCTGATCTTGGCATACAGATAGACATATAGATCAACGGAATAGAATTGACAGTCTAGAAATAAACCTTCATGTTTACGGTCAATTGAAGTTTGACAGTAGTGCCAAGGCCATTCAGTGGGGAAAGAAGTCTTTTCAACAGATGGTGCTAGAACAATTGAATATCCACGCACAAATGAAAGAAGAATAACTGCTACCACACGTCATATACAAAAATTAACTTGGCTGGGCATGCTGGCTCATGCCTGTAATCCTAGCACTTTGGAAGGCCAAGGTGGGAGGATTGCTTGAGACCAAGAGTTCAAGACCAACCTGGCCAACATGGCCAGACTTCATCCATTTAAATAAAATTAACTTAACATTGATCAAATACCTAAATGTAAGAGCTAGAACTATAAAACAGAGGGAAGAAATATAGGGGTAAATTTGTTTCTCAGTTGCCCAGGCTGGAGTGCAGTGACATGATTGCCGTTCACTACAGCTTCCAACACCTGGGCTCAAGCAGGCCTTCCTCCTCAGCCTCAGAAGTAGCTGAGACTACAGGCGTGCACCACCATGCCTGGCTAAAGCTGTTTATTTTTTTATAGAGATGAGGTCTCACTATGTTGCCCAGATTTGTCTCAAACTCCTGGCCTCAAGTGATCCTTCCCCCTTGTAAAAATACAAAAATTAGCAGGGTATGGTGGTGGGCACCTGTAATCTCAGCTACTTGGGAGGCTGAGGCAGGAGAATCGCTTGAACCTGAGAGGCGAGGTTGCAGTGAGTCAAGATCGCGCCACTGCACTCCAGCCTAGACAACATAGTGAGACTGTGTCCCTATAATTTAAAAAAAATTTTTTAAAGACATAGCCCATTTGAAATGACCATTGGGAAGCTCTTTTTAATGTTAGACCTTCTGTTTGATAAGGAGACACATAGAATGCTCACATATTCTCAATTTAGGCCAGGTTTAAAAGGCCCTTCAAGAATAAAGGAATAGGCCAGGCACAGTAATCCCAGCTACCCAGGAGGCTGAGGCAGGAGAATCACTTGAACCTGGAAAGCAGAGGTTGCAGTGAGCCAAGATCGTACCACTGCACTCCAGCCTGGGCAACTGAGCCAGATTCCACCTCAAAAAAAAAAAAAAAACAAGATCTCAGAGTAATGTTTTATGGGGTATATCCCTCAGCTGTTAGCAGTCCCCTCTTTCCACATGGTCGCATGAACACAGAGCAACAGGAACTCATATTTATAATATATTAGTTCTTAAATATATTCACTGTATTCACTCTTTTTTTTTTTTTTTTTTTTTTTGAGACAGAGTCTCGCTGTGTCACCAGGCACCAGGCGCCAGGCTGAAGTGCAGTGGCGTGATCTTGGCTCACTGCCTCCTGGATTCAAGCAATTCTCCTGCCTCAGCCTCCCAGGTAGCTGAGACCACAGGCGTACACTACCATGCCCAGCTAATTTTTGTATTTAAGTAGAGACAAGGTTTCACCATGTTGGCCAGGATGGTCTCAGTCTCTTGACCTCGTGATCCGCCCGCCTCAGCCTCCCAAAGTGCTGGGATTACAGGCGTAAGCCACCGCACCCAGCCAATATATTAACTCTTAAGCCTTTTCCCAGTCCAAAGGCGCTAATTAGAGCAGTTAATTCTGCTTTTTGAACAGAAGTCTGCAGAAGGAAAGCTTTGGCCTCAGTAACTTCTTGTTGGCTAACCACAGCATAACCGGACTTTCTTACTCCCTTGTGAACAAAGCTATTTCTGTCTGTAAACCACTCAACATTAGGGTTAGGCAAGGGCTTGTCTGTAGGTCAGGCCTGTTAGAGTAGGTGTGTTCCATTGTTTCCACACAGAAGCAGAAGACTTAGGGATCTGTTTCTTGGAATATGGGGTCTGGCAATAGGGTAACAGGGTTTAAAACTCAATATACCTCGGCTGGGCATGGTGGTTCATATCGATAATCCCAGCACTTTGAGAGGTCAAGGCGGGTGGATCACCTGAGGTCAGGAGTTCAAGACCAGCCTGGCTAATATGGTGAAACCCTGTCTTTACTAAAAATACAAAAATTAGGCCGGGCGTAGTGGCTCATGCCTGTAATCTCAGCACTTTGGGAGGCCGAGGCAGGCGGATCGCCTGAGGTCAGGAGTTCAAGACCAGCCTGGCCAACGTGGTGAAACCCTGTCTTAATTTTTAAAAAAATTTTTAATAAATAAAAATACAAAAATTAACTGGGCGTGGTGGTGGTAATCCCAGCTACTGGGAGGCTGAGGCAGGAGAATCACTTGTACCCAGAAGGTGGAGGTTGCAGTGAGCCAAAATCGCACCATTGCACTTCAGCCTGGGCGACAAGAGCAAGACTCTGTCTAGAAAAAAGAAAACTTGACATACCTTGCACGTAACATCTGGAATGTCAAGCAGAAGGATCTGATACTTAAGCAACTGAGCCCCTGTTGGACATTGGTGTCCTTTTGCCTCCAGGACCTCTTGTCCTTGATAGGGTGATATGATTTGACTCTGTGTCACCACCCAAATCTCATCTTGAATTGTAGCGCCCCTAATTCCATGTGTTATGGAAGGGCATGGTGGGAGGTAACTGAATCACAGGAGTAGTTTCGGTCTCTACTAAGAATACAAAAATTACTGTTCTCATGGTAGTGAATAAGTCTCACGAAATCTAACACTTTTATAAGAGGAAATCCCTTCCGCTTGGTTCTCATTCTTTCTTGCTTGCTGCTATGCAAAACGTGTCTTTTGCCTTCTGCCATGATTGTGAGGCTTTCCTGGCCATGTGGAACTGAGTCCATTAAAATGCTTTTTCTTGCTGGGCGCAGTGGCTCACGCCTGTAATCCCAGCACTTTGGGAGGCCGAGGCGGGTGGATCACGAGGTCAAGAGATCGAGACCATCCTGGTCAACATGGTGAAACCCTGTCTCTACTAAAAATACAAAAAAAAATTAGCTTGGCATAGTGGCGCATGCCTGTAATCCCAGCTACTCAGGAGGCTAAGGCAGAAGAATCTCCTGAACCCAGGAGGCAGAGGTTGCGGTGAGCCGAGATCACGCCATTGCACTCCAGTCTGGGTAACAAGAGTGAAACTCTGTCTCAAAAAAAAAAAAAAAAAAAATGCTTTTTCTTTATAAATTACCCAGTCTCAGGTATGTCTCTATTAGCATCATGAAAATGTATTAATACACAGGGGTTCGTGACATCTAATTGTTGTCCTAAGATAAACGTAGTGGTTTCTTCTACAATAGAATGGTAGTGGCCACAGCTTGCAAACATCCTGACCATCCAGCTGCCACCTGGTCTAGCTGTTTAGAGAAACAAGCCACTGCTCTAGGCTTATTCCCAAGCTTTGGAACACTTAAAACTCTCCCTTGTTTTTCAGCCACATAGAGGGTGAAAAGTTTTTCTAAGTTTGGGAGTCCCAAAGCAGGGTCTGTTCCCAGTTTTGTTTTGTTTTCTAAGGTTAGGAATGCCTGTGGGCAGGTTCCATCCCAATTCAAAGGCTTATGATCATTTCCTTGTAGGTCTTCATAGAATGGTTTTGCTATTGATATAAGTCCCAACCTGTAGTCCCAGCAGTTTGGGAGGCTGAGGTGGTTGGATTATTTGAGGTCAGAAGTTCAAAACCAGCCTGGCCAACATAGTGAAACCCCATCTCTACTAAAAATACAAAAAATTAGCCAGACATGGTGGCGTGTGCCTGGAGTCCCACCTACTTGGGAGGCAGAGGCAGGAGAATCACTTGAACCCAGGAGGCGGAGGTTGTAGTGAGCCGAGATCATGCCACCGCACTCCAGACTAGGTGATAGAGTGAGACTCCATCTCAAAAAACAGAAAAATATATATAGGAGAGAGATATATATATACATATTATATACATATATATATTTCCAAGCTTTATACATATATATATATATTCCCAAGATATATATATATATATATATATATCTCCCCCAACCCATGAATCCAGGAATCCAACCATTCCTAAAAATATTATTTTTTTTGTAGCCGGAATCTTGCTCTGTTGCCCAGGCTGGAGTGCAGTGGCACGATCTTGGCTCACTGCAACCTCTGCCTCCTGGGTTCAAGCGATTCTTCTGCCTCAGCCTCCTGAGTAGCTGAGACTACAGGTGCCCACCACCACACTCAGCTACTGTTTTGTATTTTTTCCCTTAATTTTTTGCCAATACATTCCCAAAGAGATGGAGACTGTCTCCAAAACATTGGGGAAGGACAAACCAGGTAAACTGAGAGTATCTAGATCAGTCCATTCAAAAGCAAAAATATACTGGGACTGTGGGTGTAAAGATATATAAAAAACACCATGAACCAATTAGCATCTTCAGCCATTTGCATCAATATTGTGTAAGGAGCCGGTCATGGTGGTTCACGCCTGTAATCCCAGCATTATGGATCACCTGAGGTCAGGAGTTCAAGACCAGCCTGGCCAACATGATGAAATCCCATCTCTACTAAAAATACAAAAATTAACCAGGCATGGTGGCCTATGCCTGTAATCCCAGCTACTCAGGAGACTGAGGCAGCAGAATCACTTCAACCTGTCCAAGATCACACCACTGCACTCCAGACTGGGGGACAGAGCAAGCAAGACTCCATCTCAAAAACAAACAACAACAACAACTATATATATATATATATAGTGGATGTATATATAGTATGTATATAGTGGATGTAAATGAATAGTATATATATAGTGGATGTGTACATATAGTGGATGTATATATATAGTACGTATATAGTGGATGTATATATATAGTATGTATATAGTGGATGTGTACATATAGTGGATGTATATAGTACATATATAGTGGATGTCTGTATGTGGTGTATATATAGTGGATGTCTACATGTGGTGTATATATAGTGGATGTCTGTATGTGGTGTATATATAGTGGATGTCTACATGTGGCGTATATATAGTGGATGCCTGTATGTGGTGTATATACAGTGGATGTATATATATATATATATATATAGTATAAGAATTAGAAGCTATTGGGTGGACTGGGACTAAGACCTCATTAACTGCCCCCAGATTTTGAACAAATCTGTATCCCTATTTATTAATAGTTTCTTTACAGGTAGGAAGGGGCGTTACGTGGAGACTGACAGGGTGGTAATAATCTGTATTTTAGAAACTTTGCGATCAGGGGCTGTGTCATTGTGCTCCTGGTCTCAAAGGATACTGTTTTCCTCATGGGTCACCAACACTGGGTTTCAAAGTAGCCTGGACTGGGAGTACATTAACAGCTCTACCAGGAACTTCTATGTCCAACATAGAGGGGTATACTTGAGAAGTAATACGTGGTGAAAGGGAGGTCTTTTCTTTCTTTTTTTTTTTTTTTTTGAGACAGAGTCTTGCTCTGTCGCCCAGGCTGGAGTGCAGTGACGCAGTATCAGCTCACTGCCACCTCCACCTCCCGGGTTCAAGCAATTCTCCTTCCTCAGCCTCCTCAGTAGCTGGGACTACAGGCATGTGCCACCACCCCTAGATGATTTTTTGTATTTTTAGTAGAGACAGGATTTTACCATGTTGGCTAGGCTGGTCTCGAACTCCTGACCTCAAATGATCTTCCCACCTCGGCCTCCCAAAGTGCTGGGATTACAGGCGTGAGCCACTGCGCCCAGCCCTAATCTCTATCTTTGCTGTTGCGTGGTTATCTTCTCCCTGTGTGTCTCTGTCTCTGTGTCTCTTCTTTTCTTCTAAGGGCCCTGGTCATGTTGGATTAAGGACCTGACCACCTTTAGCACACACAGGTTCAGCATCCCAGCCCCAGTCTTTCCCGGCCTGGGTGCTCCAGGGAAGGAAGAGAGTGAAGATGTTATACTCTGGAAAATGACAGACTGATTCCATAAGAGACTCTGATACATGCTACATGTATAATTATGTGACACTTGAAATTGATTTCAAAATAATAAGGCTATAAGAAAAATAAAAAAAAAAATTGGGGCTAGACAGGGTGGCTGCACTTGTAGTCTCAGCTACTTGGGAGGCTGAGGTGAGGTAATCACTTGAGCCCAGGAGTTTGAGGCTGCAATGAGCCATGATCTCACCACTACACTCCAGCATGGGCAGCAGAGCAAGACCCTAGCTCAAAAAAAAAAAAAATCATAAGACTTTTGCTTAAGAATTGCTGACCGGGCGTAGCAGCTCACGCCTATAATCCCAGCACCTTGGGAGGCCAAGGCAGGTGGATCACCTGAGATCAGGAGTTCGAGACTAGGCTGGCCAACATGGTGAAATTCCATCTCTACTGAAACACACACACACACACACACACACCCCTTAGCTGAGCATGGTGGTACACACCTGTAATCCCAGCTACTAGGGAGGCTGAGGCAGGAGAACCACTTGAACCTGGGAAGCAGAGGTTTCAGTGAGCCGAGATAATGCCATTGCACTCCAGCCTGAGCAACGAGTGAAACTCCATCTCAAAAAAACCCAAACAAGCACAAAAAGAATTGCTTAAGATACTTTTCAGATCCTGAATTCCAGTGAATCAGCTGATGCCAACCAGTTTGAAGACCCCCACAGAGGAAGAGAGTGAGTGTGAGAACACAGCTTCTTCATCTTCCTGTCCCATGACTTCCCCCTGCACTTTTCCAGCCATCAGCCACCTCCACACTTCAGCCCACTCCAAAACCCTGAAAACCCCCTAACTCCAAATTCCTGGGAGAGACGAATTTGAGGTTTCCTCCATCTCCTCATTTGGTGGCCTTATGAAGAAACCTCCTTTTCTACTGCAACCTGGTGTATCTGTGCATTGACTTGCCGCGAACATCAGACGAGGGACCTATCTGCAGGCACACTGCATTGCTGGTGATGATGTAAAATGGTACAGTGCCGTGGAAAAGCAGTTCCTCCAAATGTTAAACATAGAATCACTAGGCTGGGTGCGGTGACTCATGCCTGTAATCCCAGCGCCTTGGGAGGCTGAGGTGGGTGGGTCACTTGAGGTCAAGAGTTCAAGACCAGCCTGGCCAATACGGTGAAACCCTGTGTCTAACAAAAATAAAAATTAAAACAAAAAAAAGCAAGCATGGTGGTGCGTGCCTGTAGTCTCAGTTACTGGGGAAGCTGAGGCAAGAGAACTGCTTGAACCTGGGAAGCGAAGGTTGTAGTGAGCTGAAATCATACCACTGCACTCCCGCCTGGGCGACAGAGCGTGATTCTGTCTCAAAAAACAAACAAACCAACAAACAAACTCAGAATCACTAGATGAGCCAGCGTATTAAGCACGTCTCTTTATTTTCTACATTTTGATACTTTTGTTTTTGTATTTGTTTTTTGTTTTTGAGACACAGTTTTGCTGTGTTGCCCAGGCTGGGGTGCAGTGGCGTGATCTTGGCTCACTGCAACATCTGCCTCCTGGGTTCAAGCTATCCTTATGCCTCAGCCTTTCTTGTAGCTGGGATTACAGGCATGCACCATCATGCTCAGCTAATTTTTGTATTTTTAGTAGATATGGGGTTTTACCATGTTGGCCAGGCTGGTCTTGAACTCCTGACCTCAAGTGATCCGCCCTACTCGGCCTCCCAAAGTGCTGGGATTACAGGGGTGAGCCGCCATGCCCGGCCTGTATTTTGATTCTTTTTTTTTGACATCTGGGGCCTTGCTGGTGCTAGAGGAGAGAAACTGCCCTTCCCAGGGTTAGCTAATTCCTAGAGATAACAAATGACTTACACTTAAGGGTTTTTCAGGGTTTTGGAGTGGGCTGAAGTGTGGAGGTGGTTGATGGCTGGGGGTATATCTTTTTGTTTGGTTCTGAGTTTTTATGTTTTAGAGACAGATTCTCACTCTGCTGTCCAGGCTGCAGTGCGATGGTGCGATCAGAGCTCACTATAGCCTTGAACTCCCAGACTCGAGTGAACTTTCTGCTTCAGTTTCCCCAGTAGCTGGGACTACAGGCATGTAACACCACACCTGGCTATTTCAAACAGTTTCTGTAGAGATAGGGTCTTGCTACGTAGCACAGGCTGGTCTCAAACCCCTGGCCTCAAGCGATCCTCCTGCCTTGGCATCCCAAAGTGCTGGGATTTCAGGTGTGAGCCACCACACTGAACCTGAGCATACCTTTAATACACAAACCAGACAAGCCAGAACCTACACTCCAACCCCGTTTATTAAGCTCTTACACTCCAGCGCAGTTCCCCTTGGCCCAGTCCCAGACAACTAGGCCCTATTCCCTAAGCCCACCGAACTGATTCAAACCAGCCCATCCTCAGCCTGGTTACCCTGCATTACCCATTCCTTCCCATGGAAACCACAGTCAAGAGTCTTTTCCATGCTCCCCCCTCTCCCTCTGCCTCCTGGCTGCCCTGGTGTTTCCTCATGTGACTGTGTGGAACACAACCTCTTGTTTCTAGGAATCTGACAGTAAAAACTTTTTCACTTTTTCCTTCATGACAGTAATTTCCATTTCCTTTTCTCTTTTTTTTTTTTTTTGAGACAGAGTTTTACTTTTGTTGCCCAGGCTGGAATGCAATGGCACGATCTCGGCTCACTGCAATCTCCACCTCCTGGGTTCAAGCAGTTCTCGTGTCTCAGCCTCCTGAGTAGCTGGGATTACAGGTGCCTGCCACCATGCCAGGGTAATTTTGTATTTTTAGTAGAGACAGGGTTTCTCCATGTTGGTCAGTCTGGTCTCGAACTCCTGACCTCAGGTGATCTACCCACCTCGGCTTCCCAAAGTGCTGGAATTATAGGCGTGAGCCACTATGCCTGGCCTGTTTGTTTTTTTTAAAGAGGAGAAATTCTGGTGATGATTAAAAAGAAAATACTGGTGTCAAAGAATCAGGGAAAATTTGAAAAAAAAATCTTTTTTTTTTTTTTTTTTTTTTGAGACGGAGTTTCGCTCTTGTTACCCAGGCTGGAGTGCAATGGTGCGATCTGGGCTCACCGCAACCTTGGCTCACCGCAACATCCGTCTCCTGGATTCAAGCAATTCTCCTGCCTCAGCCTCTCGAGTAGCTGGGACTACAGGCATGTGCCACCACGCCCAGCTAATTTTTTGGTATTTTTAATAGAGATGGGGTTTCACCATGTTGACCAGTATGGTCTCGATCTCTTGACCTCGTGATCCACTTGCCTCGGCCTCCCAAAGTGCTCGGATTATAGGCATGAGCTACTGCGCCCGGCTGCTAAAAAACTACTTTTATAAAAATAAAAAGTGTAAAATTCAGTATTTCTAAAGTAATAAATTGCTATAATAGAAAATGTGATTTAAGGCCCTACACGGTGGCTCATGCCTTAATCCCAGCACTTTGGGAGGCCAAGGTAGGCAAATCACAAGGTCAAGAGATCAAGACCATCCTGGCCAACATGGTGAAACCCCCATCTCTAGTAAAAATACAAAAATTAGCTGAGTGTGGTGGCACACGCCTGTAGTCCCAGCTACTCGGGAGGCTGAGGCAGGAAAATCACTTGAACCAGGAGGCAGAGGTTGCAGTGAGCTGAGATCGTGCCTCTGCACTCCAGCCTCGCGACAGAGCGAGACTTCATCTCAAAAAAAAAAAAAGAAAGAAAGAAAATGTGATTTAAAAACAAACATAGAGCTAAACAATAAATAAAATATCACAAGTAGACATGTGATTTGGCATCCCTAATAATTTATGTATTCAATAAGAAAAAAAACTTTTATTTTAGGCCTTTTCTTGGGGGGAAGCATGATATTTGTAGTCTTCTATTCTAGCTTCGTTTTTTTGTTTTGTTTTGTTTTGAGAAAGGATCTCACCCTGTTGCCCAGGCTGGAGTGCAGCAGTGCGATCTCAGTTCACTGTAACCTCTGCCTCCTGGACTCAAGCAATCCTCCTGCCTCAGCCTGCTGAGTAGACGGATTACAGGTGCATGCACCATCTCATCCACCTGTGGATAATTTTTAATAGAGACATGGTATTGAGGCTGGGCATGGTGGCTCAAGCCTGTAATCCCAGCACTTTGGGAGGCCGAGGCATGTGGATCACCTGAGGTCGGGAGTTCAAGACCAGCTGACCAACATGGAGAAACCCCGTCTAACAACAACAACAAAAAAGACCGGGTCTTGCTATGTTGCTCAGACTGGTCTGGAACTCTTGAGCTCAAGCAATCCTCCTGCCTTGGACTCCCAAAGTGTTGGGATTAGAGGTGTGAGCCACTGCCTCCGGCTTGTCTATTTGTTTTTAAAAGCCCTTTAAGAATACAAAAACAGGCCGGGCGTGGTGGCTCATGCCTGTAATCCAAGCACTTTGGAGGCCAAGGCGGCCGGATTACCTGAGGTCGGGAGTTCAAGACCAGCCTGACCAACATGGTGAAACCCCGTCTTTAAAAAAATAAATAAATAAAAATAAAGAACACGAAAACAGTGGCCAGGCATGGTGGCTCATGCCTGTAATCCCAGCACTTTGAGAGGCTGAGGTGGGTGGATCATGAGGTCAGGAGTTCAAGACCAGCTTGGCCAAGATAGTGAAACCCACGTGTCTAAAAAATTAGTCAGGTGTGGTGGCAGGTTCCTATAATCCCAGCCACTTGGGAGGCTGGGGCAGAGAATTGCTTGAACGTGGGAAGCGGAGGTTGCAGTGAGCCGAGATCACACCACTGCACTCCTGCCTGGGCGACAGAGTGAGACTGGTCTGCGAGTCTACAGGCTAGAGTTTTCCGATCCCTGATCAGAAGCTTCCAGCTCAATCTTAGAAGGGGCCACAGATACCAACAGATACCAAGCTGCCACAATATCTCTTCCAACATGATTCCTACCCAACTCCAGCCTCAGTCATTGCAGTAGGAGCCAATTTCTGGTGAAACTGTATCAGTCATCATTCTCAGAGAAACAGAATGAACAGGAAATACATACAGAGAGAGAGAATGAATCCTTTCATTATTATTTTTTTTTTTTTTTTGAGACGGAGTTTTGCTCTTGTTACCCAGGCTGGAGTGCAGTGGCACAATCTTGGCTCACCACAACCTCTGCCTCCTGGGTTCAAGCAATTCTCCTGCCTCAGCCTCCCGAGCAGCTGGGACCACAGGCACGCGCCACCATGCCCAGCCAATTTTTGTATTTTTAGTAGAGATGGGATTTCACCCCGTTGACCAGGATGGTCTCGATCTCTTGACCTTGTGATCCACCCACCTCGGCCACCCAAAGTGCTAGGATTATAGAGCCACCACGCCCGGCCTCCTTTCATTATTTTTATTTATTTATTTATTTTTTCTTTTCTTTTTTGAGACGGAGTTTCACTCTTGTTACCCAGGCTGGAGTACAATGGCACGATCTCGGCTTACTGCAACCTCCACCTCCTGGGTTCAGGCAATTCTCCTGCCTCAGCCTCCTGAGTAGCTGGGATTACAGGCACGGGCCACCGTGCCCAGCTAATTTTTTGTATTTTTAGTAGAGACGGGGTTTCACCATGTTGACCAGGATGGTCTCGATCTCTTGACCTCGTGATCCACCCGCTTCGGCCTCCCAAAGTGCTGAGATTACAGGTGTGAGCCACCGCGCCCAGCCCCTCCTTTCATTATTTTAAAGAATTGGCTTAGGTCAGGCATGGTGGCTCACGCCTGTAATCCCAGCACTTTGGGAGGACAAGGCAGGTGGATCACCTGAGGTCGGGAGTTCAAGACCAGCCTGGCACCAGGTGAAACTCCATCTCTACTAAAAATACAAAAATTAGCCAGGTGTGGGTGCCTGTAATCCCAGCTACTTGGGAGGCTGAGGCAGGAGACTCACTTGAACCTGGGAAGCAGAGGTTGCAGTAAGCTGGGATCACGCCATTGCCCTCCCTCCAGTCTGGGCAACAAAAGAGAGACTCTGTCTCAAGGTTAAAAAAAAAAAAAAGAATTGGCTTATGTAATTGCACAGGCTGGCAAGTTCAAAATTTGTAGGGTAGGCTGGCAGGCTGGAGATCCAGGGAAAGGGTGGTGTTGCAGCCTCGAGTCTGAATTCTGCAGGCAGGCCAAGGAGGCTGGAAACCCAGGCAGGGTTTCTGTGCTACAGTGGAATTGAGGCCCATTCCTTCTTCTTCAGGAAACCTCAGTCTTTGACATTAAAGATTTCAACTGATTGGATGAGACCCACCTGCTTTGTGGAGGGTCATCGTCTTTATTCAAAGGCTGCTGATTTAAATGTTCACCACAGCCAGGCACAATGGCTCACACATGTAATCCCAGCACTTTGGGAGGCTAAGGCAGGAGGATCCCTTTGAGTCCTGGAGTTTGAGACCCACCTGGGCAACATAGCGAGACCCCGTCTCTACAAAAAATAAAATAAAGCCGGGCACGGTGGTGTGAGCCTGTAGACCCAACTACTTGGGAGGCTGAGGTGGGAGGCTCACTTGAGTCTGGGAGATCAAGGCTGCAGTGAGCTGTGATCGCAACACTATAGTCCAGCTTGGGTGACAGAGCAAGACTCTGTCTCTAAGGTAAAAATTTTTAAAAGCGAATCATGTCTGAAAATTACCTTTGTAGTAGCACCTAGACTGCTTTTAGCACCTAGACTGGTGTCTAGACAGGCATCTTAGACTAGCCAAGTTGTCAGAAAGTTAACACAGCCCTTTTGTCTGTGCCTCAAAATTCAGGTTTAGCAGCCCTGCAGCCTGGACAGAGAGAAAACGCTTTGTTTTCTCTTCAATCTGAGTTCCACCTCCCGACACTTCTCCTTTTTTTTTTTTTTAAAGATGGGGTTTCACCATGTTGGTCAGGCTGGTCTTGAACTCCCAAACTCTGGTGATCCTCCCACCTTGGCCTCCAAAGTGCTTGGATTACAGGCGTGAGCCACCACACTCAGCCCATTTCTTTTTCTTTTTTTTTTTTTTTTTTTGTCTCACTGTGTCACCTAGGCTGGAGTGCTGTGGTGCAATCTTGGCTCACTGCAACCTCCACCTCCAAGGTTCAAGCAATTCTCGTGCCTCAGCCTCCGGAGTAGCTGGGACCACAGGTGTGCTCCACCACCCCCGGCTAATTCTTTTATAATTTTAGTAGAGACAGGGTTTTGCCGTGTTGGCCAGGCTAGCCTTGAACTCCTGACCTTAAGTGATCTGCAAACCTCGCTCTCCCAAAGTGCTGGGATGACAGGTGTGAGCCACCACGCCCAGCCTTTTCTTTTTTCTCTTTCCTTTTCTTTTCTATCTCCAAAGTCTGGCCTCTTTCCAGGATGACTTTTGTTGAAATTTCCACTCGGTTCAGGGGAAGCACTACTCCCACCCACACTGATAAAAGACATTTCCTTCTTGCTGAGTCAGGATGATGAAATTGAAGTCTGGTTTAACTCTGTCCTTAACCCTTCCTGGGACCCTGGATGGGTAGTCCAGGAACTCCTGGCCTCTCGCTGACCACTGGACGAAAATACACAGAAGAATCCTACACAAGGTAAGTGTTTGACGGATACCTGTTAGGTGGCCTCAGCTTTAGGAAGCTTTATTGGATCCGAAAATTGCTTTATTTCCACAGGCCAGCCCTCTCCACATGCCATGCCTCCAGCTTAGTGTCACAGTGCCCATATTTCTGTCCAAAGAGTAGTATTGGGGTGTTTGCAGGCTGGATTCAGAGCTGAAAGTCTCCCTGCCAAGTAATGAGCATTTACCACTGACAAGTATCCATATTGTGTGCCAGACACTGTTTCTAACCCACAGGACAGCCTGTAAGCAAGACAGACGCCACCATCCTGCTGTCGCTTTGTTATTTTTGTTTGTTTACTTGTCTTGTTTTTGAAACGGAGTCTCGCTCTGTTGCCCAGGCTGGAGTGCAATGGCGAGATCTCAGCTCACCACAATCTCTGCCTCCCGGGTTCAAGCAATTCTCCTGCTTCAGCCTCCCGAGTAGCTGGGATTACAGGCATGAGCCTCCACACCTGGCTAATTTTTTTGTATTTTTAGTAGAGACAGGATTTTACCATGTTGGCCAGGCTGGTCTCAAACTCCTGACCTCAAGTGATCTGCCCGCCTTGGCCTTCCAGAGTGCTGGGATTACAGATGTGACCCACCACACCCGGTGGATTTTTAAATTTTATTTTATTTTATTTTATTTATTTATTTTTAAAGACGGGGTTTCACCATGTTGGTCAGGCTGGTCTTGAACTCCCAACCTCAGGTGATTCGCCCGCCTTAGCCTCCAAAGTGCTTGGATTACAGGCGTGAACCACCATGCCAGGCCGATTTTTTTTTTTTTTTTTTTTTTTTTTTTGAGACGGAGTTTCACTCTTGTTACTCAGGCTGGAGTGCAATGGCGCGATCTGGGCTCACCACAGCCTCCGCCTCCTGGGTTCAGGCAATTCTCCTGCCTCAGCCTCCTGAGTAGCTGGGATTACAGGCACGGGCCACCGTGCCCAGCTAATTTTTTGTATTTTTTGTATATTTTTTTTTTTTTTTTTTTTTTTTTTTTGAGACGGAGTTTCGCTCTTGATACCCAGGCTGGAGTGCAATGGCGCGATCTCGGCTCACCGCAACCTCCGCCTCCTGGGTTCAGGCAATTCTCCTGCCTCAGCCTCCTGAGTAGCTGGGATTACAGACACGCGCCGCCGTGCCCAGCTAATTTTTTGTATTAGTAGAGACGGGGTTTCACCATGTTGACCAGGATGGTCTCGATCTCTTGACCTCGTGATCCACCCGCCTCGGCCTCCCAAAGTGCTGGGATTACAGGCTTGAGCCACCGCGCCCGGCCAATTTTTTGTATTTTTAGTAGAGACGGGGTTTCACCATGTTGACCAGGATGGTCTCGATCTCTTGACCTCATGATCCACCCGCCTCGGCCTCCCAAAGTGCTGGGATTACAGGCGTGAGCCACCGCGCCCAGCCTCCGATTTTTTTTTTTAATACATACAGGATCTCACTCTATTTTCCAGGCACATTCATTGTTCAGTGGCACATTCATAACTCACTGCAGCCTTGAACTCCTGGACTCTGGCGATCCTCCTATCTCAGCATCCCAAGTAGCTGAAACGATAGGAGATTACCACCACATGTGGCTAACTAAAATTAAAATGTACGTTTTTTTTTTTTAAATAGAGATGGGCTCTTACTATCTTGCTCAGGCTGGTCATGAACTGTTGGCCTCAAGTAATCCTCCCACTTTGGCCTCCCAAAGTGCTGGGGTGACAGCTGTGAGCCACTGTGCCAGCCTCTGATGTCATTATTAACAGAGGTGCCCCAGGGGCCAGCAAGCAGATTTCCAGAACGGGAAACACTCCCACAGAAGTGGAGATCAACAGAAACAAGAACGTGTATTTCCAGACAGAACAGTGACTCACCTTAAACCTCTATTTCACAAACGCGGTTTACATGCAAGACAACTCTAAATGCAGAAGGAGCCAAGAAACCAAAAATGAGGCAGACAAATCCAGTTTGTCATCATGGGGTGTTTCACTGGGGAAGCTACGGACAGAAACATTGTATTGGGTGGTCACAAGGCAGGTAGAGCTCCACGCTGTTACACCCCGGACCCCGGAACTATACACCATAAGGAAAGAGTGCACGTGCTCCAGAAGTTATGTAAGAATTTGCTTAAGGGCAGCATTTACAGTAAGTAAGAGTTCATCAAGGTTGATTTGATCTAAGTGTTACCAGAAAGGAGTCCTGATCCAGACCCCAACAGAGGGTTCTTGGATCTCACACAAGAAAGAACTCAGGTCGAGTTCATACAGTAAAGTAAAAGCAAGTTTATTAGGAAAGTAAAGTGGTGAAGCTGCTCCATAGACAGATTAGAGTGTTCCCAAAAGTAGGAGGAGGAATGCGTCCACCCTAGGTATAATACTTGTTCATACTTAGCATAAAAAAGATCATGGAGGCCGGGAGCGGTGGCTCATGCCTGTAATCCCAACACTTTAGGAGGCTGAGGCGGGTGGATCACCTGAGGTCAGGAGTTCGAGACCAGCCTGGCCAACATGGTGAAACCCTGTCTTTACCAAAAAATACAGAAACTAGACGGGCACTGTGGCAGATGCCTGTAATCTCAGCTACTCAGGAGGCTGAGACAGGAGAATCGCTTGAACCCAGGAGGCAGAGGTTGCAGTGAGCGAAGAGCGTGCCATTGCACTCCAGCCTGGGGGACAAGAGTGAGACTTCGTCTCAAAAAAAAAAATATGGGGAGATGGTGCTCTGCTACAAGGGTTTGTGATAAAGGATCCGTTTTCTTACTGTATTTCATAAGAATTGAGATATTGTCTTTAAAGCAAAATTAAGAATGCTTCTGTTTTCAAGATAGGATATCAGGACACTCCCACATCTAGGTGTGTTTAGTAAACATTATCCATCTGTTTCCTTAACTGTAAAGATCTAGAGGCTAGGAATACCTGACTTTCTGGTAATGCATCCCAGCAAGTTCCAGCCTCATTTTTCTCAGCCCTCACTCAAGATGGAGTCACTCTGGTTCGAACGCTTCTGGCATAACAGTATTAATGATAAGGACGTGCTTTTATACAGAGAATGATAGATAAACTGGAAATCTTAGAGGCATTCCTGGATCCAGGGTGAATCAAAAGTCTAGCTTCCAAGATGGAGTTCTTTCAGCCTCCATAAACTCTCCAGATAGAGGGGACTTCACCGATTTCCATAAAAATCATGAGTAGAATTGGTTTGATGTGTGTGTGATTAAATTAACCACTTTATGGCTCCCATAGAGGCTGGTGTGGTGGTTTACGCCTATAATCCCGGCACTTTGAGAGGCTGAGACAGGAGGACTGCTTGAACCCAGGAGTTCAACATCCTGGCTACAACCTTAAGAGAAACCTTAAATCCAAACCACGTACCTAAGTCATTTCTGAATTTCTGACCCCCAAGAAGTATGCAAGATAATCAATGTTTATTATTGTGTTTTTTCCTTTCTTTTTTTTTTTTTTAAAGACAAGGTCTCACTCCGTCACCCAGGCTGGAGTGCAGTGGTGCAATCTCGGCTCAGAGTACACTGAAGTTTATACACCGAACTAAACTATATTATTGGTGCAGTTAATTAGAAATCAAGCAGCAACAGGAGGCCTAAGGCAAAGATCCTTCTGGATCTTGTGAGCAGAGGTCGCCTCCCTTCTCAGAGATCTTTGCATAAGCCTTTATGAGGCCCTCGTGCAGTCTCCATGTTCCCTCTTTATGAGTCTCCATGTTGAGAAGGCATCCGTGGGACCAGAGCAGCATTCCCTGCTCTGCAGCCACCCCTCGGTGCCCCGGCGTCACTGTGCTCTCGGATGGTCTTCGCCTTAGGCCTCCTGTTGCCGCTTGATTTCTAGTTAACACGCTTGCGCCGGTCCCCTGGACCCACGCTGTAAATTCTACTCTCATGTCTCTGTCTTTATTTCCTTTTCTCAATCCCTCGTCACCGCCGGGACTAAGGGCACCCATGTATGAGGTTCGGGCTGGCTCCCAACACTTCTTTTTTTTTTTTTTTTTTTTTTTTTGAGACAGAGTTTCGCTCTTGTTAGCCAGGCTGGAGCGCAATGGCGAGATCTCAGCTCACCGCAACCTCCGCCTCCTGGGTTCAGGCAATTCTCCTGCCTCAGCCTCCTGAGTAGCTGGGATTACAGGCACGCGCCACCATGCCCAGCTAATTTTTTGTATTTTTAGTAGAGACGGGGTTTCACCATGTTGACTGGGATGGTCTCGATCTCTTGACCTCGTGATCCACCTGCCTCGGCCTCCCAAAGTGCTGGGATTACAGGCGCGAGCAACACTTCTAAAACATAAATGGGTCATTAGTCATTACCCTCCCAGCTTAAGCTCTCTAAGCGACTTCCCACTGTCCTTGGAAATGGCATCCACTTTCCTCACCTCGGCCTACAAGGGCTTGCCTTGACACCTGCCCGTCTTAACTCCCGTGCCCTGCTGAAGGCAAGTGTTGGGGACATCTAGGGGACGCCAGCTAGAAGGGTTGGTGGGGAGTTGGCATTTCTTTCCAAGGGGATGTGCGCTTGGGCAGTGGACCTGCGGACTGTGCCCATCCTAACAGTGTGGGGAAGGAGATCATGGCACAGGAATGCCAGGGAAGGAAGGCTGCAGTTGGTGAACTGCCATCCAGTATAATGGACCTGGGGAAATTGGGGCCTTGGGGTCCCTGTTTAAAGTCATCGTCTGTAAGTGAGCCATGTCACAGGCCAGCCAGCAGGTGACAGTACTCTGCTTTGGGATGAGGCCATTTCTCCAACAAACCAGAGGAAGCCGCACCCAGCTGTCCACCATGAGGCAGTGAGGACCCGGTGTGGGGGCTGCAGAACAGTTAAATGAGCCAGAGTCCGGAGCTGGCAACCAACCCCTTGGGTTCTACCCATGACACTCTCCAGCTGAACAAGGAGCCATGCTGCTCCCTGGGGCACGAGCCTGAGAGGCTGGGACCACCAGGGGTGGGGGACCAGAGGAATCTGATGTCCTGCTCCCCTGGGATGCCCAGTGGGTGGACGAGGTCCGGGTCCCACCCGACCCTCAACCATTCCAAACCCTGCAGTCATTCCATGCCTTCCCAAGGGGTCTGCAGATGTGCAACTGTGGTGGTGAGGTCAATCCAGAAACCACCCCAGAACTGGCTAAGTGGGGTGACTGGCATGAGTCCCAGAGCTGTCTCAGCTGTGCAAAGTGAAACATCACCTCCTAAACTCTACAATGCGCCCATAAAGGGAAAATGTAAAATCTCAGGATCCCCAACACTTTCCCTCTTCTCCCAAAGGGAAAGCTGAGCTTAAAGGCTGAGTCATGCAACACCCTCTCTCTCTCTCCTCCTTTTTTTTTTTTTTTTAGACAGGGTCTTGATCTGTCACCCGGGCTCGAGTGCAGTGGCGCGATCATGGCGGCTCACTGTTGCAGCCTGGACCTCCTGGGCTCAGACAATCCTCCCTCCTCAACATCCCAAAGTGCTGGGATTACAGGTGTGAGCTACCGCCCTCGGCCTGGAAGAAGTATTAATACAAGCAACAACATGATGCATCTCAGATCATCTGGCCAAGTGAAAGAAAGTAGACACAACCGCAAGTGTATGTTACATAATTCCATTCATATAACGTTTTAGAAAATCTAAACTAATCTACAGTGACAGAAAGCAGCCATTGGTTGCCTGGGGTGGAGAAGGCAGGGATTATAGAATGGAAGGGATTATAGAGAGGGGAGAGAGAACCTTTGGGGTGCTGGGTATATCATTATTTAAATTATGGCAATAGTTTCATGGGTGTATATGTGTATATATATATATGTTAAAATTTATCAAAATCTATATGGTAATTGTAAGTAGTTAATTGTAAGTAAATTAAACCTTTTTGGGTTTTTTGAGACGGAGTTTCGATCTGTTGCCCAGGCTGGAGTGCAGTGACACGATGTTGGCTCACTGCAATCTCCGCCTCCCGAGTTCAAGCGATTCTCCTGCCTCAGCCTCCCAAGTACCTGGGACTACAGGTGCCTGCCACCCCACCTGGCTAATTTTTGTATTTTTAGTAGAGACTGGGTTTCGTCATGTTGACCAGGCTGGTCTTGAATTCCTGACCTCAAGCAATCTTCTTGCCTTGGCCTCCTGAAGTGCTGGGATTACAGGTGTGAGCCACCACACCCAGCCTCAGTCAATTAAACCTTAATAAAACATTTTTTTAAATGCCAATATAATCATGCCTGTAATCCATTCAATATAATCCCTTGGCTTTGGGAGGCCAAGGCAGGATGATTGCTTGAGGTCAGGAGTTCGAGACCAGCCTGGGCAACATAGCTAGACCTTATCTTTACCAAAAAAAAAATGCCGATGTGTCAAAAATAAATATTTTTCATCACTGGCTCAAGTTTTTTTTTTTTGTCCCAAAAGTCCATCGATGAACTGGCTCAAATTTTTATATCTTCCTTCGCCATATACACTGCATGAGGTGGGCAATGGGGGAATGGGATAATTCCAGTCAGTAAAGATCATCAAGGCTCAGTGTCAACTGTACAATATTTGCTCTGCATTGCTGAAACTATGCAGCGGCCAGAACTCCTGAAACTTCTCCAGGGAGGCCTCCTGGTCCCCATAATTGTTTCTCAATAAGCGTCATTGGAAGGTTCCCTTTTGTCCCCAGTCCTGGTTTTTATTGCACAAATTTCAGTTTGCCTACATCCTTTTTCAGAGCATATGTCTAGAATTAGAACCAGAACTCTTAGGGTGGCCTGACTGGCACACAGAGGAAGGGACCACCCCACCTCTGCCTTTTTCCAAGCCCCAGACCTCAGTGACAGCAGCTCAAGATCCCAAGTTCTCAAGATGCTATTTTCAGCCCGCTCTTAATTCATATCCTCCTTCCTGTTGTGTAAAACCTTTATTATTATTATTTGCAGGAGCAGCCGAGAGAAACAGAGCTCTCAAACACTGAATGGGGAAGGAAAGGGTTTATTATTATTATCATTATTAATATTATTAATATTACGGCCGGGAGCTGAGCGATGGCTCCAAATTACCCAGCTCGTTTAACAAAGGAAGGGTCTACCTTTATATAAGCTTATACTTTAGATATTACATGTGGAAGAATCTTAGGTTTACAGCCTTAGAAATCACATGTGAAAGGGTTTCGGTTTACAGCTTTAGGGCTCACATGTTAAAAGGTTCCTGGGTTTGATCTTGTTTTAAGTAAAAACATTGTCTTCTGGAGAGTTTCCCCAAGACCAAGCCTGCCACCTACAGGAAGGTGAAACAGGAGGCGCCAGTCGGTCAGCAAATGCTGAAAACTCTTTCTACAGAGAGCTGCGTGGGCTGACTGGCCATGCCATCCTAGACTGGTGTACACCAGGTCTCCTCTCCAAAAACTATCTTGAAACTCTTGCCGGAAATCCAGTGTGAAATGCATCTGGGATGGTGGCTCCTGATACAACAGTCCCCAGGGGTCTCCATGACCTGAGAGCCCTTGGCTTCTGGAGAAGAGACAAGGAAGGGAAGTAGAAGGTCACATTCCAAAGGCATCAAGGCTAAGAATTTTGCATTGAGAGCCTGCGTGTGGTGGCTCACGCCTGTAATCCCAGCACTTTGGGAGACTGAGGCCGGGCAGATCACCTGAGATTGGGAGTTCGAGATCAGACCGACCAACATGGTGAAACCTATCTCTACTAAAAGAAATATAAAATTACCTGGGCATGGTGGTGTATGCCTGTAATCTCAGCTACTTGGGAGGCTGAGGCAGGAGAATCACTTGAACCCGGGAGGCGGAGGTTGCAGTGAGCCAAGATCGTGCCATTGCACTCCAGCCTGGGCAACAAAAGCAAAAACTCTGTCTCAAAAATAAATAAATAAATAAAAGGCCGGGCACAGTGGCTCATGCCTGTAATCCCAGCACTTTGGGAGGCCAAGGTGGGTGGATCATGAGGTCAGGAGTTCAAGACCAGCCTAGGCAACACAGCGAAAGCCTGTCCCTACTAAAATACAAAAAATTAGCTGTGCGCGGTAGTGGATGTCTGTAATCCCAGCTACTGGGTGACAGAGTGAGACTTCGTCTCCAAAAAAAAAAAGAACTTTGCATTGAACATTTTCTGTGGCCCCACTGTGTGTTAGGTGCTAGGGCTGTGGATACAGACACAGGTATAAATCAGACATGGCTTCTTCCCTTGGTAAGCTCACAATTACTGACATAAATACACAATGATAGTATAATATAGGAAGTGTTACAACAGCTAGCATGTCACAGACAGCATGATGGAAACTCAGGGAAGATGGGGAGTGGGAGGAAGTCTGAAAAGATTCCTGGAGATTTGTTGCCTAGTTGCCTAATTTTAAGTTACTTAACTTCTCTGTGTCTCCATTGCTTCATCTGTAAAATGGGGTAATTGCAGAACCAGCCTCATAAGGGTTGTGAACATTTAATGAGTATGTAAAAAGCACACAACAGGTCAGGCATGGTGGCTCACATCTGTAATCCCAGCACTTTGGGAGGCCAAGGCAGGCAGATCACAAGGTCAGGAGATCAAGACCATGCTGGCCAACATGGTGAAACCCTGTCTCCACTGCAAATACAAAAAACTAGCTAGGCATGGTGGCACATGCCTGTAATCCCAGCTACTCGGGAGACAGGCAGGAGAATCACTTGAACCCGGGAGGTGGAGGCTGCAGTGAGCCAAGATTGCACTACTGCACTCCAGCCTGGTGACAAAGCAAGACTCCATCTCAAAAAAAAAAAAAAAAAAAAGAAAAGAAAGGAAGAAAGAAAGAAGCAGCTAGCTAGGTGTGGTAGCACACACCTGTGGTTCCAACTACTTGAGAGACTGAGGCAGGAGGATTCCTTGAGCCCAGGAGGTCAAAGCTACAGTGAGCTATGATTGTGCTATTGAAGCAGGACACACAAGCCCCCAAATCGAGCCTCCTTCCTTCAGAGTCAGCAGGAGCTTCTAATCTGTGGGGTTACACAGATTTTGACTCAGCAGTTACAGCTGAGTCAAACCAAAGCCTACAGCTGTGGGCAAGAAATGGAGCTGATAACATTAGGGTGGGTGTATGGGGAAGGAGCCAAACACCTCTACCATATGAGCGGAGGGGGTACTGGGCAGGGTCGCTAGAGAAAAATAAAAAGGTAGTAAGTACCCTTAGAAAGTCCTACCGAGGCTGGGCAAGGTGGCTCATGTCTTTGAGAGGCCAAGGCAGGCTTATTACCTGAGGTTGGGAGTTCAAGACCAGCCTGAGCAACATGGTAAATCCCATATCTACTAAAAATACAAAAATTAGCCGGGCGTGGTGATGCACGCCTGTAGTCCCAGCTTCTCGGGAGGCTAAGGCATGAGAATAGCTTGAACCCGGGTGGCAGAGGTTGCAGTAAGCAGAGATTGTGCCACTGCACTCCAGCCTGGGTGACAGAGCGTGACTCTCTCTCAAAAGAAAAAGAAAGTCTAACTGAAAGAAATAAAATGTGTTGCAGAGTTAAGGAGAACAAAGAACAGACGGTGGGGGGATTCAGGGACTAGCATAAGCAGGGAGCCACTAGCACCCCTAGTCTGAAAGAGAAAAGGAGGAAATGATGGTTTCAGAGTTCATGGGCGTTAACGTTGTGGAAGAGGGGCTGGCTGACAGGATCCGTTGCTGGAGAGGAAGTCAAACACTGCCTAAACTGCAGGAGGGGTGGATGGGAAGGGTAGGGTCAAGAATAGACCTGTTGCCCTTTGGGAGGCCGAGGAGAGTGGATCACCTGAGGTCAGGAGTTCGAGACCAGCCTTGCCAACAGGGCGAAACCCGTCTCTACTAAAAATTTAAAAAATATATAAATAACCGGGCGTGGTGGTGGGTACCTATAATCCCAGTTACTCAGAAGACTGAGGCAAGAGAATCGCTTGAACCCTGGAGGCAGAGGTTGCAGTGAGCCGAGACTGAGCCATTGCACTCCAGCCTGGGCAACAAGAGCAAAACTCCGTCTCAAAAAAAAAAAAAAAAATAGACGTGTTATCCACCACATCAGCACAGAGAGTGAAGCAACCGGTAACTTTTCAGTAGTCTATGTGGCCTCAAGTCAAATTTATATACAGTTGGTGGGCAACATATTTGAAGAAAACAGTGACAAGACCAGAAGGCTGGGACCCAGCAACCTTGTATTCAAATCCTAGTTTTACCACTTTCCACTGGTGACCTCGGGCAAGTTACCTCCCCTTTACTAAAACATCTGTAATTGGGGAAGTGATATTCCAGCTGTCCACCTTAAACAGCTGTTCTGCAGCAAAAACACTTTTCAAACTGTAAAGTGCTGAAACAGATCTCGATGATGAGTGTTCCATTACATCCCTAACTTTTAAGTCCCTTCCAGAGAATCCTTCCCCTGTGCCCTGCCCTTTTCTTCAATCTGAAGACGAAGCTGCCCCTGGCAGTAGTGGAGGCCAATTCTGGGCCACAGTTTTTTTGTTTTTTGTTTGTTTGTTTGTTTTTTGAGACGGAGTCTTGCTCTGTGGCCAGGCTGGAGTGTAGTGGTGCGATCTCAGCTCACTGCAACATCCGCCTCCCGGGTTCAAGCGATTCTCCTGCCTCAGCCTCCTCAGTAGCTGAGATTACAGGTGCGATCCCCCACACCCAGCTAATTTCTGTATTTTTAGTAGAGACAGGGTTTCACCATGCTGGCCAGGATGGTATTGATCTCCTTGTGATCTAAGAGCTGAGCTCTAATTCTGTCTTTGCTATGAAACTGAATTACCTAGGGACCTCCCTAGACCTGTTTTGTCTTTGGTGTAGTAGGGATGAACACAAATGGGGGGATCGTGGTATGAAAGGGCTCTGTGAGCCGTAAGGCATAAAAATCATGAGGTATTGGCCAGGCGCGGTGGCTCATGCCTATAATCCCAGCACTTTGGGAGGCCGAGGCGAGTGGATCATGAGGTCAAGAGATCGAGACCACCCTGGTCAACAAGGTGAAACCCCGTCTCTACTAAAAATACAAAAATTAGCTGGGCATGGTGGCGCACACCTGTAGTCCCAGCTACTCAGGAGACTGAGGCAGGAGAATTGCCTGAACCCAGGAGGCGGAGGTTGCGGTGAGCCGAGATCGCGCCATTGCACTCCAGCCTGGGTAACAAGAGCGAAACTCAAAAAAAAAAAAAAAAAAAAAAAAAAATCATGATGTATTGTTACAGGATTAACAGGTGCCTACAGCCGCCCTGCAGAGTAACAGACCAGTTACACTGAGGCAGCAGGGTTATCAGCAGAAAAAGGGTTTAATGATGGCAGGGTGCCTAGGAAGAGATGCTAAGAGATCATCAAATCCATCTTCCCGAGGAGTTCCGGGCTGGGATTTTAAAGGGCATCGTGGAGGGTCGGGGTCCGGATAATTGGGGTCATTGACTGGTCAGGGTAAGAGGAGATGAAATCCTCAGGCGATGGAAACTGCAGTCCCCATTGAGTCTGGTTCTGTGAGGTCCTTCAGACCACTTCAGACCAACTGATGTCAGTAATTATGCTGGTATGCGGGACCTGAAAACATATTTCAAAGGGAAAACGTTTCACAATGTTGAAGTTATCTGTGGAGTTAAGGTGATCTAGTGATGAACGCTGAGTGTACTTCAAGCTTAGTTCATTTTCCTTTCTCCCCCTCCTGTCGTCCCTAATTTCATAAAGTTTATGGGAGCAGTTGCAGGACAGGGAGGATGGAAGCAAAGACGGTGCTGGAACATTCCTGCACGGAAGTGGCCGCGACCCTCTTCCCGGCCTCCCTGGCGCGGGGGCGGGCTGATCGGCGCGACCGGATTGGGCAAATCAGTGTGGGGCGGGGCCTCGGGGAGGCGTGGCTTCCGGCTGGCTCCTCCGCTGTTACCAAGGGAAACAGCCGTGGGGAAGCGGAAGGAGCCGAGGACCCGCAGCCTGCGTCTAGGCGGAGCGCGGGAACGACGGCGGCCATGGCGGCCTCGGGGCCCGGGTATCGCAGCTGGTGCTTGTGTCCCGAGGTGCCATCCGCCACCTTCTTCACTGCACTGCTCTCGCTCCTTGTGTCCGGGCCTCGCTTGTTCCTGCTGCAGCCGCCCCTGGCGCCCTCGGGCCTCACGCTGAAGTCCGAGGCCCTGCGCAACTGGCAAGGTGAGCAGGGGCGGGCCGGGATCGCGGGGCGAGCCCTAGTCCTCCGACTTCGCTGGTCCCTGGGCTTCAGCCTCCAGGACTCGCCCCTTCAGGCCTCACCGCCAGCCTCCCCCGTCTCGTCATCTCGCCTGCCATCCGGAGGACCGACCTCCAGCACCGTCTCTTGCCCTCCATGTTCCACACCTTTGTCTGCAGAGCCCATCTTCGTCATCAATTTAATTCCTTCCCTGCCCGAATTTGTTCCCTTCCCTGTTGCCACCAGACTGGTTAAGGCCCCAAATCCCTTCGCTAGCAAACCCACGCTTGCTCTCCAAGGATAAAGATTCTTCTTCTCCCACTCCCATTTCACATACACACCTACGTATGCTTTAGGCCTAAGCCTCACTGAAAAACATTTTTCAGACCCTCATCACGACCATTGGACTTTATCTACAAACCCCTGTAAGCCCTATAAACGTCCTGCTCTCTTGAGCTTTGGAATTTCTTCTACTTTTTCATTTGTATCTTAATCTTGACTGCCATTCCCAGCTCATGAGGGTACCAGGGTGTCTTCTGCCTTTGGAGAGAGGTGTTCGTTTTTCTCTAGGGGAGAGAAATTTTGCAGACCAATTACGTATGAACATCCATTGCTAAAAGACCTTCCTAGTCTCCGTGTCTTCCTCATTTTCTCGAGAGGAACGCAGGAAATTTGTATATCTCCTGCTGTTTTGCAAAGCACACACACTCATATGTATTAATCTCATTTAACCCTCTCAAGGAACCCATGATGTAGGACTGTGGAGGCTTCCTGCAGAGAATCTCAGAGCTGTTGCTTCATACAATTGAGATAGGAATCTAGATTTTTCTTTTTATTGTGTGATGTTTTGGAACTAGAGCCTGGGGTACATAATCTCCAAATCATGCAGAGTTGCTTTTAGAATCTTTTCATGTTTATACTTGAAAGTTCAGGTTTGGGGGCTGGGCATGGTAGCTCATGCCGTAATCCCAGCGCTTTGGGAGGCTGAGGCGGGCAGATCACCTGAGGTAGGAGTTCAGGACCAGCCTAGCCAACATGGAGAAACCTTGTCTCTACTAAAAATACAAAATTAGTCGGGCGTGGTGGCACATGCCTGTAATCTCAGCTACTGGGGAGGCTGAGGCAGGAGAATCACTTGAACCCGGGAGGCAGAGGTTGTAGTGAGCCGAGATCGCACCATTGTACTCCAGCCTAGGCAACAAAAGCGAAACTCTGTCTCAAAAAAAAAAAAAAAAAGAAAGAAAGAAATTTCAGTTTTGGAAATACTTAAATAATGAAGTACTCTTCAGATAATGAAGCCTCTGGAGATGGCCAGGCTGAGGCATATGGCTCCATAGCCTGCTTCCCTACTCAAATCTAAAACAGTTCCCCCACCCTAGGTATGCACAGCACCACCTCACAGACAGAAACAAAATACCAACCTAAGCTTAACCTTTCACTTTCTTGAGTTCATTTCCCTGGGTGTGGGTTTCATGGACATGTGAGCATTAGAGACGTAAGGGACCTTGGAAGGCCTCAGTCTAACTCTGTTACTTTACAATGAGGAAACTGACACCTAGAGGGCTTGTGACATGATTAAACTCAGCCAGCTGGGATGTAGTAGAGCGGGGATTCCACTCCAAGTCTTTAGACCCCTAAGTCCAATATTACCATCAATTCATTGGTCTCCCTCCTTCAGTTTAGTAGTGTTTTGGGCTGTAGGGACATAAAAGTACTTCAGAGGTAACCACTTCTAAAATTTTTTTAGAGATAGGGTCTTTCTCTGTTACCCAGGCTAGAGTGCAGAGATGCAATCATAGCTCACTGCAGCTTTCAACTCCTGGACTCAAGCAATCCTCCTTGCCTCAGCCTCCCAAGCAGCTGGGACTACAAGTACACATCACTCACTACACCAGGCTAATTAAAAATTTTTTTTTTAAAGATGGGGGTCTCAGCCAGTCGCGGTGGCTCATGCCTGTAATCCCAGCACTTTGGGAGGCCGAGGCTGGCAGATCACAAGGTCAGGAGATCGAGACCATCCTGGTTAACACGGTGAAACCCCGTCTCTACTAAAAATACAAAAAATTAGCTGGGCATCGTGGCACATGCCTGTAGTCGCAGCTACTAGGGAGGCTGAGGCAGGAGAATTGCTTGAACCCGGGAGGCGGAGTTTGCAGTGAGCCGAGATTGTGCCACTGCACTCCAGCCTGGGGGACAGAGCGAGACTCCATCTCAAAAAGAAAAAAAAAAAAAAGATGGGGGGGGTCTCACTATATTACCCAGGCTGGTCTTGAACTCCTGGGCTCAAGCGATCCTTCCACCTAGGCCTCCCAAAATGGTGGGATTACAGGTGTGAGCCACTGTGCCTGGCGATAACTGCTTTTAGAAAAATAAAAGTAGGCCAGGAGTGATGGTTCATACCTGTAGTCTCAGCACTTTGAGAAGTTAAGGCAGGAGGATCACTTGAAGCCAGGAGTTCAAGGCCAGCCTGGGCAACATAGCAAGACCTCATCTCTACAAATAAAAATTTTTTAAAAAGACTGGGCACGGTGGCTAACACCTGTAATCTCAGCACTTTGGAGGCTGAGGCGGGTGGATCAGAAGGTCAGGAGTTCGAGACCAGCCTGGCCAACATGCTGAAACCCTGTCTCTACTAAAAATACAAAAATTAGCCAGGCATGGTGGTGGGCGCCTGTAATCCCAGCTACTCAGGAGGCTGAGGCAGGAGAATTATTTGAATCTGGGAGGCAGAAGTTGCAGTGAGTTGAGATCACGCCACTATGCTCCAGCCTAGGTGACAAGAGCAAGACTGTCTCAAAAAAAAAAACAACTTTTTCTAAAAGGAAAAAAGTAGGGTTCTTTGCTGTCTTATTACCTATAACGCATCACTAACGGTAAGATTGGATAAGCACTTTGCAGGAAGACTTCTAATTTCAACATCTTTATTATTAATGATAATGTTATAATTTTTAAAGCTGCAAAATAATTCCTGGTCCCTTTTTTCTTCCTCTGAACAGACACTATGGAAGGAGGGGTCAGGATTACAACAGACGAGCCTGACACATAAGTGACACCCACTCAATCCACCCCGAAGCTGTTAAACTTAATTAACCCTCAAACTGCCCAGTGAGGTAGGTCAGTATGAAAACCTAAAAAAGGATTACAAAGCACTTTACAAATTCAGAAACCACCCCCTAGGGAAAAGCATTATTTTTTACTCCTGGAAGTCAGTTACCACTAAGAGTTGCTCTAGGCCTGGGGAAGAGCAGGGATTAGATATTCATGCCTCTCCTTTGAGCCTCTGGGTCCTTCATTGTTGAATGCACTGCTTATATTGCCTCCTGCTTCGGTCTCGCTGGCTTTCACTTCTGTCACAGGAGCTTTCTGCCTTTCCTAGGCGCCTTCTAACCTGGCTTCCCTCCTTGGAGCAATCCGCCTAACCCAGCTCCCTTTGCAGTTTACAGGCTGGTAACCTACATCTTCGTCTACGAGAATCCCATCTCCCTGCTCTGCGGCGCTATCATCATCTGGCGCTTTGCTGGCAATTTCGAGAGAACCGTGGGTACCGTCCGCCATTGCTTCTTCACCGTGATCTTCGCCATCTTCTCCGCTATCATATTCCTGTCATTTGAGGCTGTGTCATCACTGTCGAAGCTGGGGGAGGTGGAGGATGCCAGAGGCTTCACCCCAGTGGCCTTTGCCATGCTGGGAGTCACCTCTGTCCGTTCTCGGATGAGGCGGGCCCTGGTGTTTGGCATGGTTGTGCCCTCAGTCCTGGTGCCGTGGCTCCTGCTGGGCGCCTCATGGCTCATTCCCCAGACCTCTTTCCTCAGTAATATCTGCGGGCTGTGCATCGGGCTGTCCTGTATCCTTCCTAGCAGAGAGCTATAGAAAGATGCATGTCAAAGGGTGAACCAGGCTGGAGGGTCTAGGGTGTCAAGTAGGTAGAGTCGGGTTGATTTTTTATCTTTTTTGAAACAGTCTCTGTCACCCAGGCTGGTGTGCAGTGGCGAGATCTCAACTCACTGCAGCCTCTGCCTCCTGGGCTCAAACAATCCTCCTGTCTCAGCCTCCCAAGTACCTGGGACTACAGGCGTGCACCACCACACCTGGTTAATCTTTGCATTTTCTTTTTAGTAGAGACAGGGTTTCACCATGTTGCGCAGGCTTCTCTCGAACTCTTGGCCTCAGATGATCTACCCGCCTTGGCCTCCCAAAGTGCTGGGATTATAGGTGTGAGCCACCGTGCCCAACTCATGTCTGATAATTTTTTTTTTTACTTTATTTTTTCATGTCTGATAAATATTTTATTCACAGACACTGTGAATGCTGTATTAGGGGCTGTTTCATTTACAAAATGTTTACTTTTGTTCTAGTAGGTAGTTAACTACTTGAAGATTAGCTTGAAACTTAAGGTTTGTTTGTAAGCTCTTTTTGGAGAGTCTGGCATAGCCTTTTTCTTTTTTTTTTTTTAAAGATGGGGTTTCACCATGATGGCCAGGCTGGTCTTGAACTCCTGACCTCAGGTGATCCACCCACCTCTGCCTTCCAAAGTGCTAGGATTACAGGCGTGAGCCACCGCACCCGGCCGGCATAGCCTTTATTAACAGGCTGAATCTTTGTGGTTGCCTAATCAGTGGTGGGTCAGATGACCAGGATGCCACCAAGTCGCTGGAGATGGTGACAGAGTATAGGGGAAGCACATGCAAAGACGCTCACATGAAGCTCACATGGTTGCATTGAGGCAGGTGCCTTCAATTTGGGATAAAAGGACAAGAGGTGTCAGTTCCTCAGGAGGACACTGAGACAGCTTCCCACCTCATCCACTACCCCAGCAGAGACCTCATCCACTACCCCAGCAGAGACGCCACCCGCTACACCAGCAGGGACCCCACCCGCTACACCAGCAGGGACCCCACCCGCTACCCCAGCAGGGACCCCACCCGCTACACCAGCAGGGACCCCACCCGCTACACCAGCAGGGACCCCACCCGCTACACCAGCAGGGACCCCACCCGCTACACCAGCAGAGACCCCCACCCGCTACACCAGCAGAGACCCCACCCGCTACACCAGCAGAGACCCCACCCGCTACACCAGCAGAGACCCCACCCGCTACACCAGCAGAGACCCCACCCGCTACACCAGCAGAGACCCCACCCGCTACACCAGCAGAGACCCCACCCGCTACACCAGCAGAGACCCCACCCGCTACACCAGCAGAGACCCCACCCGCTACACCAGCAGAGACCCCACCCGCTACACCAGCAGAGACCCCACCCGCTACACCAGCAGAGACCCCACCCGCTACACCAGCAGAGACCCCACCCGCTACACCAGCAGAGACCCCACCCGCTACACCAGCAGAGACCCCACCCGCTACACCAGCAGAGACCCCACCCGCTACACCAGCAGAGACCCCACCCGCTACACCAGCAGAGACCCCACCCGCTACACCAGCAGAGACCCCACCCGCTACACCAGCAGAGACCCCACCCGCTACACCAGCAGAGACCCCACCCGCTACACCAGCAGAGACCCCACCCGCTACACCAGCAGAGACCCCACCCGCTACACCAGCAGAGACCCCACCCGCTACACCAGCAGAGACCCCACCCGCTACACCAGCAGAGACCCCACCCGCTACACCAGCAGAGACCCCACCCGCTACACCAGCAGAGACCCCACCCGCTACACCAGCAGAGACCCCACCCGCTACACCAGCAGAGACCCCACCCGCTACACCAGCAGAGACCCCACCCGCTACACCAGCAGAGACCCCACCCGCTACACCAGCAGAGACCCCACCCGCTACACCAGCAGAGACCCCACCCGCTACACCAGCAGAGACCCCACCCGCTACACCAGCAGAGACCCCACCCGCTACACCAGCAGAGACCCCACCCGCTACACCAGCAGAGACCCCACCCGCTACACCAGCAGAGACCCCACCCGCTACACCAGCAGAGACCCCACCCGCTACACCAGCAGAGACCCCACCCGCTACACCAGCAGAGACCCCACCCGCTACACCAGCAGAGACCCCACCCGCTACACCAGCAGAGACCCCACCCGCTACACCAGCAGAGACCCCACCCGCTACACCAGCAGAGACCCCACCCGCTACACCAGCAGAGACCCCACCCGCTACACCAGCAGAGACCCCACCCGCTACACCAGCAGAGGTGTGTGCTGGCTTCTGGCTGCAGTGGCTAGAAGGGTGAGGCGATAGCACAGGTGGTTGCAGGAGGAGGTACAGCATTAACACCCCCTGTTGCTGGGCACATTAATTCCCAGTGAGGTACAGTGGATAGAAAACTTTGGCTCTGGGTTTCCTCTGAGCTGCAAGCTCCAGCCAGAGTGTGCAGTATGCTAAGCATGAAGGCCTCTGTAGAGTAAGTGGGAACCTGTATTCTCCCCAGTGGAGTGTTCGACCCTCCTTTGTTTGCTGCCTCCAATTTCACTTAACGGGCCAACCTCAGACGGCCTCACCTACTGCTATTCCCTCGACCTCTCAGAGCGAGTCGCGTTGAAGCTGGATCAGACATTTCCCTTCAGCCTGATGAGGAGGATATCCGTGTTCAAGTATGTCTCAGGGTCTTCAGCGGAAAGGAGGGCAGCTCAGAGCCGCAAGTAAGTGACAGAACTCTTAAATGCTGTTAAATCTTACTCTGTTTTTGTTTTTTTTTTTTGGAAGACAGGTCTTGCCCTGTCGCCCAGTCTGGAGTGCATTGGTGCAATCATAGCTCGCTACAGCCTCACACTCGAGGACTCAAGTGATCCTCCCACTTCACCTCAGCCTCCGAAGTAGCTGAGAGTGCAGGCACACACCACCACACCTGGCTTTTAATTTTTTTGTAGGGACAGGGTCTCACTATGTTGCCCAGTCTAGTCTCAAACTCCTGTCTCAAGCAGTCCTCCTTAATATCTCAAAGTACTGGGATTACAGGTGTGAGCCACTGAGCCTGGCATGACATTATGAAGGCAACTCCCAGGCATGTAGAGGGTGTGGCTAGTTCATTGCCATGAGTAATAAAGAAATATGGTGCAGCAGATGGGAAAATCATGGACAGATGTCTTCTGAGCCTTCTGGATTCTGCACAACTGCTTCTGAAACACCAACTGAGCAGGAAAAGGAGGGCATTTGAGGACACTTAACGTGTGATCCTGAGTGACTTCTAGACAGGTTGGGCAGGAGGGCCCCTATCTAATTGACAGTAGACACATACCTGCTGCAGGTAAACCTAGGCTGTGACACACAATAGTCCTGATAAGAAGTGCAGACAGGGCTGGGTGCAGTGGCTCACACCTGTAATCCCAACACTTTGTGAAGTCGAGGTGGGCAGATCACCTGAGGTCAGGAATTTGAGACCAGCCTGGCCAACGTGGTGAAACCCCTTTTGTACTAAAAATACAAAAATTATGCAGGCATGGTGGCGCATGCCTGTAATCCCAGCTACTGGGGAGGCTGAGGCAGGAGAATCACTTGAACCCAGGAGGTGGAGGTTACAGTAAGCCGAGATCATGCCACAGCACTTCAGCCTGGGCAACAGAGTGAGACACTGTCTCAAAAAAACAAAAGGTGGAGACAGTCCACACGGCCAACTAGGCTGCTTAGGAGGTGGCCTGGCCCATGTTTTCTGGTGAGGTTTACTGTTTTCCAGTTGGCTCATGGACTCTCAGATGGAGAGTGCTGGTAAGCCACCAGAGTTTGTGTGGCCTCACTCCATTTTATAGAGGAGGCCCAAAGAGGACAGGGTCTTTCTCACCCACGAGTCCCCTGTATTTCCAGGTAACAGAGTCAGCAGAAGGGCCGCCTAGAAGCATGTCCCCTGCTTAGGAGGCCCCCTCCCCTTTCTCCTGTTCCCACTGCCTCCTGCCTCTTGAGTTCTCCACTGGCTTCTGTCCGTACCAAGACTTCACAGTGTAGTTTTTCTTCAGTGGTCCTCCCCCCAAAAAAAAAAAAAAAAAAAAAAGGAGCTCACTAGGAAAGGTGTGTTTGTCCATTTTGTATTGCTATAAAGAAATACCTGAGGCTGGGTCATTTATAAGAAAAAAGCTTTATTTGGCTCACTGTTCTGTAGGCTACACAAGAAGCATGGCGCCTGTATCTGCTTCCAGTGAGGCCTCAGGCAGCTTCCAATCATAGCAGAAGGGGAGGGAGCACTTCAAGTTGAGAGCTAGAGGGAGGTGCCAGGCTCTTCAACACCCAGCAATCACATAAACTCAGGAGGAGAACTCACTTATTCCTGTAGGGTGGAAGCCAACCTGCTCATGCAAGATCTGCCCCCGTGGCCCAGACACCTCCCCCTCAGCCCCACCTCCAACACTGGAACACTGGGGATCACATTTGGGTTTTTTTTGAAACGGAGTCTCACTGTGTGGCCCAGGCTGGAGTGCAGTGGCATGATCTCTGCTCACTGCAACCACTGCCTCCTGGGTGCAAGCAGTTCTCCTGCCTCAGCCTCATGAGTAGTTGGGATTACAGGCACCCGCCACTGCTCCCAGCCAGGCATCACATTTCAGCATGTGATATGAAGCAGGGGAAACGTCCAGACTGTATCAGAAGGCAGAGTGCTTGGTCAGTGGCCCTTTTTGGCCCTCCACCAGCTGTGGAGTCAGTTTTCCCCTGCACACTGGCCTGGATGTGGGGGTTTTTGTTGAATCGCAAGCTACGCCCTGGAGCTTCTTCCAGGAGGTGCTCTCAGCTGTCACCAGCTCAGAGCCCTAGGACTATTTTTCTTTTTTTTTTGAGACAGAGTCTTGCTCTGTCACCCAGGCTGGAGTGCAGTGGCACAATCTTGGCTCACTGCAACCTCCACCTCCCAGATTCAAATGATTCTCTTGCCTCAGCCTCCAGAGTAGCTAGGACGACAGGTGCCTGCCACCACGCCCAGCTAATTTTTTGTATTTTTAGTAGAGGCAGGGTTTCACCATGTTGGCCAGGCTGGTCTTGATCTGACCTTGTGATGTGCCTGCCTCGGCCTCCCAAAGTGCTGGGATTACAGGCGTGAGCCACCGCGCCTGGGCCCTCTGACTATTTTCCTAAAAGGCCAGGAGGGCTGCTGGGAAAACAGAAATGCGGACTCACCGCATTGTTGCTTCAGGCAAGTAACTCCTGGGGTCTCACTGTGGGGGAGACTGTCAATTTAGGACTAGATGTTTTGTGTTTTTTAATCATTCTCATTGACTCTTGAGAACTGCCTGTCACCAAGGAATCCCCTCTGTCATAGCTGATGGTGATTCTCATTGACTCTTGAGAACTGCCTGTCACCAAGGAATCCCCTCTGTCATAGCTGATGGTGATTCTCATTGACTCTTGAGAACTGCCTGTCACCAAGGAATCCCCTCTGTCATAGCTGATGATGGTCACCAGCTGTACCTCACATACCCCTAGTGACAAGTGTTCACTCTCCAAGACCGCCCCTGATGAGAAAGTTCTTCCCTGTGACAGGCAGATCTGGGGTTTGAGAGGAAGATGGTGTTCCTTCTGTGTTCCCCAAATGGCATGGAGTCCAATCCCTCAGGTCCGGGGCCTGCTGCTGACACTCAGAACATTGTGTTTCAGGCAGCCTGACAGTGGCTCTCCGGCCATGTCATCACACACGTTTATTTTGGCTGCGAGATGGCCGTTTGGACAGCTTGTCTCCTCAGAGGCTTTTGTTGATAAAGAAATTCTTTTTTTTTTTGAGACAGGGTCTTGCTCTGTTGCCTAGGCTGGAGTGCAGTGGCACAGTCATAACTCACTGCAGCCTCGAATTTCCAGGCTCAAGCAGTCCTCCTACCCAGCCTCTTAAGTACCTGGGACTAGAGGCACATGCCGCTAGGCTTGGCTAATTTTTAAAAAAAAATTTTTTTTGTTTTGTTTTGAGATGGAGTCTCTCTCTGTCACCCAGGCAGGAGTGCAGTGGCATGATCTCGGCTCACTGCAACCTCTGCCTCCCGGGTTCAAGCAATTCTGCCTCAGCCTCCTGAATAGCTAGGATTACAGGTGCCTGCCACCACACTGGCTAATTTCTTTCTTTTTTTTTTATTTTTTATTTTTAGTAGAGACAAGTTTTCACCATATTGACCAGGCTGGTCTTGAACTCCTGACCTCAGCCTTGGCCTCCCAAAGTGCTGGGATTACAAGTGTAAGCCACCGTGCCTGGCCTGAATCCCTTTTCTTTGGGCAGAATTGTCAAGCCAGCCACACAGGCACTGATGGGTATGACCTGGTCCTGACTCTCCATCTGGTTTGGGAGCTGCCGTGAGCAGGTTATTGGCAGGCTCAGTGTCCTTTTTTTTTTTTTTTTTTTTTGAGACAGAGTCTCAGTCTGTCACCCAGGCTCTAGCCTGTGGCATAGTCTCGGCTCACTGTAACCTCCACCAGTCTAGTGGCATAGTCTCGGCTCACTGTAACCTCTAGTCCAGTGGCATAATCTCGGCTCACTGTAACCTCTAGTCCAGTGGCATAGTCTCGGCTCACTGTAACTTCCACCAGTCCAGTGGCATAGTCTCAGCTCACTGTAACCTCCACCAGTCCAGTGGCATAGTTTCGGCTCACTGTAACCTCTAGTCCAGTGGCATAATCTCGGCTCACTGTAACCTCTAGTTCAGTGGCATAATCTCGGCTCACTGTAACCTCTAGTCCAGTGGCATAGTCTCGGCTCACTGTAACCTCTAGTCCAGTGGCATAGTCTCGGCTCACTGTAACCTCCACCTCCCGTGTTTGAACAATTCTGTTTTAGCCTCCTGAGTAACTGGGATTACAGGTGTCTACCACCACACCCAGCTAATTTTTGTATTTTTAATAGAGACGGGGTTTCACCATCTTGGCCAGGCTGGTCTTGAACACCTGACCTCGTGATTTGTATGGCTGTTGGGCCCCACAGGGTCATGGGGTGTCCCTTACGCTGTGCTGAGGTGCAGGATCCAAGCAGTAAAAAGACAGGACACTGAAGAACTGGTAAAGAGCATCTGGACTCTAGGGGTCCACGCCACCTGACGCCACCTGTGAGCGGAGATCAGCAAGAGCCCCAAATGCCCAGAAGCATCTGTATTTATTAGGTATAAGCAGGGAGTAGGGTCATGAATGAGGCTTGGTAATAGGGTATACATAATCACGTGACTCACAAGTGAGGGGGCCACCCTATTATGTCACTTGGGCAGAGAGGTGGGCCCTGTGCAGTAGGGGGCCATGCCGTGCACAGTAGTAGAGGGTTGTGTACAGAAAAGGGGTCCACCCCCATTAGATCACTGAGACAAGGAGGTGGGCTGTGTGCAACAGGTGTCGTGCGCAACACTTCTTATCTGGGGGCTGGAGACTTCAAAGGATTCTTACAGAAAGATGCTGGCCGGGCGCGGTGGCTCACGCCTATAATCCCAGCACTTTGGGAGGCCGAGGCGGGTGGATCACGAGGTCAAGAGATCGAGACCATCCTGGTCAACAAGGTGAAACCCCGTCTCTACTAAAAATACAAAAATTAGCTGGGTACAGTGGCGCGCGCCTGTAGTCCCAGCTACTCGGGAGGCTGAGGCAGGAGAATTGCCTGAACCCAGGAGGCGGAGGTTGCGGTGAGCTGAGATCGCGCCATTGCACTCCAGCCTGGGTAACAAGGGCGAAACTCCGTCTCAAAAAAAAAAAAAAAGAAAGAAAGATGCTGTATACCAGTGCAGTGGGAGCTGACAGACTTGTGCTCTTCTCTAAGATACTTTATGGGAGGATGATTTGAGCTAGCACAGAAGCGAGAAAAGGCTGAAGGTGTACAGCCGCCGTGACTGGTCACACCAGAGGGGTTCTTCTCCCTCGGTTACTTCCAGGATCTCAGGCCTGAGGCCTACTTTCCACAGGAACTGGATGCAAGGTACTACAACTCCTTTATCCGGAGGAGAGGCTCTTGCTCCAAGCCTGCCATACGGCGTATGCCCTTTCAGGCAGGGACGCCACCGCCTGGGTCTTTGGTTCTTGTCCTGGTCTGGCTGTTTTTCCCATGTACTGCTTCTGTTCTGTGACTGCTCTAGGCATTCCTCCTACTATAAATTACTATATGGTTATATAGAAGGATTCTATAAATCAGCACTAAATGTGTCAGTACAGCTCCGACTACAATACCTATATGATTATATAGAAAGATTATATAGAACTAAGTATGCTAGATCTAAGTACTAAGTATGATTATATAAGCTAGATACATGTAAGCAGTAAGTTATACTTCAGGCACTAATTCTGTAAACTAATATGTAATTATATAAAGGATTATATAAAGGAAATAGCTGAGTAATACTATAAGATATTCTTCAGGCACTAATTGTGCCTGGGGTCTGGACAGTTCTCCTTCCTCGGTGCCCATGGGGGGTGTTACCCAAAGTGATTCACCCACCTTGGCCTCCCAGAGTGCTAGGATTACAGGCATGAGCCACCGCACCCGGCCTTTATTGTGCCCTTTCTTATCATTACATTGTTAATATATAATGAAATAATTCTACAACTCACCATAATGCAGAATCAGTGGGAACTGTGAGCTTGTTTTCCTGCAACCAGACGGTCCTATGTGGGACCAGTGTCCTTTCATCTAATTCCCTTGCTGTAGGACTTTGACGGGCCACACCCTCTCTGGACGTCTCTGTTTTCTGATTGGTTGAGGTTAACCTTTCTCCCACTTGGTACTTAGAGCAAGTCACAGAAAGTACTAGGCAGCAGGGGGTGACCTCGGCATGACTCCCTGAATGACCATTTTCTCTCTTGTTCCATTCCAGGCTGAACCCAGTGCCCGGCTCCTACCCCACACAGAGCTGCCACCCTCACCTGTCCCCGAGCCACCCCGTGTCCCAGACGCAGCACTCCAGTGGTCAGAAGCTGGCCTCCTGGCCCTCCTGCAGCCCCGGGCACATGCCCACCCTGCCTCCGTACCAGCCTGCCTCCGGCCTGTGCTATGTGCAGAATCACTTTGGCCCAAACCCCAACTCCTCCAGTGTCTACCCAGCTTCTGCGGGTACCTCCCTGGGCGTCCAGCCCCCCACCCCTGTTAACTGCCCTGGCACGGTATATTCTGGGGCGTTGGGCACTCCAGGGGCTACAGGCTCCAAGGAATCCTCCCGGGTCCCCATGCCCTAAGAGAATTTCCTTCTGAAGGAGGTCCTCCCTAAGATTCTCCTGACACAGATTATTTATTGAACACCTCTATGTGCCAGGCTGTGTTGGATACTTTGATAAATGTCCGTTTCAATCTCATCTGTGCTCATGGCAGCCCTGTAGAGTACAGTGTACTGGCCCGGCTTACAGATGCAGACAGGGCGACGTTCTGCCGTGACATGAAGTCACGTGGCTCTTTAGTGACACAGACAAGGCTCTTTGCCAAGGAACTCGTGGCAGAAGAGGGCAGCAGTTGGCAGTGGCTGCCGATGGCCGTCCCCAGCCCCACTGTTCCTCCCTGTGGCTGTGTTGTGTTCGTGATTACAGTGTCCGTGTGTTTGTCCTTCAGGAGCTCACAGCTGGTGTACTTGGCAGTCCCAGGCCTGTGCAGTGTCTCCCCTGCAGCAGTGTGCTGAGGGGTCCGTGTTACCTGCCTTTGTATAAAGAAACAGCCTCTGACCTGCCGTGCTGGCGTGTGCTTCCTTTGTGGTCTGGCTGGGGAATTGGGAGCACAGTGAGATCTAGGCAGTGGCAGTGTGTGGTGTGGCAGCAGAGGAGGACGCGCCAGCGTCGAGTCAGGCAGATGACCCAGGCTCAGTGGGTCAGGAGTGTGGGGTCTCGTGGTACCCATGAGATAGGTACCAGCAGGAGCCACTACTGCCCCGAAGGAGAGGGGGTGTTGCCAGAGCTCGGAAGCTGGGACTGCAGTTAGGAGGGCTGCTGGCAGGGCTGTGCCAAGAAGGACATGGGCACTGCTGGCGATGTCCCCTGAGGCAAGAGGGAGGGGAGCAAACCCTGGTTTCTACTGCCAGTGTCTTCTGTTGGCCTGGTTAACCAGGAGCCAGGGTTGAGGGGGGCCCCTCTGTGAGACAGGGCAGGGCACTGATGAGGAGTGTGGCTGAGCTGTCACCTGGCCAGCCCCTGAGGACAGCTGGGGCTTCTCACAGCAGGCTGTGTCAAGAAGCCATGCCAGCTGTCCTGTGTTTCGTGGACCTAATAACACGTGGCCTTCATTTATCCCGGGAGCTGGATGGCCTGTTCTAGACTGGCTTTCTGGTAGTTCCTAGGTCTTTAGATGTGGAAAAGACAGAAGCCCCAAGCCCACCCAGCCTGGTGAGCCCTGTCACCCAGGGCTGTGACAGGCCCACCCCTGGGGCGCCTCAGCTGTGAGCAAGAAGGGGCCTGCGCTGGGGTGAGGGGGTGGGCCACCTCGCCAGGCCTTGGTTTTTACATCTCTTTGTTCCCCTGGGACTTTTCCTTGGTCTGCCCAGAATGCACAACACAGCCTGCAGCTAGGTCACAGTGGAACCCTTTCTCACCCTCACCAGCAGTTTGGAAGCACTAGAGACCGCCCTAACCCCTTCCCCCATTTGCCTGTCAAATTATCCACTAACATTCCCGTGTCCAGAAACCATTCATTGATTCTGTGCCAGGCTGGAGGCTGGGGCCAGAGCTACGTGATAATGGTAAGCCCCAAGTGCGCAGGGAGCCCCTGCCACGGGGCCTGGCACTCAATAAATAGGAGTGGAGGCCGGGTGCAGTGGCTCACGCCTGTAATCTCAACACTTTGGGAGACCAAGGCAAGCGGATCACGAGGTCAGGAGTTCGAGAGCAGCCTGGCCAAAATGGTAAAATCCCATCTCTACTAAAAATACAAAAATTAGCCGAGCATGGTGGCACGCAACTGTAGTCCCAGCTACTCTGGAGGTTTAAGCAATAGAATTGCTTGAATCCAGGAGGCGGAGGTTGCAGTGAGCCGAGATCGCACCACTACACTCCAGCCTGGGTGACAGAGCTAGACTCCATCTCAAAAAAAAAAAAAAAATCATTCAGTGCCCTGCAAAGCTGTGATGGGGTAAAGCAGCACTTCAGGGGCACAGAAGAGGCCCCCAGCCCAGTGGGGCATGGCAAGCCAGGGATCAGCTGGATCCTGAGAACTGACCCTTCCATGGAAAGAGAGAGGGGCTGCGGAGGGAGGGTGAGAGGGTATTAACTATGTCCTCTGGCCGTTACGAGGATGGAGAGCACAGCTCATTTAGCATAAGCGAAAGCATTACTCCCCGCATGCTGGAAACCCCTCCCCTCCCATTCCCAAGCAGGGCAGGACCCCTGGCAGCCAGAGAAGCTTCCAGACATTATCAATTTCTATGCTCTGTCGGTTGAGGGCAGCAGAGAAGCAGAATCATATCCGGCTCACTCTTCAAACCAGATAGGCTCTGCTCCTCAGCTCAGAGATCAGAAGATGGGCTTGCCCTTGTACTCTAAGGCAGTGGTCCCCAACTTTTTTGGCACCAGGGACCAGTTTCATGGAAGAAAATTTTTCCACAGACAGGGATGGGGATGGTTTCAGGATGATTCAAACATATTACATTTATTGTGCTCTTTTTTTTTTTTTTTTTTGAGACAGAGTCTCACTCTGTCACCCAGGCTGAAGTACAGTGTGATCTCGGCTCACTGCAACCTCTGCCTCCCAGGTTCAAGCAATTCTCCTGCCTCAGCCTGAGTAGCTAGGATTACAGGCACACACCACCACACCTGGCTAATTTTTGTATTTTTAGTAGAGATGGGGTTTCACCATGTTGATCAGGCTGGTCTTGAACTCCTGACCTCGTGATCCACCTGCCTCGGCCTCCCAAAGTGTTGGGATTACAGGTGTGAGCCACCACGCCCGGCCTTTATTGTGCACTTTCTTATTATTACATCGTTAATATATAATGAAATAATTCTACAACTCACCATAATGCAGAATCCGGGTGTGGTGATGGGCACCTGTAATCCCAGCTACTCAAGAGGCTGAGGCGGGAGAATAGCTTGAATCCAGGAGGCAGAGAGTGCAGTAAGCTGAGATTCCACCACTGCACTCTAGCTTGGGCAACAGAGTGAGACTCCGTCTCAAAAAAAGAAAAAGAAGCGGCCGGGTGTGGTGGCTCATGCCTGTCATCCCAGCACTTCGGGAGGCTAAGGCAAGCAGATCACCTGAGGCCGGGAGTTTGAGACCAGCCTGACTAACATGGAGAAACCCCATCTCTAGTAAAAATACAAAATTAGCTGGGCGTGGTGGTACATGCCTGTAATCCCAGCTACTTGGGAGGCTGAGGCAGGAGAATTGCTTGAACCTGGGAGGCAGAGGTTGCAGTGAGCCGAGATCACGCCATTGCACTGAAGCCTGGGCAAGAAGAGCGGAACTCCGTCTCAAAAAAAAGAATAGAAAAAAAGGAAAAAGAGAGAGTGGCAACTGTCGATCCGGTGGTCAAGGATGGCCTTCCTGGCTGCTGAGACCTGAAGGAATCCAAGGAGAGAAGCAGGTGAAGAGATTCCGGGTGGACGGGAGAACAGAGAGCCAGGAGGAAACGAGCCAAGCACGCTCACCCAACGTGACAGAGTGGCTGCAGGAGCATGACGGGTGATGCATACAGCAGGTGCTCAATAATTGTTTGTTGCCTTGGCCATCTGCACAAGGACAGCAGGGGCTTGGGAGGCCCCACCGACGCTCATGGCTTGGTGCTCTGAGGCCTGATGACCTGTTGCCTGGCCCAATGGGGAACTCACAGTCAAAGGCCACAGATCCTGGGAGCCTGAGCCCTGGCCACCCCCCCGCTCACCCTTTCACACATTCATTCATTCTCTCATCAAATAATTACTGAGCATGTACTACATTCTGGCCTTATCCCAGGGGCAGGGGACACAGAGATGATCAAGACCTCAACCCAGCACCGTCTCTAAGGGAGACAGAAACCCATGGTAATGCCAGAAGGCACCAGTTCTAGGAGAAGCAACCAGTTCTGCAGGACCCAGCCAACGTCTCTCCAGGGAGGTGACCTCTGGCCAGGCCTCAAGGGCTGGCCAGACCTGTGGAATGCAGAAAAAGACATTCCAGGGGAAGAGGGTGGTGGCCGCCAAGGACAACTGTGTCCTGCCTGTCAGGACAAGAAAGCAGGGTGTGGGAGGTTACACAGGGCTGGCTCAGGGAGAAGGACATGGAGAGGCCACTCAGGCTGGGGTGGGAAGGGCTTGAAGTCCAGCCTGAGGTTTTGGACTTGACCCTGTGGGTGTAGTGACCACGATAATGACCATGATTCTCTGATAATTTTACTGTACACCGAACTGGGGCCAGGGAGTCTGAGCCTGGTGCCTGAGCCCCAGGCCTCTCTCCAGGGGACTGGCCCTTTCACGTGGCTGGCATCTCGGTGGAAAGGTGAGCTGCGCTTCCTCAGTGCTGTGTGACAGGTCCACTCCTCCATTCTCCGCCTGGCCAGGGTGCATTCCTGAGGTTGGCAGGGAAAGGAATTTAAAACCCTTGAGCCTCCTGTGAGTTCTTTGTTGCCCTCAGGTGTGGTCCATCTTTTGTTTACTCACAAGTCTCCAGGTGCACAGAAAGATTACCTACCAGTAGAGGTGGGGGAGGACAGAGCCAGACTCCCCACGGAGAGGATGGAACCCAGATGTCCCACTACCCAAGGAAGCCTGCAAAGAGAAGGAGGTTTGCTTCTCACTGCAACCTTGCAACCTCCACCTCCCAGGTTCAAGCGATTCTTGTGCCTCAGCCTGTGATCAGCTGGGATCATAGGGCATGTGCCACCATGCCCTGCTGATTTAGGCCAGGTGTGGTAGCTCATGCCTGCAACCCCAGCAATTTGGGAGGCCGAAGTGGGCTGGTCGCTTGAGATCAGGAGTTGGGGACCTGCACCGGGCCAAGATGGCAAAACCCCATCTCTACCAAAGAATCAAAAACATTAGCCAGGTGTGGTGGCAGGCACCTGTAGTCCCAGCTACTCGAGAGACTGAGAGGTGGGAGAATCACTTGAACCTGGGAAGCAGAGGTTGCAGTGAGCCAAGATCGTGACACTGCACTCCAGCCTGGGTGACAGAGCAAGACTTTTGTCTCAAAAACAAAAGGTAGGAGGGAAGGACTTGGGGAAAGGCCCAGAGGTCCAGGACAGGGAGACCTGGAAAGGTGAGCTAGGAAGGTGGGTGGGTGAAGCTCCCTCTGCAGACAGACCTTGGCATGGGAAGTGTGTGTGTGTGTGTGTGTGTGTGTGTGTGTGTGTGTGTTGGGGGATGTGCATTCCCATGCATGCCTTTGTATGCTACAGTCCTTGGGCTTGAGCAAAGAACCCCTGGCTGGTTCCTGTGCTTCTCAGGACCAAGGGGACATGCCAGCCTGAAACTCATGCTCCCTGATTCTGGAGCACACCCTGGGATCCTGAAACTCTCTGCCCTTAGGGCCCCCTGCCTGGCTCCAGGGGCGTTGTTTAACCAAGTCCATCCTCCTGAGGATGAATCCCCCAGCAGGCCCATCCCAGGCCCAGGGGCTGCTGTTGGCAGAGGTTATGCCCCGGTGTGGGTATGTGGCTGGGACATCTAAGGGGGTAGCATGCAGGAGGCCCTGCATGGTGCAGGCTGAGCAGTGGTGGGAAGAGAAGGGCAGCGAGTGGCCCACGGGGCTGGGGAGTGGGGACAAGTGACACCACAGGCCCAAGCATGGAACTCTGAGGACTAGGAATGTGAACTTGGCCCTCCAGTTTGTCATGAAATTATTATTATTATTTTGAGACAAGAGTCTCACTCTGTTGCCCAGGCTGGAGTGCACTGGTAGGATCTCAGCTAACTGCAACCTCCGCCTCCTGGGTTCAAGTGACTCTCCTGCCTCAGTCTCCCATGTGGCTGGGGCTACAGGTGTCTGCCACCATGCCCGGATAATTTGTGTATTTTTAGTAGAGATGGGGTTTTACCATGTTGGCCAGGTTGGTCTTGAACTCCTGACCTAAAGTGATCTGCCCACCTGAGCCTCCCAAAGTGCTGGGATTACAGGTATGAGTCACCACACCCAGCCTTGTCATGAAATTACAGTTGTCTGTTGAACAATTTGTTACAGGCTGGGCATGGTGGCCGATGCCTGTAATCCTAGTGCTTTGTGAGGTGGAGGTGGGAAAATCTCTTAAGACCGGGAGTTTGAGAACAACCTGGATGACATTGTGAGACCTCAGTCTCTACAAAAAAAAAAAAAAAAAAGTCTGTGAGACAAGGGTCTCACTTTGTCACCCAGGCTGGAGTGACAGTGGCACAAACAGGGCTTACTGCAGTCTGAAACTCCCAGGCTAAAGTGTCGTCTTGCCTCACCTGAGCCACCCCCCCACATAGTTGGGACTACAGGTGCACACCACCACACCTGGCTAATTTTTGTGTTTTTTTGTAGAGATGGGATCTTTGTTGCCCAGGCTGGTCTTGAACTCCTGGGCTCAAGCAGTCCTCCCGCCTAGGCCTCCCAAAATGCTGGCATTACAGGCATGAGCCACCACTCCCAGCCAAAAAAATTTTTCTGTTGGGGAAGGAGTCTTGCTCTGTCGCGCAGGCTGGAGTGCAATGGTGTGATATCGACTTACTCAACCTCCACCTCCAGGTTCAAGTGATTCTCCTGCCCCAGCCTCCCAAGTAGCTGGAATTACAGGCATGCACCACCACACCCAGCTAATTTTTTTTTTTTTCAGTGGACACGGAGCTTCACTATGTTGGCCAAACTGGTCTCAAACTCGTGACCTCAGGTGATCCACCCACCTTGGCCTCCCAAAGTGCTGGAATTACAGGCATGAGCCACCATGCCTGGCCAAAAAAAATTTTTTGTTGTTTTTTTGAGACCAAGTCTCATGCTGTCACCCAGGCTGGAGTGCAGTGGTGTGATCTCAGCTCACTGCAACCTCCCCCTTCCGGGTTCAAGCCATTGTACTGCCTCGGCCTCCTGAATAGCTGGAATTATGTGCACACGCCACCACACAGCTAATTTTTGTATTCTTAGTAGAGATGGGGTTTCACCATGTTGGTCAGGCTGGACTGGAACTCCTGACCCTGTGATCCATCTGCCTTGGCCTCCCAAAGTGCTGGGATTACAGGCGTGAGCCACTGCTCCCGGCCCAAAAAATTAAAAAAAATTTTTAATTAGCCAGGTGTGGCAGCACACCTGTAGTCCCAACTACTAGGGAGGCTGAGGCAGGAGGATCACTTGAGCCCAGGAGGTTGAGGCTTCTGTGAGCTATGATCGCACCACTGCACTCCAGCGTGCGCAACAAGATGAGACCCTATTTCTCTAAAAAAAAAAAAAAAAAACAGCAAGATGGAGGTACTCTTCCCAGGGGGCCAACGCTTGGGAGGACTCTGGGGGCCTTGCAGGCTTTCTGGCTGCAGAATGAGTAAGTGTGAAGTTGGTGTGAAGCCACGCTGTGCACTGGGAACGGAAGCCAGTGCCAGAAGGACCATCAGGGTGTAGGGAGGCTTTGGGAACAACAGATCAGACGTTGCAGAGGGCAGTGCTGAGACCAGGCCCTTCAAGTCCACTGGCAGGGACAAGCATGGAGCCCTCCCCCAACTGGCTGTGACTTGGACAGATTGACAGATAAGTGTCTGCTCCGCTCTGTCCCTGCTAACCCCGGGCATCTCCAATACCCCACAGAGCACCTGTCCTGCTCATTAGGCTGTCGGGTATCTGTCTGCCTTCCTTGCTGTCCTGCAAATTCCTCTGGGGCTCTTTCTTTGCAGCCCACGGCCCCGTGCTCTGTGAATGGACATGAGTTTGAAGCCAGGCAGCAGAGGATTGTCAGTTTCCTCCAGCACCAGCCAAGGAAGCTGTCTGGTGGGCTCCCTCCCCTCACCCCTGCATTTCACACATTTTTCAAAAGATGGGATCTGGCCCTGGAGTTCTGCCCTCAAGGACTCCTCAGCCTTGACGGGAGCCCCAGGGAAGGAGAAAAAGCTGGAAGCTGAGTCCTGTGGTTTTATTCACTAAATCTAGAACGAAGTTGTCCTATCAGATTGCGGGCGCTATCTGACCCAGGCTGGTCAAAATCATTGCAAATGCCAGGGCCACCTTTCATCCTGAACCTGCCTGGCAGTGAAGGTCTTCCTCAGAAGGTCACACGAGAGCCACCTCCCCCCCCAGAGAGGTCCACATGGGCACTTCCACTCGAAGCTGTCTTGGAGGCCAGAGCAGCTGTCAGCAGGGGCTCTGTCAGCAGCTCCAACCTTTGCCTGCCAAGACATCAGGTTGTGTTGAAGGCCCACGGTATGGGGTCCACCCACAGCCAGGTTGCAATGTTGTGATTCAGGCCCCACCATAGACAAACGGCATAGTCTTTTTTTTTTTTCTTTTTTTGAGATGGAGTTTTGCTTTTGTTGCCCAGACTATAGTGCAATGGAGTGATCTCAGCTCACTGCAACCTCTGCCTCCTGGGTTCAAGCGATTCTCGTGCCTCAGCCTCCTGAGTAGCTGGGATTATAGGCGCCCGCCACCATGCCTGACTAATTTTTGTATTTTCAGTAGTGATGGGGTTTCTCCATGTTGGCCAGGCTGGTCTCAAACTCCTGACCTTAGGTGATCCACCCACCTCAGCCTCCCAAAGTGCTGGGATTACAGGCATGAGCCATCGCAGCTGGCCCAAACTGCATAGTCTTGAGTAAGTCACTCTGCCTCTCTAAGCCTCAGTTTCCCCATCTGTAGTTGGTTGCAACAGTGAAAAGCTTGCTTAAGTGAAAATGCTCATTTATCGTGCCTGTGGTCCCAGCTACTCGGGGATGAGATGGGAGGATTGCTGGAGGAGATAGAGGCTGAAGAGAGCCCTGATCATGCCCCTGCACTCCAGCCTGGGCGACAGAGCAAGACCCTGTCTCAAAAAAATAATAGGCCGGGAGAGGTGGCTCATGCCTGTAATCCTAGCATTTTGGGAGGCCGAGGAGGGCAGATCACTTGAGGTCAGAAGTTCAAGACCAGCCTGGCCAACATGGCAAAACCCCATCTCTACTAAAAATATAAACATTAGCTGGGCATCGTGGCATATGCCTGTAATCCCAGCTACTCGGGAGGCTGAAGCACAAGAGTCGCTTGAACCCAGGAGGCAGAGGCTGCAGTGAACCAAGAGTATGCCACTGAACTCCAGCCTGGGCAGCAGAGCGACACTCTGCTCACAAAATCAATAAATAAAGTAAAAATTATAGGCCGGGCATGGTGGCTCACGCCTGTAATCCCAGCACTTTGGGAGGCCAAGAGGAGTGGATCACATGAGGTCAGGAGTTCGAGACCAGCCTGACCAATATGATGAAACCTTGTCTCTACTAAAAATACAAAACTTGCCTGGTGTGGTGCCATGTGCCTGTAGTCTCAGCTATTGGGGGGGCTGAGACAGGAGAATTGCTTGAACCTGGGAGGTGGAGGTTGCAGTGAGTCAAGAACTTGCCACTGCACTCCAGCCTGGGTGACAGAGTGAGACTCCATCTCAAAAATAAATATATAAATAAGTAAAATTCCCTGAAAGCAGTAAAGAGTGCTGGGCTGAATGACTAGTGAGCTCCTCCCCCCGTGCTGCTATCAGTAAACCTCCCTTATCCTAGAAAGAACAATGAGGAGAATGAGATCTTGATGGCTCAGGTCCCTGTATTAGTTATCTATTGCTGCATAATAAATTATTCCTAGACCTAGCAGTTAAAATGACTATGTATATATATAAAACATAGTTATATATTTATAGTTATATATAATTTTATATATAGTGATAGATTTTTTTTTTTTTGAGACGGAATCTCGCTCTTGATGCCCAGGCTGGAGTGCAGTGGTGCGATCTTGGCTCACTGCAACCTCGCCTCCCGGGTTCAAGTGATTCTCCTGCTTCAGCCTCCTGAGTAGGTGGACTACAGGCGCGTGCCACCACACCCGGCTAATTTTTTGTATTTTTAGTAGAGATGGGGTTTCACTGTGTTAGCCAGGATGGTCTCGATCTCCTGACCTCATGATCCATCTGCCTGCCTCGACCTCCCAAAGTGCTGGGATTACAGGTGTGAGCCACCGCGCCCAGCCCGATAGATTCTTTTTTGAGACAGGGTGTCACTCTGTAGCCCAGGCTGAAGTGCAGTGGTGCAGTCATAGCTCACTGCAGCCTCCGACCCCCATGCTCAAGCAGTCCTCCCACTTCCATCTCCCAAGTAGCTGGGACCACAGGAGTTCACCACCATGACCAGCTAATTTTTTATTTTTTGAAGATATAGGGTCTCACTATGTTGCCCAGGCTGGTCTTGAACTCCTGAGCTCAAGCGATCTTCCTGCCTCGACCTCCCAAACCACCACAGCAGGCCTGTTCTTTTTTATTTTCTTTTTTTTTAAAGATGGGTTTTCACCATGATGGCCAGGCTGGTCTTAAACTCCTGACCTCAGGTGATCCACCCACCTCCGCCTCCCAAAGTGCTAGGATTACAGGCGTGAGCCACCGCGCCCAGCCTTTTTTGTTTGTTTTAAACGGTGTTTCACCCTTGTTGCCCAGGCTGGAGTGCAGTGGTACCATCTCGGCTCACCGCAACCTTCACTTCCCAGGTTTAAGTGATTCTTCTGTCTCAGCCTCCTGAGGAGCTGGGATTACAGGCATGCGCCACCACACCTGGCTAATTTTGTATTTTTAGTAGAGACGGGGTTTCTCCATATTTGTCAGGCTGGTCTCAAACTCCCAACCTCAGGTTATCTGCCTGCCTCAGCCTCCCAAAGTGTTGGGATTACAGGCGTGAGCCACTGCGCCGGGCTACAGGCCTATTCTTACGATTTATATTTTAGAGATGAAGAAACCAAGGCTGGGAGGAGCCTCACTTGTTTGAGGCTTCAGGGTAACTGGCCATGGTCAGGTCTGGCTGGCTCCAGAGGTCCCTGCTCCTCAGGTAGGGGCCTGAGTGTTGAAGAGAGGATTAAAGGCAGCTGGAGAGGTCATTGGTACCTAATGAGCCTCACTCCCAGGCCCCTGCCCAGCCCCATGGCTTCTGTTCATGTTCGTGGGGAGGGAAGGGCCTTGGTCAGAGCAGAGGCTGTCCCAGAGCTAGAAGGGCCCCAGCTGCTGCCTTTGGTGCCTGGCAGGGGCACTCAGGGTGGGGCATTTCTCAGGTGCAGCTATCATGAGCTACACCCCAATCCCTCATGCCACGCCTCTCTGGTCCATAAAGAGGCTCAAGCCCAGGGAAGCCAAGACAACCCTCAGGACCTGCCGTGGCTGCTCAGCCCTGCCTGCGGCGCCCACGGTCCCAGCCATCCAGGTGAGTGTACCTCAGCATGGGGACAGGGCAGGATGGGGGCATGGGGACCAAAGCGGAGCCCTAGGAGGTGGTGGTCCTGCTGCCCCACCCTCCTTGTCCTTCCAAATGGTTCCAGGGAAGAAGGGCAGAGAGCAGGCTGGCTGTATACTGTGGGTCGGCTGGAGCGGAGCCCTGAAGTGCAGCTGGGGGCGGAATGGCACCAGCTCCGAGCCTTGGAGATAGGGCCCAGCATGGACGGGGCATGGCCATGCCCTCTTACCTGTCCCAGCCCGGAAGTGGGGAAGAGGCGTGAGCTGGTGCAGGTCCTGCCCCCACAGCTGTGCCAAGGCCTGGGTGGTGTCACAGGGACAAGCCCCAAAGAGTGATCTGAACCAGGGACCCTAGTCCCAGCCTTGCTGCTGTTTTCCTGTTGACTTTGCACACATGCTTCAACCTCTTTGGACTGAGTGTTCACATCTGTAAAATGAGGATGCTGGTGTGATGATCTGGAAGTTTCCTCCATGCCGACCACCTCTGCTTTAAGTCTGTGGGGGGACTGGGTGTTGGCGCCCCTATGTCGTCACCTTGCACCCCACCTGCTCCCACCCTCATCCCACCCTGTAGTCTTTTTTTTTTTTTGAGACGGAGTCTTCCTCTGTCGCCAGGTTGGAGTGCAGTGGCGTGATCTTGGCTCACTGCAACCTCTGCCTCCTGGGTTCAAGCAATTCTGCCTCAGCATCCCAAGTAGCTGGGATTACAGGTGTCCGCCACCACGCCTGGCTAATTTTTTGTATTTTTAATAGAGACGGGGTTTCACCACGTCAGCCGGGATGGTCTCGATCTTCTGACTTCGTGATCCACCCACCTCGGCCTCCCAAAGTGCTGGGATTATAGGCGCGAGCCACTGTGCCTGGCCTCCTGCGCCATTTCTGATTTCTAGCCCTGAGCCCCCAGGGCTAAGGGCTGGTGACTTTGGGGATTTTCCAGGGCCTTGTGGAGCACAGAGAGGCAGCCAGGCAGGTATTATCAGTGGAAGGAAGGGCAGTGGAGGGGCCAAGGCCTCAGAGCTGGCGTAGCACACAGCTGGCTCATTGAGGCCTGTGCTTCCTACACGATTCCAGTGGGGGCCTGGGAAGACTTGCCCCGCTGCAGGGACTGGGAGTGAGTCCCCGGAGAACCACCGTAATTATTTCTCCAATTCTATGCTTCCAGGAACGCCAGCAAGGTGGAAATGCTAGTAAAAAAATTCCTGGGTGGCTCACGTCTGTAATCCCAGCACTTCGGGAAGTTGAGGCATTAGGATCTCTTGAGCCCAGGAGGTTGAGGCTGCAGTGAGCTATCTATGATCATGCCACTACACTCCAGCCCGGATGACAGAAACCGTCTCTAAAAAAAATAAAAAATAGGCTGGGCACGGTGGCTCATGCCTCTAATCCCAACACTTTGGGAGGCCGAGGTGAGAGGATCACCTGAGGTCAGGAGTTCAAGACCAGTCTGGCCAACATGGTAAAACCCCATCTCTACTAAAAATACAAAACTTAGCCAGGTGTGATGGTGGGCATCTGTAATCCCAGCTACTCGGGAGGCTGAGGCAGGAGAATGGCTTGGACACAGGAAACAGAGGTTGCAGTGAGCTGAGATCGCACCACTGCACTCCAGCCTGAGCAACAGAGAGACTCCATCTCAAATAAAATAAAAAAATAAATAAAAACATAAAAATTTAAATAAAAAGGGAGGAGGAAGAGAACCATAAAAAAAAAAAGAGACATCCTCTTCAAACAGAGGGTACAGACAGCCATGTCCCCTCTGGTAGCCCAAGGCAAAAATGGATAGTTTCTGAGGCTCCTTCCTTCTCATGCAAAACACTAATCCCTCTTGAAAAACATGTTCTGCAGAATGAGGCCAGGTGTTTTTTTTTCTTTTTTGAGCTAAGGCATTATATTTTTCTCTTGCCACACTTGCCAGAACCAACATTGCCAAAACAATTAAAATAATCCTGTCATTGTCCCCAAGGATCTACATAAGGGGCCTGATTAAGTTTCTTACTTTTCCAGATACCAGCGGCACACCCCCAACAGCAGCAGCAGTGTTTCTCTTAGGCCCTGAGAGCTCAAGAGCTGCCTCTGGGACAAAAAGTCTCCCCCAGCCAGGTGTGGTGGCCAGCCAAGGCGAGTGGCTCACCTGAGGTCAGGAGGTTGAGACCAGCCTGCGCAACATGGTGAAACCCCATCTCTACTAAAAATACAAAAATTAGGCACAGTGGCTCACGCCTATAATCCCAGCACTTTGGGAGGACGAGGCAAGCAGATCACCTAAGCTCAAGAGATCGAGACCATCCTGGCCAACATGGTGAAACCCCATCTCTACTGTTAGATATAGTAAATCCCAAGTTTCTCTTCAAAGAATCAGTATGTCAGTATGTTCAGCTCTCTTATTCTTTGATTCTCTATTTTAAAGTTTAACTTTCTTGTAGTTTCAGTAAACAACCTTCTCCACTGGTTCTAATCAGTAGTTCACATCTGTTCCCCTGGCCCCCGGCTCCGTCCTGACTCATCCCGGTCACCTGCTCCGGTCATCTTCTTTGATGTAGGTCACCCCTGACTACCTGCTCTGACCCACCCGTGACCATCCTTCCCGCCAAACCACCCACCCTGCCACTCCAGCTTGGACCCCTGCTCTATTTAAAATAGCCAATCGGGATTAGTCTAGCCTGTGCGTTCTAACCCTAGCCAATAGGGGAATGACACAGCAGTAGGGGTGACCCCCATCAGGCATAAGTACCCTCCCCATCCTTGTCCAAATGTGCACTCGCCATTGTTCCATCTGTGAGCCGCACCCTTGTATAGAAGTAAATGGGTTGCTGAGGAAATTTATATCCAAGTGCTACTTCTTTTGCAGCATTGAAAATTCTACTTATAACACTACTAAAAATACAAAAAAGTAGCTGGGCATGGTGGCACACTCCTGTAGTTCCAGCTACTTGGGAGGCTGAGGCAGGAGAATCACTTGAATCTGGGAGGCAGAGGTTGCAGTGAGTTGAGATTGCACCACTGCACTCCAGCCTGGGTGACAGAGCAAGACTCTGTCTCAAAAAAAAAAAAAAAAAGCCATGCAAGGTGGCACATGCCTGTCATCTTAGCTACTCAGGAAGCTGAGGCAGGAGAATTGCTTGAACCCAGGAGGTGGAGTTTGCGGTGATCCAAGATTTCACTATTGCACTTCAGCCTGGGCCACAGAGTGAGACTCCATCTCAAAAAAAAAAAAAAAAAACCAAAAAACTGTACACATGGGGTCTCACTCTGTTGCCCAGGCTGGTCTTGAATTCCTGACCTCAAGTGATCCTCCCACCTCTGCCTCCCAAAGTGTTGGGATTGCAGGCATGAGCCACTGCACCTGGCCTTTAAAAATTTTTTAAAAATTATTTGTAGAGATGGGATCTGCCTTGTTGTCCAGGCTGGTCTCGAACTCTTGCCCCTGAGTGATCCTCCGTCTTCGGCCTCCCAAAGTGCTGGGATTACAGGCATGAGCCACTGGACCCAGCCTACCTGCTTTGTCTACCTGCAGAGGAAATGGATAGCATAGATATTCCTCCTTCCTCTCATACTTTAAAAATAATCCTGTGGCTGGCACAGTGGTTCATGCCTATAATCCCAGCACTTTGGGAGGCCAAGGTGGGCCAATCACCTGAGGTCAGGAGTTCAAGACCAGCCTGGCCAACATGCTGAAACCCCATCTCTACTAAAAATGTAAAAATTAGCTGGATGTGATGGCACATGCCTGTAATCCCAGCTACTTACGATGCTGAGGCAGGAAAATTGCTTGAACTGGGAGGTGGAGGCTACAGCAAGCTGAGATCGTGCCATTGCACTCCAGCCTGGTCAACAGAGTGAGACTCCATCCCCAAAATAAAATAAAAGAATCCTATAATCTCTGTTACGGGGAATTAGACAAGCATATGATAAAATGTGGATTTACATGAGGATATATTTCAGCTTACTCAAAGGGAAACTTAAACCAGTGGGAGACTTCATAAGCCCATGCACTGCCTAAATAGGTCAGGAGCTCCTAGTCGAGATATGTATGCAAAAAAAAGGAGATTCCAAATTGTGAGAAGGGGCTGGGCACCGCGGCTCATGCCTGTAATCCCAGCACTTTGGGAAGCAGAGGCCGGCAGATTACCTGAGATCAGTGTAAGGCCGATTGCCTTGCCGGGAGTTCGGATGCACACCCCCCCGCCTTTTTTCCCCAAAAGCTCGGACAAGCTCGGGCATGTTTCCTTCTCCCTTTCTCGCACAGCCTGGCTTTCCCTTAAAGAACCCAGTATGCCAGCAGGGTCTTGTGATTCTAGCCAATAGCAGCCAAGTCTTTCTAGCCAATAGCAGCCGAGTCTTTCTAGCCAATAGCAGCCGAGTAATTCTAACCAATAGCAGCCAAGTCCTGTATGCAAACAAAGGCTTGTAACCTTATCCAATAGTAGTCCTGCTCTCCCACAACCAATCGAGCTCCTTCACTCCCTATAAAACCCCACGTCTGAGAGGAGTCTGCACGACTTCTCCAACCTCTCCTGTCGGGTTGTAGAACCTCGCCCAGGAGCCTGAATAAATCTTTCATATTGGATCTTCTTGTGTTGGCCTCAGTTTCTTCCTTTTAAACTCGGCAAGAACCCAAGAACAAACCTTACAGTCAGGATTTCAAGACCAGTGTGGCCAACATGGCAAAACTCTGTCTCTACTAAAAATACAAAAATTAGCCAGGTGCAGTGGCCTGCCTGTAATCCCAGCCACTCAGGAGACTGAGGCAGGGAATTGCGGTGAGCCGAGATTGCACCACTGCACTCCAGCCTGGGCGACAGAGCGACATTCTGTCTCAAAGAAAAAAAAAAATTGTGGGAAGGAGTGAAGCATTCAGACATATGTTTTATGAGATGGGACCCTGAGAGTCTGTGGGGGCAGAAGTGTGGAAAGAGATCAACCTGGCATGTCGGCGAGATCTCAAGACTAGGGTTTAGGCTAGGCGTGGTGTCTCAGGCCTGTACTCCTGGCACTTTGGGAGGACAAGAGAGGAGGATCGCTTAAGCCCAGGACTTCAAGACCAGCCGGGGCAACAGAGCAAGACCCAGTCTCTACAAAAAATAAAAAACTTAGCCAGGTATGGTAGTGTGCATCTATTTAGGAGGCTGAGGCAGGAGGATCGCTTGAGCCCAGGAGTTCAAGACCAGCCTGGGCAACATAGTGAGATGCTGTCTTCACAGAAAAAGTAGCTGACGGGGGTGGTGTGAGCCTATAGTCCCAGCTACTCGGGAGGCTGAAGTGGGAGGATTTGCTTGAGCCCAGGAGATCGAGGCTGCAGTGAGCTATGATTGCACCACTGCACTTCAGCCTGGGTGACTGGAAGACCCTGTCTCCAGCGGGGGAAAAAAAAAAGGAAAAGAACAGATCTGTGGTTCTCAATCTTCAGCCTGTATCAGCATCACCTAGAGAGCTTGTTAAGCCACAGATGGCAGGGCCCCACCCCCAGACTTTCTGATTCAATCAATTTGGAAAGGGGCCTGAAACTTGTCAGTCATTTTTCTCCGTTTTTCCCTCCCTCTCTCCCCCTTTTTTTGAGACAGGATCTTGCTGTGTCACCCAAGCTGGAGTACGGTGACACAACCATAGTTCACTGCAGCTTCAACCTTCCAGGCTCAAGTAATCCTCCCACTTGAAGCTCCTGAGTAGCTGGGACCACAGGTGCATACTATTGTGCCTGGTAATTTTTTTTTTTTTTTTCAGACAGAGTCTCCCTCTGTCACCCAGGCTGGAGTACAGTGGTTCGATCTCGGCTCACTGCAACCTCCGCCTTCCGGGTTCAAGTGATTCTCCTGCCTCAGCCTCCTGAGTAGCTGGGATTACCGGTACTCGCCACTATGCCCGGCTAATTTTGGTGTTTTTAGTAGCGATGGGGTTTCACCACTGTTGGCCAGGATGGTCTCGATCTCTGGACCTCAGGATCCGCTCGCTTCGACCTCCCAAAGTGCTGGGATTTCAGGCATGAGTGACCGTGCCCAGCCCGCCTGGCTAATTTTTGTAGCGATGGGGTCTCGCCATTTTCTCCAGGCTGGTCTCAAACTCCTGGGCTCAAGCGATTTGCCCAATTCAGCCTCCAAAAGTGTTGGGAATTATAGGCTTGAACCACCGTGCCCAGCTCTCCTGGCCAATTTTTTACAGAGATCGGGTCTCGCCGTGTTCTCCAGGCTAGTCTCAAACTCCTGGGCTCAAGCAATCCGCCCAGTTCAGCCTCCCAAAGTGCTGGGATTACAGACTTGAGCCACCACGTCCGGCCCTAATTTGACATTTCTAACAAGTTCCCAGGTGAGGCTGTTGTTCCTGGTTTGAGAATCACTGAATTAGACCAGTAGGTGCTGGGATATGAGTCTGCCTGGAGACTCCCAGCCCCTGGAGGCCAGGGACCAGCTCTCATCAACTTCCTTTTCTGCTAAGTGACTGTCAGAGGCACAGGCAGGTGTCCTTTAAGCACTGTCTGAACAGGCAGCCTTCTCTTCATTGGCCCTTGCACGATGGTGCTGGTTGCCTTGGCAACAGCCAGGAGCAGCAGCCAAGCAATTTTAGGCACAGAATCATGGGGCTTGTGTCACGCTGGGGACGCAGGGCAAAGGTTCTGGCCCATTGGCATGTGGACAAGAATGGGGAGGAATAAGGGGAGAAAGGGCGTGGCTTCCAAAGCCCCCTCTCCCCTAACGCACCCTCTCATTTCCCTAGAAGCTCGCTCTGACTCCAGCATGCAAACCCAGAAGAGTCGAAAGTTTGGTTGCGTAACAGAGAGGAACAAAGAATGGGAGTGAAATCGGGGAAGCGGGGGTGAGTATGCAGGGAGTAGGAAGGAGAAAGAAGCCGTCCTGGGCGCTGAGAACCGCTGCGTGCACCAGCTCACGTCACACATACAGCAACTCATTTAATCCTCACGCAACTGCCTGGGTCCGCATGCCCAGGACCCATCCCTGGCCACACAGCTGGCTGGAAACCCGATCTGCTGTAGCTAAAGGTCGTGTTTGCTTTCTCATTTCATTTCCTTTCCTTTCTCTTTTTTCTTTTTTTTCCACAACACGAATGGAAGCACTGGTTTGTATTGCTTTCTCATTTCAGGGCTGCCTCTTTGAAACCTTTAAACTTTGGTGTTAGGAGGACCCAGGGGTGTGGGGCAACAAAGAGGCAGGGAAGAAGGTCTGGGGAAGTTATCTGGACATTGAAGAGAGCCAGGCGGGGCAACCATCCTCAGGGCTTTGCACTTGACAGCAACTGCCCCCTTCCTGTTTCTCTGATCTCATTTTAATTTATTTTTTGTTTTTATTTTTTTTTAACATAGAAATGGGGTGGGCTGAGCGCAGTGGCTCACGTCTGTAATCCTAACACTTTGGGAGGCCGAGACAGGTGATCACCTGAGGTCAGGAGTTTAAGACCAGCCTGGCCAACATGATGAAACCCCATTTCTACTCAAAATTCAAAAATTATCTGGGCATGGTGGTGTGCGCCTGTAATCTCAGCTACTCAGGAGGATGAGACAGGAGAATCACTTGAACCTGGGAGGTGGGGTTGCAGTGAGCTGAGATCACACCCCTGTACTCTAGCCTGGGTGACAGAGCAAGACACCATCTCAAAAAAAGAGAGAGAGAGAGAAATAGGGGGTGTCACTGTGTTGTCCAGGTTGGTCTTGAACTCTTGGCCTCAAGTGATCCTCCTGCCTCAGCCTCACAAATTGCTGGGATTACAGGCATGAGCCACTACGCCTGGTCGCCACTGACTTTATCCAGGGAGTGTAATAAAGACACTTGCCCAAGCCCATGTATTTGGTTCTGTCTAATTGGAATTTGGCCCCCGATATCCAGAGAGAGAGTCTGTGCTTCTGCACTTTGGTGATGTTCTCACCCCTGACCCTGCAGGGTCATCCCAGTGCTGTAGTTCCAGGAAATCTGCCAACTCACTTGCTTTGCACCCTTATGGACATCGCTCAAGGGAAATGAACTGCCCTGTCCAAAGGCCATGGTGTGGTACTGGACACACATGAGACACTGTGTCAGAAGCTGGTGTGACATCCGTAGTTCGGGGGAAATGGGAATGTCTCCTCATTGGATCAACCACACCCCTCTAGCATCTGTGGGGGACGTCAATCCAGCTTCTCTCAAGGCCAAGTTAATCTGGGATCCACTTTTTCTTTTCTTTTTTTTTGAGATGGAATTTCACTCTTGTTGCTGAGGCCTGGAGTGCAATGGCACAATCTCAGCTCCCTGCAACATCCGCCTCCCAGGTTCAAGCGATTCTCCTGCCTCAGCCTACTGAGTAGCTGGGATTACAGGCATGCGCCACCATGCCCAGCTAATTTTGTATTTTTAGTAGAGATGGGCTTCTCCATGTTTATCAGGCTGGTCTTGAACTCCTGACCTCAGGTGATCCACCCACCTCAGCCTCTCAAAGTGCTGGGATTACAGGCATGCGCCACCATGCCCAGCTAATTTTGTATTTTTAGTAGAGACGGGGTTCTCCATGTTTATCAGGCTGGTCTCCAACTCCTGACCTCAGGTGATCCACCCACCTTCACCTCCCAAAGTGCTGGGATTACAGGTGTGAGCCACCGCACCCGGCCTGAATCCACTTTTTCTTTTTCGTTTTTTTTTCTTCTTTTTTTTTTTTTTGAGACAGAGTCTGGCTCTGTTGCCCAGGCTGGAGTGCAGTGGCACAATCACAGTTCACTGTAGCCTCAGCCTCCAGGCTCAAGTAATCCTCCCACCTCAGCCTCCTGAGTAGCTAGGACTACAGGCACGTGCCACCACACCTGACTAATTTTTTATTTTTTGTAGAGACGGGGTCTTGCTCTGATGCTCAGTTTGGTTTCGAACTTCTGACCTCAAACAATCCCCCACCTCGGCCTCCCAAAGTGCTGGGATTACAGGCGTGAGCCACCATGCCCAGCTCCACTGCTTTTATTTGTTTTCTTTTTGAGATGGAGTCTCACTCTCTCATCCAGGCTGGAGTGCAGTGGCACAATCTCGGCTCACTGCAACCTCTGCCTCCTGGGTTCAAGCGATTCCCATGCCTCAGCCTCCCAAGTAGCTGGGATTACAGGCACCCACCACCACACCCGGCTAATTTTTGTATTTGTTTAGCAGAGATGGGGTTTTGCCATGTTGGCTAGGCTGGTCTCCAACTTTTGACCTCAGGTGATCTGCGCGCTTCTGCCTCCAAAGTGCTGGTGTTACAGGTGTGAGCCACCGTGCCCAGGCTGGGTAATTAAAAAAAAATTTTTTTTTGAGATAGAGTCTCACTGTGTTGCCCAGGCTGGTCTTGAACTCCTGGCCTCAAGCCATCCTCCCACCTCAGCCTCCCAAAGTGTTGAGAGCTACCATACCTGGCCAGAAAACGTATTTAGAATATAGATGTTATCAAGTTCAATCAGAGCAAAGGGAAAGGGAAGCTTCATGGTACAATATTAAGAGATACTGTTCATAGAACAAAAAATAAAGGCACCAGACTACTACTTAAATTATAAAAATGATTAACAGAGGAACTAAATTAGGTATATGGGCCTGTGCAGTGGCTCATGCCTGTAATCTCAACACTTTGGGATGCCAAGGTACGCAGATCACCTGAGGTCAGGAGTTTGAGACCAGCCTGAGCAATATGCTGAAACCCTGTCTCTACTAAAAATACAAAAATTAGCCGGGCGCGTTAGCTCGTGCCTGTAATCCTAGCACTTTGGGATGCTGAGTTGGGTCGATCACTTGAGGTCAGGAGTTCAAGACCAGCCTGACCAACATGAAGAAACCCTGTCTCTACTAAAATACAAAATTATCCAGGCGTGGTGGCGCATGCTTGTAATCCCAGCTACTTGGGAGGCTGAGGCAGGAGAATTGCTTGAATAGGGGAGGCGGAAGTTTCGGTGAGCAGAGATCCTGCCATTGCACTCTAGCCTGGGCAACAAGAGGGAAACTCCATCTCAAAAAAATTTACAAAAATTACCCAGGCGTGGTTGCATGTGACTGTCCCAGCCACTAGGGAGTTTGACATAGGAGAATTGCTTGAACCCAGGAGACGGAGGTTACAGTGAGCCAAGATCATGACATTGCACTCCAGCCTGGGCATCAAAGGGAGACTCTGTCTCAAAAAATAATAATAATTAGGTATATAAGTAATTATGTTGGAAGGGTGTGGAAAGGGGAGGTGAGCTGTGGTTTAAATGACCTAACTCACATCAGCAGGACTCCAGAGGTAATATCTTCCTTCACTTCCCACCACAATTGTTCGAGAACACACAAACAGTAACTTTCTATACCTGCTGTTCCAAATCTTGCATATTTCTTTTATCAATATGTCTCAGAGATTGTTCTGTTTAAGCAATGAGCTTCCTTGCTGGTTTGTGTGAGGCGAAGTTTCACTCTGTCACCCAGGCTGGACTGCAGTGTTGCAATCTCCGTTCATTGCAGACTCTGCCTCTCAGGTTCAAGTGATTGTCCTGCCTCCGACTCCCAACTAGCTGGGATTACAGGTGCCCACCACCACGCCCAGCTAATGTTTTGTATTTTCAAGAGACGAGGTTTCACCATGTTGGCCAGGCTGGTCTCAAACTCCCCACCTCAAGTAATCCACCTGCCTCAGTCTCCTAAAGTGTTGGGATTACAGGTGTGAGCCACCGTGCCCTGCTGGCCTCTTTTCTGTTTGTCTTTGTTTCTTTGAGATGGAGTCTTGCTCTGTCACCCAGGCTGGAGTGCAACAGCACAATCTCAGCTCACTGCAACCTCCGCCTCCTGGGTTCAAGTGATTCTCCTGTCTCAGCCTCCCAAGTAGCTGGGACTACAGGCATGTGCCACCACGCCCGGCTAATTTTTGTATTTTTAGTAGAGATGGGGTTTCACCATGTTGGCCAGGCTGACCTCCATCTCCTGACCTCAGGTGATCTGCCTGCCTCAGCCTCCCAAAGTGCTGGGATTACAGGCGTGAGCCACGGTGCCCAGCCGGCCCCTCGTTTGTTTTTATAGCTGGATGGTATCCAAATATGGATGTAGCAACAATAAGTCTATTTCCACACAGCTTCACTAATTGTGTGCCATCAACTTTTGGATTTTGTCATAGTCACAGGTAAAAAATGGCATGTCAGCCAAGTTTTCATTTGCATTTCTTTATGCATGCAGTAGAGGCACTTTTTATGTAGTTAAGAGTCATTTGTGTTTCTTTTCATGTGAACTGATGACTCATATCTTTTGTCTAATTTGTGTGAATTAGTTTTTTCTTATTAATTAGTAGTGTTCTTTATTAAGCAAATTAGTCCTTTAAATATAATTGCAAATATTTTCTCCTAGTTTGTCATTTGTCTTTTGACTTTACTTGTAGCTGTTTGTCACACATCGAGTTTTGATATTTTCAATTTTATTAATTTAGTTTTATTTTTTAAAATAGAAACAGGGTTTTGCCATGTTGCCCAGGTTGGTCTCAAACTCCTGAGCTCAACTGATCCTCCTGCCTTGGACTTCCAAAGTGCTGGGATTACAGGTCTGAGCCACCGAGCCTGGCTGAGTTTTTATTTTTCTCCACTTCCTAGGCTCAGGTAATACTCCAACCTCAGCCTCCCCAGTAGTTGAGACTACAGGTGCTCACAAGGCTCAGCTAATTTTGTTGTTGTTGTTTATAGACTAGTTGGGGCCACGTGGCAAGAAGAGAAGCTTTCTTGTCAGTGGGTGTAGCAGAAACCAGAGGTGGACATAGTCAGGAAGCCAGCTGGGCATGGTGGCTCACACCTGTAATCCCAGCACTTTGGGAGGCTGAGGCAGATGGATCACCTGAGGTCAGGAGTTCCAGACCAGCCTGGCCAACATGGTGAAACCTTGTCTCTATTAAAAATACAAAAATTAGCTGGGTGCAGTGGCTCACACCTATAATCCCAGCTACTTGGGAGGCTGAGGCAGGAGAATCGCTTGAACTCAGGAGGCAGAGGTTGCAGTAAGCCCAGATCGTGTCACTGCACTCCGGGTGACACAGTGAGACTCCATCTCAAAAAAAAAAAAAAAAAGCTGCTGAGATCATCAAGGTAAACAGTGAATTCACGTGGCCCTAACTAGAGCAGGGACAGCAGAAAAGATAAGAGGAAGTCCTGCAGATAGAATTCACAGGACCTGGTTATTGGTTCAATGGGAGAAGCCCAAAGAGGTAAAATGGCCGGGCGCGGTGGCTCATGCCTGTAATCCCAGCACTTTGGGAGGCCGAGGCGGGTGGACCACGAGGTCAAGAGATTGAGACCATCCTGGTCAACATGGTGAAACCCCGCCTCTACTAAAAATACAAAAAAAAAATTAGCTGGGCATGGTGGCGCGCGCCTGTAATCCCACCTGCTCGGGAAGCTGATGCAGGAGAATTGCCTGAACCCAGAAGGCGGAGCTTGCGGTGAGCTGAGATTGCGCCATTGCACTCCAGCCTGGGTAACAAAGAGCGAAACTCCATCTCAAAAAAAAAAAAAAAAAGAGGTAAAATGCCTGTTTCTTGATGTTTCCTTAGTGACGCTATGATATTATTAGCAGAGAGAGAAGACTCAAGTGTTTTAGGAGTTCTGGTTTCACAAAAAAGCAGGGGGCATGGAGTCAGAGTTGAAATTTGGAGCGTCACTGGGACAGCCAGGGGAGATATCCAACAGAGTGTAGAAAAGATGGCACAGAGTATCAGATAGCTGGGTGATGAATTTTTCCGCAGCTCTCTCCAGGGGCGAACGTGGGAATTACCTGTTCAATCCCTTAGCTGGACAGGTATTGTGCCCCACCCTGAGGGCTACTGCATTCATCCAATCTATTGGAGGAACTGGTTTCTGGACATAGGAAGCCTGGTACCCGGACCATGGTAATAATCTCTTTATATAGGATTTTGCTATTTTCACAATATTTTAAAGACGAAGAGTGGATGGGAATGGTGGCTCATATCTGTAATCCCTCCACTTTGGGAGGCTGAGGCAAGGGATCACTTGAGGCCAGGAGTTCGAGACCAGCCTGGGCAACATAGTGAGACCTTGTCTCTACAGAAAATTAAAAATTTAGGCTGGATGCAGTGATCACACTTGTAATCTCAGCACTTTGGGAGGCCAAGGTGTGAGGACTGCTTGAGGCCAGAAGTTTGAGAGCAGCCTGAGAAACATGGCAAAACACCATGTCTACAAAAAAATTTCAATTAACTTTCTTTAAAATGAAAAAAAAAAAAAAATTAGCTGGGTGTGATGGCACATGTCTGTAATTCCAGCTATGAGGGAGGCTGAGGCAGGAGGATCACATGAGCCTAGGAGGTGGAGGCTGCACTCCAGCCTGGGTGACAAAGGGAGATTCCGTCTCAAAAAGTAAATAATATATATATTATTATAGAACATATTTGTATAATATATAAAAATGCTATATTTATATATGTTATATATAAAATATACAATATATAAAAATATCATATATATATATATTTTCTGAGACAGAGTCTCACTTTGTCCACCACGCTGGAGTGCAGTGGTGCAATCTCGGCTCACTGCAACCTCTGCCTCCCAGATTCAAGCGAGTCTCCTGCCTCAGCCTACCAAGTAGCTGGGATTACAGGCACCTGCCACCATGCCCAGCTAATTTTTGTATTTTTAGTAGAGACGGGGTTTTGCCATGTTGGCCAGGCTGGTCTCAAACTCCTGACCCCAGGTGATCCATCAGCCTCGGCCTCCCAAAGTGCTGGGATTACAGGCATGAGCCACCGTATGCGGCCTATTTTTAAAAGATGGAGAAGGAACCCTGAAAGAAGTGAGCTGCTCAGTGCTGCAAAAGAAATTCACAGCATAGCTGGCAATAATAGTAGTAGTAGAAGTAGTAACAATGGCGATGAGAATACTCACTAACACCCTGCTGTAAATCCTTTAGGAACAAAGGTTATACTGAAACTTCATGACCCGGTGACATGGAAACCATAGCAGGAGGCAGAGGTGGGCTTCATATTCCCACCAAGGCTGCCAGACTTTTCAAACCCCAGAAGCTCTCTGTACCCCGCCACCACTCCTCTTCCATACAGGGCTTGACTCCTGCTTGGTCACTTCCCACCCTCAACTGGCCAGCCTTCAAATTTAAGTTCTAGGCAGGGTGTGGGGCCTCACGCCTGTAATCCCAGCATTTTGAGAGGCCGAGGAGGGAGGATCGCTTGAGGCCAGTTCAAGACCAGCCTGGGCATCATAGCGAGACCGCATCTCTGCAAAAAATAAAAAATAAAATAAAATAAAATAAAATTAGCTAGGTGTGGTGGCGTGCGCCGGTAGTCCCCGGTACTGGGAGGCTTAAGTGGTAGAATCGCCTGAGCCCAGGAGTTGAAGGCTGCAGTGAGCTGTGATTGCATCACTGCACGCCAGCCCCGGCGTCAGAGCAAGACCCTGTCTCTAAAAACAAACGCGCGCCCTCGGCCGTCAGATTGGATGGAGGGAACCCAGGGAGACGACCCGGGCCTGCAGCCTCGCCCTCTTCAGGTGAGGAAACTGAGGGTCGTGGAAGAGACAATGGGGCGATCACAAGCGAGCGGTGGCCCCAAGGAGGAGGCCAGACCGGCCGGCGCACAGCTACGGCCCTGCAGTGACCCCCCAGGAGGGTGGGCAGCCGGCCCGGTGAACCGCAGGGTCAGAGCTGGAGAAGTTATGGTTGTAGCGGCTGCCGCCAGGCGACTTTACCACCCCCAAAATGACTCACTTTGGGTTCTCCGCGGGGCAACCCAGCCGAGCTGCGAGGGGGCGTGGCCAGACGGGCCGTACCAAGAGCGCGGATTCGCTGGGGGGGCGGGAGCGCGGGGCCACGATAGCGCGCAAGGCTTGAGTGGGCGGGGCGGCGGCCCTATGGCCACGCCTCCACCCCCGCGGCCGGCACGGGCTGTGGTAGCGCCTCAGTGGTGCGGGCCTGCGTCCTGCCCAGGGGCCCCCAGAGAGCAGCTGAGCTGCCCGTGGTGAGTGTGAGCCTTCGCGGTGACAGCCGGGTGGGTGAGGTCGGGCCCCGGGGTTCGGGGTTGCTGGGCGCCTCAGTTCGCCGCGGCCGCCCGGCTCTCCGCGTCGGGGTGGGTTCTCTGGCCGGGGCGCGGCGCGTCTCGCCCGCCGCTCGGGCGGAAGGATGGCTTCCACCCCGGCCCTCCGCGTCGCCCTTCTAGAACTGACCTGCGGCGGCCTGAGGGTCGACTTTTCCACAACCTGGGCCTAGGGAGCCCGGCAGGTCCTCGGCTGAGGGTCGGGGCTCGAGGTCCAGTCCCCGCACCGCCGCCCACCACGGGCTAAGCCACTTTAACTCTCCGTGCCTCCGTTTTCTCATCTGTACGATGGGCCTCGGGAGGCAGCGAATGCCGGGGGCACTTAACGTGAGAGGCGCTCGATGCGTGCTAGTGGGAGCCGAATCTGACCCTGCAGTATCAGGTGGGCTGAACCGAGCCCCCGCAGCCCGGAATGCATTTCTCCCTGAGTGCAGTCCCCCTTTCAGGCAGGTGTCTCGGCGGCCCCCGCAACACACCTTGCCCGGCTCTCCTGGGGAGCCGAAACACCCTTAGCTCGTGGGGGCAATTGGGTAAGAGTTCGAGGTCGCCTGAGCTCCAGGGGGAGGAGGGAGGGGGGTTTCAGTGAGCTTGACCTCAACTTTCGGCGTGTTGTTTTAAAAGCGAGTTACCCTTGCGTAAACTGGTGACCAGTCAAGGAGTTTGGGGCTGTTTCAATGAAAGTGACTGTCACCTTTCTTAAACCCTTAAAGCTGCAGCCTTGCCTTGCCTCTGAGCTTGGCCAAGCTGGAGAATGATGCCAGCACAAAGAGAGACAGGACTGGACTGGGTGCCCTGGCTTTGAGTCTTGGCTAACTATAATAGCAAGATACCTTCTTGAGCTTGTTTTCTGATCAGTGGGTCGGGTAGTAAGACAGCACCCCTGCTCTCCCCACAGGGTTGAGATTCTGAGGATCAAGACAGGGTCCCAGAGAGTGGCATAGAGAACTTTAGTCTTCCTGGTAAGCAGAGCGTTTATGGAACCCTCTGGAATCCGGTGTCCCCACCGTTGTTGACTGCTGTAATTCCTTGGGTCTTGTTTTATGGAGAAGGCATTGATTGATTAACCTCTTTTTTTTTTTTTTTTTGAGACGGACGGAGTTTCGCTCTTGTTACCCAGGCTGGAGTGCAATGGCGCGATCTCAGTTCACCACAACCTCCGCCTCCTGGGTTCAGGCAATTCTCCTGCCTCAGCCTCCTGAGTAGCTGGGATTACAGGCACGCGCCACCATGCCCAGCTAATTTTTTTGTATTAGTAGAGACGGGGTTTCACCCTGTTGACCAGGATGGTCTCTATCTCTTGACCTCGTGATCCACCCGCCTCGGCCTCCCAAAGTGCTGGGATTACAGGCTTGAGCCACCGCGCCCGGCCGATTGATTAACCTCTTATGAGAATTCCCTCTTGAGTGGTTATGGAGTTGGCTTGGTCAGGAGAAAAGCCCCAAAGTCCCAGTTAGTAAACCAGGAAACCCAGAAGGGTCCACTTCCTTTTTTTGGGAGGAGGGCTGTCTTAGAAGTTCTTATTTTCATGGTTTTTGAGCTACTTAGGACCTTCATACCATCTAATGTTGGAAACTGTTTCTCTGAGCAGATAGCTTATTATAAAAAGTATTTGTGCAACATCTGCATTTCAGAGAATGGAATGTTAGCTTCCAGTTGTTTGGTGGTGTGGACACTTAGGAGTCGTCTTAATTTTCCAAAATTCTTCAGGTCTAGCACTTGAAAAAATAATAGGTAGATTTGAAATGAAACAACCCAGGGATATTCCTGAAAATAGCAGCATTGACCGCAGCCAATGTAAATCAGGTGTGCATCATCCTGGGTAGCAGGAGTTTGTAAATGCCATAGAGGATGTTTACTGCCTGACAAACTTGAATCTTAGGACCTGCTGTTGGTTGACTCTGTGTTGATCCACCCTTTACCCCTTGAAAATCAGGATCTGTATTGGGTAAGTCTGTGTATACTTAGGAGGCAGACCAATTGAAATAAAAACTGTTGGCAAATCCAGAACGTTTATTTGTGAAGCCCATGGAACTTTTCAAGTTAAAAATAATTAAGCTTTTAAGGAATTTTTTTTATTTTTTTGAGACAGGTCTCATTCTGTGGTGCAGGCTGGAGCGCAGTGGCACGATCATAGCTCACTGCAGCCTCAACCTCCAGGATTCAAGCAATCCTCCCTCCTTAGCCTCCAAAGTAGCTGGGAGTACAGGTACGCACTGCCACACCCAGCTAATTTTTTAAATATTTTTGTAGAGATTTGGTTTTGCCATGTCACCCAGGCTGGTCTCGAACTCCTGGGCTCAGGTGATCCTCCTGCTTTGACCTCCTAAAGTGCTCAGAGTACAGGTGTGAGCCACCATGCCTGGCTTTCTTATTTCTTATTTATTTCTTTATTTTTTCTGTTGGAAGTTCATGAAGTTATAGGACCTTTCGTGGTTCCAGAGAGGTTGGCCGCTCCTGAAAGAGCCTCAGCGTCCTTGTGCTTTGGGGAGGAGCAGAGTGGATTGGGAGAAACAGAGGTCAAGGTCTAGCAGTAGCACGTGTGTGGCCTCAGTTGAGCACTTAGGGATTTAACTTTTTATTATATGTCAGACTCACTTAACAAATTAAAGTTAGGAAAAGCGAAGTGGAGAAATTACAATTTCCTTTTTTTGAGACTGAGTTCGTTCGGTTGCCCAGGCGGGAGCACTGTCGGCTCACTGCAGCCATTACCTCCTGGGTTCAAGTGATTCTCCTTCCTCAGCCTCCCGAGTAGCTGAGATTACAGGTAACCACTACCTGTCCAAAGATTTTGTGCTCATTAGCACACAGCCTCCCAGGTGGTTATAGCCTTAAAAGACTTTAAAATGCCAATTCTAGGCTGGGTACAGTGGCTCATGCCTGTAATCCCCACAGAAAACTGAGTTGGGCGTACTGCTTGAGTCCAGGAGTTTGAAAGCAGCCTGGGCAACACGGCGAACCCTTGACTCTCTTAAAAAAACAAACAAACAAACAAACAAACACACACACACACACAAATTGCAGTGGCTCACACCTTTAATCTCAACACTTTGAGAGGCTGAGGTCGGCGGATGACTTGAGGTCAGGAGTTCGAGACCAGCCTGGCCAAAATGATGAAACCCTGTCTCTACTAAAAATACAAAAATTAGCTGGGTGTGGTGGTGCATACCTGTAATTCCAGCTACTTGGGAGGCTGAGGCAGGCGAATTGCTTGAACCCAGGAGATGGAGGTCGCAGTGAGCCACTGCACTTCAGCCTGGGTGACAGAATGAGACTGTGTCTCAAAAAAAAATAAATAATGGCAACTTGTTTTGCTGTGCAGTTCTGTCATCTGGCATTGAGCAGAAATTTGGACCCACCGGGTAGGTGGGAGAAGCACCTGAGTCAGAGGTCACTTACCTGCTTGCACCGGCCACTGGCCTACACTAAGCCTTAGTTTCTTTGTCCGTAAAGTCAGAGAAAGAATCCCCACTCCACCTGCCTCTGGGACAGCTCAGAAGGTGTTACCCTGTCAACAGTGGGTCCTGCTTCCTCTTCTTGGCAGTGTTTGGATACCTGTGTTGTGATACATTAAAAAAAACACACATTTGGCCTCAGGATCTGTGTAGTTTCTGGTTTGGGCACTTGAGACGTCTCACAGGGAAGGGAGCAAACGTAAAAATCAACAAGAATGGCATGGTATGTTCCATTCATTCTTGAGGTGATTGGGTGAGATGTTTATTGGTGGTCAGCCTGGTTTGTTTCCACAACGGGGCTCCATGGAAGAGGTGATGTTTGGGTCGGGTCTTGGCGGATTGCTAGCAGTTCTCTGAGTCCACTCAGGCTTTGGGGGCGTGTAGGGTGTAGGTTGCATGAGGCTGAGGTTGCGTGGTGGCACTCGTCTGAAATAGTCTTAGGAACCATGTGAAGAGATGGGGAGGTGTTTTAAAAGGTCAGGGCTGTGTGACTAGCTTGGAACAGTGTTTTCTTTCCTTCCCTTTTTTTTTTAATTTTATTTTAAGACAGGGTCTCACTCTGTCACCCAGGCTGGAGTGCAGTGGCGTGATCTTGGCTCCCTACAACCGCCGCCTCCTGGGTTCAAATAATTCTTGTGCCTCAGCCTCCTTAGTAGCTGGGATTACAGGCGTGTGCCACCACGCCCGGCTCAGGAACAGTGTTTCCTTGCACTGCATATTTTCCTGCTGCCTAATAGCCTTCTCTCTGGTTGAACAAACAACCATTTGGGAAATTTGTAGTGTGCCTAAATTTGCAGTCATACTGTTTTAGAGCTCTACATCTTACAAGTTTTTCCTCCCCAAGCGAGACGTTTATGTCAGTTGTATACCTGTTGGGATTAGTGTGAACACGCCTGTCTGTGCATGTGTGTGTGTGTATGTGTGTCTGTGTGTACATACGAGAGAGGGAGAGAAGATGGTGGAGTCCATGGGGCAAACCATGGTTCTTTGCAGGTTGGTGGCTCCAGTTGGATGGGTTCACTGGAGCCACATTCGTCAGTTTGTTTCTTTCTCTATTTCTCTCTCTCTCTGTTTTTTTTTTTTCTTTTTTTTGAGATGGAGTCTTTTTCTGTTGCCCAGGCTGGAGTGCAGTGGCATGATCTTGGCTCATGGCAACCTCCGCCTCCTGGGTTCAAGTGATTCTCCTGCCTCAGCCTCGCAAGTAGCTGGGACTGGGACTACAGGCACCCGCCACCACGCCTGGCTAATTTTTTGTATTCTTAGTAGAGACGGGGTTTCACTGTATTATCCAGGATGGTCTCAATCTCCTGACCTCGTGATCTGCCCGCCTTGGCCTCCCAAAGTGCTGAGATTACAGGTGTGAGCCACCATGCCTTGCCATCTCTATCTCTCTTTCTCTCTCTCTCTCTTTCTTTCCTTCTTTTTTTTCTTTATCTCTCCGTCTTTATTATTGTTATTTGTGGAAGTGGGGTCTGGCTATGTTGCCCAGGGTGGTCTTGAACTCCTGGCCTCAAATGATCCTCCTGCCTCAGCCTCCCAAAACACTGGGATTACAGGCATGAGCCACTGTGCCCAGCCCAGTAACTGTTACTTCTGATGCTGGTCGATGTGGCAGCTCGGTTGATGCTTGGCCATGTTGTGAATGAAGCTCTGGGGAACCTGATCCTTCTGATGGGTTGTGCAGCAAACTGTTGATGTGGAAAGCTTGTTTATTTCACTTATAAAGAGGTGACTTGTAAAAGGGGATATCTAAGACTTGTCCTTTAATTGGAGTGCTGAAGGGTGTGGCTTTTGGATCTCCTTTGTGCAACATCTGTACACAGCTGAGAGAATTGTACACATACTTTCCTGAAATGCATCAGTTTTAAGGCTAACCTAGAATAATGTGGTGGCCAAACTGTGGTGCTGTCAGCTGTGGACTGTTTTCCAAGAGTTGAATTCTTTTTTTTTTTTTTTTTGAGACAGAGTCTCACTCTTTCACCCAGGCTGGAGGACAGTGGTGTGATCTCGGCTCACTGCAACCTCCGCCTCCCAGGTTCAAGCAATTCTTCTGCTTTAGCCTCCTGAGTAGCTGGGATTACAGGTGCATGCCACCATGCCTGGCTAATTTTTTTTGTATATTTAGTAGAGATGGGGTTTCACTGTGTTGGCCAGGCTGGTTTTGAACTCCTGACATCAAGTGATCCACCTGCCTCGGCCTCCCAAAGTGTTAGGATTACAGGCGTGAGCCACCGTACCTAGCGTAAGAATTGAATTCTTTAGAAGATATCGGTAGGAAAACAGAAGGGAAAAAGTTGCCTTTTGTCTACCTGGATGTAGTAACGGGGAGGAAGATAGGGCACTTGGGCATGTCCTCTAACTTGAAACGGATGTAATTTACTTCTAGGTCAAAGTTAGGAACGGTACTTAGTCATTCTGTTTATCTCTCCTCGTTTTTATCTTCAGTGCCTTTTCCTGCAGCAGGGATTAGGGGCACATGCTACCACGCCTGGCTACGTTTTTTGTATTTTTAGTAGAGACGGGGTTTCACTATGTTGGCCAGGCTGGTTTTGAACTCCTGACCTGTTTGCGGAGCTCAGCATCCACATCACCTCTGTGGTGTTGATGCAGGTGTTGATGTGGTATCCTTATGATACCTCAGTCTTTATGAGGATACATCATCAGTGCGTAGGGTAGGCTGGGTCTGTACAAAGGTTTGCAGGATTAGATAGGAACACATGAACTCTGGTCACCTTTCTGAACTCATGTATAATGACTGTAGGTCACCTGGGGTCAGTTTTCAACACTGCAAACAGCGATGGCAGTTCTTGAAACGCACAGGAGAATGTATTAGCCAATGGTGCCCGGGATCATTCAGAGTGCAGTTTGGCTGGTACACAGTCTGGGCTTCAGAAAATGTTCCATCAGTTATTTGTGGTCTTGTGAAGAAAAGCCGCTGTTGGTTTTGGTTAAGAGCTTCAGACCCTTCGTAACTGCTTACGAAACCACACAGTCTTACGTGGACACGTTGGATGTGTTCCTTATGTAATGTGATTTGCAAAGTCTCAGGAGTCATTCAGTGTCACAGCAGTGGTCAAAAGCTCCCAGCCCCTCTACCTGAAGCCTCCGCAACAAGAGCTCTGTCTCTGTCGGTAGCCTCATTGACTTCCCGGGCCCTGAGGCTCCAGGGACAAAAGACGCCTGTCCCTTTTCCCTTCCTCTCCATTCTGGGACTCCCACCACCACCCAGTCCTGTCAGGTTTTGGTCTTTGAATCTCTTTCTACTGCTGTGGTCTCACTGTAACCCTTGTCACTTCCTGCTGCGCCGACCCCTAATTGACCCCTAATTCTCCCTCTCTTCCCCTCCCCACCACATCCCAAGATCTTTCCATGGTACCATTACTAGTTGATCTTGGAGCTTGGGTCACCCCTCCTTTCTTAAAGAATGTGTAATCACTGTCACTGTCTTTTTTTTTTTTTTTTTAAGATGGGGTTTCACAATGATGGCTAGGCTGGTCTTGAACTCCTGACCTCAGGTGATCCACCCACCTCAGCCTCCCAAAGTGCTAGGATTACAGGCATGAGCCACTGCACCCGGCTCTTTTTTTTTTTTTTTTTTTTAATTCGAGACAGAGTCTCTTCGCTCAGGCTGGAGTGCAGTGGTGCAAACTTACAACCTCTGCCTCCCAGGTTGAAGTGATTCTCATGCCTCAGCCTCCCGAGTAACTGGGACTACAGGCACATACCACCACACCCAGCTAATTTTTGTATTTTTAGTAGAGACAGTTTCACCATGTTGGCCAGGCCGGTCTCGAACTCCTGACCTCAAGCGATCCACCCAGCTCAGCCTCCCGAAGTGCTGGGAGCCACTGCGGCTGGCCACTGTCACTGTCTTGTGTGTTTTCTTCTACATCTGCTTTCATAAAGAATAAACAGTGGTTTATAATGAAAAGTGTCTAATTCTCCCCTCCCTAGTAGCAATACGGTTGGAATAGAAGGTGAATTCAGTGAGAACAGGGAACTTCCCTGTTTCTGTGAGTTAAGCTGGTGCATAGAAGAATGCCAGGCATATGGTAGGCACTTGGATGAATGAATGGATGAATAAATATGGCTTCTATCCCCCAAGTTTACTGCTGAACTCTCTCCTGCATATTGACTGAGCCCAGATGTCAAAATTGGGTCTGATCTGTATTTTTTTTCTTTTTGAGAGAGAGAGTGTCGCTCTGTCGCCCAGGCTGGAGTGCAGTGGCGCAATCTCTGCTCACTGCAACTTCTCCCTCCTAGGTTCAAGCAATTCTCGTGCCTCAGCCTCCTGAGTAGCTGGGATTACGGTTGTGTGCCATCACACCTGGCTAATTTTTTGCAATTTTAGTACAGAAGGGACTTCGCCATGTTGCACAGGCTGGTCTCGAACTCCTGGCCTGAAGCAGTCTGCCCGCCTTGGCCTTCTGAAGTGCTGGGATTACAGGTGTGAGCCACTGCGCCTGGCCTGATCTGTGTTTTTGAAGATTATTCCCAGGTACAATGGGACCTTTTGGTGGGACTTTAGTTTTCCATCTAGGTATAAAATTTTGTATCTCCAGTTCCTTCTGTAGTTGATAATTTATTCAGTAATTACTTTATAGTAGAAGAAGAACATTTTAACTCTTTCTAAATCTTTCTAGATCAGTTACCTGGATGCTGAAGACACGGATACATTTGCTTATTTAAAAAATTCCTGGGCCTGGTGCAGTGACTCATGCCTATAATCTTTGCACTTTGGGAGGCTGAAGTGGACGGATTGTTTGAGCCCAGGAATTCAAGACCAGCCTGGGCAACATGCCAAAGCACCATCTCTGAAAAATTTTTTAAAAATTAGCTGGGTGTGGTGGTGTGTGCCTGTAGTCCCAGCTACTTGGAAGGCTGAGGTGGGAGGATCACCTGAGCTCGGGGAGGTTGAGGCTGCAGTGAGCCATGATCTCCACTGCACTCCATCCTAGGTGACAGAGAAAGACCCCATCTCAAATAATAATAAACAAAAAATAGAAAATTCCCAAAATGAATAATTAATACATAATAGAAAAGTCTAATGAAAATAAAAGGGGTTGAGTGTAACTTTTGAGTGTCTGTGCTGGGTGTTTCTGTCTCATGTAACCAGCGTAGCACTGTGGGGGTGGTCATCCCGGAGACAGGCTGTAATCAGTCATGTGCCCAGGATCCCAGGGTGCAGAGGTGGCATATCTGGGTTTTGAACCAAGGTCGGTTGACCTTTCGTGGCTCAACTGGGTTGTGAGTTTGTTGAATTTCAGGTTCCACGCTTTCCCGAACCAAACCAAAAACCATAGAGGGAACTGAAAGCTGAGAGCTTAGTCATTGAGAGAAAGACTCTGGGAGGTAGTGGTATCAAAAACAGGCCAGGGGAGCTCTTGTGATTGAGCACACAACTCCGCCCAGAGTGTAGATGCCAAGGCAAAGAAGGACGGGTTTGCATAGCAAACATTATTGGAAAAAGGAAGCCGGTCAGTTTCTTGTTAGTATTTTTCAGCTGGGCACGATGGCTCATTTCTGTAGTCCCAGCACTTTGGGAGGCTGAGGCAGGAGGATCACTTGTGGCCAGGAGTTTGAGACCAGCCTGGGCAACAGAGAGAGACCCTGTCTCTTCAACAAGAAAATACACATTTAAAAAACTAGCCCAGGCCTGGTGGTGTACAACTTTAGCCCCAGCTATTCAGCAGGCTGAAATAGGAGGGTCACTTGAGCCTGAGAGTTCAATGCTGCAATAAGCTGTGATTGCGCCGCTAAACTGTAGCCTGAGTGATGGAGCAAGAACTTGTCTCTTAATTTTTTTTTTTTTTTGAGACGGAGTCTTGCTCTTTCGCCAGGCTGGAGTGCAGAGGCACGGTCTCGGCTCACTGCAACCTCCGCCTCCCGGGTTCAAGCAATTCTGCCTCAGCCTCCTGAGTAGCTGGGACTACAGGCGCGTGCCACCACGCCCAGCTCAGTTTTGTGTTTTTAGTAGAGATGGGGTTTTGCTATGTTGACCAGGATGGTCTCGATCTCTTGATCTCGTGACGTCGTGATCCACCCACCTCTGCCATCCAAAGTGCTGGGATTACAGGCATAAGCCACCATGCCCAGCCTTAAATTTTTTCAAAAAGTGCTTTTCCCTGGGCCTTTACATGAGGATCGTTGAATAAAGCAATGAGCAGCAGCCCCTGTACTCAGCAAGTGTTTGTAGAGCTGCATTTATGTTCCAAGCTCTTTTCAAGGTGCTGGGAGTACCCTTGTGTGTGGAAAAGACCAATAAAATGAAAGATGATGTTGGCCGAGGCCAGGGTGGAGGCGCTGTTTTCAAGAACAGAGGAGTGTTCCCACAGGTGACCCTTTCTGGGTCCCATCTAGGTTAAGAGGCTGAGAGTTTCAGGCTTGGTTGTAAATTCTGTAGGGGCAGATCTTTGGGAGGTGTGAACAAGAGAATAGAAACAGAGTGATTATTTTAGCAGGCAGGAGTGAAGCTTGAGAATCTGACCGAATGGGGAGCGATCTTGTGCCAGAGTGAGAGGCAGCCAGTCCAAAGTAGAGGTTCTGAAGTTCTTAGTACCTCCCATGTGCATGTCCTGCTTTTTTTTTTTTTTTTCTTAAGGCAAGACACTTGCTCTGTCACCCAGGCTGGAATGCAGTGATAGAATCATTGTTCACTGCAGTCTCAAACTCATTAAGCCCTTCCAAGTAGCTGGGACTACAGGTACACACCACCATGATTGGCTAGTTTTTCTTTTTTCTTTTTTTTTGAGACAGAGTCTTGCTCTGTCAGCCAGGCTTGAGTGCAGTAGTGCGATCATGACTCACTGCAACCTCTGCCTCCCAGGTTCAAGGGATTCTCCTGCCTCCGCCTCCTGAGTAGCTGGGAATACAGGCACCTACCACCACACCCTGCTAATTTTTGTATTTTTAGTAGTGACAGGATTTCACCATGTTGGTCAGGCCGTGATCTGCCTGCCTTGGCCTCCCAAAGTGCTGGGATCACAGGGGCGAGCCTCTGCGCCCAGCCTGCTTGGCTAGTTTTTCTTTCTTTCTTTCTTTTTTTTTTGGTTTGCAGAGATGGGGTCTTGCTATGTTGCCCAGGCTGATCTCAAACTCCTGGACTCAAACAATCCTCCTGTTGACCTCCCAAAGTGCTGGGATTACAGGCATGAGCCATTGCACCTGGCCCCCTGCCTTTTTGCTGTGAAATTTGAAGAGCCTGGCTTGGTTTCTTGTCCTTTAGTAGGTGATTTCAGGCAGAGCCAAGTGGTCTTAGAAAGCGGCACAACTCTGTTCCGATGCTTCTGGCTGAAGGTCCAGTGTGCTGTGCCATTGAGGGCGAAATGTTGATTCTGGTCTGGGAGATTCTGTTCATTCAGTCATTCAGCAAATAAATAATGGGTGCTGGCCAGGCGCAGTGGCTCATGTCTGTAATCCCAGCACTTTGGGAGGGTGAAATGGGCAGATCACCTGAGGTTAGGATTTTGAGACCAGCCTGACAAACATGGAGAAACCCCGTCTCTACCAAAAATACAAACTTAGCCGGGTGTGGTGGCACACGCCTATAATCCCAGCTACTGAGGAGACTGAGGCAGGAATTGCTTGAACCCGGGAGGCAAAGGTTGCAGTGAGCTGACTTGTGCCACTGTACTCCAGCCTGGTCAACAATAGTGAAACTCCATCTCAAAAAAAAAAGTCATACTGTAAGTGCTTAATACATGCTGTTATGACGTGTACATTACATTATAAGAGGGGAAGGTATTCTCTTAGACCTAACTCACTCTGTTCATGAATTAAAAACAAATCAGGGCCAGGCTTGGTTGCTCATGCCTGTAATCCCAGCACTTTGGGGGATTGAGGGAGGCTAATGGCTTGAGCCCAAGAGTTTGAGACCTGGGCAACAGGGCGAAACCCCATAGCTTACAAAAAATACAAAAATTAACAGGGCCTGGTGGTGGGCACCTGTAGTCCCAGAGCTACACAGGAGGCTGAAGCGAGAAGATCGCCTGAGCCTGGGAGGTCAAGGCTGCAGTGAGCTGTGATCACGCCACTGTACAGCAGCCTGGCTGACAGAGTGAGACCCTGTCTCAAAAACCCCAGAAAACAAAAAGCAGGTCAGAAGTGGGGAATGACTGCTGTTGGGTATGGGATTTCTTTTTTGGGGTGTGAAAAATGTTCTGGAATCTGGTAGTGGTGATGCTTCCACAGTGGGTGAATATGGTAAAAACCACTGAATTGCACAGTTTAAAATGATGAATTGTATGTGAATTCTATCTCAGCTTTTTTTGTTCTTGTTTTTTTGAGACTGAGTCTTGTTCCGTGGTCCAGGCTGGAGTGCAATGGCCCAATCTCAGCTCACTGCAACCTCCGCCTCCCGAGTTCCAGTGGTTCTCTTGCCTCAGTCTTCCAAGTAGCTGGGATTACAGGTGCCCACCACCACACCTGGCTACATTTGATATTTTTAGTAGAGACAGAGTTTCACCACCTTGGCCATGCTGGTCTCGAACTCCTGACCTCAAGTGATCCACCCACCTCGGCCTGAGGCATGAGCCACCGCTCCCAGCCTCTATCTCGGTTTTTTCAAAATCAGGTTTATAAGTCATGAGTTCTGGAGCAGCTAGACTCCCACCACTTCTGCCGCCAGTTTCCTATCACCTTGAGCGAGCCCTGTACACCTGCAGCAGACATATGTTCACTGCATGTTTCTGGGCTCCCGCATGTTTCTTTTTTTTTTTTTCCTTGAAACGGTGCCTCGCTCTGTCACCGGGCTGGAGTGCAATGGCACGATCTCGGCTCACTGCAACCCCCGCCTCCCGGGTTCAAGCAATTCTCCTGCCTCAGCCTCCCGAGTAGCTGGGACTACAGGCATGCACCACTACGCCCAGCTAATTTTTGTATTTTTAGTAGAGATGGGGTTTCACCATGTTGGCCAGGCTGGTCTCGAACTCCTGACCTCGTGATCTGCCCGCCTCAGCCTCCCAAAGTCCTGGGATTACAGGCGTGAGCCACCATGCCCGGCGGCTCCCACACATTTCTAAGCCCTCTTGAAATTAACTTTGGGTAATGGTCTGTGAGAGGAAGTGATGTATGTCACTTCTGGATGGAAGTATTTAGGAGCCAGGGCTGGGCCCTCCAACAATCTTCTTCTCATCAAGACAGACCCAGAAGTTGTATGTTGAGATTGTGGAATGACAAGAGAAAAAGCTGCTTGAACCAGAGTCACCTTATGGAGGCCAAGGGCCTGGCAGAGTCACCCTGCCCACACTAGTTGTTGCTTAGAGTTCAGCATGAAGCCATGGGATGGGAGTCACTGCTCAGAAGGACTCTTTTTCTAGTGCTGTGGCCTGGAGAACTTTCCCTCTAGCCTCTCATGCAGGGGTACTGTGTGATGTGGTGGGTCTCTTTGCTAAGGGGAAGCCACAGCAGGTGCAGCAGAGCTGCGGGTCTCCTAACCCAAGCACATCTCCACAGCTCGCTGTAGTTAAGTACGTAGCTCTCTTGGTGGTGTCTGACAAGTGGAGCATTAAGCCCTCAGCCTAAAGGAGCATCTTGGGTAATCTAGTGTGCCTGTCTGGAGCAGCAGGCATAATACGATGTCAGGCCAGCATCAAAGGATTTTGTCTTCCTTATAAGACAACTTGGGGCAATAAAAAGCTCTGTATGTGCAATCTTGTAAATGGTGTAGTAATTGTGATGCTTTTATAGACACTGTATGACAGTCCTTTGACACTGTAGCAATAGGATCTAATTATTACTGACTTGTTCATGTTGTCGGTTTTTAATGACCCTACTGCCCACCTTCTAGAATTTAAACATATGCTGTGAATATCCAAGCATAGGTCACAGAGATGACCTAGAGTTGGTGCCCAATACACTTTTTTTTGTTTTGTTTTGTTTTTTGAGAGGGAGTCTTGCTCTGTCACCTAGGCTGGAGTGCAGTGGTGAGATCTTGGCTCAGTGCAACCTCTGCCTCCCGGGTTCAAGCAATTTTCCTGCCTTAGCCTCCTGAGTAGCTGGGATTACAAGCGTGCACCACCACACCCAGCTAATTTTTGTGTTTTTAATAGAGATGGGGTTTCACCATGTTGGCCCGGCTGGTCCTGAACTCCTGATGTCAAGAGATCTGCCCACTTTGGCCTCCCTAAGTGCTGGGATTACAGGTGTGAGCCCCTGCATCTAGCCTTAATATACATTTGATTGACACCAGTCTTAAATGCATAGCAATGACCTAATGTCAAGGTGAAATGCAAGCAACACTTCGGAGGGAATGACCAATATGGTGTCCTCTGAGGCCTCAGCCCAGGGGCCATCAGGCCTATCTCATTAGCACCATTGTTCCTGTCAGCTTGTGGAAGAGCTAGTTTGAAGCCTCTTTTTGGATAGAAGGAAGGCACTGACCAAGACCTGTTATGTGGGTGAAGCTGTCGCCCAGAGCACCCCCGTGGCTCTCTGGTCCTCCATGTACTAGTAGAAACTCAGTTTTAGCTGAATGGCATAGCCCAGTACTAGCTGAATGTGGGGCGACAGTAGCCAGCATGAGAACCACCAAGGCCATTGTGAGCCAGGAGTTGAGTCACCCCTTCCTTGTCTAGGGTTGCAACAAGAAGTGACAGAGGGGGTCCCACAAGATCTTTACATCTCCCTCTGTAAGTTGTGGGAACTACAGTAATTTGCTTGGTCCTTAGTTCCATTTTATAGAACCTGAGTCTAAAAAATGGGTGAAATAATATTTCTCTAAACAGGTTTATCATACGAATCAAAAGAAAGAAATTGTAGAAAGTACCTAGCCGGGGGCTTGGCACACAGAAGGTGTTGAGTGAATGTTGGTTGCATTGCGTGGCTCCTGCTTAGTGAGCCTGCATAAACACAGTGCTGTGTAGACTAGGCAGGCCTTTCTGTCTTCTGCAATTCTGAGCACTTTTTCTTAAGAACCAAGGTTACCAACCCTTGTTTTAGAGACATTCAAAAACTAGGGCCAGGTGTGGTGGCTCACGCCTGTAATCCCAGCACTTTGGGAGGTGGAGGTGGGTAGATCATCTGAGGTCGGAAGTTCAAGACCAGCCTGACCAAATGGAGAAACCCTGTCTCTACTAAAAATGCAAAATTAGCCAGGCATGGTGGCGCATGCCTATAATTACAGCTACTCAGGAGGCTGAGACAGAATTGCTTGAACCCGGGAGGCAGAGATTGCAGTGAGCCTAGATCATGCCATTGCACTCCAGCCTGGGCAACAAAGGGAGACTCTGTCTCAAAAAAAAAAAAAAAAAAAAAAAAACCAAGGATACTATCTCTTGTTTTAGAGACATTCAAAAACTAGCCAGATGTAGTGGTGTGCACCTGTAGTCCTCAGGAGGCTGAGGTGGGAGGATCACTTGAGCCTGGGAGAGGGAGGCTGCGGTGTACCATGATTGTACCACTGCACTCCAGCCTGGACAACAAAGCAAGACTCTGTCTCAAAAATAAATAAAAATAAATAAATACATTTAAACAAGGAGATAGAAAATGTTTATACTGAAAACTACAAAACATTGCTGAAAGCAAATAAGATCTGTAAGTGGCAAGATACTCAGTGTTCCTTGATTGGAAGACTTAATATTGTTACGTCCCAAAGCAATATAGTCAGTACAATCCCTATCAAAATTCCAATGACTTTTTATGCAGACATGGGAAAGATGATCCCAAATTCAGATGGAACTGCAAGGGACCCCACATAGCCAAAACAATCTTGCAAAAGGAAAACAAAACTGGAGAACTCATACTTCCTTGTTTCAGAACTTTCTGCAAACTACAGTATTCAAGCCAGTGTGATACTCTCATGTGTGAGACATATAGATCAGGGGAAAGAACTGAGAGTCCAGAAATAAACTCACGCCTATGATTTCCTGATTTTTGACAAGAGTGCCAGTACCATTCAGTAGGGGAGAGCATAGTCTCTTCAACAAATGGTGCTGGGACAACTGGTTGTTCACATGTGAAAAAAATGAAGCTGGATCTTTACCTTGTACCATATACAAAAATCAGTGCATGATGAATCAGATACCAAAATACAGGAGCTGAAACTGTAATGCTCTTAAAGAAAAGGCGGGTTAAGTCTTCATGACCTTGGATTTGGCAATGGTTTCTTAGCTAGGACACCAAAAGCACAAGGAACAACAAGAAAAAGATAAATTGGACTTCATAAAAATTGCAAACTTTTCTCTATCGAAGGACACTATCAAGACAATGAGAATTCTCATATGGGATAAAAAGTATATTTGCAAGCACAGTGGCAGTATCGTAGCCAATGAGGTTTAGCCGAGGCGCGATTATTGCTAATTTAAAAAGTATTTGCAAATTATATGTCTGATAAGGGTCTGGTATCTAGAATATGAAAAGAACTCTCATAATTCAACAACAACAAAACAAGCCAATTTTAAAAATGGATGAAGGACTCGAATAGATATTTTTGCAAAGAACATATATAAATGGCCACCAAGCCCATGAAGAGATGCTCCACATCATTAGTCACCAGGAAAATGCAAATCAAATGCAATTCAAAACCAGGAGAAATGAGATGCCAGTTCACACCTACTAGGACGGCTATTAAAAGTAAGCAGACAGACAAAAACAAAACAAAAAATAGTGCTGGCAAGGGTGTGGGGCATTTGGAGCCCTCATACGTTGCTGATGGGAATGTCAAGTAGTGCATCCAGCCGGGCGCGGTGGCGCGTGCCTCTAGTCCCGGCTAGTCGGGAGGCTGAGGCTGGAGGATTGCTTGAGTCCAGGAGTTCTGGGCTGTAGTGCGCTATGCCGATCGGGTGTCTGCACTAAGTTTGGCATCAACATGGTGACCTCCTGGGAGCGGGGGACCATGAGGTTGCCTAAGGAGGGGTGAACTGGTCCAGGTTGGAAACTGAGCAGGTCAAAACTACCGTGCCAGTGGGATCGCGCCTGTGAATAGCCACTGCACTCCAGCCTGGGCAACATAGCGAGACCCCATCTCTTAAAAAAAAATGCATCCACTATGGTAAACAGTTTGGCATTTCCTCAATACATTAAGTGTGGAATTAACCTCTGCCCAACAATTCTGCCTGTAGGTATACACCCAAGAGAACTGAAAACAGATACTCAAACAGATACTCATACCCAAATGTAGCAACATTATTTATGTATTTCGTTTTAATTTGTTTTTTGAGATAGAGTCTTGCTCTGTCACCCAGGCTGGAGTGCAGTGGCGCGATCTCAGCTCACTGCAACTTCCGCCTCCCAGATTCAAGCATTTCTCCTGCCTCAGCTTCCCAAATAGCTGGGACTACAGGCATGTGCCATCACGTCTGGCTGACATATATATATATATATATATATATATATATATATATATATATATATATATTTGTATTTTTAGTAGAGATGGGGTTTCGATGGCCAGGGCTGGTCTTGAACTCCTGGCCTCAAGTGATCTGCCCACCTCAGCCTCCCAAGGTTCTGGGATTACAGGCATGACCCACCTTGCCCAACCCTTATGTATTTATTTTTTAAAGACAGGGTCTTGCTCTGTCACCCGGGCTGGAGTGCAGAGTCAGGATCATATCCCACTGTAACCTCCAATTTCTGGGCTCATGTGATCCTCTTACCTCAGCCTCCTGAGTAGCTGGGACTACAGGTGTGCACCACCATGCCTCACTATTTTTTAAAATTTTTTTGCAGAGATGGGGTTTCATTCTATTGCCTTGGCTGGTCTCAAACTCCTGGCCTCAATCTGTCCTCCCACCTCAACCTCCCAATGTGCTGGGATTATAGGCATGAGCCACCGTGCCTGGCCAGCAACAGTATTTATAATAGACCCCAAGAGGAATCAGTTCAAGTATCCACCCAGTGAATGGATAAACAAAATGTGGAATATCCATACAATGAAATGTTACTCAGGGATGAAGAGGAATGAGGCTGATGGATGCTGCAATGTGGGTGGACCTTGAAGACATTATTCTAAGTGAAGCCAGTTACAAAGGGCCACTTACTGTATGATTTTTATTTATTTGAGGCAGAGTCTCACTCTGTCACCCATACTGGAGTGCATTGGTGCAGTCTTGGCTCACTACAACCATCACCTCCCAGGTTCCAGCAGTTCTCCTGCCTTAGCCTCCCAAGTAGCTAAGGGATTACAGGTACTCGCCATCACACCCAGCTAATTTTTTTTTGTATTTTTAATAGAGACGGGGTTTCACCACGTTGGCCAGGCTAGTCTTGGACTCTTGTCCTCAAGTGATCCTCCCACCCGGCCTCCCAAAGTGCTGGGATTACAGGTGTGAGAGACCACAGAGAGAGAGTGAGAGAGTGTGTGTGTAAGAGAGAGTGTGTGTGTGTTACTCAGATCAGTCTATCTTTCGTGGCCTTGACATTTTTCAAAACGTGAGGCTGTGTCTTTGTCAACGTCTGTTTGGTTTGGGTTTGTCTCACGTTCTCTCATAACAAGATCCCGCTTTCAGCCTAGGCGACAAAGTGAACAGCAACAAAAGAAAGAGGTGACCTGGGTGCTTTTCATACCCTACATTTAGATGTGGGAGCACAGGAATGACTTAAAGTTGGAGTTTATATTTAAAAAGAAAGCAGAGCGTAAAAGTTTGGAAAATTTGCAGGCTGGCCATGTGGCAGAGAAAAAGCTTTTTCAAGAGAAAAATTCAAGCAGGCTATGGAACAACCACTTGCTAGGGCGATTTGCGTAATTAAAAAGGCCTTGAAGGCATTTCAGAGACCTTCCCTGCAGCCCCTCCTCCTGACCCACGCAGCCTCAGGATACTGCTCCTCACATCCCTGGCCACTCAGCCTCCAGCCTTGGCTCAGAGGGGCCCAGATATAGCTCAGGTTGCCGCACTAGATAGTGAAAGCTGTAAGTCTTGGTGGCTTCTATGTGTTGGTAAGCCTGTGGGTGGGCAGAGTGCAAGAGTGAAGAGGTTTGGCAGCCTACACCTAGATTTCAGAGGACGTATGGGAAAGCCTGGGTGCCCAGGCAGAAGCCTGCTGCAGGGACAGACTCCTTACTGAGAACCTCTAGTAGGGCAGTGTAAAAGAGAAATGTGGGCTTCGAGACCCCTTACAGGGTCCCCACGGGGGCACTGCCTAGTGCAGCTGTGGGAAGGGGGCCGCTGTCCTCCAGCCCCCAGAATGGTAGATCCACCAGCACCTTGCACCCTGTGCCTGGAAAAGCCACAGGCATTCAAAGCCTGTGAGAGCAGCCTCGGGTTGAACCCTGCAAAGTCACCGGGGTGGAGCTGCCCAGGACCTTGGGACTGACCCTTTGCACAAGTGTGCCCTGGATGTGGGACATGGAGTCAGAGGAGATCATCTTGGAGCTTTAAGATTTAATGACTGTCTGTCAGGTGCAATGGCTCACACCTGTAATCCCAGTACTATGGGAGTGCAGTGGCGTGATCTTGGCTCATTGCAACCTCCATCTCCTGGGTTCAAGCGATTCTCCTGCCTCAGCCTCCCAAGCATCTGGGATTACAGGTGCCTGCCACCACGCCCAGCTAATTTTTGTATTTTTAATAGGGATGGGGTTTCATCATGTTGGTCAGGCTGGTCTCGAACTCCTGACCTCAGGTGATCCTCCCACCTCAGCCTCCCAACGTGCTGGGATTACAGGCACGAGCCGCTGTGCCTGGCTGGTGGAACCAGTTTTTTAATTGAGAGGGTTGGTACTTCTCCCTTGCTGCCTTTTTCCAAGGACTGCTTGGGGCGTGCGTGTGTGCGTGATTCAAAGACAGAGATCTGTATTTAAGTATTAGGTCAGACACTTGGGATTTTTCAACAGCATCCTCACCAATGAGCCAGCACAGATTAATTAACATTAATTTGGTTGGTCTGTTCCCAGGCCCTTGGGGTGCAGGCACTTTCTGTCATTAAGTTCACGTGACCCAGCCTTCTGCGACTCATCTCCCATGATGGGGAGCCACGCTCACAATAGCGCATTGTATGTTCAGACTCCTTTATTAGAATGTCTTTGCTTGGAGGGCTGTAAACCTCTGTCCTCTGTGCCCACTTCTGTTTCTGAATGCCTGGGCCTCTCCCTTTGGCAGTTTTCTGACCACCTAAAGAAGGGATAAAGTGCCTCTGAATCTTCTTTTGTTTAGGATTAACCTGTCCAGTTCCTTTACTGTTTCTTTTTTTGGGGTGGGGGTGGAGAGGGTCTCGCTTTGTCACCCAGGCTGGAGTGACACAGAGCCACAATCATGGCTCACTGCAGCCTCTATCTCCTGGGCCCAAGTGATCCTCCTGCCTCAGCCTCCTGAGTAGTTGGGATTATGGGTGCATGCCACCACATCTGGGTAGGTTTTTTCTTTTGAGATGGGGGTATCACTTTGTTGCCCAGGCTGGTCTCAAATCCCTGACTTCAGCAGTTCTCCAGCCTCGGCCTCCCAAAGTGCTCATTGCCACTATGCCTGGCCCACTATTTCTCTTGTGACAGGTGCTGGGGACTGTTCTGCCCTAGGGTCACTTTCTGACTGTGTTGCGGTTTGTCTTTGATGATCAATGTGGAACTCATTTGGAACTCTATTGAACAATCCGGCCCGTCACGGTGGCTCATATCTGTAATCCCAGCACTTTGGGAGAGTGAGGTGGGTGGATCAGAAGATCAGGAGATCGAGACCATCCTGGCTAACCCCAGGATGAAACCCCGTCTCTACTAAAAATACAATTAGCCAGGTGCAGCAGTGGGTGCGGATAGTCCCAGCTACTCAGGAGGCTGAGGCAGGAGAGTTTCTTGAACCCGGGAGATGGAGGTTGCAGTGAGCCAAGATCACGCCATTGCACTCCAGCCTGGGTGACAGAGCAAGACTCCGTCTCAAAAAAAAAAAAAAAAAAGAAAAAACCATCCTGGCCAACATGGTGAAACCCCATCTCTACTAAAAATACAAAAATTAGCTGGGCATGATGACGCACGCCTGTAGTTCCAGCTACTCGGGAGGTCGAGGCAGGAGAATTTGCATCCAGGAGGCAGAGGTTGCCGTGAGTGGAGATTGCGCCACTGTACTCCAGTCTGGCAACAGAGTGAGACTCTCTCAAATCGAGCACAAAACGAACCCATTCTTAGCATGCATTCCCTTTTGGAGAGGCCATGTTGGCTTCGGCCCATCCCATTCTCGTTTCTGTCAAAGAGGAGGCAGTAGCACTGTCCACGCTGCGGGCTTGCTGCCATGGTGGACATGCTGTAGGAATTATAACACATCCGTGTGTGGGCGGGGGTCGGGGGACGTTCTGATTGCCTCAGGGTGTTCTCTCCAGACTGTCGTCCGAGCGCTAGAGGCAGAAGCAGACTTCAGAACTGATCCTCCCAGAATTTGAGAAAAGTAAAGCAAGTCCCCTGGCTCTGTTTCTCTTTTCTATATTTTTATTCAAAATTAATTGAGGCAATCAGCCAGGCACAGTGGCTCATGCCTGTAATTCCAGCACTTGGGAGGCCAAGGCAGGTGGATCACTTGAGGTCAGGAGTTTGACACCAGCGTGGACAACATGGTGAAACCCTGTCTGTACAAAAAAAAAATACAAAAATTAGCCAGGCATGTTGACCGGCACCTGTAATCCCAGCTACTTGAGAGGCTGAGGCAGGAGAATTGCTTGAACCTGGGAGGTGGAGTTTGCAGTGAGCCAAGATCACACCACTGTACTCCAGCCTGGGTGACAGAGCCAGGCCCTGTTTTTTTTTTTTTTTAATTTTTTTTATTTTTAAAAAAAGGGCTGGGTGTGGTGACTCACACTTGTAATCCCAACACTTTGGGAGCCTGAGGTGGGTGCATCACCTGAGGTCAGGAGTTCGAGACCAGCCTGGGCAATGTAGTGAAACCCTGTATCTACTAAAAATATAAAAATTAGCCAGGCTTGGTAGCAGGCACCTGTAATCCCAGCTACTCTGGAGGCTGAGGCAGGAGAATTGCTTGAACCTGGGAGGTGGAGGTTGCAGTGAGCCAGGATTATGCCACTGAGCTCCAGCCTGGGCGACAAGAATGAAACTGTGTCTCAAATTTAAAAACAAAATGTAATTGAGGCAAAAGGGGGGATGGTCAGGAGGATGAACCAGCATCAACTCCTATGGAGAGTTTTATGTCCATAAATCACCTTGTGCTACCTTTTAATGGTGTCACTGAATTATATCCATGCAATGCCCCGGAGCTTAGGGGAACTGTAGGCTTGCCCCGTTTGGCATTCAAGCCAGGGAGCCAAGGCCTCAGAGATGCTGCTAGAAGCAGGCACAGGGAGCTGCAGCTGCAGCATCAGCCCCTGTGGGCCTGGTCAGCTTGATTTGTGCTGAGTCATGCCCACTGATTTGTGCTGAGCCATGATTGCGGTTCACCTACTGCCCCCCGAATTACACTTGCACATCTCTGACTCAGCATCTGCCTTCCCCTTTCATGTCATGGCATCGGGCACATGCTGGTCATGTGTTTCCAAATTAAGTTCTGTTGTGTGGGGAAAAGGTCGTCAGCTGGGGACATTTGGGCATCTTCAGTGGAGAGTGTTTTCCAGGACACCTTGGTCAAGGCCACATGACTGCATTGATATTGGGGGTGCAGTTATTGTTGTACAGTATTACCTTCCTGTAGCAGCATTCTGATCACACCACCCTCTTTGCCCCATCTTCACCAGCCCCCTGGGGCCCAAACACCTTAGACTGGCATATAGGCCCCTAGGGCCTTACACACTTATCTGGGTGTCTCTTTTAAAAGTTTATCTCAGCTGAGTGTGGTGGTTCATACCTGTAATCCCAGCACTTTAGAAGGCCAAGGTGGGAGGATTGCTTGAGCCTAGGAGTTTGAGACCAGCCTGGGCAACTAAGCAAGACCCCATCTCTACAAAAAAATTTTAACATCGGCTAGTATAGTGGTACATGCCTATAGTCCCAGCTACTCAGGAGGCTGAGGCAGGAGGATTGCTTGAGCCCAGGAGTTGGAGGCTGCAGTGAGCTATGATCACATCACAGCACTCCAGCCTTGGTGACAGAGCAAGACCCTGTTTACTGAATGAATGAATGCTTATCTCTTACTCGCCATCTGTACATCCCCTTGCACCATGGGATTAACTCACTTGAGTTACCCCAGACCCTGAGTTTTCCATGTTTTAGGCCTTGGTACACACTCTCTTGGTAGCTTCGCTCATCCTCCTTATCTGACTGGTGGACCCTGGTCATTCTTCACAGTCCAGCTCAGATGTTGACCTCTGGGTGCCCCTTCCTTGACTGTTTCAGATGGTCATACCTGCTTTTTCCTGCCAGCTCTGTTTCCCCCGTGCCTGGCCTCGCTGAGTAGCTGTGCCCATTGGGATAGGTCTGCCCTTTCTCATAGCAGGAGAGCTCTTCAGGGCAAAGTTGGAGTGTCCACCCCACCTCAACCTGCACAGTTCCTGGCATGCAGCAGGTGCTCCTCAGCTGTTTGCTGCATGCGTGGACATAGAATGGCAGAGGCAAGTCCTTCGACTTGACGTTTTTGTACCTGAACATTGTCTAGAGGCTCTTCCAGACTGTAAGCTCTGTGAGATCAGGAGCCTGCCTGCCTTGCACTCCCCGGAACCCTTAGTGCTTTGGGCCCCACAGGCCAGTGGAGGCCTGGTGCTCGTTCCAGGCCTGCTTTGGTGGGAGTGCTCAGCGTCTTCAGCCACACAGAGCAGTAGCTTGTGAGACTTTCGGAGCACATCTCCCGCACAGCTAAGAATCTGGAAGCGACTCCGAGTTTCTGGAATGAATTTCACAAAGTCTGTGTGTAAGAGGGCCTGCAGGCCCTACTCAACAGTCTTTTTGTTTGTTTGTTTTTTAAAATACAGAACTCTTTTTTTTACTCTTTTTTTACTCTTTATTCTTTTTTTATTCTTTTTTTTTTTCAAGACAGAGTCTCATTCTATTCCCCAGTCTGGAGTGCAGTGGCACAATCGACTTACTGCAGCCTTTGCTTCCTGGGTGCAAGTGATTCTCCTGCCTCAACCTCCAGAGTAGCTGGGATTACAGGGGCCCATCACCACACCCGGCTAATTTTTGTATTTTTAGTAGAGCTGGGGTTTTGTCCATGTTGGCCAGGCTGGTCTTGAACTCCTGACCTCAAGTGATCCACTGGCTTTGGCCTCCCAAAGTGTTGGGATTACAGGCGTGAGCTACTGCACCTAGCCCTCTTTACTCCTACTATTATTGTTGTTATTATATAGTGATGGGGTCTTGCTCTGTTGCCCAGGCTGGAGTGCAGTGGTGCAATCATAGCTCACTGCAGCAGCCTCAACCTGCAGGGTTCACGCAATCCTCCTGGCTCAGCCTCCCAGGTACCTGGGATTACAGGCATGTGACACCACACCTGGCTAATTATTTTTGTATTTTTAGTAGAGACAGAGTTTTGCCATGTTGGCCAGGCTGGTCTCAAACTTCTGACCTCAGGAGATCCACCTGCCTCGGCCCCCAAAGTGCTGGGATTACAGGCATGAGCCACTGTGCCTGGCTTACTCTTATCTTAGATATCAAGCTAACAAACAGCTGATTTCTCATTTATACAGATTCAAAGCAGCCAGTTTGAAGTGGGTGAGAGACTTTTGAAAAAATATAGGCACTCTTATAATGATGAGAGTCATCCTGCCACAAGAAAAGACAAACACCATCAACAACAAAGATGCAAGGGCCTGCAGCGTTGCTCATGTCGGGGTCACCGCCTGAGACGTTGATCACCACCTGTGGGGGTCTGTCCTGCAAAGCCTGACTCTGAGACGGATGAAGGAAATACACTCACATACTAGAGTACGGTGATCGAGTGGGCTAGGGAGTTCATCACTGCTCTCAGAGGGCGATTACAGCTGCCTGACCCCTTGCTAGCTGTTTCTCCTCACGTTTATTCAGTGTAGATTTCATAATAGAGATTCTAAGTCAGTAGACTTGTGGATAATTAACATGGTTAAAAGAGTGGTTTTACGAATGATAAAAGGTTTTGCTTCTGGAGCCCAGAGCAAACACCATTAATGGGTAATCCCCCTTCAACCTCCCCCGAGAGGGCCATCCAGCACAAAGTTTACATAAGTAAAACAGAGACAAAGGAATGTGGGGTAAACCTACTTAACTGGGGAAGCTTCTGTTATCCCTAATCTTCACCCTAGGACCTAATGCTTTAAAGTAAGAACTGTCTGCCTTCAGCCTGTCCCATGAAAACCTTTCAGTCTTCCAAAGGTTTGAGACTATAATCTTACAACTTTCTCTAATATTTCCCTTAATATTTTGCCACCTGAGTGAATCCCAGCAGGGGCTGGGCATGGTGGGTCACACCTGGAATCCCAGGACTTTGGGAGGCCGAGGTGGGAGGATTGCTTGAGCCCAAGAATTTGAGGCTGCAATGAACTATGATTATGCTACTGCTCTCCAGCCTGGGTGACAGAGTGAGACCATGTCTCTAAAAACAAACAAACCAAAAAGATGCAGGAACCTAAGATCCACAGCCTGGGTTCCCTCTGGGTGCAAGCAGCCTCTCCTGCATCATTAAGCCCTGAGTACATTGTACAGTGACACGATGGCTGAGTAATCTACAAAAGGAACCCTGCATGGACTCTAGACAGCATGGACATGGTTCGCATATTCCAGAAGTGTTTCTCTAGCTGTGTAGCATTTTAGAGCTGAGGATAATCTTTGGTGACCATCTCCATATTGCTTTATGGAGAAGAAACCTGAGGCCTGGGAGGTCAAGTAACCTGCCCAGACTCCTACAGCCAGAGCCTCTGGCATCTAGACTGTTCAATCAGTGCAGAGCTCCTGTTAACTAGGTGCACTTCAGTTATCTAGAGTAGGCATTGGTAACTATTTTCCGTCAGAGGCCAGGTAATAAATATTTTGGGCTTTGCATCCCAAGAGCTAAAATCTAGGATATTACACATAACAAGAGAGGCAACAAGTTTCCACATTTTTTGTTGATGAAATTCAAATAAGGCTGGATGTGGTGGGTCACACAGTGTAATTCCAATACTTTGGGAGGCCAAAGTGGGAGAATTGCTTGAGCCCAGGTGTTTGCGATCAGCCAGACTCCATCTCTATATTTTAAAATGTAGTTTTTAAGAAATTCAAATAACAACAAATAACAATTGAGTGTAGGTTTTTAATACAGGTTTATTAAGAAGAATGGAATGATTTTTGTAGGGATAACAATTTTGGACCAGGTGCCATGGCTCACACCTGTAATCCCAGCACCCTTCGAGGCTGAGTTGGGAGGATCACTTGAGTCCAGGAGTTTGAGACTAGCCTGGGCAACATGGCTAAACCCTGTCTCTATAAAAAAATATAAAAAATTAGCCGGGCATGGTAGTATGTGCCTGTAGTCCCGACTACTGTGGAGACTGAGGTGAGAGGATTACTTGAACCCAGAAGGTTGAGGCTGCAGTGAGCTGTAATTGTGCCACTGCACCACAGTCCGGGTGACAGAGCAAGACCAAGTCTCAAAAAAAAAAAAAACCAGAAAACCATTTTGTTTCATTGGGGTTCTGAGTTAGTGTTCCCAAATATCAAAATCTGCTGCAAATACCCACCTGTCAGCGCTCATCTGTAATGAGATTGTATAGGTTACAGCTTTGAAATATCTTTTCTTTTTTTTTTTAATTTTTTTTTTAAGACGAGGTTTCACCATGTTGGTCAGGCTGGTCTTGAACTCCTGACCTCAGGTGATTCGCCCGCCTTGGCCTCCAAAGTGCTTGGATTACAGGCCTGAGCTACCACGCCCAGCCTAAAATATCTTTTCACGCAAATAGGCACTGCCAAGTTATATTAGTCAGGGAGCATAAACTTTAATGGAGCATATTAATCACTGGAAGATAGTATTTATAGAATTTTATTTTTTTTTAGATTCCCCTCTTGATATTTGCCTTTTTGCATTATTACATTGCAGATCAGCCACATCCAATTGAAGGTTAGATGAGAGCTCCTCAATTGCATTGCACAGTTAAATGGATTTTTAAATATGGACATTTCCTTCATACGTAGATCAAGATCTGAAAAACTGCTAAGGCTAGAACTATGGTTTGAGCTCAGAAAAATGTGGAAAGTTATCTTGCCTGTTTTACCCTTGACAGTCTAGGAATTGCATGACTCAGGTTGACATTACTTGTGATTCATACAATGGTAATTTCATTGAAATGACTTTACTGCAGTATAAATTTTGCATATAACTGCTCTTTTGCCTTATAATTTTAGGTTGTCCTCATTAAGAAACATCAAGTCTGCAGCAAAAGCTAATTCCCAAAGCCATTTCTTATTTGGTAATAGTGGTTGAAGGCAGTTTTTTCTTTTCTTTTTTCTTATCTGTCTTTCTTTTCTTTCTTTTTTTTTTTTTTAGAATAAGAGGGCAGTACTTTTCAGTTCTTCTTGTTTGGAAAAGTTTTAGTATTCACTCTGAGCTCAAAATAGTCACACCAGACTTTACCACTGCTAAGCTGCTGAACTTCTGTATGGTAGGACAGGATATTCAGCTTCTATTTTTGGCAAAAATTCATAAGACTGACTTAGGTTAAGTCCATGAGAGGCAGATACTGTTGACATTCCCTTGTTCAATCACATATAATAGGTTCAAACTTTTTGCATAGTATCTGCTGGAGAATAACAAAGTAAACAACCATAGGCTCCAACTAAGCATTTTTTGTCCCTCACATTCATTATAACACATCTTAGTAGATTCCATTTCAGATTGTACTAAAGTTTTCTTAACTTCTTTGAAAATGCTCTTATTTGTAGTTGTTACATGCTAATTCTTCAAACTTGGTATTGACTCCAAGTAAACAACAACTGAAAAGTATTGGTAATGTCTTTAGATTCATCAAGAGCCAAGGCATTGTGTTCTTAAATCCTCTTAGTGGCTTCCCTCTAAATGCTTCCAAGATACGAGTGAATGCTATAGAAATTGCAGGGAAGTCCAAAGGGCTGTGCTGCGCCTGTGGCTCAGTCTAATTTTATACCTGCGACATCTTTTAAGAGAAATTTGCAAGAGGAAAAATTACCAAATTTAAAAAAAATAGCCAAGGAAATCTCAACTCTTCAAGGAAGCAAGGAAACCTACTTTCTTTGGGAATGACAGAGGAGGACCCAGTGCAAGTCAGGACTTCACCACCTGGCAGAAACAGGAAGCCCCACCCCACGTGTCAGTGGAGACCATCTGGGGAGTAATAATGAGGTACTCTTCTGTCTCCAAGGTAGGGTTTATCAGCAGAGCTCCAGGAGGAAGGCTGAGTCTTGCCTGACAGCAATGAATTGATATGTTCCTTCCCTACCAGCAGGGTGACAGAGAATATTTAATAAAATCAAAAGAGTCCGGGTGTAGCTCACATCTATAATCCCAACACTTTGGGAGGCCAGGGTGGGTGGATCACTTGAGGCTGGGAGTTTGAGACCAGCCCCTACAACGTGGTGAGACCCTGTCTCTACTAAAAATACAAAAACATAAATTAGCCAGGTGTGGTGGCATGCGCCTATAATCACAGCTACTCGGATAGCTGAGGCATGAGAATCACTTGAACTTGGGAGGCAGAGGTACCGGTGAGCCAAGATCATGCAATTTGCACTCCAGCCAGGGTAATAGAGACTGTCTTGAAAATAAAATAAAATAGAAGACTTAAATAAGATTCAGGATCTTAAAGTATTGAGAATGCCCAGGGTACAATAAAAATCAATCACTATCCCAAGAGCCACAAAACTCTCAACTTGAATGAGAAAAGACAGTCAACAGACCCCAGCATCAAGATGACACAGATGCTGGAATTAAACAAGATGTAAAGAAGAACCAAATGGATGTCTTAGAACCGAAACATACAATAGCCAAAATAGGCAACTGAATGGATGGCTCCGCAGCAGAATGGAGAAGACAGGAGAGAGAATCCGTGAACTTGAAGTTAGAACAGTAGAAATTACCTAAACCAAATGACAGAAACTAGACTTATAAAACAAAACAAATGAACAGAGCCTCAGGATTTTGTGGGACTAATAACAAAAGATCTAACTTTCATGTCACCAAAGTTCCAGAAGAGAGAGAGGGTGGGGCTGAAAAGTAATTTAAAAAACAATGGCGGCCGGGCATGGTGGCTCACTCCTATAATCCCAGCACTTTGGGAGGCAGAGGCGGGCAGAAGCCCAGCAGTTCGATACCAGACTGGGCAACATGGGAAAACCCCATCTCTACTAAAAATACAAAAATTAGCCAGGTGTGGTGAGGCACGCCTGTAGTCCCAGCTACTCAGGAGGCTGAGATAGGAGAATCCCTTGAGCCCAAGAAGTTGAGGCTGCAGTGAACCATGATTGTGCCATGATATCTCCAAAAGCAAAAGCTGAGAAGTTGCTATATTTGGCAAAAGACATAAATCTACAGATTCAAGAAGCTTAGCGAACCCCACACAAGATAAACACAAAGAACTCTGCACCAGGCCAGGTGCAGTGGCTCACGTCTGTAATCCTAGCATTTTGGAAGGCCTAGGCGGGCGGATCACCTGAGGTTGGGAGTTCAAGACTAGGCTGATCAACATGGAGAAACCCTGTCTCTACTAAAAATACAAAATTAGCCAAGTGTGGCAGCACATGCCTGTAATCCCAGCTACTCAGGAGGCTGAGGCAGGAGAACTGTTTGAACCCAGGAGGCAGAGATGTGGTAAGCTGAAATCGTGCCATTGCACTCCAGCCTGAGCAACAAGAGTGAAACTGTCTCAAAAAAAAAAAAAAAAAAAAGAAAGAAAAAAGAAATCTACACCAACATTTCAGTATGGATAATAAACTTCCTGGGCACTCTAGCTGTGTCTGTCTGAGTTACTCTTGAACACTGCTTTTTAACAGGTCACCCTGGAGAGTGTGGTGTTCCCTGAGTACCTCTCAGTCTCTGGCGGTTGAGCTGTTAGGCAGCAGTAGGGTATGGTTCTGTGAGGGTTTTCCCTCATCTTGAAGCCACTAAACCTTGCCTGAGGGGTCTGTAAACCCAAATAAACCCTGCTCCCCCTGTAGTCAGAGGGTGGATGCCAGAACCTTGTGTAGGTGGCCGTGACATGCCAGTGACAGTCAGCTAAAGGGCTAAATTACATGGTTTCTCCTTCCTTGTTACTGCTTTGACTGGGGTGTCTGACTCACCCTAATATCGGTGCTGAGTTGGTTGTTCAATCTTGTTTACTGACCAGAAATTGGAAACAGTAAATGCAAAACTGCAAATACTTCCTGGAAGATAACCTGTTCCAGTGTTGCAAACGGTTATACAGACAGCCCTTGTGTTCTTGCGTCATTCTCCCTTTGAGAAGCTGGTGAAGCTCCCTCCAGTGCCCCCCAGCCTGTGTGCCCCCTGGTTTATTTGTCTACCTTGCTTGGTGGTATGCAAGACTGGAGCTGCTGCCCTCGATTGCTACCTTGGTGGGAACCAGCCAGCTACCGAAATAGACGAGGAATTGTGGTCAAGCTATACATGCCTAGGTTTACCCTTCTCTGTCTGTCTGTTGTATTTAACAATGAAAACTTACAGAGACCTAATCTATAATAAAAGATCAAGTCAGATCTTCTCTATTTAGAGTAAGGGAGATCTGTTTGGCTGCTATTTTGACATATACCTTTTTCTGTGCCTTTTTTTTTTTTTTTTTTTTCTTTTTTGGAAACAGGATCTCACCCTTTTGCCTAGACTAAAGTGCAGTGGTGTGAGCATGGCTCACCGCAGCCTCAACCTCCTGGGCTCAAGCGATCCTCCCACCTCAGCCTGCCACATAGCTGGGACTACAGGCGCACACCATCAGGCCTGGCTAATTTTTGTACTTTGTGGTAGAAGTGGGATTTTGCCATGTTGCCCAGGCTGGTCTCAAACTCCTGAGCTCAAGCAGTTTGCCCGCCTTATCCTCCCAAAGTGCTGGGATTACAGGCATGAACCACTGCACCCAGCTCTGTGCCTGATTTTATAAATGAGCACGTCAAAGCCTTCTGTTGGTAAGGGGTGTGTCTAGGATCCCAGCCAGCTGGTGTGGCGGGGCTGTGGCAAGAGCCTGGTCTAGTTTTTGTTTGCTGTTGCGGACTGATACTGCATTTGGCCCCATGAACTCTGCTTTGTCCCCCGTTCCTTTTGCTGAAGGTTTACACTCGAGATGAAAGACCTTTCAGGGTGGAAGGCTCACACAGGCTCCCAGAACCTCCTCGGAGTGCCTGTAGGGACCACCTGACCTGGAAGAGAGTCGTCAGTCGAGACATTTGGAGTTTTCCCATCAGAGTATTTGGTATAGCAGAAGTGGCTCCCAAACTGTGCCGGGACACTGCAGCAAACTCACAAGTGCCTCTTTCTCAAATGCTGCAGACCCTCCAGGCTGTTGAACTCCATGCGAAGCGCTAGCTTGCAGCAGCTTACATTTCCAGCGTGAGATCTTTGCTGCGTTCCTTCTTAGGATTTTACATCTTTGCGAAGCTGGGTTTGCGGTGGTTGTTTGGACCTAACTACTTTATATGCGGAACTGTTAGGCATTTTTTTTTTTTTTTTGGCCTGTGGATACCATGAAAAATTTGCTGAGATACCAAGGGCTCCATGGACGATGAACATTTTCTCTGTTCCAGAGGATCTGTCTCAATAAATAAATAAATAAATAGAACACATGACACGCCCAACATGTGTTTTATTTATTTATTTACTTGAGACAGAGTCTTGCTTTGTTGCCCAGGCTGGAGTGCAGTGGCACGATCTCAGCTCACTGCAACGTCTGCCTCCCTGGTTGAAGCGATTCTCCTGCCTCAGCCTCTGGAGTAGCTGGGATTACAGGTGCGTGCCACCACACCCAGCTAATTTTTGTATTTTTAGTAGAGATGGGGTTTCATCACGTTGACCAGGCTGGTCTCAAAGTCCTGACCTCAAGTGATGTGCCTGCCTCGGCCTCCGAAAGTGCTGGGATTACAGGCATGAGCCACGGTGTCCGGCCCCAATGTGTGTTTTAAATCCTTGCACTTCATGTTTTTGATTTCTGCACATTTTAGGTTGCACATGTCATAGTGCATTCACCGATTTCCCTTCATTCTCGTGAGTAGTTACTGCGCACTGGATTCTGTGCCGAGGAAGTGTGTGCTGGGGAAGGGCTGGTGGAGCTGAGGTCTGGAGAATGAGTACAAAGCTTTGAGAGAAGGGGCATCTCAGACACCTGTTGGGCTGTGGGGCAGGACCGCAGAGGTGCGAGCCGGAGAGTGCCTCTGGGTGGGACTGGAGAGATGGGTGGGTGTTTGTGTGTGTGTCAAGGGGAAAATGGTTACGTTTCTTAACCTGGGGGCTTACTTGTGGCTTCAGCCCCCAGGCACGCTGCTTGGATCCTGGGATTCCTCCAAGCTTAACCTCTTTTTTGTGAGTCCTTCCTTTCCCACTGCATGCCAGACACAGAGGTGCCTGAGATGCTGCTCTTCCCTCAAGGAGCTCACACCGAGTGGGAGAGAGACCCATGTCCTAAGTAGAGGGTGGTGAACACAGCCTGCCGGGAGGCTGGGCCTATTTCTCGTTTCGCCCCTCAGACGAACTGCTTACCCCTTGTATTTTCATCTGTAACTCAGGGCCTTGGATAAAGTGATGGCTGGGCCCTTCCCACCACACATGTCTTCTGTCAGAAGTCATTTGATACTTAAAAGTCAAAGCTGCTGGGAACATTCTCGGTCTGTGGAGCCTCCAGGCTGAGCGCTGGGAGTGCCCAGCGTGCTGGTTGGGGCGGAGGGCGCTCAGGGCCGAGGCCACCGCTGTTGCCTGCAGGGAGTCCCTCACGGCCTCAAGGAGCAGCTCCTGTTGCTTTCTTTGGTGTTGCATGTTAGTTTCCTTAGAGGCACAAGAATGTGTGGTCCTGACTCTGGAACTCGGGGAAGAGCCTGAAAGAAGCTGTGAGTGCAGGTGCTAGAGACAGCCAGCATGAAGAGGAGGGAATCGAGTCAGCCTCCCAGACTGTGTCCTGATGGAGCTGCAGTGTGGTTTTCAGATGATGAAGGCATTCCATAGTCCATGTGCCAGGCACTGCCAGTCCAGGTACCCGAAAATCGGAAGGTTTTTGCCTTCTGTTCACATGTTTATTCGACAGATTGACATAAATGCTCATTATATGCCAGTCTGTGAACGAAGCCAAGTTCCTGCCCTTGAAGGGCTGACCCTCTAGTCAGGGAAATAGGTGGGGTTGGGGGGAATGTTTAATATCATGTCAGATTAGGGATAAGCTCTGTTGAGGGGTCAGAGGGTGGGGATTGTGGCCAAGGGGCCGTTGTAGATTCTGTCCTCAGGCAAAGTCTCTCTGAGATGGTGACATCTGAGCAGAAACTTGAATGAAATGAGGGAGTGAATTTTGCAAATAACAAGATGGCTGTGTGTAAAGGCCCTGAAACAGAAGGAGGCCAGTGTGACCTGTGAGGTGTGAGGAAGGGGAGTGTAATAAGAAATGTGGGTGATGGGAGTAGATTCTAAGGCCCAGGTCATAATGGGCCTTGTGAGCTATGTAAGGACTTTAGGTTTTTCTTGGGGTTTTTTTTTTGAGACAAGAGTCTCGCTCTGTTGCCTAGGCTAGAGTGCAGTGGTGCGATCTCGGTTTACTGCACTTGGCTCCTGACCTCATGATCTGCCCACCTCAGCATCTCAAAGTGCTAAGATTACAGGCGTGAGTCACCGCGCCTGGCCACTTTAGGTTTTTGTTCTAAGTATGATGTGAAGACATCTCAGGATTTTTTTGTTGTTGTTTTTGTTTTTTTAAGATGGAGTCTCGCTTTATCGCCCAGTCTAGAGTGCAATAGTGCTATCTCGGCTCACTGCAACCTCCGCTTCCGGGGTTCAAGCGATTCTCCAGACTCAGCCCACTGAGTAGCTGGGGTTACAGGCACACGACACGGCATCCAGCTAATTTTTGTATTTTTCGTAGAGACAGGGTTTTGCCACGTTGGCCGGGCTGGTCTCAAACTCCTGACCTCAGGTGATCTGCCTGCCTTGGCCTCCCACAGTGCTGGGATTACAGGCATGAGCCACCATGTCCGGCCCATCTCAGGGTTTTGATCAAACAAAAATCAATCCCAGGATCCCTGGTTTTGATTAAAAAGTCAGGGAGCGGGGCCAGGCATGGTGGCTCACACCTATAATCCCAGCACTTTGGGAGGCCGAGGCGGGTGAATCACGAGGTCAAGAGATCGAGACCATCCTGGTCAACAAGGTGAAACCCCGTCTCTACTAAAAATACAAAAATTAGCTGGGCATGGTGGCATGCACCGGTAGTCCCAGCTACTTGGGAGGCTGAGGCAGGAGAATTGCTTGAACCCAGGAGGCGAAGGTTGCAGTGAGCCAAGATCGCACCGTTGCACTCCAGCCTGGGTAACAAGAGCGAAACTCCGTCTCAACAAAAAAAAAAAAAAAAAAAGTCAGGGAGGGGACCTGACCTGATTTTTTAAAGCATCCACCTGGCTGCTGTGTGGGGAAAGGCCCGTCCATCAGGAGTCTCTTGGCGGTGATCATGTGGGTACAGATGTGCCACTAACCTCACTCTCAGCATGGTTGATTAATTCATAGAAACTGCCATGAGTTATACAATCAGCTTGGGTCTGTGTTGAGAAACAGGGACTTGGCTTCATGGGCATTAGATCTCCTCTTCTGGAAAATGAGGGGACCGGGTCACCTGGGGAGTTAGAAGGGAGGAGGGTGAACAGGGAGTGCAAGCTTATCAGCTGCTGCCTTGTGATGGGTGACAGCTAGGGGATTATTTCCTGTGTCATCACTGAACTCCCAGCTGGTTGCAGTTGGCCTCTGAGTATCTGCTGCCTCATGATTCTGTGAGACAGGTCCTGCTAGCATCCATCAAAGCAGATCCTAAATGCCCCTCTGTCTGGTTCCATGAAAGTGTGACCGGTGGCTCATAAGCTTGACAGATCCTGATATGACTAGCTTTGAGTAAATATTAAATGTGTTGATAAGATTAAATATAAACAGTATTCTCTGGGGACAACAGAATTCACTTTGTCCTTTAATGTCATATCAAAAAAGCTAAATTGAGGCCAGGCACAGTGGCTCACGCCTGTTATCCCAGCACTTTGGGAGGCCGAGGTGGGTAGAAAACCTGAGGTCAGGAGTTTGAGACCAGCCTGGCCAACATAGTGAAACCCCATCTCTACTAAAAATACAAAAATTAGCCAGGTATGGTGGCCGGCGCCTATAGTCCCAGCTACTTGGGAGGCTGAAGCAGGAGAATCGCTTGAACCTGGGAGGCAGAGGTTGCAGTGAGTCAAGATTGCGCCATTGCACTCCAGCCTAGGCGACAGATAGAGACTCTATCTCAAAAAAAAAAACAAAAAACAAAAAACAAAACTAAACTGAGATTAACTCAAGCCATTGGAAAAGCATCTCAGATTAGTGAGAAAGCAAAGACCCAGGCTTGCGGGCCTGTTCTGAATGGCCTGTTCCCAGCAGGTTGTATAGGGGTGTACTGATGCTCACAACCCTCAGATGCCCTGGCTTCCCAGACCAGCCCTGTGGTTTCCTGGTGACAGTGACAGCCATCAGAAGTCATCTGGAACCTAGTTTCCCGTTGCCTAATTGCTGACACATGACTAAGGCATTCCTGATTGCATCTGGGTGCTCTGGTTGTGGTGAAAGAAACACAGTAGGTCATATCCGTGATTGCAAAATGGAATGATGTTGATTTCATGTCTTGAGCCCAGCCTCCTTGGTAAGCAGCAGAAGCTGATGTTTCATGGACTCTCACTTGGGGCTTTGTTGACTCATGTCAGATCTGCCTACCAGGTGTCAGTGGTGGAAGGACCAGTTGAGCATCTTTCATAGGGACTAGACCAGTGACTTGAGGCTTCCCCAAGACCGCCTCTGATTCAGTGATTCAACAGGACTCACTGAACTCAGAAAAGCTTTTGCTTACAATGACAGCTTATTACAGCAAAATGATGCAAATTATAATCAGCAAAGGTCAAAGGCATGTAGGGCAGAGTCTAGGAGAGACCAGACACGAGTTTCCAGTGGGTCACACGTGTGTTTCCATCGTTGCTGGTCACACTTAATTCTCCCAGCAACGATGTGTGAGAACACGTGTGAAGACTTGATGCCCAGGGAAGGTCACCCAAGCCAAGGTGTCCAGGGCTTTTATTGGTGGGTCAGTCATGTAGGCATGGAGCGCCTGAGTCTCAAGGCTTACCTACTCCGTCTCCAGTACCCACAGACATCAGACTGACACAGCTCGATTCAAAACCCCAGGCACAGGGGCTCACGCCTGTAATCCCAGTGCTTTGGGAGGCCAAGGCAGGAGGACTGCTTGAGCCCAGGAGTTTGAGACCAGCCTGGGCAACATAGTGAGACCCTGTCAATAGAAAAAAATTTAAAAATTAGTATGATGGCGCACCCCAGTAGTCCTAGACGTCCTACTTGGAAGGCTGAGAGGATCACTTGAGCCCAGGAATTTGAGGCTACAGTGAGCTTTGGTTGCACCACTGCACTGCAGCCTGGGTGACAGAGCAAGACCCTACCTCTTAAAAACAAGAACAAAAACGCCCAGGCATTCACCATAAATCTCATTGTTAGCAGGAACTACCTTCATGGCCTAAGGTCTCAGGAATACAGAGACACTCTTGCCAGGCAGGATATTTCAAGGCTCATGAATATCAGGAGCCACTCAAGGGCCAGGACTGGTTTTGGAACGTGCAGAGTTTGGGGCAACCCCAGCCAGCCACACAGCTGGGGAAAGGGTTTGCTGCAAATTTCTCTCATGGACCCCCACCCCGACCCTGTGCATTGTCCTTGTGGGATTGGAGGGTGTTCCAGCACACTGAGAGTCAGTGGCTGTCACTCTCTCTGTCTGCAGGGGACCCAGTCCCAGCTGCAGCCTTAGATTGCACCCCAGGACCACCCTGGGCTGGTGCTGACACCACTGGGGGCTGTCTGTTGCGTCAGCTCCAGTCCAAGGCTGTGGCTGTCTTGGCAGGAACCTGGCTGTGTTGACATGCCCCAGGGGCATGTGGCCCAGCATTCAGGTGGCCACCCCAGCCTGCCTCAGGGGCACCCTGCTCCCCACTGCTGACATCTGCTGTGTCTCTCTCCTGACAGTTTCATGATCAACATGGGGGACTCCAACGTGGACACCAGCTCCACTGTGTCCGAGGCAGCGGCCGAAGAAGTGTCTCTTTTCAGCATGACGGACGTGATTCTGTTTTCACTCATCGTGGGTCTCCTCACCTACTGGTTCCTCTTTAGAAAGAAAAAAGAAGAAGTCCCTGAGTTCACCAAAATTCAGACATCGTAAGTGCCGCCTCTCAGCCTCCTCTCTCTCCCTCTTCTGTCACCATTCCAGGCAGCGTCCTGCACGTGGTCTGCAGGCTGAAAGAGGCAAGGTTCCTTGTAGCATTTTGGGGCAACTCTTGGGTTTTGCCTTCTTGCTAGATTGTGCTTCAGCTCTCCCTTAATAATCTCTTATGTGGGTTTTCTGAGACCCTTCTCTATCTGCTGTTTATTTGACCTTCACAGAAGGTATTCCGAGAATGACACCAGTTTACAGATAAAGAACTGGAGGCTCAAGGATGTTAACGGGCCTGCCAAGGTCATTAGCAAGCAACAGTAGCGCTAGAGCTGGAACCCTTTTTTTTTTTTTTTTTTAAAGAGACATGGTCTCACTGTATTGCCCAGGCTGGAGTGCAGTGGCAGTGGCACAATCAGGTTCACTGCAATCTCCACCTCCCAGGTTCAGGCAATCTTCCCACCTCAGCCTCCCAAGTAGCTGGGACTAAAGGTGCGCACCATACCCAGCTAATTTTTTTTTTTTTTTGAGATGGAGTCTTGGTCTTCTGTCTAGGCTGGAGTGCAGTGGCGTGATCTCAGCTCACTGCAACCTCAGCCTCCAGAGTAGCTGAAATTACAGGTGCCCACCACCACACCCGGCTAATTTTCTTTTTTTTTTTTGAGATGGAGTTTCATTTTTGTTAGCCAGGCTGGAGTGCAATGGCGCCATCTCAGCTCACTGCAACCTCCACCTCTGGGGTTCAAGCGATTCTCCTGCCTCAGCCCCCCGAGTAGCTGGGATTACAGACATGCACCACCATGCCTAGCTAATTTTGTATTTTTAGTAGAGAGGGGGTTTCTCTATGTTGATCAGGCTGGTCTGAAATTCCTGACCTCCCAAAGTGCTGGGATTACAGGTGGGAGCCACCACGTCCAGTCAATTTTTGTATTTTTTTTTTTTTTTAATAGAGACAGGGATTCACCGTGTTGCCCAGGCTAGTCTTGAACTCCTGCACACAAGTGATCCACCCACCTTGGTCTCCCAAAGTGCTGGGATTACAGGCATGAGCCAGTGTTCCCAACCTAGAACTGGCATTTTAAAGTCTAAGGCTGTGTGCTAATGGGCACAAAATCTTTGGACAGGCCTTATTTTGTTGCTCTTTTAAACCTTTCATGAAGCTTCCTTTTAAGAATAAGTGAAAAAGATGGACTAGTTAAAAGAAAAACATGAAATAATGGTACAGATGGTATGTACATAGGAAAAAATGATACGGAAAGTCTGCCTAAGTGACTTCGTCCCTGTCTCTCCAAGATGGATTTCCTTAAGCCACATGGAAATGTCATTCTCCAGACTTGAGGGTCCTGCAGCCAGAATCACTTTCTTGTGGTTACTCTCAGCTCAGTCTCAGACTCCAGATGCCCAAAGCCAGGTTTGAGTGGGGACCTGCCAGGTCAGGTCTGGGCTGAGGGAGCTCCAGGGGCACAGGCCTGCTGCCTTCAGAGACTCCCTAGATTTGGCATGGGGCAGGATTGGGAGCCGTTCTCAGACTAGAACCCCGTTGATTCTCTCTGTCTGCAGGGGACCCAGTCCCAGCTGCAGCCGTAGCTTGTACCCCAGGACCACCCTGGGCTGGTGCTGACACCAGTGGGGGCTGTCTGTCATGTCAGTTCCAGTCCAAGGCTGTGGCTGTCTTGGCAAGAATAAGCGACATGGAAAAGTCATTCTCCAAGGCTGAGCACGGTAAAGCATGCAGTCCACACCAAGTCCCGACGCCCTGTTCCAAGCTGGGTAACAGTTACAGCCTTCACACATGAAAGCAGATATTCATGCAACACAGTTCTTGTACCATGGCCAGGGAATTAGTTTTACATTTTTTAAAACTGGGTTTAGGGCCAGGCACAGTGGCTCACGCCTGTAATTCCAGCACTGTGGGAGGCCAAGGTGGGTGAATCACTTGAGGTCAGGAGTTCGAGACCAGCCTGGCCAACATGGCGAAACTCTGTCTCTATTGAAAATACAAAAACTAGTAGGGTGTGGTACATGCCTGTAATCCCAGCTACTAGGGAGGCTGAGGCAGGAGAATCACTTGAACCCAGGAGGCAGAGTGAGCCAAGATTGTGCCACTACACTCCAGCCTGGGAGACAGAGCGAGATTCCTTCTTAAAAGAAAAACAAAACAACTGGGTTCAATCTTATCTCCATCATTGACTCACTGAGCAAATATTTCCTGAGGCCCTACCTACAGTTTCCCAGACACTATCTTAAGGTTTGTGGCCGCAGCCATGAAGAAAATACGTGAATGCTGTCTTCATCAGGCTTACGCTCTAGTGCTGGGTGAGCCCTGCCCGAGACCTTAACCTCTTTCCCCCGCAGTTTCCTCATCTGCTAAATGGAGGCAGTAGTCCCAATCTCGTGGGGCTTTTGTATTGAATGAGGAAGAGATTATCAACTCACCAGCACTGCCCCTGGGGGATAGGAGCTGTGTAGTGTTAGCGTTGATTGCGTTTTGTGCCAGGCACGGTGATGGGTGCAATAAGGACCACAGAGCTGGCACTTACGTTAAAGCAGCTGGAAAATGAGGGTGTTGCAACATACTTTTTTTGTTTTTGAGACAGACTTTCACTCTTGTCACCCAGGCTGGAGTGCAGTGGCGCAATCTCAGCTCACTGCAGCCTCTGCCTCCTGGGTTCAGGCGATTCTCGTGCCTCAGCCTCATGAGTAGCTGGGACTACAGGCATCTACCACCACACCAGGCTAATTTTTGTATTTTTAGTAGAGATGGAGTTTCACACTGTTGTCCAGGCTGGTCTCGAACTCCTGACCTCAGGTGAGCCACCTGCCTTGGCCTCCCAAAGTGCTGTTATTACAGGTGTGAGCCACCACGCCCGGCCACAGTGTTCTTTTTAGAAATCGTTTGTGAACTGCTTTAACCTACGTTGTCTAATCAGGACCTCCTTGCAACAGTGCCATGCATTAGGCAGCGTCAGTTGCCTCATTTCTCCTCTCAGAGAGGTTATGGGATATGCCCAGGGCCAGGTGGCTGGGAGGTTGCAGGGCCAGGCTGGAGAGACAGGCTCCTCCAGCTCTCCGAGACAAGGAATTCCCTCTGGTGCGAGGATCAGACATCAGACCATGTCCTGCAGGAGGGGTGTTGGGCAGATTCTTTTTTTTTTTTTTTTTTTGAGACAGAGTTTCGCTCTTCTTACCCAGGCTGGAGCACAATGGCGCGATCTCGGCTCACCGCAGCCTCCGCCTCCTGGGTTCAGGCAATTCTCCTGCCTCAAGCCTCCTGAGTAGCTGGGATTACAGGCGTGCGCCACCGTGCCCAGCTAATTTTTTGTATTTTTAGTGGAGACGGGGTTTCACCATGTTGACCAGGATGGTCTCGATCTCTTGACCTCGTGATCCACCCGCCTTGGCCTCCCAAAGTGCTGGGATTACAGGCTTGAGCCACCGCGCCTGGCCATGGGCAGGTTCTTAAAGGTAGAGGCTGAAAGGACTTTGGAGCAGAGATAGGAAGGGCAGATCAGCTGGAATCCAGCCCATCCCGTCTGGGGCTGGCATTGCTGGTGTGGGATAGTACTTTTGATAAAAAAGCCTAGTACTCAAGATAAAGAGACCAGGGTCCAGGACCCAGCTTCTGAACTGGCCCTTATCTGTAAAACTGCTCCCACCCTGAGTGAGGATGTGGGTGGGTCCTGGGATCATGGGGAGCTGCCACCAAAGGAGGCAGGGTTTTTCTCTTAGCTCATGCATTCTCACCGTCACTTCTCTGGCCTCACAAGATGAACTTGAAATAAAACGTGTAGACTGTTGGAGCTGTGGGGTCCCAAAGCACTTGTATTTTGTTGATTCTGTTTCTCTGTGCCAGGATGCTGAAACTCTGTTCTCTCCACCTAATCATGATCTTCTAACCTTATGTGTATGGAGAACTGCCCTTTCCAGAGTCTTTTCTCTTCACTCCTTAAATCACGCTGGATACCTGCTGTGGCCAGGGGTTTTGCCTGGACACTGTACAAGAGAAATATTTCTAGTACCAGGGCTAAATTCTGGACCCTGAAGTTGGGTGGCTAAGGTCAAGTCCTGACTTTGCCACATTAGCCATGTGACATTGGCCAGGTGACAGTCTTTCCAAGTCTTTGTCCCCAGCTATAGACTGGAGGTAGTAATAGTACTGACCTCGTAATGCTGTGAAAACTGAGTTAATCCATCATAGAGCTCTTTGCCCAGTTACTGGTGCGTAGTAGGCTCTCAGATGTTATGGGTTATTATTATTTATTATTATTTATTTTTATTTTTTTGAGGCAGGGTCTCATTCTGTCATTCAGGCTGGAATACGCTGGCATGATCTCGGCTCACTGCAATCTCTGCCTCCCAGGCTCAAGAGATCCTCCCACTTTGGCCTCCCAAGTAGCTGGGACTACAGGCATGCACCACCACGCTTGGCTAATTTTTGTATTTTTGGTACAAATAGGAGTCTCACCATGTTGCCCAGGCTGGCCTGAAACTCCTGGGCTCAAGCGATCCACCTGCCTCAGCCTCCCAAAGTGCTGGGATTACAGGTGTGAGCCACCACTCCTGGCCGTGTGTCATTATTTTTATTAATACCATCTCCAGTCTTACAAGAGCCCTTCCATGAAAACATTAGCAGCCCATTTTGTAGACGAAGAAACCGAGGCACCAGGGATTGAGGAGTTTGCTCAAGCTCACCTAACTTCTAAGTAGCAGCAGGGTTGGCTTATGAATGAAGTCTGTAAACTCCACAAGCCATATTTTCTCTACTTTGCTATGCTGCTTTCAGTCTTCCAAGATAATGTTAATAGGCCTGGCATGGTGGCTCACGCCTGTAATCCCAGTGCTTTGGGAGGCTGAGGCACAAAGATCACTTGAGCCAGGAGTTCAAGACCAGCCTGAGCAACATAGGGAGACCCCATCTCTACAATAAACAAAAAAAAACGATGGTGTTAATTTACCTTTGAGGAGAGTATTCTTTGTCTGAAGTGCTTGGGGACAGAAGTGTTTTGGATTTTGGACTTCGGATGTTTGTATTCTACTCACAGGCTGAGCATTTCTAATCTGAAAATCTGAAATGCTCCAATGATTCTTCCCTTTGAGGATCATGTTGGTGCTCAAAAAGTTTTTGAGATTTCAGATTTTTAGATTAGGGGCGTTCAGCCTGTAGATATTATTTTACAAAGTAGGAGGTTGGGTGTAGTGGTTCACGCTTGTGATCCCGGCTCTTTGGGAGGTCAAGGCAATTGCTTAAGCCAAGGAGTTCTAGACGTGCCTAGGCAACATAGCAAGACCCTGTCTCTATAAAAAATATGACAAAACTAAGGCTCAGAAAGGTCACCTAGCTGATAACAGCCGGGCCTCAAGGCTAGACCTCCTCCTCTAAATCCCACATCAATGTCTCCGGCTACCTGTATTTTAATGAGAAAGGTGATTTCTGCCACAGCACAGAGCTGTGGGGAGTCATAGGGCTTAGTGTGGGGAAGGTATGTGGCCCAGGACTATATCAGGAATTCTCACCATGATTTCTAGCAGCTTCTAGAATTGGTATTTATTTATTTTGTTTTAGAGACGGTCTCGCCCTGTCACCCAGGCTGGAGTGCAGTGGCACGATATCGGTTCACCACAACCTCCACCTCTAGTGCTCAAGCGATTCTCCTGCCTCAGCCTCCCAAGTAGCTGGGATTACAAGTGCCCACCACTATGCCCAGCTAATTTTTGTATTTTTAGTAGAGACGGGGTTTTGCCATGTTGGCCAGGTTGGTCTCAAACTCCTGACCTCAGGTGACCCACCTGCCTTGGCCTCCCAAAGTGCTGGGATTACAGGTGTGAGCTACTGCACCAAGCCAAACACATTTTTTAAAAAAAACCTGGTGGGATTTTTTTGATGGAATTGGATTGCGTCTGTAAATTAATATGGGAAGAGTTGACATCCTACAATATTGAGCCTTCCATTCCATAAACATTGTTTTATCCCTCCAGAGGAGGACTTTTGGACTTTTGTAATAGCAATTAAAGACTTGTTAGAGAGGCGTGGTTATGAGCAGCAGGTTCTTTTTAATAATAATCGCAGTAGTAATGATAATAAATGGCCCTTTCTGCCGGGTGTGGTGGCTCACACCTGTAATCCCTACACTTTAGGAGGCCGAGGCCAGGGGATCACTTTGAGCCCAGGAGTTCAAGATCAGCCTGGCAACATAACGAAACCCTGTCTCTACAAAAAAAATACAAACATTAGCCAGGCATGGCAGCGTACTCTTGTAGTCGGAGCTACTTGGGAGGCTGAGGTGGGAGGATCACCTGAGCCTGGAAAGCCAAGGCTGCAGTGCGCTGAGATTGCGCCACTGCACTCCAGCCTGGGGGAAGAGTGAGACCCTGTCTCAAAAAATAAAAAAGTAAAATTCAAGAATTCTCCTTTCTGAACATAATATAATGCCATCCTCACACCTTGAAAGTCAACAGTAATTCTTCCGCATCATTAGGTAGCCAGGCAACATTTATTCATAGTTCCCTGATTGATCAGTGTTTTATTTTGTTTAACAGTTTTTAAAATTCAGGATCTAAACAAGATCCATACACTGCAGTTGATTAACAAATGTTCTTTTGGGAGAGGTCAGCTATATTAAGATATAATTTACATACAGTAAAATGCCCCCCCCACCCTTTTTTGAGACAGGGTGCTCTGTCACCCAGGCTGGAGTGCAGTGGTGTAATCAGGGCTCACTACAGTCTCTACCTCCCAGGCTCAAGGGGATCTTTTCATTTCATCCCCCGAGTAGCTGGGTCTATAGGCATGTGCCATCACACTCGGCTAATTTTTCTTTTTAATTTTAGTAGAGACAAGGTCTCACTATGTTACCCAGGGTGATCTCGAACATCGGAGTTCAAGTGGTCCTCCTGCCTCAGCCTCCCAAAGTGCTAGGATCACAGGCATGAGCCATGGCGCTGGGCCAAAACTTTCCTTTTTAAGTGCATAATTTCATGAGTCTTGACAGACGTATGCAATTCTGTAATCAACGTCACAATCAAGATCTAGAACATTTTGTCTCTCCGAAATGTTCTTCTATCTCTTTGCAATCGTTCTCTTCCGCCGGGCAGTCAGCCTCTGGCAACTGCCAGTCTTACTCCTGTCCCTGCCGTTTAACCTACACGTCAAGTCCCTTTCCATTCTTAGGCTTCCCTTCCATCCCATTTCTTCCTCAAAATGTCATTTGTATCATAGAGTTTCCCACAGTCTGGAGTTTCCTGATTACATCCCCCTGGGGACTGCTTTTGAAAAGCCACAAAAGATCTCATTTTCCTGAGTGAGCTTCATTTTGGGGCCTGCTCTTGACAGAAAGCCCGGGAGAGCCAGGGATCAGGGCTGCCAGCATCACATGTGTCTGTTTTCTGTTTTGTTTTTTCTCCCATCGCTTAAGCTGGAGAGCAGTGGCACAATCTTGGCTCACTGCAACCTCCACCTCCCAGGTTCAAGCAATTCTCTTGCCTCAGCCTGTTGAGTAGCTGGAATTACAGGCATGCGCCACCACACCGGCTAATTTTTGTATTTTTAGTAGAGACAGGGTTTCACCATGTTGGCCAGGCTGGTCTTGAACTCCTGACCTCAGATGATCCACCCACCTTGGCCTCCCAGAGTACTGGGATTACAGGCGTGAGCCACTGCGCCTGGCTCAACATGTCTGTTTTTATCCCCTGAGTGCTGACAGATGGGAAGTGGATCCGGAGGTCTCGCCACATCCAGTTCTGGGTCACTTTCTCTGTAGTGAGGTCCTTGGCTCCACCAAACATGAAAAGAGAAACACAAATGAGACTTTCAAGGAAGAAAGCATTAGGGAAGCCTATGGCTACAAGTGTAGATGGTACACAGGGCCCAGTGCTTCCCGCTACTGTCAGAATGGCCAGGACATGGGCCAGGATGTTTCTGCCACTCCTGCAAGCACAGGTCTGGGTTTTCTGCTGCCACCTGACTTCCAAGAGGACGTTACCTCCTTTCCTGGTCCCTGATGAGATGGGGGTGGTTTCTGTCACTCTAACAAGTGCTTGAAACTCCAGACATGGGCTGTCGGGAACTGCCATGCAGAGCACATGTTGTCTGACCTCCTGACTTCACTGGGCACTGTCGGGGTGCAGAAGGGGGAGCTGTTGATGGCACAGTGGGACACATGCTCTACTGGCCTGGGGGCGGTGGGAATGCAGAGAAAGGGCACCCCCCCACCGCATTGCGGGTGTGTCAGGGATGAGATGCCCCCACAGAAGCCTAGGAGACTGAGTAGGAGGCTGGGGAAGAGCTGCCTGTGCAGAGGCCGGGAGGCGAGGACACTCGGGGCTCCTCTGAGGAAGGCACATCCTGGTAGAGCCCAGGCACAGGTCACCAAGGGAGGCACAGGTCATGGAGGGATCAGGGGTCTTAAAGAGTTGTGGTCACCAAGGAAGTTGGATCATGGAGGGAGCTGACACAGGAGAGCATCTTAGAGGGCCTTGGGACCTTCCAAGGGGTATGGGGTTTTTCCCAGCTTTATTGAGGTATAAATGACAAAAATTATATACATTTATCAGAGCATCTATCTATCTTTCTTTCTTTCCTTTCTTTTTTCTTTCTTTCTCTCTCCTTTCTCTCTTTCTTTTCTTTTCTTATTTTTTTTGACGGAATCTCGCTCTTGCCCAGGCTGGAGTGCAGTGGTGCAATCTCCGCTCACTGCAACCTCTGCCTCCTAGGTCCAAGTGATTCTCCTGCCTCAGCCTCCCAAGTAGCTGGGACTATAGGTGCATGCCACCAAGCCTGGCTAATTTTTGTATTTTGAGTAGAGGCAGGGTTTCACCACGTTGGCCAGGCTGGTCTCAAACTCCTGACCTCAAGTGATCCACCTGCCTGGGCTTCCCAAAGTGTTGGGATTACAGACATGAGCCACCGTGCCCAGCCTAAGCATTTTTCTTTCTTTGTAAATTTTACTTTTCTCAGCTTTAAAATGACATAATTGACAAATAAAAATCATATACGTACATTTAAAATTATGTAAGTTTAAAGTATACAATATGATGTACCAAGTACCATCTCAGTCGGGAGACCCACCCACACGGTGCTGAAGGTAATGAGAGGCAGACACCCAGATAGGACGACAGGGTGGATCCATCCGGAGGGACCAGCTGCCCACCGAGCTGAGAGCCTCAGGGGCTCACAGCATTCCAGGCTGAAGGCCCCGAGCAGATTCTCATCCACAGATTTATTTTCTCTTAACAGGTGATTCTTATTAACAAACAGGTGTTCTGTATTTGCTTATAACTCAAAAATATACCAAGTAGGCAGCTGTTACCTGCCTACCACTAATTACAAACTAAAAGGTATCCTCCACAAAGGAGCCACGGGGCAGGGCGAACTTAATGTTTCTCGACAGTGATGTTTTGAGCCAGGCATGGTGGCTTACACCTGTAATCCCAGCTACTTGGGAGGCTGAGGCGAGAGGGTCACTTGAGGCCAGCCTGGGCAACGTAGCAAGACCTCGTCTCTACAAAAACTTGAAAATAAATTTTAAAATCAACTGGCTGTGGTGGTGTGGACCTGTCATCTCAGCACTTTGGGAGGCTGAGGTGGGAGGATTGCTTGAGCCCAGGAGTTTCAGGCTGCAGTGAGCTATGGTCACACCACTGCACTCCAGCCTGGGCAACAGGACAAACCCTATCTCTAGAAAAACTAAAAAAATCAGTGTAAAAAAGTGATACCTGTGTATCACGCCAACAGGGAGCTGGGGAAGCCTTTGTAGGAGGCAGGGTCTTGAGAGCGGTGGTCCCATGAAGCACCATTTGGAGCTGGAGTGGAGGGAGCTGACTCGGAAGCAGGAAGATGGGCTAGGAGGCTGCTGGCCTCAGCCCCGCAGAAACTGACCAGGGCCCCACGTCACAGCTGGAGAGCGGAGAGCAAATGCAGAAGGTACCAACAGATCAGAGAAAGGGCTCCAAGCCACGGCTTTTGAAAACATAATTCTGAGACCCTCATCACCCACCAGAGGTGAGGTTTTTATCCCCAGTTTACAAATGGCAGTGCTGATCTGAGAAGCGAGTGAATGACCTGGCCAAAGCCGACGTTAGGTGTGAGAGCTGGGATTCCAGCCTGGGGCTTCCTGCACCACGCTCTCCCTAGGACCCCTGGCTCTTGTCATGGCCGCTGCAGCCCAGCCCTCCTTTCCGTCCCCTTTGATTGCTCACAAAATAGCAGGGCCACTTTGTGCCACATCATCTTACTGTCTGAGGCTGTGGCCTTTTCTCTCTGTCACTGAGGGGCTGAATAACCCTGAGTTTCTCTTCTCTGTCTCCGGTAGCCTTAGTCCTGGCCACCCACTGGCTCAGGCTCACTGCTGAGGTGGTCAGAAGAGCGCCCCAAGGCTTTCGCGTGTGTTGGCACAGCAGGCTTTTGGGTCTTCACAGATTTGCTCATGGAGTCCCGATGTGAACACGTGGAGGACATAAGAGGGTGGGGATGAGGGAGCGGCAGCCCACCAGGGCCCTAGAGAGTCCTGAGGACGGGGCCCCAGGATCCCTGGGAAGGGCCGTGAGATGCGCTCCCTGAACATGCCTGGGACTCACTGGAGACAGGGTAGGGTGGGGGTAGATGCAACTGGCTGGGGGAGCAGACAGGAACCCTGGGCACAGGGCCACTGTGGCCTGGAGCTTTCACAAGCCTGGAGTCGAATTACCACTCCACCCCCAGCCTTACCGTCCTGTCAAGGTGAATAGAAACCCTTGCTCACTGCACGGGGTAGTGAGGATTAAATGAAATAAAATAGCTCCTTGAATGCTAGCTGGCATACAGTAGGCACTCGGTAAGTAGTCATTCCCTTCCCCTGTTTTGTTTGTGACTTGTGGCCCCTCACATCTACTGTCACCTCCCCCTGCCTGTGGCCAGCTGTCTCAGGCAGGTGCCCTCCCCACGTATTCATCAGAGTCCCCGTCCACAGAGACAGCTGCTGGCTTCTATCTAAGCTCTGGAAAACCTCTTTCTGTTTTCACCAAAGGCCAGCATTTCAAACCATTAGCCTCATGCCACAAGGCTCTGAAGGTAAAGAAACCTGGGCCCGCCTAGCGGAGCCCACTGTCCGTCCTGCCACGAGCAGGCTGCCCCCAGCTCTGCTGCCATCTGTGCCTCAGCCGCCACCCCTTCTCTCGCCGTGGGCACCTGTGACCCTGGAGCCTGGAGAACTTGGCACTAGACGCTAGGCCCTGAAGGGGAGCTGGTCCAGAGCAGCTTCCGCATGTGTCACCAAGGGCAGGGGACAGTCTCAGGAGAAACCAGGCCCGCTGTGCAGAAAATCCAACTGAATTTGCAGTTTCCAGAAACACTGCTCAGTGTCGTCTGGGACTGGAGCAAAATGAACCGCACATCTTGGTTCATCTTGGTCCAAGTGACTCAGTGCTTTTCACCACCCTCCCTCATCTTCCCCAGGCGGTGGACTGCAGCTGACTTCTGAGCCTGAACCCAGAGAAACTCCTGCTCCCAATTTAGGCGTGGAGAGGCCTAATTGGAACCTTTCGTGCGCCATTCTGGAGTCACATGGTCTCTGGGCTCCAGGCCTGGGACAGCTGCTACCTCTGTACGGCTGGAGCCTTGAGGTTTCTGGCTTTATCTTTTTTTTTTTTGAGATGGGGGTCTCACTGCCACCCAGGTTGGAGTGCAGTAGCACAATCATGGCTCACTGCAGCCTTCACTTCCCAGGCTCAAGTGATCCTCCTACCTCAGCCTCCCAAGTGGCTGGGCCCACAGGCGCACACCACTACACCCGGCTAATTTGTGTATTTTTGGTAGAGACGAGCTGTTTCGCCATGTTGCCCAGGCTGGCCTCAAACTCCTGAGCTCAGGCATCCACTCGCCTTGGCCTCCCAAAGTGCTGGGATTACCAGTGTGAGCCACCGCACCCCACTGAGTCTTGGGCTTTCAGATGGGCCGTGTGCACTCAGGAACCTCTGAAGGGTGGTCCCCAAGATGGATCATCTCCCTCGAGAATGGATGCTCACCTTGCTGGGCATTTCCCTGACTGCCCCGATGGGGGGGCAGGTGTGTGCTTCACAGACACAGGACGCTTCCCGCTGACACAGACCCAGTGTCTTAGGCTCTGTTTGTCCGAAGTTCTTTTGTGTGGGGGAAGACGGGGACCAGATCTAATTTAATGTGATTGTGCAGTGCCCTGGCAGCGGGATCAGCGTGGCTTTCTTTATGGAGAGCAGCCCTGCCATAGCAACCTGCAGGCTGCCTTCTAGAGTCTCTTAAGAGCTTTGTTTCACAGACATGACTTCCTTTTTTTTTTTTTTGAAGATGGGAAAGGGGGAGGGCTGGGGAGAAGAGCTCTGATATAAACAGTTACCAAGGAGACCCAAGTCGGGGTTGGAAAGGTTTTCTCCTTCCCTCGGTCCATACAGAAGGAGGAGGGGTGTGTGCCCGGCGCAGGGGCTCATGGGAGGCTTCAGTCTGGCATCCGGAGTCCTGCCTGCTGGGGCTCCAGATGTTGCAGAGTTCTCGGGCTTGTGGGGACAGAGGCAGGCAGGAGCTGGGGGAGATTCTGAGAGGACTTTGGGGTGTCCAGGAGCACTTTGAGGCCACGGGCCCAGGCAGCTGCCCCACCAGCACAGAACGGGGGATGTGCAGGCCTGAACTTTCCATCCGCTGGCCCCTGCTGGTGTCCGGGAGAGAGCTGCCATCCTCCTTTTCCCTTAAGTCCTGGAGCTGGGAGTGAGGAGCCATGGGGTGCACGTATTCATCTCCATCTGAGGAACCCGCCCCGAGAAGGTCAGTTCCAGACACTGTCCCTGGCGGCAGACTCCCTTGATGCCCCTTGGCCAGGGGACACCCGCACCGTCACTCGAGTGTGGGAGACCTCCTCCTGGTGGGGACACACTGGAGGCCTGAAGATGCGGCTGCTTGGAGTTAACAGCAAAGTCAGCCGTTCCCAGGGTTGTTGCTCCTGTCTGTGGCAAGGGGCTCTGCTGGGCCTGGGTACTGGTCGCCCCGCTGGTCCCAGACTTGCACCCTGCATTTCCTGCTTTCAAAGGAAGGAATTTGGATTGGAGACCAGGAAGGCCTCATGCACCTTCTTCTCCGCCTATAATCAATCAGGTTCCCCATGCAAATCCACGTCTGAAGCCCTTCGATGGAATAGAGCCCGTTCAGAGCAGTCCGGTGTGGGCCCCCTCGGGCTGAGCCTGTGAACCCTGCTTCCCGGGCCCAGCAGCAGGGCCTTGAGTGGGAAGGGAGTTTCCTGGCAGCCTTGCTGGCAGGATGGGTTTAACCAGCAGGAACTTAAAGGAATTGTTCTGTGTTGCGCCAGTGACCTAGAGGCACAGGTCTTCCTGTCTCCTTGGGTTCCCTTTCCCCGCTAGACCGCTCACACTTCTTGGGAGAACCCTTGCCTTGGGGCAGAGCAGCTGGTACAGCCTGTCCACTCTGATGCTCCAGCCCAGAGGCTCCCCTCTCTACCCTCAGAGCCAGCTAGCCTGGCGTTCTGCTTTATCCACACACAAGTCCTCCTCCCCACCCACGTGCTGGGCTTCGGGGGCTGGAGCCGAGCTCAGAAGTTGCCATCCCTGGCAGCCCACTTCCCGTGGCGCTGTCTTTCTGGGGGGCATTTTCTGTTCCTGAGAAGAGAAGCCAGCTCTTCCAAGAGGCCTTTCCTGGTTTCTTCAGCCATAAGCGTCTGCTCCCTTTGAAGCTGGGGCGTGAACCCATCCTGTCCCATCTGTCCCTGTTGCGTGAACCGTGCCATCCATCCGTGTGGTCTTAGCACATGCCACCTTGTGCCATGGATGTCTTTGAAATCACAGACTGACCGGTTTCTAAGGAATGCTCTTTTTTCTATTGGGCATTAATTAAGTTCCCCAGTTAGGCACCAGGGAGGCTGCAGAGACCAGATGCCACGCTTTAAATAATAGGAGTGTAGGCAAGAGAGGGGCAGGGCCTGGGCAGTCCCATGCCTGTCTGGTGGCAGAGCCAGGATTTAAAGCCAGGTCTGCTCTGCCACGTGGCTCTTCCCATCTTGCTGGGATCCTCCTCAGAGCCTGTCTTCCCCTGGCTGGAGGATTGGCCCTGTGAAGTCAGAGATTGGCTCGTTCTAGTCTCACGCCCTTGGTGCCTGGCACGGTGCCTCCCACGCTCCCACCTGGCTGGCGTGCGTTTCCCGCAAGTACAGGGAGAGCCACCCAGCACTCACGGACACCGGGGTTTGCCTCTTGTCCTTTTCTTCAGCACAGCTTCAGATCCACCTTGTTGGAACTTCCCTGAAAGCATCCGTCCTTTGAGAAGAGATAGGGGTTGGCTTTTCAGCTGATGTCAGATCAGACCTCAGAGGTAGCTAGGGAGTGAGAAGTGCCTTCAGCCTTAGTCCGCCCATTCCAGCCTCATGCTGGACAGAGAGCTCGGGACTGACCACTTTAGGAGGAGACACGGCGTCCTGTGCCATGTGCCAGGCATTGCGCTTATGGCAGGGACACACGGATGCCTCCCCAAGGTTATTCAGCCCAGGCCTCCAGTTAAGCTGTGGGAACACCCAGAGTAGAGGGCATTGGCTGATTGGTGTGTGTGCCACAGCGAACATGGCGACAGGTAGCCTTGCTGCGTGAGGGGCAGGGATGGCCTCGGGAGAGGAACGTTAAGTTCTGTAGAAGTTCGTGGGGAGGGGTCACAAGAAGAGTGTTGTGAGCCCAGGGAGCCCCATGGAAATGTGAATAGCTCAGTGCAGCCCAGAGAGACCAGAGGCTGGAGAGGCAGGAAATGGGGCTGGGCCGCTGCGGGAGGGGTGTTGAATATTTAGAATATCTTCTCTGCCAGGGTCTCCTTACTCAGCGTGTAGCTTATTCTAATTGTTCTTATTGTTGAAGGCTTCCAAATCAGTCGGTCAGGCCACACGTGCACCACTTCTGTTTATTTCTATTGACTGATTGATTGATGGATTGACAGGGTCTCGCTCTGTCTTCCAGGCTGGAACTGAGGTGTTTGAAGGTGCAGTGAGCCATGATCACACCACACAGTCATACGATTGCACAGTGGTGAGATCATAGCTCACTGCAGCTTCAAACACCTGGGTTCAAGCCATCCTGCCACCTCAGCCAGGCACAGACCACCACACTTGGCTTTTAAAAACATTTTTTTAGAGATAGAATATTGCTATTTTACCCAGGCTGGTCTCAAACTGGCCTCAAGTGATCCTTCCACCTTGGTTTCTGAAACTGCTGGCATTGCAAGTGTGAGCCACTGAGCCAGGTTCTTGGAGACTCTCTTTAAGAAAATGCATATTCAAGTCTTCTGACAGTTTTTCTGATGAAGGATGTGTCTTTTTCCCGTTGATTTGTAGGGCTTTCTTACAGTCTCACAGTCTTTTGTCCACATGTAAGTACATTACAAATACCTTCTCCCATGCTGCAGCTTGCCTTTCCTTCCTTTAATGGTGTCATTTTATTTTAGTTTTTTAGTTTTTTGAGGCAGATTCTCAGTCTCTTGCCCAGGCTGGAGTGCAGTGGTGCGATCTCAGCTCACTGCAACCTCCGCCTCCTGGTTGAAGTGATTCTCGTGCCTCAGCCCCCCGAGTTGCTAGGATTACAGTTGCACAGCACCATGCCTGGCTAATTTTTGTATTTTGAGTAGAGATGGGCTTTTGCCATGTTGGCCAGGCTGGTCTCGAACTCCTGATCTCAAGTGATCCACCTGCCTCAACTTCTCAAAGTGCTGGGATTACACCCATGAGCCACCACGCTCGGCCAAAAATGTCATTTTAAATGGGAGCAACTGTATTTTCATGTTCAGGCTTCTCACTTGATTCAGAATGGCCATATTTCAAATATCCTAACATTTGCCACCCGGAGGGTGTTTCCCACCCTGCTGTATTCGGCCAGGGTTTTTAACCTCATTCAGCTCGAAAGTCCTGGGCAAGTGGCATTGGGCTTGTTCCTGTGGGCCTGCAGGCCTGCGGCAGCAGTTAGAAGGAAACAGAAGGACCAAAAATGGAGAGGGTGGGGGCAGGAGGCCGGAACTGGGAAGTGGAGAGTGGACAAAGGATCGTGTCACCCCAGCCTGATCCTGAGGCTGGCAGGCACCAGGCTGCCCTCTGGAGGGGACAGACCCAGGTCAGGACTGTCGTCCCAGGAACGCAGAGAAGGGAAAAATGAAACGTGGTCCCAGTGCAGGGGAAGCGAAGGGGGTCTTTGAATCTCAGGGGAGCTGACCCTTGCGCAGGACCTGGAGGGCAGAGTGGGCGTCAGCCAGGTGAGGGGCGTGCGGCAGGAAGGCTCTGGGTAGAGGCGATGGCATGCACAGGATTCTGAGGCCACCGTGCAGGGAGGGGGTGTGATTCACCCCCCATGCTGGATCAAGCATGGTTTGTGGAGGTGAACTGCAGGTGATGCAGGGAACAGACTCTGAGGGGACTCGTGTGCCTGGATCCTGTGGGTCATGGGAGCTGTTGAAGGTTTTAGAGCGGAGCAGCGCAGTGGCAGGTGTGTGACTCAGGGTCTGGAGAAGGAAGAGGTGAAGAGGTGGAAGGGGGAGGTGAGGCGAGGCCAGGGGGACCTGGGCTGTGGGTGGAGAGGAAGAGGGAAGTGGAAACCTTGGCTATTCTTTGAGGGAAACAAGCCTGTATTTATTTGGATGCTGGAGAGGTCTTGACTTTGCAAAGCACTGGTGTCACAGGAGGCTTTGCTGTAGGGGAAATGGGAAGGGTGAGCTGGCGCAGGAGGCCAGGAAACCCAGGTGCTGGACTAGAGGCCAGCTGCTGGCTCAGCCCCTGGGGAGTGGCACAGGACACAGCTGGAACGTCCCCTCCCTGTGCCACCCCAGCATCCCATGAAACCTGCATCTAAGGACACCCATGTCCCACGACACCCACATCCCACAACACCTGCCTCCCAGGCTCATTGGACACTTTTGTCTTATAGGACTTCCTCTGTCAAAGAGAGCAGCTTCGTGGAAAAGATGAAGAAAACGGTGAGTTTCCTGCATGTCTTTGCTCTTCTCAGGAAGCCTTGGGCATGTAAGCAAGTCCAGCAAATGGCTGGCGTCACCGCACAGAGGAGGTCCGGGGCCAGGAGAGAGCCCAGCCTGCCTCACTTGGGAGTGCATTCTCGTCTACCCCGGGCCCTGAAGCAGCTCTGCAGCTGCTGGACAGTTCGTTTCCTTGAATGTTTACTTTTTGAACAAACCGAAGTCTAAGAACGGACCCTCCCTCTAACTCATGAGCTGCCCTTTTTCTCCCTTTTGGTCTCAGACTGTCCAGGAGCAAAGGTAAATCTCACATAGCTGCGGTCAGGGCACCACTGCCATTTTATCTCTGTTTTTGTTAATTTTTTTTTTTTTTCGAGATGGATGCTCGCTCTGTCACCCCTGCTGGAGTACAGTGGTGCGATCTCAGCTCACTGCAATCTCCGCCTCCCGGGTTCAAGCAATTCTCCTGCCTCAGCCTCCCGAGTAGCTGGGAGTACAGGTGCACACCACTATGCCCGGCTGATTTTTGTATTTGTTTAGTAGAGATGAGGTTTCACCATGTTAGCCAGGCTGGTCTCGAACTCCTGATCTCAAGTGATCCGCCCACCTCAGCCTCCCAAGGTGCTGGGATTACAGGCCTGAGCCACTGGACTCAGCCAATTTAACTGTTGAGTTTTAGGCGTCAGTACTACATTTACATGATTAAAATAGAAACATCCACTGTCCGGTGGAGAACTCCCCTCTGCTGCCCACTCATCCCCACTGTTCTTATTATTTGTGGATCCTTCTAGAGTTCCTGTATGTACATACAAATAAAACACAGACCCGTATTTTTCACTTCTCTTATTTTTTAATTAAAAAACCTCCCTTTTTTGTTTTAGAGACAGGATCTCACTGTATTGCCCAGGCTGGAGTGCAGTGGCACCATCATAGCTCACTGCAGCCTCAAACTCCCAGACTCAAGCGATCCTCCTACCACAGCCTCCGAAGTAGCTGGGACTATAGATAGGCACACACGACCATGCTTGGCTGATTTTTTAATTTATGCTTCGTAGGAACAGGTTCTCGCTATGTTACCCAGGCTGGTCTTGAACTCCTGGCCTCAAGCAGTCCTTCTGCCCCAGCCTCCCAAAGTGCTGGGATTACAGGCGTGAGCCGTTGCATCTGGCCTACACTTTTCTTAAAACACAAAAGGTGGCATATTATATGCATTGTTTCAGACCTTGCTTTAAAAATATATATATACATATATATGTGTGTGTGTTATATATGTTATATATATGTGTGTGTGTAATATGTTATATATATATGTCTCAGAGATCCACATCAATACAAAGATTCTGCCATCATTATTATTATTATTATTTTAACATTCTTTGAGTCCGAAACTCGAATTCAGCTGCCATCATTATTTTAGCTGTATCATGATTCCATTGTATGGCCGTCTGGATGTGCTGTAATGTATTTAACTCTGCCCTGTGAAAGGTGGGCGCTGGCGATGTTTCTACTCTTTGGCCGTTAACAACAGTGCTGCTGTGCATACATAGCTCAGTTTGCACCTTTACAAATACAAAGCACTCCCGGAAGTGGAATTGCTGATGGGAAGGGAGATGTGTTTTCAGTCATGATAGCAGCTGCCAAATCGTTCCTGTAGGAGTCACACCGTGGCACGCGCTCAAGAATAGCAACGTGTGAGAAAACTCTTCCCCACAGCCTTGCCAACAGTTTATGAAAATCTAGATTTTTGCCAGTTTTCTAGGTTAAAAAAAAAAAACACCTCTGTATAGTTGTAGTTTACATTTTTATGAATGAGACTAAGGAGGTCTTTGCCCATCTAGATAGCTTTGTTCTTTTTTTTTTTTGGTGAGACAGAGTCTCACTTTCTTGCCCAGGCTGGAGTGGAATGGCATGATCTCAGCTCACTGCAATCTCCTCCTCCCGGGTTCAAGTGATCCTCCTGCCTCAGCCTCCCGAGTAGCTGGGATTACAGGCATGCGCCACCACACCCAGCCAATTTTTTTGTGTTTTTAGTAGAGACAGGGTTTTGCCATGTTGCTCAGGCTGGTCTCAAACTCCTAGGCTCGAGTCGGGCTGCTATCTCGGCCTCCCAAAGTACTGGGATTACAGAAGTGGGCTGCTGCACCTGGCCCCGTAAGTTTTATCTTGTATGAGTTGGGATTCAGTGTGAAAACTAGAGACCACTTTAGGCATTTTAATCTGGAAGGGATTTCACACAGGGAAGGGGGCGCTTGCTTCCCAGTTACTGGAGGGGCTGAAGAGGCAGATTTGAGGTTGGTCTCTAAGATATAACAGAAGTGACCTGCAAGGTAGCTGCTCCCTTCAAATCCAGTCTGAAACTGTTGAGTTCAGGACGCACCATGTGTAGCTGTGATCCAGGATTAGAAGCTGCTACTTTTTTGTTTTGTTTTGCTTTTTTGAGATGGAGTCTCACTCTGTTGCCCAGGCTGAAGTGCAGAATCTCGGCTGACTGCAACCTCTGCCTCCCGGGTTCAAGTGATTCTCCTGCCTCAGCCTCCTGAGTAGCTGGGATTACAGGCATGCGTCACCATGCCCAGCTAATTTTTGTATTTTTACTAGAGACAGCGTTTCACCATGTTAGTCAGGCTGGTGTCGAACTCCTGACCTCGTGATCCGCCGACCTTGGCCTCCCAAGATTAGAAGCTATTTCTGGAACTGCCTCTGAACATCTCATAAGCCAGTAGCCAGGACTGGGAACTTGCTACCAAAACGATTAGAAATCCCTCAGGCACTGAAGAACAGGCACCCCAGAGAACCTCTTATCAGCATGAGGGGCCAGGAAGCCTTTGCCTCCCTTTCACCCTTCAGATCTTGCAAAGCACGTCCAATTGGCTGAACTGAATTGACTGTAACTCCAGCCCTAAGGGGCTCTGGGGAACAGGATTTCAGGCTTTTGAACAGCTGCTGTAGGAGGAGGGTGGATGGAAGAGCATGAGCCAACCCCTAGTACCGTTTCTTGTTGTCTATAATTTTATAGTGAATATGTATGATAATCAACCAGAAAAACACACCCAGAACTCCCCATTCGGAGACTCTTGGTATATTTCTTGCCAATCTGTTTTCTTTGTGCATGTGGGTTAGAAATAATATATGTATGTTTGCATATACGTATCTATTATTTATATAACAGAATGGGATTGTACAGCCAGCCCTGCATATCCGTGAGTTCTGAGTTCAGAATTCAACTGCAGATTGAAAATATTTGGAGGAAAAAATGGATGGTGGTATCTGTCCTGAACACGTACTGTCATGTGACTGTTCCCTAAGCAATACAGCATAGCAACTGTTTACAGAGAATTTACATTGCATTAGGTATTATATTAATAAGTAATCTAGAGATGACTTAAAGTATGTGGGAGGATGTGTATAGTTACATGCAAATATATGACATCATTTTATAGCAGGGACTTGAGCATCCTTGGAATTTTTTTTTTTTTTTTTTTTTTTTGAAGTGGAGTCTCGCTCTGTCATCCAGGCTGGAGTGCAGTGGTGGTATAATCTCAGCTCACTGCAACATCCACCTCCCGGGTTCAAGCTGTTCTCCTGCTCAGCCTCCTGAATAGCTGGGATTACAGGTGCACGCTACCACACCTGGCTAATTTTTATATTTTTAGTAGAGATGGGGTTTCCCCATGTTGGCCAGGCTGGTCTCAAACTCCTGACCTCAAGTGATCAGCCCACCTCGGCCTCCCAAAGTGCTGGGATTATAGGCGTGAGCCACCCACCTGGCGGCATCTTTGGATTTAAGTATCTATGGGAGGTCCTGGAACCAATCCCCACAGATACCAAGGGATGAGTGAGCTGTACGTTGCCTACCTTCTTTTTTTACTTAAACTTTTGTTTTCCCGTCTCATGAAAACGTGTCAGAAGTGTGATCTTGATTAGCCGCATTTGTGAGATTGCCTTGGTGACCTTTGCCCTCCTTTACCACAGTGGCTGTGACAATGAAGAGCCAGTCCAGGAGAAACTTAGAAAGGACTCAAAACAAGGGAGGAAAGGGGACGGCCTGGAGGGCCCCCCCACCCCCGCCGGGCCTGCCCTGTGGGTGTCCACTGGAGCCGTGGCTGAGGTCTGTGGCTCTCACCAACCCTGCGTCTGCCTTCCTTAGGGGAGGAACATCATCGTGTTCTATGGCTCCCAGACGGGGACTGCGGAAGAGTTTGCCAACCGCCTGTCCAAGGACGCCCACCGCTATGGGATGCGAGGCATGGCAGCGGACCCTGAGGAGTACGACTTGGTAACTGCCACCGAGCGCTGGCCCCAGATGGAGGCAGTGGGCAGGACAGAGGGAGCAGGTTTATAGGCACCCTCAGCAGTGGGAGGCCGGGAGGGAGTGGGGTCCCGGGAAGACGTCCTTGGAAGTTGCCTTCCTGTGGGGGTCATTGCCATCCCTGCAGCTGCAGCCATGTGCCGGGCGTCCTTTCCCCAGGACCAGCCCCCACCGAGCGCCAGCAGCTGTCCCGTGGCCACCCTATCTCCCAAACCAAAGCTGCCTGCCCCAGCTGCTCCACTCCCCTCCTCCAGGGTCTTGGTGAGGGGCACCACTCCACAGCCACCTCCAGGCCGAGTTTCAAGTTGATGAACAGTTTAGTTAGACATCAGTGAGCACCGGCACCCGGGAGCCCTGGAACGACGAGGTTCCCAGGGTGGCCCCGGACTGCATCATACAGGGGGCCGGGTTCTGATGGCTCTTTGGTGCCGAGGTTCCCTTTCCTCTAGAAACACCCTCTCTCTGCTCCAGCCTAACACAGATGGCCTTGTTCTGCCCACCTGGCACAAATGCCCATGCCCCACCCCCTCTGTGTTGCTCCTTCTCTCGGATCCCACAACACCCGGACATCCCTGGCTTGGTGCTGCCCTGGGCAGCATCTGGCCTCCCTCATCTGGTACGGGTTGAACCTCCAGCAGGCTTAGTCATGGCGGGGGTGCGGTCCTGCCCATGTCTCTGCAGGCTGACCTGAGCAGCTTGCCGGAGATTGAAAATGCCCTGGTCGTTTTCTGCATGGCCACCTATGGCGAGGGGGACCCCACAGACAATGCCCAGGACTTCTACGACTGGCTCCAGGAGACGGACGTGGATCTCTCTGGGGTCAAGTTCGCGGTGAGTCGCCCAAAGACTGTTGTGGGCTCCTGGTGGCCTGCAGCACCTCCCCTGGGCCTCCGGATCCTCAGGTCTGAAACGCAGCCCTCCAGACCCCCACCCCATTCTCAGCAGCCAGGGCAGGCTACTCACGAGACCCTCTCCTCTGCCCTGGACCCCAGCACTAAGAGAGCATCCCCTCCCTGTCCCCAGCCCCAGTTGGCTTCAGGGGGCATTGGTTGCTGGAGACTAAAGGCAAGAGCAGTCTGGCTGGATAAGCAAGACCTGGCTGGGCTCGGAGAGCTGGAGCCCAGTGGGGAGGGTGGGCTGTCCCCGCTGCCCCGTGGGTTGAGGCTGGCCATGGACGGGGCAGGCTATGGGCTGCAGGTCACTGGAACAAAGCCTCTTCAGGGTCCAGAGGTTGCCCAGTGTTCCTCGCAGTGCTAAGCGCCTGGTGGGACAGAGGCCGGCAGGTGATCCCAGCAGCTCAGCCAGCGCTGTGGGGCTCCCCCCCTCCCACCCTGCCCCCATGGCACTGCCTACTGGTCAGGCTGAGGGCCAGGCCTCAGAGCGGCCCCTGTGTCCACACAGGTGTTTGGTCTTGGGAACAAGACCTATGAGCACTTCAATGCCATGGGCAAGTACGTGGACAAGCGGCTGGAGCAGCTCGGCGCCCAGCGCATCTTTGATCTGGGTTTGGGCGACGACGATGGGAAGTGAGTGCCCACCCTGCCGCCGTGGGTCAGCGCTGCGGGCTTAGGCAGGGGCCGTGGAACGTGAGTGGGCTGCACACCGTTGTGTCAGCTGAGACTCAGCGACACACACCACCCACACAGAGGGAAGGGGCTTGCCTGCCTCTGCCCTGCCCCTGCCGGCTTTGCTTTTCAGTTTGCCCAATTCCCTTGAGCCTTCCTGATGCTCTGGGTTTATGTCAGTGGGCGTTCCAGGGAGCGCAGTCCTGAGCTCTGGGGTGGGGTGGGGTGGGATGGGGTGTGCCTGGCACCAGGTATTGCTACCACATTGGCCTCCCCTGAGCCCCTCCTCTCTCTTCTGTCCTCTCCTCGGGCCAGCTTGGAGGAGGACTTCATCACCTGGCGAGAGCAGTTCTGGCCGGCCGTGTGCGAGCACTTTGGGGTGGAAGCTACTGGTGAGGAGTCCAGGTGAGCGAGTGCCCGCAGGTGCGGTGGGAGGCCTGGGCGGGTCTGGTGCCGAGGGCAGCCACCCCAGAATGGGAGCTGGCCATGGGTCACAGCAAGATTAGAAGACACTCCGTCATAGGGAGCAACCTTGGTCCCGGCCAAGGATTCACTTTGCCACCTTGCTCTGCACTGCCCTGGGGCAGCGGGGCACATCTCACTTCTCCACAAGGACACGGCGTGTCTGTCTCTGTGGCTAGGTTCAATTTTGGCAAAAAGGGCTCATTTCCTTAAAATCTGTCTCCATATACTTGGCCAAAATCATAATGTTCCTTTCTGCGCCCTTGATGGCCCCTGGGTGCTGCCCGGGCTTTCCGTCTCCCAGAATCTCCTGGAAGCCTGCCCAGGGCCACGCTGCCTCCCTCCTCCCCTCCTTCCTCCTCGCTCGCTCACTTCCTCCCCCTCCTCGCTCCCTCAACTCCTCCCTCCCTCGAGCCCCTCGTGCATCTGCAGCAGGGGCTCCCCTGTCTCTTGTTGTGTGTCCCTGGGCCCTTGCCCCAAAAGCCATGCACTGTCTTCCCTGCAGTCCAACCCCTCCCTCTTGGGACTGACCCCTGCAGCTTCCCGACCTCACCCTTGGTCTCCCTTTTCCAGCATTCGCCAGTATGAGCTTGTGGTCCACAGTGACATCGACGCAGCCAAGGTGTACATGGGGGAGATGGGCCGGCTGAAGAGCTACGAGAACCAGAAGCCGTGAGTGGAGGGACCGTGCGGGGGCAGATGTCTCTGTGGCCCCTGGTGCACCCCAGGCTCAGTCTGTCATGTATCCTCCCAGGGCCCTTCTTGCCAGACCCTGTGCTGGGAGTGGGTGTGAGCGTCCCTGCACAGGGAGGGCATGAGACCCAGAGCAGAGAGGGGAACTGCCCAAGAGCCAAGTAGCTGCTCCATGCCCCAACGCAGTGCTCTTCCTGGACCTGGCCCCGGGGGACCGGTCCTCACCCAGTTTTTACTGAGCTACGTTGCTGCCTTACTCTGCACTGCCCAGGGGCAGCAAGCTGCATCCCACTTCTCAGCAAGGACAGCGCGTTGGGCTCTGTGGCTAGGATCCTCTTTGGCAGAAGGGCTCATTTCCTTAGAATCTATCTCCAGAGATAGACTTGGGCAAAAACCTAGCATTCCTCTCTGCGCCCTTGATGGCCCCTGGGTGCTGCCCAGGGAAGTCCTCGTGCCACTGCATCCAAGACCAGCCGCCCTGCTTTCTGCAGGCCTGCTCCAGCCTGGCTGGGATGAGAAGCCACGCATTTCAGGGGCTTTCCGGAGCGGAAGTTTCTCTCTTGTCCATGGTGTAGCCCAGGACATGTGTGGGTGGGGGGACTGTGCTCTGTGCGGTCATCTGGGGACCCAGCCACCTTCTAGCCTGTGGTGCCATCAGCTTGGGCCTCACAGGTCTTTTAGGGGCCAGCCTCAGTTTTCACGTCTGTAAATGGAGACACTGATGACCCAGCTCTGGGTCACGTGGTGGAACTATAGAGAGGTGGCTCACACCTGTAATCCCAGCACTTTGGGAGGCTGAGGGGGGCAGATCACCTGAGGTCAGGAGTGCAAGACCAGCCTGGCCAACATGGTGAAACCCCATCTCTACTAAAAATACAAAAATCAGCCAGGTGTGGTGGTGCATGCCTGTAATCCTAGCTACTCTGGAGGCTGAGGCAGGAGAATCGCTTGAACCTGGGAGACGGAGGTTGCAGTGAGCCGAGATCACACCACTGCACTCCAACCTGGGTGACAGAGCGAAACTCCATCTCAAAAAAAAAAAAAAAAAAGAACCGCACTGGTCCAGGCTGGTATTGCCCAGTGAGTGTCACCAGTGAGACTTCCTCGTGGAGATCTCTGAGGTTCCCTCTGCTTTGTGCAACCAGAATGGTCCTTGGGGACAGGGAGACTCGGATCCGAGCCCTGGCCGCCACTGTGCTTCTCTCCTCCCCACCCAGCCCCTTTGATGCCAAGAATCCGTTCCTGGCTGCAGTCACCACCAACCGGAAGCTGAACCAGGGAGCCGAGCGCCACCTCATGCACCTGGAATTGGACATCTCGGACTCCAAAGTCAGGTACCAGCCGCTGCCGTCGGCCCCTGAACCCTCACTCCAGGCCTCCCGACCTGCGGCAGGGCCAGCCGTCTGCCCCTCCCCAGCTTTGCATCTCCCTCCAGGTATGAATCTGGGGACCACGTGGCCGTGTACCCTGCCAACGACTCAGCCCTCGTCAACCAGCTGGGTAAGATCCTGGGTGCCGACCTGGATGTCATCATTTCCCTCAACAACCTGGATGGTGAGTGCCACAGTCACCATCACTCTGCTGGGCCCAGGTGGCCATGGGATCGGGTGTGCAGGAAGGCCCTGGGTTCAGCTTCTGCTTAGGCCTGAAGCCCTGGTGCCTGGGAGGCCCTCGCCCCTGAGACTCCGTGGTTACCGGTTCCCGAGCAAACGGGAGGCAGAGTTGCTGTAGGGTCGCCGTCACTGTCATAGTCCTTTAAGGGAGTGAGGTGCTGAGGCCTGGAGGCAGAGCCAGCCCCAGCTCCCCCATGGCCACTGTGACCTGCTGGAGAGGAGGGCCTGGGGCTGTCCCCACTTCCTCAAGGGAGAAGTCAGGAGTCGGCAGCCCTAGCAGAAGGTGCCCAGTGCCGAGGAGTAGTAGCCATGGTGCAGGGCTGCCTGGGCCTGGGAGTGCTGCCCAGCTCGAGCCTCCCTCTGTGAAGCCCCTGGACCCCACGGGTCACCGACCTGGGCCCAGCCTGCCTCGACCCAGCCCTGCCTGCAGGTCCTCAGCCACTGCACCAGGGCTGCCCTTACTGTCGGGTTCCACACCCGCCTGTGAGGGAGCAGCAGGAAAAGGGGCTAGGCCGGGCCACACCGTGTCGTGTGTGTGGTGGAAGCACAGCAGGTGCATTAGTGCGCAGCCCTGTCCCCAACCTCCCCTAGCAAGGTCCTGCCTCTGATGAGGACGTCCTTCCTGCCTGACTGGAGGCCCAAGCCTTGGCTCCAGGGCCAGGGAGGCATCAGAAAGCGCAGGCCTTGTTTCCAGCACCAGAGGGGGCACCTGTTCCTGCAGAGCCTGCCCACGGCATCACCCCCTCCCATGGCAGTCACCCATCCCCAGGAGGTGCCTGTACACCCCAAGTCCTGCCTTCCTTTTCCCCACAGAGGAGTCCAACAAGAAGCACCCCTTCCCGTGCCCCACGTCCTACCGCACAGCCCTCACCTACTACCTGGACATTACCAACCCACCGCGCACCAACGTGCTGTATGAGCTGGCACAGTATGCCTCGGAGCCCTCGGAGCAGGAGCTGCTGCGCAAGATGGCCTCCTCCTCCGGCGAGGGCAAGGTGCGCCCCCTCAGCCCCGCGTCCTCTGCCCTGTCACCCCGCCGTTCTCCGAGCTCCGTGGGCCCCCATCCAGCCCCTCTCACCCCCACGTCTCCTTCTAGGAGCTGTACCTGAGCTGGGTGGTGGAGGCCCGGAGGCACATCCTGGCCATCCTGCAGGACTGCCCGTCCCTGCGGCCCCCCATCGACCACCTGTGTGAGCTGCTGCCACGCCTGCAGGCCCGCTACTACTCCATCGCCTCCTCCTCTAAGGTGAGGGCCTAGCCCTGATCACGGCAGGCAGAGCACAAGGACTGGAGGCAGCACAAGAGCTCTGAGCCCCGAGCCCCAGTTCCAGCCCCAGCGCAGTCCTAAATGCCTCCCCAGACTGTGGACTCAGTGGGACTCACCTGTGAGATTCCCAAGATGTCCAGCCCTGGTCCCCAGAGCCAGTCTGGGAAGCCGCTGGGGCAGGGGCCTCTGAGGTTTGGGCATCAGGTGGGTGGGAAGAGGCCCTGGTGGGCAGGGATGGCCGCAGAACGGGACACGGTGTGAGGCTGGGCAGGGCCCTCGGCAAGGAGCTCACACGGCCCTTCCCACAGGTCCACCCCAACTCCGTGCACATCTGCGCCGTGGTTGTGGAGTACGAGACCAAGGCCGGCCGCATCAACAAGGGCGTAGCCACCAACTGGCTGCGGGCCAAGGAGCCTGCCGGGGAGAACGGCGGCCGTGCGCTGGTGCCCATGTTCGTGCGCAAGTCCCAGTTCCGCCTGCCCTTCAAGGCCACCACGCCCGTCATCATGGTGGGCCCCGGCACCGGCGTGGCCCCCTTCATGGGCTTCATCCAGGAGCGGGCCTGGCTGCAACAGCAGGGTGAGTGGGCGGCAGGCGGGGTGGGGTGGTGACGAGTGGGAGCCCCGCGCTCACCTCGGCCCCTGCCATGCAGGCAAGGAGGTGGGGGAGACGCTGCTGTACTACGGCTGCCGCCGCTCCGATGAAGACTATCTGTACCGTGAGGAGCTGGCGCAGTTCCACAAGGACGGCACGCTCACCCAGCTCAACGTGGCCTTCTCCCGGGAGCAGCCCCACAAGGTGAGGCAGGCAGGCACCCATGGAGGCGGGGATGGGGCTGGCGGGGCCCCAGCCGCGGTGCCCCACTCATGGCATCACCCTTGGCCCCAGGTCTATGTCCAGCACCTGCTAAAGCGGGACCGAGAGCACCTGTGGAAGCTGATCGAGGGCGGCGCCCACATCTACGTCTGCGGGTGAGTGGGGGGATTGGAGTAGGGGGTGGGGAGGATGGTGCCCTCATCTGCATCTGCAGGTGAGTGGGGGGATTGGAGTAGGGGGTGGGGAGGATGGTGCCCTCATCTGCATCTGCAGGTGAGTGGGGGGATTGGAGTAGGGGCTGGGGAGGATGGTGCCCTCATCTGCGGGTGAGTGGGGGGATTGGAGTAGGGGCGGGGAGGATGGTGCCCTCATCTGCATCTGCGGGTGAGTGGGGGGATTGGAGTAGGGGCTGGGGAGGATGGTGCCCTCATCTGCGGGTGAGTAGGGGGATTGGAGTAGGGGCGGGGAGGATGGTGCCCTCATCTGCATCTGCGGGTGAGTGGGGGGATTGGAGTAGGGGCTGGCGAGGATGGTGCCCTCATCTGCGGGTGAGTGGGGGGATTGGAGTAGGGGGTGGGGAGGATGGTGCCCTCATCTGCGGGTGAGTGGGGGGATTGGAGTAGGGGCGGGGAGGATGGTGCCCTCATCTGTAGGTGAGTGGGGGGATTGGAGTAGGGGCGGGGAGGATGGTGCCCTCATCTGCATCTGCGGGTGAGTGGGGGGATTGGAGTAGCAGGCAGGGAAGGCGGCACCCAGTCTTCATCTGTGGGTAAGTGGGGGCACTGGAGTAGGGGGTGGGGAGGACAAGGCCCTGTCAGTTGGCTCAGCCCTCAGCGCCCCCTCTTTCCACCCAGGGATGCGCGGAACATGGCCAGGGACGTGCAGAACACCTTCTGCGACATCGTGGCTGAGCTCGGGGCCATGGAGCACGCGCAGGCTGTGGACTACATCAAGAAGCTGATGACCAAGGGGCGCTACTCCCTGGACGTGTGGAGCTAGGGCTCTGCCCGCCCCGCCCGCCCTGCAGGCTGTGGCCTGTAATCACTCTTCTGGCTCCCTCCCACAGTCTCCTGGGTGGGTTCGGCTTGACCTTGGCACAGGTGCAGGCCCAGCGACAAAGACTCCTCCGGGCCTGGGGTTCACCCTCCTGAACCTCCCAGGCCAGGTGAGGTCCGCCAGGGTCTGCAGCGGCCAGGACACTGGGTCCCACGCCTCGGGACGCCGCCAGCCCTTGGTGGCTGCACAGAAGGGCTCTTTCTCTCAGCTGAGCTGGGCCCAGCCGCTCCACGTGATTTCCAATGAGTGTAAATAATTTTAAATACCTCTCACCCTTGGAATAAATTCTGTTTTCTGTATTTGCCTGGTATCTTGTGAGAAGATCCGGGGCCTCCACCTGGATCACCTTAACTCGGACCCCAGGAACCTGTGTGATGGGGCCGCCAAGCCCTGTCCTCCCCCGGGAGAACACACATGCTCAGGCCACCTCTGGGCCTCTCTTCATTGAGGGCACTGGGCCCAGGTCTTCCTTCAGGGCCCACAGAGCCCACAAAACCCAGGGGAGAACAGAGACCCCCCCGATACACACACACACTCTGGAAGGGTGCCGCCCATCCCCTCCCACAACACACGGGGCATAGAAGCCCCAGGGGAGAACAGAGACCCCGCCCCCCCGCCCGATACACACACACACACACACTCACTCCTCTGGAAGGGTGCCGCCCATCCCCTCCCACAACACATGGGGCATGGAAGCCCCAGCCTCAATCCTTCTTGCTCCGTTGCCGCTGACTATGAAACTTCTGGTGCACGACCCTCAGGGTGGTGAAGAAATTGCCGAGGAAGAGGAGGAGGAAGGGGAAGCCGCACATGAGCACCTGCGGGAAGAATCGGGTGAGGACTGGGCCTGGGCCGGCCCCACAGTCGTCTCTCCAGGGACCCTGGCTCACCTGCCACTCCTTACACTGAGGGTCCTGCGCCAGGTTGAACAACGTCAGCGCATTAAAAAGCTGCCAGAACTGAGCAGGGAGGAGGCGGTGTTTTATTCAGAAAACCCAGTCCCTGCTCATGCCCAAAGCCAGAGCAGAGGACGGACAAACAGGTGGGGACACAGGCATGACTTACTTGTCCAAAGAAAAGAAAAGGCAGCAGGAAGGTGAGGCCCCGCCACATCCAGGACTGGAAGCCCTCTGCAGGGAGGAAGGTCAGGGCACAGGATGGCCAGGGATGGATGGGATGCCGCCATTCAGACCCAGGATGGGAGGAGAGGAGGGTATCCCGGCCTCCATGCCCAGATGCCAGGCCAAGCCCCGCTCACCCACAGTGAGGTCCATGGTGTGCCGCTCGCCCAGCGCCCGCAGGCGGTAGAGGCAGCCACTCTGGTAGTAGTACTGGAGGAACTGCACGAAGCCTGGGCCGGCGGAGGATATAGTGGGGCTGAGCCTGGGGGCTTTCCCTGCCCCCACCCCCAACCACGGCTGCCTCCGGGGCTCAGCACGGACGTCTGGGACACTCACTCTGGTACATAGAAAAGGACAGGAACTGGTTCCGGAATTTCTGGTACATGAGACCATCAGGCCTAAGATAGAAGGTAGAGGGCAGTGTGGGGACCCTTGGGGACACCGTCTGTCCCCTCCCTGTCCCAGCTTCTGCCCCTGCTGGGGCCCACTCACTCACCACGTCAGCATGACTCCCGACAGGAAGGTGGACACATAGTGATGGAATACCCACCAGCCTTTGATCCTGGAGCAGAGAGCCACCATCAATCACCCCCAGGGCCTGCTCCTGCTTCCCAGAGGGTCCCAGAGCCCCATTCTGTGCTCCCCTCCCATGCTCCCACCCATGGGGAAAGCCTCGGGGTCCGCCCTGCCCACCGGGAGCCGTTGTTGATGAGGATGCTCTCCCGGATGGTCAGGGTGCAGTAGTACCAGACCAGCAGGAAGTTGAAGGCGGCATCTGTCACCCTGCAGAGGGAGGGGACCAAGGGTTGGGGCTGCAGCACCTGGGGATGGGGCCAGGCCTCGGCCAGGGAGGAACTCCCACCTGGAGTTGAGCAGGAAGCGGCAGGTGAAGGAGATGAGGATGAGGATGATAGTGAGGTAGAGCTTGAACTTCTCATACTCGTCCTTGTAGGCAAACCTAGCGGGGCACAGGCCAGTGAGACGGGTGGGGTGCGGGTGGGGTGCTGGTGGGGCCCATGTGTGCCCCCACCCCAGGAAGGCAGCCAGCCCCTGAACTCTAAGGCTGAGCCAAGGGAAGTTGGGCAGAGGGGAGGTGGGGGGGTTGGGGGGTGGAGGCCCGGCCTGATTACTTAGCCTGCTTGCTCAGGAGTGTGACGTTGACATTCCCCAGAACCAGGCTCAGGTACAACCTAGCGGGGAGGAGGTGGCAGGGTGAGGAGAGGCCGAATGACAGAAGCCACAGCACTCAGCCACGCCTGCCAGGCCACAGCCTGTGCCACCTCCCACCCCCGCTGCTTTCTGCATGGCCTCGGTATCGGGTTCTGACCTTGGGGGCTGCAGACCCACTCCCTGCCATACCCTGCCTCCCTCGCCACCTGCTCCCCTGGAGAAGGTGTCCCCTATCTACTGAGTCTTGCCTGAAACTCCCCCACTTTGGGGCCCCAAGAGAACCTGGCTCTCCCTCCCCCTGAGGGCCATCCCCATGTCCCCAGTTGCTCCTCTGTGCAGATGGTCACCACCTACACCCCCTCCCTGCCACCTCCCCTCCAGAACCTTCGGTCTGGGTCCACTTCAGTGACCCACACACCTGGGACCTCCTCCCAAACCAGAACAGAAACTCGGAGCTCTGACTGCTGACCCTAAGTGCTCAGCCTCCAGCGTATTTTTTCCCCATCGTGACCCCCTTATCCCTCACCGAGCCCCCCACCATCTCCGGTCCCAGATCTTGTCAGAGCCGGCTAAGTCCCCAGGCCACCCACCAACTCCACCACTTTCTTGCCAATCTCCTTAATTTCCAGCCTCCACACCCACCAGCTGAGATCATCCTGCCCTTCTCTGCCAGAGACACTCCAAGAGGTGACAGCAAAGCCACAGTCACTTTCTCAGCACCTGCCCCTGACACATGGGCTCCTGTTCACCCTCAAGCCAAACGGACAGAGGCTCAGCGTGGTTAGGCAATTTGCACAAGACCAGAAAGAGATTCTGGGCCAGGGCGGGAGCTCCCATCCATGCCTCTCCTTGTACAGAGTGCTCCTGGCACAGTACTCCCCACGCAGGCCAGCTCCAGCCTCCAGTGCCAACCCACCAGGCGCAGATTCGTCCCTACTCAGCTCCCCGTCCAGTTCCCAGCAGTGGCCTTTCCACATCCTCTCCCCTGAACCCTTCATCCTGTCTCCTCCCATCCCGGGCCCCACATGCAACACGGCAGAGAAGACAGCCTGGCCTCTGCTCCCTAGGGAGCACTGTGCCAAGAGCACTCCTCACCCTCATCTCTGCACTGTCCACCCCCCTCCCGCAGCCCCTCTCACTCTCCGGGGGCTTCCTTCCATCACCCCCAGCCCCTCTCCTGGGTCCTTCCCCTCCCAGCCCCTCCTCTCAGCAGGTGGATGTGCTCGAGTCTTCCCAGGGACACAGTAACCCTGAACCCAGGCAGCAGCTGCACCTCGACCCAGTGCTAACTTCCACTTCCTAGTTCCTAGTTGTCTCCCTCCGCTCACAGCCGAGCTCTAAAAAGTCTCCCAGACTTGGCTATCTCCCTTCCTTGGCTCTTCTGTCACCCCCAAGATCAGTGTCCACCCGTTCCATCAAATGGTTCTTGCCAAGGTGACCTGATTTCCAGGAAGCGGGTCCCCTTCCTTATCACAGGACTGACCTGAGGCTACGGACACTCTTTTTTCCCTGGCTTCTGGGCCATGCCCTCTCCCAGCTGTCTCCCTGCCCGCAGCCTCTGCTGGAAGTTTTCACTCAGCCGAGGGTTTTGCACTGCCCCGTCCATCCCAGGTGACAGCAGCTGCCCCGTCCATCCTGGGTGACAGCAGCTGGCCTTTCTAAGTGCACACTTCGCCCCTCCCTCTCTCCTGCCTACTGGGCTCAAGGCAAGCACTGCAGCCCAGCAGAGCCCCTGATCCCTTCTCTTCCTCTCACCTCCCGCCCTGAGCTCTGGCCACTACAGGCTTTGCCCATGGCCTTTGTGTCCACCTGCTGTTACTCTCCCCCTCAGCCCACGTGTCTGCCTCACTCGTTATATTTATTTGCTTATTTACTTTTTAAGACGGAGTCTCACTCTGTCACCCAGGCTGGAGTGCAGTGGTATGATCTCAACTCACTGCAGCCTCCGCCTCCTGGGTTCAAGTGATTCTCCTGCCTCAGCCTCCCGAGTAGCTGGGATTACAGGCACCCACCACCAGGCGTGGCTAACTTTTGTACTAAGAGATGGGTTTTACCACGTTGCCCAGGCAGGTCTTGAACTCCTGAACTCCTGACTTCAACTCCTGCCTTGGCTTCCCGAAAAAGTGCTGGCATGAGCCACCACACTCAGCCTATTTTTCTCTTTTGAAATAGAGAGAGAGGGTCTCACTGTATTGTCCAGGCTGATCTTGAACTCCTGAGTTCAAGCCATCCTCCCGCCTCCATCTCCCAAGTGCTGGGATTACAGGTGAGAGCCACGGTACGTGGCCCACTCTCTTTATTCTTTAAGACTCAGGCCAGCCATCCCCTAATCCAGGAAGCCTTCTGCAACCCCCTGGCCTGGGTCAGGTGTCCCTCACTGCACCACCACATCCCCCGTGCTTCCCCTACAAAGCGCCTTCACAGTGAGCTGTCACCCTCAGCCGGACGTCCCCCCTGTAGTCAGCACCGGGCCTCATTGCTCAGCCTGAACTGGGCCCAGGGAACATTTGCTGACTCAATAACCAAGAAGAGACAGCACCAGGCTTCAGGCCTCCCCCGAAGGAGTGGCTGGGAACTGAGCTGGGGATGGGTGGTGGGGGCCCTCACCCGTTCTTCTTGGGCAAATAGGCCTCCATGTCAAAGAACAGGCCTTGACGCTCTTTCATCTGGTTCTCCAGCTCCTGCGCGGCCTCCTCGGCCTCTGCTGGGAGGGAGGGTTTGCATCTGTGGGTGAGACCAGGGAGAGTCAGGGCGGGCGGACTACCTGACTCCCACCGGGGCAGAAGGGCGAACACAGCCCAGTGAGGAGAGGAGCTGTGCCCAGGGTCTCGCAGCACCAGCCCTCCCACCCCGCACTCAGCCCATGGCAGGTGGGGTAGGGGCGCCTAACTTCTTCAGGGTGTGGGCCAGCTCCTGGAGCCGCTTCTTCTGCCGCGTGATGGAGCTGGTGCAATTGTTCTGCAGTTTGGTCAGCTCCTCCAGCTTCAGGCGGTACAGCCGATGGGTCTCCTGGGGGCCGGAGGGAAGAAGGCTCAGGCCGGTTGGGAAGCCACTGAGCTAGAACCTGCAGGCAGGATGTGGGGCATGGGCTCCCCCAGGACTTGCTCAGCGGGAAAGGAGGCAGAACTTGTGGGCCTGCCTAGGGACGACGTGGCTCTCTCCCCAAGGCAGGCGAGGACCTGGGTGTCCTCCTCGAGCCCAAAGACCTCCATCGCACCCCTCTCTCAGAAACAGACTAGGAGTTTTTTGTTTTGTTTTGAGACAGAGTCTCTGTCACCCAAGCTGCAGTGCGATGGCATGATCTCGGCTCACTGCAACCTCTGCCTCCCAGGTTCAAGCCATTCTTCCGCCTCAGCCTCCTGGGATGAAGTAGCTGGGATTACAGCCACCTGCCATCATGCCCGGCTAATTTTTGTATTTTGTAGAGACAGGGTTTCACCATGTTGGCCAGGTTGGTCTTGAACTCCTGACCTCAGGTGATCCACCCACCTCGCTTTCCAAGGTGCTGGGATTACAGGCGTGAGCCACCGCCCCGGGCCAAGGTTTTCTTAGTCTCAGCCCATCTGCTAGTTCTCCCCACCCTACACGGAGGGGCTCTCTTTCCCACCTTGATTCTGGAGCTTAGGCCTCCAGGACCACCTCGTGGACCAAGCAGGACCCCCAGAGCCACCCCTTTGTCCTCGAAGCTCCTCCTGCCTGTCCAGCCTTCTAGTATAGGGGGCGCTCAGGTTCTCAGGCGTTCTTGACATCTTTCCTTCCCCCAGCACCTTTGGCCCAAGGCTTCCCCGAGCACTTTGCCCTGGTGGGTAAGTCTCAAGAAGGCGCAACCTAGAGATGGGGCAAAGGGCAGTGTGGGGAGAGCCAAGCCGGGGCTGCGGCCAGGACAGCAGCAGCCAGGCATGGAGACTGGGTCAGCTCAGATCTCTGGGGAGAAACACCAATGGCAGGTGGCTTGGCAGGGCCGGCTTCATTGCCGACAGGAAGGGGTTGGAGCCCGTCCAGAAGCGACCGCCTAACCAAGCCATCAGCTGGCCGAGGCTCTACTCTGCCTGGATCCTGTTTCTCATGCCCAGGAGGAGTCACCACGCCCCCTCGGACCCCAGCATGTGCCACTTCTGCCTACCCACAGCCACTGCCCTCTCCCCTGCCTGGAAGAGGCCAGCAGCCTCCTCCTCCCTGGCCTCTGGACAGAACAGCCACGGTGGCCCCGCGGAGCCCGATCCAGACAGTTCCTCCCGTAGCTTTCCACTGGCCTCAGAGGGACTCCAATCTCTGCCAGGCTAGAGTGTCCCTGCAGGGCCTGGGCTGGCCCCGCCCACCCCTCCCCTGGCTCTCCTTGGTGCAGCCACATGGGCCTGTCAAGTCCCCTCTTTCCTTCTAAAGGCTCGGCGGGCGACGTCCCTCCGCCTGGGGCGCCCCCCCAGCCTCCCCCGACATCCAGGCCGAGGACTTCCCCCTAAACACCGCTCCCCCGACCCGGGCTGCCTCTCGGACGCTGCCAGCTGCGCGTTTGCTGAGTGGCTGACCCAAGGCTGGGCCAGCCCTCGTGTGACTCAGGTGCCCGCTCTCTCCCGGGAGGGGACGGGGTCGGGGTCTGGGCCCCTTTCCAAGGCCCTCGTTGGAGGCCAAGGTCGCCGAGCGCGGTGGGGTCCCGCCGTAGTCCCTGGACACTGGAGAGAGCGGCGATGGACACCAGGACCTGGGGCCTCGCCGCCCTCGGGAGTGACGCCAGGGCCCCGACCCCTGACCCTGAGCTCCCCGCTGCCTGACCCAGGGCTGACCAACCCTTGACCCTAAGCCAGCGAGACGCGGCTCGGGGGCCACCGGGCATCCGCAGCAGCGCTCACCTGGATGTTCTGGAAGTCCTGCTGTAGATCCTCCCAGTCCCGCAGGCAGTCGCCTAGCGGGCCTGGGGACGGAGGCTGCATGGCTACAGCGCTCGGAGCCAGGAGCTTAGGAAGGCACAGCAACCCCGGCCCGCCCAAGGTGCCTCCGCCGCCGCCCCCGTCCGCTTCCGGGCTCGCGCCGCCGCGGGAACCAATGGGGAAAGGACACGCCCCCACCCCAGCCAATCCGAGGAAGGGGCGGGGCAGGGGCGGGGCCATGCGCGAGGGCTGCTGCTGCTGGCCCCGCGACTTGCGGCCTGGACCGGGACTGGAGCGGCTGCAGCCCCTGGGCCTGGACTGCACTGACTGTACCAGCCGCGTGGTGCAGCGAGCAGAGCTCTGGCCCGTCATGCTGGGAGCAAACCAAGGTTCAGGAAGGTAACACCTGCCTGCAACACTTTCGTCCTTGGAAAGCTCAGCCCCTTTGGGGAAGGGAATTAGAGCTGCTTCTCTCGCTTGGATTTTGACAGCGGCCTCCTTTCTCCCTGCCTCACCTCCACTGTCCCTTCTTGCAGCCACCAGACTGCCCTTCCCAAAACACAAGGCTGATTCCCCATCATGTTCCTGCTTAAAACTTTCCAGCGGCTCAGTCCTGCCCACCAGTAGGTCCCTAATCAGACAGAGCTCTGCAGCCATCTCGGTCTCTGTCCCAACTCAAGCTGGGGCTGCCTGGAAAGCCCTTCCCAGCTGGCAAAACCCCACTCCTCCTTGAAGGCCTGCCCTACTGTTGGGGGGAATCCCACACCCCCTCCATCCCTCTGCAGTGAGTGCTAGGTGGTGGGATGGCATTCATCTCTCTGTTCCCAGCCCCACCCACGTGGGGGCAGGGAATGGCTGCCGAAGGGACTTGGGGAAGGCCCCGCATGAATGGACATCCTAATCCCCTACCAGCCCCCTAGTCTGCCGTCTTCTGATGCCCAGTTTGTACTGTGGGTACTGTCAGCTTTGGAGAAGTGCATTCAGAAAACAGCTTCCAACTGGGCGCCATGGCCCACGTCTGTAATCCCAGCACTTTGGTGAGGCCGAGCCTGGAGTTCGAGACCAGCCTAGGAAACAGAGCCAGACTCTGTTTCTACAAAAATAAAAATAAATTAACCAGGTGTGGTGGTGCATACCTGCAGTCCCAGCTACTCAGGAGGTTGAGGCAAGAGGATCCCTTGAGCCTTGGGAAGTTGAGGCTGCATGAGCCATGATAGCACCACAGCACTCCAGCCTGAGACAGAGCAAGACCATGCTTCAAAAAAAAAAAAAAAAAAAAAGAGGAAAGGGGAGGAAAAAAAGGGAAAACTTTTAAGACCTTAGGAATTTCTAGCAAGCTGGAGATGGGAGGGTGCGAATCTCTCCTTGGTGGACACAGCCAGACAGAAATGAGTGGGGAGCAGGGAAAGGAAATGTGTTTCAAGGGACAGATGGCAGGAAGCACTGGGGATGAGGCAAGGGTGTGACCCCATTCCAGGAGCCTGGGGCCTGGACAAGGCTGGGCTTGGTATCTTGGGATAGGGGATCTCTGCCCATTGGTGGGTGTTGTGATATCCTCTGTGAACCAACACAGGCAACCTCTGGGTGCCCCCAGGCAGCCCCCAAAGGGTCCAGGTCACAGGGGGATGTGGGGCAGCTGCTCTAGCAGGCAGATACTCTTCCAGAGGCAGCCACAGGGGTGCAGGAGGGATGGCCCAGGATGCCCTGGGGATGTGGATTCTGTGAGCCTGAGCAGGACGCACCTGCTGTGTGGCGTGAACAGGCACTTGGGAAGAATCAGTACAGGAAGCTGACATGAGACTTTCAGGTGGCAAAGGCCTTCTTCCAGACAAGCCTGGGTATACACACTCTGGCCCTCCACCCACAAAAAGCCCCCAAGCGAGGCCCTTCAGCACCCTTCACTGGGCCGTGGAGATCAGTAGAGTAGATCCGTGATGTCTGTGATGAAATCTCCAAGGATAATCTTCTCCCATTCCAGCAGCTGAGTCACCAGCCCCCGATCTGGACACATGTTGTTTTTGCACTTCTTGACATAGACCCAGGACCTCTATGAATACAAACACAAAGAGAGAGAGTGAACTTCAGGATTGGTCCTGGGCCCTTTCCACTTGGATCAGAGGCGACTTTCAGAGACAGGAGGCACTTGCATAGTGCCAGCAACACAGCTTAAGGGCTGGACGCAGAAACAAGGCAGCCTGGCATAAATTCATCAGTGCTGGGAGTCATGTTAAATCTGGGGACAGAAACAATTCCTATTTCAAACAGCTCCTGGGAGGATTGAGACAACATACCTGAAACCACCTGTGGATGAAAAACACTATGCCAAGCCTAGTGCAGTCTCAACAAAGGTTTGCCTTATGACTGGATGAATTAATGGAAAGAGGAAGAGAACTGTGGGCAAATTCTCTGAAGGAAAATTCAAGCTGCCCTCTTCCAGGCATCCACCTTAAAGGAAGGGTTGCTGCATGAAGGAGGGTGAGCACCTGGTCTCCATCTGGATTGAGGACAAAGGAAGAGGAAAGGCAAGAGTGGTGCCTGAAACTAGGAATAGAAGGAAATGACCGGGTGTGGTGGCTCACACCTGTAATCCCAGCACTTTGGGAGGCCAAGGCGGGCCGATCATGAGGTCAGGAGTTTGAGACCAGTCTGGCCAACATGGCAAAACCCCATATCTATTAAAAAAATACAAAAATTAGCCAGGTATGGTGGCACATGCCTGTAATCCCAGCTACTTGGGTGACTGAGAGAAAATCACCTGAACACGGGAGGCAGAGGTTGCAGTTAGCCAAGATTGCGCCACTGTACTCCAGGCCTGGGTGACAGGGCAAGACTCTGTCTCAAAAAAAAAAAAAAAAAAAAAAGGAAGGAAATAACGTCACCCCAATAAAGGCCATATATGAGAAGGCAACAGCTAACATCACACTCAATGGCAAAAGATAAAGTGTTTCCTCTAAGATCAGGAACAAGGCAAGGATGCCTGCTTTCGTCACTTCTGTTCAACATAGTACTGGAAGTCCTAGCCAGAACAATGAGGCAAGAAAAAGAAAAAAAGGCATCTACACTGGATAGGAAGACGTAAACTTACCTCTGTTTGAAGATGACATGATCTCCTATGTAGAAAACCCTAAAGATCACACACACACACACACACACACACACACACACACACACACACACAGAGCTAATACATTCAGCAAGGTTGCAGGATAAAAAACCAGCATGCAAAAATTAGTTGCTTGTCTATATATTAACAATAAACAATTCAAAAAGGAAATTAAGAAAACAATTCCATTTATAGCAGCATCAAAAAGAAGAAAATATTTAACCAAGGAGGCAAAACGCTTGTATACTGAAAACTGCAAAACAGTGCTGAAACAAATTAAAGAAACAAATGAAAAGACATCCTGTGTTCATGGGTTGGAAAACTTAGTATTATTAAGATGCCAATACTACTCAAAGCAATCCACAGGTACAAGGCAATTCCTATCAAAATCCCAACAGCTTATTTTGCAGAAATAGAAAAATCTACCCTAAAATTCATATGGAATCTCAGGGACTCCATACAAAATATTTTAAAAAAACAAAGTTGGAGGTCTCACAGTTTCTGATTTCAAACCTTCTAACAAAGCTACAGTAATCAAAACAGTGTGGTATGGGCATGAAGACAAAGAGACCACTGAAATAGAACAGCCAGCCTAGAAATAAACCTTTACATATATGGTCAAGCATTTTTTTTTTTTTTTAAACAGAGTCTCGGTCTGGTGCCCAGACTGGAGTGCAGTGGCACAATCTCAGCTCACTGCAACCTCCACCTCCTGAGTTCAAATGATTCTTGTGCCTCAGCCTCCAAAGTAGCTGGGATCACAGGAATGTGCCACCACGCCCAGCTTATTTTTGTATTTTTAGTAGAGATAAGGTCTTGCCATGTTGACCAGGCTGATCTCAAACTCCTGACCTCAGGTGATCTGCCCACCTCAGCCTCCCAAAATGCTGGGATTACAGGGGTGAGCCACTGCACCTGGCCTGTCAAGCAATTTTTGATAGTGTGCCAAGACCATTCAATGGGGGAAAAGGACAGTCATTTCAACAAATGATGCCAGGAAAACTAGATATCCCCATACAGAAGAATAAAATTGAGAACAGGAAATCAACAGAGAAAAATCAATATACCAAAAGCCAGTTCTTTGAAAAGATCAATAAAATCAATACACCTCTAGCCAGACTAAAAATAAAGAGAAGACACAAATTACTGATATCAGAAGTGAAAGAGGAAACACTGCTACAGATCCCACAGACATTAAAAGGATAATAAAAGAATATTCACACCCACGAATGCGACTGATCAATTCTTTGGAAGACACAATCTGCCAAAACTCACACAAGAAGAAACAGACAATCTGAACAGACCTACATATATTAAATAAATTGGATCAATAATTAGTAATCTTCCAAAACAGAAAGCACCCAGCCCTGACGAGATCACTGGTGAATTACACATATAATGGATTATTATTCAGCCTTAAAAGGATGGAACTTATATAAGGGACCTAGAGTAGCCAAATTCATAGAGAACGAAAGTAGAATGGTGGTTCCCATGGGGTGATGAAGATGGGGGAAGTAATGAGTTGTTGTTTCAGTTTTGCAAGATGGAAAATTTGAGAGATTGGTTGCACAATAATATGAATGTACTTAATGCTCCTAACCTATACATTTTAAAATGGTTAAGATGGTAATTTTTTTTTTTTTTTTTGTGACAGAGTCTCAGTCTGTTGCCAGGCTAGAGTGCAGTGGCACTGTCTCAGCTCATTGTAACCTCCGCCTCCCGGGTTCAAGCAATTCTCCTGCCTTAGGCTCTGGAGTAGCTGGGACTACAGGTGTGCGCCACCACGCTGGGCTAATTTTTTTTTTTTTTGTATTTTTTTAATAGAAATGGGATTTCACCATGTTGGCTAGGATGGTCTCAATTTCCTGACCTCGTGATCCGCCTGCCTCAGGCTCCCAAAGTGCTGGGATTACAGGCGTTAGCCACCGTGCCCACCCAAGATGGTTGTGTGTGTGTGTGTGTGTGTGTGTGTATTTTTTTTTCTGAGACAGTTTTCCATTCTCTTGCCTCAGCCTCCCCAGTAGCTGGGATTACAGGCATACCACCACATCCAGCTAATTTTTGTATCTTTAGTAGAAACGGGGTTTCACCATGTTGGTCAGGCTGGTCTCGAACTCCTGACCTCAAGTGATCTGCCTGCCTTGGCCTCCCAAAGTGCTGAGATTTCAAGTGTGAGCCACTGTGCCTGGCCCAGACTCTTTTTTTGAGACAAAGTCTTGCTCTATCACTCAGGCAGGAGTGCAGTGGCCCAATCACAACTCACTGCAGCCTTGAACTCTTCAGCTCAAGTGATCCTCCCACCTTAGCCTCCTGAGTAGCCGAGACCACAGGTGCACACTGATTTTTTATTTTTTGTAGAGATGGGCTTTCCCTATGTTACCCAGGCTGATTTCAAACTCCTGGCCTCAAGCAATCCTTCTGTTTGAGCCTCCCAAAAAGCTAGGATTACAGGTGTGAGCCACCATGCCCTGCCTTTTCAAAAATTGTGTTGAAATATACATAACATAAAATTTACCATTATAACCATTTTTTGGTGCACAGTTAAATGGCATTAAGCACACTCACACTGTTGTGTAACCATCACCACTATCCGTCTCTAGAACTTTGTTTTTTTTAGACAGTTTTATTCTTGTAGCCCAGGCTGGAGTGCAGTGGCATGATCTCAGCTCACTATAACCTCTGCCTCCCAGGTTCAAGTGATTCTCCTGTCTCAGCCTCCTGAGTAGCTGGGATTACAGGTACACGCCACCACGCCCAGCTAATTTTGCATTTTTAGTAGGGACAGAGTTTCACCACGTTGGTCAGGCTGGTCTCGAACTCCTGACCTCAAGTGATCTGCCCACCTCGGCCTCCCAAAGTGCTGGGATTACAGGCATGAGCCACTGCGCCTGGCCCATCTCCAGAACTTCTTCATTTTCCCAAATTGAAACTCTGTCCCAATGGAACACTAACTCCCCATTACCCCTCTGTCCCCCAGCACTTACCTTTCTGTGATTTTGATACTGTAATATCTTATATAAATGGAATATGTATGTCATTTTGTGACTGGTGTATTTCACTTAGCATAACCACCTCAAAGTTCATCCATGCTGTAGCATTAGCATGTCTGAATTTCCTTTTTTTTGAGACAGAGTCTTGCTCTGTCACCAGGTGCCAGGCTGGAGTGCAGTGGCGTGATCTTGGCTCACTGCAACCTCTGCCTCCCAGGTTCAAACAATTCTCCTGCCTCAGCCTCCCGAGTAGGTGGGATTACAGGCGCCTGCCACCATGCCCAGCTAATTTTTGTATTTTTTAGTAGAGATGGGGTTTCACCATGTTGGCCAGGATGGTCTCGATCTCTTGACCTCATGATCCACCTACCTCGGCCTCCCAAAGTGCTGGGATTACAGGCATGAGTCACCGTGCCCAGCATTTTTTTTTTTTTTTAAGAGACAGGTCTCACTCTTTCACCCAGGTTGGAGTGCAGTGGCACGATCATAGCTCACTGCAACCTCAATCTCCCAGGCTCAAATGATCCTCCCACCTCAGTCTCCCGAGTAGCTGGGACCACAGGCATGCAGCACCACACCCAGCTAATAGAATTTCCTTCCTTTTAAAGTCTGAGTAATTTTCCACTGTCTGTATATGTCACATTTTATATCTCCATTCATTTGTCCAGGGACACCTGGGTCCTTCCCACCCTTTGGCTGCTGTAACACTGCCATGAACATGAACATACAAATATCTGCTGAAGTTCCTGCTCCGACTTCTTTTGGGCACACACCCAGGAGCAGAATTCCTGGATATCCAAGACTTTCTAGGCTAGGCACAGTGGCTCAAGGCTGTCATCCCACGAGGCTGAGGCGGGCAGATCACCTGAGGTCAGGAGTTCAAGACCAGCCTGGCCAACATGGCGAAACCCCGTCTCTACTAAAAATACAAAAATTGGCCAGGCGTGGTGGTGCACGCCTGTAATCCGAGCTACTAGGGAGGCTGAGACAGGAGAATCACTTGAACCCAGTAGGTGGAGGTTGCAGGGAGCTGCGATTGCACCACTGCCCTCTAGCCTGGGTGACAGAAGGTGACTCCATTGCAAAAAAAAAAAAAAAAAAAGACTCTAGCCTGCAACTCACCCCCAAAGTTCACATGGGGGTGACAACCAAAACCACTGGCCAAGGGGCTTTATTCTTCATCCATCTCCTTCCTCTAAACATACCTCTGGGCAAATGTCAGGGCTTTGTGGGTCCTACCAAGCCCTCTGAGATCACTAACAGGCTGTGACAGGCAGGGCAAGCCCCTAAGAAAGGTGCTGTGTGCAAGTCAGCTGCCCCAAGTTCTGCCTGGGTTTGCCGCGATGGGTCCCTGCTTCCCTCTCCTCTCTGGACCTTGCACCCAAGGTACAGGGAGGTTGGCGGGAGTGGGTGGGCGCCTGTGTTGCAGTTCTGGGACTCCTAGCAGTTCTCCCTTGGGCAACACCAAACGCATGCGGGTGGACAAACAGCAGCAGGGGCCACGCCAAGGGGGCTGCAGAACAGCCTGACCCTGCCTGAGTCCCTGGTGTCCAGCTTCAGGCCTCAAGCCTGCAACACTGGGACATGGGCTGGGGAGCACCCAAGACTTGGAGTTCTCTGGGATTCTTCCTCCCAAAGCAGTACCAGGGCCCCACTCCTCCCAGGTCGCACTCTGACCCCGCCTCCCAGGGGTGGCCGTGGTGTAGGCCTGGCCCAGGAATGCCTACCTGCAAGGTCTGCTCATTACAATGCATGAGGTAGGCTATGGCCGCGGCACAGCTGCGGCTGATACCTCGGGTGGAAAAGATCAGAATGACAGAGCCAAGCTGAAGATGAATTCCTGCAAAAAGAAGTGGGGTTTGGGTCATGCCTGGCCCTCCTCCCTGGGGACCTGGGTTGCTATCAGATGCTGGCCTCCATGGGCCATGGTCCAAGCATGAGTTCAGGACCAGCCCACGCGACCTCGGAAAGTCCCATCATTTCTCTGGGTATCCGTTTCGTTGTCTAGCAAGTGGGCATCCTTCAGACCTGGCTGGAAACTCCAGAGAATCATGCCTGGGTAACCAGCATCACCAGGCAAAGACCTTTTCCTGAACTCCAGGCTTCTAGCCCAGGAAGTTCTGTGACCAACTGGCCTCCCAGGATGAGGCAGACAGGACCACCATCGACTCAGAAACATTCAGGAGCTGACAGAGGCAGTGTAGTCTCAGTGCCAATCCTGACTGCCACTTACTGGTTATGGGGCTTGAGTAAGATCCAACCCTACCCTTTCCCTTTCCCCTCCCCTCTCCTCTCCTCTCCCTCCTTCCCTTTCCTCTCCTCTCTTCTCCCTCCCTCCTCCTCCCTCCTCCCCTCTTCTCTCCCTCCCCTCCCCCTCCCACCCATCTCCTCTCCCCTCCCCCTCCCCATCCCTTCCCCTCCTCCTTTTCCCCTCCCCCTTCCCCTATGCCCCTCCCCCCTCCTCTCCCCCACCTTCCCCTTAAAGTTCAAAATAAGGGATGGTTGGGCCAAAACGCCATGCTCCAGCCCTTGGTACAGTGGCTCAGGCCAGGGGCTGTGTTGGTGCCAGACAGGCAGGCACGGGGTGGGGACTCCAACCTGACTCAGCCCTGCTGTCTCTATGGATCTTACTCTCCTCAGGCCATCTGGAGCCCCAGTATTGAGTGAAAAAACCCACTCTCGATGAGTTAAGTAACTGGTGGGCATCACTTGGGTATGGTGGCTCACGCCTATAATCCCAGCACTTTGAGAGGCTGAGGAAGGAGGATCGCTTGAGGCTAGGAGTTCAAGACCTGCCTGGGCAACATAACAAGACCCCAACTCCACAAACCAACCAACAAAAACAAAAGAAAATCTTGGAAGCCAGAGCTGAAAGGGCTTTGCAGTCCTCCTTCCATTCCACCCGCAGACCACAGACCAAGGATGAAGGCGTGGGTGGAGAGAGATTTGCCTCCTGGTCCCAGAGCTCAGCCCAGAGCCTCTATGAGCGTGTACACTTGTGGGCAGACATCATCCTCATTTTACAAGCCCAGAAGGGCACAGCTGTCTAGCCAGGGCCAGAGCCTAGGACGCTCAACCCACCATCTTGGGCCCCACTCCCCCGGAGGTCAATGCCATGGTCGCTCATTTCACTGAGGGCTCCTGAGATGCTGGACCTGTCCTGGAGCTCGTCCCACCCAGGCTGGGCACGTGCCGGGCCCTGCCCTTTCTCTCCAGAGCACAGGGAGTCATGATCCAGAAGAAGCCTGTGAAGGAGGCGCCACTGCCCCTCTGCTTCCCAGACATAGGCCAGTGGCTACCTGGCCAAGGAACGCTCCTTACCAATGAAGTGACACAGGTGGCGTAAGAAGGGAAGAATCTGGGCTTCTGGGGAATCTTCTATCTGGATGTGCAGAAGCTTGTCAGCTTCGCCTGCAAAACTGCACGAAGGACCACACAGGTCATCAGGCAGAACGCAGAAGACACACAACCCCATTGTGGGGTTTTCATCACAGCAGAAAGGCCACAGGGAGGACGCTGAGCTTGTGTAAGGGGACTGTGCACAGGTAACTCAACCACTCCTGGGAAAAAACATCCAGGCTGGGTGCAGTGGCTCATGCCTCTAAGCTCAGTAACTTGGGAGACAAGAGGTGGGAGGATCACAAAGCGAGAGTTCGTCTTTTTTATTTGAGACAGAGTCTTGCTCTGTTGCCCAGGCTGGAGTGCAGTGGCACAATCTCAGCTCACTGCAATCTCTGCCTCCCAGGTTCAAGTGATTCTTCTGCCTCAGCCTCCCTAGTGGCTGGGATTACAGGCATGTGCCACCATGCCTGGCTAATGTTTATATTTGTAGTAGAGACGGGGTTTCACCATGTTGGTCAGGCTGGTCTCAAACTCCCAACCTCAGCTGATCCACCCGCCTTGGCCTCCCAAAGTGCTGGGATTACAGGCGTGAACCACCACGCCCAGCCAAAAAAATTTAATTTTTATTTTTTATTTTAAGCTCCCACTATGTGGGAGGGGATTCCAGATAGCTGGAAATCCCCCTCAAAATTTTTTTAAGTACCTATCTTAGCCAGGCATTGTGGCTCACGCCTATGATCCCAGCATTTTGGGAGGACAAGGCAGATCACTTGAGGCTAGGAGTTCCTGACCAACCTGGGCAACATAGTGAGACCTCGTCTGGGAAACAGTACAAGACCCTGTCTTTAAAATAATAAATAAAATGAATAAACAAGACCCTGTCTCTAAAATGAAATAAAAAATAAAATATAGTCCGGGCGTGGGGGCTCACGCCTGTAATCCCAGCAACATGGGAGGCTGAGGCAGAATTGATTGAATCCGGGAGGTGGAGGTTGCAGTGAGCCAGGATTGTGCCACTGTACTCCAGCCTGGGTGACAGAGCAAGACTCTTTCTCAAAAATAAAAACAAATAAATGTAAATATTAAAAAATAAAATGAAATACAAATTGATAGCATCTCCTGTACTTACAAGGGCCCTGTTTCCATGGAGACATTGATATGGGCTTTGATTTTCAAGTCCTTCTGAATTTTGGGGTCACAGGCTTGACTGAAATTGCCCAGGAAGACCTTTCCTGGCACGATTTCAATGGGGTATGGCTGAAACGCATCCAGTTCCTGAAGTGGGGAAGGAGAAAGGCAGCTATGAGCATATTCCTCAGGGAAGAGGGATGTTTGTCTCTTGAAACACGGCTCGGCAAACAGGCATGGAAGGGCAGTTCCAGTGACAGTGATGGAGATCCAGACTTTGAAAGAGACTGGCATGCCATAACGTGTGTGGGGGTGCAGGGCAAGTCACGACAAAAGCACTGAACCGCAGTCTCATGGTGCAGAGTGCGGGGTCTCAGCACTGGTGTCTGTTTCCCTCCATGACACCAGTGTACACTTGGCCAGGTGCACAAAGGTTGTACTGAGGACGCTGCGGCCCAGAACTGTAACAACCCGGCGTGTACTGGGGGCTTGGGAGAATGGAAAAGGACAGATCTCTCATTACACTTGGAGACCACCAGAATTTAAACACCCTCCTCTCTTTATACACACACACACACACACACACACACATTTTTTTTTTGTCCAAACCTCACAAACACACACATTTTTTTGAGACAGCATTTCACTCTTACTGCCCAGGCTGGAACGCAAGGGCGCGATCTCAGCCCACCGCAACCTCCGCCTCCCAGATTCAAGTGATTCCCCTGCCTCACCCTCCCAAGTAGCTGGGACTACAGGCACATGCCACCATGTCTGGCTAATTTTTTGTATTTTTAGTAAAGATGGGGTTTGACCATCTTGGCCAGGATGGTCTCGATCTCCTGACCTTGTGATCAGCCCGCCTCGGCCTACCAAAGTGCTAGGATTATGGCATGAGCCACCACACCGGGCCACACATATATATTTTGAGACAGAGTCCCGCTCTGTTGCCCAGGCTGGAATGTGGTGGTGCCATCTTGGCTCACTGTAACCTCCGCCTCCTGGGTTCAAGTGATTCTCCTGCCTCAGCCTCCCAAGTAGTTGGGATTACAGGTGTGCACCACTACACCCAGCTAATTTTTGTGCATTTTTGGTAGAGATGAGCCTTAGTCATGCCGGCCAGGCTGGTCTTGAACTCCTGACCTCAAGTAATCCACCTGCCTTGGCCTCCCAAAGTGGTGATTACAGGCGTGAGCCACCATGCCAGCCTATCTTTTTCTTTTTTTTAAGATACAGGGTCTCACTCTGCTACCCAGACTGGAGTGCAAGTGGCTCAATCGTAGCTCGCTGCCGTCTTGACCTCCTGGGGTCAAGTGATTCTCCTGCCTCAACCTTCCAGGTAGCTGGCACTACAAGTGCACATGACCACACCCAGATAATTTTGGTACTTTTATCTTTTGTAGAGATGGGGTCTCGCTATGTTGCCCAGGCTAGCCTCAAACTCCAGGCCTGCAGTGATCCTCCTGCCTCAGCCTCCCATAGTGCTGGGATACACATGTGAGCCACCTGCATGTCCAAAAATGAATTCTGATTAAGCCAGCGTATGTGTAGAGGGGTGGAGAGAACAAGACAACTACTTAAATGGGAGTTTCCTGAGTTCCAGGTCCAACGTTATAATTAAAACTTTCATTTATTTAAAACACAAAGTGAAGGATTATCTCTACATTTTCCAAAGTGTGTTCTAAGAAACACTAGTCCCCCATAAGGCACTATGAAAAAAGGCTTCAGGAGTTCAGATAACCAAATGCAATCTGCCCCCATATCTGCGGGTTCCATATCCATGGATTCAAGCAACCTTGGATCAAAAATATCCAGAAAAAAAATTCATGGTTGTTACCGAGCACGGTGGCTCACGCCTGTCATCCCAGCACTTTGGGGGACAGAGATGGGCAGATCACCTGAGGTCAGGAGTTAGAGACCAGCCTGACCAGCATGGTGAAACCCCATCTTTATTAAAAAAAAAATTAAAAATTAAAAAATAAAAAATTCATGGTTGTGTCTGTGCAGAACATGTACACACTTTTTTCTTGTCATTATTTCCTAAACAATACAGTATAACAATTATTTACATAGCATGCACATTGTATTAGGTATTATAAATAATTTAGAGATGATTTAAGTATACAGGAGGGGCCAGGTGAGGTGGCTCACATCTGTAACCCCATCACTTTGGGAGGCCGAAGCAGGAAGATCACCTGAAGTCAGGAGTTTGAGACCAGCCTGGCCAACAATTGAAACCCTGTTTCCACTAAAAACACAAAAATCAGCCGGGCATGGTGGTGCATGCCTGTAGTCTCAGCTACTCGGGAGGCTGAGGCAGAAAAATCACTTGATCCTGGGAGGCGGAGGTTGCAGTGAGCCGAGATCGTGCCACTGCACTCCAGCCTGGGCCACAGAGCAAGACTCTGTCTCAAATAGATAAATAAAGTATACAGGAGGATATGCTCAGGTTAGATGCAAATACTACACCATCTTATATCAGGAACTTGAAGATCCAAGGATTTTGGTATCTGTTGGGGGCCCTGGAACCAATCTCCATGGATACTTAAGGACAATTGTACAAATGGACAGCTGTACCTATGATTCCTCTTTCAGAAACAAGGTGTACATTAGCAATCAAAGGTTCGAAGGAAGTTGGGCACAGTGGCCACTCACATCTGTAACACCTGCACTTTGGGAGGCCAAGAGGGGAAGATCTCTTGAGCCCAGGAGTTTGAGACCAGCTGGGTAACACAGCAAGACCCTTCTCTCTACAAAAAAAAAAAAAAAAATCGCTGGGTGTGGTGGTACATGGGCATAGTCCCAGCTACTCAGGAGGCTGAAGTGGGAGGATCCCACAGGAGTTTGAGGTTACAGCGAGCTGTGACCGCATCACTGCACTCCAGCCGGTCTCTTATGTAAAAAAGAAAACAAAGAAAGCCAGGCACAGTGGCTCATGCTTGTAATCCCAGCAGCACTTTGGGAGGCCGAGGCAGGTAGATCACCTGAGGTCAGGAATTTGAGACCAGCCTGACCAACATGGTGAAACCCCATCTCTACTAAACATATAAAAAATTAGCCGAGCATGGTGGTGCGTGCCTGTAATCTCAGCTACTCAGGAGGCTGAGACAGGAGAATTGCTTGAACCCAGGAGGCGGAGGTTGCGGTGAGCCGAGATCGCGCCATTGCACTCCAGCCTGGGTAACAAGAGCATAACTCTGTCTCAAAAAAAAAAAAAAAAAAAAAATTAGCCAGGTGTGGCAGTGCACGCCTGTAGTCCAAGCTACTCAGGAGGCTGGGGCAGGAGAATTGCTTGAACCCAGGAGGCAGAGGTTCCAGTGAGCTGATATCATGCCACTGCACTCCAGCCTGGTGACAGAGTGAGATTCCGTCTCAAAAAAAAAAAAAAAGAAAGAAAGAAAGAAAATGCTGAACTTTGCCAAAAATCAAAATCAGTTCCAAAAGTCCCCTGGCTCCAAGTCCGACTCAGGAACAACATCTTAAGGACCTCCAGCTACTTCACTGCCTGTGTGGGTCCTTCAGAGCCACCTGAACTCAGCACACCTCATTCCCTTCCCCACAGCAGTGAACTCTCTGCAAGCCCACATCCTTCCCAAGCCACTAGCTTCAAAAGCCATTAGCAAAGAACAGACACCAAGCTGAGCCAGTTCTCAAGCCTGTGACACGGAGAGGCATGACCCCATTGCCTGCAGGCGGGTCCAATGCTTACTCCAGCATGTGGGTTGCCCCTAACCTGAACACTCAGCCTGCTGGTGCCAAGTGAAATCCCCCATTCAATTTCCACTTGAAAAATCTCACTAAAAGGTCAGGCGTGGTGCCACACACTTGTAATCCAAGCACTCTGGGAAGCTGAGGTGCATGGATCACCTGAGGTCAGGAGTTTGAGACCTGCCTAGCCAACATGGTAAAACCCCATCTGTACTAAAAATACAAAAATTAGCCAGATGTGGTGGTGGGTGCCTGTAATCCCAGCTACTCTGGAGGCTGAGGCAGGAGAACCACTTAAACCTGGGAGGTGGAGGTTGAAGTGAGCCAAGATTGTGCCACTGCACTCCAGCCTGAGCAACAGAGACAGGAAAAAAAAAAACTGCAAAAATCCCATAGCAAATCTATCAACGCTCTTCCTGCTATTTTGAAACCAGCTTCCTTTTCTGTGGTTGTGTGGGTTTGGCTGGGAAGAGGGTGTGGTGCGCATAAAAAAATACCGTACTGTAAATTGTGTGAATCCTCAGTGACACAATGCAAAGGAAATGAATATCTCAAATGAATGTGGCCAAATTGAGTCCACTGCCTTTCCTCCTAAAACCACCTTCTTCTTCCCCGACCTCTCCCGAATGTTCCTCACAATGAACCATATCATAGCCCTCCGTCACTGCCTAAAACCTGACCATCATCCCAGCACCCTCTCTCTCCCATGCCCTCATGTCTGATCAGTGCTACCTCCTAAATCTTTCTTATTTTTTTTTATGAGATGAAGCCTCGCTCTGTCGCCCAAGCTGGAGTGCACTGGTATGATCTTGGCTCACCGCAACCTCCACCTCCTGGGTTCAAGTGATTCTCCTGTCTCAGCCTCCCGAGTACCTGGGATTACAGGCGTGTGCCACCACACCCAGCTAATTTTTGTATTTTTAGTAGAGACAGGGTTTCACCATGTTGCCCAGACTGGTCTCAAATTCCTGACCTCAAGTGATCCACCCACCTTGTCCTCCCAAAGTGCTAAGATCTTTCTTTTTTCTTAAGAGATGAGGTCTTGTTCTGTCACTCAGGCTGGAGTTCAGGGGCACAATCATGGCTCACTGCAGCCTCAAATTCCTGGGCTCAAGCGATCCTCCCACCTCAGCCTCTGAGTAGCTAGAACTATAGGTGTGTGTCACAATGCTAAGCTATTTTTTTTTTAATTTTTGTCTAAATAAGGTCTCACTATGTTGTCTCAAACTCCTGGCTTAAGCGATCCTCCCACCTCTTTGACCTCCCAAAAGCGCTGGGATTCCAGGCTTGAGCCGCCACAGCTGGCCAGTCACCTACATTCTAAAGATAGCCACAGACAAGTAACCCAATCCAACCTTCGCAGACACCCCAGCCACGACCCTGCCCCCTCTTCCCGATTTGATAAGACTAGGGGCAAAGGCAAGTTACAGGAATACGCATATGTCAAAACGGACCACACTGGGCCTTTTAAATATGTGCAGTTCATCATGTCAATTACACCTTACTAAAGCTGCAGAAATGAGGGGGTGGTGATGATGAGTTATCAGCAGTGCAGGGTTTGCAGAGAAGAAACTAATCGCTCTGCACCCTGCAAAGCCAGGAAGGGGTCCTCTAAGAGCAAGGAGGCATTCTAATCAAGATAAGAATGGATTCAGATTTGAGGCTGGAAGATTGAACTGCCCTGGCTTATGCTAGACTGACTGCCTTTACTTCCTTTAACTTATCGTACACCTGTTGAGCTGAAATTCACAGTGCTGTTATCTCAGTGGAAGAAGGGGATGTCTTTGGGAGCCAGACATGCATACCCTGGATCTGGGAACATGTCTCACCTCAGGCAGGAGTCCCTGCCTTATCACACAGCATTATTCTGGGGTTCTGGTGAAGGAATGTGGGCACATGTGGGGCAGGGGACGGGTCATGGGCTTTCCTCTATACCCTCACTGCCTTCTCACCTCATCCCGGATTATTTGAAAGGAGACTCCAGATGTCACGTCATTTTACCTGTAAATATTTTTTTCTGTATGTCTAAAAGATATGGATTTGTACTTTTTTATATTTTTAATTTTTAAGAGACAGGGTCTCGCTATGTTGCCCAGGCTGGAGTGCAGTGGCTATTCATAGGCGCAATCCCACTACTGATCAGCGTGGGAGTTTTGACCTGCCCGTTTCCAACCTGGACCAGTTAACCCCTCCTTAAGCAACCTAGTGGTCCCCCACTCCCAGGAGGTCATCATATTGATGCCGAAATTAGTGCGGACACTCAATCGGCATAGCACACTGCAGCCCAGAACTCCTGGACTCAGGCGATCCTCCAGCCTCAACCTCCTGACTACAGGCACATACCACTATGCCTGGCGGGACTTGCACTTTTTAATAATAACTATAATAATATTATTATGGTTATTAACCATATTATTGGTTATTATGCTTGATCTTCCAATTGAAGACTGGAAGAATCTTCAATTCTTTCAATTCTTCTCGAAAACCAACAATTCCTTAACACAATCACACATCCTGTGAATAGTCACATTTGCCCAGTCATCCTATACTATGACTTCTATTGAAGTTTTTTTTTTTTTTTTTTTTTTTTGAGACGGAGTTTCACTCTTGTTACCCAGGCTGGAGTGCAATGGCGTGATCTCGGCTCACCACAACCTCCACCTCCTGGGTTCAGGCAATTCTCCTGCCTCAGCCTCTCGAGTAGCTGGGATTACAGGCACACGCCACCATGCCCAGCTACTTTTTTGTATTTTTAGTAGAGATGGGGTTTCACCATGTTGACCAGGATGGTCTCGATCTCTTGACCTCGTGATCCACCCGCCTCGGCCTCCCAAAGTGCTGGGATTACAGGCTTGAGCCACCACGCCCGGCCCTATTGAAGTTTTTTGTAATCAAAAGTGGCCAGAAAGTATGGAATCTACTCAAGATGTTGCTAAGGGCAGGAATGGGAACACAGCTGAAGGCAACTGTTAGAAAAAGTTAAAACCAGCTGGGTGTGGTGGCTCACACCTGTAATCCCAGCACTTTGGGAGGCTGAGGCAGGCGGATCATGAGGTCAGGAGATGGAGACCATCCTGGCCAACATGGTGAAACCCTGTCTCTACTAAAAATACAAACATCAGCAGGGCGTGGTGGTGTGTGCCTGTAATCCCAGCTACTCAGGAGGCTGAGGCAGAAGGATCGCTTGAACCTGGGAGGTGGAGGTTGCAGTGAGCGAAGATTGCACCACTGTACTCCAGCCTGGGTGAAGGAGTTAGATTCCATCTCAAAAAAAAAAAAAAAAAAGAGAAAAAATAGTTAAAACCACTTTCTGTTTACATTCCATTGTGTTCAGACGCTTCAATCAACCAGACATCTGTATACAGCACCCTCTGGAGACTGAGCCCTGCCTGCCAATCACAGTCTGGTGCCAGCCTTAGACAGCTCCACCCAGTTCTCTTCCTCCAAAGCTCCTCCTCCTCCAGCTTTGGCTCTGGAAAGCTAAAGTGTCCCTTCTCTGGGCTCCAGATGTCTGGGGTGTCCCTGGCCCAACCACTGCCTTCCCCACAGACGCAGCTACTCACCAGCAGGAACTGGTATCTCAAAATTGTTTTGTTATAACAGAACTGACCAGGAGTTGATAATGTTTGGAGCTAGGGGACAGAGGGGTTTCAGATATGATTCTCCTTTTGCATAAAAATTTATAATAGGCTGAGTGAGGTGGCTCACGCCTGTAATCCCAGCACTTTGGGAGGCCGAGGTGGGTGGATCACTTGAGTTCGGGAGTTGGAGACCAGCCTGACCAACATGGTGAAACCCTGTCTCTGCATTAAAAAAAAAAAAAATTATAATAGAGATGGGGTCTCACTGCATCACCCAGGCTGGTCTTGAACTCCTGATATCAAGCAATCCTCTTGCCTTGGCCTCCCAGAGTGCTAGGACTACAGGTGTGAGTCCCCACACCTGGCTGATTTTCTTATCTTTTTTTTTTTTTTTTTTGGAGACAGGGTCTTGCTCTGTCAACCACGCTGGAGAGCAGTGGCAAGATCTCGGCTCACTGCAACCTCTGCCTCCTGGGTTCCAGTGATTCTCCTGCCTCAGCCTCCTGAGTAGCTGGGACTACAGGTGGGCCACCATGCCCAGTGAATTTTTGTATTTTTTGGTAGAGACAGGGTTTTGCCATGGTGCTCAGTCTAGTCTCAAACTCCTGAGCTCAAATGATCCAACCAACTCAGCCTCCCAAAGTGATGGGTTTATAGGTATAAGCCACCACACCGAGCTCTATTTTTTAAACTTTTTGTAGAGACGAGGTCTCACCATTTTGCTCAGGCTGGTCTCAAAAGTCCTGTGCTCATGCAATCCACCTGCCTCGGCCTCCCAAAGTGCTAGGGGTACAGGCGTGAGCCATGAGCCTGACCAATCCTTCCCACATTTCTGTATTTTTGTATCCTCTGGATCCAGTTAGGATTTGTGAAACCAGACAGCCAAGAAAAAAGAGGTGGTCTCGGGTCGACATGCCCCTGACTGTCTGACCTTGATATCGGTTCACCATCCAGATCTCCCTCAAGGAAGGCTGCCCCCTGAACAGGCTCCACTGTTTCAACCGTGCAGTGATCAATTCCTCATAAAGAACTGGGGCCGGGCACAGAAGCTCACACCTTAATTGCAGCACTCTGGGAGGCCAAGGTGGGTGGATCACTTAGAGTCAGGAGTTTGAGACCAGTCTGGGCAACACGATGAAACCTCGTCTCTACTAAAAACACAAAAAATAGCGAGGCATAGGGTACACACCTGTAGTCCCAGCTACTCAGGAGGTTGAGGCAGAAGAATCACATGAACCTGGGAGGTGGAGGTTGTGGTGAGCTGAGATTGCGCCACTGTACTCCAGCCTGGGCAACAGAGTGAGACTCTGTCTCTAAATAAATAAATAAATAAAAACCAAAAACCGAAAAACTGGACCTGGACTCCTGGCAGCCCCACGTTCATTTCTGCAGCCCAGTCTCCCCCATCCTGTCCACTTTCTCTACATCCTCTGTCCCTTTCTCCTATTTCTCCTATTCAGTCACCCGCTGGTCAGTTTCCAGGCCCATCCTTTCCATCTGGGCCTGCCTATGCTCAGCATTTTGCCCTACCTGAGGCATCCAGATGATCTTCTGGGTCCGGAAGAAGTGGTACATGCCTGAGAAACGCTCGTAGCCCCCTTTCAGGATGTAGACGGGGTGGCAGGTGAGGCGGGTCAGGATCCTGCCATACTGAATGGCTGCTTGAGGCATCACATCTGAGAGTGGAGACCAAAGACATGAATGTTTCCTGTGTATCTGCCATTGGTCTCAAGCTGGGATAGATGGCCACTTTCTTTTGGAATGAAATGTTTTTTTTGAGACAGAGTCTCACTCTGTCCCCCAGGCTGGAATTCAGTGGCGCGATCTCGGCTCACTGCAACCTCTGACTCCCTGGTTTAAGCGATTCTCCTAATTTTTAGTAGAGACAGGGTTTCACCATGTTGGCCAGGCTGGCCTCAAACTCCTGACCTCAGGTGATCCATCCTCCTTGGCTTCCCAAAGTGCTGGGATTACAGGTGTGAGCCACTGTGCCTGACCTGAAATGCAATTATTTAGGAAGCTGAAACAAGCATAGAGATGAGTTACAATTAAAATTTTAAAAGCAGCTTACCACCAGGTTTTTTTTTTTTTTTTTTTTGAGACAGGGTCTCACTCTATCTGGCTGGAGTACAGTGGTACAATCTCAGCTCACTGCAACCTCTGCCTCCTGGGCTCACGCCATCCTCCTGCCTCAGCCTCCAGAGTAGCTGGGTCTACAGGTACACACCAGGCACATCTGGCTTAATTTTGTATTTTTTTTTGTAGTGGCACTTTTTTTTTTTTAATAAAAAATATGGAACGCTACACGAATTTGCATGTCATCCTTGCGCAGGGGCCATGCTAATCTTCTCTGTATCGTTCCAATTTTACTATATGTGCTGCTCAAGCGAGCACCATAGTGTCACTTTTTTGCCCAGGTTGGTCTCGAACTCCTGAGTCCAAACAATGTGCCTGCCTCAATCTCCCAAAGTGCTGAGATTACAGGCATGAGCCACCATGCCCAGCCTAGGTTAATCTTCTTTTCTGTAAACTCTGAGATATATGTATTATATGATATACAACATCATACAATACAACATCATGGAAAAATCTGAGTTTTACAGAACTCCCAGCTCCAGTTAACCACTCACATGTATACATACGGTTTACGTATTATATATGTAAACCATATGTTGTATATCATACAATTCACCCATTTAAAATATACAATTCAAAACATATAGACCAACTGAACAAAATAGATAACCCAGAAATAAAGTCATACACCTATAACCACCTGATCTTCAACAAACTTAACAAAAATAAGCAATGGAGGCTGGGTATGGTGGCTCACACCTGTAATCCCAGAACCTTGGAAGGCACAGGCAGAGGACTACCTCGGCCCACGAGTTTGACACTGGCCTAGGCAACATGGCAAGACCCCGTCTCCATCCCCCCCACAAAAAAAATACAAAAAAATTAGTTGAGTGTGGTTGCGGGCACTTGCAGTTCCAGCTGCTAGGGAGGCTGAGGCAGGAGGATCACCTGAGCCAGGGAGGTTGAGGCTGTAGTGAGCCATGGTTGTGCCACTGCACTCCAGCCTGGGAGACGGAGCAAGACCCTGTCTCAAAAAAATAGGAACGGGGCAAGGACTGCCAATTATTGGTCAATAAATGGTACTAAGATAACTGACTATTCACGTGCAGAAGAATGAAACTGGACCCCATCACCATATACAAAGATCAACTCAAGATAGATTCAACACTCAAATGGAACACCTCAAAACTATAGAAATCCTAGAAGAACAGCTAGGAAATACCCTTCTCGACGCTGGCCTTAAGTCCTTCAAAACAATTGCAACAAAAACAAAAATTGACAAGTGGGACCTAACTACACTAAAGCGCTTCTGCACAGCAAGAGAAGTCACCAGAGTAAACAGCCTGCAGAAAGGGAGAAAATATTCACAAACTATGCCTCTAACAAACATCTAATATCCAAAATCTATAAGGAACTTAAGGAGCCAAACACAAACAATCTATGATTGTTAAGACTGTCAACTTGATTGGACTGAGGATGCAGAGTATTGATCCTGGGTGTGTCTGTGAGGGTGTGGCCAAAGGAGATGAGCATTTGAGTCACTGGGCTGGGGAAGGCAGACCCACCTTCAATCTGGGTGGGCACCAGCTAATCAGCTGCCAACACAGCTAGAATATAAAACAAGCAGAAAAACGTGAGAAGCCTAGACTGGCCTAGCCTCTCAGCCTACACCTTTCTCCCCGGCTGGATGCTTCCTGCCCTCAAACATCAGACTCCAAGTTCTTCGGCTGTGGGATTCGGATTGGCTTCCTTGCTCCTCAGCTTGCAGACAGTTAATCACATGAGTTAATACTCCTTCATAAACTCCCCTTTATACAGATGTGTGTGTGTGTTTGTGTGTGTGTGTGTGTGTGTTAGGGGGTGTGTGTGTATATATATATATTTATATATATCTCCTATTATATAAATTTACATCCTTTAATATATATATCCTATAATAGGAAAGATACATAAATATATACACCCTAATACACAACTCTATTAAAAAGTGGGCAAGGGGGCTGGGCGTGGTGGCTCACGCCTGTAATCCAAGCACTTTGGAGGCCAAGGCGGGCGGATCACCTGAGGTCGGGAGTTCAAGACCAGCCTGACCAACATGGTGAAATCCTATCTTTAAAATAAATAAATAAATAAATAAATAAATAAATAAAGTGGGCAAAGGATATAACAGATACTTTGCAAAAGAAGATATACAGGCAGCCAACGAACATGAAAAAATGCTCAACATCACTAATCATCAGAGAAATGCAAATCAAAACCACAATGAGATACCTTCTCACACCAGTCAATGGCTTTTATTAGAAAGCCAAAAATAATAGATTTTGACAGGGCTGTGGCCAAAGGAACACTTACATACTGTTGATGGGAATGTAAATTAGTTCAGCCCCTGTGGAAAGGAGTTTGGAGATTTCTTTCTCAAATAACCAAAAATAGAACTACCATGTGGCCGAGCACGATGGCTCACACCTGTAATCCCAGCACTTTGGGAGGCCAAGGCAGGTGGATCATGAGGTCAAGAGATCGGGACCATCCTGGTCAACATAATGAAACCCCGTATCTACTAAAAACACAAAAATTAGCTGGGCATGATGGCATGTGCCTTGTAGTCCCAGCTACTCAGGAGGCTGAGGCACTAGAATCACTTGAACCCAGGAGGCAGAGGTTGAAATGAGCTGAGATTGTGCCACTGCACTCCAGCCTGGCAACACAGTGAGACTCCATCTCAAAAAAAAAAAAAAAAAAACCCTACCATTCAACTCAGCAATCCCATTACTACATACACATCTGAAGTAAAATATATTGTTATGCCAAAAGGACACCTGCACCCCTATGTTCACTGCAGCACTATTCACAACAGCAAATACATACAGTCAACTCAAGGGCCCGTCAACAACCAGTTGGATTTTTTTTTTTTTTTTTTTTTTGAGACGGAGTCTCGCTCTTGTTGCCCAGGCTGGAGTGTGGTGGCACAATCTTGGCTCAATGCAACCTCCACCTCCCTGGGTTCTGTAAGGTCTTTTAGGGTGGTTGACAGTGCTATGGACGCCACATTATCCTCTGTGACCTGCACGGACACTCCAGATGAGTTCCTGGAAAATCTAAAGCAACTAGAAGACCATGAAAAGAGGAAGAAATGGTCAACCCCTGTGGCACCCATCTAACTTTAAGACATTCTCTATTGTTCCTCATTCTGGCCCTAATTGATAAGGCTATTGGACTTTGTAACCGACCTTGGTCAACCCTACGACCCTACTCCACACCCTACGATCCCCTCCAAGCCTGCAAAAAACCACCCTAAACTGTAACTTTCCACTGCCAACCCAAACCTATAAAACCAACTGCTATCCCTCTACCCTTTGCTGACGCCCTTTTCAGCCTCAGCCCGCCTGCACCCAGGTGAATAAACAGCCACGTAGCTCACATAAAGCCAGTCTGGGGGCTCTTTTCATTCAGCACGCACATTTTAACAGATTCAAGCAATTCTTCTACCTCAGCCTCCTGAGTAGCTGGGATTACAGGTATATGCTGCCATGCTGGGCTAAATTTTGTATTTTTAGTAGAGACAGGGTTTCACTATGTTAGCCAGGCTGGTCTCGAACTCCTGACTTCAAGTGATCCACCCAGCTTGGCCTGCCAAAGTGCTGGGATTACAGGCATGAGCTACCGTGCCTGGCCCCAGATTGGATTTTTAAAATGTGGCACTCATAGACTACTATGCGGCCATAAAAAAAGAACAGAATCATATCCTCTGCAGCACCTCCAGCTGGAGGCCATTATCCTAAAGGAACTAACACAGAAATAGAAAACCAGATACCACATGTTCTCATTTATAAGCACAAGCTAAACATCAGGTACATATAGAAATAAAGATGCAGATAGCCAGATGTGGTGGCTCACACCTGTAATCCCAGCACTTTGGGAGGCGGATCACCTGAGGTTGGGAGTTCAAGACCAGCCTGGCCAACATGGTGAAAACCAATCCCTACTAAAAATACAAAATCAGCCAGGTGTGGTGGCACGTATCTGTAATCCTAGCTACTTGGGAGGCTGAGGCGGGAGAATCGCTTGAACCTGGGAGGCGGAGGCTGCAGTGAGCCGAGATTACATCACCACACTCCATCCTGAGCAAAAAGGGAAAAACTTTGTCTCAATTGAAAAAAAAAAAAAAAAAAAGCAAAAAGCAAATTCTCCTGCCTCAAGTCTCCTGAGTAGCTGGGATTACAGCCATGTGCCACCGCATCTGGCTAATTTTTGTATTTTTAGTAGAGATGGGGTTTTGCCATGTTGTCCAGGCTGGTCTTGAACTTCTGACTTCAGGTGATCTGCCTGCCTCGTCTTCCCAAAGTGCTGGGATTACAGGCGCAAGCCACTGTGCCCAGCAGTTTTTCTTTTTTTTTAAAAGAAGTTAGAGTCCATGTTCTTTCCTTTATGCCTTTATCTCGTTCTCTGAAATCCATTGCACAATACTCAGTATTTCTGTTTCTGGGTTAGAACCTGGCCTCAGGATATTTTGGCTTAAGGATGTCTTGGCTTAGCCCTAATTATGCAAGCTTCCTGTCACATATATCTAATTCGCATGCAGTCTAATTGTGATTCTGCTGATCAATGACAGCGTTTAAGATTAAATTGATGTCAAAACCACAGTGAGATATCATTCACACCCACTAGGATGGTCATAATCAAAGAGACGGATAATAAGAAGTGGTGTTGAGAACATGGCGAAATTGGAAGCCTCATACACTGCTAACCACAAAGTAAAATGGTGCAGCCACAGTGGAAAACAGCTTGGTGTTTCTTCAGAAAGTTAAGATATAGACCCAAAGAAATGAAAACTCAACTACACCAAAGCTTTTACATGAATGTTCATAGCAGTGTCATTCATAATAGCCAAAAGGCACGAGCAACCCAAGTGTCTATCAGTAGCTAAATGGGTGGAACAGAATGTGGTCTGTCCACATAGTGGAATATTACTCATCCATAAAAAGGAATGAGGCTGGGCGCAGTGGCTTGCGCCTGTAATCCCAGCACTTTGGGAAGTGAATCTGGGAGGCAGATTGAATCTGGGAGGCAGAGGTTGCAGTGAGCCGAGATCACATCATTGCATTCCAGCCTGGGCAACAAGACCGAAACTCCGTCTCAAAAAAATAAAAAAAATATTTTTTTAAAGTTTTATTTATTTATTTTTGAGACTGGGTCTTACTATGTGTTACCCAGGCTGAAATGCAGTGGTACAGTCATAGCTCACTGCAGCCTTGACCTCCTGGGCCTAAGTGATCTTCCTGCCTCAGCCTCCTGAGTAGCTGGGGCTATAGGCGTGTACCACCATCCCCGGCTAAATTTTTTTTGTATTTTTGGTAGAGCCAGGCCTTGCCATGTTGCCCAGGCTGGTCTCAAATTCATGGCTTCAAGTGATCCTAATGCCTCAGCCTCACAAAGTGCTGAGACTGCAGGTATGAGCCACTGTGCCTGGCCAACTCTGCTTCCATATTGAATTTTTGTTCAGGGAGACAAAGACAATTCCAGAAGGAGCTGAGGAGGATTTAAGTGGCTGGGACCTGTCTGAGAGATGGCACTGAGAGGAAGATCTGGAGTCTGCAGCCAGACTGAGAGAAAATCTGCAGCTGTCAAGACAGGAGCCAAAGCTCACCCCACAGGGCCTGGCTCAGAAGTCAGAGAGTCCAGGCCAGGCATGGTGGCTCATGCCTATAATCCCAGCACTTTGGGAGGCTAATACAAGAGAACTCCTTGAAGCCAAGGGTTCAAGACCAGCCTGGGCAACAGAGTGAGACGCTGACTCAAAAAAAAAGGAAAGAGGGGTGTTGAGAGAAGCCCTGAGATGGTCTTGTAACCCCAAAGACTTTGCAATGGCCTGAAGGATGACATTTGAAACAAGAAAAGTTGGCTTGAGTGCCGAAGTTGTCCGCGTCATTGTGGTTTCCTGTGAATGGGGCCCCATAGCAAAGTGAGGTCAGTTACAGAACATAAAGGGGATTATCCCTGTCGAGCACCATCTGCTAGGATTTCAAGGTCCAGCTTACAGTTCTCAGATTGCAGACCGGAGCCCCACAGGATAAGCTTAGGAAAAAAGGGAGAATTTCCTGGCCAAGGACCTCCTGGGAAGAAAGTCCAGACCGCTGGTTTTATGAAAGGTGGGCGCATAGCGCCGCCTAGTGGCAGTTAGTGTGAGTGCGCCCAGCTTCTGTAACTGCACCCACACACGTTCATTGGCTACTGATTCCTAGAAGCAGAGCTCCCAGTGGTCAGCCCAAAACTAGGGGCTCATGAAGAACACAGCAGAGCCTCAGAGGTTCAATGGAGCACACTGGAACTGACCGCGCTTTATTGTTCTGACTCGGGGCTGCACGCTCCCAATCCCCAGGAGACAAGACAGAGCTGAAAGGTCTGGGTTTGAATCCTAGCCCTACCACTTACAGGTGTGATGGTTTAAAAATATGTCCACACACTTTTAAAAGCTTAAGTCTCAGCCTACGCAACACAACAAGACCCAGTCCCTACAAAAAAGGAAATAAATGAGCTGGGAACCAGATCTCAGCATATCACTCCGATTGGTCTTGAACTCCTGGGCTCAGGTGATCCTCCTGCCTCAGCCTCCCAAAGTGCTGGGATTACAGGTATGAGTCACTGGGCCCGGCACCCTCACAGCTCTTGATGTTAGCATCCCTGTAAGTTGTTCTGCAGACTACGTGAACAGACCCAGGTGAAGCACTTGCTTCCTGGCACATGGCACATGTGAAACTGTCCCCATAAACGTTATGAAATTAATCAGGAAAGGAAGCAGGGAAACAAGTGAAAATAAGCCAAGCTGGAAGCACATTCAGCCTTCCTTACTAGGTCACCTTGCTTGCTCTCCAACCTGCTTGCTCACAGCTGCTTGATGCTGACTGTGCTGGAATCACATGGACTGTTATAAGAACACAGTTCCCCTTCCCTGCTCTGTAGATGACAACTTGAATGTTATGAAACACTGTTTTCCCTTAGAGATATTATTTCAGGTCCTGCACACCAATGAAACCACTGACAGCTGCTCTGAAGGGCCCCCCAAGAGCTGATTCACCAAAGAACGCAGTTTCCACGTCCCAATGACTTCATTCCCTTTCCTCGACCAATCAATAACCCCAACTTTTCAGCCCCTCACCCTCCCCAATCCCCTTAAAAGCCCCATTCTGGCTGGGTGCAGTAGCTCACACCTGTAACCACAGCACTTTGGGAGGTTGAGGCGAGCAGATCACAAGGTCAAGAGATCGAGACCATCCTGGCTGACATGGTGAAACCCTGTCTCTACTAAAAGTACAAAAATTAGCTAGGCATGGTGGCGTGCACCTGTAATCCCTGCTACTTGGGAGGCTGAGACAGGAGAATCACTTGAACCAGGGAGGCAGAGGTTGCAAAGTTGCAGTCAGCAGAGATAGCGCCATTGCATTCCAGCCTGGCAACAGAGCGAGACTCTGTCTCAAGAAAAAAACAAAACAAAAAACCACCACCACCACCAACAAAACCCATTCCACAACTCCTTGGGGAGATGGATTTGAGGGCCTCCTCCCATCTCCTGTGATCAGGAAGCTCTTTCTCTGACGCAAACCCTGCTGTGTGTCATGGGCCTGTTCCCGCGCCACGGGCATACGAACCTGTTGGCCCTATAACAAATTTGTCCAACAGCTATTACCTGTTATTCCTGCTGCTGTCACAGAAAACCCACCTTTGCCAGCACTATCCGAGTCTGAACCATCGTCGTCATCAAAGAGTACCTCCAGAGTGCTGGTGCTGTTATCATACACCACGCAGTACTTCACACACTCCAGGTCCACAGACTCCGGAAGAAGATATTCATTCATTTTCTTAAAAAAACACAAGAGAAGAGAGATGCAAGATGGCTGATCACTAGCAGCTTGGGCTCGTAGCTCCCAGTGAAAGCTCAGAGAACGAGAGGACGCCACACTTTCAGACAAATATTTGTTGCTCACAGACCAAGAGATTCCCAGCGGAGGAGCCCCATGGGTCGCCAGGGCGACTCTTGTGGCTGGCGCGGCTGTTTTGCTGGCGCCTCAGCGTGGCAGTTCTTGGTGCAGAGTCCGGAGATTCCCGGGCAGAAAAGCACCATCAATCTTAACACCGCTGTTTTGGCCGGAGCAGTGGATTGCTCAGATTTCGGTGCTGGGAATCAACAAGTTGGATGTCCGCTCAGAGACCTAGTTAGAAAGTTGGTAATTACAAAGACGACAGAGGGATAAATATATAATGAAGGGAAGAAACCAAACTAAAAAGGCAGAGAATAATCAAAATCAGAATGCCTCTCCCTCTACAGGGGATCACAATTCCTCATCAGTAACGGAACAAGGCTTAATGGAGAACGGTGTGTTCCAAAAACAGAAGCAGATTTCAAAAGGTGGGTGATAAGAAACTTCTGTGAATTAAAAGAACTTGTTCTAACCCAATGCAAAGAAACTAAGAACCTTGAAAAAAGGTTAGACAAAATGTTAACAAGAATGGACAATTTAGAGAGGAACATAAGTGAATTGATGGAGCTGAAAAACACAACACGAGAACTTCATGAAGCATGCACAAGTTTAAACAGTCGAATTGATCAAGCAGAAGAAAGGATATCAGAAGTCGAGGACCAGCTCAGTGAAATGAAATGAGAAGACAAGATTGGAGAAAAAAGGATAAAAAGGAATGAGCAAAGTCTCCAGGAAATATGGGACTATGTGAAAAGACCTAATTTACGTTTGATAGGTGTACCTGAATGTGACAAAAAGAATGAACCCAAAATACTCTTCAGGATATCATTCAGGAAAACTTTCCCAACCTAGCAAGGCAGGGTAATATTCAACTCCAGGTAATACAGAGACCACCACAAAGATATTCTTCAAGAAGACCAATCCCAAGGCACATAATCGCGGGATTTATTAGGGTTGAAATGAAGGAGAAAATACTAAGGGCAGCCAGAGAGAAAGGTCAGATTACCCATAAAGAGAAACCTATCAGACTTACAGCAGATCTCTCAGCAGAAACCCTACAAGCCAGAAAAGAGTGGGGACCAATATTTAACATCCTTAAAGAAAAGAACTTTCAACCCAGAATTTCATATCCAGCCAAACTAAGCTTTTTAAGAGTAAGAGAAGGAAAAATTAAATCTTTTGTGAACAAACAAGTAATTAGAGACTTTACCACCACCAGGCCTGCTTTACAAGAGCTTCTGAAAGAAGCACTATACATATAAAGGAACAACCAATATCAGCCTTTCCAAAAATATATCAAAAAGCAAAGAGCATTAACACAATGAAAAATTTACACTAACTAATGGGCAAAACAGCCAGCTAGCATCAAATGCCAGTATTAAACTTATATATATTCTAATTGGATAAAAAGCCAAAACCCATTGGTATGCTGCATCCAGACCCATCTCACATGCAACGATACACAAAGACTCAAAGAGAAGGAGGAAGATTTACCAACCAACCAGAGAGTAAAAATAAATAAACAAAAAGCAGGAGATGCAATTCTTGCCTCTGATAAAGTAGACTTTAAAGCAACAAAGATCAAAAGAGGCAAAGAAGGACATTATATAATGGCAAAAGGATCAATGTAACAAGAAGAGCTAACGATTCTATAGATCAAAGAGACAGAAAATTAACAAGGACATCCAGGATTTGAACTCAGACCCGGAACAAGTAAACTTAATAAACATTTATAGAACTCTCCACTTCAAATACACAAAACATACATTACCACCTCACACCTATTCCAAAAGTGACTACATAATTGGAAGTAAATCACTCCTCAGTAATCGCATAGCATTTCATAGGTTTAAATGAAATATTGGTTGGCTGCTTGTTTGTTATTTTCTTCCCTTATTCCTTCCTGTCTACATCATTAAGTATAATTATTGGTATAAAAGAGGTTTTCAATACCCATTACTAAACTGCATTCTAGCCTGGGCAAGAAAGCAATACTCCCATTCTCTCTCTCTCTTCCTTTTTCTTCCTCTTCTTCAGTCTTCTTTTTCTTTCTTTCTTTAAAAAAAAAAAACACTCAAGAGAAGTCTGTTGGTGGGCAGGTTTGGTTGGGCAGAGACTCCTTGCATACCAGCACTGGGGGGAGCTAAGACTGCATTCTCTTGCCTGACTACAGACACAGGCCCAGAAGCACTTTGACAGTGGATGGAGAGTCTGTTAAATCCCTCTGCAACTATGTCTCCTTCTGATAAAAGCTGACCACAGCTGACTGGATCAGAGAGAAGTGCCTGACCAAAGAACGGCTGGTCTGCTGACTGGTCCACAGCCTGTTAGGTGCCCTGGTGTCAGAGAAACTGTGGTCAATTGAATTGTGACATCCTTTCTCATAGAGAGGGTGTTTGGCATGGGAGACTGAATCTAGAAGCACCAGACTGGATGTGGGGGTTTGCGCCTGTAATCCCAGCACTTTGGGAGGCCAAGGCAGGAGGACTGCTTGAGGCCAGGAGTTTGAGACCAGCCTGGGCAACACAGCAAGACCACTGTCTCTATGAAAAAAAAAAATACAAAAATCAGCCAGGCATGGTGGCATGTTCCTATAGTCCCAGCTACTCAGGAGGCTGAAGTGGGAGGATCACTTGAGCCCAGGAGATGGAGGCTGCAGTGAGCTGTGATTGTGTCACCGCACTCCAGCCTGGGTGACAGAACAAGACCCTGTCCCAAAACAACAACAAAAAAACAAAACAAAAGACACCCAAAAAGAAGGCAGTAGGTAGACAGTGTGTAGAAGCAGAAGTCATGAGTGAGCAGAAGAAATGAGATGAACTAGAAGATCAAATATGGCTAGTCATGGTGGCTCATGCCTATAATCCCAGCTGCCTGGGAGGCTGAGGTGGGAGGATTGCTTGAACCCTGGAGTTCACTGCAAGGCTGCAGTGAGCTATGATTGCAACACTGCACTCAAGCAGAGTAAGACTCTGTCTCAGAAAAAAAAAAAAAACAAACAGACACTGGATAAGATGTACTACCAATTTGATCAGGAGTACGCACAAAAGAGGGACTTATTGGCAGATAACACTCCAGGCAAGGCAAAGATGCAGCTGGTTTCCAAACCTAAACCAGCTGGCTTTAGGACCCAGAGGCCCTAAAGGCCAGATCTCCTTTGAGCTCTCCTTCTCTCCCCTTCCCCCTGCACACTGACTTCCCCTTCTCAGAGGATTTCCTCCAGAGGCTTGAGCCACACACCCCGGCAATGCTCAGACTCCTGGCTTCCCAGTTCTACCACCAGGCTGGACAGAGATACCCTTCTCTAATTCCAATTCTGATTGGCTCAGCTTTCATCCCAGACCCATGACCAATCACTGCAGCCAGGGTCCTGGTTATGATTTTATGTTGCTTTAGAGACAGGGTCTCACTGAGTTGCCCAGGCTGGACTGCAGTGGTGCAGTCATAGCTCATTGCAGCCTTGAACTCCTGGGCTCAAATGACCCTCCAACTTCAGCCTCCTGAGTGGCTGGGATCATGGGCATACACCACCACGCCTGGCTAATTTATATCTCTCTCTATATATATTTGAAGATACAAAAAAGTCAGGTGTGGTGGAGTGCACCTGTAGTCCCAGCTACTCGGGAGGCTGAGGTGAGCAGATCGCTTGAGCCTTGGAGGTGAGCTATAGCTGCAATGAGCTATGATTGTACCACTGTACTCCAGCCTGGGTGACAGAGCAAGACAAAGCAAGACCTGTCTCAAAACAATAACAACAAGGCCAGGTGCAGTGATTCATGCCTGTAATCCCAGCACTTTGGGAGGTCAAGGCAGGCAGATTACCTGAGGCCAGGAGTTCGAGATCAGCCTGGCCAACAGGGTAAAATCCCATCTCTACTAAAAATACAAAAATTAGCCGAGTGTGGTGGCGCATGCCTGTAGTCCCAGCTACTTAGGAGGCTGAGGCTGAGGCAGGAGAATGGCTTGACCCTAGGAGGTAGAGGTTGCAGTGAGCCGAGATCACATCACTGCACTCGAGCCTGGGTGACAGGGTGAAACTCTTTTTCAAAACAACAACAACAACAACAAACACTCAAAAAGAAGGCAGTAAACAAATGCCTTCTGGGGTCCCACTATGTTGTCCAGTCTGGTCTTGAACTCTTGGACTCAAGTCTCAGACCAGCTCAGCCTCCGAAAGTGTTGGGATTACAGGCACAAGCCACTGCGCTGGGCCAGGATGTTATTTTAGAGAGTGCCACTAGAAACCCATGGTTTGAGCAGAGAGAGGAGAATTTGCCCCCCAAAAGGGGGAGGTATTGGGCAGAAAAACAAAAGATGTTCACCACACCCACTTTTTGGGAAAGAGACACCACCATATTAAAAATACAAATCAGGCCAGGCCTGGTGCTCAGGCCTGTCATCCCAGCACTTTGGGAGGCTGAGGAGGGAGGATCGCTTGAACCTGGGAGTTCAAGACCAGCCTGGGCAACATAGCAAGACCCCATCTCTACAAGAAATACAAGTTAGCTGAGTATGGTGGTGCATGCCTATGGTCCCAGCTACTGGGAAGGCTGAGGTGGGAGGATTGCTTGATCCTAGGAGTTCAAAGCTGCAGTGAGCAGTGATGGTGCCACTGCACTCCAGCCTGGGTGACAGAATGAGACCCTGTCTCAAAACAAAACAAATAAAAACAGGCTGGGCGAGGTGGCTCACGCCTGTAATCCTAGCACTTTGGGAGGCCAAGGCAGGCAGATTGCCTGAGCTCAGGCATTCAAGACCAGCCTGGGCAACGCGGTAAAACCCCATCTCTACTAAAATACCAAAAAAAAAAAAATTTTGCCGGGTGTGGTGGCACAGGCCTGTAGTCCTAGCTACTCGGAAGGCTGAGGTGAGAGAATTGCTTGAACCCAGGAGGCAGAGGTTACATTGAGCCGAGATCGTGCCACTGCACTCCAGCCTGGGCGAGAGAGCGGCACTCCATACAAATCAATGGTAGGACATATCCTGTTTTCAAAAAATGTTACAGTATGGGATACACATGCATCACAGAAGCAAGGAAACGTGGCAGCACAGGGCTGCTGAGGCGTCAGTGAGAGTGGACGTGTACTGCGGATGAGGCTGGAGAGAGATGTGGTCAGATCCAGGAAGGCTGCGAACACGGAGCTGGGAGCCTTTCTGTCCTGCTGGGGCTGGGGATGCCCTGAAGGCCTCGATCTGCAAACTGGGACGTTAGGGAGGGAAGGCAAGAGCTATCAGCCTAAATGAGAGGCACTGAGGGGCAGAGGCGGAGAGAACGTCTCTTTCCCAGAGCAGGAGGTGCTGCCAGAATCAAAGAAATGCACAGACTTGAGAGCTCAGTGGGAACAGAGGCCCATATACCACGAGGGGCTCTGAACAGGTTGAAGAAAGAGGCCTTTAATGGGGATTAACAGTGAGATGGTGGGCCGGGTGCGGTGGCTCACACCTGTAATCCCAGCACTTTGGGAGGCTGAGGCAGCCGGATCACTTGAGATCAGGAGTTCAAGACCAGCCTGGCCAACATGGCAAAACTCCATCTCTACTAAAAATACAAAAATTAGTCGGGTATGGTGGCAGGTGCCTGCAACCCCAGCTACTTGGCAGACTGAGGCAGGAGAATTGCTTGAACCTGGGAGATGGAGGTTGCAGTGAGCCGAGATCGCACCACTGCACTCCAGCCTGGGCAGATAGAACAAGATTCTGTCTCAAAAAAAATAAAAGACAAAAAGACAATAATGATGGATTGGGACGGGGAAATATCCTGGAAAAATATACCCTGCCCATGCTCCCTGCCGAGTCATTGAGTTATGCGTAGAAAAAGGAGCAGAGATGGGGTGCATAAGAGTACACAGCGGAAATGGGGAGTAGAGGAGAATTTTTGAAGACAAAATTTTATTTTATTACTTTTGAGACAGGGTCTTGCTCTGTCACCCAGGCTGGAGTGTAGTGGTGCAATCAACCTCTTGGGCTCAAGCGATCCTCCCACCTCGGCCTCCCAAGTAGCCAGTACTACAAATGTGCACCACCACACTGAGCTAATCTTTCGATTTTTTTGTAGAGACAGGAGTCTTGCTACGTTGCCCAGGCTGGTTTTGAACTCCCGGACTCAAGCAATTCTCCCATCTTGGCCTCCCAAAGTGCTAGGATTAGAGGTGTAAGCCATCATGCCCAGCCCACAATTTTAGAAGTAAACTTGACAGGACTGCTAATTGCACATGCATATATCATTGCAGCTCTAAGTTCCAGTGAAATCTCTGGCAAGAAAGTACCCTGACAGATACGGAGATCAAGGAGTACAGACCAACAGTTATCTTCAGGTGGCAGAAGGAGAAAATGAAGGTGAACCAGCTGGGCACAGTAGCTCACACCTGTAATCCCAGCACTTTGGGAGGCTACAGGCAGATGGAACACAAAGGCAGGAGTTTGAGACCAGCCTGGCCAACATGGTGAAACCCTGTCTCTATTAAAAATACAAAAAATTAGCTGGGTGTGGAGGTGCATGACTGTAATCCCAGCTACTCAGGAGGCTGAGGCAGGAGAATTGCTTGAACCTGGGAGGTGGAGGTTGCAGTGAGCCAAGATCGCGCCACGCCATTGCACTCCAGCCTGGGGGACAGGACGAGACTCTATCTCAAAAAAAAAAAGAAAATGAAGGTGAACCAAAGAGATAGAAAATAATAGAGAAGTCCAAGAGAACCTCCAAGTGAAGGGCAGAGAATGTGATCAGGACTGAGGAGGACAGAGACAGATCCTGGGTGAAGGTGGCCAGGCTTCGCAATGACTGGAGGGAGAAGACACACTGGAGGTATGGGGAGAATTCTCACTGTAGTAGGGGATGTGGTGACTGCAGGGCTCTGTCCACTTCTCAGGAGAGGGAAGGGAAGATGGGATGGGATGGGAAGGAAAAAAGGGAGGGGTTTCCATCTTTGGATTATAGCCAGTTATCTCTGGAGTGTATTGTCTGTTTGGTGACTAGAACAGAAGGTCTGTAACAGCCTGGGCAACATAATAAGATCCTGTTTAAAAAAAAAAAAAAAAATTTGCCTAATGGCAGAAGTCTGTAGTTCCAGCTACTCAGGAGGCTGAGGTGGGAGGATGGCTTGAACCCAGGAGTTCAAGCCATGATTGTGCCACTGCACCCCTGCCCGGGTGACAGAGCAAGACCTTTCCCTAAAAATTAATTTAAAAAATAAAACTCCAAAAATAAAGATAAAAATGAAAAAAATAAAATAAAAACAACAAAAACAGAAAAAATAACTAAAAAGAAAAAAAGAGAGAGAAAGTTCCATGAGGGCAGGGATGAGGTCAGGCTGTTATATTCTGTTGTGTTCCCGAGGTCTGGAACAGTACCTGGCACATCAAGGAATTAAATCAATATCTGGCCAGGCCTCGTGGCTCACAAGTGTGATACCAGCGCTTTGGGAGGCCAGGGCGGGAGGACAGCTAGAGCCAGGAGTTCAAGAGCAGCCTGGACAACACAGTACAACCCCATTTCTACAAAACAATCCAAAAATTAGTCAGGCATGGTGGCAGCCCCTTGTAGTCCCAGCTACTCTGGAGGCTGAGCGGGTTAGGATCGCTTGAGCCCAGGAGGTTTTTTGAAACCGAGTCTCACTCTGTCACCCAGGCTGAAGTACAATGGTGTGATCTCAGCTAACTGCAACCTCCGCCTCCTGAGTAGCTCCTGAGAAATAAAGTGATTTCTCCTGCCTCAGCCTCCTGAGTAGCTGGGACTACAGGCGTGAACCATCACACCCAGCTAATATTTGTATTTGTAGTAGAGATGGGATTTCACCATGCTGGCCAGGCTGGTCTCAAACTCCTAATCTCAGGTGATCCACCCACCTCGGCATCCCAAAGTGCTGGGATTACAGACATGAGCCACTGCATCTGGCCAAGCCCAGGAGTTTAAGGCTGCAGTGAGCTATGATCGTGTCACTGCACTCCAGCCTGGGTGACAGAGCAAGATCCTGTCTCAAAAAAAAAAAAAAAAAAATCAATATTTGTCTAATGGAGTGTTGATAATTATTGGGGGATGGGAGGATACCTGAGAAAATGTGTGAGAGTGAGAGGTGTGGAAGACCACCATGGTGGACGCAGAGAAAACAGTCCAGCCTCTGCTGCCCGCTGGATTGAGGGTAAAACCTCCCCTTCTTCCCCAGCTGGCTGCAGTGTAGCCAGCCTACCTCAGATCCTGGCTCTGCCCACGTACCTTCTTCACGTGAAGGGCTGTAATCACGTGGCTCTCGTCATATTCCCGTTTGGAACGGACATCTGGAAAGGAAAAGTATTTAACTAAGAACTGAATTTGCAAAGGAGCACATGACCAAACTACTTAGAGGACTTCCATCGTCATCAACATCTATTTGTTGGGCAGCTAAGGGATAGTCATTGTTGGTTTAAAACTTGAGATGCAGGGCTGCGCGATGGCTCACCCTTGTAATCCTAACACTTTGGGAGGCTGAGGCGAGTGGATCACTTGAGGCCAGGAGGCCTGGTCAACATGGCAAAATCCTGTCTCTACTAAAAATACAAAAATTAGCTGGGCGTGGTGGCGCATGCCTGTAATCCCAGCTACTCAGGAGGTTGAGGAAAGAGAATCACTTAAACCTGGCAAGTGGAGGTTGAGGTGAGCCAACATCATGCCGTTGCCCTCCAGCCTGGGCAACAGAGCAAGATTTTGTCTCAAATAAATAAAGAAATGGAGGAAGCAAGGGAGGGAGGGAGGGAAAGGAAGAAATCAAATTTGAAGTGAGCTCACACTAAATCCCCATCCAGGCTGGAGTGCAGGGGCATGATCTCAGCTCACTGCAACCTCTGCCTCCCAGGTTCAAGCGATTTTCCTGCCTTGGTCTCACAAGACGCTGGGATTACAGGCATGAGCCACCGCACCTGGCCTCTTAACAGCTTTCTAAAGCAGCAATCCCCAGCTTCTTTAGCACCAGGGACCAGTTTAGTGGAAGACAATTTTTCCACAGGACAGGACTGTGGGGTTGGGGATGAATTGGGGATAACTCCAGCGCATTACATTTTTTGCGTATTTTATTTCTATTGTTATGACATTGTAATATATATTGAAATAATTCTGTAACTCACCACCACGTAGTATCAATGGGATCCCTGAGCTTGTTTTCCTGCAACTAGACAGTCCCATCTGAGGGTGATGGGAGACAGTGACAGATCATCAGGCATTAGATTCTCATAAGGAGCATGCCACCTACATCCCTGGCATCTGCAGTTCACAGTAGGGTCACACTCCTATGAGAATCTAATGCTGCAACTGATCTGACAGGAGGCGGAGCTCAAGCAGGAATGTGAGCGAAGGGGCGTGGCTGTAACTACAGGTGAAGCTGCTCCTCACCTTCTGCTGTTCAGCCTGGTTCCTAACAGGAAGACTGGTACTGGGGGTTGGGGACCCCTGCTTGTTTTCTTGTTTTTTTTTCTTTTTTGAGACAGGGTCTCACTCTGTTGCCCAGGCTGGGAATGCAGTGGTGCAATCTCGGTTCACTCCAACCTCCACCTCCCAGCTTCAAGCAATTCTCCCGCCTCACCCTCCCGAGTGTGGATAACCCCCAACATGGGCACTGAGGAAGGAGAGCTGTGCAAAACCCAGGCACAATTAGTACCTGAAGAATATATTAGTTTAAAGTGTTATTACTCAGTTATTTCCTTTTTATAATCCTTTATATATAATCATGTATTAGTTTACAGAATTAGTGCCTGAAGTATAACTTACTGCTTACATGTATCTAGCTTATATAATCATACTTAGTACTTAGATCTAGCATACTTAGTTCTATATAATCTTTCTATATAATCATATAGGTATTGTAGTCAGAGCTGTACTGACACATTTAGTGCTGATTTATAGAATCCTTCTATATAACCATATAGTAGTTTATAGTAGGAGGAATGCCTAGAGCAGTCACAGAACAGAAGCAGTATATGGGAAAAACAGCCAGACCAGGACAAGAACCAAAGACCCAGGCGGTGGCGTCCCTGCCTGAAAGGGCATACGCCGTATGGCAGGCTTGGAGCAAGAGCCTCTCCTCCGGATAAAGGAGTTGTAGTACCTTGCATCCAGTTCCTGTGGAAAGTAGGCCTCAGGCCTGAGATCCTGGAAGTAACCGAGGGAGAAGAACCCCTCTGGTGTGACCAGTCACGGCGGCTGTACACCTTCAGCCTTTTCTCGCTTCTGTGCTAGCTCAAATTATCCTCCCATAAAGTATCTTAGAGAAGAGCACAAGTCTGTCAGCTCCCACTGCACTGGTTTACAGCATCTTTCTATAAGAATCCTTTGAAGTCTCCAGCCCCCAGATAAGAAGTGTTGCGCATGACACCTGTTGCACACAGCCCACCTCCTTGTCTCAGTGACCTAATGGGGATGGACCCCCTTTTTCTACACAACCCTCTACTACTGTGCACGGCACGCCCCCCTACTGCGCACAGCCCACCTCTCTGCCCAGGTGACATAATGGGGTGGCCCTCTCACCTGCTACTCATGTGATTATGTATGCCCTATCATTAAGCCTGTAGATGACCTCACTCACGACCCTTCCCCCTGCCTTGTACCCAATAAATACAGATGCTTCTAGATGCTCGGGGCCTCGCCTGTCTCCACACATAGGTGGTGCGGCCCCCCGAGCCCAGCTGCTCTTTTCCAGTTTTTCTGTGACCCGTCTCTTTCTTGGATCCTGCGCTTCAGCACAGCTATAGGGGACACCCCACGACCCTGTGGGGCCAACAGCCCTACACCGAGTAGCTGGGATTACAGGTGTGCACCACCATGCCTGGCTAATTTTTTAATATTTTTAGTAGAGGTAGCGTTTTGCCCTGTTGGCCCAGCTAGTCTTGAACTCCTGGCCTCAACTGATTCACCCACCTCGGCCTCCCAAAGTGCCAGGATTACAGGAGTGTGCCATCTCACCTGGTCCAGGGACCCCTGTTCTAAAGTCATTCATTCCCCCTCCCAAAAGGACACTGTGTTCAACCTCCCCCATTTTTTCCCCAAGTACTTACCCAATAAACAGAGATAGTTGGGTTCTGTTAATCTGGATAGTTTTGTGACCTGATTCAGAATGTTGTAAAGCTCTGTCGGTTCACACAAAACCAAACGAGGCATCCTACTGGGAAGAATTAGAATGCACAGCGTAACACACCTCTTTCTATTTTAGATGAGTGATTACAAAGTAATATATTGAATTCAGCTCCTTTTTTAACATCCTTCAAACAAAGATGACAGTAATCATGCAAGTGATCAGGAGTGCTTCAAAACTGTGTAGTGAAATGTGTGCAGAGGAGAATAAAATCTTAAACACAACATATCTAGCCAGGTATGGTGGCTCACGCCTGTAATCCCAGGACTTTGGGAGGCTGAGGCAGGTGGATCAATTGAGGCCAGGAGTTTGAGACCAGCCTGGCTGACATGACAAGACCATCTCTACTAAAAATACAAAAAACTTGGCCAGGTGAGGTGGCTCACACCTGTAATCCCAGGACTTTGGAAGGCCGAGGCGAGTGGATAACCTGAGGTCAGGAGTTCAAGACCAGCCTGACCAACATGGTGAAACCCTGTCTCTACAAAAAATACAAAAATTAGCCAGTCATGGTGGTGAGCGCTTATAGTCCTACCTACTCAGGGGGTTGAGGCAGGAAAATCACTTGAACCTGGGAGGCAGAGGCTGCAGTGAGCTGAGATCACATCATTGCACTCCAGCCTGAGGGGGGCAGAGTAAGATGCTGTCTCAAAAATAAATAAATAAATTAGCCAGGCATGGTGGTGCACACCTGTAATCCCAACTACTCGGGAGGCTGAGGCACAAGAATCACTTGAACCTGGGAAGCAGAGGTTGTAGTGAGCCAGGATCATGCCACTGCACTCCAGCCTGGGTGACAAAGACTCAGTCTCAAAAAAAAAAAAAAAGTAATATATTGAATTCAATTCTTTCTTAATATACCTTCAAATAAAGATGAGCATAATCATGTAAGTGATCAGGAAGGCTTCAAAAATGTGTAGTCGGCTGGGTGCGGTGGCTCACACCTGTAATCCCAGCACTTTGGGAGGCCAGGGCGGGTAGGTAGATCACCTGAGGTCAGGAGTTTGAGATCGGCCTGGCCAACATGGTAAAACCCTGTCTCTACTAAAAATACAAAATTAGCTAAGTACAGTGGCAGGCACCTGTAACTCCAGCTACTCAGGAGGCTGCGGGAGGAGAATCACTTGAATCCAGGAGGCGGAGGTTACAGCCAAGATCGTGCCACTCCATTCCAGCCTGGGCGACAGAACAAGATTCCATCTCAAAAAAAAAAGTGTAGTGAAATGTGGGCAGAGGAGAATAAAATCTTGAATACAACGTATCTGAGCCATATACATATCACATGAGCTGTAAAACAGCTGCCAATTCATTTGTTCATTTAGCAAATAATTACTGAGCACCTACGATGTCGCAGGCATTGGAAATAACTATGGTAAACAAATCTGCCTTCATGGAGGTTACAGTCTGGCATGAAATGCAGACACTTGGGGAAAGAATTGCAAGATGTAAGAGCACTATAAAAGATCTTGAGGCCATGCATAGTGACTCATACCTGTATTCTCAGCACTTTTGGGAGGCCTAGGCAGGAGGAGGCCTAGGCTGGATCCCAGGAGTTCAAGACCAACCTGGACCACATAGCAAGACCCTGTGATACAAACTAGCTAGGCATGGTGGTGTACACCTGCAGTCCCAGCTATTCAGGAGGCCAAGGTGGGGGGATTGCTCAAGCCCAGGAGTTCAAGACCAGCCTGGACAACATAGTGAGACCCATCTCTACAAAAAAATTTTAAAAGTTAGCCAGGTGTGGGTGGCACATGCCTGTGGCCCCAGCAACTCAGGAGGTTGAGGTGGGAGAATCACTTGAGCCTGGGAGGTGAGGTTGCAGTAAGCCATGATCATGCCACTGCAATCCAGCCCAGGCAACAGAGTGAGACTCTGTCTTGGGGGGAAAAAAAAAAGATCAGCTGGGCATGATGGCTCACACCTGTAATCCCAGCACTTTGGGAGGCCGAGACAGGAGGATCACCTGAGGTCAAGAGTTCAAGACTAGCCTGCACAACATGGTGAAATGAATCCCTACTAAAAATACAAAAATTAGGTGGGCGTGGTCACATGCACCTGTAAAACCAGCTATTTGGGAGGCTGAGGCAGGAGAATTGCTTGAACCCAGGAGGCGGAGGTTGCAGTTGGCTGAGATTGCACCACTGCACTCCATCCTGGGTGACAGAGCAACTCCACCTCCAAAAAAAAAAAAAAAAAAGAAGGATCCATTGTCACAGGAGTACCTAAGAAGACGAAGTTCTCACCTAGTTGGAGGAATGGGCCAAGGGTTGTTAGGGATGTGACTGCTAAACTGAGACAGGAGGCTGGGCAAGAGGAGGAGGGGAGAGAGGGTGAAACAGAGGATAAGGACATTCTCCTGGGGGCAGGTGCAAGTGCAGTATCTGGGAGAGTTCAAAGGAGCCTGGTGTGGCTCCACTAAGAGCTGGATAAGACACTGCAGGGGCCAACACAGGTCGCCTCTGTGTTAGGGATCCCAACAGTCACTGCTGGCTGGAAAATCGCTGGTGTGTACAGAGCTAGGCTTGAGTTGAGTTCCAGTTGGCAGAGCTGCTCTTGGAACACTGCCTCCTGGGCCCAATTGTTTCTGGAAGGGTCAGGCCTCTGCGGCAGCTTCCTGCAGGAAGGCTACCTTTTATTTTATTTTTGAGACAGGGTCTTGTGCTATCATCCAGGTTGGAGTACAGTGGTATTGAAGAGAGAAAAGAAAAATTAATAAAACATAATATAAATTTTTCCTATACAAGCAAACTTCCCTGAGTCCTTCCCCTTCCTGTGGAATTGCACCTTGCCTTGCAAGTTTAAGTTTATAAATTCTTGTATTCTTTTCTCTATAGCTGTTAACTGTAAGTTTCTGTAACACAGCAAAGGGCATAAGAAATGCCTAAGCAGGCTAGACTCCAGCCTTCTAGGTGCTGTAGTGGAGGACAACAGATAAGGCCCATGCTAGAATCCTTGAGGTCTACAGATAGCATGCATCTGTGCTGCATAGCAAAAGTTACATGTAAGCCTGAGTTATGTGCCTTGTCATTGCTTGATAAATTGTCTTTGTTCTGCACCTGCAAATTTATTTTTGTGCCACTGTATACTTCATGTATAAAAAGTCAAGCTCTGTCTTTGTGGGGTATGCAGCCATTTTGGATGTGAATCTGAGCTGGGCCGGTGTACCTCTAAAATAAACTCCTTCTGCAACCTCAATGGTCTCTCCCATCTCTAAAATTCTGCAACATGTCTAGGGGCTCATCTGAGACTGGAGATGACGGGCTTGCTGTCTGCTTTGCCTGTGAGGCCAGGGCCCCGAGTCGAGGGAGACCTGAGAACCTAGGCGCCACCGGGAGGCTTCTCTCAAGAAGATCAGCTCTCCCAAGTCCCGGTGCCTTCCCTAGGCAGTGCAGAGGAACTGGGAAGAGGCTGCAGAATGACTTTAGGATCAGCGTGCTTTAGGAACCACAGTCAGACATTTGGGGCTTAAAGAAAAGGAAAGGAGGTCTGGAGCTTCAGTCACCTTCCAAGGAAGTGACTAGTAACCCTACCTAGTAGGACTAGGGGAAGCAAGAGTGGCTCCCGATTCAAGTGAAACTCACCTAACCACAACTTGATCAGCTTCAGTGATTATTAATGCAACCCAGTAGGGCTGGGGGAGGAGAGAGCAGCTCACTAATTTGGATGAAACTCACATACCCACCAACATAGAAAAGGAAAGGCAAAAACTGGGAAGAGGAGGTGTGTGAAAGAGATGGTTCTAGGAGGAACCAATGTGGGAAGTGACATGGGGAGACACAGGTCCCTTAGGGTGGACTGTGCGCTCTGAGGCAAGTGTAGGACTGACCAGATCTAGGGCGATTCCACATATGGCCGATAGGAGCTGCCCTATGACTGCAGCTGTTGTGGAGGGATTAAGGCACTCTCTTGGCTAAGCAGTGCCTGAAACTCCTGTAGTGGGACCTGAATTGGCTTGTCCAGAACAAAAGGCTGGGTGATAGAGTGCCACAAGGGAGGAGATGGGAGGAACAGCGTTGAAACCAGCTCCACTGGAGTGCATGCTGAGTAACTTTAAAAAAGGATTTGGAGGAGATTACGGGGTTAAACTAACTCCTCAAAGGCTAAGAACTCTGTGAACTAGAATGGCCCTCTTTCAATGTCGGGTGGCCAGCTGAAGGGACAATAGATTGTGAAGTGGTTGACTGTATGTATTAGGTAGTGACTGGGGTCGGAGGACAATCTGGACACCCTGATCAGTACCCATACATTCACTCCTGGCTAAATGTAATACAATTAAACCCCAAGTGGCTCCAGCCCTATCAGTCAGTGTACTGTAAGACTTTAGTAGCTCCAGCTGAATCCAAGGCAGTAAAGGAAACCACATTGCCCCTTACCCAGAAAGTAGGAAAGGGGAAGCAGGAAAGACAAGAAAAACCAGTCCTACAAGCCCGTCCAGAGGAGAGAGAATGCCCACCCCGTTATGTACCAATATAACCATCTTTGGCTAATCTGAGGCAAGGCGAAAGGAAAAGCAGCTGGAGAAGCAGGTTGCGCCACCCCTTGGCAAGGAATGGAAATACATACCCATAGAAACCAAGGAAATGGGAAGAAACAGTTCTAGTAGACTCCAGCCCGGCCACACCCAAGCCTTGCAGATGCCCCTCTGGGAGACTAGGTCACAAATTTACCAGGATTCTGAGGGCCAAGTCAGAGATGGGGAAAGGCTCTTTACCCACAAGCCCTCCACCACTGACATCCCAAACTGGAAACAACACACCCCCTCCTACACGGAGAAGCCCCAAGCCATTACTGATCTAATGCAGTCTATCTTCTTGACTCACAACCCTACATAGGCAGACTGCCAGGAGCTCCTGTTCACGCTGCCCATTAACAGAGGAGCAGCACAGAGTAACCCAGGCAACCCTCCAATATCTGGAGAGCAACGCCCCAGTAGGCACAATTGATGCCCACCAATATGCCAAGGAGCATTACCTGATGACAGATCCCCGGTGGGACCCCAGTGAGGCAGAAGGGTGACACGCCTGCGAGCATTTAGGGAGGCCCTTCTAAATGGAATCGAGGCCACAGGGAAGAAGGCCCTGAATATGGGGAAAGATTTCCGAGGTCCGTCAGAAGGCAGCTGAAAGCCCGGGTGGGTTCTACGAAAGGCTCTGTGAGGTATACCGACTCTACACTCCATTTGATCCAGAGGCAGCAGGAAGTCAGTTCATGGTGAACGCAGCCTTTGTTAGTCAGGCTCAGAGTGATATTAGGAGAAAGCTCCAGAAATTGGAAGGGTTTAAGGTGTGACTGCCACTCAGCTCATACAAGTGGCTCACGAAGTGTTCATCAACCAGGAGGAAGAGGCAAAAAGGGAAGCTAGGAGGGAAACAGATCAGAGGCTTAAACGAAAGGCCAACCTGCTAGTGGCGGCCCTCACAGCAAGGGGAGCAAATGCCATGAGGGGTCACAGCCATGGTCGAGGACGAGAGAGAGGTTTAATTCGAAAAGATTTTGAGTATTGGCCTAAGATAGGGAAAGATCAGTGTGCGATACACAAAAGGAAAGGACACCAGAAGAATGAATGCCCGGAAAGGGAGGCAGGCGACAGTAATAAGAGACAGAAAAAGACACAGAATCAAAAAGCAAGACGCTGCACCCTACATGATCAGGATGCCGACCTCATCAGTCTGGCAGGAGCTGAGAGCTAGGAGGACTGAAACAGACCTGGCTCCATTTCTTTAGGCCCCCAGGAGTCTATGGTCAGAACAGAGGTAGGGGGCCAAGAAACAGACTTCATGGTAGACACAGGTGCTGAACACTCAGTAGTAACTCAACCAATTGGAGCATTGACTAAATCATGCTACTATAATTTGGAGTCACAGGCGTGGCAGAGAAAAGGCCTTTCTACCCATCAAAAGGGTGTGTTATTGGAGGATGGGAAGTCCAGCATGAATTCTTATACCTCCCGAACTGCCTGGTCCCTTTGTTAGGGAGAAACCTGCTTCAGAAACTACAGGCACAGATCTCCCCTAGATCGGAAAGAAATATAACTTTAGATCTCACCAAGCCTATGGCCATGGTGCTAGCCCTGACTGTGCCACAGGCTGAGGAATGGAGAGTGCACACTAAAATGATGCAGGCGCCAAACTGCCCCATATCCCCAGAGGAAGAAACCTAGGCTAATAGATGAATTGCTGGAGGTCTGGGCTGAAACTAACCTGCCTGGGTCAGCAGTAAATCATGCTCCAATTGCAGTAGAATTAAAACCAGGTGCCACCCCTGTCTGACTCTGTCAGTACCCCTTGCCTCATGAAGCCATCAGAGGTATATGTAAACACACAGAACAACTTCAGAACCACGGCATTCTGGTGCCACGCCAGTCCCCCTGGAACACTCTGCTCCTACCAGTGCAGAAGCCAACAGAAAAACCTCATATACCAAGAGTATATGACCACAGGCCAGTATAGGATTTGCGAGCCATTAATGAGGCTACAGTCACTATTCATCCAGTAGAGCCAAACCCCTACACTCTAATAACTCTTATTCTGGCAAGTGCAGCCTGGTTTACCGTGCTAGATGTAAAAGATGCCTTTTTCTGCCTCCGTCTAGCACCCATAAGCCAACCATTATTTGCCTTCCAATGGGGCAATTTTCAACTCACTTGGGTCAGACTTCTGCAGGGGTTTAAGAACTCTCCCACCATCTTCAGGGGAAGCATTGGCAACAGATCTTAAGGCCTATGCTCCTCTCAACAAAGAGAGTGTCCTATTGCAGCACGTGGATGATCTTCTCTTAGCAGCCCCAACCCTAGGAGATTGTTACCAAGGGACACAAAGACTGCTCCACCTGTTATGGAAAGTAGGATATAAAGCGTCAGGAAAGAAAGCCTAAGTCTGCCTGAGAAGTGCTGGGTACCTAGAATTTAGCATAAGCCAAGGGAAGCAAAGTCTAGGTTTGCCCTGGAAAGGCTGTTTGCAGCCTTCCAACCCCAGCCTGCAGGTGTCATACAACAGTTTTTAGGGCAGCAGGGTTCTGCTGTATCTGGACTCCAAACTTCTCACTTACAGCAAAGTCCTTAAATGAAGCCACAAAACGGGGGGAAAAGAACCTTTCCTTTGGGGAACTGAACACGAAAAGGCATTTAAATGAATTAAGCAAGCCTTAAACTGAGGCTCCAGCTCTAGGACTACCAGACATGACCAACCCTTTCTTCTTGTACGTACATGAACGGAAAGGAATGGCCACTGGGGTCTTAACTCAAGTCCTAGGATCTTGGCACTGCCCAGTAGCCTATTTATCTAAATAATTAGATGTAGTGGCACGAAGATGCCCCCCTTGCTTTAAGGCATTGGCTGCCATAGCCCTGTTGGTGAAGGAAGCAGACAAACTGACCGAGCCGTTTCATCTCCCGAGCCGTGTGTGCAGCACCGGACTGTACCAGTGCCGCACTCAGTCCTAACCTTAATGGATCAAAGAGGACACCACTGGCTGTCAAATCCAAGGAGGACCCAAGATCAAGGGCTCTTATGCGAGAATTCTCACATAACTCTAGAGACCATAAAGACCCTCAACCCAGCCACCCTGCTTCCCATAGAACCAGGGGCCCCGCACCTTGAGTGCACAGAAACAATAGATGAAGTGTTCTCCAGCCAGAAGGATCTTACGCCCCGTCCAGGACCCAGATGAGAATACTTCACTGATGGGAGCAGCTCCATAGAGGCAGGAAATCGGTGGGCTGGGAATGCAGTATTAACTTTGGACTCAGTAACAGAAGCCCGATGCTTGCCAATAGGAACATCAGCCCAGAGAGCAGGATTAATAGCTTTAACCAGAGCATTATTACTGGCAAAGGGCAAAAGAGCCAACAGATACACTGACTCCAAATATGCATTTGCCACCCTGCATGTGCATGGGAATATCTATAAAGAGGGCTCTTAACAGCCCAAGGGACAAAGCATCCAGAAGAAATTTTGCAGCTTTTAGATGCAGTACAGGCACCAAAAGAAGTAGCCGTTATATGTTGTAAGGGCCACCAAAAAGCAGGAACATCGGAAGCTGAAAGAAAAAGCAGACAGGGAGGCCAAGCGGGCAGTGTGGGTGGTGCCCTGCCATCCCACACAGGGGCCAGGAAGGCTGCCTGTGCCATGACCCTCCTCCCCAAGACACTGTTCACCACCTCCCAACTCCAAATGACAAGGCATGATTTGCTCGGGAAGCAGGGAATTATACTAAAGAAGGATGGTGCAAGTTTGTAGATGGGAAATCAGCCATTCCTGAGGTAACAGCCCCCAAATTTGTGAAACAATTCCACCAAGAAACTACCGACTTTCCCCCATTGCCATGTCCTTACTCACTAGCCAAAGAATCGTCTATGGTCCTCTAGATAAAAACCCCGCCCCAGGGATCTCCTTCTGTAGATCCTTCTTCTCAAAGCGGGGAATCTACCTGGTCAGGCAGGAACTGCCCCTCACCCACTGGTAAAGTGCTGGAAGGATGAGAGCAGTCCCTGAACCAAATGGCATGATTCTGAGAGCAGACACGTCCCTGTGAACTGAAATTAGGGCACCTCTAGCCTTGGGTAAATTGAGGACTTAGCACGGGTAACCATCCCATTTGGTGCTACTCTGAACCCTGAAGAGTTTATTTATTTATTTGAGACAGTCTCACTCTGTTCCCCAGGCTGGAATGCAGTGGCACAATCTCGGCTCACTGTAACCTCCACCTCCTGGGTTTAAGTAATTCTCCTGCCTCAGCCTCCCGAGTAGCTGGGATTACAGACACGCGCCACCACACCCGACTGATTTTTCTATTTTTAGAGACAGGGTTTTACTGTGTTGGCCAGGCTGGCCTCAAACTCCTGACCTCATGTGATCTGCCCACCTTGGCCTCCCAAAGTGCTGGGATTACAGGTGTTAGCCACCGTGCCCGGCCCCTGAAGAGTTTAGATGTCCTTGGCTCCACCATTTGGGCCCTTAAGGATATTCTGATGTATCGTGAATTTACATAAAAATATTAAAGTAATATAGACGAGTTTTTGCCAGAACGATTTTCCTTTGTGAATCCATGAAGCCACTTTAATTCCTTAATTGATTTTCTGTATGTCACAATTAGCCAGTTTCCATTTTTTTCACCTTCAATTTTGATTAAATATATTTCTCCCAAGATCAAATCTTTTCCATGTGAATTTTTTTTGGCGGGGGAGGAGTTTTGTTTTATTTTGCTTTGAGCTACCTCGCCCAGCCTGTATTAATTACTTCTATCAAGTCTCATTTTCATGGTGACCCATTTAAAACAGTAGAGTCAAAATGGCAAGTTTAAGACATCCTCCTTCATGCGGGACTCTAAACACAGCACAGCTCTTCTTAAGAGACCTTTGGTGGAATGTGGTAGCTCACACCTGTAATCCCAGCATATTGGGTGTCCAAGGCAGAAGATCACCTGAGTCCAGGAGTTCAAGACCAGCTTGGACAACACAGTGAGAGCCTGTCTCTACAAAAAAAAAAAAGTTTAGGTCAGGCACAGTGGTTTACACCTGTAATCCCAGCACTTTGGAGGCCAAGGCAGGCAGATTACCTGAGGTCAGGAGTTTGAGACCAGCCTGACCAACATGGTGAAACCTCATCTAAAAATACAAAAAATTAGCCTGGCATGGTGGCAAACGCCTATAATCCCAGCTACTCAGGAGGCCGAGACAAGAGAATCACTTGAGCCCAGGAGGCAGAGGTTGCAGTGAGCCGAGATTGCACAATTGCACTCCAGCCTGGGTGAGAGTAAGACTCCATCTCAATAAATAAAAATAAAAATAAAAAATTTAAAAATTAGCCAGGCATGGTGGTGTGCACCTGTAGTCCTAGCTACTGGGGAGGCCTAAGCAGGAGGATCGCTTGAACAAAGGAGTCTGAAGTTGCAGTGAGCTGTGATTGCACCACTGTGCTCCAGCCTGGGCAACAACAAAAACTTGTTTCAAAAACATAAAAACCAGAGAGAGAGAGAGAGAGAGAGACTCTCAGAGCGCTTAGTGTGATAGTTCTTGCAGAGGGATGGACAGGCAGGTGGATGAGGTGGTCAGAGACTACTTTGTAGGGATCTGTCTTGCTGAGGGTGAAAGACAGACCTTTCTATGAACTGATCCCTCTGAGAAATCCACATAGCTTTCTGGGGGTACAAGCAAAGCCACTTACTTTTTTTTTTTTTAGATGGAGTCCTACTCTGTTGCCCAGGCTGGAATGCAGTGGCACGATCTTGGCTGAAACCTCCACCTCCCAGGTTCAAGTGATTCTCCTACCTCAGCCTCCTGAGTAGCTGCAGTTACAGGTGTGTGTCACCATGCCCAGCCAATTTTTTTTTTTTTTTTTGAGACATAGTCTCGCAGCACTGTCGCCAGGGCTGGAGTGCAGTGGCGCGATCTCTGCTCACTGTAACCTCTGTCTCCCAGGTTCAAGCGATTCTCCCGCCTCAGCCTCCCAAGTAGCTTGTATTACAGGCGCCCACCACCAAGCCCAACTAATTTTTTGTATTTTTAGTAGAGACAGGGTTTCACCATGTTGGTCAGGCTGGTCTCAAACTCCTGACCTCAGGTGATCCGCCCACCTCAGCCTTGCAAAATGCCGGGATTATAGGTGTGAGCCACCATGCCCAGCCCAAAGCCACTTACTGTCAAGAAAGCAGGGTGCCAGCACAGGCCTTGTCCCTGCAGACAGTACACCCACCGAGGGAAGGTCTTTCACCTTCCATATGATGACCCGGGTTCATATGTGGCTTTCTCCCTGAGTCAGCCCAGTGGTCCAGAAGCAGTTAGGCTGGCAAGCTCCCCTCCAGTGACAGCATGTGTCTATACTTGGGGACAATGGCCAACTGGGAAGGGATGTTTCATTAGAGGTTGCCAGAGCCTGTGACTAAGCAGGGACCCAGCCAGATCCAGCTCATCTCCCTACCTCCCTGTGTCTGCTCAACACCCAGAAAACTTCCACCCTGACTGACAGCGGAGGTGTCAGAGGCTGGGCCTGACCACAGGCTTCTCGTAGGAGCTCTAGGACACCAAGGGCTTGACACAGTGCTCAGCTGCCAACCCATCCCAAACCCCCAGACAGTCCAGGTGGGCACGATTGATGGGCATTTGCTTCTGGTGGAGAAGAGACAACACTTGATGATCCTGGAGAAGCCAGACCATGAGCTTCACTTTGTGATCCTGGCTCAGGCTGAACAGCACAGGTTAAGAATCAGAGTCCACAGTCAATCCCCACCACTGTTCTGGTTCTCGGTGGTAAGCTCAGGCTGTGCCAGGATGACCAAGGCTTAAACACAGTGACAGGCATCAGGCATTAATGCCCTCACCTGTAAGCCGAGATAATAACACACACTGGAAAAGCTATAGGATCATTCCTATAGCTTTTGATGGAAAGTTATATGGAAAGCTATATGGAAAGCTTTTGAGGAAAAGCTAAATGATGTCAATTGCCTAGCACTGGGCCTGACACATAGCGGGAGCTTAGGAAACAGCAATTCCTTTACTCCTACCCTCAGTTTCTTTCCCCAAAATAGCAGCTCACTCTGTTGGAAGGCTGGCGTGCAGTGGCACAATCATGGCTCACTGCAGTCTCAAGCTCCTGGGCTCAAGTAATCCTCCCACCTCAGCCTCCTGGGTAGCTGGGGCTACAGGTGCGTGACACCACACCTCATAAAGTTTTTGTTTTTATTATTATTTATTTTAGAGACGTGGTTTCACCACGTTGGCCAGGCTGGTCTCGAACTCCTGACCTCAGGTCATCTGCCCACCTTCGCCTCCCTAAATGCTGGGATTACAAGCGTGAGCCACCGCACCTGGCCAAGTTTTTATTTTCTGTAGACAGGGTCTCACTTCTGGAAGAGAACCATGGGGAAGAACAGAGAGGTTTGAACGAAGGAATGTGAGGTGTTTGGTTCTGTGGGATATGAGCCTCTCCTGTCATCCCAGAAAAACCCCCCTACTCCCTAAGTGACATCAAGGCTGTCAGGACCAGCTTTATGTTTGGGAATTGAATGTTGCCTTGGGAATTGATCATCACTCACTGCAGCCTCAAACTCCTGGGCTCAAGTGAACCTCCCACCTCAGCCTCCTGAGTAGCTGGGACTACAAGTGTGTACCAGGCTGAAGTGCACTCACCACAACCACTGCTTCCTGTGGTTCAAGCAATTCTCCTGCCTCAGGAGAATTTATCTTGAATTAAAGTCCTAGTTTTGATTATTAATGTGAACTGAACATTGTGGCTACTGCATTAAGTCTGTCCTGGTAACCAGATGGAATCCAAGGGCAAAGATTAGAAGACAGCTGTTTTATGATTTAACTCTGCTTCTTGACTATGGAAACTGCTTGTTCAATTCAAGTTTCACTTGCAAAGCACCAGGTAAAATCAATGACTACCACACAGTGCTTGATACAGCAGCCATTAAGACTATCGTTAATTATCTTGGTATATCCTCAGAGGCAGGTAGGAGCTGAATGTGAGGCTTTTTCCTTTAAGATAGGGTCTCATTCTGTCACCCAGACTGGAGTGCAGTGGTGCAAACACAGCTCACTGCAGCCTTGACCTCCCAGGCTCAATCCTCCTGCCTCAGCTTCCTAACTGGGACCCCAGGCACATGCCTGGCTAATTTTTATGATTTGTAGAGAGAGGGTCTCCCTGTGTTTCCTAGGCTGGTCTCGAACTCCTGGGCTTAGGCGATCCTCCCACTTTGCCCTCCCAGAGTGCTGGGATTCCAGGCGTGAGCCACACTGCACGGGCCAAATGGGAGGCTTCCCTAGCAGTCAAGTTGTTTGGGATGGCCCAAGTAGAAGGCTTAGGAGGTGGTGAGTTCCTCTTCTGTGGAGATGCTGACTTGGGAGGGATGTGAAGGAAACCGAGTTCCAGGTGTGGGAGTGAGTCTGAGAATCTGTGACTCCAGTTGATTGCTCATGGTCTCAACTCTACCCCTCGATAGAGGTGACTTCCGCCCTGGCCTCTCTGTTTCAATCCCCCATTTCCTTTTCTTTTTTCCTTAAATGAGACAAGGTCTTGCTCTGTCACCTGTGCCAGAATGCAGTGGCACAGTCATGGCTCACTGCAGCCTTGATCTCCCTAATGGCTTGAGCTCAAGCGATCGTTCTACATCAGCCTCTTGGGAAGTTGGGACTACAGACACACACACACCACTATGCCCAGAGAATTTTTGTACTTTTTTTTTTTTTTTTTTTTTTGGAGACAGTTTCGCTCTTGTTGTCCAGGCTGAAGTGCAATAGTGTGATCTAGGCTCATTGCAACCTCCACCTCCTGGGTTTAAGTGATTCTCCTGCCTCAGCCTCCTAGGTAGCTGGGATTACAGGCACCTGCTACCACACCCAGCTGATTTCTCACATTTTTAGTAGAGATGGGGTTTCACTATATTGGCCAGGCTGGTCTTGAACTCCCGACCTCAGGCAATCCATCTGCCTCCCAAAGTGTTGGGTTTACAGGTGTGAGCCACCGCGCCTGGCTGAATTTTTGTACTTTTTGTAGAGGTAGGGTTTTGCCATGTTACCCAGGCTGGTCCCGAAATCCTGAGCTTGATTGTCTGCCTTGACTGCTCAAAGTACTAGGATAACAGGCATGGGCGCAGCCCAGTCCACTGATAGTTCTATAGGGCTAACTCAGCATCACTCCCAATTCTAAAATGGAGCTCTTTATTTTTCCTCCAGCCAGCTCTCCTTTGGCATAACCCGACTTCCCTCTTTCAGTATGTATTTCTCACATTCCTTTCATTCATTCCTCAAACCCAGATGAGCACAGACTAACCCATTCTTCCCATGAGACCTCTCCCACACTGGTCCTACCCTCTCCATTTCTATGGCCACCACCATAATTCAGACCTTTGTCACCTCATAAAACAGATTCCTAAACAATCTCCCTGCCCTCCTTTTTTTTCTTCCCTGGGAATCCTTAGCATACAAGGTCTGTCTAATATTCCGCAAACACAGTTCTGGAGGTGTCATAAAAGTCTTCGATTGGCCAGGCATGGCGGCTCATGCCTGTAATCTCGGCACTTTGGGAGGCTGACTCCGGCAGACCACTTGAGGTCAGGAGTTCGAGACCAGCCTGGTAAACATGACGAATCCCTGCCTCTACTAAAAATACAAAAATGAGCTCGGCATGGTGGTACACACCTGTAATACCACCTACTCAGGAGGCTGAAGCAGGAGAATTGCATGAGCCTAGAGAAGGAGGCTGCAGTGAGCTGAGATCATACCACCGTATTCCAGCTTGGGCAACAGAGTGAGACTCCTATCTAAAAAAAAAAAGCCTTCCCAAGAAATGAAATACAAACTTCTCAGCTAACATTCACAGGACCAGCATGATCTAGTTTTTTCCCAACCTGCTGTTTCCAGCTGTACCTAAGACCATTTAACTCTCCCCAAATTCACTGAGGCCCACTCTCAGCCTAGTTGCAAGTTGGACAAAAAAGACAGAGACGAAAGGCTTAGTACCTGGCTCCAAGGTGCTCAGTTCTAACGACAAGACAGAGGGGTAAATAATTACCAGAGGACACAGTCAGTGATAAGATAAAGGACACTGCCTGTCCTAACATCCCTACTGCAAAATAAATGACCTATACCCTGCTCCCTGAATACTGGCCTGTGCTTTTTACCCCCCGCCAGGTTATTTGGCTTTTTTTCCTCCTTTCCTGTCTAAACATTTCCCATTATTAAATGCCCAGGCCCTAGTGTCCCTCCTTTGAGAATTCCAATTCCCAGGCAAGGGATCTCTCCCTCCTCTGGAGTTGAATGTTCCACTGAGAAACACCTACTTTTCCAGCATGTCTCAGCCTATCTGCTCTGTGTGTGTGTGTGCGCGCGCGCACGCACACCTTTTTTTTTTTGAGATGGAGTTTTGCTTATCACTCAGGCTTGAGTGCAATGGCATGATATTGGCTCACAGCAACCTTCACCCCCTGGGTTCAAGCGATTCTCCTACCTCAGACTCCAGAGTAGTTAGGACTACAGGTGGGCACCACCACGCTGGGCTAATTTTTGTATTTTTAGTAGAGATGGGGTTTCACCATATTGGCCAGTCTGGTCTCGAACTCCCAGCTTCAAGTGATCTGCCCACCTCAGCCTCCTAAAGTGCTGGGATTACAGGCATGAGCTACCATGCCTGGCGGTGTTTTTAAATTTTAAAAATATAGAGATGGGGTCTTGCTATGTTGCCCAGGCTGGTCTCACACTTCTGACCTTAAGTGATCCTCCCACCTTGGCCTCCCAAGGTGCTGGTATTATAGGCATGACCCACCACATCCAGCCACATCTCAGATTTGGAAGATCCTCTCTCACACAGCACCTACCCCCAGCCCAATCCTGGGTTAGATCTATCTCCTCTGCGTCCCTATAGCAATTCACACTTCTATTGTTGTTTATTTGTGCTGCTTGCAATTTACTTGTCTCTCCCCAGACTCCAAGCTCCTTGAAGGCAGAGAATGTGTAGATCCTGTTCACAGTTGAATACTCAGTTCCCAAATTGGGCTGGCAAATTTTTTCAAAAAAAAAAAAAAAAAAAAAAATATATATATATATATATATATATTGAGATGGAGTCTCCCTCTGTCACCCAGCCTAGTGGCTCAATAATTTCGGCTCACTGCAATCTCCACCTCCCAAATTCAAGCAATTCTCCTGCCTCAGCCTCCCAATTAGCCGAGATTACAGGCGAATGCCACCACACCCGGCTAATTTTTTGTGTTTTTAGTAGAGACAGCGTTTCACCATGTTGGCCAGGATGGTCTCGATCTCCTGACCTCATAATCAACCTGCCTTGGCCTCCCAAAGTGCTGGGATTACATGTGTGAGCCACTCGGCCCAGCCAAAACTTTTTTCCTTCTAAAAATGAAATATAGAGATAGGGTCTTGCTATGTTGCCCAGGTTGGTCTCAAACTCCTGGGCTCAAGCGATCCTTTGGCCTCGGCATCCCAAAATGCTGGGATTACAGGGGTCAGCCACTGCCCCCAGCCAGGCTGGCATATCTTAGCAGTTCAATAAAGACGTGGAAGAGGCCGGGCACGGTGGCTCACGCCTGTAATCCCAGCTCTTTGGGAGGCCGAGGCAGGTGGATCACGAGGTCAGGAGATCGAGACCATCCTGGTCAGCATGGTGAAACCCCGTCTCTACTAAAAATACAAAAAATTAGCTGGGCATGGTGGTGCGTGCCTGTAATCCCAGCTACTCGGGAGGCTGAGGCAGGAGAATTGCCTGAACCCAGGAGGCGGAGGTTGCGGTGAGCCGAGATCACGCCATTGCACTCCAGCCTGGGTAACAAGAGCGAAACTTCGTCTCAAAAAAAAAAAAAAAAAAAGACGTGGAAGAGAGGAAAGAGTACAGCAGTCGCCGTGAACTCTTGTATCGATACCTTTAGCACTTCTGCTGTTATTGTCACTCCTCTTTTTCCCAACCACTGGCCCCAGGCTACCTTAGTCATTGGTCCCAGCTGGGTTCATACATGCCTCTATCAGGGTGGCAACCTGTGGCACATCGATTGGCTCCACTTGACTGTGAAACTTTTTCAAGGTAAGGACTGTGTCTGAGACATTTCTGTATGCCCAGAAAATAGCACGGGGGGACAGAATGAAGCTCATAATTTAGAGATTTAGGCTGAGCGCAATGGCTCACGCCTGTAATTCCAGCACTTTGGGAGACACAGGCAGGCGATCACTTGAGGTCAGGAGTTCAAGACCAGCCTGATCAACATGGTGTAACCCCATTTCTACTAAAAACATAAAAAATTAGCCGGGTGTGGTGGCGCACGCCTGTAGTCCCGGCTATTCAGGAGGCTGAGGCAGGAGAATCGCTTGAGCCTGGGAGGAGGAGGTTGCAGTGAGCCAATATCGTGCCATTGTAATCCAACCTGGGCTACAGAGCGAGACTCCGTCTCAAAAATAAATTCATAGATTTAAATGACAAACTCCTTGTGAGCAGGGAATTCTACTCGACTTTCTGTCTGCATTAACTCTGAGCATATCCACTAGGCCTCACCCACAGGGTCTTTATTTGCACAGCAGAAACAGTGGGACCGCGTTCAGAGCACTGCTGGGCAGGCGAGAGAAGGTAGGAACTGTATGACCACGGAAATTGTTGTCCCTACAACCTACTTGCTCATCCGGAACACAGAGTAGCGGTCCTCTAAAGCTCGCAGGGCTGGAGGTCGCCATTATCAGCAGTGGCGTCGCTATAAAACTTTGTAAACCTGAACGCAAGGGTCTCTGCAACTTGGAGGGCGACGGCCCAGATCTGAGAACACGGCCCCTTCCTCCCACCCCGCCCAAGGACTCTCAGCCTCCCCTGGACCTGCCTTTTCGGAGCTCAGAGCCCTCTCTGGCCTCTAGGGGCAGGAGGGATGGGTTTGGCTGAGGTCTGGGGCTCGAGTCTGAGACGCACTCCAACTCCCGGCTCCGAGCCTCTGCCTGGGGCCCCACCTGGAAAAATGGCTCCTCTAAGTCGCTTCCAGCCTAAAGCCCGTTCTCTTCCACCTCTCGGGTGCGAACTGTCCCTCCCACTGCGACCGCAGGTCCCCCACCGGCCACACAGACTGCCACGCTAAGCCTCAGCAAAACACCTGAGCGGCCAAGCGCGTCCCGGGGCCTTCCTTTCCGACTCCCGGAAGTAGCCGTGATCTCACGAGATCAGGGAGGTGAACGCAACCGGAAGTCCTGTCACTCTCGCGAGGCCCCACGGAACGGACTCTGGAGCGCTGCGCAGTGTGGAGGTCGTTGGAGTCACTTGCCGGTCTCCAGCTCCTGTGCCTGCCGGTCCGCGCCCCGCCCGCTCCAGCCATGCTCTCCTCCCTCGCCCGGCCTGCCAGCGCCGCTCTCCGCCGCAGCTTCAGCACCTCTGCCCAGGTAAACCCGACGAGGGGCGGGCTGCATGCGGAGGCCCCCCGGCCCGGGCCACGTGCGTCCCTGGTTCGCGGGCAGCTCTGACCCTCTCCAGGCCAGCCTGGACCGCAGGCTGGAGGCTGTGGCGCCCGGTACAGGCCCTGACACTGGCAGGGACGTACCGGGGAGAAAGCTGGGGAGAAGGGGACGAGGTAGTCCCGCTCCAGGGCTGGTGCATTTGGCAGGGGTCCCCCAGAGGGCCTGCTCTTGGCCTGCACGCCTTCAAGGTTGGGAAACCAAGGCTCTGGATCTGAAAGTAAACTTACGTTTTTTCTGCAGCTTTCCATTGCTTTGACGTAGCTCCTTCCTGCATCCGTGTGAGTGTGCGTGAATAAAAGAAATCGTGTAATTTTCAACTCCATAGTATGGACAAACCGAGGCACCGAGGCTAGAGAACTGGGCCAGGTTTACACAGCCATTTGGCCAGAGGATTAAAAGTCAGCTCTTCTGACCTGAAGATGGCTTCCTCTTAACCTTTTTGAAGGATCTCTTCCGTTGTAGGCGGGACTGAGCAGGCCTCCAGGTGTCTTAACACGGTGCTGGACTCGGCCCGCGACCACTTAAGCCAAAGCTATTTTTAGCCGTCTTCTAGGACGGTGGTTCTTAAACTCTGCTGTGTATCAGAATCACCTGAAAGCTAATAAAGAACAAAGGCCTGGGCTCATTGAAGAAGCGTAAGACCAGGGTTTCTGCATTTTTACCAAGTGAATCGAATTAAACCTAAATTTGAGTACCCAAGAGGTGCCTGCGTTGCCCTTTAATTACGACGCCCAAGAGGGGGATCATTTTAAAGGGGAATCCAAATTTATCATTGAAGTTCTCATTCCAGTTTCCTGTACATCTAGTTCACTTGAAAAATAAATACAAAGCTCCTGGATTTATGGCTACTTCCCATACCCTTCGCAAGTTGATAATATCATAAGTCAAAAGGCGAGTTTTTAACTTTGCATATTTTCAACTTGCAGTGGGTTCCCACAGGCGACCCCATCATAAGTTGCCAACAACGCTGCTGGGGATACCAAGATTAAGTGACAAGTGGCACTTGGGACAGAAATTAGTAAACTTAGGACAGGTGGAGGCGATGAAGGTCTATGGTGAGGTGTGGGGGAGGGGCAGCTGACAGGGAAGAATGATGTCCAGGGAGTGGTTAAGGTGTTTTTTTGTTTATTTGTTTGTTTGTTTTTGTGAGACAGAGTTTCGCTCTTGTTGTCCAGGCTGGAGTGCAGTGGTGCAATCTCGGCTCACCGCAACTTCCGCCTCCTCGGTTCAAGCGACTCTCCTGCCTCAGCCTCCTGAGTAGCTGGGATTACAGGCATGCACCACCATGCCCAGCTAATTTTGTATTTTTTAGTAGAGACAGGGTTTCTCCATGTTGGTCAGGCTGGTCTTGAACTCCCAACCTCAGGTGATCCACCCGCCTCGGTCTCCCAAAGGGCTGGGATTATAGGCATGAGCCACTGTGCCCGGCCTGTGGTTGAGTTTGGGTAGGATTTTCAGATATTCGACATATTTATTGAGCTAGGTACTGGAAATACAGTGGTGAACAAAACACAGAAGTCTGCTTTCATGGAAATTACTAGATATTTTACTGTACTCCCTTCTTATAAGGTATCTTAAAATAGTGATGAACACACAAGAAAAATGGGGATTGTGGGGTACTTGTGTTAGGGAAGAGGCGACCAATTTTATTTATTTATTTATTTTTGAGACAGAGTGTCATTCTGTCGCCCAGGTTGGAGTGCAGTGGTATGATCTTGGCTCACTGCAACCAACTCCTGGGCTCAAGCGATCCTCCTGCCTCAGCCTCCTGAGTAGCTGGGATCCACAGGTGTGGGCTATGACACCTGCCTAATTTTTGTATTTTTAGTAGAGATGGGGTTTTGCCATGTTGGCCAGGTTGGTCTAGAACTTCTGACCTGAGGTGATCCACCCACCCCAGCCTCCCAAAGTGCTGAGATTATAGGTTTGAGCCACCACTCCTGGCCCAGAAGATTTAATTATTTATTTTTTAAGGAAATGGAATCTTGTGCCTCTGCTGGAGTGCAGTGGCTCCATCATGGCTCACAGCAGCCTCAACTCCTGGGCTCAAGTGATCTCCCATTTCAGCCTCCTGAGTAGCTGAGACTACAGGTGCACAGCACCGGGCCAGCTAGATATTTGAGCATGGAAGTGAAGGATTAAGACTTTGATTTGGGGGAAGGGTGCTTTGGAGGTATCGCTGAGTACCTAAGTTAGATAATGGAATAGAACGAAGAGAAGGAATGGGTCAGGAGGGTGGTTGAGCTGACAAGTTCTTCATGTCTTGACTTGATGTCTCTGATAAGGAAGAAGGCAGCGGCAGAGGATGGTTCTAAAAGTTTACGTTTAGCGAACACAAGTGCTATTGGGGATGAGGGATGGAGGGAGGGGGGGCAGGATAAATGGACAGTTGGGTTTGTGGAACCCATGGAATGCCTAACAACTGAGAATGCAGTTTAAGAGTCCCAAAGATTGAAGATGTGGGAGTGAGAGTTGAAGATCCAGAAGTGGGTGAGGCTGCCCGACCTCAGGTTCTGAGCGGGTCTGACAGGTTCAAGTTTCCGGGCAGTCAGGGGTTCACCTTTTTTGAAACGGAGTCTTACTCTGTCACCAGGCTGGAGTGCAGTAGCACAATCTCGGCTCACTGCAACTTCTGCCTCCTGGGTTCAAGCAATTCTCCGGCCTCAGCCTCCTGAGTAGCTGGGACTACAGGTGTGCACCACCATGCCCAACTAATTTTTGTATTTTTAGTAGAGACGGTTTCACTGTGTTGACCAGGATAATCTCGACTTCTTGACCTCATTATCCACCTGCCTCGGCCTCCCAAAGTGCTGGGATTACAGTTTGTCACTGGCAGCTACCTGCCTGCCTGCCAGGAACAGGCTCCACTTATCATTTGTGAGTTTGGATTGGAAACAAGCTCCCCTGGGGGTGGCTGGAATTTTGGTCAGACCTTGAGTGAGACCCAGAGGGGAGCCTTTGAATATTTGAATAATGGGAGTGATTGCTGGATGCGGGGTTGGATCACTTTCACCCCATCACTTTCCTAACTGTCCCAAGCTGAAATGTCCAGGGCCAGCTGCTACTTTTGTTGAAAAATGCACACTTTGAATGAAGAGACCTTCCAAACAGGCTTTGTGTGAGCAACATGGCTGTTTATTCACCTGGGTGCAGGTGGGCTAAGGCCGGCATTAGCAAAGGGCAGTGGGATAGGAGTTGGTTTTATAGGTTTGGGTAGTTTTTTGGGGGGCGGGGGTGTTGCAGAGTAAGATCAGTTACAGTGGTGGGGGGTAGGGGCAAGGGAGTATACACGACCACAAGTTCAGTTACAATGGCACGGTTGGGTGAGGGGCTTGTATGGGGAAGCTCCAAAGCTGGGCCGTTACGGACAATGGCGAACGCAGGTTGGGGGTGGGAGACATCGGCCGAGGCAAGCAGGACTTAGACTTTCAGGCTCCAGGCTTGCATATGGAGACCTGACAACTTTGCTACTTGTTCTTCTGATGATCCCGATATGAAGCAGTGATTCTCAAACTGTTTGGCATCAAAATTAGCTGGGGAAGATGGCAAAAATGCCAAGGCCTAAGCTCTATCCCGCTACCAGGAGCCTAGTCCTGGGTAGGCTTCGTTAACTCAGCAGGTGATTCTGATACACACCTAAGCTGGAGAACCGGTGTGAGATACTGGAGCCCAAGATGACAGATCCGACTCACCTAGGAGGGATGGAGCCTTTCGCAGTGTGCATTCCCCCGTTAGGCAGCTCCACATCCTGCCTTAGGCTCCAGCTGGAAGTTGCTTCCCTGATTCCCCATCCCTGCAGCGAGTTGATTGCCCTGCCCCCATCTTCCCTTTGCACCAGGGGCTCTTGTGACAGTCTTCTCTCAGCTCCTAAAGCATCTCATTACCAGTCTCCTACAGAGCCAGCAGGGGTCTTCCTGCAACCTCAGTTACTGGAAGGGGCTGTTGCTAGGCACTCAGTGTGTGTTTGTAGTTTTTAAAGCTGCAGGTTGAAGGTAAGGCTGCTATTACCAGTCCAGCTGCCTGATGGAGTCAAGTTTGTTCATCTTTCAGGAGGGTTTTGAAGTACACTGAGGATCACAGCCTCTATAGACATAAATTCCCCCCATTCGAAAGTAGACCTTTGGTCCGGGCTCAGTGGCTCACGCCTGTAATCCCAGCACTTTGGGAGGCCGAGGCGGGTGGATCACGAGGTCAAGAGATCGAGACCATCCTGGTCAACATGGTGAAACCCCGTCTCTACTAATACAAAAAATTAGCTGGGCACGGTGGCGCGTGTCTGTAATCCCAGCTACTCAGGAGGCTGAGGCAGGAGAATTGCCTGAACCCAGGAGGCGGAGATTGCGGTGAGCCGAGATCGCGCCATTGCGCTCCAGCCTGGGTATCAAGAGCGAAACTCCGTCTCAAAAAAAAAAAAAAAAAAAAAAAAAAAAAATACAAAAAAATTAGCTGGGCGTGGTGGCGCATGCCTGTAGTCCCAGCTGCTCAGGAGGCTGAGGCAGGAGAACTGCTTGAACCCGGGAGGCAGAGGTTGCAGTGAGCCGAGATTGTGCCACTGTACTCCAGCCTGGTGACAGAGCAAGCCTCTATGTCTCCAAAAAAAAAGAAGTGGACCTTTGGAATGAAGGTCCATAATTCTACCAGAATGACACCGATACAAATACAATGATTGTATCTTGCTTCGGCAACTGCAGTAAAAAGAGGCCCAGTGCGATATTTTGGCAGGATAGCATGTGAATCCTTTTCATTCTCATTTCATCCTAAGAGTCCTTTCTCTGTGCCTCTTTTTAGAACAATGCCAAAGTATCCGTGCTAGGGGCCTCTGGAGGCATTGGGCAGCCCCTTTCGCTACTCCTGAAGAACAGCCCGTTGGTGAGCCGCCTGACCCTCTATGATATCGCGCACACACCCGGAGTAGCTGCAGATCTGAGCCACATTGAGACCAAAGCAACTGTGAAAGGTACTGGGCGCGCTGACCCTAGAGACCTGCATCCTCTCCCCACTAGGCCAGGATCTGAGTTTTGAGTAGGATTCTTAGATGAAGCTAGACACTTAGAGACTTGGGGTTTCCGTGTTTTACTTTTAAATTTTACAAGCGATTACACCCTTTTAGACTTGGGTCTATTAAAATTGAAACGGCAGTGTCTTAGAAATGCGAGGGAGCCTAATCATCCCATTTTCTACTTTTTCTTTATTTTTATTTTATTTTATTTTATTTGAGACAGAGTCTCGCTCTGTCACCCAGGCTGGAGTGCAGTGGCGTGATCTCGGCTCACTGCAATCACCACCTTCTGAGTTCAAGCAATTCTCCCGCCTCAGCCTTCTGAGTAGCTGGGATCACAGGTGCGAACCACCACGCCTGGCTAATTTTTGTATTTTCAGTAGAGATGGGGTTTCACCATGTTGATCAGACTGGTCTCAATCTCCTGACCTCATAATGTGTCCACCTCAGCCACCCAGAGTGCTGGGATTACAGGCATGAGCCACCATGGCTGGCCCCATTTTCCACTTTTTCTAATTTGGAATGTAGTATGAGGCTGGGGAAGAGGGAAGTGTTGGGAACTCTGGTGAGGATTTGGGGCCAGTAAGGTGGTGTTCCCAGCTGTGGGCCACCTTCCCTCCATCCCAGGGTTGTCTTGATAGCCTCTCAGAAAGCACAGCCTCTTAGAGAAATCTCCCCATCCGCTGAAGGCAGTGTCGGATATCCAGTAAACGTTGTCAAATAAATTGTTCATTGGACTTGGTGCAGCGGCTCACGCCTGTAATCCCAGCACTTTGGGAGGCCAAGTCAGGAGGATTGCTTGAGCCCAGGAGTTCAAGACCAGCCTGGGTAACATGACCAGCTTCATCTCAACACAAAAATACAAAAATTAGCCAGACGTGGTAGTGGGCATCTGTGGTCCCAGCTACTTGGGAGACTGAGATGGGAGGATTACTTGAGTCCAGGAGGTTGAGGCTCCAGTGAGCCCTGATGACACTACTGCACTCTAGCCTAGGTGAGAGGGCGAGACCCTGTCTCAAAAAAAAAAAAAAAATCATTCATAATTATGTATATGTATATATGCTGCTTATTTAACCTTCACAATTTTTTTTTTTTTTTTTTTGAGTCAGAGTGTCTTGCTCTGTCTCCTAGACTGGAAAATAGGGCGCAATCTTGCCTCACTGTAATCTCTCCTTCCTGGATTCAAGTGATTCTCCTGCCTCAGCTTCCTAAGTAGCTGAGACTACAGGCATGTGCCACCATGCTTGGCTAATTTTTGTGTTTTTAGTAGGGACAGGGTTTCACCATGTTGACCAGGCTGGTCTCAAACTCCTGACCTCAAGTGATTCACTTACCTCGGCCTCCCAAATTACTGGGATTATAGGCGTGAGCAACTGCGCCCAGCCCAAATCCTTGATTAAATCATTGTTAAAGCTGTAAGTTATCATGTCTTATGGCCCTACTGTTGACCATTGGCTGTCTGCTATTTTCTTCTATAAATATATATATATTAATGTAAGTTGCAGTACAGATGTTTATCTTTACATCTTGTTTCTTAGAGTTCTAAACATAGAGTTAGTAGGTATAAATATTCAAAGCTTTTACTGTGAAGTTCCAAATTGCTGTCCAGAAAGGTTCTACCAATTTCTTTCCCCGTGGACAGCATATGAGGATACCATGTCTGATGGTGTTTACATGAGTCTGCAGTTGGTGTAAACAACTGGAGAGGCTGCCTGACAAATCAAATGTTCATGCACCTTCCAGAGTTCTCTGAACGGCTTTGCCCATTTTCTTTTTTTTTTTTTTTGAGATGGAGTTTTGCTCTTGTTGCCCAGGCAATAGCGAGATCTTGGCTCACTGCAACCTCCACCTTCCACATTTAAGCAATTCTCCTGCCTCAGCCTCCCGAGTAGCTGGGATTACAGGCATACACCACCCTACCTAACTAACTTTGTATTTTTAGTAGAGAGATGAGGTTTCTCCATGTTGTTTAGGCTGGTCTCAAACTCCCGACCTCAAGTGATCTGCCCGCCTTGGCCTCCCAAAGTGCTGGGATTCCAGGCATGAGCCACCATGCCCGGCCAGATTTGCCCATTTTCTTTTGGGCCATATATTTGAGTTTCTGAAGCCCCCTGCAATAAGGAAAAAGTCAAGATCAAAGCAGATTTTGGATATTGTGGCAAATTTCACTGAAATCTTTGAAAACATACTTTTTCCTTCAGATGATAGGAGTGAACCAAATGGTAATATTTAGAGTCTGTCAGCACAGGGTGTTTTCTTTCCTGGCCTTCAGTGCCTTCTGATCAAGGAGTTTGGATTGGCAAACTCGCTTATGCCTGTAATCCCAGTGCTTTGGGAGGCCAAGGTGGGTAGATCGCTTGAGGTCAGGAGTTCAGAACCAGCCTGGCCAACATGGTAAAACTCCTTCTCTACTAAAAATACAAAAATTAGCCAAACATGGTGGTGCATGCCTGTAATCCCAGCTACTCAGGAAGCTGAAACAGGAGAATCACATGAACCCGGGAGGTGGAGGCTGCAGTGAGCCGAGATCACACCACTGCACTCCAGCCTGGGGGACAGAGCAAGACTCCATCTCAAAAGAAAAAGGAGTTTTCATCAGGGTGGTGGTGAGTGGGAATGAGCAGCTCGAATTCTAACCAGAGTAAGAACGCCAAGAGTGACTTACAAGTGCTCACGAGTAGGATGAAGACGAGCAGCGGCTCAGCTTGCTTTTGTGGAAACCTGGAGGGCTGACCCATCCTAGATGAGGCCTGGGCAGGGAGAGGCCGGGGAAAGCGGGTAAAAGGGGAGGATTCCTGCCACAGGGATTGTCCGCTCACAGGGCGGCAGTCAGCAACAGAAGGAAGACGTTACAGGCGGGGCCTTCTAGCCTTTCTTGAGGCCATTAGTTGGCATTAAGGCCAGGGGCTGAGCTTTCCAGGCTACTCCGAATCAGAAGAGGTGAAATTTCTCTTGTGGGATGTTTGTTCTAGGCTACCTTGGACCTGAACAGCTGCCTGACTGCCTGAAAGGTTGCGATGTGGTAGTTATTCCGGCTGGAGTCCCCAGAAAACCAGGTTTGTGTTTGAAAGCCTTGTCTGGTACCTCCCCAGGTGAAGATGTGGGGATTAAATCTATTTTCTATTAAAAATGGATTTAATCTGATTGCTTCGTTGCCTGAAAAATGGCACCAGCTCCTGTTGCCTGTGGGGCAAAGGTCACATCTCTTGGTTGGCCTGGGGTCAAAGTCCTCTTGCCATTCTCCTTGTGCCTCTGTGCACAGAACGCCCTTCCCTCTCCTCGGCCCCACTCTCCCTTGGGGGTTCTTATTAACCCTTGATGATTCTTCTCAGATGTTGTCCTCCCTGCTTCCTTTCCCCGATCGACTCCCACGGACCTCTCTTCTGGGACTCATCATCCTGGATCGTTTACCCTACAAGAGAGACTGACTTGAAACGGGGACCTTGGGTGGCTAAATTTCCTGTAACAGCTGGTGCTCAGTACATGCCGCCTGTCTGGAAATGTGTTGTGTTCTCTGTTAACATCTTACATTGGATCATTTCTAGGCATGAGCCGGGACGACCTGTTTAACACCAACGCCACGATTGTGGCCACCCTGGCTGCTGCCTGTGCCCAGCACTGCCCTGAAGCCATGATCTGCGTCATTGCCAATCCGGTGAGTGTGGCGGCGCCCAGCTCTCGCAGCTGTGGCAGGCACATAGGCGCCGGCAGTGCGTGAGAAGCTTATGATTTGCAACAGAGGCTGCTGATGTGCTGGGGGGTTGGGGGGTACACAGATGAATGAGCTCAGCTGGAGAGGTCAGGTGCACTAAGCAGAGGCCCTTCCGTGCATTTCCTGAGGACTCCTCCCGGCATTAACTGAAGGAGAGCTGTAACAGCCAGCCAGCCAGCCAGCCTCGGGCTTTGGGCAGATCCATGTCTCTCTCTGCTTTAGTTTCCCCACCTGAAGATTGTGGTGGCCTGCTGATTCCCTTTTTATTATACAACAGCCCCTACTTATCAGAGGGAAATGCCTTCCTTCCAAGAGCCCAGTAGGTGCCTGAAACTGTGGGTAGTACTGAACCCTGTATGTACCGTGTGTTTTCCTAGGCATACACACCTGTGATAAGTTAGTTTATAAACAAGGCACAGTGAGAGATTAACAACAACTTATAATAAAACAGTCATAACAAGATACTATAATAAAAGTGATTTCCTTCCCTTTCGTCAGGAACTTTTACCTTCTCGCTTAGGGGAGGTACTTTATGGCTTCTCTGCTTTATCCAAATTGCCAGCATCACTACTCTTGTGTTTGGGGCTGTTAAAAGGTGAAATAAGACAACTGGAACACAAACATCGTGATCACTCAGCAGCTGCTCTGATAACCAAGATGGTTCCTAAGTGACTCAGGGGCAGGTGGTGTAGACAGCATGGGTATGCTGGGCAGAGGGTCGGCCTCTGTCCTGGGTGGGATGGAGTGAGAGTGCAGGTGGTGTAGACAGCTGGGTATGCTGGGCAGAGGGTTGGCCTCTGTCCTGGGTGGGATGGAATGAGAGTGCAGGTGGTGTAGACAGCATAGGTATCCTGGGCAGAGGGTCAGCCTCTGTCCTGGGTGGGATGGAGTGAGAGTGCAGGTGGTGTAGACCGCTGGGTATGCTGGGCAGAGGGTTGGCCTCTGTCCTGAGTGGGATGGAGTGAGAGTTCATCCTGCTACTTGGGATGGCATGCAGTTTATTTTTCGTTTATTCGATTTTTTTTTTTTTTTTAAATGAAGTCTTGCTTGCTCGCCCAGGCTGGAGTGCAGTGGGGCGATCTCAGCTCACTGCAACCTTTCCCTCCCGGTTTCAAGCGATTCTCCTGCCTCAGCCTCCTGAGTAGCTGGGATTACAGGCAGGCACCACTACGCCCAGCTAATTGTATTTTTAGTAGAGACGGCGTTCCACCATGTTGGCCAGACTTGTCTTGGACTCCCAACCTCAGGTGATCTGCCTGCCTCAGCCTCCCAAAGTGCTGGGATTTACAGGTGCAAGCCACTGCACCTGGCTGGTTTAAAACCCATGAATTCTTTATTTCTGGAATTTTCCATTTAATAATTTCAGACCTCAGTTGACTGCTTGTAATTAAAACAGCAGAAAGTAAACCATGGATAAGGTGGGACTCCATTCTACTCAGTATTTGCATTCCCGGTCCCCTGTCATCCCCATCCCCTTACCCACACACAGTCTCAGGCGCACACAGCCACCCCAAGCCCCGCTCACTGGTTTTTGCAGGTAGCTGCTTACTCAGAAACATTGAGTGCCTTGCCCTCATCGAGAGCGTGGCCATGGTTCCCCAGCCTGACCTTCAGGGCCTCGTGCTCACTTGCTAAACAGCAGCTGGAGAAGAGGGTCCTGCTTTCCCCAAAAGCTCGCCCTCCTCGGGGTGGTGGGTCACACGTAGAGAGCTGCTGCTCCCTCTGTTGGGGAGCTAAGCAGTGCCTAACAGAAACCTTGCTGTTATGTCCCCTTCCGGCGTCCCGGGTGACGTGTTCAGCACTCACCCTGTGTGAAGTCATTTAGCCTTTACAACGACTTGATGAGGTGGTCGTTTCCCCCACTTACAGATGAAAAATACTGGTCCCGGAGAGTTAGGGTGACCTGCACAGGGTTGCAGCACGGAGGGACAGAGCTGCCGGTGGGCCTGCTTCCTTGGCGCACGCAGCCACTGGGCGCCGCTCTCCCAGCAGGAGCCGCCATTCCACTGTGAGGCCTGGCCGGGCAGAAGGTAGCCCAGGGAGCCATCATCACACATTTCAGTAGATCGCTGAAGGTCCACCAAGGGAAGAAGCATCCTCTACAGTAAAGGGTTTCTTTGTTCACAGGGTGTGGCCTGTCAGTGTAGCGGGTGGCTTGCCAGTACACAGAGTTATCAGACAGGGCGGTTTAATGTGGCATCTTTGGACTCGTTAGTGGTCTGACGTTCTCTGGCTTGGCCCTGCTCTCGGAACCCGGGGCAAGTCACACCTGTCTCTTGGATGTCGTAGGTCAACTCCACCATCCCCATCACAGCAGAAGTTTTCAAGAAGCACGGAGCATACGACCCCAACAAGATCTTTGGCGTGACGACCCTGGACATCGTCCGAGCCAACACCTTTGTCGCAGAGCTGAAGGTAAGGGCAGCGTGGGTGTTGCTTAGGTGACCTTTCTGAACGTCTCCCGCCACCCCTGCCCATTTACGGGCATGGAAGACACCAGGGCATGCTCAGGTCACATGTCACTTGGGGGTTTTCAGTGTTTCTAGAGCTCGCTCCCTTAGTGGAAGCAGCCCCTGTGTTTCCTGTGGGATCCAGGCAACCGGCCCCTGCTGGCATCAACCCTGGCTCATGGCTCTCTTCCTTCTCCCAGAGAGCGCTGCGGCTTCAGACCTTCTCTGGGGTTCTCAGTGGCTGGACTTGGACAGTGCTCCCCCAGTCCTCCCCTTTCTCCTTGCTTCTGAAAACTGGTCCTAGGAGGATTCACCTGCTGGCCACTAGATAAAGCATGGTAAAATGAGCAAACATGAAGAACTGAGGAAAGCGCCAGAAGTCTTGAGGCATCAAAATTGTCATTGGCCCTGGTCCCTGGCACTGCCTTTTTCAGGTTGCCCATGGTAGCTCACCCTGGAGAGTCCGGGCCTGGCCAGGTGCTTGGCCCTTGGGCTGCTGGACCGAGGCTGAGCTGCTGGGGGCTTGAGGTCGTCTTGGTTTGGTGCCAGCGCTGGGTCTGGAGTCCTTGCACAGCCTGCTTTCCACTGGCTTCCATTGTGGAGCCCGCAGAGCCACTTCCTTTGGCCCCAGAAAGTATTCCTCTTGCACTTCACGCCGTTTCGTTCTGACGGCAGATTTGAGGCTGTCGGGCGCTCAGTGTGGTGGAAGTGCACGCCGGCACCCTCGGCCTTCACTTTACTCCCGAGGGCCGGGCAGGTCTGCTTCTGAGGAATTAGAGGTGCCCCACTGTAATGCACACGGCAGTACACGTCTATTCAAAAGGCATGGCCCCAGGCCTTGAAGTTCCATGGAATGGGAGAAACACTTGAATTTAAGAGACAGTTTAAGCCTGGTGTGGTGGCTCAGGCCTGTCATCCTAGCACTTTGGGAGGCTGAGGTGGGAGGATCGCTTGAGCCTGGGAGTTCGAGACTGCAATAAGCTGTGATTGTGCCACTGCATTCCAGCCTGGGTGACAGCAAGACCCTGTCCCCCCAAAAAAAAAGACAGTTTGAGTGACCAGGTCAGTGCAGGTAAGTAGAGTTCCCCTGTGATGGCCACAGTCTGGAAGTGGACACACCAGCCAGTGTCCTGCCTCCACCTCCAGAGGCGCATCCCCCGGCGTCCTGGAGGCAACAGCATTCATTCTCATGAGCTCTCGGGGCTGGGCAAGCCCCAGGCCCTAGTCCTGCCCTGCACCACAGCTGCCACTAGCTACATGGGGGGGGTCCCTTGCGAGATCCCCTGTCCCCCACCTCCAACGTTGAAGTGGACTGTCATTACCCTGGTTGCCTGACATTCTGGAAATTTCCTGGATTGTATCAAAATGAATATCCTTAAACTTGCGGTGTCTGGTTCCTCCCTCATCCTCTCACCCGTCGTATTCCCTTTCAACATAGCTCCCGGACCCCCCAGGCCGATGCCAGGCTCCCCTTTGCTGCAAAGCCTCCTTTTCCTCCTGTCTTAGGAAAATCCATTCTAGGAGTCTTGTATTCGAGGACAAGCTTCTGGAAAGCAGAACTGTGTCCCTTCAGCTCTCCATCCCTGGTGACCACACAGTGCCCGCACGTGTGTGCTTACACACCGCCAGCTAAGCTAAGCCTCTCGGGTCTTTGGCTCTCAGCTCCATGAAGCTAATCCTGCTTTGCCCGCGCATGAGGCCAGTCCTCCCTCTCCCAGGCCAGGCTTCTTTCCCAACCTAGGGCTGGGCTCTCAGCAGGCATGGCCATCGGGGCAAGTGGCTGCCCCTCTCCCTACCAGCACTCCCAGCGGGTTATTGTCTGTTTCAAGAAATACTTGGTTTAGCTGGGTGCAGTGGTGAATGCCTAGAATCCCAGCACTTTGGGAAGCCGATGCAGGAGGATGGCTTGAGCCCAGGATTTCAGGACCAGCCTGGGCAACATGGCAACACCTCATCTCTACAAAAATTTAAAAAACATAAGTTGGGCGTGGAGGTGTGTGCTACGTGGGAGGCTGAGGTGGGAGGATCATTGAGCCCAGGAGGCAGAGGTTGCAGCCAGCCAAGATTGTGCCACTGCACTGCAGCCTGGGGGATAGAGACCCTGTGTCAAAAAAACCAAACCTTGTTGTCACAGATTCTTGGGGGTGTGGTACCTCCAGTTTAAGAAATGAGGCGGTCTTGAATGGTGGTGTTTGGATGGCGGTGAGTCCTCACAGCCCCTGCTGGCGCTCATGCTCAGCTCTTTGGGGCACCGAGGCAGGAAATCCAAGCGCAGCAGGGGCAGGACAGGGCCTCCTCCCAGCTCGCTCTGTTCCACCCTGAGTTCTGGGGGCTTTTCCAGTGTTGGGGCTGTGGGCAGCTGCGACATGTTTTGTGCTCAAAGAGCTTAAAACTCATCCAGCTTCACACTTTTGGTCACCAGGGTTTGGATCCAGCTCGAGTCAACGTCCCTGTCATCGGTGGCCATGCCGGGAAGACCATCATCCCCCTGATCTCTCAGGTACACGCGTGTGACCTTGTGAGGGACTTCGGGGTCAGTGGTCCCTTTACCAGGACCTGTTTGAGGCAGTCCTGGCAGACTGGAGAAGGCCTGGCCATGCCCTGGGTTTTGGAAGGGCTCCCATTGCCGGCAGCTCCAGTGGGGGATAGAGACCCTCAGCCCTCTGTTGCGGGGCAGGGTGAGACGTGGAGCGAGTGTGGGCAGAAGCTGCTCAGGGCCGCCGGCTCCAGCACACAAGGAGAACCGCTGTTGCGAGCCTCACCAGGTTACTGATTAGGCTGGAGTGGGCGAGGTGCTTTGTTTAAAAATGAGTCCAGGGCAGGACACAGCGGCTCACACCTCTAATCCCAGCATTTTGGGAGGCTGAAGCAGGAGGATTGCTTGAGCCTGGGAGGTTGAGGCTGCAGTGAGCTATGATTGCACCACTCCAGCTCAGGCAACAGTGAGACCCTGCCTCCAGAAACAAATGAGTAGGGACTCACTAGGCTTCCCGACAGAGTTGATTTGACTCTTTTTTAAAAACATTATTTTTTTGCTGCTCCTTGTGGAAGAAGGCTATCCCATAGGCAGTGTGCCCAGCATAGCGTGTCCTTTTTTTTTAAATAAAGGTTTTCTTTTTCTTCTTTATGGCAAACCTTTCCCATGCCCTGGAGGGCAAGGAGGGGTCGGGCGTGGGCAGGAGGCAGTGGGCCTGGGGTGGTGGCCCAGAAGCCGCTCGCTGACCCCACGGCTTGGCTTGCAGTGCACTCCCAAGGTGGACTTTCCCCAGGACCAGTTGACGACGCTCACTGGGCGGATCCAGGAGGCCGGCACGGAGGTCGTCAAGGCTAAAGCCGGAGCAGGTAGAGTCTCAGTCAGGCCTGGGGCTGGGTGCCAGTGAGGCCCTGCGAGAGCTCAGGGTTGGAGAGAAACACTGCTTGTCCCTGGGCACAGATGGGTCCTTTGCAGTGTTTGATTTACATTTGCCTGATGGGAAATCCCTGTGTGAGAGGGCAGCTCAGCCTGCTTTGTGGGGTTGAGAGTCATTTTTGAGGGTGGCGGAGCCAATTTCACACCATTTGTGTATAAGAAAAAAAAAATTAAGGGGTGCTGACCGAAGTTCTCGACTGTCAGGCTGGAAGATGTGCAGGTGCCTTGGCTGGCGGGGCCGGCTCACCTGGGTGACACGGTTGTGGCGCCAGCCTAGCTGACCTGCCTGTGCCCCCCAGGCTCCGCCACCCTCTCCATGGCGTATGCCGGTGCCCGCTTCGTCTTCTCCCTTGTGGATGCAATGAACGGAAAGGAAGGCGTTGTGGAATGTTCGTTCGTGAAGTCACAGGAAACGGAATGTGCCTACTTCTCCACACCGCTGCTGCTGGGGGTACGTATCTGGATGTGGGTCCTTCTGTCTCTGGAGAAGGGGCGTTCCCTCTGCTTCAGCCTCGGGAGCTCCCCTGTCTCTTCGTGCAGTAACTGCATGTCCCTGCCAGGTGAGCGTGGGGGTTTTTGAGGGTGGAAGCACACCCGAGAATGAAGAGCTGGGAGAAATCACAGACTGCGAAACGCAAACCTCCCAGCAAGTGGGTCTCCTTCCCTGCAGTTCGGCAGCAGGTCCCCAGGAGTGTTGACTGATGAGACACTCCATATCCAGGCAGCCCAGGGAGGCCTCCCTACCCCGCCTTTTCATCTTGTTCTGACTGCGGGGGCTTAAGGTCTCGTTCCTCTTCCAGGGTGTGCCTAGGCCAGACAGCCTGAGTCTTCAGCAAGCAGAAACCCTTAGGCCTCACTCAGAAGCCCTCAAGCTGGGTTTCCATTTCTCATGTGTGTGCTAAAATCAGGCAGATGTATGGTTGCCTTCATTGTGTGGCCAGAAAGTATCGTGGCTCGCCGGGCCACACCAGGGCCTTTCTCAGAGATGCTTCGATACTGAAAGATCCTTCAGCCATGGCCCCAGGCCTTGGTGAGAGGCACTCAGCAGTGTAGTTCTGGTGCAGGTGTGCGGAGGCGGGGTCTGCACGTGAGACACACCTGGCTCTCGGAGGCCCTTGAGCCAGGGGAGGCAGTAGGAGGGGATTGAGTTGAAGTGAGGTCTGAGGCTGTTGCCGCACAAGCCCTGCAGTTTCTGGAGGGGAGATGGTGGCAGAGACACCTGTTGTTTTTGCCAATGTCAGACATTTACCTATTTAGTGATGTGTGATTCAGGCGACTGTGACGGTGTTTCTCAGTCCTTTTTCAGGGAAGAGACAAGAACCCAGAAACAGGGTCTGTTGGGGAGAATGCAGTGGAGTGTCCCTGATGGTTGAGTGCCTGGCATCCAGGTGCTTGTCACACTGTCCTCGTGTGCGCGGAGGTGGATGGTGCTTGTTTTATAGCTAAGGAAACACATTTGGAAGGTCAGGCATTGTCCAGGGTACCTACCTAGGCAGTGACAATGACAGGAGCCGCTCCTAGCACCCTCTGACTCTGAGGCCTGCACTCCTAACCACAGCCCAGACCCACCCACCTGGTCAGCAGGGCAGCCCCAGCAAGGTACCCACAGCTCACAGGTGTAGACACACTCCTCTGTGAGGCTGATGAAGTGACAGGTCGGGGTTTCTGTAACAAGCACTTTCCTGGAAACTTCATTTCACCATGTTCCCACTTCCCTCCCTCCCTCAGAAAAAGGGCATTGAGAAGAACCTGGGCATCGGCAAAGTCTCTTCTTTTGAGGAGAAGATGATCGCCGAGGCCATCCCCGAGCTGAAGGCCTCCATCAAGAAGGGGGAAGATTTTGTGAAGACCATGAAGTGAGCAGCCGTGCTGGGCAGCCAGTTTCCTTAATTTATGAAGGCATCATGTCACTGCAAAGCTGTTGCAGATAACCTTTGTATTTTAATTTGCTTTGGTGATGATTGCTGTATTAACATAATCATCCCTTCCAAATTGTGGGTGGCTCATCATGGGTGCATCAATAAAAGCCGTCCTGGATTTTATTTTTCAAGGTCCCTTCTATAAATGTGCTTTTTTCCCGGTGAGAGCTGACTTTAGAGTGTCTGCCTCCTCTTGGTTACCAGTTAGAATTAGATGCTGTTTAACTGTTAGACTGAAGTGTGATGCTTTCATCAGTAGCTTCGAGAAAGTCTAAAATGTTAATTGATGAGGTTGGACACAGTATGCAAAGCTTGCCTGTACATGCTCCCCCTGCCCCTCCTGAAGGCACCTTTGCATCATCCAGGCCTGATTCCTCCTTGGGGTGGTTCACCCTCATGGGGTCATAGTGCAGTGGTGAATGCCAGGTAGCTGTTTTCTGGCTGAGCAAATGGCATCTTTCTCATTGAGCTGCCTCTGCTGATCTCTCCTCCTCTGGATTTTATCTTCTGACCAAGCCCTGATGTTCAGTGACAGTGACAAGAGATAGCCATGGCCAGAGCTGTGGGGACACCAGGGTGAGGGTGCATGTGGACAGCTCAAACCCCAGCTGCTGTGTCGAGGCTGAGGACGCTGTGCCACCATCAAAAGGGGGTTCCAGGTTTCCATCAGTGGCCCCAGAGAAGGGACTTTGTTGTATCGAGGAGTGGGGAACTAAAGAGATTTGACTCCCTTTAGTGTTGGGGCAGTCTGTTCCCCAGAACTGCGGCCTCTGAAGTGGAGACACGGCTGCATACCTGGGAAAGAACTTTCTAGCAACAGGCAATGACCTTCCGTGGAAGGGGGAGGGCTGGAGGCGTGCCCAGTACTTGGACGTTCATCTGTCCACAACAGCTTTTTAAAAAAAAAACAGAAATGGATTTTATCATAAAGGATGACATCGTTTGCTTCTACAAGTAATACCTGTTCATTGTATAAAACCCAAAAAGCAGCTAAAAAATAAAGCGAGAAAGGAACCACTGATAATATTGTCTTCTCTTGCATATTTCACAGGCTGAGAGAAGGCAGCCTGCTCTTCGGGTTATTCGTTACTGTAACAATCCCACCCCTCTCCAGTCTGGTGGCTTTTAGGTCATTTCTGTTACTATCTCCCGATGCTGAGGGTTGACAGGACTCAGCTGAGTGGTTCTGTGGCCACCGCTCCCACTGTGATCGCTGGAGGCCTGGCTGGGCTGGAGCATGCGAGGTGAGGGCTGCTGTTTGAGAGATGCCTGGACAGCGGGCCTTTTCCTCAAGGTCTTGGGCGTCTCATTCTTCACGGGGCCTCTACGGCAAGGTGGGCAGGCTCCTTGATGACTTGTTCCCACAAGCAAAAGCAGGAACTGCCAGGCTCTGCGGCTTGGGCTGAGAACCGGCACAGCTTCTCTTGCACTGCCTTCTCCAGGGTAGAGCAAGTCACAAGGCACGCACAGATGTGGGCGGGAACCATACAAGGTGTGGCTATGAGAGACCTGACTTTTGGTGGCCATCTTTGCAGATGTGCTGCTCACCCTGTCCTTTCGCTGTATTTGCCCTTGTCACTTTGCTTTTTTTTTTTTTGAGATGGAGTTTCGCTGTTGTTACCCAGGCTGGGGTGCAATGGCGCGATCTTGGCTCACCACAACCTCCGCCTCCTGGGTTCAAGCAATTCTCCTGCCTCAGCCTCCCGAGTAGCTGGGACTACAGGCGAATGCCACCACGCCCAGCTAATTTTTGCATTTTTAGTAGAGATGAGGTTTCACCATGTTGACCAGGATGGTCTCGATCTCTTGATCTTGTGATCCACCTGCCTCAGCCTCCCAAAGTGCTGGGATTATAGGCGGGAGCTGCCACGCCTGGCCCCTTGTCACTTTTCTAAATGTTTCTTTGGAGACAGGTCTCTGTTGCCTAGGCTGGAATGCAGTGGTATGATCATGGCTCACTGCAGCCTCCAACCCCTGGGCTCAAGAGATCCTCCCACCTCAGTCTCCCCGGTGGCTGGGACTATGAGCACCTGCCAGCACGCCAAGCTAATTTTGTAATCTTTTGTAGAGATGGTCTGGGTGGGGAGGGCTTGCTCTGTTACCCAGGCTAGTCTTGAACTCCTGGCCTCGATCAATCCTCCCACCTCCGATTCCCAAAGTGCTGGGATTACAGGCATGAGCCACCGTGCGCCGGCGTTCTTTTAACAGCTGGATAACCTTGCGGGTGGATAACTCAGTGGTTTCATTTTTCACTGCTGTGGAGAGCAGAACACTATTCTGGCTCTGTTTGGGGTGCATTTGCCATTTTATGGGATCCTTACAACGACCTGACAGGACTTGGGACAAGAGCTAGGTCAGGTTGTGTCTCAGTTGAGGACGGTCACTACCTCTCCTTATACCAGGGGCTACCCCTTAAGAACCTCCGAGAGTTTCCTCAGGATACTTCCACTGAAGTGCAAGGACTGCTTGAGCCCAGGAGCTCGAGGTTGCAGTGAGCTGTGACTGTGTCACTGCACTCTAGATTGGGAGACAGAGCAAGACAAAAAAAAAAAAAAAAAAAAAAAAGGCCCAGGCCAGGCACGGTGGCTCACGCCGGTAATCCCAGCACTTTGGAAGGTCAAGACGGGTGGATCATGAGGTCAGGAGTTCAAAACTAGCCTGGCCAACATGGTGAAACCCCATCTCTACTAAAATACAAAAATTAACTGGGTGTGGTGGTGCATGCCTGTAATCCCAGCTACTCGGGAGGCTGAGGCAGGAGAATCACTTGAACCAGGAGGTAGACATTGCAGTGAGTTGAGATCGTGCCACTGCACTCCAGCCTGGGCTACAGAGGGAGACTCCATCTCAAAATAAAAAAAAAAAAGCCCGTTTCTGGCTTTATCTCAGAAGTTTAGACCTAGCATCCTAAAAGGAGGACCTGGAACCTAGAATATCCCAGATTCTTCCAGATGATGACAAAGGGGGTTGGAGTTAACGGCCGTCCCTGGGCTATTCACCCTCTAGGCCTGCCCCTGCCTTCCAGGGCTTACAGACAAGTCAGGTGCTCGAGAATCCACAAGAAGAATGCAGAGTCGGTACTGTGGGACTCCACAGGAGGGCAAAGTTATTTCAGCACATCTTGGCAGAGCAAGAGTCAGGGAGGACTGCCCTATCGAGGAGGGAAGAAGAGGAGGAGGAGATGGCATACGCACTGGCTCTGCAGGCTGGGCAGGATTTCAGTCAGCAGGGAGGGTGAGACTGGCGTCTTAGGCAGCTACCGGAGCAGACAGGCTGAAGAGCTTGTGGATGACAGGAACAGGGCATCACAGGAGCTGAGCAGGATAGTGACACAGTGGCCAAGGCTGCTCACACTCCACAAAGTGTGGGTTGCAGGGGCTCTCATTGACCCAGGAGCCTGATGCTGGGCACAGATTCTGCATTTTTTTTTTTTTCTTTGAGACGGAGTCTTGTTCTGTCACTCAGGCTGGAGTGCAGTGGCGTGATCTCGGCTCACTGCAACCTCTGCGTCCGGGTTCAAGCAATTCTCCTGCCTCAGCCTCCCGAGTAGCTGGGATTACAAGCACCCACAACCACGCCTGGGTAATTTTTGTATTTTTAGTAGAGATGGGGTTTCGCCATGTTGGCCAGGCTGGTCTCGAACTCCTGACCTCAGGTGATCCGCCCGCCTTGGCCTCCCAAAGTGCTGGGATTACAGGCGTGAGCCACAGTGCCTGGCCTTTGTTTTGTTTTTGAGAACAGGTCTCCCTCTGTTCCCCAGGCTGGAGTGTGGTGGTGCAATCATAGCTCACCGAAGTCTCCACCTTCCCAGCCCCAGTGATCCTCCTGCCTCAGCCTCCTGAGTAGCTGGGACTACAGGCACATGCCACCACACCTGGCTAATGTTTGTAATTTTTTTTTTTTTTTTTTTTTTTGTGTGTGTAGAGTCAGGCTTTCTCTATGTTGCTCAGGTTGGTCTCCACCTCCTGGATTCCTCCCGCCTCAGTCTCCCAAAGTGCTGGAATTACAGGCATAAGCCACCCACCAGGCGGAGAAGCAGTCTTTAAAGAACCGAGTGTGGGAGCAGAGGGCCTGTGGCCTTAGGGAAACCAGATTTTCCTCGAGGAGGTCAGAACAACCGGGTTCGCAGATTCGAGACTTGCTTTCCTTATAATTACCTAGCGTGGCTGGGTGAGCCGAAGAGTTTCTTTGCCGGATGGACTAATGAGACAGCAGGGGAGTCCATCCGGCAAAGAAACTCCTCGGGCCACCCAGCCATGCTAGATAATTATAAGGAAGGCAAGTCTCGAATCTGCGAACGCGGTTGTCCTGACCTCCTCGAGGAAGACCTGGTCTCCCGCAGGCCACAGCTCCCCTGCAGTTCCCGCCTGCTGCCTGCAGAGGGAGCCAGAGGCTGCGGCTGCACCAACCCTGCTCCAGTCCCGCGAGGTCGCTGTCGGCGGAGCGCGCAGTAGCATTCCATAGCCAAATCCAGCTCGCGGCTCTGTCTGGTCTCTGCTCCTTTAGGCAGGAGGGACAGCCATCATCAGACAACGAGAAGGAGGGGGAGTGGATCCAGGAGGCCAGTGGAAACCGGAGACACAGTATCAGAGCAGGAAGTGCAGACTCTGTCATCCTTGTCCCCGAGAAGCAAGGCAGAGGCCAGGCACGTGGCTACCGCCTGTAATCCCAGCACTTTGGGAGGCCGAGGTGGGCGGATCACGAGGTCAGGGATTCGAGACCAGCCTGGCCAACATGGTGAAACCCCGTCTCTACTAAAAATACAAAAATGAGCTGGGCCTGGTGGTAGATGCCTGTAATCCCAGCTATTCAGGAGGCTGAGGCAGGAGAATCGCTTGAACCTGGGAGGCGAGGGTTGCAGTGAGCCAATATCATGACATTGCATTCCAGCCTGGGTGACAGAGCAAGACTCTGTCTCTCTCTCTCTCTCTCTCTCTCTCTCACACACACACACACACACACACACACACACACACCCCAGAACCTTCTGCCCACGATTTTTATATTTCATTTCATTTTTTTGAAATAGGATCTTGCTCTGTCCCCCAGGCTAGAGTGCAGGGGTGCAATCATAGCTCACTGCAGCCTCAACCTCCTGGGCTCAAGCGATCCTCCCACCTCGGTCTCCCAAAACGTTGGGATTTCAAGTGTGAGCCACCATGCCCAACCTTCTGCCCACTTGAGAGCCATTTCACTCTCCCAAGCTGGCCTCTTTGGCCCAAAAACCCCTATGTGTGCTTTGCATCTGTCCCAGGCCCAGTGGGGACAGCTCTGGCAGGAAGCCACAGCAACCCCTTTTCTGGCTCTCAGCCCCCTCCCCACCTTCCTGGAAGCCCCAGGCCGGCCTGCCTGGTCCCTCGAAGGAGAAGACACACACCCACCACCCTGTCCCTCTGACTGGAGCCTCCCATCACTCTGTGAAGGCCCCTCCTCCCTAACCCACCAGATCCACCACAAACCCCACCTTGCTGTCTAAAAATAACTCCTCCACGTCCTGCTGGCTTCCCCCCGGGTTCTTTCTGGTTTGTATTCTCCCAGCCGGCTGTGAGCTGTGAGCCGGCGCCAGTGTGCCAGGCAGACCACAGGCCCGGAATTAGGTTAACTCCGATGCAGCCCTGGAGGGATGTCTCTTGCCTGAGTCCATGGTCGGGGATAGTGAAAATGCTCCCCCCACGGGCTGAGGCTGATCCTGTGTTAGGGAGAGGGCAGTGCTACGTTCATGGGTGTGTATGTATTGAGGGCTGGGTACGGTAAACTTTGACAGTGGTGACTGATGGCAGATATACCCCAGGCTGGGCTGAGCTCAGCTGAAAGGTCTGGCTCAGGAAAGAGGGGTGCAGTGGAACCCCCCCAACGCCTGCTGCAAACCCCAGAGCAAATCCTGGAAATGCCTGCATGCAGAGTATTTTGTCGCCTGGAATCTTCCATCTGCCATCTCACAGAGTCCCCGGAGGCCTCCGAGGGAGGCTGTTTACCCCACATTACACATGGAGAGGCAGAGAGGGGCTGCCCTGAAACCGCCTTCACAGATATTATCACAGTGAGAAAATTATGACGGTGAAAGAGATCTGATCCAACCAATCCCCATCTTGCCTTTTTTAAATGTTGTTTTTAAAGACAGGGTCTCATTCTGTTGCTGGGGCTGCAGTTCAATAGCATGATCATGGCTCACTGCAGCCTCAACCTCCTGGGCTCAAGTGATCCTCCCATCTCAGCCTCTTGAGTACCTGGGAACAGTTGTGTGCCACCATGCTCAGCTAATTTTTGTAGAGATGGGGTCTCGCTATGTTGCCCAGACTGGTCAAAAACTCCTGGGCTCAAGCAATCCTCCTGCCTCAGCCTCCTAAACTACTGGGATTACAGGCATAAGCCACTGTGCCTGGCCAGGCTTTTGCATTTCTGATGACTGATTGCCTCATCCAGACCCACCAACCAGCCATGTGGCCCCACCCAGATGTGCACTTCTTGGCCCATCAAACTATCCTCAAAAAACCCTGGTTTCCGAATTTTCGGGGAGATCGATTTGAGTAATAATTCCGTTTCCTGAGTGGCGTGGCCAGCCTCTTGTCAATTGCACTCTTCCTTTTTTTTTTTTTTTTTTTGAGACCGAGTTTTACTCTTGATGCCCAGGCTGGAGTGCAATGGCATGATCTCGGCTCAAGGCAACCTCTGCCTCCTGGGTTCAAGAGATTCTCCTGTGTCAGTCTCCCTAGTAGCTGGAATTATAGGTACCTGCCACCACGCCTGGCTAATTTTTTTTTTTTTTTTTTTAAGTAGAGACAGGGTTTCGCCATGTTGGCCAGGCTAGTCTCGAACTCCTGACCTCAGGTGATCTGCCCACCTGGGTCTCCCGAAGTGCTGAGATTACAGGCATGAGCCACCACACCTGGCCTATGCTCTTTCTTTACTGTAATACTGTGATCTCAGGGAATTGGTTTTGTCTGTGGAGTGGGCAGGAAGAACCCATCGCACGGCTATGGCCCCCAGCCAGGTACGATCCCAGAGTGAACCCAGGGCCGCTACTGCCGTCTTTATGGGACGGCCACTCTGTGTCAGGCGCCTACTGGGCATGGATGTGGAGTGGGGAAATTAGCAAGCTGAAGCTCAGAGTGGAAGACCTAGCCTGCAGTCACCCAGCACGAGATGGGTGGGCGGCACCTGAATCCTCTGAGCCCCAGCAGACCCTACCCCACAGTGCTTTTTCTGGGTAAGGGAGTGCGGTCATCAGCCTGGCTGTGGGAGGGAGTGGGATTGTCTCAGGAGCTCTGGGCAGGGCCTGGTGCTGGGAGCCAAGCCAGGCCTCTCCAAGGGGTGCCAAGATGACTTACACATGTTCATTTTGTGGATGATGAATAATTCACGCATACGAATATGAGTATCAGAAATGCTAGAAGACAGCACATTGAGTCTACCACATCCTGGGGGGCGCTGCCTAGAACACCGCTCAGTACAAATGTAAGGAGACTTAAAGGAAAGGACAAAGTGACCGGGCGCGGCGGCTCACGTCTGTAATCCCAGCACTTTGGGAGGCCAAGGCAGGCTGATCACTGTGTCAGGAGATGGAGACCATCCTGGCTAACACGGTGAAACCCCGTTTCTACTAAAAATACAAAAAATTAACTGGGTATGGTGGCGCTTGCCTGTAGTCCCAGCTACTCAGGAGGCTGAGGCAGGAGAATCGCTTGAACCTGGAGGTGGAGGTTGCAGTGAGCTGAGATCCTGCCACTGCACTCCAGCCTGGGTGACAAAGGGAGATTCAGTCTCAAAAAAAAAAGCGGGGGGGGGGGGTGGGGGGAATAAATAGCCCTGCAGGAAAAGTGGAGCAAGAATGTGGACATAAAATATGAATTACAGGCCAGGCATGACGGCTTATGCCTGTCATCCCAGCGCTTTGGGAGGCAGAGGTGGGTGGATCATTTGATGTCAATAGTTCGAGACCATCCTGGACAACATGGTGAAACCCCATCTCTACTAAAAAAAAAAAAATTAGCTGTGTGTGGTGGTGTGTGCCTATAATCCCAGCTACTCAGGAGGCTGAGGCAGGAGAACTGCTTTTTTGTATTTTTAGTACAGACAGGGGTTCACCAGGTTAGCCAGGATGGTCTCCATCTCCTGAGGCAGAGACTGCAGTTAGGCAAGATCGCACCACTGCACTCCACCCTGGGTGACAGAGCAAAACTTTGTCTCAAAACAAAAACCAAGAACATGAAGTACAGACAGGTGAGGTGCTTCATGCCTATCATCCCAGCACTCTGGGAGGCCAAGGCGAAGGATTGCTTGAACTCAAGAGTCCGAGACCAGCTTGGGCAACGTAGTGAGATCCTCATCTCTACTAAAAAATAAAATAAAAATTAGCCAATGTGGTGGGGCACACTTGTGGTCCCAGCTACCAGGGAGGCTGATGCAAGAGCTATGATTCAGTGAGCTATGATCACACGGCTGCACTCCAGCCCAAGCGACAGAGTGAGATCCAGTCTATTTTTTTTTTTTTGAGATGGGGTCTCGCTATGTTGCCCAGGCTGGAGTGCAGCGGCTATTCACAGGCACAATCCCACTACTGATCAGCACGGGAGTTTTGACCTGCTCCGTTTCCGACCTGGGCTGGTTCACCCCTCCTTAGGCAACCTGGTGGTCCCTCGCTCCCGGGAGGTCACCATATTGATGCCGAACTTAGTGCGGACACCCAATCGGCATAGCGCACTACAGCCCAGAACTCCTGGGCTCAAGTGATCCTCCCACCTTGGCCTCCCGAGTAGCTGGGACTACAGGCATGTGCCACTGCTCCTTACAGACCCTGTCTACTAAAAAAAAAAAAAAGTAAGGAAAGACTTCTGCTGCCTGGGCTTCTCTGGGGACTGGGACCCCTTGGGCAGTCAGAAAAGGCCTTGTGGAAGAGATGGGGCCCCAGGCTAGGACCCCGTGGAGGAAACTTCAGTCCATCTCCTCCTGTCTCTGGGTAGCCGGGGCTCTGAGTCAGTGTGGGTTTGCTCTTCCTACCGGCAGCCACCTCTACAGGCTAGGTCTTCCACTCTGAGCCTCAGCTTGCTCATTTCCCCACCCCACATCCATGCCCAGTAGGGTGGCCATCCCATAAAGACAGCAATAGCTGCCCTGGGCTCGCTCTTGGATCGTGTCTGGCTGGGGGCTGTAGTCGCCGATGGGTTCTTCCTGCCCACTGCACAGATGAAACCAATTCCCTGAGACCATGGCATTGCAATAAAGAAAGGGTGGTAAGTGTCATGAGGCCAGCCATGCCACGTAGAAGACAGAATTATTACTCAAATCAATCTCCCTGAAAATTTGGAGACCAGGGTTTGTTTGAGGATAGTTTGGCAGGCCAGGGTCTAACACATTGGTGGGTATATTAGGCATGGGTGCACAGGTGTGGGTCCCCATGTTTTTTTGAGATGAAGTCCCGATCTGTCTCCCAGACTGGAGTGCAATGGCATGATCTCGGTTCACTGCAACCTCCGCTTCCTGGGTTCAAGTGATTCTCCTGCCTCTGCCTCCCAAGTAGCTGGGATTACAGGCATACACACCATGCCTGGCTAATTTTTGTTTTTGTTTGTTTTTTGAGACAGAGTCTCACACTGTCGCCAGGCTGGAGTGCAGTGGCGCGATCTTGCCTAACTGCAGTCTCTGCCTCAGGAGATGGAGACCATCCTGGCTAACCCGGTGAACCCCCGTCTCTACTAAAAATACAAAAAAGCAGTTCTCCTGCCTCAGCCTCCTGAGTAGCTGGGATTATAGGCACACACCACCACACACAGCTAATTTTTTTTTTTTTTTTTTTTTTTTTTTTTTTTTTTTTTTTTAGTAGAGATGGGGTTTTACCATGTTGGCCAGGATGGTCTCCATCTCCTGACCTCGTGATCTGCCCGCCTCGGCCTCCCAAAGTACTGGGGTTACAGGTGTGAGCCACTGCGCCCAGACTAATTTTTTTTTTTTTTTTTTTTTTTTTTTGAGATGGAGTTTCGCTCTTGTTACCCAGGCTGGAGTGCAATGGCGCGATCTCGGCTCACCGCAACCTCCACCTCCTGGGTTCAGGCAATTCTCCTGCCTCAGCCTCCTAAGTAGCTGGGATTACAGGCACGCGCCACCATGCCCAGCTAATTTTCTATATTTTTAGTAGAGACGGGGTTTCACCATGTTGACCAGGATGGTCTCGATCTCTTGACCTCGTGATCCACCCGCCTCGGCCTCCCAAAGTGCTGGGATTACAGGCGTGAGCCACCGCGCCCGGCCCCTAATTTTTGTATTTTTAGTAGAGACGGGATTTCCCTATGTTGGCCAGTCTGGTTATATGGGAGTGTGTGTGTTGTGGATGGCGGCAGCTGCGTGAGTGTGGGGTGTGCCTGAAGTCTGATTCTTACAGGGGAGCACATCATGGCGTATGAGGGGTGCGTGTAGAAGCGTGGGGGACACGTGGCTTTGCGTAGGTGGCACGTATATACGATATACAATACATGGTAGATGTGTGTGAGTCTGGTGTGTGGGTGTGGATGTGTGCAGTGAATTCAGGTGACTAAATCTGTTCTCCTGGCAGACAGATGCAAGAGATGAAAGTGGGTCACATTGTCCCAGGTACCCTCAGCTGCTGTCTCTGCCCCGAGTTGGAATACAGGGACCCAGGTGCAGTGTTCCCAGCCTCCAAGGAGAGAGAGCTCACTGTGCAATCCTTGGGGGTGAGGGTCTCCAGGCTGGGCACCTGTCCAGTCGACCTGGAAACAGGTCCCCAGTGTGGGATGGAGGGACTATGGTGAGTAGGTGATGGCCAAGGAAAGAGGCGGAGTGCAGGGAGCAGTGTCTCACGCCTGTGATCCCAGCACTTTGGGAGGGCAAGGCGGGTGAATCATGAGGTCAGGAGTTTAAGACCAGCCTGGCCAACATGGTGAAATCCCATCTCTACTAAAAATACAAAAATTAGCCAGGCATGGTGGCACGCGCCTGTAATCCCAGTTACCTGAGAGGCTGAGGCAGCAGAATCGCTTGAACCCGGGAGGCGGAGGTTGCGGTGAGCCGAGATCACGCCATTGCACTCCAGCCCGGTGACAGAGCGAGACTCTGTCTCACCCTATTCTCTCCACATCCTAACCTTCCCTCTACTGGGCTTTTTTTTTTTTTTTTTATGATGGAGTCTCCCTCTGTGGCCCAGGCTGGAGTACAGTGGCACAATCCCAGCTCACTGAAACCTCTGCCTTCCAGTTTAAAACGATTCTCCTGGGCCGGGTGTGGTGGCTCACGCCTATAATCCCAGCACTTTGGGAGGCCAAGGTGGGTGGATCACGAGGTCAAGAGATCTAGACTGTCCTGGTCAACAAGGTGAAACCCCGTTTCTACTAAAAATACAAAAATTAGCTGGGCATGGTGGCACGTGCCTGTAGTCCCAGCTACTCGGGAGGCTGAGGCAGGAGAATTGCTTGAAACCAGGAGGCGGAGGTTGCGGTGAGCTGAGATCGCGCCATTGCACTCCAGCCTGGGTAACAAGAGCAAAACTCCGTCTCAAAAAAGAAAAAATAATTAAAAATAAAACGATTCTCCTGCCTCAGCCTCCCAAGTAGCTGAGATAACAGGCACACACCACCACAGCGGCTAATTTTGTATTTTTAGTAGAGACAGGGTTTCACCATATTCGTCAGGCTGGTTTCAAACTCCTGACCTCATGATCTGCCTGCCTTGGCCTCCAAAAGTGCTGGGATTACAGGCATGAACCACTGCGCCCAGCCTTTTTTTTTTTTTAAACAGGGTCTCACTGTCATCCAGGCTGGAGTGCAGTGGTGTGATCTTGTAACCTCTGCCTCCTGGGTTCAAGCAATTCTTCTGCCTCAGCTTCTAAAGTAGCTGGGATTACAAGCATGCACCACCATGCCGGCTAATTTTTGTATTTTTATTGGAGACAGTGTTTTATTATGTTGGCCAGGCTGGTCTCAAACTCCTGACCTCATGTGACCCACCTGCCTCAGCCTCCCAAAGTGCTAAGATTACAGGTGTATACCACTGCACCCAGCCAGATTTCTGGGCTAAGTTCTTTGGCTCAAGCCTACAGGGGACCTCTGCCTAAATATACCTTGATGACAAACAATTTGCTTGTGCAAGTGTGTTCAGGCAGTGCTGCTGCAACAAATAAACCGCAGCATTTCAGGGGCTTCTCTCTACTTATTATTTCTTATGTTCTGGTAGTTCTAAGGTTTTTTGTTTCTTTGTTTTAATTTTTAATTTAATTTTAGAGAAATAAAGGCAGAGTCTCACTATGTTGCCCAGGCAGGTCTTGAACTCCTGGCCTCAAGCAATCCTCCTGCCTCAGCCTCCCAAAGTGACAATCCTAAGTTGATGTTTGTGGTCAGCAGGCAGCTCTCCTCCGTGTGGTGATTCAAGGACCCAGGCTCTTCCATCTTGTGGCTCCCCACCCAATCCAGGGCCTTGGAATCCTGGGCATTCTGCCAGCAGCCAATGCAGTGTGGGAGGAGTGAGCAGAGAGGGCCCATCTACTTTCTAGGGGCTATTCCAGGAAGTGGTCACATCTGCTTGTATTCCATGGGTGAGAATTAGTCACCTGGTCCATCTCTATACCAACAAGGAATGCTGGGAGATGTAGTCCCCAGATTGGCACTCTTCTCCCAGGAAGGGAAGCAGGAACATTTGGTGGTCACAGTGGGGGTCATGGGGAGGGAGAACCCAGAGAGGATGAAGTCTCTGCCTCTGCCTCAGCCTTGCCTGGAAGGCAGAGTTCACTGACTCAATGCCTCATTCACTTATTCATTGGAATGCATCCTCATTCATTCATTCATTTGCAAAATTATTCATGAATTTATTCATTCACTCACCCCCCCCATGTCTCATGCACACACTCATCTGTGCACACGCATTCATACACACATCTGCACCTCCTGTAAGACCCATTCAAGACCTAGGGGACTGAGCAGGGTAGCAGGGCCAGCCAGGGTCCCAGACGCACCATGTGGACAGCTCAGGGGGCTTCAGGCTCTAGAGAACCAAGAGATCCAAGGGAAGAGAGGGAACGTGGTGAGGAGTCGGGCAATTGACAACCTGGTTCTAAGGAGCTCTGTCCCTCTAGCACGGCCCGCCTTCAAGGGCCTGGGTGGGTTCTGGGCCTGGGTGGGTTCCAGGATCAGGAAAGGGGAAGAGCTGTGTGCCCTGCTCAAGGTAGGGGCCTGGGCCGCAGACCCAAGGAAGAGAGATGAGATGGGGCACAGACTCAAGGCCACTGGCTCAGGGCAGGCCTGGCTTTGGGTCGGACAGATCCTGGCTCAGATCGTTGCCCAGGTTGCTTATGGACCCAGATGGCTGTGGCTAAGCTCTGAACCGCCCTGATCCTCAGTGTTCTCATCTGTAAGATGGGATGCTGATCCTTTCCTCACGGGCTCACTGTGGGATTAGAGGTAATCAGGAGGAAATACAATCACTGGAATACAGCAGTTTTCATTTTTAAATTTTTTTATTATTTATTTTTTTTATTTTTGAGACAGGGTCTTATTTTTAGCCCTGGCTGGAGTACAGTGGCCTGATCTCAGCTCACTGCAAACTCTGCCTCCCAGGTTCAAGTGATTCTCCCTCCTTAGCCTCTTGAGTAGCCAGGATTACAGGTGCCCGCCACCACTCCCAGTTAATGTTTGTATTTTTGGTAGAGACAGGGTTTCGTGATGTTGACCAGGCTGGTCTCGAACTCCTGACCTCAAATGATCCTCCCACCTTGGCCTCCCAAGGTGCTGGGATTACAGGTGTGAGCCACCGTGCCCGGCCTTATTTATTTATTTTTAGATAGAGAATCTTACTCTGTCATCCTGGCTGGAGTGCAGTGGTTCGATCATAGCTCACAGCAGCCTCAAACTCCTGGCCTCAAGGGATCCTTCTGCTCCAGCCTTCCAAGTAGCTTGAATTACAGGTATGTGCACTGCACTCAGCTAATTTTTATTTTTTTTTAGTAGAGACAGGATCTCACTATGTCACCCAGGGTGGTCTTGAACTCCTGGGCTCAAGAGATCCTCCCACCTTGGCCTCCCAAAGTGCTGCAATTACAGGAGCCACGCCCAGCCAGATTAGTGCAGTTTTCAAAGATGTGCATCACTGTTGCTCCTGGGCTCAGGCTGAGAGCAGACGTGGGTCTGTAGGAGACATGATTCGAAGCCCCTCCAAGTGAGTGAGGCATAGGCTGCTGCTGACAGCCGTCCCTTCCCAGAGGAGGATGACCCCAGGCTGAGATGGGGACCAGACCATTAGGACCGTGTGACACCTTGGTGGTGAGAGGGGGTCCTGGGGGCGGGAGGGCAGAAGCAGCAGAGGCCACAGCCTTGAAGTGTAGCCCCCTCCCCTTCTACATCACACCCCCAGATCTCAACAAAAGCTTTCTTCCCTCACATCCCCACATCCCAAGGATGCGCACGTTTTAAAAGACCCTAATGAGGGCAATGCTTACCCTGGAGCGATGGCCCCTGATGGTGGATTTATGAGCAACAGAGAAAAGAGTAGAAAGCTGGGAGGGAGGAGGGGCGAGCAGGGGAGGCTGCCGACTCTGCTCATTTTTTATTAAAGATCTGCTTCAAGGTCAGCCCTGCCACAAGGGACTCCTCAATTTCCCAGGCTCTGCAGAGAGAGGGAGATGGGCTGGGGGAGGGGAGGGAGATGGAGAGGAAGAGACCTGGGTGGGCTAGGCAGAGGGGCACAAAGAGAAGGAGGCCGCGTGGTCCACAGGGGTACCTCAATATGATCTGAACCCAACAAAGTGCTGGGCACGGACAGAGCACCAGGGAGATGCCAGAGGGAGTGAGGAGAGAAAAAGGAGGCTGATAGCACGGGAACGCTGATGGATTGGGCCAGCAGAGTGGGCAGTTAAGGTATTGGGACAGCAGAGAGATCAGGTTTTGTTTTGTTTTGTTTCGTATAAGACGGGGCCTCGCTCTGTCACCCAGCCTGGAGTGCAGCGATGTGATCTCAGCTCCCTGCAGCCTCAACCTTCTGGGCTCAAGGGATCCTCCCAACTCAGCCTTCCAAGTAGCTGGGACTACAGGTTCCTGCCATCACGCTTGGCTAATTTTTGTATTTTTTTGTAGAGACGGGGTTTTGCCATGTTTCCCAGGCTGGTCTTGACCTCCTAGTCTCAAGGAATCCTCCTGCCTTGGCCTCCCAAAGTGCTGGGATTATAGGCGTGAGACACAGCACCTGGCCCAGGTTTTGTCATTCCCAGATAAAAGGTACCACACCCATCATCAAATCCCTCCAGTTTATAACCATGAGATCAAGTTCCCCTCTGTCTCCCAGGCTGGAATGTAGTAGCCTGATCTCGGCTCACTGCAAACTCTGCCTCCCGGATTCAAATGATTCTCCTACCTCAGCCTCCCAAGTAGCTGGGATTACAGGTGCCCGCCACCACACCCAGCTAATTTTTGTATTTGTAGTAGACACGGGGTTTCACCGTGTTGGCTAGGCTGGTCTCGAACTCCTGACCTCAGGTGATCCACCTGCCTTGGCCTCCCAAAGTGCTGGGATTAGAGGCGTGAGCCACTGTGTCCAGCCAAGAAGATTTCTAATACTAGACCTCATAGTAACCCTCAGAGACAGGTGTTACTAGCCCCATTTTACAGATGAAGAAACTGAGGCTCCAGGAGGCTTAAATCACTTTCCCAAGTTCACACAGCTACAAAGCAGCAAATCTGGTTCAGATCCTGGGTCTGATTCCAGATCCCACTCATCCCATGGAATTAGCCACATCCTGTACCTGGCTTGAGACTCTAGTAATACCTCCCAGCTAATTTTTGTATTTTTAGTAGAGACGGGGTTTCACCATGTTGGCCAGGCTAATCTCGAACTTCTTACCTCAGGTGATCCACCCACCTTGGCCTCCCAAAGTGCTGGGATTACAGGTGTGAGCCACCACGCCCAGCCAGTGATACTGTTTTATTTATTTTATTTTTTATTTTCAGGGACAAAGTTTAGCTTTGTCGCCGAGGCTGGAGTGCAGTGGCACGATCACGGCTCACTGCAGCCTCGACCTCCTGGATCAAGAAATCCTCCTGCCTCTGCCTCCAAGTAGCTTGGACTATAGCTGTACACCATCAAGCCCAGCACATTTTTATTTATTTATTTTTTAAAGAAACAGATACTGGCTATGTTGCCCAGGCTGGCGAGACACTGTTTTATATGCAGATGTCTTGAAAAGGTTCATTGGCCAAGTGCCATCTGAGCAGAGATTGCCTGTTCAGAGGGAGAGTGACTGGAGAAGGGGAGGACACAGGGCAGGGGTCTTGTATCAAGGCCTGGCCCAGACAGACACTCTGAGGCTGCAGAAGTGGGGACAGGGCCAGGTGTGGTGGTTCACGCCTGTAATCCCAGCACTGTGGGAGGCCGAGGCAGGTGGATCACCCGAGGTCAGGAGTTCGAGACCAGTCTGACCAACATGGTGTCTACTAAAAGTACAAAAATTAGCTAGGCATGGCGGCAGGTGCCTGTAATCCCAGCTACTCGGGAGGCTAAGGCAGGAGAATCACTTGAACTTAGGTGGCGGAGGTTGCAGTGAGCCAAAATCACACCATTGCACTCCAACCTGGGCGACAGAGCAAAGACTCCATCTAAAACAAAAGAAGAAGAAGAACTGGGGACCGTCCCAGGAGATGGAAGGTCTAAAGGGCAAGGGAGGAACTGGAGAATCCTGTGAACTCACAAGTCTCTGACTTACAGACCAGACTTGGGGCAGGGAAGGTTGTTGAGTCAGAGATCTAGAATGAAATAGACATCCCCTTCCAAAGGTCCGATTAACGAGAGCTTGATGAAGGGACCCTGCACACAGGTGCAGATGAGGATAGGAGCACGGACTGACAAGACATAGAGAAGCGGCCAAGGACTTAAATTACTGGGAAGCCGTTACCACTCCTAGGCTGCAGGGAGGAAGCCGAAAGCCAGAACTTGGCCAGAAGAACAGGAGGTGGAGAAGCGAGGCTGGAGAGGAGCTCAGCAGGGGAACAGATCCCTAACAGCTCTCTCCTCCCCTTCTCCTGGATCTGGCTTCTCCTGGTGATGCCTCTCCTTAGATGAACCCAACCAGACTCCAAGAGCGAGGGGGCCTGGGTAATTGGCCTGCAGAGGTCAGCCTTCCGCCAAGGCTTGGAGCAGGGCAGAGACAGCCAGAGGATCGCACGAAGAAAAGCCAGCACAGATGGCGGTGCCGCTTGTTGAAATGAGACGCACAAGGGAAGGAGCGCTTTTTTGGGAAGTTAGCAGGCCGGGTGGGGAAACCAAGTCAGAGTCTGTCTCTATGAGCCGGGGGAAGGGAGTGAGAAGGGAGAGGGGGGAATACTGGGATGGAGAGGTGGCCTGGTATTTCCGAGACTGGTAGCATGGAGAGCTCCAGGCAGCTGGAAAAGTTTGCTTGCAGCCAGCAATTTTTTGACAGAGTCTTGCTCTGTTGCCCAGGCTGGAGTGCAGAGGCATGATCTCAGCTCGCTGCAGCCTCCACCTCCCCAGTTCAAGCGATCCACCCACCTCACACTCCCGAGTAGCTGGGAATACAGGCACCTGCCACCACATCTGGCTAATTTTTGTATTTTTAGTAGAGTCGGGGTTTGACTATGTTGGCCAGGCTGGTTTTGAACTTCCGGCCTCAAGTGATCTGCCTGCCTCGACCTCCCAAAGTGCTGAGATTACAGGTGTGAGCCACTGCGACTGGCCGCAGCCAGCTTTTATGGGCCTGAATCCCCTCTTCCCTTGAAGCTGCTCCCATTGTGAAACCAGGGAGGCAGAATGCAGAGACGGACTAGGGGAGGGTAGGAGAAGGTGTGCCCAGCTGGGGCAAAGTGTTCCCAGGTGCTGATTCTAGAGTTGAGGCCAGGGCTGGTCAGGAACCAAAGCAATGTGGTGAGGTTTCATAAAACCAACTTTGGCTGCACGCAGTGGCTCACGCCTGTAATCCCAGCACTTTGGGAGGCCAAGGCAGGTGGATCACCTGAGGTCAGGAGGTCAAGACCAGCCTGGCCAACACAGTAAAACCTTGTCTCTACTAAAAATACAAAAATTAGCTAGGTGTGGTGGCGTGCACCTGTAGTCCCAGCTACTCGAGAGGCTGAGACAGGAGGATCGCTTGAATCCAGGAGGTAGAGGTTGTAGTGATCCAAGATCGTGCCACTGCACTCCAGCCTGGGAGACAGAGCAAAATGCAAGACTCCGTCTCAAAAAAAAAAAAAAAAAAAAAAAATCCAACTCATTTAAGGCACGCATTTCACCCTGAGATGATGCTGCATCTCTGCCTCCTGTGAGTTTCCTCACGCCTCTCCACACACCTGGCCATGGTTTTTCAATCAAGGAGAGATCTGCAGTTGCCACCCCCAACCCTCCACTCCCAGGGATCTCTCCCAGACCTTGATTCGCCTTGGAAGTCCCAACCAGGCACAGAGGGGGCAGCTCCTCTCAGGAAGAAGGAGCAAGCAAGCTGACTGGTGCTAGGCCAGCCCAAAGTCCCAGCAAATGAAATATTCATGCAGCCAGAAGGTAGGAGACCAGCAGAGGACTCACCCTGCCGGGGCTGTGGCTGCAGTACTGGTGACAGCAGCTGTCGCCCACCCCCTCCCTCACTCTCAATCATTGTTCTGCAGATAGTGCAAGGGCCTGCAGTTCAAGGATCTTACACACACACACACACACACACTCCAAAGATACTGGTAGGTAAAGAAATCTGGACAAAGGAAGAGGGGAAGGGAAGAGTGAAACCGCCTTTGCAAAAATTATAACAGAGGGCCAGGCATGGTGGTTCAGGACTGTAATCCCAGCACTTTGGGAGGCTGAGGCAGGCAGATCACCTGCATGCAGTCAGGAGTTTGAGTGCAGCCTGCCCAACAGAGTGACATCCCGTCTCTATTAAAAATACAAAACAAGGCCGGGCGCGGTGGCTCACGCCTATAATCCCAGCACTTTGGGAGGCCGAGGTGGGTGGATCACGAGGTCAAGAGATCGAGACCATCCTGGTCAACAAGGTGAAACCCCGTCTCTACTAAAAATACAAAAAAATATTAGCTGGGCATGGTGGCGCATGCCTGTAATCCCAGCTACTCGGGAGGCTGAGGCAGGAGAATTGCCTGAACCCAGGAGGCGGAGGTTGCGGTGAGCCGAGATCGTGCCATTGCACTCCAGCCTGAGTAACAAGAGCGAAACTCCGTCTCAAAAAAAAAAAAAAAAACAAAACAAAACAAAACAAAAACGATCGGACACAGTGGCTCATGCCTGTAATCCCAGCACTTTGGGAGGCCAAGGTGGGTGGATCACAAGGACAGGAAATCGAGACCATCCTGGCTAACACGGTAAAACCCCATCTCTACTAAAAATGCAAAAAAATTAGCTGGGCATGGTGACAGGCGCCTGTAGTCCCAGCTACTACTTGTGAGGCTGAGGCAGGAGAATCGCTTGAACCTAGGAGGCGGAGGTTACAGTGAGCTGAGATGGTGCCACTGCACTACAGCCTGGGCGACAGAGCGAGACTCCGCCTCAAAAAAACCAAAGATCAAAACAAAAAGGCTGGGCACGGTGGTTGACACCTGTAATCCCAGCACTTTGGGGAGATCAGGGGGGCGGACCATCTGAGGTCAGGAGTTCGAAACCAGCCTGACCAACATGGTGAAACCCCATCTCTACTAAAAATACCAAAATTAGCTGGGCGTGGTGGCATGCACCTGTAATCCCAGCTACTCCAGAGGCTGAGGCAGGAGAATTGCTTGAACCCAAGTGGCAGAGGTTGCAGTGAGCTGAGATCACACCATTGCACTCCAGCCTGGATGACAAAAGTGAGACTCTGTCTCAAAAAAATTAAAACAGATGCACAGACACAGACACACAGGGGCACATACACACACAAACCCACACACAGGCTCACAACAAACATACACTCAGACCCAGGGATGCCTCTTGGTGTCATGCAAATGCTTTCTAAAATCTGCACCCCTGTCACCTGATACGCCTCACCACTGTCCTCCCAAGTCAGACCTGCTGCAGCACTTCCAGTCCTGCCTTCCGACACAGTCCTGGAGACATCAATGGTGAGCTTGAAACAGGGGCCTCCACTTTCCTGGTTCCTAACGTCTCCATTAAGGGAAGGTCTCTGGTCTCCCAGCATTTCCACCTCTGAATTTTCTCCACTTAGCCTGCTCACTGAAAGGATGGCAGGAGCTGTGGGAGGAACAGAACAAGGTTACACAGAGAGTAATCCAATGGTGACTTGAACTGTGGACCCCAGACTCCCAACCCAGCAACATCAAAGGCTCAGCATTTCCATTCTCAAAATCCTCTTCCCCCCGGCTAGGCACAGTGGTTCATGCTTGTAATCTCAGCACTCTGAGAAGCTGAGGAAGGAGGATGGCTTGAGCCCAGGAGTTTGAGGTTGCAGTAAGATATGATCACACCACTGCAGTCCAGCCTGGGCAACAGAGCGAGATCCTCTCTCAAAAAAAAAAAAAAAAAAAAAAGGCCTGGGCACAGTGGCTAATGCTTGTAATCCCAGCACTTTGGGAGGCCAAGGCGGGTGGATCACGAGGTCAGGAGTTTAAGATCAGCTTGGCCCGCACAGCGAAACCCCGTCTCAATTAAAAATACAAAAATTAGCTGGGCGTGGTGGCAGGTGCTTGTAATCCCAGCTACTCCGGAGGCTGAGGCTGGAGAATCACTTGAACCTGGGAGGCGGAGGTTGCAGTGAGCCGAGATCTCATCACTGCACTTCAGCCTGGTGATAGAGCTAGACTTCGTCTCAAAAAAAAAAAAAAAAAAAAAAAAAAGTCCGGTTGCAGCAGCTCATGCCTGTAATCCCAATACTTTGGGAGGCCAAGGCAGGAGGATTGCTTGAGGCCGGCCATTGACCTTTCTGAGGACAGGCTGGGCAAAATAGTGAAACCCTAGCTCTATCAAAAATTTAAAGGTTTTTGTTTGTTTGTTTGTTTGTTTTTTGACAAGCTGTGTCTCTGTTGCCCAGGCTAGAGTGCAATGGAGTAATCTCGGCTCACTGCAAACTCCACCTCCCAGGCTCAAGCCATCCTTCCACTTCAGCCTCCGGAGTACCTGGTCTCCCAGGTTCAAGCGATTCTCCTGCCTCAGCCTCACAACAAACGTTCCCCGGGGCGGGGAGTGGGTGGACAGTGGGGAGGGTTCGTCCCGTCCTTCCCTGCCGTTGCCTCCGCTGCGAGCGTTCCTCCAGGCCTGCCGAGGGCGCTGCGGATACGGGACCGCGCCGCTCTGGCCGACGGGCGGGCAGGGAGGCGCCTCGGTGGCGGTGCGCTGTCCAGCATTTCAGCAAGCGGCGGCGGCACCCGCGGGGAGGCGGAGGGCGCGGGGCCGTGGGGGCCGTGGAGCTGCCCTGCCCAGCTCAGCCCAAGCGAGGCGGCAGCCTGAACCGGCGGGACCCGAGGGCCTGGCCCCACCGCCCGGCAGATCGCGGCGGTCAGCGGGGAGGTGAGAGCGCCTGTGGGGCGGGGGCATCTCCCAAAGGGGCTGGGGCTGGTTGGAAGCCCGGGCCTCCCCAGCACCCCCAGGGTCTGCAGGCCCTCCGAGCAGAGGGGCGGTGTGGGGGGACAGTGAGGGTGTCTGTCCAGGAGTGCCAGGCACCCGGAGAGCAGAGATGAGGGACATTCATTTCACTGAGAGGGATGGAGACAGTGGGGACACTATGGGGTCATGAGCAGGACTCCCCTGGGCATAAATGACCATGGCCTGGTCCACGAGGGTGCCAGGGAGGCCCCCAACTGCAGTCCCACTGAGGAGAAGGACCTGCTCCCCAGGGAAGGGAGAGACCGATGCAGGGACCCCGTGGAGATGCTGGTCACTGGCCCTGGTGGAGGGAGCAGGCCCCCACCTGGATGCTGGGCCTCCCTCCAGCAAGAGGTGCCAGCCCAGGGGACAGCCTGGCCCCTTTCCCAGCTGCCCAAATGCCCCTAGGGAGGCAGGAGCTGGCAAGGAGAACTGGGTTTCACACAGGATGGCATTTACTCTTGCACTGGGAAGAGGATGGAGGACACAGAAGAGAAAATAGCTACTAGGAGTTTGGGGGGGTTCTCTGTGCACACCCCCTACCCCCAGATGCCCAGAGAGAGTTTCTAGAGCCCAGAGTTAGCCCAGCCCCAGAGAGAATTCCTGGTAAAGAGGAGAACTGAGAAAAGACGCAGCCTCTGCCTTGCATCCACCTCCCCCTCCCTCCCAGGGCTTCTGCCTGGACAGTGTTGAAGCCTCCTGCAGTTCCTGCTCCTGACAGCAGATCCATTGTGGGGAGAGATTTAGGGGGAGCAAGGGAAGGTTGTACCAAGGTCTGGCCTGCTACTTCAATGCCTGTTTCCTATTCCAGTCATAACTTCTTGTTGCCCTAAGACCTCACTAACCGTAGCATCAGGGGGCTTGGGCTGGTCTTTTGTCCCATGGCAAGAGAAATGGCAGGTGCTGGGCTTTGATGGAGAGATGTACACCAGTTCCTCTATCCAGGGGGCATCTTAAGGTCATGGCCCTGGCTTGTGCCACCTTCTTCCTCAGCCAAAAATAGGACCCAGCTGGCTAGGAAATTGTTCCCACACAACACTAGCTTTCTGGTTCCTTAACTTTATACCCCATCCCACTCTCCTGTGGGGTGGAGGAGGTATTCTTGAAGAGTGACTAAAGAGTCAACTGGGTTTTAAGAGGTGGGGATATGTGGGTTGGGAGTCGTGGACTCTGATGTCAGAAAGACATAGGATCAAATCTAGGTTATGTGACCTCAGGTAAGCCATTGACCTTTCTGAGTCTGTTTCCAGTCTGCAAAGCAGGTGTGGTGTTAACAATGTCTACTTTGCTGTTGAAAGAAATACTCTGGATGAGGGGATGGGAGACTACTTTTACGGTATAAAATGCTGGGTGAGTGTTAGTAAATAGGAGACAAGTAAGAATTTCTTAAAGAGCTGTATAAATGTGGAAGAGTGTTCAGTGATATTTGAAGCATATTTTTCTGTTCCCAGAGGAGATGAACATTGGTTGAGGGCCTCATAGCCAGCTCCATGCTGGGCACAATGCAACGGTTGACTCAGCTAATCCTCACGGAAGCTTCATGAGGAAGGCATCATTGTCCCTATTTCATAGCTGAGAAATGAGGCTTGAGTGACTTTCCCAAGGTCATGAAGCCACTCACGCTGTCCTTCTGGAGGCAGGAGAGTTACTGATGACCTGTCCCATCCTCTGTTTATCAAGGCCCAGTTCAATGCCAGTGTCTTGATTCACGATGCCAGATTTACAGGTGGGGAGCCTGAGGGAGATGGATGAGAGTGTACAGTGCAGTAAGGAGGTGACTCCGCAAGGTCACTGGGATACTTGGAGGTAGAATATGCTTTGAACCGGCCAGCTGGGTGCCTCTCCCCCTGTCACGCCTGCCAAAGGGGAAGTCTGGGTCTGACAGTCCCATCTGCTCACTGCTGCACCCACTTTGCATCTCCTCTGCCTGCCAACCTCTTGCTGACCTCTACAAGCCAGTGACTGCCCCTTCCTTTCTTAGTGCATCACCCTCACCTCCTGAGACGGTCCATGGCCAGACATGGCTACTGGCGCTGCTGGGGTCAGTCTCCCTTCCTGACTTTTCTCCCTCCTCTGCCCACATTTTATTGCCACACACCCTCCCAGGGACAAAATCATAGCTTTTCCAGTCTCAGAAGCCTGCTAGGGGCACTGATAGGGAGGTTAGGGGAGCCCAGCCCCTCTTCCTTCACTCCTATATGTACACTGAACCTCTGCCCGTGGTCCTGTAACTTCACATACATGGTCTCATCTTCACCTCACGTAACCTGGAGCCAAAGGTGCTGCCATCTCCGTTTCACAGAGGAGCAAACCAAGGCCTGAGAGTGTGGTGGGACTTTCTCAAGTCACAGAGCAAGGTCTTAGTGCAACCCAAGTCCACTGCCTCAGGACCCCAGGATGACTTCCACAATACCACTCTGCCCCCAATTCTCCAGGCTCCCCAGGGTGAAAATCAACCCAGGCACTGTAGGCCGGTGAGTGTTGGAGGGGTGGGTGGCAGGTGCTGGTGGCAACTGAAGGACACTTACTTGAACAGGAGTTCAAGACCTTCTTTCTGGGCCTATCTCTGATCCTGGCTCCCTGTATGACCTTGAAGGGGGCCTTTCCTATCTCTGGCTTCAGTGCCCCCAATCCTAAAATGATGGGGTTCAATGTCAGGTGTGGCGGCTCACACCTGTCATCCTAACACTTCAGGAGGCCAAGGCAAGAGGATCCCTTGAGGCCAGGAGTTCAAGACTAGCCTGGGCAACAGAGTGAGACCCCATCTCTTTAAAAAATTGTAAAAAGAAGCCTACTCTTCTCTGAACACCACTTCTCTGAGCTCCTTTCTCCTCACTCAGCCTCCTGCCCCTCAGTGAGTCCTCACTCCTGATCCCCTCTCCCCTCATTGAACCCTGCCCCGTCTCTGAGCCCTCCACTCCTTCACTGAGCCAAGGTGTTGGAACTGAGAAAGCCCTTCATCTCCATTTCTTGTAGTCCCTCCCACTCAGCGTGGACTCATTTGCACACTGACCCAGTCCCTCTGCAGGGCTTGCCTCCTGTCTTTTTTTTATTTATTTATTTTTTGAGGTGGAGTTTTGCTCTTGTTTCTCAGGCTGGAGTGCAATGGCGCAATCTCAGCTCACTGGAACCTCCGCCTCCTGGGTTGAAGCAATTCTCCTGCCTCAGCCTCCTGAGTAGTTGGGATTACAGGCATGTACCACCACGCCTGACTAATTTTGTAGTTTTAGTAGAGACGGGGTTTCTCCAGGTTGGTTAGGCTGGTCTAGAACTCCCAGCCTCATGTGATCTGCCTGCCTTGGCCTCCCAAAGTGCTGGGATTACAGGCGTGAGCCACCGAGCCTGTGCCTGACCTCTCTCTCTCTCTCTTTTTTTTTTTTTTGAGACTGAGTCTTACTCTGTCACACAGACTGGAGTGCAGTGGTGCAATCTCGGCTCACTGCAACCTCCGCCTCCTGGGTTCAAGCAATTCTCCTGCTTCAGCCTCCCTAGTAGCTGGGACTACAGGCATGCACTAGCATGCCCAGCTAATTTTTGTGTTTTTAATAGAGACAGGGTTTTGTGACATTAGCCAAGGTGGTCTCAAACTCCTGACCTCAGGTAATCCACCTGCCTCGGCCTCCCAAAGTGTTAGAATTACAGGCATGAGCTACTGTACCCGGCCATGCCTCCTCTCTTTACAGCACCAGCTGCAAACTCAGTCCTATTTTCCCCAAAATTCCATGAATAAGCCTCAATCACCTCACCTCTGCTGCTTTTCCAGTCCCATGCCTGTGGTCCTTGGGGGGCCTCCTGGGCTCTGGTGAACCACCCCAGGAGGTGTATGGAAGACATCTTGGTGTCTCTGCAGCTCACCTCAAATTCTGGGCCAGAAAGGACTCTAATCTTGGTTCAACCAGAGTCCTGGGATCTCTAGGTGAGCCACTGGGCCTGTTTAGCCTTATTTTCCCCTTTAATTAAGACCCAAGTCTGTGGGTGACTTGGAACAGGTGAATTTGAAATCTCAGCTCCAATAAATCAAAGCTTGAAACACTGGAGGTGACTTCTACCTCTAGTGATGAAACTGCAGGCTTCCTAACATACAGATTTATAGGGCAGAGAGATGTTTAAGTCTTGGGACTGACAGGGCCTTCGTGGGTTGGGGGGATCATCTAGTCAAAACCCATTTTAAAATTTTTTTTTGAGAGAGGGACCCAGTCTGTTGCTCAGGCTGGAGTGCAGTGGCACAATTACAGCTCACTACGGCTTCGATCTCCTGGGCTCAAGCAGACCTCCAGCCTCAGCCTCTCAAATAACTAAGACTACAGGAATGCACCACCACATGCAGTTATTATTATTTTTTTTTAGAGATGGAGATTCACTATGCTGTCTTGGCTTCCCAAAGTGCTAGGATTACAGGTGTGAGCCACTACGCCCATCGAAGAAGAGCTTTTGATGAGTGGAGAAGAGTCAGATGAGGGGAAGGGAAGGCGTTTGGGAGGCAGAGTGAGGAGTGGGTTCAGAGAGGAGAAATGGGTCAGAGAGAGAGAGAGAGCGGGAGGCCCAGGAGAACAGAGGGGATTATGACAGGGAAGGGCTTGTTATCACCAATTACAGACCCAGCCTGGCCCAGCCTAGGCGTTCACTGTGGCTTAGCACCTGCTGATGCCTCTGGGGTGCTGCCCCTATGCCCTCTTATGAGTCATGAGCACAGGAGGGTGACATCTCCATGCCAGAGGCTCAGTCTGTGGGCCCCATGTCATCTAGAATAGGGTTCTCAGAGGGCCTGGGTGGGTGAGCCAGGTTCAGGCTGCCTTGCTGACTGCTGACCTAGAAAACAGGCCCCCTCCCCCCGGGGCCATGTGTGCATTGGCTCCAGAGCAGTCCTCGCCCCCTCAATGGCTCCTCCAGAGCCTAAAGCCGCCGGCCTGTCCGTCTGCAGTGCCGCTTCCTCGGCAGCCAGCCTGGCCTCAGCCTCCAGCCGCCCCCGCTCTGGCCTCCTGCCCACTGCTGAGACTGCTGTGCCGGTGGAAGCTGGCGGACGGTGCCGCGGCTCCCTCAGCATCCTGCCGGGGCCTCTGAGGGCTGTGAGGCGGCTTCACCTGGTTACCCAGACCCCAGGGTCCAAGCAGCTTCCTGAGCTGAGCCCCTCCCAGTCCAGCACTCCTCCCCACCACCATTTCCCAGGACTCCCCAGGATAGAGACAGGTAAAAGCAAGTTGTTAGATTCTTATAATCATAAGAATGGCATATCTTCAGCCTAGGCAACATAGCAAGACCTCAGCTTGCTAAAAAAAAAATTTTAAATAAGCCCTGTGTGGTGGCATGTGCCTGATGTCCCAGCTCCTTGGGAGGCTGAGGTGGGAGGATTGCTTAAGTCTAGGTTATAGTATACTATGATTGCACAACTATGCTCCAGCCTGGGCGACAGAGTGGGACTCCATCTCAAAAAAAAAGAAAACACACACACACACACACACACACACACACACACACACACAGAGAATGGCATACCTTCATTGTACAAGTCTTGGGAAATGCAGAAACCAAGGAGAAAATAGAAAAAATCCGTAGTTCCACCACCCAGAGACAACCACTTTGAATACAGTATGGTATTTCCTTGCAGGCTTTTTTCCATGTGTCCATAGGTACATAGAGTTAAATAACCAGAAACACGTGGCTGGGGGAGGTCTGTGGCTGTTTTTACTCTATCATGAGCATTCACTGATGTCTTTAAAGACTTTTGGCCAAGTGCAGTGGCTCACGCCTGTAATCCCAGCACTTTGGAAGGCCAAGGTGGGCGGATCACGAGGTCAGGAGTTTGAGACCAGACTGACCAACATGATGAAACCCCGTCTCTACTAAAAATATGAAAATTAGCTGGACGTGGTGGGACACATCTGTAATCTCAGCTACTCAGGAGGCTGAGGCAGGAGAATCGCTTTAACCTGGGAAGCGGAGTTGCAGTGAGCTGAGATCGTGCCACTGCACTCCAGCCTGGGCGACAGAGCAAGACTCCGTCTCAATAAATAAATAAATACTCTTTAGGGCCAGGTTTGGTGGCTCACCCTTGTAATCCCAGCACTTCAGGAGGCTGAGACAGAAGGATCGCTTGAACCCACAAGTTTGAGACCAGCCTGGGCAGCATAGTGAAATCCCATCTCTACTGAAATAAAGAATAAATAGATAAATATTAGCCAGACTAGTCCCAGCTACTCAGAAGGCTGAAGTGGGAGGGTTGCTTGAGTCCTGGGGGTTCAAGGCTGCAGTGAGCTGAGATCGCACCACTGCACTCCAGCCTGGGTGAGAGAGTGAGACTGTTTCAATAAATATATAAATATTCTTCAAAAAGCATATTTTTAATGGCCTTATAAAGGCTGGGTAGGCTGGGCGTAGTGGCTCACACCTGTAATCCCAGCACTTTGGAAGGCCAAAGCGGGCAAATCATCAGGTCAGGAGTTCCAGACCACCCTGGTCAACATGGGGAAATCTCGTCTCTACTAAAAATACAAAAATTAGCTGGGTGTGGTGGCGGGAGCCTGTAATCCCAGCTACTCGGGAGGCTGAGGCAGGAGAATTGTTTGAACCCAGGAGGTGGAGGTTGCGGTGAGCTGAGAGTATGCCATTGCACAGCAACCTGGGCGACAGAGGGAGACTCCATCTTAAAAAAAAAAAGAAAAGAATGACAGGGGAGGTGCTAGACACAGAGGGCAGAGGCTTGGCACTCCAGACGGCGTCATGGGCAATTGCACAGAGGTATGAAACCTCCTGGTTGGATTCAGGGGATAGAGAGTTATCAGATGTGGACATAGCCCTGGACAGGGGCGGGCCTGATAATAGAGGGCAGCCCGGTGGGCGTGGTCAGACAGGCTAGGCCTTGAAGGACCCTGAAAACCATAGTAAGAACTAGAATTTTTTTTTTTTTTTTTGAGACAGGGTCTCACCCTCAGGTAGGCTGGAGTGCAATGGTGAGATCATAGCTCACTACACCCTCCTGTAGTTGAGTCCAACTCCTGGACTCAAGATATTCTCTTGCCTCAGTCTTCCAAGTGGCTGGGACGACAGGCCTGTGCCACCACATCCAGCTAATTTTTTAATGTTTTTGTAGAGACGGGGTCTCACTATGTTGCCCAGGCTGGTCTCAAACTCCTGGCCTCAAGCGATCCTCCCATCTCAGCCTCCCAAAATGCTGGGATTACAGGCATGAACCACTGCACCCGTCAAGAGCTGGAAATTTATTCAGAAAGCAATGACAGTCATATGCTCTGGGGCAATGCCATCTCAGCTTTGCACTTCAGGAAGCCCCCTCTGGCTGCAATGGGGTAGGAGGGAGAGAGGGAGAGAAAGAGACCAAGAGCAGAGAGGCCAGGGGGGTGTCCGTCTGCCTGTTCATCTGGGCAGGAGGTGATGGTACCACTGTCAGAGGAGCAGGCTTCAAGACTGGCAGAATCTCCAAGCCACCCCTTCTCCCATCAGGGCCCCAGAGGGGGCTTCTGGGGTGGCAGGCAAGCTGGAACACTCAGTGGGTCTTTCCTCGGGGCAGTCCTTTCTTCCCTCTCTGTCAAGCCCTGTGTGACACATGTGTCTTGGTCTTTGCGACCCATCCATCATTCTCCCCAAACACCTCTCTCTTCCCTGCCTCTCAAATGCTCTCTTCTCTCTCCTGCTCTTCAGACATCAGAAAGCAGAGAAGGTCATTCATTCACTCATTCATTCATCATCACACAGCAGCAGCTCCTCCCCACTTAAAGCTGCATGAACACATTGTCATCCCCAAGTCCTGTGCTAGGCACTAGGTAAAGAGAGGAGAAGCAGGAGCCGGGCACAGTGGTGTGCACCTGTGGTCCCAGCTACTCCGGAGGCTGAGGCACGAGGATTGCTTGAGCCCAGGAGTTTGGGGCTGTAGTGCGCTATGATCGCGCCTGTAAATAGCCAATGGACTCCAGCCTGGGCAACATGGTGAGATCCTGTCTCTAAAAAACTGGGAGGAGCAGGACAGTTCTTGATCCCAAGCAGCCCTGGAGAATGTTTTTAGATGTAGGAGCATTCCAAGGGCTGCGGGGACACTGGTGTGGGGAAGTTCCACCTGACCTGGTTGACTTTGATTAACTTTTGAGCTGGCATCACAGATGGAGCTCATAGAATGAGTGTAGGTTTGCCAGGTGGAGGCACAAGGAGGCCGGGTGCTTTTGGCAGGAGCAGAGAGGAGGAGGCAAGAGCACCCGGTGCTTGGGAACAGTGTGGCTGGAGTGCCAGGGTCTGGGTGGAGGAGCTGAAGCCCAGGGTTGGAGACAGGGGTGTCCCAGTGGGGGGGTCTTAGTGCCAGGCAGTCTAGCCTATTTTTCCATGGACAGCAGAGAACGCCAGGAATGTTCCCAGTAGGTAAGAGCATGGCCAGAGCTGTTCCAGGAAGGTCACCCTGAAGAGCGGGTGTGATTTCGACAGATGGAGACAACAGGGGGCCTGTGCTGTGTTTTCAGGACATGGGTCATAAGGCCTGGGGCCTTTCCCCTCCTCTCTGCGGCTCAGCCCAACCTGGACACCCAGAACCGCTGCAGCCATGGTTCCTAGGTGCAGAGGTACCTCCCCAAGTTCTGTTTGTTTGTTTGTTTTTTTTGAGGCAGAGTTTCACTGTTGCCCAGGCTGGAGTGCAATGATATGATCTCAGCTCACTGCAACCTCCGCCTCTCTGGTTCAAGTGATTCTCCTGCCTCAGCCTCCCAAATAGCTGGGATTACAGCCATGCGCCACCATGCCCGGCTAATTTTGTATTTTAAGTAGAGATGGGGCTTCACCATGTTGGTCAGGCTAATCTCAAACTCCTGACCTCAAATGATCCACCCACCTCAGCCTCCCAAAGTGCTGGGATTACAGGCATGAGCCACCATGCCCAGCCCCCTGCCCTAGTATTTCTAGAACAGTCTATGAGTAGATTCCCAGGACTCACCCAAAATGACTGATTGCAATAATTTTATTATTATTACTATCATTATTTTTAGAGACAGGATCTCACTCTGTTGCCCAGGCTGGAGTGCAGTGTCACAATCTTGGCTCACTGCAACCTCTGCCTCCCAGGTTCAAGTGATTCTCCTGCCTCGGCCTCCCAGGTAGCTGGGATTACAGGCGTGCACTACCACGCCCAGCTAATTTTTGTCTTTTTAGTAGAGACAGTGTTTTGACATGTTGCCCAGGCTGCTCTTGAACTCCTGACCTCAAGTGATCCGCCTGCCTCGGCCTCCCAAAGTGCGGGGATTACAGGTGTGAGCCACCGCATCTGGCCAAAGTCTGCATTTTTTAAGGCTCCAAGGTGACCCTACATGCTAGAGTTGAGAACCGGTGCCTTATCGCTTTGCACATGCAGTTCCCTTCACCTGGAACGCCCTTCTTCCCTCTTCCTCTGCTTCCCTGAGCGCCAGGCTCTGCTCAGACCTCTTCTCTGTGATGCACTGTTCCAGTCTGAGTGCCCTCGAGGGCCCAGTGCTGCTGCTTCCCCGGCCCACTTTACACCCCATTCTGTCTGGTGGTTACCTTTCCAACTCATTTAGCCTTTTCTGTGAGCCGGAGGCTACTGCATGTATTAACTTATTCAGTCCTCACGACATCCAGTGAAGCAGGCAGGTCATCGTTTGGGAAATGGAGTCACGGAGAGGTTGATAACATCACCCGGCTAAGAAGTGGTTGACCCGCAGAGGCTGCACCGGGGCACTGTGAGGCCCCACAGTGGCCGTTCTTTGAGGGCAGGGACCTTGTGGGATTCACTGTTGCAGGTCGTCAGTGCAAGCACAGGGCCTGGTATCTAAGAGGTACTCAATTTCCTCATCTGTAGGATGGGCTGAAGAAGAGCAGTTATCTCCCAGGGCTGCTCTGTAGCTTGGGGATATGAGAGAGATTGTGAGCTATAAAGTGCGTGGTGTGGATGGGGAGCAGTGGCAGAGGCTCCTCTATGTTTTATTTATTTATTTATTTATTTATTTATTTGCGACAGGGTTTTGCTCTGTCACCCAGGCCAGAGTGCAATGGCACAATCATAACTCACTGCAGCCTTGAACTTCTAGACTCAAGCAATCCTCTTGCCTCAGCCTCCCAAGTAGCTGGGACTACAGGTCCATGTCACCATGCCTGGCTAATTTTTTTTTTTTTCATTTTTAGTAGGAATGGGGGGGGTCTCACTATGCAGCCCAGGTGGGTCTTGAACTCCCGGACTAAGTAATCCTCCCATCTCAGCCTCCCGAAGAGTTGGAATTACAGGTGTGATCCACCGCGCCCAGCCCTCTCTGGGATTTTGTTTCCCAGACAGGAGAACTTGTCCCTCCTCCGCCGTGCTGTACTTCAGCCTGTCCCACAGAAATCAGCCCCTTTGACCCCGGCCTGGGGGTAGGTACCCTAATGGAGATTCTCAGATGATGGCAGAGCAGAGTGGAGACTTAGAGATGGCTCGGCTGCAAGGGCAGCTCCCGCTCCCGATCTGACCTTAAGGGGCTCACCTGTTCCCAGAGAAAAGAGGACCTCCCTTCAGCATCCCCACCATTCCTACCTCCCCACCCACCATTCCTCAGGGGCTGTGGGTTATTGTCAATGATGTTGTTAATTAGCTGCTTAATTAACTATTTAGGCTAATCAGATTAATTGACATTAATTGGTTACCATTTGTCAAGGACCTTGAAAAGCTGTGCTTCTCAGAGTTGAAGTGTGTGACTGGTGCCGGGCAGGGGAGTCAGGGAGGAGCTGTCACCGTGCTGAACAGCTGGGGGTATGCAGGTGGCAGGCAGTGGCAGTTCCAAGGCCACCAGGACCACTGCTCAGGGACTGTGCACCTCCTGGCACCTCTCAGGGAGCACCAGCTTCTGAGTTCTGGCCTCTCACACCTTGGGACACACATCACCTCTTCCTCTCCCTTAGTTGTTTAAGAAAAGTTTTGACAGGGACCAGGGGAAGACTGAGAAACTTTCCTTTTTGTAAAAAAAAAAAAAAAAAAAAGACAGAGAGAGAGAGATGGGGTCTTGCTATGTTGCCCAGGCTGGTCTCGAACTCTTGATCTCAAGTGATCCTCTCACCTCAGCCTTTCAAAGTGCTGGGATTACAGACATGAGCCACAGTGCCCATCCAAGAGACTTTCCTTCCTCTATCCCCAAGGGCTGTAAAGACCTCAGAGGGAGAGGGACCTTAAAATTCTAAATAAGCCGTGAAGTAAGTAGGTCACCACATAACAACTGCTAGGATGACGTGCATATGTTCAGTCAAAAAACAAAAAAAAAACAGAAAAGATGAGCAGTGTAGGGTAGATAAAATATGCAAAATATTAAACTATGATAAAATGATCAGATTTGCATTATTTAGTCAATTACAGCCCCCAAAACCCACAGTACATTTTTATGCCTGTTTTAAAACACAACCAACAGTTTTAAATTATAGCACTTGAAACAACAACAAAAAAAACTACTATGAAATGCATCCTACGTTTTGGGAAGAGGAAAAAAAAGCCAACCCACTGAAAAATGGGAGTGTGCATTTGTCTTTAGAGCCATTCTCTGAAGATTAAATGGCTCCCATATTTAGTCCAATACTGGGCTGGGAGTTAGCAGCCTGCAGTCTTTCTTTTTTTTGTAGTGGGGGCGGGGGGAGGTTGCAGGGATGGAGTCTTGCTCTGTCACCCAGGCTAGAGTGCAGTGGCAAGATCTTGGCTCACTGCAACCTCTGTCTCCTGGGTTCAAGCGATTCTCCTGCGTCAGCCTCCCGAGTAGCTAGGATTTCAGGTGTCTGCCACCGCGCCCGGCTAATTTTTGTATTTTTAGTAGAGATGGGGTTTCACCATCTTGGCCAGGCTGGTCTCGAACTCCTGACCTTGTGATCCACCCACCTTGGCCTCCCAAAGTGCTGGGATTACAGGTGTGAGCCACTGCACCCAGCCCCCCCCTTTTTTTTAAAGACAGGGTCTGACTCTGTTGCCCAGGATGGGGTGCAGTAGTGTAATCATAGCTCACTGCAACCTCAAACTTCTAGGCCCAAATGATCCTCCTACCTCAGTCTCCCGAGTAGCTAAGACTACAAGCATGCACCGCCACCCTGGCTAATTCTTTTTGGTAGAGTCGAGGTCTTGCTATGTTGCCCCAGCTGGTCTTTTTTTATTTCTTTGGGACAGAGTTTTGCTCTGTTGCCCAGGCTGGAGTGCAATGGCATAATCTCAGCTCACTGCAACCTCCGCCTCATGGGTTCAAGTGATTCTCCTGCCTCAGCCTCCCTAGTAACTGGAACTACAGGCATGTGCCACCACACCGGCTAATTTTTTGTATTTTTAGTAGAGATGAGGTTTCAGCATGTTGGCCAGGCTGGTCTTGAACGCCTGACCTCAGGTGATCCGCCAGCCTCAGCCTTCCAAAGTGCTGGGATTACAGGCGTGATCCACTATGCCTGGCCCCAGGCTGGTCTTGAACTCCTGGGTTCAAGCGGTCTTCCCACCTCAGCCTCCCTAAGTGCTGAGATTACAGGCATGAGCCACCAACCCTGGACAGGGAGCCTACAGTCTTATCTTGACTTTTGCACTGAACTCCTGAGGGTCCTTTCCCCTTTCTGGGCCTTGATTTCTTCAATGGTGAGTCCCTGGCCTGTCTTCCTGAGAGAGTGCTTACATGGAGCAGAGGAGGGGTGGATTTCCAGTACCCTGGAGGTGCATACAAATGTGAGGGGAGGGAAGAGCTTCATTTGGTGGGAGGGTCTAGTGCTCATCTTGGATGGGGGATTGCTTTCTAGGGAGGAGGGGTTCCTAGGTTGGTGACAGAGGTTTCTAGCTTGAGAAGGGATGACATGGAGAGCTAATGTGGGGTCTCTCCCTCTCTCCCCCTTAACTGTCCAATTCTGCAGCCCCCGGGGGGAGGAAGGACGGGAGAGACTGGAGGCTGTTGCCTAGCAACGAGAGGCGCATCTGGATCGATGGCAAAGTCAGTGCTGCTCCAGCCCCCAGCCCAGCTCTCTTTGATCTCAGCCAGCCCAGCAGAAACCTGGGAGGAAGCCCCCGGGCAGCCAGCTTGATTGGAGCTGAGTCAATAGAGGGAATTTTCCATAATGAGATTGTATGGGCAGTGGAGGCAGCTGCCCCTGGCTTCTCCTGTCACCCTCCCCAGCGGGTGGAAGGGGTCAACTGTCTGTCTGTCCAGCACACATCCTTCCTGCTGATAGCTCTGGCCTTGGTAGCGGGTAGGGTCAGGGGTGGACATCACCATCCAATTTTGATTCTTGTCAGCCTTGCACTGCCAGGGACTCAGAGCCCAGCCCCACCTGTTAGGTTTTGAAGGGAAGCTGAGGGTTATAGAATGACACACACACAGGAAGAGGGCAGCTCAAAAGCAAATGCAGGGTGTTTGTTTGTTTGAGACAAAGTTCTGCTCTTGTCGCCCAGGCTGGAGTGCAATGGCATAATCTCGGCTCACTGCCAACTCCTTCTCACAGGTTCAAGAGATTCTCCTGCCTCAGCTTCCCAAGTAGCTGGGATTACAGGCGCCCGCCACCACACCAGGCTAATATTTCTAGTAGAGACGGGGTTTCACCATGTTGGCCAGGCTGGTCTCAAACTGCTGACCCCAGATGATCCACCCTCCTCAGCCTCCCAAAGTGCTGGGATTACAGGCGTGAGCCACTGCACCCGGCCCCAAATGCAGGTTTTGTGTCCAGCATAAAACCTACAGAAGTAGGGGACCAGCCTAATGCCAGAGCTCACCGCTGCTTACAGCCTGGGGCAATTTACAGGTATGGGCGGGGGGAGTCTGGGCAGTCTGGCTTGCCCGGCAGGATATTGATAAGATGTCCCAGTGATGAGGCAGTCTGGCCCTTGTTCCGGCAGAATGTGGTACTCCCTGCACTTTCTCCCTGCAGAATATCATTAAGAGGCAGGCTGTTTCTTCAGTTGGGCCTTTGTTCGCCTTGCGGTCAGGTGGTTAGGCGGGATGTTTCTCATGGTTCGAACCCCGTGAAATGTTTCTCTTTGACCAAGATCTGCAAAAGAGCAAGGAGCTTAGGAAATGGTGCAGTTTAGACTAACACCACCCCAGCCCTGCTAGTAGTATCCACGCTTCTGACACTTGGTCCAAATGAGGGAAACTGAGACCCAGGAAAAAAAAAGGGATCTGGTTATACAGCTTCTAACCCATTGCAACTTCCTCTGCCTAGCTCCCAGGTGTGAGCCCAAGCCGGGGTTGGGATCTGATCCTGGAGGAAGGAGAAGGAGGTGCTGAAAACCAGGGAAAGCACATAAGCTTCTCCGATTTCACTGCAGGGTCAGTGTTCAAGGCCAGCTTGGGAGGGTCCTCAGAGAGCATAGGCTTCTGACACACAGGTGGCTCTCCCTCCGTGTCTCCCCAAGGCCATCTGATTTGCACCCTCCTGGGACACAGACACTGCCACCTTACATCAGTGACAGCTCAGTCATAAGACTGCTCTTTCTTGGGCTAAGCTGAAGCTGTTTCTGTAGAACATTCCCTCCACCCCCAATCTCCATTCTCACTCAGGCAGCCCCAGGGAAGCTGTCTGCTCCTGGTGGAAAGGCTTCAGCCTCCCACAAGGCCACTGAGGGCCCTGACAGAGAGCAGGAGGACTGAGTGAGGCAGGGATTCTTTTCTTCCACTAGAATGCAGGGGAGAGGAGACCAAACCACTACTTGTTTATTTCATATCAGTTCTGGACTTTACAGATCTGTCTGCTGGGTTGAACTGGTCTGTATTGCTTTTTTTTTTTTTCTTTCCTTCTTTCTTATTTTGAGGCAGGGTCTCATTGTGTTGCTTAGGCTGGAGTGCAATGGTGAAATCTCGGCTCAGTGCAACCTCCACTTCCTGGGTTCAAGCGATTCTCCTGCCTCAGCCTCCCAAGTAGCTGGGACTACAGGCATGCACCATCACAGCTGGTTAATTTTCTTTTTTTGAGACGGAGTCTCGCTCTTGTTGCCCAGGCTGGAGTGCAGTGGCGTGATCTCCGCTCACTGCAACCTCCGCCTGCCAGGTTCAAGCAATTCTCCTGCCTCAGCCTCCTGAGTAGCTGGGGTCACAGGCACCCACCACCATGCCTGGCTAATTTTTGTAGTTTTAGTAGACAGCCATGTTGGCCAGGCTGATCTCGAACTTCTGGCCTCAAGTGATCCACCCGCCTCGACCTCCCAAAGTGCTGGGATTACAGGCGCAAGCCACCACGCCCAACCTGTATTGCTTTCAGTAGCCAGCGTTGCTTGTTCTGATATCTTCCAGAGGTCTATCATGCTGGTGTGCAGTGTCCCCACTGTCCTCTGTTGATCAGCCAGTCTGAGCCCCTGGCTTGGCTGGGTCTGTCCCATTTATAAGGCTCTGTATGACCTGCCCTGGGCTACTTCAGTTTGCTCTGATCTCACCTGAGCATTGTTACCTGTTCTCACGGGGGCTGCATTACCTGTACTGTGGATTCCTCTGGAGGGAGCAGACAGCAGAAGCCTCCTTGTCCCCTCTTGTCCCTTGTCAGTGATGCTCTGGCCCCCAGCTGTCTCCTTTGATCTCAGCCAGCCCAGCAGAAACCTGGGGGGATGCCCCGGGCACCCTGCTCGATTGCCACCCAAACCTTTGCTCCAGGAACTCAAATGAAAGCCAACAAAGAGCGGAGCCTGGACCAGGCAAATCCTTCCTATCTATTCAAAGTCAGGGCTGGGGCTGGGTGTGGTGGCTCACACCTGTAATCCCAGCACTCTGGGAGGGCAAGGCGGGTGGATCACTTGAAGTCAGGAGTTCAAGACCAGTCTGGCCAATATAGTGAAACCCCGTCTCTACTAAAAATACAAAAAATTAGCCGGGTGTGGTGGCATGCACCTGTAATCCCAGCTACTTGGGAGGCTGAGCATGAGAATGGCTTGAACCCAAAAGGTGGAGGTTGCAATAAGCCGAGATCACACCACTGCACTCCAGCCTGGGCAACACAGCCAGACCCTGTCTCAAAAACAAAAAAAGACAGGGCTGGACTCCAAGGCTTACAAAGTAGATGACCATGAGGCCCATGTAAACGTCAGCATACACATGGTCTAGGCGTAGTGAGAGCAGTGACCAAGGACCTTTCCCTCTGTAATTCCCAGAGATGGTGTTGGTAAAAACAAGTAGTGGGCTCCCTATCGGTGCAAACACAGGCTGGGTCTCAACAAACAGACCCAGGTGGCTGCTCTGTTCCAAGCCCTGCACTGGGCATTAGGGAGATGGAGGCGGATCAGCCTAGTCTCTGCCCTTGGACAGCCCTCGGTCAGCCAGGAGGCAAACAGTCATGCTAGATTGCTAGTAGTAGCCAGAGGGTAACAGCAGAGGCACGTCCCCCCAGGAAGTCCTTCCAGGCAGTCAGGGAAGGCTTCACGCAGGATGTGATGCTTGAGCAGTCTTGCAGGATGGGTAGATGAGGAAGGACCTTCCAGGTATGAGGAACAGCGTGGGTCAGTGCGTTCTTGGGTGGAGCAGAACGCCGTGTGGGGCTGGACGGGGACTAGCGTGGGGCTGGACACATTGCCAGCCATGCCACCAGGACTTTCTTGCCCTCTCTGCCTTGCCGGCCCTGGGCACCTCATCTTGGCCCTTGGAAACTTTGCCAGCCCAGCCACCTCCTTTCCCCAGCACAGACTGAGACAGCAGGAAAAAGGGACAGCCCGAGCCCTGCCCAGGCACCGCTGGACCCAGCCTTAGACTGAAAACCGGAGGGTAGAAGAGGGACTACCGGGGCTGTGGCTAGAACACAGAGCTGTAGTGCCCACATTTTTGCAGGCCAGGCTGCCTGCCCCTCCAGGAACCGGCCCTCCCACCCCCAGCCGGAGAGCCTGGGGGCTCTGGCCAAGATTTTCCTCCAGCTCCAGCAGGGGCGGCAGGAAGCTCCTGCTGCTGAATAATTGAAAGCAAGGCTTTCAGCAGCTCCCCTCCCCCCACCGCGTCTTGTGGAGGGTTGGGTAACAAACAGCCGTGCCAGCACCAGCGCCTCCCCAGAGACACGCCAAGGAGACATGGAGGAAGCTCACTGGGCTAACCTCTCTCTGCTGGCTGCCTACGCCACCTCCTCCTGCAGTGTCTTCTTACCCGTCTTTTTTTTTTTTTTTTTTTTAATTTTAAACAAAGTCTCGGTTTGTCGTCCAGGCTGGAGTGCAGTGGCGTAATCTTGGCTCATTGCAACCTCCGCCTCCCGGGTTTAAGCGATTCTCCTGCCTCAGCCTCCCAAGTAGCTGGGATCATAGGTGCCCGCCACCACGCCTGGCTACTTTTTGTATTTTTAGTAGAGGGGTTTTGCCATGTTAGCCAGCCTGGTCTCGAACTCCTGACCTCAGGTGATCCACCTGCCTCACCCTCCCAAAGTGCTGGGATTACAGGTATAAGCCACCATGTCTGGCCTGTTACCCGTCCCTACTGGTCTCTACCGGTCTATGTGGGTTTGTATTTGTGAAAAGTACCATGATTGGGCTATGAGTGTTTGTACTGATTTAAAATGGTAATTATCAATCTGATCTGTTCTGATTTATATGCATCTATATTTCCTCCTGGTCTAACTCATGCCTGTAATGCTTTAGACTGATTGGGGTAGTTAATGGCTGATAAAAGCTAACATGTAATGCATAGAACTTATCACCTACGCAGGTGCTGCACTGTACACACGTTATTCCTTTACTCCTTACCCTGAGGTGGGGGTATTTATATTAACCCCATTTTACAGATAAGGAAGAGGTTAAGTCACTTAAGCACACAGAGTAAGTGATTTGAACCCATCTGCTACTGGCTGATCGGCACAGGTCTGTCTTGGTTCATGTGGACCGGGATATCCTCTAGGAGCAGAACTTTCTCCAAAAGGCAGGGGTCTGAGGGCATCAGGCTACAAGAGAGAGCTGAGCACGGTGACTCACACCTGCAATCCCAGAGCTTTGGGAGGCCAAGGCAGGAGGATTGCTTGAGTCCAGGAGTTAGAGACAAACTTGGGCAACCTAGTAAGATCCTGCCTCTACAAAAAAATTAAAAATTAGCTGGGCATGGTGGCATGTGCCTGTGTGTAGTAGTGGCCAGCTACTTGGGAGGCTGAGGTGGGAGAATCACTTGAGCCTAAGAGGCAGAGGCTGCAGTGAGGTTGCATAATTACACCATCGCACTCCAGCCTGGGTGATAGAATCAGACCCTGTCTCAAAAATAATTTTTAAAAAGCTGCAAGAGAGATCTTTCCAAAATGCAAATCTGACCTCCCCCGCTCAATACCCTTCACTGGCTCCCTATTGCCTGCAGAATATGGTCCTAGCTCCTCAGCCTGGCTCTGAAGGCCCTGGGGTCTGGCCCTTGCTACCCTCCTGGCTCAGTGGGTTCAGCCAAGACAAGCCCATGCTTTTTTTTTTTTTTTTAAGATGGAGTCTCCCTCTGTCGCTCAGGCTGGAGTGCAGTGGCATGATCTTGACTCACTGCAAGCTCCGCCTCCAGGGTTCAAGCGATTCTTGTGCCTCAGCCTCCCAAGTATCTGGGATTATAGGCACCCACCACCATGCCTGGCTAATTTTTTGTGTTAGTGGAGATGGAGTTTCACCATGCTGGCCAGGCTGGTCTCAACCTCCTGACCTCAAATGATCCACCCGCCTCAGCCTCCCAAAGTGCCGGGATTACAGGTGTAAGCCACCACGCCCAGCCACAAGTCCATGCTTTTCTCTATTTCCTCTCCATCCCTTCTTCCCACACACCCCTACACCCTGACCAGGACATCCTTCTCCTCCTTCTTTGTCCCACCAACTCCTACTTATGCTTCAAGATCTCTCCTCCAGGAAGACCTCCTAGCTACGCTTCTCTCCTGACACACCCCAGCTCCATTAGATGTCTCTGCCATTCACCCATCATCCCAGCATGATAAGCACCTGTGCTTCTCTTTCTGCATTTCTCTCTTATCCTCTGGTGAACCCCAGAGTAGCCATTCACAAATAGCTGTGACCTGAATGAATGACTCAACCCTGGAGTTGATGGGGTGTCTCCTGGTCCTGTGGTCCTTACTCCCCCAGCCCCATGCTCTTGGGCAGTGAGCACAGGGGAAGCCTCCAGGATAAACTGTTCAAGGCTGGAGGTCTGCAGAGGGTTCCCACAGGGAAGGGAAGGTTCAGCAGGAGAGTGCTCCAGGGAATATGTCCCCGTCTTGGCTGTACCTGGCTTCAATGCCAGGATTTGGAGTGGGGACACGCCTAGATTCCTTGGCACAATGCAGATGGCTTTTCTTTCCCAGCTTGATAAAATATCTTAACAAACCATTGTTGCTGCACACTTATTTTTGACCAAGACCCAGACTAAGGACCTGGTTTCATGCATATTTTTCAGTTCTGTCTCATTTCTGACAATTACAAAGAATCTTTTTCCTCCAGAAAAATCAGGAGGCACATCGCTGCCCACCCACTGTCCCCACACTGGGCTTTTTCTTGGAAGGTCTCATCTTATGTTTCCAGCCACCACCTTCACAGGAATGCAGCTTTCTTCATGAGAAATTCCTTTTCACCCTAGCCCTCTTAGTCAAGGGTCCCTGGGTCTTACCATGCCCTTAGCATTGCCTGTCCTGTCCCCTGCACTCCCTGTTCCTTACCTGGAGAAGACACTTCTTCCTTTCCTCCCTTCCTTCCTTCCTCTCTTCCTCTCTTTCTCTCTTTCTTTCTATTTCTTTTTCTTTTGGATGGAGTCTCGCCCTGTCGTCCAGGCTGGCATGATCTCAGCTCACTGCAACCTCCGCCTCCCAGGTTCAAATAATCCTCCTGCCTCAGCCTCCTGAGTAGCTGGGACTACAGGTGCACACCACCATGCCTGGCTAATTTTTTGTATTTTAGTGGAGATGAGGTTTCACCGTGTTGCCCAGGCTGGTCTCGAACTCCTGAGCTCAAGCAATCCACCTACCTCGTCCTCCCAAAGTGCTAGGATTACAGGCCTAAGCCACTGCACCCAGCTGAAGACACATCTTTCAAAGGCCCATTTCTAACATGATTCTCTTCATGAAACCTTCCCTGACCATCCTAGGCAAAAGTAGAGCCTCCCTGGTCTCTTTTTTTTGCTTCCACTGGGTGGATGGGTGGGAGAATGTCAACAAGATCTGTCTTCGGAACAAGCTTGTTAGCGCAAGAATAAATGAATGAATGATTCCACCAAGCTCCAAGCTACAAGAATAGGAAATATTGTCTCCATTTTACAGATGAGGAAACTGAGCCTCGAAGTTTAATGACTTTTCCTGATCACCCAGGCAGAAGTAGTGGAGCCAGAATGTAAGCTAAAGTCTTCTGGCCAGGCGCGGTGGCTCACGCCTATAATCCCAGCACTTTGGGAGGCCGAGGTGGGTGGATCACGAGGTCAAGAGATCGAGGCCATCCTGGTCAACAAGATGAAACCCCGTCTCTACTAAAAATACAAAAATTAGCTGGGCACGGTGGCGCGTGCCTGTAGTCCCAGCTACTTGGGAGGCTGAGGCAGGAGAATTGCTTGAATGAATCCAGGAGGCGGAGGTTGCGGTGAGCCGAGATCGCGCCATTGCACTCCAGCCTGGGTAACAAGAGCGAAACTCCGTCTCAAAAAAGTCTTCTGACTCCAGGTCTTTGTCCTTGTCTAAAACTCTTTTTCCTGGCCCCTGTAGGAGACAGCACAAAAAACCCTTAGCAGTAAGAAAGTGGTTAAATTGTGTGACCACAGACGAAGTGCTCACTTGAAGCTGTGGGAATCTGTACCTTTGAGGCTCTGAGTCCCAGCATTCTCTGGGGAGGCATGATGCAGGGTCAGGAAAAGAAGCTCCTAGGGGAATGGGTGCTGTACCCTCCCCTCGTCCCCCACAAGAGAGGCTTCTGCGCCCCCGGAGCAAATGGGGCTCCTGAATTGGTGACGGGGTGCTGTCCGTGGTGCTGGAGGGCTGCGATGCTGCCAGAGAGATGAGGAGCAGGGAGTAGTTTGCTCATTCCTGTAATCCCAGTGCTTTGGGAAGCCAAGGCGGGGGGATCACTTGAGGCCAGGAATTCGAGACCAGCCTGGGCAACATAGTGAGACTCTGTCTCTACAATAATAATAATTGATAATAATAATGACCTCCAGTGCCATTTATGAGACATTCATTGCGTATTAGGTACTGTGAGGCATTTCCCATGCATTAGTCCTTTACAATAAATTAGTTTCATTTTACAGGCAAAGAAACGGAGACTCAGAGAGTCGAAGTCACATGCCCTAGGTCTCTCGGCTCATGAATTCCCAAAGAGCACTGTCCTGCCTCCCTCTCAAATCAGGGGTCCCCAAGGCAGGTCCAGGTCTCCTCTCAGACCCATCTGTGGTCCACTTCTCACTACAGCCTGTTTCCTCTCCCCCAGATCTGACCAGGTCACTACTGATCTGAGCATCTTCTCCCTCTGAGCCTCAGGGTGAATTCTGACCTCATTAGCTGAGAGGCCTCTCTGCCTGTCAGCAGCTGACTTTCCAGAACAGGCTGGACCCTGCAGTACAGATGGGCTGGTTCACCTTCAGTTAATCACTCGCAGGTAGCAGCATCCAGTTTGTGGCCCCTTCCATCCATGGCCAGGCTTGCTCAGGACACCCAGGCTTGGGCTTGTGGGAGGGAGACAAGTCCAGGGGCCTAGCCATGAGGCTTGGAAATCAGGCCTCTAGGCCTTTAACCACTTCCTGGCTTGCAGAAAAGGGAGTGTGCCCCTTTGGCAGGCATTAAACTAAGACTTCATGACTTAATCTGCACATGGGTTTGGCTGGCTCCAGCTTCTGGGCTTGCCCTTAGGAGCTGACTCAATGCTGGGGACAACCTCAGTGGAGCTCTAAGGGTGGCTGGTGGGGCCTGGGATTCTGGCTGTATCAGCAGAAAGGAAGTGGACTGAAGGTCTGGTGCCACACATTTATGTATGTATGTGTTTGTTTATTCATTTATTTTTTAAGATGGAGTTTCGCTCTTGTTGCCCAGGCTGGAGTGCAATGGTACGATCTCAGCTCACTGCAACCTCTGCCTCCAGGGTTCAAGCGATTTTCCTGCCTCAGCCTCCCAAGTAGCTGAGATTACAGGTGCCCGCCACCATGCCCAGCTAATTTTTGTATTTTTAGTACAGATGGGGTTTCATCATGTTGGTCAGGCCGGTCTCGAACTCTTGACCTCAGGTGATCCATCTGTTTCGGCCTCCCAAAGTGCTGGAATTACAGGTGTGAGACACTGCACCCGGCCTGGTGCCACATATTTGGAGTTAGTATTATCCAGACTTCCAGAGTAGAAAAGGACTCGTGGAGTCTTTGACTCATTGTTTAGTGGGAGAAACAAGTGTTCAGAGAGGGGCAGGGACTTGTTCAGGGGCTCACAGCCAATCAGTGGTAGGGTAAAGATGTCCCATGTGCTGTTCTGCCTCCAAAGAAGGGCAGTGTCAATGCCTCCAAGGACCAGACAAGTTAGAGTTAGGGTTAAGGTTATGGCTCTAGACTCCGATCTGCCTGCTTGCCCCTGCAAACCCCTCACCCTCAAGCACCCCCAGTTTGTTCTCCATGTTCCCCATCACAATAAATGGCTGCGCCATCCACCTGGTCACCCAGGCCAGAGACCCAGTGTCATCTAAGCCGCCTCCCCCATCCCACATCCAGTCAATTACAAACCCTGCCAGAATGGCCCATTTGTTTCTTGAATCCTGGTCATCCTGACCAGCTCTGGCAGCCCTGCCTCCTGCTCCCCGCCATCCTTGCTGGGAAGCCTGCCTTGGCCAACCAAGCAGGGCTATAGACACTTCTCCAGTTCTCTTTTATCACGCTCCGCTGATGTTTACCTGTCAGTCTCCTGAACCAGCCTGTGAGCTTCTACAGGGCAAGGATGGGGTCATATGCCTCTCTATACTCACAGCCTTTAATAAGGTGGGGCCCAGAGCAGATGCTGGGTGAGTGTTTGTTGAGTGAATGTGTGAATATCGTTTCTATCTCATGTTTGAACAATTCCTTTAATAGGGATCTCATTCATCCTAGGACAAACTGCTTAGTTTTGCTTGTTTGTTTTTTGAGATCAAGTCTCCCTTTGTCACCCAGGCTGAATGAAGTGCATTTCTAACAAATAACACCAATACTACTTGTCCTTGGACTACCCTAAGAGGAACATGGTCCTTCTAAAAAACTCTTTTAAAACAAAGCAGTTCTGGCCGGGTGTGGTGGCTCACACCTGTAATCCCAGCACTTTGGGAGGCCGAGGTGGGCGGATCACTTGAGGTCAGGAATTCGAGACCAGCTTGGCCAACATGGTGAAACCCCGTCTCTACTAAAAATACAAACATTAGCTGGGCATGATGGCGTGCACCTGTAATCCCAGCTACTCGGGAGGCTGAGGCAGGAGAACTGCTTGAACCTGGGAGGTGGAGGTTGCAGTGAGCCAAGATCGCGCCATTGCACTCCAGCCTGGGTAACAAGAGCGAAACTCCGTCTCAAAAAAGAAGAAAAAGAAAAAAAAAATTGAAAAACGGCTATTTCTAGACCAGTGCCCACCTCCGCCTAATTGATAGTCCATACTTGGGCTGTATCAGAAGGACCTGTGGGACATGAGCAATTTCATCCCCAAAGACTTCGATTCAGTAGATCTGGGTTGGGTCCCAGGTAGCACTGACATATGAAATATAGGGCACCCAGTTAAATTTGAATTTCAGATAAAGGAATAATTTCTTAGTAGAAGTATGTTCCAAATATAAAATTCAGATTTAATTTAACTGGGTAGTCTGTGTTCCTATTTGCCAAATCTTGCAATGCTAGCTAAACATTGCTACTTCTTAACAAGTCTCTCAGTAGATTCAGCCAGGTTTGACCTAAATCCTCTACAACCTTCATATATTTGAAGCCAGGTATTCTGACCACTTGTGTATTCTTATCATCCTCCCCTCCTTGGCATCCTATTTTCGTTGATAGAGCCTAAGATAACATGCACTTTTGGCAGCCACATTGTGATATTGACTCAAATTGAATCTGTGATCATTGAAAATCCCCAAATCCTTCCCAAACATTCTGCTTCTAAACTATGTCTACTCCATTCCAATTTTAGTTTGGGACTCAGCTTTAGAATGTGGCACTTCTCACTATCCGTGTTTCACCATCTTTTTTTTTTTTGAGACAGAGTCTCACTCCATCGCCCAGGCTGGAGTGCAGTGGTGTGATCTCAGCTCACTGCAACCTCCACCTCCCATGTTTAAGTGATTCTCCTGCCTCAGCCTCCCGAGTAGCTGAGATTACAGGCACTCACCACCATGATTGGCTAACTTTTGTATTTTTAGCAGAGATGGGGTTTCACCATGTTGGCCAGGCTGGTCTTGAACTTCTGACCTTGTGATCTGCCTGCCTCAGCCTCCCAAAGTGCTGGGATTACAGGTGTGAGCCACCACATCCAGCCCTGTTTCACCTTAGATTATTCCAATATCTCCGGTTACTCAGTCTTTTTATTTTTTTATTTTTCTTCTTGTTCTTTTTTTTTTTTTAAGATGAGGTTTCACCGTGATGGCCAGGCTGGTCTTGAACTCCTGACCTCAGGTGATCCACCCACTTCGGCCTCCAAAAGTGCTAGGATTACAGGCGTGAGCCACCGCGCCCGGCTACTGAGTCCTTTTAGAGTCTAACTGTATATCCATGAGCCCTCTGAGGCTGGGTCCTCAGTGAATTTGATTGTCAGACTACCAATGTTCTATCCAGTCAATAGTGAATATATTGGACAGACGTGGTGAGAGTAGAGCCCTGTGATTCTCTACTAAATACCTACATCTAACGTGACATTGATGCATTAATCAGCTCCTTTTGAGTACAGGTCAATCAACCAACCAACTACAGCAAAATGGGATATTAGCACCCACCAGGACAATGTCACTTTATGAAATCTCACAGTGAGGCCAAGCACAGTGGCTCATACCTGTAATCCCAACACTTTGGGAGGCTGAGGCAGAAAGATCACTTGAGCCCAGGAGCTTGAGAACAGCCTGGGCAACATAGCAAGATCCCATCTCTACAAGAATAAAATTTTAAAAAATCAGCTGAGCATGGTGGTGCACCTGTGGTTTCAGCTACTTGGAGGCTGAAGCAGGAGGATCACTTGAGCCCAGGTCAAGGCTGCAGTGAGCTATGGTCATGCTACTGCACTCTAGCCTGGGCAACAGAGTGAGCATCTGTCTAAAAGGAAGGAAGGAAAGAAGGAAGGAAAGAAGGAAGGAAGGAAGAAAGGAAGGAAGGAAGGAAAGACGGAAGGGAGGGAGGGAGGAAAATCTCACAATGATTTCTTTTCTTTCCTTTTCTTTCTTTTCTTTTCTTTCTTTTCTGAGACAGAGTCTTGCTCTTTTGCCCAGGCTGAAGTGCAATGGCATGATATCAGCTCACTGCAACCTCCACCTCCTGGGTTCAAGTGATTCTCGTGCCTCAGCCTTCCGAGTAGCTGAGATTACAGGCACCTGCCACCATGCTGGCTAACTTTTGTATTCTTAGTAGAGATGGGGTTTTACCATGTTGCCCAAGCTGGTCTTGAACTCCTGACCTCAGGTGATCCACCTACCTTGGCTTCCAAAGTGCTGGGATTACAGGTTTGAGCCACCGTGCCCAGTCCCACAGCGATTTCATAAAAATATCATGTCATATGGCTCACAGAGGGACCCTGTGCCTGCATTCCTGCAGTCACTCCCTGGTCTGCTGGCCCAGCACCCTGATTTGGAAGGAAGTGGACTTAGTGTGCGATGATTCGGGTCATTCTATTAATGACCTGCTGCAGATTCCCGCCTGGTGCCTCTCCAACTTACCAGGCGAAATTGGTCGAATCCACCGTCTGTCCTACTGAAAATCCAGACTGCATCTGCCACGCCTCTCTCCACATGGCTCTCCTTTCCTCCTCAATCATTTCTGCGAAGATTACCCTGGGCAACCTAGCATTGCTACCCAGGTGTTCTCCTAGCACTGGGGCTAGAATTTTTCTCAAGGTTAGGAGATCTGAGTGCATTCAGAACGACTCCCACCAGCTTTCCCCCTCTGCCCTCCAGGGGCTCAAGTGGAGTTCTAGGCCTGGGAGACTGGCCCAGGTCAGAGGGAAGACGAGCAGAACAGCATGGTTCCCAGCGCCGCCACTGGCGCCTTTGTGCTCTCTCTCCATACCTTCAGCGTGCCGCTTGCATTGCCTGGTGTTGGGGTAGGTTCTAATGAGCCGGAATGAAAGAATGGTCCCCTTCCTTAAAAAGGCTCATGGTCTAGAACAGCATTTAGAAACAAACAGTCAACTGAATCTCACTATCTAAATGTCATACTTAAAAAGTGTGGCACAGCCAGGCATGGTGGCTCACGCCTGTAATCCCAGCACTTTGGGAGGCCAAGGCGGGCGGATCACGAGGTCAAGAGATCGAGACCATCCTGGCCAACATAGTGAAACCCTGTCGCCACTAAAATACAAAAATTAGCTGCGCTTGGTGGCGCACGCCTGTGGTCCCAGCTACTCGGGAGGCTGAGGCAGGAGAATCGCTTGAACCCGGGAGGCGGAGGTTGCAGTGAGCCGAGATCGCACCACTGCACTCCAGCCTGGTGCCTGGTGACAGAGTGAGACTCTGCCTCAAAAAAAAGAAGTGTGCACAGAGGGAATGACTCATCCTTCCTGGAAGAGTGGAAGACTTCCCAGAGGAGGTGACTTTTGCGCTGGGCCCTGAAGGATGAGTTGAAGTTCCCTAGGTGAAGAAAAGGGGAAACAGAACTCCAGCCGAGAGGAAACACAGGCAAAGGCACAAAGGAGGAAGTAAGAGCCGCATTTGGAGGATGAGGACCAAGGCTAAGGGGCTGGGTGTTGGTTGCAGGATGAGGTGCAGCATGGGATGAATTGCAAGATAGTGTTCAACAGAATGCAAAGGGGCTCTTACAGGCTGTATCAAGGACCACACCATGTATTCCTCTATCCTGCCTCCTGTTGCCACTGTCTTTGTTCAACCCGAGTGCGTTGAGCTTCACATGCACTAGGCACTGTCTGGATCTAGGAGTTGAAAGCTAAGCTGCCCTCAGCCCAGGGGGAGCCAGACCTGTGAATCCCCAGCAACAACAGCAAGTGATAAGAGCTCTGGGAGGTAAGACCAGGCATGGTGGCTCACACCTGTAATCTCAGCACTTTGGGAGGCCAAGGAGGGTGGATCACATGAGGTCGGGAGTTCGAGACCAGCCTGGTCAACATGGTGAAACCCCATCTCTACTAAAAATACAAAAATTAGCCAGGCGTGGTGATGAGCGCCTGTAATCCCAGCTACTCAGGAGGCTGAGGCAGGAGAATCACTTGAACCCAGGAGATGGAGTTGCAGTGGGCCAAGACTGCACCACTGCACTCCAGCCTGGAAAACAGAATGAGACTCCATCTCAAAAAGAGAGAGAGAAAGAGAGAGAGAGAGAGAGAGAGAGAGAGAGAGAGAGGAAGTCTGGGAGTGGTGGCTCACACCTGAAATCCCAGCACTTTGGGAGGCTGAGGCGGGCAGATCACGAGGTCAGAAGTTCGAGACCAGCCTGGCCAACATAGTGAAATCCCGTCTCTACTAAAAATACAAAAATTAGTCAGGCATGGTGGCACACGCCTGTAGTCCCAGCTACTCGGGAGGCTGAGGCAGGGACCCAGGAGATTGTAGTGAGCCAAGATGGCGCCACTGCATTCCAGCCTGGACAACAGAGTGAGACTCCATCTCAAAAAAAAAAGCTCTAAGAGGGTGACACCAGCCAGAGGGGAAAGAAAGGCTTCGGAAGGAGATGATGCCTACGAGTGGTGACTTTGAGGACAACTAGGAATGAAGAGTGTCCCAGGAAACAGCCTGGAGCCAAGATAGGTGGAGGAGGGTGTGTGCGGTGGGCAGTGATGGGGATGGGGCTGGACCGTGAGGCAGGGCTGTGTCGTGACTTTAAGCCAAGGTGACAGGAGTCACTGGAGGCTGCCAACCAGGGCATGACATGGTCTGATTTGCTCCTGAACCTGTCTGCCAAGTTGTCAGCGGAGCATGAAGGTCTGAGAGCAGAGAGGCCAGGCAACCACAGTGAGGCAGTAGACCTGTGTGGAGGGAGGAGCTCGGGTCCAGGTAGTCACAAGGGAGAAGAGGAAGTGGATAAATGTGAGTGATGTTGGCTGGGCGTGGTGGCTCACGCCTGTAATCTAAGCACTTTGGGAGGCCGAGGTGGGAGGATTGTTTTGTAAGCCAGGAGTTCAAGACCAGACTGGGCAAAATAGCAAGACCTTGACTCTTTAAAAAAAAAAAATTTTTTTTAACTACCTGAGTATGGTGGCACACGCCTGTAGTTCCAGCTCCTTGGGAGACTGAGGTGGGAGGATATCGCTTGAGCTCTGGAGTTCAAGTCTGCAGTGAGCTACGACTGTGCCACTGCACTCAAGCTGGGGTGACAGAGTGAGAACCTGTCTCAAAAAACAAACAAAGAAGAGGGGATGAGGGACCCAACTTGAGGACAGGTGAACTGTGGTCAGCCAGGGCGATAGGGGTCTGCAAGCTTTGCACATGTCCCTGGCTCAGGTGATCAACAGATAGAGAAATCACCTATGAGCCAAGCACTGAGGCCGAAGTGGGTGGGGAGCAGGGCGCCCAGAGCTCTGTTTGGGGCCTGGTGGGTGATGCTTGTGGAGTGTCCCAGGAAAACCCCTGGTGGTATAGGGCTGGTCTAGGGACAGAGGTGGGAAGCTAGCAGGTGTGGAAGTGGAAAAGAGGGGTTAGAAGAACAGCTTTGGTCTCTAAGCCCTCAGGCACTCCCCTCTCCAGAAGAATCTGACAGATGCTCCCAGGAACAGAAATCAGAGGTTCAGAGAGGGGTAGTGACATCTTCAGGGTCACACAGCAAGAAGTGGAGGAATGCAGCCTAGAACCCATGCACTTGGGACTCAGGGGGAAGGACATATGAGAAGAGCTTATGTTTTCATCACCACTGTTACCTCCTGTCATTCTGTCCCCTTCATAGCCTCCCATAGCTGTCACAGTCCCTCTCTCGTCTCTGCTTTCTAGTTTCAGTGGCTCTGAACACTCCCACCCCCATCCCATCACTCTGAGGCCAGAGAGGGGAGGGTGTGTTGGGGGAGAAGTGTTACAGGAATCCAAGATGTCCAGGCATGCCCAATCCCTTCTTTCCCTCCCTCCCTCCTTCGTTCCCTCCCTCTCATCCCACTCCCTGGGAATGAGGCCTCCCTGTTGCTTAGCAACTAGCAGAGTCTTGGAGAAAGGAAATGGAAATAGCTCAGGAGATGCCTCCCCTCTGTTAAGATAGAAGTCCTTGGAGAGAGAGAGAGAGAGAGCGCGAGAGGTGTGTGTGTGTGCGTGCGTGTGTGCACGCGCGCGTGTGTGTGTCTGCTCTACTTTGGAGGGCCTAACGGAGTCAGGGCTTCTTAGTTCCAAGCCAAGTTGACTCCCACCCTACCCTGAGCCTACAGGAGGATGTGGCTGCCTGAAAAGCTAATGTCAGTGTAGCTTTGGTCACATCATCAGAAGCAGTGTTCCCAGAACAAAGGAGGGGATAGTCCTGTGGGCCTGTCTGGGTAAGCCCCTCTTACCCAGAATGTTGGCTTTGGGAAAGTTGGCTAGGTCAAAGTGAGAGCTGAAAACTACCTCTGGGGTGAGAATGGAGTAAGCTTCCCTCTTTCTCCTCTCTGCAGAGCTCCCCTGGGAGCAGACTGGGAGGTGGGAACACATGTCATCTGTGTCCCACTGGACAGAGCCAGGACAATGGGTCTGGTGTGTGCGTAAACAGTTTCAACTGAGCCTGAAGGAGAAACACGACTGGGAGGCTAATGATGTGTGCACGCGGGCGCTGGGATGTCTGGCCCAAGCATTCATGCAAGGCAGAGGGGATTGTCCTCAGTAGTTGCTAGGTCCATGGAGGTGACACGATTCCCAGCCAATGGCTCTTAGAGGTGATCCAGTCTGGACTGCATCCACCCACCTTACAGATGGGAAAAGCCCAGTGTCCAACCCACTCGTGCCCTGAGGTGTGACCCAAAGATGCAAACCAGCCGTCCGCCTTCCTCTGCACCAGGAAGGGAAGCGGATTAGAGCCATGAGTGGGCCCTTAAATCTCCAGGATTAACTCGAGCAGAGAGGAGCTTAGCAGGTGGCCAAGAAGTGACCATCCCGCCTCGTGTCTGTGTCTTTCCCTCAGGGTCAGCGGCCCAGGCCAGCGGCCCCGGGGCCAGCCGCGATGTCGTCCACCGTGAACAACGGGGCGGCCAGCATGCCGTCCCCACCCGACGCCGCGAATGGCTTCCCGCAGCCCGGCGCCTCCTCGGGGGCCTGGCCGCGGGCGGAGGAGGAGCTGCGCGCCGCGGAGCCGGGCCTGGTGAAGCGCGCGCACCGCGAGATCCTGGACCACGAGCGCAAGCGACGCGTGGAGCTCAAGTGCATGGAGCTGCAGGAGATGATGGAGGAGCAGGGGTGAGCGAGCCGCGGGGCGGGGCGGTGGGCGGGGCGAGGGTGGGAGAAGGGAGTGATGCCGGTTGTGGGCGTGGCGAACGCCGTGGGCGGGAAGAAGGGCGGGGCTAGGGTGTATTAGGGCGGAGTCAGGCGACTGTGGGGACCCAGGAGCTTAGGTCAGACCAGAGGCCAGAGTCCAGACCAGTTGGGATGAATCTATTGCAAGTCCAGCTCCTCTTTCATTTACGTATTAAGTTGTTGCGAATATAATGTTGGTTTTTGCTATTAAAAGTAATGGTTTCCTTCATGAGCTCTTGAAAAAAAAAAAAAGTAATGGCAAAACTGGTCGGGCACACTGGCTCATGCCTGTAATTCCAGCACTTTGAAAGGCTGAGGCAAGCAGATTATTTGAGGTCAGGAGTTCGAGACCAGCCTGGCCAACATGGTGAAACCCCGACTCTATGAAAAATACAAAAAAGTCCGGGCGAGGTGGCTCACGCCTGTAATCCCAGCAGGTTGGGAGGTCGAGGCAGGTGGATCACTTGAGGTCAGGAGTTTGAGATCAGTCTGGCAAACATGGCGAAACCCCATCTCTACTAAAAATATAAAAATTAGCCAGGCGTGGTAGCACGTGCCTATAATCCCAGCTACTCTGGAAGCTGAGGCAGGAGAATCGCTTGAACCCGGGAGATGGAGGTTGCAGTGAACCGAGATGGCACCACTGCACTACAGCCTGGGCGACAGAGCGAGGCACCGTCTCAAAAAGAAAAAGAAAGAAAGAAAGAAACTAGTGGGCTAGCTGCTGAAGGAGTCAGCCAGGAGCAGGGACTGCCCGTCAGACTTGCACTGTCAGTGAGCTGAGAAATCAGAAACTCCCTGCACAGGGGGGCTGAAGCCTGGAGCCACATGGGGTCAGACACGGCCTGTGTCCTGCGGTCCGTCCAAGCCACACCTTTGACTGTTCACCCCAGACCTCCTGGGCTCCCTTAGACAGGGGCCACCATCTCTGAAGAGCTCAGGAAAACCCTCAGGCTCAGACAGACAGTGACTTGCTGAAGGCCATCTGGAAGGTGGGGGGCCAAGGTAGAGCCGGGATCAAGAGTCCCACTGGCTGCCAGACAGGTCTGCTTCTTGGAAGAAGAAGGGGACATGGGAACCTGGTGCTCACCTTGCCCAGAGGACCACGTAAGGAGGAGGAGGCCCCTTGCAGAGAGGGATAGATGGATGGATAGCAGGGTGCTGAGGACACACAGAAAAGAGACTCCAGCTGGTGGGGGAACACGTTGATGAGCTGCGGGTAGTAGGTATGGGAAGAGGGAATGAGACCCCAAAGGGCAGGGGCAAGAAGGGGTGAGGTGGGGGGCATCTCCTATGGTAAGAACTCCAATCCCCAAATTAAATCTGCAAATCCAGCCAGGCGTGGTGGCTCACGCCTGTAATCCCAGCGCTTTGGGAGGCCAAGGCAGGCGGATCACTTGAGGTCAGGAGTTCGAGACCAGCCTGGCCAACATGATGAAAACCCATCTCTACTAAAAATACAAAAAATACAAAAAAAAAAATTAGCAGAACATGGAGTCAGGCACCTGTGATCCCAGCTACTCGGGAAGCTGAGGCAGGAGAATTGCTTGAACCTGGAAGGCAGAGGTTGCAGTGACTCGAGATTGTGCCACTGGACTCCAGCCTGGGCGACAGAGCGAGACTTCATCTCAAAACCAAAACCAAAACCAAACAAACAAAACCTGCAAATTCTGCCAAATTTTGTCTGGTGAGTCAAGGAGGGAGGGGATGTGGGCAGAGGACAAGAGGGTTGACAGGGACAGGCAAAGTGTCCCCTGCACTTTCCTGCTCCTCCTCCTCCCGGAACCCCACCCCTTGATGAACCCATCTCCATCCTGAGCCCCTCTCCCTTCACTAAGCCCCCTCCTCTTCTCTGTACTTTCCCATCCTGAAAGCCCTCCCCATCAAAGACCCCCACCCTTTCAAAAAACCCTCCCTTACTGAGCCCCTCCCCAAGCAAAAGTCGATGTCATTTGGCCACATCCTGGGTGTTAGACTCCCAGCATCAAAGATCCCTGCCTCCCTGGGAAGCACCCACTATGTCCCCACCTGCTCAGTGAGGGCCCTTCCCCTACCCAAGCTCTCACTTCAGGTGGTCCTTATCCTGGAACGACCCCCAAAAACCAGATCTTGATTGACCATTCCCCCTGGCCTCCCCATCCTCAGCAGGCATTTGATCATTGCAGGAACAGGCATTCTGAGACCCCCAAATCCAGGCTTCTGGTCCTATCTTGACCTTGAATAAGCCTCGGTGTATTCACCTGGAAAATAGGGGCACCGTGTTCTGGAGCTGTTCTGAGAGTCCTCGGTCAAAGACACGCATGAGACTGCCCAGCCCCCAGCCAGTCCTCGCAAAGTGCTCAATAAACACTAGGCGCCCCTGCTCTTTTATCAAATCGAGTCATTAATATCCATATCTAGAAACACTGGTTCGGTGGCGTTTATTTACTGGGTTCTCAGGCATTTGACAAATATTCCCATCAATCACAGGAACACACACTCTTTGGCCCCATTAAAAAGCAATCCTTTTTCTTAATATTTATGACTGGCTGGCTAATCCACTGGTGATTGATGGCGTACTTGGAGTCACCTTCCCAGACAGCCTTGGCTTACAGTCTGCAATCACTGCAGGGCGGGATGGAGCCCCCAGCCTTTCTGATGTGATGCCCCCACCACGGACCCCAGCATCCTCCCTGCCACCCTATTTATCTTCTTCCCATGCCTTTTTTTTTTTTTTTTTTTTGAGATGGCGTCTCACTCAGTTGCCCAGGCTGGAGTACAGTAACACGATATCTGCTTACTGCAACTCCTGCCTCCCAGGTTCAAGTGATTCTCCTGCCTCAGCCTCCCGAGTGTAAGGCCGGTTGCCTCTCCGGGAGCTCGGACGCGCACACACCCCCCACGCGCCCGCCCACTTTTCCGAAAGCTCGGACATGCTCGGGCATGTTTCCTTCTCCCTTTCTCGCACAGCCTGGCTTTCCCTTAAAGAGCCCAGTATGCAAGCGGGGTCTTGTGATTCTAGTCAATGGCAGCCAAGTCTTTCTAGCCAATAGCAGCCGAGTAATTCTAACCAATAGCAGCCAAGTCCTGTATGCAAACAAAGGCTTGTAACCTTACCCAATAGCAGTCCTGCTCTCCCACAACCAATCGAGCTACTTCACTCCCTATAAAACCCCACGTCTGAGAAGAATCTGCGTGACTTCTCCAGCCCTTCCTGCCGGATGGCAGCGTCTCGCCCGGGAGCCTGAATAAACCCTTCACATTGGATCTTCTTGTGCTGGCCTCAGTTTCTTCCTTTTAAACTCGGCAAGAACCTGAGAACAAACCTTACACTGAGTAGCTAAAAAATTATCCAGCTAATTTTTGTATTTTTTTTTTTTTTTTTAGATGGAGTCTCGGTCTGTAGCCCAGGCTGGAGTGCAGTGGCGTGATCTCAGCTCACTGCAACTTCCATCTCCTGGATTCAAGCGATTCTCCTGCCTCAGCCTCCCCAAGTAGCTGGGACTACAGGCGCCAGCCACCACACCCAGCTAATTTTTGTATTTTTAGTAGAGACCGGGTTTCACCATGTTGGCCAGGATGGTCCTGATCTCTTGATGTCGAGATCCACCCACGTTGGCCTCCCAAAGTGCTGGGATTACAGGCATGAGCCACCGCACCCGGCCCAACTTTTGTATTTTTAGTAGAGATGGGGTTTCACCATGTTGGCCAGGCTAGTCTCAAACTCCTGACCTCAAGTGAGTCACCCACCTTGGCCACCCAAAGTGCTGTGATTACAGGCGTGAGCCACTGTGCCCAGGTGCCATACCTCTTCTTGTGAGGACTTGGGTGAGGTGACAGAGCACAGCTCCGTCCCTAACTAGGCTTGGAGCTTTGAGCCCTCCCCCTCCCTGTTCTGTTTGCTCATCTGTAAAATGGGAATCAAAAGGCTACCATCCCAGGCGTTGTGGCTCATGCCTGTAATCCCAGCACTTTGGGAGGCTGAGGAGGGAGGATCACTTGAGCCCAAGAGTTTGAGACCAGCCTGGGCAATGTAGTGAACCCCCCGTCCCCCATATCTACAAAAATTTTTTTAATTAGGCCAGGTATGGTGGCTCACACCTGTAATCCCAGCACTTTGGAAGGCTGAGGTGGGCAGATCATGAGGTCCAGAGATCAAGACCATCCTGGCCAACATGGAGAAAGCCCATCTCTACTACAAAGACAAAAATTAGTTGGGCATGGTGGTGCACACCTGTAGTCCTAGCTACTTGGGAGGCTGAGGCAGGAGAATGACTGGAACACGGGAGGCGGAGGTTGCAGTGAGCCGAGATTGCGCCACTGCACTCCAGCCTGGGTGACAGAGCGAGACTCAGTCTCAAAAAAAAAAATTTAAATTAGCGAGGTGTGGTGGCACATGCCTGTGGTCTCAGCTACTCAGAAGGCTGAGGTGAGAAGATTACTTAAGCCTGAGAAGTAGAGGCTGCAGCGAGCTATGATGGCACCTCTGCACTCCAGACTCGGGGGGCAGAGCAAGATTCCATCTGAAAAACAAAAACAAAAATGAAACAAAACAAAAAGTCACCATCTGGCCTAATGCAGGAGCTCACACCTGTAATCCCAGTACTTTGAGAGGCCAAGACAGGAGGTTTCCTTGAGGCCAGGAGATCTGGGCAACATAGGAAGGCCCTGTCTCTACCACCAAAAAAAATAATTAATTAATTAGCTGGGCATAGCGGCACATGCCTGTAATCCCAGCACTTTGGGAGGCCAGCGTGGGAGAATCACTTGAGGCCAAGAGTTTGAGACTAGCCTGTGTAATATAGCAAGACTCCATCTCTATTTTAAAAAATTAAAAAATAGGCCAGGAGCAGTGACTCACGCCTGTAATCCCCGCACTTTGGGAGGCTAAGGTGGGTGGATCACAAGATCAGGAGTTCAAGACCATCCCGGCCAACGTGGTGAATCACAAGGTCAAGAGATCAAGACCATCCTAGCCAACATGGTGAAACCCTGTCTCTACTAAAAATACAAAAATTAGCTGAGCACGGTGGTGTGCACCTGTAGTCCCAGCTACTTTGGAGGCTGAGGTGAGAGAATCGCTTAAACCCAAGAGGCAGAGGTTACAGTGAGCCGAGATAGCGCCATTGCACTCCAGCCTGGTGACAGAGCGAGACTCTGTCTCAAAAAAAAAAAAAAAAAAAAAAAATGTAATACACATAGTAGTCGTACATATTTATAGGGTACATGAGATGTTTTGATACAGGCATGCAATGTGAAATAGGCCCATCATGGAGAATGGGGTATCCATCCCATCAAGCATTTATCCTTTGAGTTACAAATAATCCAATTTATATTCTTTAAGTTATTCAAAAATATACAATTAAGTTATTATTGACTGCAGTCACCCTTTTGGGCTGTCAAATAGTAGGTCTTTTTTTTTTTCAGATGGAGTCTCTCTCTGTCGCAGGCTGGAGTGCTGGCACAATCTAGGCTCACTGCAATCTCTGCTTCCCCAGTTCAAGCAATTCTCCTGCCTCAGCCTCCCTAGTAGCTGGGACTACAGGCATGTGCCACCACACTCAGCTAATTTTTTGTATTTTTGGTAGAGACGCAGTTTCACCATGTTGACCAGGCTGGTCTCAAACTCCTGACCTCAGGTGATCCGCCTGCCTTGGCCTCCCAAGGTTGCTGGGATTATAGGTGTGAGCCACCATGCCTGGCCAGTAGGTCTTATTCATTCTATTTTTTGTATCCATTAACCATCCCTACCTCCCCCTCACCATGGTCTCTGTCCAAGACAATGACCTGCAGCCCAGGGAGGACAGAGAGAAAGGTTCAGGACAAATAAGCCTTAGTTGTTAACATTTATTGGGCACCTACTGTATGCCAGGCACTGTGCAAAGTGCTGTAAGCACGTCACCTCTATGAATCCTCTGACAATCTTGAAAGGCAGGTCATGTTCCCATTTCACAGTTGTAGAAGCTAAGGCTAGAAAACTTAGGCCAGGCACAGTGGCTCACATCGTTAATTCCAGCACTTTGGGAGGCTGAGGGGGGTGGATCACGAGGTCAGGAGTTCAAGACCAGCCTGGCCAACATGATGAAACCCCATCTCTACTTAAAAAATACAAAAAATGGCCGGGCGCGGTGGCTCAAGCCTGTAATCCCAGCACTTTGGGAGGCCGAGGCGGGTGGATCACGAGGTCAAGAGATCGAGACCATCCTGGTCAACATGGTGAAACCCCGTCTCTACTAATACAGAAAATTAGCTGGGCATGGTGGCGCGTGCCTGTAATCCCAGCTACTCAGGAGGCTGAGGCAGGAGAATTGCCTGAACCCAGGAGGCGGAGGTTGCGGTGAGCCGAGATCGCGCCATTGCACTCCAGCCTGGGTAACGAGAGCAAAACTCCGTCTCAAAAAAAAAAAAAAAAAAAAAAAAAAATACAAAAAATTAGCCGGGTGTCATGGTAGGAACCTGTAATCCCAGCTACTCAGGAGACTGAGGCAGAGAATTGCTTGAACCCAGGAGGCGGAGGTTGCAGTGAGCTGAGATCACGCCACTGCACTCTAGACTGGGCAGCAGAGTAAGACTCTATCTCAAAAAACAAAAAGAAAGAAAAGTTGTATAGTGTCCAGGTGCGGTGGCTCACACCTGTAATCCCGGCACTTTGGGAGGCCGAGGCGGGTGGATCACCTGAGGTCAGGAGTTCAAGACCAGCCTGGCCCACATAGTGAAACCCTATCCGTACTAAAAATACAAAAATTAGCCTGTTGTGGTGGTGCATGCCTGTAATCCCAGCTATTTGGGTGGCTGAGGCAGGAGAATCGCTTGAACCCAGGAGGCAGAGGTTGCGATGAGCTGAGATCGCACGATTGCACTCCAGCCTGGGTGACAGAGTGAGACTCCATCTCAAAAAAAGAAAAAAAAAACCCACGAAAATAAAATAAAAGTCGCCGGGCGCGGTGGCTCACGCCTGTAATCCCAGCACTCTGGGAGGCCGAGGCGGGTGGATCATGAGGTCAAGAGATCCAGACCATCCTGGTCAACATGGTGAAACCCCGTCTCTACTAAAAATACAAAAAATTAGCTGGGCACGGTGGTTCATGCCTGTAATCCCAGCTACTCAGGAGGCTGAGGCAGGAGAAGTGCCTGAACCCAGGAGGCAGAGGTGGCAGTGAGCCAAGATCGCGCCATTGCACTCCAGCCTGGGTAACAAAAGCGAAACTCCGTCTCAAAAAAAAAAATTAAAATAAAATAAAAGTTGTATAGTGTACACAAGTGTATGTAAGTGTTGGGTTGAATCAACTCAGAGGCCTGGGGAGGGTCCCACCATGCCCCAGGGCATCTTGCTGGGGTGAGAAGCTGGGGACCCAGGGGTGACATCTGGCTACTGGACAAACAGGCCTCAAGTGTGACCACCACCTCTGAGCATCCCCTGCCCTCATATTTTTCTAGGTCATCCCTCTTAGCTGAGCCATGGGGGCCAGTGATGAAAAGGAGAGAGCAAAGAGTGCAGCAGTCCTGTTTTTGAATCCTGGCACCTCCCATTGCCCAGCTCTGTGAGGTTGGGCAAGTCAATTCACTTTGCCTTAGCTTCTCCATCTGTGAAATGGGAATGTGACCTGCCTTTCGAGGTTGTCAGAGGATCCCTTCAGTAACAGCTGCTGGACACCTGCTGTGTGCCAGGCACAGGGCAAGGGCTGCGTGATCAAAGGCCTCCAGGGGCAGTGTGGACATAAGCTGGAGAGACCCCAGAGGAACGGGGAGGTCAGGTAGCGGCTGTCACAGAGGAGCAGTGAGAGCGAATGACCACTGACCCCAGAAGTGGGAACAGGGATGAGGAGTAGATAACTGGACTTTGGGGGCCGGGCACGGTGCCTCAAGCCTGTAATCCCAGCACTTTGGGAGGCCGGGGCAGGTGGATCATGAGGTCAAGAGATCGAGACCATCCTGGTCAACATGGTGAAACCCCATCTCTACTAAAAATACAAAAATTAGCCAGGTGTGTTGGCAGACGCCTGTAGTCCCAGCTACTCGGGAGGCTGAGGTAGGAGACTCGCTTGAACCCAGGAGGCGGAGGTTGCAGTGAGCTGAGACCGTGCCACTGCACTCCAGCCTGGCGACAGAGTGAGAATCTGTCTCAAAAAAAAAAACAAAAGATAACTAGACTTTGGTCTCTAGCCTGAGACTGGACTTAGGGAAATAGGGAGAAGGAGAGGGGAGTAGAGAAGTCAGGGGCTTCCATTTGAGGCCCAGACTTCAGCTACCCCCCTACCCCAAGCCAGCAGCAGAGAGAAGCATTGAAACTACCCCTTACCCCCCGATCACCCCCCACAAGCCACCTGGCAGCCTCACTCTTGCAGAAATTGGGGTGCTTTGCAGACCTCCCATGGCTGTATGAGGATCAGATGTCACAGAGGCCAGGAAGGCAGAAAAGGCCGTGTATGTCTCAAAGCCAGAATTCTCACTCTTCCCCTAAAATTCTAAAAAGAGCGACTGCAGTCTGGATATGGGAGGGAGGCCTGCCCTGGGGGTTCAGCCTTACCTGAGGAGTGAGGGGGTCATCTCTCCCCACCTCTGGGAATAAGTTTTCTTTTGTCTGTGTACAATGTTTTGTTGTTGTTACTTGTTTGTTTGTCTTTTGAGAGGAGTCTCTGGGTCAGCCAGGCTGGTGTGCAGTGGCGTGGTCTCGGCTCATGGCAACCTCTGCCTCCCTGGTTCAAGTGATTCTCCTGCCTCAGCCTCCCGAGTCACTGGGACTACAGTTGCCTGACACCACGCCTGGCTAATTTTTGCATTTTTAGTAGAGACAGGGTTTGCCATGCTGGCCAGGCTGGTCTTGAACTCCTGAGCTCAGGTGATCTGCCTGCCTCAGACACCCAAAGTGCTGGGATTACAGGCGTGAGCCACCGCGACTGGCCAGGTTTGTGTACAATGAACTTGAGCTTCCTCAGTGCTGAAGGCCTGGCTTGGTCTGTTATCTTGGACAGGTTATTGCAAGCCAGAGTGTGCAGTCGTGACCCAGGAGTGTGGTGGGAGGGCTGGGCTGGGTGGGGAACAGAAAAGAGGGAACCAAAATCAGGAGACCAGCCCCTTCACCCTCTTTGTGCCACTGCAGGTATTCGGAGGAGGAGATCCGGCAGAAAGTGGGGACATTCCGGCAGATGCTGATGGAGAAGGAGGGAGTGCTCACCAGGGAGGATCGACCTGGGGGCCACATGTGAGTGCTTACCTATCTGGGGATGGGGGAGAGGGGGTGCAGGCTTAGGCAGCAGCTGGGTACCAGAGGGGCCCATCCAGGTGCTCCCTCGGGTGGCTTGGTCTGGTTGGAGCTTAGGTGAGAGGGTGGAGAGGAATAAGAGAAGGAGGAGGAGAGGTCATGGACTCTGCCCACTGGAAACGCTGGCCTGGCCCAGGGACACCTGGACATCACCAAGGGCCTCCTCCTACCCACCCTAGGTCCTACCTATGGCTCAGCAGTGGGAGGGGTGGGGGAGGCAGCCCAGGTCTCAGCTCAGGGAATTCTGAACTGCAAATAGGAAGACCTAGGATATGCCCTAACCCCAGCATTGTCTCTGGCCAACAATGTGACCCCAGGCAAGCTCCAATAATTCCCTCCTATAGAAATGAAATTCAGGCCAGGCACAGTGGCTCACGCCTATAATCACAGAACTTTAGGAGATCAAGGTGGTCTGATCATGAGGTCAAGAGATCAAGATCATCCATCTGGGCCAGCATGGTGAAACCCTGTCTCTACTAAAAATACAAAAATTAGCTGGGCATAGTGGCACGTGCCTGTAGTCCCAGCTACTTGGGAGGCTGAGGCAGGAGAATCACTTGAACCCAGGAGGTGGAGGTTGCAGTGAGCCAAGATTGCACCACTGCACTCCAGCCTTGCAACAAAGCAAAACTCCATCTCAAAAAAAAAAAAAAAGCCTGGCCAACATGGGGAAAACCCATCTCTACTAAAAATACAAAACTTAGCCAGGTGTGGTGGTGCATGCCTGTAATCCCAGCTACTCAGGTGGCTGAGGCAGGAGAATCGTTTGAACCCGGAAGGCGAAGGTTGCAGTGAGCCGAGATCCTACCACTGCAATCCAGCCTGGTCAACAGAGTGAGACTCCATCTCAAAAAGTAGAATAGAATAATAGAATAGAATAGAATAGAATAGAATAGAATAGAATAGAATTGAATTGAATTGAATTGAATTGAATTGAATTGAATTGAATTGAATTGAATTCGGAGTAAGCACATTCTGGGAAGTAAGAACTCACACACCAAATGCCACTGCTACCATGACCAATGGCTTGGTGGATAAAGAGGGTGTAGGGCCGGGCGCAGTGGCACATGCCTGTAATCCCAGTACTTTGAGAGGCCAAGGCGAGAGGATTACTTGAGCTCAGGAGTTCGAGACCAGCCTGAGCAGCATGGGAATATTAGTCGGGTGTGGTGTCATGGGCCTGTAATCCTAGCTACTCAGAAGGCTGAGGCACGAGAATCACTTGAACCTGGGAAGTGGAGGTTGCCTTCAACTGTGCCCCTGCACTCCAGCCTGGGCGACAGAGCGAGACTCTGTCTCATAAAAAAAGGGTGTAGGGTTTTGTTGAGGTCACGCCTCTGCAGCCTGTCAGAGAATAGGAGAAACACCGGTTTGCTGTGGGCCTTTGGGTGGGCCTTAAATCAAACAGGCAAGTTATGGCAAGGCAAATATTGTCTCAGATCAGAGGCGAACTGTGAACCACTTGAAGCCATACAAACAATGGAGGCGGCTGCATTGCGAGGGTGGGAACAGCCTGTGCCTGTGAGTGTCCAGCCATGCCTGGCCGAGCTCCATGCCTGGCAGGCGCCGTGTGCTCAGGGAGTGATGCTGAATCCACTCAGATGGGCCTTCCCTGTTCACCTTCAGTTTCCCTGCCCAGCACCAACATCTCGTGCTTCTCTTCCTAAAAGTGAAACTCAGGCTGGTGAGAAGCCAGGCTAAACACTACTGGTCATTTCTTTAAGAGTAGGGCCAGGCTGGGTGCAGCAATGGCTCATGCCTGTAATCTCAGCACTTTGAGAGGCTAAGGCAGAAGGATCACTGGAGGTCAAGAGTTCGAGGTCAGCCTGGCCAACATGGTGAAACCCTGTCTCTACTAAAAATACAAAAATTAACCAGGCCTTATGGCGAGTGCCTATGATCCCAGACACTCGGGAGGCTGAGGCAGGAGAATCGCTTGAACCCGGGAGGTGGAGGTTGTCGTGAGCTGAGATCATGCCATTGCATTCTAGCCTGGGAGACAGAGCAAGACTCTGTCTCAAAAAAAAAAAAAAAAAAAATTAACTGGGCATTGTGCCACATGCCTGTAATCCCAGCCACTTGGGAGGCTGAGGCATGAGAATCACTTGAATCCAGGAGGCGGAGGTTGCAGTGAGCTGATATCCCATCACTGCAATTCAGCCTGGGCGACAGAGTGAGACTCCATCTCAAAAAATAATAATAATAAAAATAATGTTAGCCTACATGCAGGAATGGATAAAGGTCTCTTAAAGAAAAATAGTTAGTTATGTTCATTCATTTGCTATTCTGCTATCCCAGCAGCACCTTCTGAGTGATTCTCCTGTTGTAGTCATATTTATTTATTTTTATTTTTTATTTTTTTATTTTTATTTTTTTAATTGAGATGGAGTCTCACTCTGTCACCCAGGCTGGAGTGCAGTGACGCAATCTCAGCTCACTGCAACCTCCACCTCTCAGGTTCAAGCAATTCCCCTGCCTCAGCCTCCCGAGTAGCTGGGATTACAGACGTGCACCACTGCACCCAGCTAATTTTTGTATTTATTTATTTATCGAGACAGGGTCTTGGCCGGGCACTGTGGCTCACATCTGTAATCCCAGCATTTTGGGAGGCCGAGGCGGGTGGATCACTTGAGGTCAGGAGTTCGAGATCAGCCTGGCCAACATGGTGAAATCCCATCTCTAAAAAAAAAAGAGAGAGAGACAGGGTCTTGCTCTATCACCCAGGCTGGAAGGCAGTGGCGCGATAGCTCACTGCAACCTCCAACTCTTGGGTTCAAGTGATTCTCTTGCCTCAGCCTCCCAAGAAGCTGGGATTACAGGCACATGCCACCATGGCCTAGCTACTTTTTATATTTTTAGTAGAGATGGGGTTTTACCACATTTGCCAGGGTAGTCTTGAACTCCTGACCTCAGGTGATTCACCTGCCTTGGCCTCCCAAAGTTCTGGGATTATAGGTGTGGGCCACCACGCCCAGCTGTAGTCCTCATAAAGGCTGGCAGCATTGTAGGAACAGACCTCAATGGGCAGTGGGGAAACCCTTCTTGGAGACTTTCTGTATTGCTGGGTAGTCAGGGGTGAAATATTTCTCACCTCATCCCACTTAATCCTCATCTTTCCAGCCAGAGTAGGAGCGAAACAGAAACAGAGACAGGCTCCAGCCTGGGTGACAGAACCAGACTCCGGCTCATAAATAAATAAATAAATAAATAGGCCGGGCGAGGTGGCTCACACCTGTCATCCCAGCACTTTGGGAGGCCGAGGCGAGTGGATCACTTGAGCTCAGGCGTTCGAGACCAGTCTGGGCAACATGGCGAAACCCCAGTTCTACTAAAAATACAAAAATTAGCTGGGCATGGTGGCGGGCACCTGTAATCCCAGCTACTGGGGAAGCTGAGGCAGGAGAATCGCTTGAACCCAGGAGGCGGAGATTGCAGTGAGCCAAGATTGTGCCACTGCACTCCAGCCTGGGCGACAAGAGCAAAACTCTGTCTCAATAAATAAATAAATAATAAATGATGAAATGAGATAAATACATGTAAAGTGCTCAGAATTGTACCTGGCACCTGGTTAGTACTGACCATAATATGCACCATGTCACAGTGTTGCCCCACAGTCTGAGAAGTGAAGGAAGAAGGTCGAGACCTGATTTATCCCTGTTTCTGTCATCGCTGCCCCCCAGGGCCCCTGGCAGGCCTGGATGAGTGATAAGCAGAGAGGGCGGACCCTTTGCCTGGACTCCCCACCCTCCTCCCACATCTGGGTCCTTTCATCTGTCAATTGGCCATTGTGCTCCTGACTAATGGGAAACAGGACCAGTTAATTAGTGAAAGCTCTGACGGGAGGAAGAGCTTGCAGCGCAGTCTTTACCCGGGGCAGAGCCCCGCCCATGGCGGTCAGCCCAATGCCCATCCTCTGTGGGGCTGTTCCCCTTGTCTGTCCCTTTGTAGCAGACTCTGTCTGGGTGCACTTTGATCAGCTCTGTGGGGCTCGGTTTGTTTTCACAGGAGGGTAAAACTTCCCCTGCCTACTCCCAATACATGATCAGGAGTAACCTAGTTAGAAAACATGAATTTAAGGCTGGGCACGGTGGCTCACACCTGTAATCCCAGCACTTTGGGAGGCCGAGGTGGGCAGATCATGAGGTCAGGAGTTTGAGACCAGCCTGGCCAACATGATGAAACCCCGTCTCTACTAAAAATACAAAAAATTAGCCGGGCATGGTGGTGCACACTTGCATTCCCAGCTACTAAAACTGGGAGGCTGAAGCGGGAGAATCCCTTGAACCCGGTGGTGGAGGTTGCAGTGAGCCGAGATCATGCAATCGCATTCCAGCCTTGGTGACAGAGTGAGACTCTGTCTCAAACTCTAAATAAAAACAAAAATAAATTTAAAAAAAAACATAAAAAACAGGCTGGTCGTGGTGGCTCACATCTGTAATCCAAGCACTTTGGAGGCCAAGGCGGGTGGATCACCTGAGGTCGGGAGTTCAAGACCAGCCTGACCAACATGGTGAAACCCTGTCTTAAAAAATATATATATAGGCCAGGCGCGGTGGCTCACGTCTGTAATCCAGCACTTTGGGAGGCGGAGGCGGGTGGATCACGAGGTCAAGAGATCCAGACCATCCTGGTCAACATGGTGAAACCCCGTCTCTACTAAAAATACAAAAAAAATTAGCTGGGCATGGTGGCGCATGCCTGTAATCCCAGCTACTCAGGAGGCTGAGGCAGGAGAATTGCCTGAACCCAGGAGGCGGAGGTTGCGGTGAGCCGAGATCGCGCCATTGCACTCCAGCCTGGGTAACAAGAGCGAAACTCCGTCTCAAAAAAAAAAAGGCCGGGCATGGTGGCTCATACCTGTAATCCTAGCACTTTGGGAGGCCAAGGCAAGAGGATTTCTTGAGCAAGCCAGGAGGTCAAGACCAGCCTGGGCAACATTGTGAGACCCCATTTCTACAAAAAAAAAATTTCTGATAGTTGGGAGTGCTGGTGTGCTCCTGTAGTCCTAGCTACTCTCAAGGGTGGAGCAGAAGGATCACCTGAGGCCAGAAGTTCAAGGCTGCAGTGAGCTGTGATCGCACCACTGCACTCCAGCCTGGGCGACAGAGCAAGAGTCTGTTTCAAAAAATAAAATAAATAAAATAAAAATGTTAAAAAAAAAAAAGAAAGAAAAGAAACTGTACAGCACCTATGACCTCGGTAAATTCTCCCAGCAGCCCTGGAATGGAGTTATCACTCTCACCTTCAGGAAGAGGCACAAAGAGGGACACGACAGGCCCCAGGTCACAGGATGACTCAGGACAGTGCAGGATGAGCACTTGTCTGGAGCTTCAAAGCTCAAGCTCTTGCCTCGAGCCCAGCTACCTCTAAAAAAGAAGCAGCGCTCTGAGAAGAGCCTGCAGGGAGGTGACATCTGTGACAGGGGCTGGCTGAGGCTCCGGGAGCAGAGACAGGAGGCGGCTGGTCCCTGCTGAGCAAAAAGGAGAGCTCTGTAAGATGGATAGGGAATATCAGAGGCCCCCACCCTCTGCCACCAGGCTTGATTGATGTTGAGCACAGTCCTGCTGCAGAGATGAGCAGCGGGGCCCCCTGGAGGCTGCAGAGGGGAGGATGAGGAGAGGCTGTGAATATTTCAGCCACAGAGGCAGGGTTGAAGGAAAGGAGAGGAAAGGGAGCAGGGAGGCACTCATCCAGCTGGAGGGGGCTCAGGGACTAGGACACCCAGGTGAGGAAAGACCCACAGCAGTGAGCCAGGGCTCAAGTAGGGCGGGGCTAGGCCAGGAAGAAGGGGCTCTTTTAGAAATTAGGGTTCAGGTGGGGCGAGGTGGCTCATGCCTGTAATCTCAGCACTTTGGGAGGCCAAGGTAGGCAGATCACTTGAGGCCAGGAGTTCGAGACCAGCCTGGCCAACGTGAAATCCATCTCTACTAAAGATGGTGAAATCCATCTCTACTAAAAATACAAAAATTAGCTGGATGTGGTGGCAGATGCCTGTAATCCCAGCTACTCGGGAGGCTGAGGCAGGAGAATCACTTGAACCCGGGAGGGAGGGGGTTGCAGTGAGGTGAGATCAGGCCCCTGCACTGCAGCCAGGGCAACAGAGTGGGACTCTGTCTCAAAAAGAAAAAGAAAGAAAGAAAGAGAGAGAGGAAAAGAAAAGAAAGGTAAAGAAAAGAAAAAAGAAAGAAGGAAGGAAGGAGAGAGAAATTAGGGTTCAGTGAGGGAAAGGAGGGGCTGGGATGGGGGTCCCAGAATAGGACAATAGGGTTAGGGGCACAGGGACCAAATGTGGGGTTCACTGAGGGGGAGGGCTTCAATGAATCGGGCTGGGATATGAAAGGGATTCAGTGAGGAAGAGGAGCCTCATATAAGGAGTAGGCACACTCCCCACCCCCACCACTGCAGGGTGGCTCATGCCCGGAATCCCAGCACTTTGAGAGATCGAAGGGGAGGATCCCTAGAGGCCAGCAGTTCGAAACCAGCCTGTGCAATATAGTGAGATCCCGACTCTGCAAAGTTTTTCAAATTAGCTAGGGCGGTGGTGAACGCCTGTAGTCCCAGCTACTCATGAGGCTGAGGAGGGCGGATTGCTTGGGCCCAGGGATTCAAGGCTGCAGTGAGCTATAATCCCACCACTGCACCCCAGCCTGAGCAACAGAGCAAGACTCTGTCTCCAAAATTTAAAAAAAGAGGAGGGGGCTCACTGAGATGGTGAGAACTTAGAAGGGGTGCAGGCTAAATCAGGGGCTCCGTTCCTCTCTTTCTTTTTTGCAAAAGATTGTGCCGTGAGATTGGGGACCTGTAGGGGACGTGACTCGTTGGGTTCCCCAAATATCTGCCTGGCCTGTACAGGCAGGGGCTGCAGGTCCCCTCGCCCCTCCTCCCGCCGGGTAGCAGCTCGCAGAACTAGGGGGCTAGTTCAGGCCCCGCGCGCCGGGGAAAGGGGCGGAGAAAGGGCGTCCCGAGACGGGTGGTGAGCGTCCCTGTCGCCGGCAGCGTGGCGGAGACCCCGCGGCTGACCGAGGGCGCCGAGCCGGGCCTGGAGTACGCGCCCTTCGACGACGACGACGGCCCGGTGGACTGTGACTGCCCGGCCGCCTGCTACCGCGGCCACCGCGGGTACAGGTCAGCGGCCGCCGCGGCGGGGGTGGGGGGCGCGCAGGGCTGCCCCTCCTCACCGCCCCCACCCCCGCCCCTTCTCCCCCAGGACCAAGCACTGGTCTAGCAGCTCGGCATCGCCCCCTCCCAAGAAAAAGAAGAAAAAGAAAGGTGGCCACCGGAGAAGCCGGTGAGAGCCGCGCCTGGCCGGAGCGGGAAGGGAGGGGGGCGGTGGGGTCTCTCCCCGGGTTCCCGTCCCTGGCCCGCAGGGGAACCCCAACCATGCCTCATTTGTGAGCCCTGCCTTTCTCTGCGCCCCTCCCTCGCCCTCACCTTGCCGTCCCCCGACTAAGTGCCCTCCAGGTAACTGAACCCATCCCAGGCCTGAAGCTCCCCGTCTTCTCTGGGCCCCGCCCCTCAACAAGCCCCTCCCCTTTGCTAGGTCCCGCCCCCCACCGAGCCTCTTCCCTTCTCTAAGACCCACCCCTCGCCGAGCGCCTCTGTCCCACTAGGCCCTGCCCCTCATCGAGCCCCTCCCCTTCTCTAGGACCCACCTCTAACCGAGCTCCTTCCCCCACTAGGCTCCACCCCTCATCAAGCTCCTCCCCTTCTCTGGGACCCGACCCTTACTGAGACCCTCCCCTACAGCACCTGCCCCTCAATGAATCCCCAGAGCCAGACTCACTGACCAGGTCCATGTGTTACCAGCACCTGCTCCCAGTCCCCTCTGCCCTCCCCCAGGGCTCCTGTGCCCACCACCACCAGTGCCAGTGGCCCTGGGGAGGAGGGGCCTCATCTGCCATCCCAGCATCTCTCCGTACACCCTCTCCTGTCCTGCGTGAGACCCTGGCAAGTGTCTGAGGCCCCAGCTAACCCTCTCCATCCGTCTGTCCTTTCTCCCTGGCATCTGCCCTCAGCAAAAAGAGAAGACTGGAGTCCGAGTGCAGGTCAGTGGGGGCAGAGCTGGCTGGGCCCAGGGTGGGGACATCTGTGGGTGGGAGAGATGCTAAGGTCATCCCTCAGAGGCCAGAGGCCTGGATCCTCAGGGCCTGCACCCTGGACACTGCCAAGGTGCCAGCTTTGCCTCTACAGAGGCCATGAATCCCACCATTGGAGCCTCTGACCTCTGAGTTTGAAACTATCTTTGCCTACAATGCTGGGGGAGCTCTGGAAGGGTGACTTGGGGACAACAGAGGCAGCGCCATCAACTACCCTGAGGGACCTTGGCGACTCTTGGGGCATAGGGTCACTCTGTACAGGGGTCCTTGGGCTTCATGGCCTGGAATCCCCTTTCCAGCTTCAATGTCCCAAGCACTCAGGCCTCTCCAGCCATTTCCAGCCCCTCAGCCCACACCCCAGCTCACAAGAGCCCACCCCACTGTGTCCACAGCTGTGGGAGCTCCTCACCCCTCCGCAAGAAGAAGAAGAGTGTGAAGAAACATCGCCGAGACAGGTAGCCTTGCTGCCCCACCCTGGGGCCTCCTCTTCCTTCCGTGGGGCCCAGGGCCAGGGCTGTGCCCCTCCATAGGTGTTCCCTGGGCCACCCCAGGCAGGCTCAAGAGAACTTCTTTATTGCCCTACAGGTCTGATTCTGGGTCCCGGAGGAAGAGACGGCACAGGTGAGCAGTGCTTTGCAGAGGACACGGACAGTGTTCCCTGAAGGGACCAAAGCCCAAAGGATGTAATGATGGGAGGGAGGTTCTGAGGGTCCCGCTGGGCTCCATCCTTCAGCTCCAGGGTTCCTTCCCAGGCTTGGGGGACTGGGCAGTGGACGAGGTGCATGAAAACTGTTTGCAACCCTTTCCTGCCCCATGCATCAGCCATGGCATGGGGACCCCAAGAATTTCCAGGTCCAATGCCCAAGGGGTGTGTCTGTCTGTGGAGGTGCTGGTTAGACAAACAGAAACACCAAGATCCCGAATTTGCAGGGAAAGAGCTTGAGAGGCAGGAGGACCTCCGTGAGCTGGGAAGGCTCCATGGATAGGAGGCGGAGTGGGGACCTGTGGCTAGAGGTAGAGTTTCAGGGGACAGATGCTAGCCCCCCAGCAGGGTTGACTGCCAAGTTACGGAGTCATCTGCCACCCAGGAGGGCTAGAGGCTATCGTGGAGGGGCTCTGAGCGGGGCAGTGGCTTGTTCAGGGTGGACTGGGGGAGGGGAGAGGAAGTGAAAGGCAGGATCCCAGGCAGAGGCAAAGTGGTCCAGGAGTATAGGGTTGATGAGAAAGCAGAAAACTCAGCCTGTGCCAGGCGTGGTGGGTCATGCCTGTAATCCCAGCACTTTGGGAGGCTAAGGCACACAAACTGCTTGAGGCCAGGAGTTTGAAACCAGCCTGGTCAACATGGTGAAATCCTATCTCGACTAAAAATACAAAAATTAGCTGGGTGTGGTGGCGAGTGCCTGTAATCCCAGCTACTCGGGAGGCTGAGGCATGACAATCGCTTGAACCCAGGTTGCAGAGGTTGCAGTGAGCCAAGATCACACCACTCCAGCCTGGGCGACAGAGTGAAACTCTGTCTCAGAACAAAAAAAAAAAAGGCCTGGGCCGAGTGTGGTGGCTCACGCCTGTAATCCAAGCACTTTAGAGGCCAAGGTGGGCGGATCACCTGAGGTCAGGAGTTCAAGACCAGCCTGACCAACATGGTGAAACCCTGTCTTAGAAAAATAAATAAATAAAAAAGGAAAAAGAAAAAAAGGCCGGGTGCAATGGCTCATGCCTGTAATCCCAGCACTTTGGGAGGCCAAGGTGGGTGGATGGTTTGAGGTCAGGAATTTGAGACATGGTAATACCCCCATCTCTACTGAAAATACAAAAATTAGCCAGGCATGGTGGTGGGCACCTGTAATCCCAGCTAGTTGGGAGGCCAAGGTAGAATCGCTTGAACCCAAGAGGCAGAGGTTGCAGAGAGCCGAGATCACGCCACCGCATTCCAGCCTGGGTGACAGAGCAAGACTCTGTCTCAAAAAAAAAAAAAAAAGAAAAGAAGGGAAGGGAAAGGGAAGGGGAAAGGGGAAGGAAAACTTGGAAGGAAGAAAGTTGTCTGGCAGTCACATTCCAGAGGTGGCATCTGAGCCAGAGCCCCTCCCAGCAGCCCAGAGGAAGGGCAGAGTCCTGGGTTCCTTCCTTGCAGTGAGAATTTGCCAATTAGGGAGGAGCCTAAACAAACACCTAAACCTGCCCCTCCAATGTCCCCAGTTTTCATCTTCCCCTGACCTCCCAGTGTCTATGGGTCAGTGTGGGTCCCTACTGCCCCCAAGTGGCCACCATTAGCTTACACACACCCTCTGGCCAGCTCCCATCCTTCCTGGACAGGTCCTAAAGTGAACTAGGGCTAGACCAGCTTCAATGGGGAAGCTGAAGCCCAAAGCAGGCTCCAGCACCCACACCCTTCACCTCCCAGGCCTGCCCCGCACTCACTCTGCTCCTGCGGGAAGCACATTTCTGTGTTTCTTAGCATGGCTTTGTTTTGTGGTCAGAAGGACTGAAGGGATCTGGTGGTACCAGAGAGGTTGGGGCTGGGGATTGGGGTTGGGTGAGAACTTTGAGGGCTAATCAGAGGCATCTCAGGCCTTTCATCAAAGGTAGAGGGTGCTGGGCTGGGGGGCTTGCCCCAGAGGGCTCGATGGGAGGAGACAGGAGGCTGTGGGAGTTGGGAGGAGCAGCCCTAGAGATGGATCCAGAGTGTCACTGAAAAGGAGGGAGATGCTGGGCGCGGTGGCTCACGCCTGTAATCCCAGCACTTTGGGAGGCCGAGGCGGGTGGATCACAAGGTTGAGAGATCGAGACCATCCTGGTCAACATGGTGAAACCCCGTCTCTACTAAAAATACAAAAAAATTAGCTGGGCATGGTGGCGCATGCCTGTAATCCCAGCTACTCAGGAGGCTGAGGCAGGAGAATTGCCTGAACTCAGGAGGCGGAGGTTGCGGTAAGCCAAGATCGCGCCATTGCACTCCAGCCTGGGTAACAAGAGTGAAACTCCGTCTCAAAAAAAAAAAAGAAAAAGAAAAGGAGGGAGATTGGCCAGGCACGGTGGCTCTCACCTGTAATCCCAGTATGTTGGAGGGCTGAGGCAGAAGAGGCCAGGAGTTCGAGAACAGCCTGGCTAACATGGTGAAATCCTGTCTCTACTGAAAAAACAAACAAAAAATAGCCAGACATGGTCGGGCACTGTGACTCACCTGTAATCCCAGCACTTTGGGAGGCCGAGGCAGGTGGATCACGAGGTCAGGAGTTCAAGACTAGCCTGGCCAAGATGGTGGAACCCCATCTTTACTAAAAATACAAAAATTAACTGGGCGTGATGGTGGGCACCTGTAATCTCAGCTACTTGGGCTCATGCCTGTAATCCCAGCACTTTGGGAGGCCAAGGCAGAGAATTGCTCAAACCTGAGAGGCAGAGGTGGCAGTGAGCCAAGATCACACCACTGCACTCCAGCCTGGGCGACAGAGCAAGACTCTGTCTCAAAAAAATAAATAAATAAATAAAATAACCAGACGTGGTGGCAGACAACTGTAATCCCAGCTACTCAGGAGGCTAAGGCATGAGAATCACTTGAACCTGGGAGGTGGAGGTTGCAGCGAGCCAAGACTGTGCCACTGTACTCCAGCCTGGGCAACAGAGTGAGACTCCATCTGAAGAATAAAAAAAGCAGGGACATCGTTCCCTTGGGAAAGCATTTCTTTCCTAAACCCCTGGTGAGCTGGCCTAGGGCTGGGCCACAGTCTGGGAACACAGGGAGGAAGGGGCACAGGAGGCATGAATGTCAGGCCACACCCCAGTACTCACTTATCAAGGGAATGAGTATTGGGCGTGTCCCAGGTCCAATACCAAAGACAAGAGCAAATGAACATTTCCACCTGGCCCAGACCGGAGGCCTGAGGCTGTCAGACCTGCAGACAACACCCCCCTTTATCTGGGGCCAGCCACACTTCTGAGAACAGGTACTCTCAGGCCAGGCCAGGACTTAGAGGAGGAGGAAGGACCACACCTTGGCCGAGTGAAATGGACAAAGGGGTGGGGTAGGATGGAAAAGTCCCCACCAGCCGTGGGGCTCAGGCCCTAGAAAGGAACAAATCTCAGATCCACACCTGGGCATAGCCAGGCTCCAGGGCACAAAGGCCACGCCCTCCCTGGGCTGCACCATCACTGTGGTCTCTGCTCTCTGCAGATCTCGAAGCTCCAAGAGTAAAAGAAAAGAGAAGAACAAAGAGAGGAAGAGGTAAGTGCCCTCCCTTCTCTCCAGCCCCCGATTCGATCTCCCTCCTGCCCCAGCAAACTAGGCCTTTTAAAATCACAGAATCAGGCCGTTAAAGGTAGCTCATTTTGGGCCAGGTGTAGTGGCTCACACCTGTAATCCCAGTATTATAGGAGGCCGAGCCAGGCGGATCACCTGAGGTTGGGGGTTCAAGACCAGCCTGACCAATATGGAGAAACCCCGTCTCTACTAAAAATACAAAATTAGCAGGGCATGGTGGTGCATGCCTGTAATCCCAGCTACTTGGGAGGCTGAGGCAGGAGAATGGCTTGAACCTGACAGGCAGAGGTTTTGGTGAGCCAAGATGGCGTCATTGCACTCCAGCCTGGGCAACAAGAGTGAAACTCCATCTCAAAAAAAAACAAAAACGTAGCTCATTTTCCCCAGATGGGAAAATTAAGATCTGGAGAGAAAGCCAAGGGCCCTCGCTGAGTCAGAGCTGGAACCGAATTCTAGGCTTCTTGCCTTCCAAACCATGGTCCTTCTAAGCCCAGTCCTCGTGACTCCCCCACCCTTCTTCCTCCCACCCCACAAGGTGAAGGCTGGGCTGGGGGGGGGGGTCTTGGGAGCTGGGGCTTTCTAGAGAAAAGGGGGCCTTTTCCTAATTCTCACAGATGACCCATATGGACCAGATAGGCTCTGCAGCCACCACCAACCCTGCTGATGTTCCTTTTCTAGGATACTTTAGGGGACTCATGAACACTGGCTTTCAGTAGGGCTCCACTGGGATCCTGGTGGGAGGTCGGGCAACTTGGGGGCTGGAGGGTCATGGGGGGCAGAATTGAGGTACAGGCTGATTTCCCTCATCCACGTCAGGCCTCACACAGAGTCTCCAGGCCGGAGGTCTCACCGCCACAGCAGCGGCAGCTCCCACAGCCCCTCCCTGTCCTCCCACTACAGTGATTCCAGATCTCCTAGCAGGTAAGCCTGGGCCTCTGGGAGGCTTTCTCCTGGTAGGGGATGAGGGTTGCAGATTAAACACCCCCGAGGGCTGGGGAGCAGGGCTGGTGGACAGAATGTCAATTCATCAGTGGGGAGAAGTGTATTGGGGTGGCCAGGTGTGGTGGCTCATGGCTGTAATCTCAGAACTTTGGGATGCCAAGGTGGAAGGATCACTTGAGGCCAGGAGTTCAAGACCAGCCTGAGAAACATAGTGAGACCCCCTTCTTTAATTAAAATTAGTCAGGTGTAGTGGTGGCTCACACCTGTGATCCCAGCACTTTGGGAGGCTGAGGTAGGTGGATCACCTGAGGTCGGGAATTCAAGACCTACCTGACCAACATGGAGAAACCCCATCTCTACTAAAAATACAAAATTAGCTAGGTGTGGTGGTGCATGCCCGTAATCCCAGCTTCTCAGGAGGCTGAGGCAGGAGAATCACTTGAACCTGGTGGGGCAGAGGTTGCAGTGAGCCCAGATGGCACCATTGCACTCCAGCCTGGACAACAAGAGTGAAACTCCGTCTCAAAAAAAAAAAAAAAGCAATTATAATTTTTTTTTTAGACGAGTATTGCTCTGTTGCCCAGGCTGGAGAACCGTGGCCAATTCTTGGCTCACTGCAACCTCTGCCTCCCAGATTCAAGCAATTCTCCAGCCCCAGCCACCCAAGTAGCTAGGATTACAGGCTTGCACCACCACTCCCGGCTGATTTTTGTATTTTTAGTGGAGATGGGGTTTTGCCATGTTGGCCAGCCTGGTTTCGAATTCCTGACCTCAAGCGATCCGCCTGCCTCTGCCTCCCAAAGTGCTGGGATTACAGGCGAGTGAGCCGCTAAACCCAGCCTAATAATAATTTTAACAAGAGAAATTGACCAGGAGTGATAGCTTGAGGAAGAACCGCCCTAAGTCCCCTCAGCCTCCACCTGCATTGGAAACCCAGGCACAGCATGGCTGGCTCACCCTGGTCAAGCTCTCTCTAAGTGGAAAGGTTCCCAGCGTGGTGAAAGGGTGGGTGGGGTGGGGGTCCGCCCTCCTCCCCCGTGCACCGGGGATGCGGGGAAGGGGAGGCGCAACCGCTTGCAAAGTGGGTGTCCCACGCCTGCTCCCCCATTCTCCCTGGCCCCCGATCCCAGGCTGAGCCCCAAGCACCGAGACGAAGGGCGAAAGACGGGCAGCCAGCGGTCCAGCGGGAGCCGGTCGCCTTCCCCGTCCGGCGGCAGCGGATGGGGGTCGCCCCAGCGGAACGGCGGCAGCGGGCAGCGGAGCGGAGCGCACGGGGGCCGCCCCGGCTCGGCGCACAGCCCGTCCGATGTACGTACGCTTCGCTTTGCGGAGGGTTCCCGCGCCGCGGGCTGCGCCGTGCCGGGTCCGGCGGGTCGCCGGCGGGGCAGGGGGCGGTGAGTGTGGCTCGGGGGCGGGGGCGGCCGCTTCCTCCCTCCTCGGCTCCCCGCTGAGGGTGTCCTGGCTCGGGAGCCGCCGGGAGTGCTCGGCTGTTGCGCCCACCAGGCCATGGTGTCAGGGTGGGGGGCGCCTGCGGTCTTGGGCCACCCTTGCGCTTGACAAACTGAAGGCCAGAGGGAGGTTGATCACCGGACACTGAGTTGGGTACAGAGCTGGGGAGGAATCAAGGTCTCGTGCCCACCCCAGGCATATTAGGGTGGGAGGGGCATTGGTAGGAGTCCCAGGCAGGAGCAGGATTCGAGAGACAGGACCCCCGGCTGGGCACCATCTGGGCCCTGAGTCTTCCTCTCCCCACCAAGCCCTGGCCCCACCCCTGAGCACCCCTTCCCCTCCCCCAACCTTCTCCCCAGCCCCTGTCTCCCCCAGCTCCTCCCGCATCTCAGTCCCTTTGCCCCACAGAATTGCGTTTCTAAAGTCCCTGCTCCAAGGAGACTCTGCCCGTTTCCAGGCACCGCCCACACTTCTACAGGTGTCTCAAACCTGCCGGCTCCTCTTCCCGAGGCCACCCTCCTAAGGCACCCTGCCAAGGTGCCTGAGACCCCACACCAACACTGCCTCCCCCAAACTGTCCCCACCCTTCCTCCAGGAGGGGCACAGATGCCTGAAGACCTACAGGCAGGGGCAGTTGGGGGGCTGGCAGAGGAGAGAGACTGTCTCAGCCTGTCCTTAGGTGGATGGGCTGGGCCCGGGTGGGGGCTTCTCCCAGACACCAGGGAAGGTCCACATCCCCTTCTGGTGTGTTGATTATAGAGTACACCATTGAGACCCCTCAGAGAGAGGGAGCTGCAGTGCTGGCAGGGGCACTGGGGTGGGTGGGGGGTTGGCTTGGAGAGGGGAGGCCTGCAGGTTCCTTCCCAGACCCGCAGACTGCCCGCTACCCAACCCCAAAGCCTCAGCTGGGAACCGGGAGCTGCCCCTCCCCAGACCTCAGGTCTCAGCAGCAAACATGTACGTGTTGGTCAGTTTCATTTTGATTTTTGGCTGTTTCCTTTCACTCCCTTTCTTTTCTCAAACACCCTTTACTCCCACGGCCTCAGAGAGGAAAGTCAAGGGCAGCTGACTGAAGGCTCTGGGTCTCAAGGTTAAGTTTTATTGAAGGATATTTACCTGTCTTTAGACCATCCCACCTGGACCAGGTGCCAGGCTCCTGGGCTCTGGGGGTTTTGGTTGGGCCACGCAGGGAGGATGACACTGATGTCCCCGTATCTGTCTTGGGAGGAGGGGTGAGGGCAGGCAGAGGTAGCTGAGGGTAGCTTGGTAGAGGCTGGAGAGAATTAACAAGCCCACAAAAGAGGCACCCACCACCCCCCACCCACCCCCGTGGGCATGGATTCCCAAGAGCACAGGACCCCAAACACCTGCTTGCCAGCTTCTTGTCCACCCTCCTGGGCTCTCCAGAGAGACACAGAGATGCAGGTTCTCTGAAGCCAGGGCTGAAAGTGGGTCCCTTCTTACTTCTGGTCCTCTCTCCAGCCCTGGAGTCCTGAGCAATGATCCCGCCTCCATCCCCTCCCCAGTGCAGACAAAATGGTCACAGCAACTAGGCAGACTCCCCAGGGATAGGGCACTTGGGGAAGGGGACCCAGCCACCAGCCTCAGGGTGGGAGCTTCTGAAGCACCCACATCTTGTCTCCCTCCCAGCATGGGACTCTAGTTTGGCACAGCCCTGGGAGTTTTCTTGGAGATGGCGTTTCATGAACCCTTTCACCAAGCACTGTCCCCAAATCCTATCCCTCCCCCTTGGGGCCCTGGGACATCTGGGACTTCAGAGCATCCTGGGTCTCAAACCTGCACTCAAATCCCTGCCTCTTTGTCTAAAAAAAGACCTCTGCAGAGTCAAATGAGGCTGGTTCTGGCTCATTTTTGGAAAAGTGAGATGGGGGATGGGAAAGGGGTCCCAGATTTCACCATGAACGAAACTCTTTGGGAAAAAGTCCTGGGGTGGTATTCTTGGATGCTACCTTTTTAAAAAAAAAAAAAAGAAGAAAAGAAAAAAAGAGAGAGAGAAACAAACGGAAAAAAAAAGGAAAGCTCGACATTTTTTAACCCCGTCTATGTTTTTGTTTGTTTTTTAGCCTACCATTTGAAACGTGGTAATACTGTGATTCCATTTCTTGCTTAGCTGGTGAGGGAAGAGGGTGGGCAAGTTTATGTAACTTTTTCTGTTGTTTTGTTTTTGTTTGTATTTCCTTTCCTTTCTTTCTTTTTTTTTTTTCTTTTTTAATGTACAGAAATGCAAACTATCTCTCTGGGGTTTTTTTCCTATCTTTGATGTTCTAGAATTTTGCTTTTGTGTGTGTTACTGTGGGAACCTTTCCTCTTAATGCAGAGACGGCTTTTGAATTTTAAGTGAACATTAATCATATACACACTCTTTTCCCCCCTTTGTAATCTGAATTTAAAAGGGAAGATAACTCTAAAAAAAATCACGCCCACACCGACAGCTCCTGCCAAGTCAGCAGCGGCAGCAGCCCTCCTTTCAACCCCAGGCACAGGCTGGAACTGCCGCAGGTTTTAAATTAACTACAGTGGCGCAGCCTGTGCTGCCGCGTGCCCCAGCAAGCTGGAGAGAAGCTGGGAGACCCAGGAAGGGGAAGAGACTTATCCTTGGTCACCCAGGGAGCTTCTTGGAGCTTGCTGCTGCTACTCCTTGGTTCAGTTTAGTATAATGGGCTGGACACGGGGGACAGGGAGGGGTACAGGGAGGGGACAGGCTGTTCAGTACCATCAGTGTCAGACCCCAGACTCAGATCCTTAGGAAACTGTGGAGGAGGGAGAGGTCTGAAGGCACCTGGCAGAGTTTAGCTGAGACACTCCAGGCAAGAGAAAAATTTTATTTTGGGCTGGGTGAGGTGGCTCACACCTGTAATCCCAGCACTTTGGGAGGCTGAGGCGACTGGACGACCTGAGGTCAGGAGTTCAAAACCAGCCTGACCAATATAGTGAAACCCAATCTCTACTGAAAATAAAAAAAGTCCAGCTAGGCGTAGTGGTTCACACCTGTAATCCTAGCACTTTGGAAGGCTGACACAGGCAGATCACCTGAGGTCAGGAGTTCAAGACCAGCCTAGCCAACATGGTGACACCCCATCTCTACTAAAAATACAAAAACATTAGCCAGGCATGTTGGTGCATGCCTGTAATCCCAGCTACTTGGGAGGCTGAGGCAGGTGGATCACTTGATGTCAAGAGTTCTAGACTAGCCTGCTCAACAGAACAAGACTCTATCTCTACAAAAAAAAAAATTTTTTAATCAGCCAGGCCTGGTGGCATGTGCCTGTAGTCTCAGTTACTGGGGGAGATGAGGGAGGAGAATCACTTGAGCATAGGAGTTCCGAGGCTGCAGTAAGCCATGATTGCACCACTGCACTCCAGCCTGGGCAACATTGCAAGACCCCTGTCTCTACAAAAATTTTGAAAGATTAGCTGGGCAAAGCTGGGTGTGGTGGCTCACGCCTGTAATCCCAGCATTTTGGGAGGCTGAGGTGAGCAGATCACAAGGTCAGGAGATCAAGACCATCCTGGCTAACACAGTGAAACCCCATCTCTATTAAAAATACACAAAAAAATTAGCCAGGTGTGGTGGTGGGCGCCTATAGTCCCAGCTACTCAGGAGGCTGAGGCAGGAAAATCACTTGAAGGTGGGAGGCCGAGGTTGCAGAGAGCCGTGATTGTGCCATTGCACTCCAGCCTGGGTGACAGAGTGAGACTCCATCTCAGAAAAAAGAAAATTAGCTGGGCATGGTGGAATACACCTGTAATCCCAGCTACTCAGGAGGCTGAGGAAGGAGGATTGCTCGAGCCCAGGAGTTTGAGGCTGCAGTGAGCTGCATGATTGTGCCACTGCACTTCAGCCTGGGCAACACAGCAAGACCCTGTCTCAAAACAAAAACAAAAAAAAAATGAAAAAATAGACTCCAGCCCTCTGACTCTGACCTCTAGACCCCAGCCAGGCTGTGGAGAGGGTGGCAAATGGGGAGCACAGTCTAGGAGCCCTGAGCAGAAGGAGGATTTGGGAGGGGTATGTTGGTTGTCTCAGCTCCTGCCTTCCCCATCAGACCCCTCCAGAAATCAGCATCCAGCCCTCTCAAGTCCCTAGACGGAGGTCTGCCCATACGAAGAGACCAGGGTGCAGGTGGCCCCTACATTACAGAAACTCACTCTATATGACTGTGCTTCAGTGACTCAGGGAACCCTAAGCCCTCACAGTTCATACATGTGGAGAAATACGGAGGCACAGAGAGGGAAGACAGTCGCTCAAGGTTACACAGCATAGGATGGAAGAGGAAGAAACTGAGCAGGAGACCTCCTGGGGCAACCCCTTCCATCCAGTTTTCACTTGGTACCTTCACTGGCCTCCCTCCAGCCCCCACCAGCATAGCCTTCCCGAGGCCTAGAAAAAGTATACGGAGTTTGGCATTTTTTCTTTTTTATTATTGCATTTCTGTCCAGGGGCCACCTGCTCACATTAGAAGTCTCTAGCATTAGAAGTTTCAGGGGATGGGGCGGACACAGTGACTCAAGCCAGTAATCCCAGTATTTTGGAAAGGCGAGGCAGGAAGGTCACTTGAGACCAGGAGTTAGAGACCAGCCTGGGCAACATAGCAAGACCCCCATCTCTACCAAAAAAAAAAAAAAAAATTTAAATTAGACAGGTGTGGTGGTGCATGCCTATAATCCCAGCTACTCAGGAGGCTGAGGTGGGAGTATCAATTGAGCCCAGGAGTTGGAGGTTTACAGTGAGCTATCATCCTGCCTATAGTCCCAGCTACTCAGGAGGCTGAGGCAGGAGAATCGCTTGAACCCAGGAAGCAGAGGTTGCAGTGAGCTGAGAGTGCACCACTGCACTCCAGCCTGGGTGACAGAGTGAGACTCCATCTCAAAAAAAAAAAAAAAAAAAAAATAGAAAAACCCCCCAGTGTCAGAAGATGCTGGAAGGTGACATCCTTAGGTGAGGATGGCAGAGAAGGCTCAGGATCATGGCCCCAGGCTCTCTCTGACTTCTCCCTGTGGTTCAAATGTTATCACATTATGGGCAGCCTAGCCTAGGGTGACCCCCAAGAAGAGGTGCCAAGGCATGCCCTGACCTGCCTTATCCAGGAACAGAAAAAGGCAAAAGGGATGAATTTTGCCAAAATGATGCCGAAGCCAGGGGAAAAGGAGTGGGATTGACCTGAGACAGGGTCACTCCTCCAAATCTGATCTGCGGTTGCCTTCCCTTTTAAATGCACATTTTCCCTTCACCCACCTGTCCACTCCGATTGGCCTTGTTTAAACAGCGCTTGTCTCGTCTTTCTGTCTGGGGGCACCTTTCCTCGCTCTCTTCCTGCCTCTCTGCTTCTGTTTGCTTCTGTCTTTCTGTTTCTCTTTGTCCCTCTCTTCCCGTTTCTACCTCTGTCTGTCTGTGTCTGTCTGTCTGTCTGTGTCTGCCTTCTGCCTCTTTCTCTCTTCCTCTCCATCTCTCTCCCCCGGCACGGGCCTCTCTCCCATGCTGCCAGCCCCTCTGTAGCCCACCCTGTGGTTCTCTTCCATCAGCTGCTTCCTGCATGCCCTGTGGAGGTTTTCTGCTGTTTGAAGAGTAAAGAAAGCTTGGCTAGTGGAACCCATTGTTTAAAAAGAAGAAAAAAAAAAGAGCAAACAGAAATGACTGAGCAAGAGCCCCCTCCCGTCTCTGGGATGAGACAAAAGCCACATTGGCCACCCATTTCCTGGCTCGGAGGGGGAGCACAGTTTAGGGTCACTGTCTTTCCCCCATTCTGCATTCCCAATGCGGAGACCTTCTTTTCTTTTTTATTATTGCATTCCTGTCCCTGACCACTGAGAAGGTAGGTATCCCAGCTCCGCTGTGCGCTCTCGCTCCCATCTCCAGATAAGCCCCGCCACTTTGCTTGGTTTGAATGTGGTTTTCTTTCTCTCTCTTTCTCTCGATCTTGCCCTGGTTGGTTTCATCTTCCTCCCTTTTCTTTCTTTATTTTAGTGACTACTCATTTGTAACTTGCACTTTCTTCAAATGAGCTACAAAGCTATGTTTCCTGGTTTGTCATTTGGTTTTCTTGACTTTCCCCGACCAACTTTTCTAGCCCATCTCCCCTCCTTCTTCTCCTTCCCTGCTCTTTCCTTCTTCCTCCCCATCCCCGACTCCCACCCCCACATCCTCCTTCATGCCTTCTTTCTCATCCTGTTGTCCGAATGCATTTCTGTGTGGTTTAGCATTCCAAGTTTGTGTTTCTTTCCTGAACTGTATGCTGCAGTTAAGCCAATTTGATTTCTGTTGTCTGGAGTAGCTGCTAAGCCCCTCCTCACCCTTCATCCCTGCCAGTTCCTGGGACTTCGGTCACCCTGCTGGCCTTCAGGGCCCTTTCGGGCAATAGACAGTGACAGAGGAGCCAGTGTGGGGCCTCCTGGCCTCCAGATCCTGGAGGAAGTTCTGGCCAAGGTCAGGCACAGGGGAAAAGCCCCATCCCACCCTCGGGGGGCTACTGGGCCAAACAGAACTCTGGGCTTCCTCGATCCTTCCCTGGCTGCAGGACGGAGCTTTGGGGTGGGAGCTGCAGGACTCTGGAGCAGGGACAGGCACTAGGACTGGGCCTCCAGGTTCCATCTCTTGGGTGCGATGGTAGATTCACTTGGGTGGCAGAGGGTGGGGTGGTGAGCTGGCCAGGAGCAGGCTTGGGACCTAGAGGGCCGACTTAGCAAAGTCTCTGTGAAGTAATTAACAGGTAATTTACCTGCCCACTGCTTGGTCCCTGATCCAACCCGGACAGGGACTCCCTCCACCCTCAGCATCCTTCCATCTTCTGAATTTGAGCAGCTTAATGTAGACCCTCAGAGCAGAAGGATCCCGAAAGAACAACCAGCAGGGGTAGGGGCCCGCAGGTGCTGGAGCAGAAGCAGGACTAGGTCCTGGGACTTGTGACTCCCAACCCAGGGCTCATCTGGCCACACTGAGGGTACTAGAGTCAGAGATAGGCCCTACGGGACCCCAGCTCCACACCCCTGCCCTTTAAAGTGTTTCCTTTCCCACCTGGGAACAGCTACAGAAATTCAGCATTCCGGTCAGGTGCGGTGGCTCAGGCCTGTAATCCCAGCACTTTGGGAGGCCGAGGTGGGTGGATCATTTGAGGTCAGGAGTTCGAGACCAGCCTAGCCAACAAGGGAAAACCCCATCTCTACTAAAAATACAAAAATTAGCCAGGGGTGGTGGTGCACACCTGTAATCCCAGCTATCTGGGAAGCTAAGGCAGGAGAATCGCTTGAACCCGGGAGGCAGAGGCTGCAGTGAGCCTAGATCGTGCCACTGCACTTCTGTCTCAAAAAAAAAAAAAAAAAGACATTCAGCATTCCAACCATTATGAGGCCTCCACAGGCTTTCATCTTCCGCTTTTTAAAGAGAAGGCCCTTGACCAAGCACAGTGGCTCACACCTGTAATCCCAGCACTTTGGGAGGCTGAAGCGGTGATCACGAGGTCAGGAGTTCAAGACCAGCCTGACCAATATGGTGAAACCCTGACTCTACTAAAAATACAAAAATTAGCTGGGCATAGTGGCGCGTGCCTGTAGTCCCAGCTACTCGGGAGGCTGAGGTAGGAGAAACACTTGAACCCGGGAGGTGGAGGTTACAGTGAGCCAATATCACGCCACTGCACTTCAAATTGGGCAACAGAGTGAGACTTCATCTCAAAAAAAAAGAAAAAGGAAAAGAGAAGGCCTAGCCACTCACCCCTACCCCACCCCATGTTTATCCCAGGGACAGGTGCCAGGGAGCTCACCTACTCAGAGCATCCTCCTCAACCCTGGGTGATGCCAGGAGGGCAGACAGCAAGAGGTTCTTTGTAAAGAGGTAAAGTGCAAGCTAGACAAGGTGGTACTGCCTGTAGTCCCAGCTACTCAGGAGGCTAAGGCAGGAGGATTGCTTGAGCCCAGGAGTTGAGGCTGCAGTAAACCATGATTGTACCACTGCACGCCAGCCTGGATAACAGAGCGAGACTCTGTCGCCACTCCTTCAAAAAATTAAAATTAAAAAAAGAAAAGACGGAAAATGCTGCTGATCTGACAGGAGAAACGCTGTTGAAGCCCGATGAGGAAGGGGAGGCTCCATCCTTTGGAGTTTCTGATATGACTAGGGACCCATAAGTTGGGATCTCAAACATTGAGTTGGAGGCGGGTGGTTATCTAAGCCCTCAAAGGAAGCAAGAGTAAAGCATCTCAGGTCCTTCAGAGTACCAGGACCAGGTGAGCACACTGACCCTTGCTACTTCCTTCTACCATCTTTTCCACTTGACCCTCAGAAATTTCCTTCACAAAAGTTGGGTGTGATGGCTCATGCCTGTAATCCCAATGGTTTAGGAGGCTGAGTGGGAGGATCACTTGAGGCTAGGAGTTTGGGACCAGCCTGAGCAACATAGCAAGACCCCATCTCTACTAAAAAAAAAAAAAATAGCCAGGCATGGTGGAGTGTGCCTGTAGACCCAGCTACTCAGGAGGCTGAGGTGGGGGGATCACTTGAGCCCAGGAGTTGGAGGCTGCAGTGAGCTATGATTGCACCATTGCACTCTAGCCTGGGCAGCAGAGCCAGACCCTAACTCCAAAAAAAAAAAAAAAAAAAATTATACAAGCAAAAGAAAAAATATCAGGAAGCAAGGGGTAAAAAGGAGAGGAGGGGCTCCTGGGAACAGGGCTCGAAGGAAGGCAAGGTCCCTCACTTACTCACTCGTTCATTCATTCATTCCCACACACATATGCCCGGCACCTCTTCCGTGCCAGGCCCCATCTGGATGTCCATGCCAGAAGAGAGGCAGGCAGACCTGGGCCTCCCAGGATAGAGGATGGATTAAGACCACTGAGCATGATGAGAAGGGAAAAGCTGAAATGTGAGTGGGGAGCTCACCACAGCAGCCCCCCAGCTAGCACGGCCTGGCAGAGTCCTTACGGAAGGGAGGAACCAGGTTCTGTGGGACCATAGAGGAGCAGACCTGACACAGCCTGGAGGAGGCGCCCTGGAGCTGAGGGTAGAGATGCCAATAGGCATTAGCCAGGCTGTGGCTGGCAGGTGAGGAGAGGAGATCCCGGCAAGAGCCACCAAGTCACAAAAAGCAGCTTCCTGGGGGAGAGGTTCGGAGGTCTCTGATCATCCTATGAAATCCCATAGCACTTGGCCTTGGATCTTCCCTCAATTCCTGGGACAAATAAGACCCGAGGATGGGGCTCAGACTCTGGCAGGTGCATGGTGACCCCTTCCTGAGGACCTCGGAGGGATGGGTGGAGAAGGATGTGAGGCTGAGCCGATGAGTCTTCCCTAGGGAAGGCTGTATCTGCCACGCTATCCAGCAGTGCCTTCCTCCTGTCCTCTGCCATCTTGCTACATGGTGGATACCCCATGGGGACCCCCAGTCCTTCCTGCACTGCTCTGACCCTGTGAAGGGACCATGAGTCGGTTGTACTCTGAAAAGAGTCCCCCCAACCCCAATATAGGCCGACGCAGCAAAGACTCCACTTATCCCCATTTTACCAATGGGGAAACTGAGGCTCCCTACAGTCAGGTGACTTCCTTCAGGTCTCACAGCAAACTCACACCAGGGCCGATTCCAGGGTGTTCACTTTTCCAAGTTCTATCATCTTGGGCCATGGCAGGCCCGTGGCTTGGAGGAGATGAGAAGGAAGTGGGGAAGAGCTTGGTCGTCTTCAAAACCAGCAGGCAGGAAGCATCCGGATCAGCACCGGGGATTGGACCTGGAGGCTTGCACCTCAATGGTAGGGGACAGCGCTATGATGGGGGTGAACAACCATCCACCCTAGACCCTTTTTGCTTCTAATACTCCCACCCCACTGTCAGCCCAAGATATGGGAAGTCAAGAGGGCTCTGTAGCTTCTGTGGGAAGGACCCATCGTGGCCCATCGTCTTCCTCCCTGACGATTGGCCCCTTTCTTTGAGTCAGAAGTAGCTGGCTCAGACCAGGTGTGGTGGCTCATGCCTGTAATCCCAGCACTTTGGGAGTGGGAGGCCAAGGCAGGTGGATTGCTTGAGGCCAGGAATTCAAGACTAGCCTGGCCAACATGGTGAAACCCCATCTCTACTAAAAATACAAAACAATTAGCCGAGCATGATGGTGTGTGCCTGTAATCTCAGCTGCTCGGGAGGCTGAGGCAGAGAATTGCTTAAACCTGGGAGGTAGAGGTTGCAGTAAGCCGAGATGGCGCCACTGCACTCCAGCCTGGGCAACAGAGTGAAACTCTGTCTCAAAAAAAAAAAAAAAGAAAGAAAAATACAAAAAAGGTTAGCCAGACATGGTGTCTCACACCTGTAATCCCTCAGCTACTTAGGAGGCGGAGGTTGCAGTGAGCCAAGATTGTGTCCAGCCTGGTCAATAGCATGAGACTCCGCCTCAAACAAACCAACCAACCAGAAAAAGAAAAAAAAAAAAGAAGTAACTGGCTCACATCCAAATTCAGGGTTGGAGCCAGGGTTCACAGCCAGGCTGATTCCTAACTTCTGTACTCTGCCCTGCCCACTGTCCCCCTAACCAAAGTAGCAAGCAAAGATTTCTTAAAGGAGACCGGCATCAGCTTGGTTTATGGACTACTGTGAATTGGCTAAGAACTTCCCCACCTCACGTGTTCACATTGCACTCTTTGACGACCCAGGGTAAAGAACAGAAACTGCAAATATGACAATCCCAGAGACTTTCTCATTTGCCTCCTGTTGTTGGGGGAAAGGAATGGTGGGCTGGGGGCTTGAAAGTGCTGGGGCACCGGCTGCCTACCTAGACACCTACTGCAGTGGAGAGGGTATCTTTTAGGGGAGCTGAGGGTCTCCTATTGGGAATAGACTGCCATCTCAGAGGGCCAACCCAAGGCTGGGCACGGTGGCTGACACCTGTAATCCCAGCACTTTGGGATGCCGAGGCAGGTGGATCACCTGAGGTCAGGGGTTCATGCCAGCCTGGCCAACATGGTGAAAACCTGTCTCTATTAAAAATACAAAAATTAGCCGGGTGTGGTGGCGCGTGCCTGTAATCCCAGCTATTTGGGAGGGTGAGGAAGGAGAATCCCTTGAACCCAGGAGACAGAGGTTGCAGTGAGCCGAGATGGTGCCACTGCATTCCAGCCTGGACGACAGAGCAGATTTTGTCTCAAAAAAAAAAAAAATAAGGAGGGGCCAAATCCAGCCTCCAACTCTCCTAGCCTAGGGTGAGGAGTGAGCTTGTGATCAGGAGAGTCAGGGGTGCTTGGAGGGGCACCCCAATACCAGGTAATATCCACTGTGCTCCCTGACACCTGCCTCTGCCCCAAATGGAAATATTAAGCTCTCCCAGGAGAGGTCTTCATGGCCTGACTGGCTTTGGGCAGCTATGGCTAGTGTTCATTGGCTGCTTCAGGCGCCAATCAGAAGCCATCTGTGCCTTTCCACCAATGAGGTTGACCTCCTGGTTCTACCTCCATGTTCAGGCTCAGCGCCAGCCTTGCAAGGAAAGGCCTGGGCACCACTTTGCTCCCTCTGGGTAACACCCTGCACCATGCCAAGGAGGCCGTGATTCTTCCAGTCCCTGGCAGCAAGGTGCCCTGAGAGGTGGCAGCAGCTTTTGTCTTCTCATCCAAACAGCCTGCCAATGGCTGGATGCGGTGACTCACGCCTGTAATCCCAGCACTTTGGGAGGCTGAGGCCCAAGGATCACTGAGGCCAGGAGGTCAAGACCAGCATGGGCACCATGGCAGGACCCCGTTTCTATTTTTTTTTTTTTAATACAAACAAATTGGGCCAGGCGCAGTGGCTCACACCTGTAATCCCAGCGCTTTGGGAGGCTGAGGCCAGAGGATCACTTGAGGTCAGGAGTTCGAGACCAGCCTGGCCAACACGGTGAAACCCCATCTCTACTAAAAATACAAGAATTAGCAAGATGTGGTGACAGATGCCTATAGTCCCACCTACTTGGGAGGCTAAGGCAGGAGAATTGCTTGAACCCAGGAAGCAGAGGTTCCAGTGAACCGAGATCATGCCACTGCACTCCAGTCTGGGCAGCAGAGCGAGATGCCATCTCAAAAAGAAAGAAAAAGAAAACAAAGAGCCTGCCAAAAGAGCTTGGTCCAGGCGCCACCTGGCTTCTCAAACTTTCTTCCTTTCTTAGCAAGCAGAATGAAGCTTTTACTAGGCACCAAGTTCTGTGATAAAAAGTGAGGTTACAGAGGTGAATCAGACACCACATCTGCCCTGGAGGTGCTCAAAGTCAAGTTGCTAGTGGTGATCGGAGGACTTTTGGGGAGGAACAGACCTATAAACAGATGAGGACAGTCAACTGCTACTAGATAGAAGGCCAAGGAAGGAGGAGGGACCAGCTCTGTGCAGGGAGGGGAGATGGGAGGGTGGGCAGGGGGCACGCAGGGAATCCTGGAATCTTTGCCCCAGAAGGGACGTCAGGAAGCAAAAGCCAACCCTCTCATTTTGTGGATGGGGAAACTGAGGCCCAGACTGGGGAAGTGACGTGGCCAGGGTCGCTCGGTGAGATAGAGGCAGGCTCTCAGACTCCTGAATCCCAGCCAGGGCCCTATTGACGGTGGTGCCAGGTGCCCTTCCTGGTTTTCTATGTCCCGATCCTTGTGTCCTGACTCCACTTTTGGAAAAACATTTGCCATCTCTATCCAACGGTCACCTAAGAGGTGCCCACTCAGGAGCCGGGCGCTGCCAGCCCTTCCTCCAGAGGTGGCGTGGCCTCCTCTCAGGCCTAGAGTGGGGTGGTTGCGTTTCTCTCTCTCTCTCTCTCTATCTCTCTTGCGTTTTTGTGAATCTAATGATGAACTTACACTACCACACTTTTCCCTTCTCTTACACACCTTCCCTACTAAAGGAGGAAGTGCCACTTTGTTGGTAAGTGGACGTTAACCAAGAGGGACTTAAAAATCAGAACTTAAAAAAAAAAAAGAAAGAAAAAGAAAAAGAAAAGAGAGAAACAGAAAGACAGTCGGGTGCTACTGACAGCTCCAAAGCTCTCTGCAGGGCCGGAAAACAAAGAAAGAAAAATATTAACAGAAAAATGTCAGGTTCCCCAGGAGATCAGATATTGTTTTTGATTTTTGGTATCTAATGACATTTGTGGATTTTGTTTTTTTATTTCTGTTTTCCTCCCTTTCTTCGGTTCAGTTTTGCGTTCAGTTGTCCCCCTCGCCCCTCCCCCATCTGTGTGCCGTGTGACTCCCCCCTCCATCCCCTCGCCCACTCCCCAAGCGCTGGGGGCCGGCCTGATGGGCTGGCCCTGGCCCTGCTCCCGGTGCCGCTCTCTCTTCTCTCTGCCGGGAATCGTCCGTCCCTTCGGGGGGGCAATGCCAGCCCCGACGCCTGTCCTGGAGCCCCTGCCCCTTTTGGCCCCCGCCCCCCACCGCTCCGTCCCTCTTGTGTTTTGCATGCCAAGAACCTTGCATGAGCTGCACTGTTGAGGCCAGAAGGTGGACACCCAGGAGAGGCAGAGGCAGGGCAGGCGCGGGGAACCGTGTGTGCGATGCTCCGGGACTGGCAGCCCCCGGCCCGGGCCCGGTGAAAGCCCTCTCTCCTTCTCTCCCCCCACCCCACCCGCCCGCTCTCCCACCCCAACCTCTCTCCTCCTGCTCTGTCCTCTCTCTCTGCCTCCACTCTGGTCCCCTGCCTGAATGCCTGGGTTTTTTCTGTTTCTTGAACTTCTCCCTGGCTTCCATCCTCTCTCTCTCTCTCTCTCTCTCTCTCTCTTCCATTTCCCTCCCTGTCTCTCTCTTCTCCTGTCTCTATCCCCTTCTCTCTTCCCTCCTTTTTTCCTTCTCCTCCCTCTCCTCTCACGCTCATTCTCCCTCTCTCATCTCTCTCCCACTTTCTCTCTTCCTCTTACTCTTCTCTCTTCCCTCTCTCCCTCTCTTTCTTCTCTCTCTTGCTCTTTTTCCTCCCTCTTTATTCTCTCCATCTCTCTTCCTCTCTGTCACTCCCTTCTGTCTCTCTTTCCTCTCTCTGTCTCTCTCCTCTCTCTGTCTCTCTCCTCCCTCTCTCTCCCCCTCTCCTCTCTGTCTGTCTCTCTCTGTCTCTCTCCCTGTCCCTCTCCTGTCTCTCTCTCCCCCTCTCTCCTCTCTCTCTGTCTCTGTGTCTCTCTCCCTCTCTGTCTCTCTGTCTCTCCCTCTCTGTCTCTGTCTCTCTGTCTCTCTCTCTCTGTCTCTGTCTCTCTCTCTCCCTCTCCTCTCTCTCTGTCTCTCTCCTCCCTCTCTCTCCCCCTCTCTCCTCTCTCTCTGTCTCTGTCTCTCTGTCTCTGTCTCTCTGTCTCTGTCTCTCTCCCTCTCCCTCTCCTGTCTCTCTCTGTTTCTCTCCTCCCTCTCTCTCCCTCTCCTGTATCTCTCTCTGTCTCTCTCTGTCTCTCTCCTCCCTCTCTCTCCCCCTCTCTCCTCTCTCTCTGTCCCTCTCCCTCTCCTGTCTCTCTCTCTGTCTCTCTCCTCTCTCTCTGTCTCTGTCTCTCTCTCTCTCTGTCTCTCTCCCTCTCCCTCTCCGCCCTCCGTGCCCTCTCTGCCTCTCTCCCCGTCAGAAGCCCAGCTCGCCCTCGCCCAGGGCCCGTGACAAGGCGGCGGACCCCGCACCCACGCCGCCCGCGCGGGGGAAGGAGAGCCCCAGCCCGCGCTCGGCGCCGTCGTCCCAAGGTCGCGGAGGCCGCGCGGCGGGCGGGGCGGGCAGGCGGCGGCGGCGGCGGCGGAGGCGGCGGCGCTCGCGGTCCTCGGCTTCCGCGCCCCGCCGCAGGGGTCGCCGGCGCGCCCGGCCCGCGCCCCCCCGGGGCTCGTCGCGCTCGCTCAGCAGGGCCCGCTCCAGCAGCGACTCCGGCAGCGGCGGCGGCGCCCCCGGCCCCGGGCCCGAGCCCGGCTCCGAGCGAGGCCACGGCGGACACGGGAAACGGTGAGCGCGCTCGGCCCCGGGAGCCGGACTCCCGCCCCGACCCCGCACAGGGCTCCCCTCCGCTCGCGGATCCCCGCCCACGGGATCCCTCCCCGCACCGAGCTGCCCCCCACGGATCCCAACCTCCCACGGAGCTGCCTCCCAGGGATCCAAAACCCCCAGTGACCTACCCCCCACAGATCCCACCCCCCCACACTGACCTACCCCCCAGGGATCCCACTCCCCATTGACCTACCCCTCACTAATTCCACCCACCCATTGACCTACCCCCATAGATCCCTCCCCGCCATCGAGCTACCCACCACGGATTCCACCCTCCCCACTGACCTACCCCGCACGAATCCCACACCCCATTGACCTACCCCCACAGATCCCACCCACCCACTGACCTACCTCTCACAGATCCTGCCCACCCACTGACCTACCCCTCACGGATCCCGCCCACCCTCTTGACCTACCCCCTACGAATCCCACCCACCCACTGACCTACCCCCCACAAATCCCACACCCCCAGTGACCTACCCCCCACGGATCCCACCCACCCATTGACCTACCCCCACAGTTCCCTCCCCAACATCGAGCTACCCACTAGTGATTCCACCCTCCCCACGGAGCTACCCTCCACGGATCCCACCCCCCACCATTGAGCTGCCTCCCACGGATCCCAACCCCCCACGGAGCTCCCCTCCCTCTCCACAGACCCCCAAACCCCCATGGACCCCATGGATCCTCCCATGGATTTCCTCCCTCCACTGATCCCAACTCCCCTCTCACAGGGCTCCCTCCCCCGACGACCCCAACCCTCCCCAGGGAGTTACCTACCTACACTGACCTCCAAACTCCACTTATCCCAGTCCCCCCACGGAGCTGCCTCCCCACCCTGAGCTACCCCCAGTTATCCCGACCTCTTCCCCACACTGATCCCTCTCCCCTTACTCATCACTGCTCCCAGGGAGCCCCCCTGCCCCCGTGAGGCTCCCCGCACCCCGCGGAACTCTCTCCTCCACTGATCTCCCCCAACGCGCCCTTCACGGGGCTCCCCTGAACTGACCTCTGCCCTTCACCTGTCTCCGCGTTCACTGCGCGCTCAGCACAAACTAACCACAAACTACGCGGACCCCGCCCCTCTGCCCTAAGCCCCTCCCCAGGGAGCCCTCCCCACTCCCAGCCCCCATCCGGGTCGCTGAGCCCAGTCCCGCGCCGTCCTCCTCCTCCAGGGCCAAGGAGCGGCCCCCGCGCGCGCGGCCCGCCAGCACCTCTCCGTCCCCGGGCGCGCACGGCCGGCGCGGCGGCCCGGAGGAGAAGAGCTCGTCGCGCAGCCCGGGCCCGCACCCCCGCTCCTGGAGCTCCAGCCGCTCGCCCTCCAAATCGCGCTCGCGCTCGGGGGAGAAGCGGCCCCGCAGCCCCAGCCGCTCGCCGTCGCCCAAGAAGCCCCTCGGCCGGTGAGTGTCCGCCCGGGGCGGGCGGCGGGGTGGAGCGGCCGGGCCGCGTCTCTCACTTACCTCGGGCCGGCCCCGCAGGGACAAGGACGGCGAGGGCCGCGCGAGGCACGCCGAGGCCGAGGCCGCCCGCTCCCGGCGCCGCTCCCGCAGCTACTCGCCCATCCGCAAGCGGCGCCGGGACTCGCCAAGCTTCATGGAGCCGCGGCGCATCACCAGGTATGGAGGGTCGTGGGGCGGGGAGGCGGGGGCGGGGCGGGCCGGGGCGCAAGGCTGGGGCCGCTGACCCGGATCAGGGACAGAGACCTCGGCTCGGGGACCTTTTCCGAGGATTCGACTGAACCTGGCACGGAGAGGGGCGTGGGGTTGGGGGCCAAAGGACAGTGAGTGGGTTCTGCCAGGGTAGGGGGGCCGGGGAGGAGGGGGACTAGAACTGGAGGCCCTGAGGGCGATCAGAGACAGGTGCAGGAGGCCTCGCAGAGGGAAGGGTCTCGGTCTGGGCCTGAGGGTTCATGGAGGGTAGGGACTCTGTACTTGGGTCTGGGTGGGCAGCAGCCGGCAAGGAATTCAGCTCTGCAAGAGTCGTCCCGCCATCCCTGCGGAGCCCCTCCCGCCCTCCCCACATCCGTCTCCGGACAATGATGTCTCCTTTTCTCCTTCATCTCAAGGTCCAGCCTGCTGAGTGGCCTGTGGTCAGCCTGGGGGCCAGGCGGACCCCTCTGCACAGGCTGCCTGGGAGATGCCCAAGTGAGCTGGTCTGGCCCTGGTCAGCTGTCCGTCTGTCTGCCTCTCTCTATCTCACTAACCTGGGGGATTTGGAGGAGGGGACACAGCAGTCTGGTCTCTAGGGCAGCTGTCAGAGGAGCCAGCCACTCCTCCTTGCCCTCAACAGCCCAGTGGGGCCGTGCCCAGGGCATGGCTGGTGAAGTCATGATCAGTTTTTCTGCTAGGATTGGAAGTGTCTGTGCCTCGGTCTCCGGGTGACATTATGGACCACCTTTGTGGAAATCGCCCTGAAACCCTAGATTACCCTGGCAGCGGCTGGGGGAACCACAGGCAAGAAGTCCTGAGCCCAGCTCTCCACTGCCTTGCTGGGCAGCCTTGGGAGATGGGTGTGCCTCTCTGGGCCTCGGTTGCCACATCTGTACAATAATCAGAGTTTTGTGAGCATCTTTTCAGCTCCAACAGGGTATGATTCTCCAACTAGTCCCGCCTAGTCCTTGGTGATCCAGGTAATCAAGAAAAAGGTAGTGGTTGGCGGGGCATTCCCCAGAGCTCAAGGCCAGACCGCCTTGAAGGAGAAGCCAGATTATTATTATTATTTTTTTTTGAGATGGAGTCTCACCCTTGTCGCCCAGGCTGGAGTGCAATGGCGCAATCTCGGCTCATCGCAACCTCCACCTCCTGGGTTCAAGCAATTCTCCTGCCTCAGCTTCCCAAGTAGCTGGGATTACAGGCGCCCACCATCATGCCCAGCTAATTTTTTTGTATTTTTAATAGAGATGGGGTTTCACCATGTTAGTCAGGCTGGTCTCGAACTCCTGACCTCAGGTGATTCACCCGCCTTAGCCTCCCAAAGTTGTGGGATAATAGGCGTGAGCCCCAGTGCCCAGACAGATTGTGCTTCTTTTTTTTTTTTGAGATGGAGTCGAGCTTTGTCATCCAGGCTGGAGTGCAATGACACAATCTCTGCTTACTGCAACCTCTGCCTCCCAGGTTCAGGCAATTCCCCTTCTCAGCCTCCCGGGTAGCTACAGGCACACGCCACCACGCCCAGCTAATTTTTTTTTTTTTTTTTTTTTTTGTATTTTAGTAGAGACGGGGTTTCACCATGTTGGCCAGGATGGTCTCGATCTCCTGACCTTGTGATCCACTTGCCTCGGCCTCCCAAAGTGCTGGGATTACAGGCATGAGCCACCGAGCCCAGTCAATTGTGCTTCTAATGGATGTCCCTCCCACCTCCTGCCCAGCCACCATGCCCAAGGAACAAAGAGCCATTGCAAACCCAGGGATCTTCCTGTCCCCCCATTTCTTCTGATGCCAACTCACCCGGCTGGGGACGCCCCCAGACAGGTCACACACCCTGCCTGTAGGCCAGGCCCTCACACCTTCCACCTGGCACCCCCTCAGCCCCTCTCCCAGGCTGCCTCCTCCTCCTCCACTAACGTACACCTGTTTTCTTCCTCAGAATTAACCCTGAGACAGAGTGGTGTCACCCCCTTAACCTCTCTTTTCTCTTCTCTGGGTCATAGCCTCCTGGCTTCCAACTAACTCCGGGCCAGCGGGAGGTAGCTGAGTGAGGAGTGGGGCCTCGGGACTGGACCAGGGCGTGGGGAGCAGCGACCAGGACTCTCCTCCTTATTCCTTTTGAGTGACCTGAGAGCAACAAAATCCTTGATTGCAGAGGGAACAGGGGACAGAGAGGCAGGGCGGGGATGTAGTCATAGACACCTGCAAGCCAGTTTGGGTGACAGGAGCCATCTGTATTTGCAAGTTTCATTCATTCAACTTTTACTTATTTATTTATTTTGAGACAGAGTCTCACTGTGCCACCCAGGCTGGAGTGCAGTGGCTTAATCTCTGCTCACTGCAGCCTCCACCTCTGGAGTTCAAGTGATTTTCCCACCTCAGCCTCCCAAGTAGCTGGGATTACAGGTGCGTGCCACCACGCCCAACTAGTTGTATTTTTAGTAGAGATGGGTTTCACTATGTTGGCCAGGCTGGTCTCAAACTCTCGACCTCCAGTGATCCTCCTGTCTCAGCCTCCCAAAGTGCTGGGATTACAGGCATGAGCCACCATACCTAGCCTCACCAAGTATTTATTATTAGCAGGTATTCAGATCAGGCAGAGACATGGCCTCCTTTCCCTGCAGATGGGTGAAGAAAAGCAAAATGATCAACATGGAATTTGCAAGTAACTATGGACCGTCAAATTCCATTTGGAGGAGGCAGGTGTCTCTAAGGCCAGGACTCAGGGGAAACTGAGGCAGGAAGCCCTGGCCGCTGCCGGATGGGACTCAGGGCCTGGGATGGCCTGTAATCGGCTTTTCCCTCCCTGCAGTGCCCGCAAGCGTCCTATTCCGTACTACCGGCCCAGCCCCTCTTCCTCCTCCAGCTGCTTGAGCAGCGACTACTCCACCCGGAGCCACAGCCACAGCCCCAGCCCCGGCCACAGCCACGGGAGCTACAGCAGTCGCAGTCGTGGGACCCGAAGCCGGACACGCAGCCCCTCTCAGACCCCCAGTCCCAGCTACCACAGCCGGAGCAGCTCCGAGAGCGGGGGCTTCTGAGCCCGACAGACTCAGCTTGGTGCCCCTCTGACACTGGGAGAGGCGAGGGGCGGGCCCCAGGACCCCGGTGGGGAGGGCACTGCACCTCCTTGCCCCCAAGGCTACAAAGAGGTCCCAAGGCCAGTGCACGGGCAGATGGGACCAGGGAAGACTTTGAGGGTGGGCACCCGGTGGACACGGAGAAGCCAGATGTGCTGCTTCTAAGGGTGTCCTCTGCCACCTCCTGTCCACCCACCGTGCCCGGGAACAAAGAGCCGTTATGAACACAGGGATCTCCCCGCCCCGCCCTTCCTGCTGATGCCAACTCACCAGGCTGGGGACTGCTGCCGGTGGCCGGTAGGAGAATCCACGATCTGCTCCATCACCTCACCTTAGCTCAGTGCAGCCAGGGACACCTTGCAAGGTGCCAGCCCTGGGAGCCCCTCTCTCCCACTCCACAGCTCCCTCCACTCCTATCAGTGGGCGGCCGAGGAGGTGGTACAGCACGCAGGATCGAAGCTAGATAGAAGGAAGAACAGCCTCACCCTTGGTGCACCCCTGTCCAAGCTGGGAGCTGCGTCCTTTTAAGCTGGCTGCAGGAGGATCCTGGCTGAGGGCTGGTGGCTGGCCCCACAGCCTCCCCAACCTCCTCCACTGGCCCAGGAGTGCCTAGATGGGTGCCCCCCAAAGGCCCAGCCTGGGGAGCTGGGCACCTCACTCTTGGTCTAACCTCTCCAGGCCACACTCTCCTTACCCCATGCCCTGGGCCGCGGTCCTACCAGACAGGCCTTCTGCATGACAAGAGGTGGGGGGTACAGACCTCAGGTGCATTTGACCGTGAGGTCAAAAGGGGTTCAGGTCAAGAGGTGGGAGAGGAAAGGGGTAGGTGGGAGGTAGAATCTGTAGGGAAGAGAAAAAGGAATGTCATCCACTGACTTGAGCAGGCCCTGGGGAGTGGAGACAGGTCATTAGTGCCCCCAGCCCCACCCAAGAGGAGGGCAGCCTGTGCCTGGGGTCTGGGCATGGGCCGGATTACAGCCCAGGGTCTCAGGCATAGGATAACGCGTGCTTTGGACCTGCCGAGCGTGTACCTCGGGGATCTGATGGGGCCACGGCCAACCAAGCTTCTGCAGAGACAGAGGCTGCAGCCCTCAGAAGGGAGAAGAAGGAGGCTGATGGCCTTGACCTGAGGCATCGATGGGGAAGCGGTGGCCCCCAGTCCTTTTCTGCTGCTCCCAGCCCCCTCCTCCTGGGGCCCTCAGGGATCTCACAACGTCTTCCTTGGCCCAACCAGGCAGTTGCCCCGGGCTCCAGTGTGGGGAGGGGTCTGGGGTCTGGTCCGGGTTCCCTGCTTTCTCTATGTCCCCCCTCCCTCTTTCTCCGCGGTGCGGATAAAAATTGGACTCGAATAAAACCCTTGGTGCCCGGATGGCAGGTGGTGAGACCAGGCCTCTGTGCAGGTGGGCACCCCCAGAGGTTCAGGAGGGCAGTGGGGCTCAGACTGCTCCTTAGGACCCCAGAGAGAAGAGCTGACACCCGGGAGACAGTGGGTCTTTCCCGCTGCCTCTGAGCTTGAGGCTAAAACAGGACCCAAGGAGAACCGTCCTCCTAGCCTGGACAGCTGGTGGACTTGGAACACCTTGTAGGGTGGGCTGCCTGAGCCCGTACACCCAGACTAGCTTCAGCAGTGGATGGGGATGGGGTAGAGGGAGGAGGCACGGGGCGGACACAGACGCAGGGGACGCTCACGACATGGTGGGGTGTCGCAGAGTGGATGGGACACAGCCCGAGGCAGCATGTAAGTGTGCATCCTGGCTGCTGCACCTCCCAGCCGTGTGACACGGGGCCAAGATGAAGCGGGCATGAAATATCCTGACAGTCTGCAGATCGGCGATTGTGACTGGTATGGAGTGAGCATTTAAAAGGTAGCCACGACCAGGCACGGGGGCTCAGGCCTGTAATCCCAGCACTTTAGGAGGCTGAGGTGGACGGATGAAATGAGATCAGGAGTTCGAGGCCAGCCTGGCCAACATGGTGAAACCCTGTCTCTACTTAAAATACAAAAATCAGGCCGGGCATGGTGGCTCACGCCTGTAATCCCAGCACTTTGGGAGGCCAAAGTGGGTGGATCATGAGGTCAAGAGATCGAGCCCATCCCGGCCAACATGGTGAAACTCCATCTCTACTAAAAATATAAAAATTAGCCGGGCGTGGTGGTACACACCTCTAATCCCAGCTACTTGGGAGGCTGAGGCAGGAGAATCACTTGAGCCCAGGAGGTGGAGGTTGCAGTGAATTGCGATCGCACTACTGCACTCCAGCCTGGGCGACAGAGTGAGACCCTGTCTCAAATAAATAACAATAAATAAAATTTTGGGGGGCAAGGTGCAGTGGCTCACACTTTGGGAGGCTGAGGTGAGCGGATCACTGGAGATCAGGAGTTTGAGACCAGCGTGGCTAAAACGGTGAGACCCCATCTCTACTAAAACTACAAAAAAATTAACTGGGCGTAATGGCAGGTGCCTGTAATTGCAGCTACTTAGGAGGCTGAGGCAGGAGAATCGCTTGAACCCAGGAGGTGCAGATTGCAGTGAGCCAAGATCACACCACTGCATTCCAGCCTGGGTGACAGAGGGAGACTCCATCTCAAAAAAAAAAAAAATTTGAGACCCGATATCACTCAGTTGCCAAGGCTGGAGTGCAGTGGCATGATCCCCATTCACTGCAGCCTTGACTTCCTGGGCTCAAACAGTCCTCCCACCTCAGCCTCCCAAGTAGTTGGGACTACAGGTGTGCACCACCACACCCAGCTAATTTTGTATTTTTTGGTAGACACAGGGTTTCACCACGTTGCCCAGGCTGGTCTCGAACTCAAGCAATCCTCCCAAAGTGCTGAAATTACAGGTATGAGCCACTGTGCCTGGCCTGTATTTCTTTCTTTCATTAGATTATTAGATCTAAAGAAATATACAAATTCTCCTCCTCCTCCCCTTCTTTCTTGCCTCTCACCTCCCCCTCCTCCTTTTTTTTTTTTTTTAGAGTTTTGCTCTTGTTGCTCAGGCTGCGGAGAGTGGTGTGATCTCGGCTCACCACAACCTCCGCCTTCCGGGTTCAAGCAATTCTTCTGCCTCAGCCTCCTGAGTAGCTGGGATTACAGGCATGCACCACCACACTCAGCTGATTTTGTATTTTTAGTAGAGACAGGGTTTCTCCATGTTGGTCAGGCTGGTCTCGAACTCCTGACCTCAGATGATCTGCCTGCCTCGGCCTCCCAGAGTGCTGGGATTACAGGTGTGAGCCACTGCACCCAGCCCTTCTTCTCCTTCTTCTCTCTCTCTTAGGGTGGTGGATTTTTTTTTTTTTTTTTTTTTTTTGAGACGGACGGAGTTTCGCTCTTGTTACCCAGGCTGGAGTGCAATGGCGCGATCTCAGTTCACCACAACCTCTGCCTCCTGGGTTCAGGCAATTCTCCTGCCTCAGGCTCCTGAGTAGCTGGGATTACAGGCACGCGCCACCATGCCCAGCTAATTTTTTTGTATTAGTAGAGACAGGGTTTCACCATTTTGACCAGGATGGTCTCGATCTCTTGACCTCGTGATCCACCCGCCTCGGCCTCCCAAAGTGCTGGGATTACAGGCTTGAGCCACCGCGCCCGGCCAGGGTGGTGGATTTTAAGCTTGTTTTGAATCAGGTGTTCTTTGAGAATCTGATGAAGGCTGAGAACCCGCCTCCCGGAAGAATGTGCGCATGCCCGCAGTGTGGCTTGTAACATCGGATCTATCTCACGGATACTCAATGCCTTTAGCATCCCATCGGTTAAGAACCCTGGTCCACCTCCAATGAGGGTGCAGCTGATTGGCCATGGTTCCCATGTCTGCATGACACAGGTGTCCTTGAACCAGTCCCCAGAGCTAGAGCTGCTCCTTCTTTTCCAGTTTCTTTTCCCCAAAACTAGAAGGGGCACCTGGCCAGTGGCTCTGTTTCTGATCTGCAGAAGCTGTTCCCAGAAGCCCTGGTGATTGGCCAGGTGTGGTGGCTCACGCCTGTTATCCCAGCACTTTGGGAGGTTGAGACTGGTGGATCACTTGAGATCAGGAGTTTGAGACCAGACTGGCCAACATGGTGAAACCCTGTCTCTTATATAAAGAAAAAAAAAAAGAGAGAGGGGGAGGGAGGGAGGGAAGGAAGGGAGGGAGAGAGGGAGGAAGGAGAGAGAGAGAGAAAAAGGGAGGGAGGGAAGGAAGGAAGGGGAAGGGAAGAGAGAAAAAAAAGAGAAAAGAAGGAAGGAAGAAAAGAAAAAGAAGAAGGGAAGGCAGGAGGGAAGGAAAAAGAAAAAGAACCCTTCTGATCTCTGTAACCCTTTCTAACAAGTTCAACAAAACCAGCCTCAGGCTAGGGGCGGGGCTACAGGGGGAGCAGACCTGGCCCTGTGCTAGAGATGGGTGAAACACACCAGGAGGTAGGCCTGCAAGTCAGCCTGCCTTGCACTGAGCCTGCCATCTGACCTAGGGGCACTGCTGCCTGGCTGTTCTGTCCCCCAGTCTCCCATCCCTTTCCTTCACTGCCCAGCCTGACTGCCTCCTTCTTCTGCACGCCTCAGCCAGGCTGCTCCCAGACATAGCAACTGCTTCCTTCCCACCCCACCTCAGCACCTGGCCCCACCAGCCTCCTCACTGGCCAGCCTGCCTCCTTGCCCTCTCCAATCCCTCCTGCTTTTTTTTTGAGACGGGGTCTTACTCGGTAACTCAGGCTAGACTGGAGCACAGCCTTGATCTCCTGGGCTCAAGAGATCTTCCTGCCTCAGACTCCCAAGTAGCTGGGACTGCAGGTGCACTGCACTACGCCATTAACTTTTGCTTTTTGCTTTTATTTTTTGTTTTTGTTTTGAGACAGAGTCTCGCTCTGTCGCCCAGGCTGGAGTGTAGTGGTGCAATTTTGACTCACTGCAACTTTCGCCTCCCAGGTTCAAGCAATTCTCCTGCCTCAGCCTCCTGAGTAGCTGTGGCTGAGGCCACCACACCTGGCCAATCACCAGGGTTTCTGGTGCTTATAGGTGCGTGCCACCATGCCCGGCTTACTTGTTTATTTTTAGTGGAGACGACATTTCACCATGTTGGCCAGGCTGGTCTCAAACTCCTGACCTCAGGTAATCCACCTACTTCGACCTCCCAGTGCTGGAATTACAGACGTGAGCTACTGTGCCTGGCCATTACTTTTTGTAGAGATGGGGTCTTGCCATGTTGCCCAGGCTGGTCTCACACTCCTGACCTCAAGGAATCCTCCCGCCTCAGCCTGGATTCCAGGCATGAGCTACTGTGCCTGGCCATTCCCGCTATTTCTAATAGGCAAATCTGAACACCCATTCACTCATTCCACAAATACTTCTGAACAAGTCCTATGCCCCCGGCAGAGTTGCTGGCTCTGATGACACAGTACTGAATAAGTGAGACAGAACCCCCGCCTTGCAGACCCTGCCTCCCTCGGCCACATCCACCTCCCGGCTCACGGGCCTTGGGAGGCCTTCTGAGTGACTCCACCTGGCATGTGCCATCCTTGGCTCCTATCGGGGCACCCTCCCACCTCATCTCCCATCACTGCCCTTGATTCTAATACCCGAGAGCCCAGCTCGCCCCCCTCATGCCTTCTCTGCTTCCACTGGTTCAGGTGAGCTCACAGGTCCAGGCCCAGCTCAGCCACCTTCTACTCCATGCAGCCTTCCTGCTGTGCAGTTGCCGTGACTACTCCTGTCTCTGGGGTCCTCTGGGTGCCTGGGTTAGCACCCGATCTCTTCTTGCTTGAACCTGGGAGGTGAAGGCTGCAGTGAGCCACTGCACTCCAGCCTGGGCGACAGAGCGAGACTGTCTCAAAACAAAAACAAAAGTGATTTATTTGTTAGCATGTCTATCCCCAAAGCTCTGAGCTTCTGGGGGCCAGCCCATGTCTTCCTTGTCTCTGTATCCCCCAAGTAGGACCCTTTGAAATGTCTGTGGAGTGAGTCAGCGAGTGAAGGAGGGAATTCACAGAGGAACGGTTGCAGAAACCTTGGGAGAGGCCTGGGCACCAAAGGCGAGGCGTGGTGGCAGCAAAATGACACTAGAGGGCGACAGAGAGTAAGGAAAAAAACGCGGCCAGGACCAGAGGACAGGTGCCTGGGCCAGGGTCTATCTCAGCCTGGAAGCCCCAAGCCTTCATCCTCAATGTCCGCCCTGGCTGTGTGGGGAAGGGGTGGGGAGCATACCAAGCCCCCGCTGTCTGAACTCAGAAGACCGAACTCTGCTGTATGCCCTGTGGAACCGGAAGAACAGGACCAGGACGGCCGGCAGGAAAACAGGAAACGCCAATCCTGGGCGGGCAGAAAACCGTCCACAGGATGTGGGCACTTGTGGCTGGAGGGTCCTGAGCCTGGGGCGCACTCCTCTGGTTTGGGGGTGAAGCCGGTCCTCTCATGATCTCTCTCTCTCTCTCCAGATGGGGCCCAGGGGAGCACCCACTCCACAGCACGTTTTTCCTTCCAGCACATACAGCAGCCAGGAGGCCGGACAGACCTTTCCTGTTTACTGTTTTCCCAGCTGGATTTTCCCCTTTCTCCTTAATCAGTTTCCGACAGCCCCAGATCGAGGGCAACAGGCCACAGGCCACAGGGCACCTGCCCAGCCCAGCTTGGCTGTCCCAGCCTGTCTCCCATCACCTAGACACACACACACACACACACACACACACACACACACACACACATACATATTTTTCTTTTTTCTTGAGACAGAGTCTCACTCTGTCTCCCAGGCTGGAGTGCAGTGGCATATCTCACCTCACTGCAACCTTCACCTCCTGGGTTCAAGCCTGCCTCAGCCTCCCGAGTAGCTGTGATTACAGGCTCACGTCACCATGCCAGACTAATTTTTGTATTTTTAGTACAGACGGGGTTTCACCATATTGGCCAGGATGGTCTCAAATTCCTGACCTCAAGTGATGCTCCGGCCTGGGCCTCCCAAAGTGCCGGGATTACAGGCGTGAGCCACTGTGCCCGGCCAGCCTGAAGCTTTCTTACAGGGGAAACCTAAATCTCTCTCAGGACAGGAACCCCACTCTCCTGCAGGCTCAGGGAGGGGGGACTCCTGCCCCATTTACCCCTTTTTCTCCATTTCACTCTGATTTAAAGCAGCCCCAAGTCACATCCAGGCTTAGCTGGCAGACAGGGAGGGAACATTCTCATCTAAGGCCTGGTGAGCGTCTCCCATCCTCCCCTCACTCCCACCTCCACCTATTAAAAACTGACTCTATGATACTTGTTAAAGTATGAGCAGGAACATTTTCTTCAGGGCCATCACAGGAGATATATAGGCAGGACTGCAATGGAATTGTGCAGTAGGGAAAGAGAGATTGAGCGGAATTCTGAATAGAGCATGGGCAAGTAAGAATTTATGGCCCAGGGGCACAGTGGAGCAAGTAGATGGAAATTTACTAAGAGGAAACATGGCGGGGGTTGGGGTGCTGTTCTGGCTCAACCGACCTAGCAGGATTCTAGCTGAAGGCCAGCCAGGGAGATCAGACATCACCTTGGAGATGGTGGAGGATGAGGAACCTCATCTGGAGGGTGATGAGGTCTTGAGGGTGAGGGATTCTTGATAAACAGACTTCACAGGTTTCTTGCAAAAACTGGATTTACGAACAGGGTGCGGTGGCTCATGCCTTTGGGAGCATAATCCCAGCACTTTGGGAGCCAAGGCGGGCAGATCACCTGAGGTCAGGAGTTCGAGACCAGCCTGGCCAATATGGTAAAACCCCATCTCTACTAAAAATACAAAATTAGCTGGGAGTGGTGGTATGCACCTGTAGTCCCCGCTACTCGGGAGGCTGAGACAGGAGAATCGCTTGAACCCAGGAGGCGGAGGCTGCAGTGAGCTGAGATTGCGCCATTGCACTCCAGCCTGGGTGACACAGCAAGACTCCATCTCAAAAAAAAAAAAAAAAAAAAAAAACTTAGCCAGGCATGGTAGGCACGTCTGTAATCCCAGCTACTTCGGAGGCTGAGGCAGGAGAATTGCTTGAACCTGGGAAGCGGAGGCTGCAGTGAGCCAAGATTGCACTATTGCACTCCTACCTGGGCAACAGAGGGAGACTCTGTCGAGGAAAAAAACAAACAAAAAACTGAATTTATGCAGAGGGGTTTAAGAAGGTTGCCGAGCCTCAGTAAAGTTTGGTCAAGCAGGGAATCTTTGTCGCCACTTCCCATGTGCACACCCCGGTCCTGCAGCATTTAGGCTGTGCAGTGGGTAACGCAGGGGACCTGGAGGGGAGGGGAAGAGTGGAGGAGAAACTGTTGATTCACGGCTCTGGAAGGAGACTTAAAGAGAACATCCAGTCCGATGGTTTCATTGCACAGATCAAGAAAATGAGTCACGGATGCCGGCCCTTGGCCAAGGCTGCAGTCAAAGACATCCAGGTCCCCAGACTCCAGAGCTAGACGGCCAGAGGGGGAGGGGCCGGGGGATGGATCCCCAGCCCTCCCACCTGGCCCCTCTGTGGCCCCCGCATTAGTGGCTATGGGGGTGGCACAGCCCCCTCCCAGACCAGCCAGAAACCGGAGGCCCAAGGAGTGGGGCAGGCTGGAGGTGGGCTTTTAGAACCGGACTCCCAGAGAGGCAGTGTCTAGACGTTTCCAGAAAGACCTAGCATCCCCTATTCCCCCACCCCCAGTGCTCTAATTACTGTCGTCCACATTTTCAGTTCCCAGCAGGCCCGGAGACTGTCGTCATCCATCAACTGTCAGGGCTCTCCGGGGAGCTCGGGCAGCTGCCGGGAGACTCTGGCACTTTCTCTGAGGCTGGGCCAGCGAGGGCGGGGCTGGTTCAGCTGCAGTTGGCCGAAGCCTGCGGAGGGCGTGGCTAGCATGGTCGAGGCCTTGGGCACTGTGAAAGGAAGTGGGGTAGTCTTGGGGCTGCTGATGAGCACCCCAGATTTGGGGGCCAGAGGTGAAGGGAGGAACCATCTGATGAAGGACTCCCCAGACCTTACAGTGAGCAATGAAGAGGAGAGGGGCTATGACTTGCCCCCTCCCCAGTCCCCCCACCCCATGCCAAGAAGGCTTCTGGGAAATCTGGGGCTAGAATTTTCCTCTTTATCCCAGAAAAACCACCCCTGGCAGCTCAGCACCCTGGATGCTGGAGCCAGCCCACAGACTGTCAGAGAACAGCTGGGAAAGGGGGCACATGGGAGCTGCCACTCAGCCATGGCCCCCCTTGCCCAGGTTGGTTGCCCAGTGGGGAGGGCAGAGTGCAGCCTGCCAGAGGAAAGCCACCCGGTTAGGGCTGAAAGAAATACACCCCGAGCCCTGGGAAGCCCACAGACCTCCCTGAACCATCTGGAAAGTCTCCCCCTTTCTGGATGGAGAATAGCGAGATCTGAGACCCTTACCAGCTTTGTGACCCCAGGGCCATTCTGACCCTCAGTTTTCTCATCTCAAAAATGAGACTCCTAGCGGGATGCCATGGCTCATGCCTGTAATCCCAGGTACTCTGGAGACTAAGGTAGGAGGATTGCTTGAGGCCAGGAGTTTGAGACCAGCCTGAGCAACATAGTAAAACCCCAATCTCTACCAAAAATTGTAAAATTGGCTGGGTGTGGTGGCATGTGCTTGTAGTCCCAGCTACTCAGGAGGCTGAGCAAGGAGGATCATGTGAGCCCAGGACATTAAGGCTGCAGTGAGCTATGACTGCACCACTGTACTCCAGCCTGGGCAACAGAGTGGGAACCCTATCTATTAAAACAAAAAAGAAAGAAAGAAAGAAAAAAGGAGGCCAGGCACGGTGGCTCACGCCCGTAATCCCAGCACTTTGGGAGGCTGAGGTGGGTGAATCATTTGAGGTCAGGAATTTGAGACCAGCCTGGCCAACACAGTGAAACTCTACCTCTACTAAAAATACAAAAAATACAGGGCGTGGTGGTGGGCACCTGTCATCCCAGCTACTCAAGAGGCTGAGGCAAGAGAATTGCTTGAACCTGGGAGGTGGAGGTTGCAGTGATCTGAGATAGCGCCACTGCATTCCAGTCTGGGTGACAGAGCGAGACTCTGTCTCAAAAAAATAAAAAATGAGGCCAGGCGCGGTGGCTCATGCCTATAATCCCAGCACTTTGGGAGGCTGAGGTGGGTGGATCACGAGGTCAAGAGATCGAGACCATCCTGGTCAACAAGGTGAAACCCTGTCTCTACTAAAAATACAAAAATTAGCTGGGCGTGGTGGCGCACACCTGTAGTCCCAGCTACTTGGGAGGCTGAGGCAGGAGAATTGCTTGAACCCAAGAGGCGGAGGTTGCGGTGAGCCGAGATCGCGCCATTGCACTCCAGCCTGACAACAGAGCAAGACTCTGTCTCAAAAAAAAAAAAAAAAGAATAAACCCAGCACTTTGGGAGGCAGAGGTGGGCAGATCACAAGGTCAGGAGTTTGAGACCAACCTGACCAACATGGTGAAACCCCGTCTCTACTACAAATACAAAAATTAGCTGGGAGTGGTGGCCAGTGCCTATAATCCCAGCTACTCGGGAGGCTGAGGCAGGAGAATCACTTGAATCCAGGAGGCAGAGGTTGCAGTGAGCTGAGATCAAGCCACTGCACTCCAGCCTGGGCAACAGAGCGAGACTCCATCTCAAAAAAAAATTTTTTTTTTTAAAAAAGAGGAAGAAAAAGAGACTCTGATAGGACACTTTGACACTCTATAAAGCACATATAAGTGGGTAATTCTGATTATTCTAAGGCTCAGTATCCACAATTAAAGGCCCTCACAGTCACCATGAACGCTTATTATGTACCAAGCACTTTACATACATTCACACCTTTGAAATTGACCACAACGCTGTCAGACATGCAGAGGCATTGCTAACTCTGCTTTGCAAATGCAGACATGTGGGCTCAGGGTGGTCACCACGCCAGCAGCACCCAGATTCAAGCCCAGCTCTATCTGTCCCCAAAACCCAGTTTCTGCCACACCACCCACCTCATCCCCATCTTCCCTTCCTTGTGGGAGATCTAAGAGTCATCCCTCAAGAACTGAGCCCTCAGCCAGGCTGGTCTCGAACTCCTGACCTCAGGCAATCTGCTTGCCTTAGCCTCCCAAAGTGCTGGGATTACAGCCGTGAGCCACCACGCCCGGCCCCTGGTAGCCCACACCTGTAGTCCCAGCTACTCGGGAGGCTGAGGCAGGAGAATCACTCGAACCCAGGAGGCGTTGCAGCGAGCCGAGATCGCACCACTGCACTCCAGCCTGAGCGACAGAGCAAGACTCCATCTCAAAAAAAAAACAAAAACAAAAAAAAAAACTGAGCCCTTGAAAATGAATGTGAATTCCGAGGGAGTGAGCAGTGTGTGGGTTTTGTACCTTGAGTTGCACAATCTCTCCTGGCTGGGGCAGCAGGCATAGATCCAGTCCGCCCTGGTTTCAGGCAAGATGAAGGGAGCTAGTGTCTACAAAGGGCCGGCAGATCCCATCCAGAGCGTGGCTGGGCCTGGTAGAGCCACACCTGAAACTGTTTATAACCACCCACACCTGACGGCTCCCTCTTGGGTGGGGCACCCTGTGCTCCCGTCTGGGCCAAGATGAGCAGGCAGAGGCAGATGAGGGCCCTCCCTGGCTCCTGACCTCACCTGACTTTATACAGCTGGGGATGGGTGGGGCTGGGAGCGCTGAGGAGCAAAGGCCTGGGGCTTTCTGACGCTAAATCCCATGGGGTGTCAACCAGGAGCTCACTGGGTTCATTGACAATGACCCAGCCAGGAGGTGGGGTAGAAGGCAGGGGTCCCGTCTGCCTCCCACCCTTGGCTCCTGAGAGCCCCAGGAGTTCAGAGGCCTTTCCAGGGGTGAGCTGGGATTCACGGTCCAGCCCTGGCTCTTCCCTGAGGAGGAGCAAGTGGGTAAGACAGAGGCATCTAGGATGGGCGCAGTGGCTCATGCCTGTAATCCCAGTACATTGAGAGGCCTAGGCAGGACGATCGCTTGGCGCCAGGAGTTCAAGACCAGTCTGGGCAACACAGTGCAACCCGTCTCTACAGAAAATTTTAAAATTAGCCAAATATGGTGGCACACACCTGTAGTCCCAAGTACTCAGGAGGCTGAGGCAGGAGGATCACTTAAGCCCAGGAGGTCAAGGCTGCAATAAGCTATGATCACTGTGCTGCACTCCAGCCTGGGCAAGAGAGCAAGACCCTATCAAAAGAAAGAAAAGAAAGAAAGAGGGAAAGAGAGAAAGAGAGACAGAGAAAGAAAAAAGAGAAAGAAAGAAAGAAAGAGAGAAAGAAGGAAAAAAGGGAGGGAGGGAAGGAGAAAGAAAAGAAAAATAATAAGGCTGGGTGCGGTGACTCACGCTTATAATCCCAGCACTTTGGGAGGCTGAGGTGGGTGGATCACCTGAGGCCAAGTGTTCAAGACCAGCCTAGTCAACATGCTGAAACCCTGTCTCTACTAAAAATACAAAAATTAGCTGGGCATGGTGGTGGGTACCTCTGGTTACGGCTTCTCAGGAGGCTGAGGCAGAAGAATCATTTAAACCCTGAAGGTGGAGGTTGCAGTGAGCCAAGATCGCACCACTGCACTCCAGCTTGTGTGACAAAGTGAGACTCCGTCTCAAAAAAGAGAGAGCCGGGCGCGTTGGCTCACGCCTATAATCCCAGCACTTTGGGAGGCCGAGGCAGGTGGATCATGAGGTCAAGAGATCAAGACCATCCTGGTCAACATGGTGAAACCCCGTCTCTACTAAAAATACAAAAAATTAGCTGGGCATGGTGGCACACACCTGTAGTCCCAGCTACTTGGGAGGCTGAGGCAGGAGAATTGCTTGAACCCAGGAGGCGGAGGTTGCGGTGAGCCGAGATTGCACCATTGCACTCCAGCCTGGGTAACAAGAGCGAAACTCCGTCTCAAAAAAAAAAAAAAAAAAAGAGAGAGAGAGAAAGGCATTTATGAGCTCTCTCTAAAAAAGGAAACTGAGGGCTGGGCGTGGTGGCTCACGCCTGTAATCCAAGCACTTTGGAGGCCAAGGAGGGTGGATCACCTGAGGTTGAGAGTTCAAGACCAGTCTCCCCAACATGGTGAAACCCCATCTTAAATTAAAAAAGGACACTGAGACTCAGAGAGGGCCTGGGACTTGCTGCTACCCCCAGGAGTGGCCTGGAGTCTGCCTGGATTCTGGGCCTGGGCAGGGCGAGGCTTTAGTGGCCTTGGCTCCCCACAGAACTGGCAGGAGTGAAGCCTCAGCCCCAGGATAGGGGCAGCAAGTACACTGGGACAGAAGAAGTGGGAGGCCCCGGGTACTAGAGAGGCAGGAGGCCGCTTCTGAGTGCTTTCCTGGAGACAGCAGAAAGCCATTTAATCTCTGTACACAGCTGTTTCTTTGTCTAAAAACCAGGGATAACAGGGCCGGGCGTGGTGGCTCACACCTGTAATCTCAGCACTTTGGGAGGCCGTGGTGGGAGGATCACTTGAGGTCAGGAGTTCGAGACCAGCCTGGCCAACATGGTGAAATCCTCTCTACTAAAAATTATCCAGGCATGATGGTGGGTCCCTGTAATCCCTGCTACTTGGAAAGCCGAGACAGGAGAATCGCTTGAACCCAGGAGGCAGAGGTTGCAGTGAGCCGAGATCAGGCCATTGGACTCCAGTCTGAGCAAGAGAGACTCTGGCTCAAACAAAGAAACAAACAAACAAAAAAAGGGATCACAGGACCAGGACCTAAGTCAGGGGAGAAGGAAGGCTAGCACCGCCCCGCATGCCTACAAAGACGGGAGAGAGGGACTGTCAGCATTGTGGTGGGAACCCAGGGGCAGCACCCTCCCTCCAAGCTGGGAGATGGGGGCCAGGATCCCATCGGTGTTCAGATGGATGAGGTGAGGCAGGGGGCAAGCTCCAGGCTCTAAGCAAGTTTGTGCAGACTCTACTACTTGGCGCCCCAGCTCCCACTGTGATACGGGCATCAAAACCTACAAAAAGGGAAACTGAGAAACAGAGGCCTGGAGTAAGGAGGGGATGTGTCCAGAATAATAACAACAATAATACAGTAAGTCCAGACTAATTCAAGTTCCTGGCCCGTGGCTTGTTCTTTTCTTTTTCTGTTTTGAGGTGGAGTTTCACTGTGTTGCCCAGGCTGGAGCACAATGGCGTGATCTCCACCCACTACAACTTCCGCCTTCCAGGTTCAAGTGATTCTCCTGCCTCAGCCTCCCGAGTAGCTGGGATTACAGGTGTGCACCACCATGCCCAGCTAATTTTCTGTATTTTTAGTAAAGATAGGGTTTCATCATGTTGGCCAGGCTGGTCTTGAACTCCTGACCTTGTGATCTACCCACCTCAGCCTCCCAAAGTGCTGGGATTACAGGCGTGAGCCACTGCGCCCAGCCACATTTTTGTTGTTGTTGTTGTTGTTATAGGGAAGAGGGGTTTCTATGTCGCCCAGGCTGGCCTCGAATGTGTAACCCCACCTCCTTATATGCCAGGACAACAGGCCTGAGACACCGAGGCTCCCCTTTTTTTTTTTTTGAGACAGATTGTCTGTCACCCAGGCTGGAGTGCTGCAGTGGCCTGATCTTGGCTCACTGCAACCTCTGCCTCCTGGAGCGATTCTCGTGCCTCGGCCTCCTCAGTAGCTGGGATTCCATGTGCCCACCACCACAGCCAGCTAATTTTTGGTATTTTTGGTAGAGACAGGGTCTTGCTCTGTAGCCCAGGCTGAAGTGCGGTGGCACAATCCAGGGTCACCGCAGACTCTACCCACTGGGCTTCAAGGGATCCTCCTGCCTCAGCTTCCAGAGTAGCTGGGGCCAGAGGTGCAAACCACCATGCCCAAGTAATTTTTTTTTTTTTTTTTTTTTTTTTTTTTTTGATACGGAGTCTCACTCTGTCGCCAGGGTGGAGCACAGTGGTGCAAGCTTGGCTCACTGCCTCCCAGGTTCAAGTGATTCTCCTGCCTCAGCCTCCCAAGTAGCTGAGACTACAGGCACCTGCCACCACGCCCAGCTAATTTTTGTATTTTTAGTAGAGACGGGGTTTCACCACGTTGGCCAGGATGGTCTTGATCTCTTGACCTCGTGATCCATCCACCTTGGCTTCCCAAAGTGCTAGGATTACAGACATGAGCCACAGTGTTCGGCCATCCAGCTAATTTAAAAAAATTTTTTGGTAGACGTGAGGTCTCACTATGTTGCCCAGAATGGTCTCAAACTCCTGGCCTCAGGGCATCCATCCTTCCTGCCTTGGCCTCCCAAAGTGCTGAGATTACAGGCATGAGCCATGTACCCAGCCCCTTTTTATTTTATTTTATTTTATTTTATTTATTTTAAAGACAGGGTTTCACCATGTTGGTCAGGCTGGTCTTGAACTCCTGACCTCAGGTGATCCGCCCGCCTTGGCCTCCAAAGTGCTTGGATTACAGGTGTGAGCCACCACGCCCGGCCCCCTTTTTATTTTTTTAAAAGACAGGGCCTTGCTCTGTTGCCTACGCTGAAGTGCAGCGGTGAGAACATAGCTCACTACAGCCTCGAACTCCTGGACTCAAGCACTAGACTGCTTTACAACACATTCCATCAAACAGCCTTGTGGTTCCAACCCTGCCTCTGCCACTTCCCAGCTGTTTGCCCCAGCCCAACCTGTCTGGCGCTGTCCTCCTGAACAAAAGGAGGGGCCTGGCCGCCGGCCACACCCGCCAGCGCTTAAGCACCAGGGCCTCCGAGTGCCCTGGTGTGGCACGTCTCCAGCGTCGCACTCTCGAACTCATTTGTTTTCCTTAACGAGAGAAGGTTCCAGATTGGGGCAGAACCCTCTTCGCCCCGCCCACGGCCCCCTGAACGCTGAGGGGGGAGGAGGAGTGCATGGGGAGGGGCGGTCCCAAACGGGTCATTTCCATTAATAGAGACCTCAAACACCGCCTGCTAAAAATACCCAACTGGAGGCGCATAAAAGCGCGGCCCGGCACCGCGGCCCGCACTTCTCCGAGCAGACGTCCCGAGCAGAGCCAGCCAGCATGACCGAGCGCCGCGTCCCCTTCTCGCTCCTGCGGAGCCCCAGCTGGGACCCCTTCCGCGACTGGTACCCGCACAGCCGTCTCTTCGACCAGGCCTTTGGGATGCCCCGGCTGCCAGAGGAGTGGTCGCAGTGGTTCGGCACCAGCAGCTGGCCGGGCTACGTGCGCCCCCTGCCCCCCGCCGCGGTCGAGGGCTCCGCGGTGGCCGCGCCCGCCTACAGCCGCGCGCTCAGCCGGCAGCTCAGCAGCGGGGTCTCGGAGATCCGGCACACAGCGGACCGCTGGCGCGTGTCCTTGGACGTCAACCACTTCGCCCCCGAGGAGCTGACGGTCAAGACCAAGGATGGCGTGGTGGAGATCACCGGTGAGCACCCCCTGGCCCTGCAGGGGAGGGGAGGAGGCTGGCGGGGCGGGCGGGGCCCTGGGGTGCGGTGGAAACCCGGGGCCTGGGGAGTTAAAAGTTAGCCTGGCACCGGGAAAGCGGGATCGGTGATTCCCCTGCTCAGGAATTGGGGGTGCAGGTCGCTTCTAAGGTCGCTTTCTGCTCTGTAATCTCAGCTCCTTGGGAGGCGGACGCCAGTTCTAGACTAGCCTGGGCAATATAGCGAGACCTCCCCGCCTACCAACTACAAGAAAATAAAAAAGCAACCAAATTTTTTTAAAAGATCATCAGTGAAGAAATGCTCCTTTCCACGGAACCCCCTTACCACCCGCAGCCCCATCCCCAGATAAGTGGGTCCCCTGGCGCGGTCCCTGTCCCTAGCCGCGCAGGGGGCGTGCGTGCTGCTCCCTCCGCCCCTCGGCACCCTGCTCCATTCCTCCCAAAACTCCTACTCGAACTTTCCGGAAGTTTCTGAGAGCCCGGACAGGCGGGCACGCCCCCACTCCCAGCCCCCTCTGTTAATCCCTGCCAGCCTGCAGTCCTGGCTGCCTCCAAGCTGGAGGTGGGGCCTCTGGCCTGGCGGGGCCGAGAGTCGGTCCTCTCCCGCTCATTCTGATTTTCCTCTCCCGCACAGGCAAGCACGAGGAGCGGCAAGATGAGCACGGATTCATCTCCCGGTGCTTCACCCGGAAATACACGTGAGTCCTGGCGCCAGGTCGGGGTGGGTGGCTGGGGCTAGGGAGGAGGGCGCAGGGACCTACCCGGTGTGTAATGTAACACTCGCCTTCCCTTTCTGCACGTCCAGGCTGCCCCCTGGTGTGGACCCCACCCAGGTCTCCTCCTCCCTGTCCCCTGAGGGCACACTGACCGTGGAGGCCCCCATGCCCAAGCCAGCCACGCAGTCCAACGAGATCACCATCCCCGTCACCTTCGAGTCGCGGGCCCAGCTTGGGGGCCCAGAAGCTGCGAAATCCGACCAGTCTGCCGCCAAGTAAAACTCTTAGCCCAGATGCCCACCGGTGCCGCCGCCACTGGCCATGTCCCCCCCACCCACCTGTATGTTCTTTTGATACGTTTGTCTTCTGTTTTTCTCAAATAAAGTTTGAAGCAACCCTCCTGTCACTGGCTCAGCCCCTGGTGTTTGTGGAAGGAAGCCTCGGGCACCTGCCATTCCCTGGCTTAGACTGGCCACCTTTGCTCAGGGTGTACTGGGTGCCCAGCCCCTTGCTGGGCCATGTGGGTACTCCCGTGTAGGTTGCTAGGCACAGGCTAACTCACATCCATAAAGACAGAGGTCCTGTTGCCCGGCACTGTGGCTCATACCTGCAATCCCAGCACTTTGGTAAGTTGAGGCGCAAGAATTGCTTGAAGCCCAGGGTTAAAGACCAGCCTGGACAACATAGTGAGACCCTATCTCTTAAAAATAAAAAGCCAGTCGCAGTGGCTCATGCCTGTAATCCCAGCACTTTGGGAGGCTGAGGCAGGCAGATCATGAGGTCAGGAGTTTGAGACCAGCCTGACCAACATGCTGAAACCCCATCTCTACTAAAAATACAAAAATTAGCCAGGCGTGGTGACATACGCCTTTAATGCCAGCTACTCAGGAGGCTAAGGCAGGAGAATCACTTGAACCCGGGAAGCAGAGGTTGTGGTGAGTTGAGATCGTGCCGCTGTACCCCAGCTTGGGTGACAGAGCAAGACTCTGTCTCAAAAAAAAAATAATAAAAATATAAAAATAAAAATTTGCCAGGGGTGCTATTGCACACCTGTAGTCCCAGCTACTCAGGAGACTGAGGCAGGAGGATTGCTGGAGCCCAGGAGTTGAAGTGTGCAGTGAGCTAAGATTGTGCCTTTGCACTCCAGCCTGGGGAACGGAGCAAGATCCTGTCTCAATAAATAAATAAATAACTAAAAACTCAGTGAGAGCCTGTCTTTAAAAGAAAAAAAAAAGGTCGTGATTGCAAGGTCATGGTTGCAATTAAAACTGTAAGGTGTGGAAGCGGAGGAAACGGGAAGCACCTGAGGCTTGAGTTTTCAGGGTCGGCTAGGCTGGAGCCCAGGTGAAGGGGCACAGGGGTAATTGCACCTCCCCGCCGAGCTGATGGCAGGATTACTGTGTCAGAAGCTTGGCTTCGGCTTCGGCGCACCCCAAGGGCACCACAGTGGACCTGGTAGGCCTTGAGGTCTCTCACCGCCACACCCCCTGAGGCCAGGGCATCCCTGTTGGCAGTCACAAGGGAACTGGCAGGCAGAACTGGGGTGAGAACGGAGCCCGCAGAGTCTCGGGGTGGGGAGATTGGGCAGCGCCCTGGCCGACGCGCTCAGACCTGTGCTGCCGGCTGTGCCAGTGGTTCTTGTTGCCTGTTTATTTCCAGTTGGCCTCCCTCCAGGTGTAGCCCAGTTCTTCTCTCTGTTGTCTGCCCTTGCCCTAGCTGCCACCCTCTAACCAGGCCCAGGGAAAGCTGCGGAGGTACAAGGCAGATGGGGGGCCAGGCATGGTGGCTCATGCCTGTAATCCCAGCACTTGGGGAGGTCACAGCGGGTGGATCACCTGAGGTCAGGAGTTTGAGACCAGCCTGGCCAACGTGCTGAAACCCCATCTCTACTAAAAATATATAAATTAGCCAAGTGAGGTGGTGCATGCCTGTAATCACAGCTACTCGGGAGGCTGAGGCAGGAGAATCGATTGAACCTGGGAGGCAGAGGTTGCAGTGAGCCCAGATCTCACCATTGCCCTCCAGCCTTGGGGACAAAAGCGGAAACTGTCTCAAAAAAACAAAAGCAGATGGGGGCTTTAGAGCTCAGTCTCGATGTCCTCAAATTTTTGAGGGACCCAGAGTCTGAGGCTGTAGCAAGACACTCCCATGTTCTTTTCTCAGCTGTGGGAAGTAGAAAAGTTCCTCTTTAAGGTTTCCTTTCTTGTTTAAGAATAAATCATACGCATGCTAGTAACTCTGTTAAGCCCTATCCTATGTAGCTGTGAGACATGCCATGCTTACAGGCACGTAGTACATTCTGCATCCTTGTACTTTAAGCAAGATATCTGTGCTGGACGTGCTCACAGGCATGTCCCAGCTCACAGCCGAGGCCCCTTACCTGTTTAAAAAAGTTTTAAGTTACTAGCCAATCGGGTTTTAGTTTAGATTGGGAGGTCTGGCTCCAGCCAAGGGAGATCAAACACAGCAGTAAGGATGACCTCAGATGCCTAAGGGATAAATTTATTGTTTTTATTGTTTTTATTTTTTCGAGATGGGGTTTCACCATGTTGGTCAGGCTGGTCTCGAACTCCTGATCTCAGGTGATCCACCCACCTCGGCCTCCCAAAGTGCTAGGATTATAGGTGTGCGCCACTGTGCCTGGCCTCATAAGGGATAAATTTGTGTGTTTTCCTTTGTTCATTGTACTTTTGTGGCATGTTAGCTAGCAAGAGTACCCTTTCTGCCGTCCAGGAAGCAAAAATTGCATTGCTGAAAGATCCTTTGTCTCAGTGTTAATTTTTCTTTTCAGCACTGAGCATCTGTTTCCAACATCAGCCCCCAGCCTGACTTTCCCAGGTTCCCTAAGAAGGGTGGCACCCTGCAAGGAAGGGCCTGGAGCATGTCCACACCACCTCCCATATCACCCCACACCACCCAGCTTCTTTTTTTTTTTTGAGATGGGGTCTTGCTCTGATGTCAGGCTGAAGTGTAGTGGTGCGATTTTGGCTCACTGCAACCTCTACCTCCCGGGTTCAAGAGATTCTCCTGCCTCGGCCTCCCGAGTAGCTGGGACAGCAGGTGTGCGCCAACACACCCAGCTAATTTTTTCTATTTTAGTAGAGTCGGGGTTTCACCATGTTAGCCAGGGTGGTCTCCATCTCCTGACCTCGTGATCCCCTGGCCTCAGCCTCTGAAAGCCAGCTTCTTTTTTTTCAGAGACAGAGTCTCCCACTGTCACACAGGCTCTTTGCAGTAGTGAGATCTTGGTGCCCCATGCTAAGTGGCGCAGGCTTGAACTACTGGGCTCAAGGCATCTCCAGGAGTGCACTGCATGTCTGGCTAATTTTTTTTTCTTGTAGACATGGAGTCTCTCGCTATGTTGCCCAGGCTGATCTCAAACTCCTGAGCTCAAGCCATCCTCCTGTGTCGGCCTCCCAAACTGCTGGGATTGCAGGAATGAGCCACTGCGCCTGGCCCAGCCTCTTAATGTCTGCCCACTAGTGGGCTCCCTGTCCAGAAACCCATCTCGGGAGCAGGGTGGGGAGTCAGGGCAGGTCCCAGCCCTCGGTCCAGTCCTCTCCAGGCCTGTCCTGCCTTTGCTTTTTTCTTTTTCTTTTTTTTTTCTTTTGAGATAGAGTCTCACTCTGTCACCCAGGCTGGAGTACAGTGGTGTGATCTCAGCTTATTGCAACCTCCACCTCCCGGGTTCAAGCGATTCTCCTGCCTCAGCCTCCTGAGTAGCTGGGATTATAGGCACCTGCCACCATGCCCAGCCAATTTTTGTATTTTTAGTAGAGTCAGGACTTTGTCATGTTGGCCAGGCTGGTCTCAAACTCTGAGACAGGAGAATTGCCTGAACCCGGGAGGCAGAGGTTGCAGTGAGCTGAGATCGCACCATGGCACTCCAGCCTGTGCAACAGAGTGAGACCTGGTCTCAAACAAACAAATAAACAAAAAGGCAGGACAGGCCGGCAGAGGCCTGGAACTGCCCCTCCACCACAGGAGGGGTTCTGGGGTTTGCTGACATCACCGTCTGTAAAATCAGGCAGCCCTGGGCCTTGGCTGCCAGGGAGTGAATTATTTCCGGGCGCCATCATCACTCCTGCTATAGAATTGACTCAGAGTTTGGCAGGCACAGATTTTGACGGCTCCATTGAGAGGGTGGAGAGAGAAGCAAAAGCTGCCCACAGAAAGGTGACAGGGGACCCCAGAGCTGGGTCCAGAGGGCGGGGCAGAGCCTGTTCGTGATGGAGGAGAGCCACTGAGGGGAGGAGGGACAGGAGGGTCGGGGGAACTGGAGCTCCAGCCCACGGACAGAGTCCCAGACGACCCAAGCCCTATGCCACCCTGGCAGAGCCCAGAGCAGGGCAGGGGTCAGGCTGGCCCCCCATATACCTCCCTACCCTTCCCACATGCACATACCAGGACCTGGGGGGTTGGAACAGTCCTAAAGTTCAGGGCCTGCAGGGGAGGGGAGGGAGGAAGCAGGATATCAGAGGGAAATGGGCGAAGCTGAGCTGGTCTCGGCCAGTCTGGCACTGGCCCTCAAAGCTCAGAATCCAGCCAGGTGCGGTGGCTCATGCCTGTAATCCTAGCACTTTGGAAGGTCTGAGGCAGGTGGATCACAAGGTCAGGAGTTCGAGACCAGCATGGTGAAACCCTGTTTCTACGAAAAATACAAAAATTAGCTGGGTGTGGTGGCAGGTACCTGTAATCCCAGCTACTCTGGAGGCTGAGGCAGGAGAATCGTTTGAATCCGAGAGGCGGAGGTTGCAGTGAGCTGAGATCACACCACTGCACTCCAGCCTAGGCAACAGAGCAAGACTCCATCTCAAAAAAAAAAAAAAAAAGCTCAGAATCTCTGATATGGGGGCTAAGTCTCACCTCTTGCTGTCCTCCCAGGGAAGTCACCCCCAGGGAATATGAGAGGACCTCTGAGTGGAATTCCCCTGGGGCCTGGAGGGCATAGCAAGGCATGGGGGTTGGGGAACAGCATCACAGCTATACGTGTCCCTGATCTGGCCAGGCACGGTGGCTCACACCTGTAATCCCAGCACTTTGGGAGGCCAAAGGGGACAGATCACCTGAGATCAGGAGTTTGACACCAGCCTGGCCAACATGGCAAAACCTCCATCATTACTAAAAATACAAAAATTAGTCAAGTGTGGTGGCGCATTCCTGTAATCCCAGCTACTTGAGAGGCTGAGGCAGGAGAAATCACTTGAGTCCAGGAGGCGGAGGTTGCAGTGAACCAAGATTGCGCCACTGCACTCCAGCCTGAGTGACAGAGCGAGACATTCTCTCAAAATAAAACAAAAACAAAAAAAACAACTGTCCCTTGATCTGTAAATGTCTAGTGCAAATTAGAGAAAGGCACTGCAGGCTGGGCACCAGGGCTCACGCCTGTAATCCCAATACTTTGGGAGGTCGAAGAGGGAGATTTGCTTGATGCCTGGAGTTAGAGACCAGCCTGGGCAGCATAGCAAGACCCCATCTCTGTAAAAAAAAAAAAAAAAAGTTCTGAAACAGCTTAAAAAAAAAATTAGCCAGATGTGGTGGCACGTGCCTACCGGAGGATTATTTAAGCCCAAGTTCAAGGCTCTAGTGAGTTATGACCACACCACTGCACTCCAGCCTGGGGACAGAGCAAGATCTTGTCTCAAAAAATAAAAAATAAAAAGAGAAAAGAAAAGGCCCTCCCTCTATGCCCCAGTGGACTCATTCGTTTGAGCAGGTATCTTTCCCAGAAACTGGCTGGTCCAGCCACTCAGCTTGCAGAGGGGAACTTGAGGCCCCACCGGGACTGCATCTGCCCAGGGTCACCCAGCAGGTCTGGGCAGAGCAGAAGCAGGGTGTGTGCACTCCACCCAAAGAGCATACTGTTCTACCCATCAGCCGATGCCCTGGGTGGCAGCCCAGAAGAGCGCAGGGATGGAGACCCACGTGTGAGCAGAGATCACACCATTCCTGGCACACTCCTCCTAGTCAAGACACCTCTGATTCTCTTTCCCTTTCCAACTCGCCAGATGACTTTAGACCTCACCGTGCCCATCTAACTGTGCCTCCCAAGGATGAGCCATATTTTCATGGGCTGCTTACAAGAGACAGCTCTGCCAACCGCCAGTTGGTCCTGGGAGAGTTGGCACTATGACAAATGCCGGGAATCCCAAGCTTGGCTGAGAAGGGACGGCTCTGGATCAATAATAGACTCGTGGGATGGCCTCGGGCAGGAGCACGAGGGTGGGAGAGCCTCCCTGGCCGGCCTGCAGACAAAAAGCAAGAGTCCAGCCAGGGCTCCCGACTCTCAGCCCAGAGAGAAACAAGCATGGCTGGCGATCCTGGGAAAAACAGACCTCTGGGCGGGCTTCCTATAGCATAACATCCCCTCCCACCCTTCTTCCCAGCTGGTACACCAGCTGCCCAGCCTAAGATGACAGTGATGGCATCAACAGCCAGCACTGGTAGAAGGAAGTCTCCCCTCCCCCCACCACCCCAGGACTGAACAAGGGGGCAGAGCCTGCCACAGGGGCTTGGGGTTAAAGAGTGAATCAAGGCCGGGTGCAGTGGCTCATGCCTGTATTCCCAGAGCTTTGGGAGGCTGAATCGGGAAGATTGCTTGAGGCCAGGAGTTCAAGACCAACTTGGGAAACATAGCAAGTCCCTGTCTTTACCAAAGTTTTTTTTGTAGAGAGTCTCAGCTCTGTCACCCAGGCTGTAGTGCAGTGGCGTGATCTCGGCTCACTGCAACCTCCACCTCCTGGGTTCAAGCAATTCTCCTGCCTCGGCCTCCCAAGCAGCTGGGACTACAGGTGCGCGGTGCCATACCTGGCTAATTTTTTGTATTTTAGTAGAGACAGGGTTCCACCATGTTGCCCAGGCTGGTCTCTAACTCCTGAGCTCAGGCAATCTGCCTGCCTTGGCCTCCCAAAGTGCTAGGATTACAGGCGTGAGCCACTGAGCCTGGCTCATGTTTTTAAAAATTTAGGTGGAGCAGCTGGGCATGGTGGCTCACACCTGTAATTCCAGCACTTTGGGAGGCCAAGCAGTGGATCACCTGAGGTCAGGAGTTTGAGACCAGCCTAATCAACATGGCAAAACCCCATCTCTACTAAAAAATACAAAAATTAGTGAGACGTGGTGGTGCATGCCTGTAATCCCAGCTACTCAGGAGGCTGAGGCAGGAGGATCACTCAAGCCCAGGAGGTTGAGGCTGCAGTGAGCTATGATCATACTACTGCACTCCAGCCTGGGCAACATAGCAAGACCCTGGCTCTACTAAAAATAAAAAATTAGCTGGGCGTGGTGGTGCCTGCAGTCAGAGCTACTTGGGAGACTGAGGTGGGAGAATTGCTTAAGCCCAAGAGTTTGAGCTATGGACACGCCACTGCACTACAGCCTGGGTGACAGCAAGATCTTGTCCCTAAAAGAGATAAAGAATTGATCAAGGCGGCAGGAGTAGCTCTGTGTTTAGGAAAACCTAGCCAAGCGCAGTGACTCATGCCTGTAATCCCAGCATTTTGGGAGGCGGAGGCAGGTGGATCACCTGAGGTCAGGAGTTCAAGACCGGCCTAGCCAACCTGATGAAACCTTGTCTCTACTAAAAATACAAAAAGTTAGCCATGAATGGTAGTGGGCACCTGTAATCCCAGCTACTCGGGAGGCCGAGGCAGGAGAATTGCTTGAACCTGGGAGGTGGAGGTTGCCCTGAGCCAAGATCACGCCATTGCACTCCAGCCTGGGTGACAGAGCATGACTCCATCTCAAAAAAAAAAAAAAAAAAAAAGGAAAAAGCCCTAGGCTGGGGTCAGCCCTTGGTATGGGCCCACTGCACCCCTAACGGAGACATGGCCTGGGGTACAGCCCGGGCCTGGGCTCAGTTTCCATTCTGAGGCTCTACTTCTGGGTGACCTCTGATTGCCTGTTGTCAGTTCTGGGCAGGGTGAAGATCAAGGGGGAATCACTATTGGAAACTACCTGGGTCCCCTAACCTTCGTGGGAAGACCAAAGTCCCAGGGGGACCTGAGGCCATCTGGATATTTCTGTGCATGACCAACAAGGGCCTGGTGAGAAGGCCCTTCAGTCTGTCCTGTGACCCCAGGGCAGGCACTGAGTAACCCCTTTTTCCCACATCATTCTGCTCTCCATATGATGGGTTCCTCAGAGTCCTCTTAGGGATGGTTAGGAGCATCTAGTCTTCAGGCTGGGGGGGGGCCATGAGATAAGGAGGTTGAAAACTTAGGTGGGCCGGGCGCGGTGGCTCACGCCTGTAATCCCAGCACTTTGGGAGGCTGAGGCGGGTGGATCACGAGGTCAAGAGATCGAGACCATCCTGGTCAACATGGTGAAACCCCGTCTCTACTAAAAATACAAAAAATTAGCTGGGCATGGTGGCGCGTGCCTGTAATCCCAGCTACTCAGGAGGCTGAGGCAGGAGAATTGCCTGAACCCAGGAGGCGGAGGTTGCGGTGAGCCGAGATCGCGCCATTGCACTCCAGCCTGGGTAACAAGAGCGACACTCCGTCTCAAAAAAAGAAAAAAAAAAGAAAACTTAGGTGGATGGATGACAAAGAGGTCACTCCCGCCAGGCGTGGTGGCTCACGCCTGTAATCCCAGCACTTTGGGAGGCTGAGGAGGGCAGATCATGAGGTCAGGAGTTTGAGACCAGCCTGATCAACACGGTGAAACCCTGTCTCTACTAGAAATCAAAAAAAAAAAAAGAAAAAAAAAGCCGGGCGTGGTTGCTTGCCCCTGTAATCCCAGCTACTAGGGAGGCTGAGGCAGGAGAATCACTTGAGCCCGGAAGGCGGAGGCTGCAGTGAGCTGAGACTGTGCCACTGTACTCCAGCCTGGGTGACAGAATGAGACTCTATCTCAAAAAAAAAAAAAAAAAAGTCACTCCCTTCTCTGGGGTCACCTACCCTCTCTCCGTCCTCATGCCCTCACTGGACTTCTTGTGAGTCCCCATCTGCCCATTGATTCTGTTCCTCTCTAACTCAGCTCTACTCCCTGACTGCACCCCCTCACAATACCAAGCCCCTTCTTGCACACTGAATGAAACCCTTTCTTTCTTTCCTTTTTTTTTTTTTTTTTTGAGACAGAGTCTTGCTCTGTCACCCAGGCTGGAGTGGAATGGTACCATCTCAGCTCACTGCAGCCTCCACCCCACAGGTTCAAGTGATTCCTGTGCCTCAGCCTCCCGAGTAGGTGGGATTACAGGTGTGCACTACCATGCCCAGCTAATTTTTGTATTTTTAGTAGAAACAGGGTTTCGGGCCAGGTGTGGTGGCTCACGCCTATAATCCCAGCACTTTGGGAGGCCGAGGCGGGTGGATCACGAGGTCAAGAGATCAAGACCATCCTGGTCAACAAGGTGAAACCCCGTCTCTACTAAAAAATACAAAAATTAGCTGGGCATGGTGGCGCACGCCTGTAGTCCCAGCTACTCGGGAGGCTGAGGCAGGAGAATTGCTTGAACCCAGGAGGCAGAGGTTGTGGTGAGCCGAGATCGAGCCATTGCACTCCAACCTGGGTAACAAGAGCGAAACTCTGTCCCCCCCACCAAAAAAAAAAAAAAAAAGAAGAAGAAACAGGGTTTCACCATGTTGCCAGGCTGGTCTCGAACTCCTGACCTCAAGTGATCCACCTGCCTTGGCCTCCCAAAGTGCTGGGATTACAGGTGTGAGCTGCTGTGCCTGGCTTCTTTTTTTCTTTTTCTTATGTTTTTTAGAGACTGAGTTTCACTCCATCTCCCAGGCTGGAGTACACTGGCGAGATCATAGCTCGCTGCAACCTCCAACTCCTGGGCTCAAACAATTCTCCTGCCCAGCCTTCTGAGTAACTGCGACAACAGGCATGCACCACCTAAGTTTTTAATTTTTTTTTTAAGATGGGGTTTCACCATGTTGGTCAGGCTGGTCATGAACTCCCAACCTCAGGTGATCCACCCACCTTGGCCTCCAAAGTGCTTGGATTACAGGTGTGAGCCACCACGCCCGGCCAATTTTTTTTCTTTTTACTTTTTTTTTTTTTTAAAGATGGGGTTACAGGGCCGGGTGTGGTGGCTCACGCCTGTAATCCCAGCACTCTGGGAGGCCGAGACGGGTGGACCACGAGGTCAGGAGATCGAGACCATCTTGGTCAACGTGGTGAAACCCCGTCTCTACTAAAAATACAAAAATTAGCTGGGCATGGTGGCGCACGCCTGTAGTACCAGCTACTCAGGAGGCTGAGGCAGGAGAATTGCTTGAACCCAGGAGACGGAGGTTGCAGTGAGCCGAGATCGCGCCATTGCACTCCAGCCTGGGTAACAAGAGCGAAACTCTGTCTAAAAATAAAATAAAATAAAATAAAGATGGGGTTTCACCATGATGGCCAGGCTGGTCTTGAACTCCTGACCTCAGATGATCCACCCACCTCGGCCTCCCAAAGTGCTAGGATTACAGGCATGAGCCACCGCTCCCGGCAGTTTTTAATTTTTTTGCAGAGATGGGGGGGGTCTCACTGTGTCACCCAGGCAAGTTTTGAACTCCTGGAATCTAGCGATCCTCCTGCTTCTGCCTTCCAAAGTGCTGGGATTATCTCGCCTGGCCTGAAACCCCGACTTTATCTTAGAGTTCTCCAGGAAAGTATTCTCTGAGCCCCCACCCGATGACTGCACTTCCTCACTTCCCCAAGCTCCCCTCACTTATTTGAGGCCCCCTCCTCTCTCTGAATCCCACCCTGCCTTTCTCTGAACCTTCATGCCCAAACTATCCCTTTGCAATTTCTTCCATCGCTCTGCTGAAGGCCTCTGAGTCCCGTCTTCTCCAGGCCTGCCCAGCCTGAAAGCCTTGAACCCTGGGGGCATCCCCACATGCTGATCCCCTCAGCAAGTGGGCAGTGGGCTCTGGGTGGGAGGAAAATAAATCAATCCCCACCCGGGCTCGGGTCAAGGTCAGGCAGGAAGCCTCAGCCCCTCCCGAACGGAGGATGGAGCTGTGCCTAGGCAGGCCCGAGACTGGCTCCTAGAGGACGCCTTGGGGCTGTGCACCCACTTCGCCCCACTCCCAGGCCCAGATAGAGCAGTAAGCGACTGCCCCCTGGTGCCCTCCCAGAGAGAATGAACTCCTCAGGCACCGACACTGCCCCGCCCAGGTTCTGAGCCCTGCAGAGAGCAAACAGGCAAATGACTTGGTCTTGGCCGGGCATGGTGGCTCACACCTGTAATTCCAGCACTTTGGGAGGCTGAAGCAGGAGGATCACTTGAGCCTAGGAGTGTGAGATCAGCCTGGGCAACATAGTGAGACCTCATCTCTACCAAAAAAAAAAAAGTAGGAAAAAGTAGCCAGGTGTGGTAGTGCACACCTACAGCCCCAGCTACTTAGGAAGTTGAGGCAGGAGGATTGCTTGATCCCAAGAGCTAGAGGCTGCAGTGAGCTATGATCACACCACTGCACTCCAGGCTGGAAGACAGAGCAAGACCCTGTCTCTTATAAATAAATAAATTAAATTAAATACAAAGAGCCGGGCGCGGTGGCTCATGCCTGTAATCCCAGCACTTTGGGAGGCCGAGGCGGGTGGATCACGAGGTCAAGAGATCGAGACCATCCTGGTCAACATGGTGAAACCCCGTCTCTACTAAAAATACAAAAAATTAGCTGGGCATGGTGGCGCGTGCCTGTAATCCCAGCTACTCAGGAGGCTGAGGCAGGAGAATTGCCTGAACCCAGGAGGCGGAGGTTGCAGTGAGCCGAGATCGCGCCATTGCACTCCAGCCTGGGTAACAAGAGCGAAACTCCGTCTCAAAAAAAATAAATAAATAAAATAAATAAATAAATAAATAAATACAAAGAGACCGGCCGGGCACGGTGGTTCATGCCTGTAATCCCAGCATTTTGGGAAGCTAAGGCATGTGGATAACTTGAGGTCAAGAGTTTGAGACCAGCCTGGCCAACATGGTGAAACCCTGTCTCTACTAAAAATACAAAAATTAGCCAAGTGTGATGGCAGGTACCTGTAGTTCCAGCTACTCAGGAGGCTGAGGCAGGAGAATCTCTTGAACCCAGGAGGTGGAGGTTGCAGCGACCTGAGATCATGCCACTGCACTCTAGCCTGGGCATCAGAACAAGACTCTGTCTCAATAAAAAAAAAAAATAGAGGCCCAGTCTTGAAAAACTCTGACACCTCCCCACCGCCCCTCTCCCCAGCCCCACACCCAGCATGCCTTTGCCCGATTCTTATCTGCCCTGGGCCTCGGTGTCCAAAAGCCTTCAAGCCTCCTTGAATTTCCCTCCTGGAGGACCCAGCCCACTCTCTCTGCCTTGGAAGGGTCTGGCAGCCAAGGCCTGGGCCTGGGCCCCTGCCCCACCCTGTTGCACCTCTGCTGCAGGGGGAGTTGATCACTGTTTCTATTCTGGTCCTAATCAGAACTGGCATGTATTAGGAGGCACCTGCTAGCTGCCAATCACTCATTACCTTATTAAATCCTCTGCAACCCTACTCCACTGAGAGGCAGCATGGAATCGCAGTTATGCCTGCAGGAACTCATGTACACTGCCTGGATTTGATCCCATTTGGCCACTTACTTTTTTTTTTTTGAGACGGAGTTTTGCTCTTGTTGCCCAGGCTGGAGTGCAGTGGCCAGATCTTGGCTCATTGCACCCTCTGCCTCCCTGATTAAAGCGATTCTTCTGCCTCAGCCTCCCAAGTAGCTGGGATTACAGGCATGCACCACCATGCCTGGCTAATTTTGTACTTTTAGTAGAGACAGGGTTTCTCCATGTTGGTCAGGCTGGTTCGAACTCCTGACCTCAGGTGATCTGCCCACCTCAGCCTTCCAAAGTGCTGGAACAAAAGGCATGAACCACTGCGCCTGGCCTGGCCACTTACTTTTTTTTTTATTTTTATTTTTATTTTTATTTTTTTGTTTGTTTTTTTTTTGTTGTTGTTTTTTTTTTTTTGAGGCGGAGTTTCGCTCTTGTTACCCAGGCTGGAGTGCAATGGCGCGATCTCGGCTCACCGCAACCTCCGCCTCCTGGGTTCAGGCAATTCTCCTGCCTCAGCCTCCTGAGTAGCTGGGATTACAGGCACGCGCCACCATGCCTGGCTAATTTTTTGTATTAGTAGAGACGGTGTTTCACCATGTTGACCAGGATGGTCTCGATCTCTTGACCTTGTGATCCACCCGCCTCGGCCTCCCAAAGTGCTGGGATTACAGGCTTGAGCCACCGCGCCCGGCCGCCACTTACTTTTTAAGTGTGGAATTTTGGCCGTGTTGTTAAGTCTCAGTTTCTACATCTGCAAGATGATGCGACTATACGAATTAGTACCTAAGGAGTCTTTTTTTTTTTTTTTTTTTGAAACAGGATCTTGCCCAGTCACCCAGGCTGGCGTGCATTGGCGCCATTACAACTCACTGCAGCCTTGAATTCCCGGGTTCCAGCTATCTTCTTGCCTCAGCCTCCCAAGTAGCTGGGACTACAGACATTTGTCAATATGCCTGGTTAATTTTGTAATTTTTGGTAGAGACAGGGTCTCGCTATGTTGGCGAGGCTGGTCTGAAACTCCTGGCCTCTGGTGATCCTCCTGCCTCAGCTTCCCAAAGTGCTGGGATTACAGGCTTCAGCCTCTGCACCTGGCCACTGTGAATCTTTAGAACACTGCCCAGAGCAAACAGTCAGCACTCAGTCACTGCTAAACATTTTTGAAGTAGATTGTATTATTCCCATTTTACAGATATGGAAACTGACCCCCTAAAAGGCTAAATACCTTGAGAGGTTATGTCACCTAACTAGGACATGGTGGGATGAGAATCCAAATCCTGAGCTCTTAAGCTTTCGTCCCCCAACAGCCCTTTATTCAGAAAATGAGACATTGGGTAGGGCACAGTGGTTTTCACCTGTGATCCCAATACTTTGGGAGGCTGAGACTGGAGGTCCGGTATCTGAGACTAATCTGGGCAACATAACGAGACGCTGTTTCTTTCTTTCCATTTTTTTTAAAGAGACGGGGTCTCGCTATGTTGCCCAGGCTGGAGTACAGTGGCTATTCACAGGCGTGATCCCACTACTGATCAGCACAGGAGTTTTGACCTGCTGTTTCTGACCTGGGCCGGTTCACCTTCCTTAGGCAACCTGGTGGTCCCCCGCTCCCGGGAGGTCACCATATTGATGCTGAACTTAGTGTGGACACCCGATCGGCATAGCGCACTACAGCCCAGAACTCCTGGGCTCAAGTGATCCTCCCACCTCAGAGACCTTGTTTCTTAAAAAAAAAAAATTAAAAAATCAGCTGGGTGATAAGTCCCAGCTACTCGGGGCCCAGGAGTTGGAGGCTGCAGTGAGATATAATTGCACCACTGCACTCCAGTCCAGCCTGGGTGACACAGTGAGACCCTGTCTCTAAAAAAGAAAGAAAGAGGCCGGGCGTGGTGGCTCACACCTGTAATCCCAGCACTTTAGGAAGCGGAGGCAGGTGAATCACCTGAGATAAGGAGTCCGAGACCAGCCTGGCTAACGTGGTGAAACCCCATTCCTACTAAAAATACCAAAATTAGCCAAATGTGGTGGCATGAACCTGTAATCTCAGCTACTCAGGAGGCTGAGGCAGGAGAATCGCTTCAACCCAGGAGGCGGAGGTTGCAGTGAGCTGAGATCGTTCCATTGCATTCCAGCCTGGGTGACAAAAGCGAAACTCTGTCAAGAAAAGAAAAGAAAAAAAGAAAGAGAAAATAGATATTGCTGAGTGACAGAATCCCACCCTTTAAACAGCAGCCACACTGGAGTTGATTTTTAATTCCTAAATCCCGCCTTGATAGTGAATTGAGCAACTCATCTCCCCTCTCGGCCTGAGATTATGCAACTCTGTCAGGAGATGGGAAGTGGGGAGATTGGGTATCTTTAATCCATTTCTGACATCTTTCAGGACTGATGATGGGGGAGAGCCCTAGCCCTGGCTGGTCGCCGCTGTTCAATTCAAAGTTATCACCATCAGGACCGTGGGAGGGAAGAGCATTCGAGCAGAGGGCCTTGCAGGGCGCACAGGAGGCTGATGGGGCCGTAAACACCTGGGGCATGCGGCGGCCGAGGTTGGACAGGCAGGTTGGGACCTAGCTATGGAGGGCCTGGAATACCAAAGAGAGCCAGGGGCAGGCCTCAGTGTCCCCAGGACACCAGATCTGCCCCCTTCCTCACTGCTGCAACCATGGTGCCCATGTATAAGGTGATGGAACCTGTCAGACCCAGGTCGCCACCAGAAACCTCCCAGCTGTTGTGTGTGTCGGGGGGCCAGGAGTTTCCTCTTCTGCAATCTGCTAATAACGCAGACCTCCCAGGGCTGTTTCCAGAAGGAAGGATGTGTAGGTGAGAATGGATAGCAAACCAGTACAGGCTGGGATACGAGAGATCACGTCATTGTTCAGGTAGGGAAACTGAAGGTCAGGTGTGGGACCAAGGACCCACCACGACCCCAAGGCTCCGCCCCCCCAAGCACGTAACAAAGGTGCATACTGAAGACGGAGGAGAGAGAAGCGGGTGAAATTGGGAGATAAAGCTCCCCGGTGGCTGCAGGCCCGGGTTTGCAACAAATGAAGCCCTGGGGCAGCAAAGCGGGCCGATTCCGGAGCAAAGACCCAGGCCCTAGCAACAGGCCGACTATTGGCGGAGCGGGGACACGCTGGCCTGTGATTGGCTCTTGCCATGCCTGAGAAGGAGGGGGCCGCCTCCCGGGACGGGGATGCAGACACAGCCGCGGCCCCGCCCAACCCACATCCGGGTCTCTGCGTAGTCCCGGGACCCTGGTCTCTGCGCGGTCCGAGAATCCGGTGCTTCCGTCGAGAAACGCGGGCAACAGAGGTGCGCCGTTGCACACCGGGACTAGGGGCGAACGGCTCGCCGGTGCAAAGCCGCCCCCCCGGGGAGACGCCGGCAGCAAAAGGCTTCCTTGGCCCGGGGTCTGGGCGTTTGGGGAGGGGAAGTAGTCAGAGGTAGGGCGGAGGATGGAGCTCCCAGATGAGTTGGAACCTGGGGTGGCTGGGCTCGAGGGAGCTGTTGCAGTCCGGGGTCTGGAAGAGGCGGTCCCGGGGAAAGGCAGCTTCAGAGCCCGGAGGGGTCAGCAGGGGATCGGACCGCAGGATTCCCCCACGTGGGAGTAGGGAGGGGACCCAGACCTGGGCCAGGAGGGATGCTGAATCCCCCCGCCCAGCTCCAGGGCCTTAGCAAACCAGCATCATAGCAGCGTTCTGTAGCCCAAAAATGGGGTGCGTGCGTGAAGCCCTGAGGGATGGGGCCGCTGCTGTTTTGCTGTGTTTTGTACTTACCCAGTTTCATTTTCGCTCTGTCACCACTAGGCGAAAGAAATCGAAGTGCTAACATACCATGGGGAGCAATGATTATCACTCATCTTGCTGCCGCCCCAGCAGCGGGAGGCGGCATCTGTTTGACCTTAGAGATTTGGGCGGTATTTAGGGAGATTACATGAAAAAAAGACTCACCCCAAAATGCTTATAGTCAGCTACAAGCTGCTCTGTCCTTTATACCTTTTAGTCATCCTTTATTTCCTGAATCTATCTTGTCTGTTTCTAATGTAGTCTTCTGATTTAGGGCAAGGGAGTATTTTTCACTCTTGATCTGCCCACTACCCACACTCCTTGTCTGAGAATTTACTCAGCAAACTTTGCAGGCAAAACCCCTAATAAACTATAATACTAAAAAAAACCTCTCTTGGGCGGGGCACAGTGGCTCACGCCTGTAATCCCAGCACTTTGGGAAGCCGAGGTGGGCAGATCACTAGGTCAGGAGTTTGAGACCAGCCTGACAAACATGGTGAAACCTCATCTCTACTAAAAATAGAAAAATTAACCGGGTGTGGTGGCGCACACCTGTAATTCCAGCTACTCAGGAGGCTGAGACAGGAGAATCGTCTGAACCCAGGAGGTGAAGGTTGCAGTGAGCCAAGATCACACCACTGCACTCCAGCTTGGGTGGCAGAGCAAGACTCTGTCTCAAAACAAAAGCAAAAACAAAACAAAAAATACCGTCTCTTGGAAGGCAGTCTGCTTTGATAAATCTAATGGAATGAAAAATGAGTTTTCTCTCTGGTTTTAAAGAACCAACAACCCGGCCGGGCATGGTGGCTCACACCTGTAATCCCAGCAGTTTGGGAGGCCAAGGCAGGAGGATCGCTTAAGCCCAGGAGTTCAAGACAGCTTGAGCAACATAGTATAGTAAGACCCAGTCTCTGCAAAAAAAAAAAATTTTTTTAATTAGCCAGGCAAGGTAGCCCAGGTACTTGGGACGCTGAGGCAGGAGGATTGCTTTGAGTCTAGGAGTTGGAAGCTGCAGTGAGCTGTGACTGCATCACTGCATTCCAGCCTGGGAGACAGAGGGAGATCCTGTCTCAAAACAAAAGAAAAAAACTGACAACCAGTGAAACCCCATCTCTAAAATCTGGCTTCAGGTTAAGAGAGTAAAAAGAGGTTTTCATGTATCTTCTCAGCTTCTAAGAGCCAATGCGTGGTAGGGCAATTTCCCCATCACAGTGGGAAGAACTAATGTAACACCAAGATTGTGATTATCCTCTTGTAGATCCAATATGAAGGAAGCATCTCAGGCATGCTTCCTGTTCCTGAGTTAACTAGAGTAAATAAGGTGGGCTGCGCTGTCTCCCCAGCTCCCCCCATGCCTAGGGCAGAACAGCTGCAGACCACCAGGACTCTGGGCCAAGTGAGGATGTGTGTGGAACACTTGGTGAGTAAAAGCCAGTTCTTATTAAAGCACCTATCTTATTTATTTTTTGAGATGGAGTCTCTGTTTGTCACCCGTGCTGGAGTGCAGTGACGAGATCTTGGCTCACTGCAACCTCCTCCTCCCTGAGTTCAAGCAATTCTCCTGCCTCAGCCTCCTGTGTAGGGATTACAGGCGCCTGCCACCACACCTGGCTAATTTTTTTGTATTTTTAGTAGAGACAGGGTTTCACCATGTTAACCAGGCTGGTCTCAAACTCCTGACCTCAGGTGATCTGCCCACCTCAGCCTCCCAAATTGCTGGGATTACAGGCAAAAGCCACCATGCCAGGCCGAGGGTGTCCTTTTTTAAGGAGAAATAAGAACATTGGGAGTAAAATGCCAGTGGTGACTTTTTTTTTTTTTTTTTTAGATGGAGTCTCACTCTGTGGCCCAGGCTGGAGTGCAGTGACGTGATCTCAGCTCACTGCAAGCTTCGCCTCCCAGGTTCAAGAGATTCTCATGTGTCAGCCCTCTGCTGGGATTACAGGTGTGTGCCACCATGCCCGGCTAATTTTTGTATTTTTAGTAGAGATGGGGTTTCACCATGTTGGTCAGGCTGGTCTTTAACTCCTGACCTTGTGATCTCCCCGCCTTGGTCTCCCAAAGTGCTGGAATTACAGGTGTGAGCCACCACACCAGGCCCAGTGACTTACTTTCAAGCTTCCACAACACACAGAGACATTATCTGCCATGTCAAGTAGTGGGTCTGTAGCCAGTCACTGAAATGTTCTTTTCAATTTTTGTGTTTGGGATCCAAGTCCCCCAATACCACCGAACTACCCATTAAATGGGATTAAATATTCTAATTCAAGATGTCTGCTTTGGGACCACCAAATTTCAACCATCCATATTTAAAATCACAAGGCTAGAGTCATGTCAGTGCTCAAAGGCAGCAAAAATCCTATTTCAATCTGAACCAAATTAAGAAGAATGAACGGCAGTAGTTACCTCTAAGGACAGCAATGAATGGATGACCGGATAACGGGCATGGTGGGAGAGTTTCTGATAAACCAGGGGTCTGCAGACTACTGGCCACAGAGTAAATATTTCAAGCCTCATGGGCTGCATATGGCTGCCTCACGCTTTTGTATTTTGTAGCATGTGGCAGCTCAAAAAATAAAAACTGGCTGGGTGCAGTGGCTCATGTGTATAATCCCAGCACTTTGGGAGGCTGAGGTGGGAAGATTGCTTGAGGCCAGGAGTTCGAGACCAGCCTGGGCAATATAGCAAGACCCCAACTCTGCAAAATATACAAAAATTAGCCAGGTGTGTGTGGTGGTACACACCTGTAGTCCCAGCTATTCAGGGGGCTGAGATAGGAGGATCATTTGAGCCTAGGAGGTAGAGGCTACAGTGAATTGTGATCATGCCACTGCATTCCAGCCTGTGCAAGAGTGAGAGCCTGTCTCTCCAAAAAAGTAAAGGAGAAAACAGCCCAAAGTCATAATGTTCCTCAAAGTAATTCCTACGGACTTTCCTCTCCAATACTCTGAATTACAGAGTGCCATGTTAGTACCTCAGGTAACCTAAGATGTCTTGACTCGTGTCTTGCCAGTGTGACCCAGCCACTCCCGCCCTAACTCCTCACTGACCACAGCTCTCTCTGGTTAATGAGAGGTAGACTTGTGGCCATTCAGATTCAACCACATTTATCCACACCAGAATTGGAAAATTCAAAGCAGTGGGCTAATTAGCAAGCTGACATGCCACATGTGAATGTTCTGATTAGGCTGGTGACCACTTACTGTCAACTAGAACAGTAACGAGTCAGTGCTCAGAAGGTTGTTTCTCCAAGCCGGCTTTGCGAACTGTGCGCCCAGGAGGTAGGTGCCATCCTTAGTCACTCAGATCACCCAGTGAGTCAACGTGGTTTCAGCTGACCAGAGCAGAGGCCAGTGCGTGTGGTCACCACACGGAAATAGAGTGGAGGAAACTGCTTTCATAGTCAACAGCGGTGTATTTGCTGTACTAGAAGGTCCCACTGAATTAGCTCATTTATGGCCTCTCTACTCCACCCCTGAAGTTCTTGGAATCGAGACCTCTGCTGTTTCACACAGTTATTTTTAATCACCTTTCAGAGTATCAGCTTTTGTTTGTTTTTGAGATGGAGTCTTGCTCTGTTGCCCAGGCTGGAGTGCCATGGCACAATCTCAGTTCGCAACCATCTCTGGGTTCAAGCGATTCTCCAGCCTCAGCCTCCTGAGTAGCTGGGATAAAAGGCGTGCACCACCACGCCCAGCTAATTTTTGTATTTTCAGTAGAGACAGGGTTTCTCCATGTTGGCCAGGATTCTCTGGAACTCCTGGCCTCAGGTGATCCGCCCACCTTGGCCTCCCAGTGCTGGGATTACAGGTATGAGCCACCACACCCGGCCTAGTATCAGTTATTTTAAAAATCCTAGAGTATACTGAAAAAGAGGCAAAAAAGACCTTTACCACCAGTGCCTGATCTACAGACTGATTTAATTCATGTAGTATACGTCTTTTTGGTTTTTGTTTTCTTTGAGATGGAGTCTCGCTCTGTCACCTGGCTGGAATGCAATGGAGTGATCTTGGCTCACTGCAGCCTCTGCCTCCTGGGTTCAAGTGATTTTCCTGCCTCAGCCTCCAGAATAGCTGGGATTACAGGTGTGTGCCGTTATGTCCAGCTTTTTTGCATTTTTAGTAGAGACGGGGTTTCATCATATTGGCCAGGATGGTCTCAATCTCGACCTCATGATCTGTCCGCCTCAGTCTCCCAAAGTGCTAGGATTACAGGCATGAACCACTCAGCCTGACCCTTTTTTGTTTTTTGTTCTTGCTCTGTCTCCCAGGCTGGAATTCAGTGGCATGATCATGGCTCACTGCAGCCTTCAACCTCCTGTGCCCAAGCAATCCTTCTATCTCAGCCTCCTGAGTGGCTGGGACTACAGGTGGACACCACCATGCTCACCTAATTTTTGTAGAGACAGGGGTCTCACTATGCACTGTGTTGCCCAGGCTGGTCTTGAACTCCTGGGCTCAAGCAATCCGCCACTTCAGCCTCCCAAAGTGTTACGATTACAGGCATGAGCCACCACGCTCACCTAATGAGAACTTTGTTAACCTTACTCTGCTTCTGCCATTCAACTTCAATTCTTTAGGTTCATCCCTTCCCAACTACTTATCTATGTGAGAGTGTGTTTTTTCAAATACTTCAACTGAAACAACTTATCACAAAAGGCCAGGTGCAGTGGCTTACATCTGTGATCCTAGTGCTCTGGGAGGCTAAGGCAGATCACTAGAAGCCAGGAGTTTGAGATGAGCCTGGACAACATGGTAAGGCCCTGTCTCTAAAATATAAAATGGCCTGGCTGGATGCAGTGGCTCACCCTATCTGTAATCCTAGCACTTTGGGAGGCCAAGACGGGTGGACTGCCTGAGCTCAGGAGTTTGAGACCAGCCTGGGAAACAGTGAAATTCTGTCTATTAAAGTACAAAAAATTAGCCAGGCATGGCAGCATGTGCCTATAATCCCAGCTACTCGGGAGGCTGAGACCAGAGAATCACTTGAACCCAGGAGGCAGAGATGGCAGTGAGCCAAGATCATGCCACTGCACTCCAGCCTGGGCAACAGAACAAGACTCCATCTCTTCAAGAAAACAAAAAATACATAAAATGGCCCAGTATGGTAGCCCTCCCAGCTACTCAGGAGGCTGAAGCGGGATCACGAGAGCCCAGGAGTTTGAGGCTGCAGTGAGCTATGATTATACTGCTGCACTCTAGCCTGAGTGACTGAGTGAGACCCTGTCTTAAGAAAACATCTAGCCGGGTGCGATGGCTCACGCCTGTAATCCCAGCACTTTGGGAGGCCGAGGCGGGTGGATCACGAGGTCAAGAGATCGGGACCATCCTGGTCAATGTGCTGAAACCCTGTCTCTACTAAAAATACAAAAAATTAGCTGGGCATGGAGGCACGTGCCTGTAATCCCAGCTACTCAGGAGGCTGAGGCAGGAGAATTGCCTGAACCCAGGAGGCGGAGGCTGCGGTGAGCCGAGATCGTGCCATTGCACTCCAGCCTGGGTAACAAGAGCGAAACTCCGTCTCAAAAAAAAAAAAAAAAAAAAAAAAAAAAAGAAAACATCTATCACAAAGGTCAAGAGTGGTGGCTCATGCCTGTAATCCCAGCACTTTGGGAAGCTGAGGCAGGACACGAGGTCAGGAGTCGAGACCAGCCTGACCAACATGGGGAAACCCTGTCTCTACTAAAAAATACAAAAATTAGCCAGGCATGGTAGGTTGCGCCTGTAATTCCAGCTACTCAGGAGGCTGAGGCAGGACAATCGCTTGAACCTGGGAGGTGGAGGCTGCAGTGAGCCGAGACTGCGCCACTGCACTCCAGCCTGAGCGACAGAGCGAGACTCCATCTCAAAAAAAAAAAAAACACATCACAACAGACTGGATGCATAAGCAGAGAGGACGTATGACTTTCCTTCTTCCTCAGTGACCCTGTTACAGTAAGAAGTCGATTTTTTTTATAAGTCGATTTTTTTTTATAACTGCCACACTAAAAGTGCTTGGTCAATGTGTGCTGAAGAGTTGGTAGCTACTACTCGGCCTAGTTTTTCGTTTTTTTTGAGATGGAGTTTTCCACTTGTTGCCCAGGCTGGAGTGCAATGGTGCGATCTTGGCTCACTGCAACCTCTTGGGCTCAAGCGATTCTCCTGCCTCAGCTTCCAGAGTAGCTGGGATAAAAAGCACCCACCACCATGCCCAGCTTAATTTTTGTATTTTCAGTAGAGACAAGGTTTCACCATGTTGGGCAGGCTGGTATTGAACTCCTGACCTTGTGATCTGCCCACCTCAGCCTCCCCAAAGTACTGAGATTACAGGTGTGAGCCACTGTGTGCCCCGCCTGGTGCAATGGTTTTTTAAGTCCCCAAAGCCAAATCTGATTCCTGATTGGAGGTGCTTCCCAGTATATACTGTCTTTCTGCATACTGTCTTTCCCTTTTTCTGCCAATCCAACCTCATTCCTTGAGTGGGGGAAGAGAACACCAACATCCACTCCAACCTTCAAAAGCAAAGGAACAGTCAAACTCACACAATGAAGCTAAGGAGCACTGGCGTCAGATCTGTAAGTTTATTTGCTCAATGTACGACAGCTACATAATGACTCACATTCATGATATTCCATCACTGAGGAAACTGCTAAAGATGGTCCGTGTGTGAAATAATTCCTTAGAGAAACACGGAGCTGGAAAAATAATCACTGATTAGACCTTAAAAATAGTTCACTGCATAACATGACAAAAAGCACAAAGGCTCATTCAGAGAACGTGTTTGTTGTTCTCCGACACTGTAATAGTTATAATTTCACCATGACAAACACCAGACATTAAGATTAAGCTAACACTGGTGTTTCTTTTGCTCCCCCCCTTTTAAAAACAAAATATATAACTGCATGTCACTATAGCAACATCCAAAACAGATCAATTTGTTACAATCACTATTTGGTAGAGCAAACTTTACCCCCAAAAGGAATAATTAAATTAAAAACAAAATAAAACAAAAAAAAAACCTTTAAAAAATTTGAAGACTTAATTTTTTTGTCATAGGAATACATAACACCTACAGTATAAGTTAATCAATTTCAAGCTACTGTATAGAAATACAACACTAGCATGCACAATATTGTATCAATAGAGTAATGGAGGAGTAATCATTTCACTGGAGAGACAGTATCATAGGCAAGTGCATTTCTTTAAAAATAAAGAAAAGAAAAACCATTCAAGCTGCTTAAATATCAAGTCTCCCATTCCCTCTCCGTTTTTAGCCCTCAGGTGTGATTTTTTAATCTTGCATTATTCTAAAAAGCAGCCAGAGCCAAAGCTGAAATTTAAAGGAAAAATAGGTTTTGTAATTCCAGTAAATCATTTCCAAATGCTACAAGGAAAAACGCAACACTGCTCACTGGACATGAAGATAAATTAGGGAAAGCCCCACCTACCCCGCCCCCCTCCCGAAATCGTTTTCCTCTCATGGCAATGACTTGAGGTGCCTGTAAGAGGCACCAAAGCGGCAAAGCTTTCTTCTACTGGTTCTTCTGGTAGCTTCAGTGAACTGGGACTTCTGCTCTAGCGTGAGGAGGGGGCCTTCTAAGGAAAGTCATGCTGGGTAAACTGTGCAATGTCACAGAGCACACTGAGTCTGTGCTCATCGTGGTTCTTCCATCTTCACTGTCACTGTATCCTGTTACACATACTCAGTTCCTAAGTGTAAGCTCAGTTTTGGTATTTAGCAAAAGCATCTGTCCATTTTTCCTCAATTATTACTCACACTTCTTCTTGCCTACATAAAACAAAGGAACGAAGAACACAAGTGTGCTATCATTACACGCCTCGGGAGTTTCTACTGCCACTGACTTGATGAAAAACTGGATGCGCACTCAGGCCGTGTTAACAGCTAGACAGATTTACCTGAAATGAGAATGAGGGACTCAGGGCGGCCCGAAAACAAATGGGTGGAAATAGCAATGTTGTTTCCGTCCATTCCGAATGCGCGCTGGCTGCACAGACAAGCCAATCTCCAATTTCTATGCTTTTTTCATTAAAAAGAACAACTATATAGAGAGGAAAAAGTTCTGGTCAAATAGGAATTAAGAGTTCGTTCTCTGGAACAGTTTTAGTTTATCTTCCTACAACGAGTAGGGGAAGGAGTGTCTTCAGGGAGGAAAAACCAGCACACTGACAAGGCTCCCGAAATTTGACAGAATGTTTATGGATATAGCTCTTCCTTTTGGGTTTTTCTACCAGTAGGCTTCTAGCACCTGAATTTTCACACACTGTACCACAGACCTTCTCCAAACGCCTCTACGACCCCAAAGCTTCTCCACCCAGCTGCGTCCGCCAGCACGAGGGGCAGTGGGAAACGCTCCAGTGCAAAGTGGGCGACGGCAGTGTGATCCCTGAGGAGGGAGCTGTGGCAGCTTCGGAAGCGGGACGTTCTCTGAAAATACCAACACGATCCATGACATACAGACCTGAATTTTCTCTATTTTTGTGGTGTTTCACGTTTCTCTCAAGAGGATAGATAATTTTGGTGGTGGATTTATGTTAAGAGGAAAGGAGGACAAAAAAAAAAAAAAAATCCCACAGCCACCTGCCGAGCACCTATTAAGCAAAACCCGAAGTCGCTTTCATTCTCCTCATTTAGCCTAGGAGACCGATCAACAGCAACACCAACTGGCTAAGGCTGAACACGGATGTTAAAGCCCAAACAACTAGCAAACCAAAGGAAAAATACGCAGTTGATGGCTTGATGTTACATATGGCTGTCATGTAGAAATACTGTAAACTGCAATTTAGTGTTAATACTGTCAACTAATCAGAGACTTCGGAAAACTGGCAAGGCCTAAACCACAAGGATGCACGAGGCCTCAGGTTCTAAGTCTGTCAGTCTGGGGTTTACACTATTCCATGTCTGTAGGCTACACCCTGGAAAACATGCAGAGCCAGACAGATGAGATAGAAAGTACCCAAAATGAGAGACGAGAGCATATGTACATAAAAATCCTTACTGGAACCACAGAACTTACTGAATGAGGGCCATTCCTCTTTTAAGTTTTCTTTTCATCTGAAAACCCTATCTTCTAGCAATAAGTTAAATTAGAGACAGACAGCTCCACTTGCATGAATCTACAGAACAGTCCAGACGCCAGTGTGAGGCTGCTATTCCAATACCAGCACAGCTAGCCTGACTTTCCACTAGTGGTATTTTGGCAAAAATGTCAAAGAGGCGATCAAAGACAGGACAGGTCGTGGGTTTCTCCCTGGGAAGGTCATCCCTCCCTTTCCCTCCCCCACCCGACCCCCAACTCATGGGAAAAAAATAAAGACTGCAGTAGTAGCATCCGCGTGCGCTGCCAGTCCCCCTGGGGCCTTAATTGTTGCCTTCGCCGCCGTCGTCGTCCTGCTGGTCGCTCGTCCAGAGCGTGAGGTTGTCACGGAGGAGCTGCATGATGAGCGTGGAGTCCTTGTAGGAGTCCTCGTTGAGGGTGTCGAGCTCGGCGATGGCGTCGTCAAACGCGGTCTTGGCCAAGTGGCACGCTTGCTCCGGGGCGTTCTGGATCTCATAGTAGAAGACGGAGTAGTTAAGAGCCAGGCCTAATCGGATGGGGTGGGTGGGCTGCATGTGCTCTTTGCTGATCTCGTGGGCTTCACTGTAGGCCTTCTCGGAGGACTCCACCACCGTCGCCCTCTTCTCTCCAGTGGCCACTTCGGCCAGGTAGCGGTAGTAGTCCCCTTTCATCTTCAGGTAGAACACTTTGCTCTCGTACTGGGTCTCACTGCAATTCTTGATCAGGTAGTTATCCAGCAGGCTCAGCACATCCTGGCACACCGCCTCCAGCTCCTTCTCTATCTTCTCCCGGTACGCACGCACCATCTCTATCTTCTTCTCGTTGCCGTCCGCAGATGTCTTCTGCTCAATGCTACTGATGACCCTCCAGGAAGAGCGGCGTGCCCCCACCACGTTCTTGTAGGCCACAGACAGGAGGTTTCGTTCCTCATTGGACAGTGGCTCATTCAGCTCTGTCACCTATAGAGGGAAAAGGACAGAGCTGTTATGGTACAGATGGTGTCCACTGGATGACTCGTCTCTTTGGGCCACTACAACAGAGCTCTCGGCTGAGTAACTTGATGAACAGAATGGCGGGGAGAAGGGGGCTGGAGGTGGAGCACACGCGAGGGAGGGGAAAGTGCGGTTGGATCAATGGTGTCTGAACCCCAGCTTCCTCCCCAGGAAAGGACATAGGCCTATCACATGTGTTCCACAAAACATGACAGTCTAGGTCTTAGATGAGAAGCTTTTATCTATATCGCAGAAGGCCAACCGCTCTTTCATGTACTATTATATACATGCACCAATCCTGAAGACTGTGAGTACAGATGGTCCAACTCAGCGTTTTGTTGTTGTTGTTGTTGTTTTTTTAGGAAAACACACTGACAAATTCCTCCTAATCCTGCCCTGTCTACTAAACTTCAGTCCCATCCCTTCTGGATGAGAAAATACTGAGTCAATTTCAAGCCGACTTCGGAGAAACAAGGAGGCCTTTCCACTCGTATGCTAAGACCATGTGAATTCTAAACCTCAGAGGGCATGGGACTGAGTCTGATCACTGTGACGCTTTAGCAACCCAGGAAACTCATGTATTATATTTGTGGCAGTGGGAGTGTGTGACTGCATAAAACTACAACTACAACTAGCAGTACAAAAGAATGAGGCAAGCGCAGCCCCTCCGAGCTGAGCAGGGCAACAGGAATCAATGCTTCTTCCAAGGCGGGCATTTCTCAAGCTTCCCGCCCTTATCACCCCCAAGACTAATCACCTTAAGAAAACTAAAGTGGCATATCAAACCAATGTTGCATATTTTTATGACTACAAATAACTGCTTATAATAAAGTTCAGCCAATAATACTAACTTTATTTACCTGATTTCTATAGTATCAGAATAATATATTATTACATTAAGTATTTGACAACCATATGAAATACATTCTTCTTATTTTTTGAGACAGGGTCTCTCATTCTATCGCCCAGCCTGGAGTGCAGCGGCATGATCACAGCTCACTGCAGCCTCAACCTCCCCAGGCTCAGATGATTCTCCCACCTCTGCCTACTGAGGAGCTGGGACTACCAGCACACACCAACTGGCTGGGGATGGGGAGAGAAGAAAAGTGGTTACTCCCTGTCCCAAGTCCCCACTGTTCCCTGTGTGGATGAACCACAACATCTGTGTAACATTGTATTACATACAGATACCAAGGGTAGGGAGATAGAATCCAAAAAGATCTACTAAACTAAGATTGACTAGCCCACGGCCCGCGGGACGCACGCAGTCCAGGATGGCTGTGAGCCCAACACACATTTGTCAACTTTCTTAAAACACTGAGATTTTTGGCCGGGTGCGGTGGCTCACGCCTGTAATCTCAGCACTTTGAGAGGCTGAGGTGGGTGATCATGAGGTCAGAAACCCCGGTCTTTACTGAAAATACAAAAATTAGCTGGGCGAGGTGGCGGGAGCCGGTAATCCCAGCTACTCGGGAGGCTGAGGCAGGAGAATCTCTTGATTTTTGGTAGTGGGGTGGGGGTGGATGGAGGTTGCAGTGAGCTGAGATCATGCCATTGCACTCCAGCCTGGGTAACAGAGACTCTGACTCAAAAATAAAAATAAAAATAACATTTTTTGTGAAAAAAAAAATTTTTTTTTTAAGCTCATCAATTATCGTTAGTGTTAGTGTATTTTATGTGTGGCCCAAGACAATTCTTCTTCTAATGTGGCCCAGGGAAGCCAAAAGACTGGACAGCCCTTTACTAAACTCCTGGGGAATGGGGGAACTGAGCTACCAGGAGACTTTTTCCCCCTACGTTTTAATCATTTATGTTCAGTATATTAGTACATGCCTGTAATCCCAGTGCTTTGAGAGACCAAACAGGGGGGACTGCTTGAGGCCAGGAGTTCAAGACCAGCCTGGCCAACATAGCAAGACCCCATCTCTATAAAAAAAATTCTTTAAATTATAAATGGGGTTATGCTTGGCAAAACTGGATACAGTCACTAATTCAAGCAGCATCTACTCAGAGATAATTAAATCAAAACATAAACCAAATCATGCTTATTAGTTTATGGCAGGCAATTCATTTTTTGAATGAACTGATTAGCAAATGGTATACATTCAAATATTCCCTAAACTGATTAGCAGTGTTTTTAAAGTTAACTTTTTCCTAGACATTACTGACGCTCTGTTTTAATGCTGGAGAACAATGTTACCCCTAACAGCTGTGCCCTCAGTGAAACAGACTCAAAAGAGGGGAAGACTAGGGGTGGGTTCAGAGCAGAAGGAAGCCAAGAAAGCGATGCTCTGCTCTACCACCTCCTGCGCCTCGCCCTTCTGCAAACACTCCTGCTCCTGCATGAATAAAAACAGGTACCTCGTGCCTCATTCTGCACTATCTGTCATCCAGCAGACCGCTGTCACTACTGCTGTGTCCACAAATAACTAAAAGACTGGGTTTTTCCCAGTTCCATCATTTCCTAAGCAATCTTGTGGACAAGCCACTTCATTTCTCTGGGCTTTGGTTTTCTTATCTGCACACTGGGGATTTCTGCCTCTTTCATAATGTATACAGGTATATCACACAAATAAGAAAGTCTTTTTTTCTTTTTGAGACCTGGCCTCACTCTGTTACCCAAGCTGAAGTGCAGAGGCACAATCACGGCTCACTGCAGCCTCAAACTGCTGGGCTCAAGCAACCCTCCCTCCTCAGTCTCCAGAGTAGCTGGGACTACAGGTGTGAGCCATCATGCATGGTGGAGTTCTATCTTTTTTTTGGGTGGCGGGGAGTGGGGGCAGGGGGAGCAGACAGACTTTCAAAAAGACATGGTCTCACTCTGTTGCCCAGGCTGAAGTTCAAGGCACAATCTTGGCTCATTGCAACCTCCTCCTCCCAGGCTCAAATAATTCTCATGCCTCGGCCTTCCGATTACCTGGGAATATAAGCATATGCCACCATGCCTGGCTAATTTTTGTATTTTTAGTAAAGATGAGGTTTTGCCATGTTGGCCAGGCTGGTCTCAAACTTCTGGCCTCAAGTGATCCACCCACCTCAGCCTCCCTAAGTGCTGGGATTACAGGCCTGAGCCACAGTGCCCAGCCTATGGCTGATATATCTTTTTTTTTCTGAGACAAGGTCTTACTCTGTCACCTCAGCTGGAGTGCAGTGGCACCAACTTAGCTCACTGCAACCTCAGCCTCCCAGGGCTTCAAGTGATCCTCCTACCTTAGCCTCCTGAGCAGCTGGGACCAAGGCACATGCCACCACACCCAGCTAATTTTTCTATTTTTCTGTAGAGACAGGGTCTTGCCATGTTTTCAAGGCTGGTTTTGAACTCCTGGCCTCAAGCAAGCCACCTATCTCAGCCTCCCAAAGTGCTAGGATTACAGGTGTGAGCCACTACATCCAGCCATCTTAAAATTTTTAGTAGAGACGAGGTCTCACTATGTTGCCCAGGCTGGTCTCGAACCCCTCAAGTTCAAGTGATCCTCCTGCCTTGGCCTCTCAGAGTGCTGGGATCACAGGTGAGAGCCACTGTGCCCAACAAAGTCTTCTTGAAAAAGGAAAATGCTACAGAAATGCGAGGAACTAGTTTTAAGAATACCCTGAATAACTTTCCTTCATTTTCGTTCTCACCACAGGGGATGTCTACATTTCCTACCTAACGATCTCCTAGCTCATCTTCCTGTATCTAGTGTCTCTTCTCTGTTTCACCCCCTTCTCTATTTTAAGCGGAAACTGCCTTAGCTGCCTCACATCACTTCCCTTCCAAAAACCCTAGTCCCTTACAGCCTGAAAAAAACTGCTCAGACTTGGCTTTGGAAGGAGCTGAGCCCTTGGGCGCTGCTGCCGCCAGTGTCTGGCATACCTCCCCGAGTGTGCGGACGCTGAAGACAAACCCCCGCAGTGCAGGCCTCATGACTGCCTCCAGTGCAAGGAGAGGCCATCGTACTGAAGGCCACAGAGATCAAGTTCTGGCCTTTCCCCTAAATCATGCTGTCCTTATTTCAAGGGCCAAGAGCTATTTAGAGCTCAAATTACCTCACCAGTCCTGGGGGGAGCTCTTCCTGCTTCAGATGAAGTCTCCCTGCAGAGCCCAGAGTGGCGATCTGTACTTATGTAAAGTCTGTCTAGTTGTCCCCAGACAAATTGGAACAAGCAGATTATGAAATGCCAGTAGCACCTTTAGATAGAGTAGCTTGACCACATTTGGAACACGTCCAGATGTTCTCTGCCAGTGAAAAACTAAGTTAGAGGGAAACCCTTTAGCTCTAAAAAGTCTGCTCAAAAGAAAGGTTGTTCTAACACCTTAAATCAGAATTTTAAAAAATTATTTAACCTTTAGATCAAAATTACTTACATGAGAATTAATCTGTTATGTTTAAATTAAAATAAGAGATCCTCACCATACTAGTTTTAAAAGTGAAAAGATAACGTTTTAAAAGAACAAAAGTTATTCTAATAGTGTCTAAAAAGATTTAATCAAGGCAGAATAACTATTCAATGTGGGAAGATATGGGATCTGTATTATTTGGGAAGGGAAGTAACATTTTTCAAAACAGTCATTAAATTTGTTGTTGTTTTTTAAATAGAGATAGGGTCTCACTCTGTTGCCCTGGCTGGAGTACAGTGGTGTAATCACAGCTCACTACAGTCACGCCACAAACTCCTGTGCCTCAGTCTCCAGAGAAGCTGGGACTATAGGCGTCCACCACCATACAGCTACTTTTTGTATTTTTTGCAGGGACCAGGGTCTCCCTGCGTTGTCCAGGCTGGTCTCAAACTCCTGAGCACAAGTGATCCTCTAGCCTTGGCCGCCCAAAGTGATGGGATTACAGGCGTGAGCCATCATGCCCAGCCTTCTTCTTTAAAAAAAAAAAAAAAGGAAAAGAAATAGAGTCTCACTCTGTTGCTCAGGCTAGAGAGAAGTGGCGAGTTCACAGCTCACTACAGCCTCAACTCAAGCTCAGGTGATCCTCCCACCTCAGCCTCCAACCACGCCCAGTTAATAAACTGTTTCTACAAATGTGACACGTGTAAACATGGTACCCAAATTTACTGTCATGGCTGTGGGAAAACTTAGGTTTCAGTTTTTATTCCCCAGAGTTATATGTTCTGCTTAAAAACAAAATTAAAGTTTCTGCTTTCTCAACTACTACAAGCTCAAGTTCAAATTTCTTTTGATGACTTAGATGTTAAAGATAGCCGTAGGTAAAAAGGTTAGAAAATTCTATGCTATTCTCACCAACAGTTTAAAATGCAGAACTCCCCAAATCCCAGCTGCTAAGGAATCAGATATTAATTAGTGTCAACTGTTTTCCCCTAAGAGTTGACGAGGAGAGAAACCTTTTCTACCTAAGATTAGCAACTCTTGAAATTCTTGGAAAGCTACTTAGATGACTCTCCGACCTTAAGCCATGGAGTACCAGGTCATTCACAATTTTCTTATCTACCAAGAACCTTAAATTGTAATGAATGAGCTGGGCGCAGTGGCTCACGTCTATAATCCCAGCACTTTGGGAGGCTGAGGTGGGCAGATCACTTGAGGTCAGTAGTTCAAGACTAGCCTGGCCAACATGGTGAAACCCTGTCTCTACTAAAAATACAAAACTTAGCCAGGTGTGTAGTGTGCATGCCCGTAATCCCAGCTACTCGGGAGGCTGAGGCAGGAGAACCACTTGAACCTGGGAGGCGGAGGTTGCAGTGAGCCAAGATTGCACCACTGCACTCCAGCCCAGGGCACAGAGTGATATTCAAAGAAAAGAAAAGAAAAATAATGAATGCAATTTTGCATTTTTCATCTTCTTAACTAACTCCTGGGGGCTCAAGCAATCCTCCTGCCTCAACCTGGAACTACAGGTATGCACCACCTCACCCAACACATTGATTTAATAAAATGGAAAATCTCTACAAAGAACTGAAGTTCACATCCAAAAAGTAAGCCAACAGAGATGAACAGGCAGAGCACACAGGACTTTGAGGGCAATGAAACTACACTGTGTGATACTCAGATGGTGGCTACATCCCTCTATATACTTGTCAAAATCCACAGAATGCACAACACCAAGAGTGAGCTCTATTACAAACTGTGGACCTGGGGTGATAATGAAGATACATTCATTAACTGCAGTTTAAGTGTACCCTTCTGGCAGGGGCTGCTGAGGGAGGGAGGCTGTGCTTGTGTGGGGGCAGGGGGTATACGGGAACTCCACTCAATTTTGCTGTGAACCCAAAACTGCTCTAAAAAAGTCTGGCTCTTTTTTCTTCCCTGACACAAAGAGTTTCGCTCTGTCACCGGGGCTGGAGTGTGATGGTGTGATCTTGGCTCACTGCAGCCTCCGCCTCCCAGGTTCAAGTGATTCTCCTGCCTCAGCCTCCTGAGTAGCTGAGACTACAGGCGCCCACCACCATGTCTGGCTAATTTTTGTATTTTTTTGCAGAGACAGGGTTTCACCATGTTTGGCCAGGCTGGTCTTGAACTCCCGAGATCAACTGATCCACCTGCCTCAGCCTCCCCAAGTGCTGGGGTTACAGGCATGAACCACTGTGCCTGACCCTCTTAACTGACTGAGCTTTGCATACTTCACAGTAAAAAACCACAGCCATGAACAAGTACAACTATTTGCTGAGTCCCAGCAAATCACCAAGTCTGGAGGCAGTGTTGGGGACTCTCAACACACGTTCATTCCAGAAAACTTGATGTAACATGTTCTATAAGGTCTGGTGACTAGCAAAAATATGCTTAATGGCCACTATTTATCAAATAACTAATTCATCAAGCATCCATGAACCATCTAGTATATACATCACACTGTACTGCAATGTGAAGACACAAAAAATTAGTAGGATGTACTCAAGATACTCAGTCTACGTGGAGAAAATACAACTTATTCACATTAGAGTGTCAGTCGCAGAGGTATTCTTAACGTAGCAAACTGCATGGAATACTTGGAGAAAATTTTAATTAGGAAGTAACAACTTTAGCTGGGTTTTTTCAGCAGCAATCAAACACCCTGGCTAAAAATTGTGTAGAAGGGAAACACTGATTTGAGGAAGAGAAACAGCCTCAAAGAGTTGTGAAACTTCTACCCAAGGCCAAGCCAAGGTCTCAGAGATGAGAGAAGAGCTGGGTGAGAGCCTGGGGTTTGGCTGACAGCTGCCAAGTCCCACTCTACAAGGCGGGTATTATACTCATTTACAGGTGTGACTCGGAGAAATCACATGACTTTCCCCCAGAGTCACGTCATTCACACTCCACAGAGCAGAAAAAACTCTTAGCCCTCTGGCTTCAAATCTTGTGCTCCTTTCTATGCCAAGAGTCTGTGATGATGTAATTATGGCAACACCACAGAGAAAGGACTAACTTCTCTAGGACATAAAAACCTCCTGAGAACTTCTAAGGTCAACCAGTAGCAGAAAAGTGGGCAAAAGGGGCAGAGAAAGGGAAAACAATAGGAAAAAATGCTCAGCCTCATTAATTATGTTAATTTCTCTGATCACACTGCTACAGTTTCATTGTGAAGGTGACAGTGTAGGTAACAGGCACTCACCCATTTGTCATGTGCATATGACAGAATTCCAGATGGCACCAAAAATTATCTGTGTATTCACAGTGCATTTCTAGAAGGGTGTGAAAAAAGCAAGACTGGCTGGGAAGCAGTCAAGGTTGATCAGGCTGAATTTTGTACCGATGACTAGTAGTACCTATTTCAATAAACCTTCTCCACAATTCACCCTGTTATTCGTACCTACAATTAGAGCTTAAAGCCAATCTTGAAAAGTAAGTTTTCAGAAAACCTCAAAGCCAGTAATTTTATATAAACAGTTTATGGATGTATACAACAAACTCAAACCCACACTTCTTTGCTTTGTGTGTGTTAACTTAGTTGTATAAAAATAATGATAATAGGCCGGGCACGGTGGCTCATGCCTGTAATCCCAGCACTTTGGGAGGACGAGGCAGGCAGATCACCTGAATTCAGGAGTTTGAGACCAGCCTGGTCAACATGGTGAAACCCCATCTTTACTAAAAATACAAAAATTAGTCGGGTGTGGTGAGTGCTTGTTGTCCTAGCTACTTGGGAGGCTGAGACAGGAGAATATGGCTTGAACCCAGGAGGCAGAGGTTGCAGTGAGCTGAGATCGAGCCACTGCACTCTAGCCTGGGCAACAGAGCAAGATTCCATCTCAAAAAAGGAATAGAGGCTGGGCGCGGTGGCTCACGCCTGTAATCCCAGCACTTTGGGAGGCTGAGGCGGGTGGATCACGAGGTTATGAGATCGAGACCATCCTGGTCAACATGGTGAAACCCTGTGTCTACTAAAAATACAAAAAATTAGCTGGGCGCAGTGGCGCGTGCCTGTAAACCCAGCTACTCAGGAGGCTGAGGCAGGAGAATTGCCTGAACCCAGGAGGCGGAGGTTGCGGTGAGCCGAGATCGCGCCATTGCACTCCAGCCTGGGTAACAAGAGCGAAACTCCGTCTCAAAAAAAGAAAAAAAAAAAGGAATAGAAATAAAAATAATGATAATAATAATGTATAAAAATGCTAAAGATACAATGAAGAACAAAGGATATCTTTATACAGGTCAGGAATAGTATACAGAATATATACTATACTGCTGACCACTGAACAACACGGGTTTGAACTGTACAAATCCACTTATATGTGAATTTCCCTACACCTCTGCCACCCGAGACAGCAAGCCCAATCCTCCTCTCTATCCTGCTCAGTCTGTTCAACACGAAGACCCTGAGGATGAGGACCTTTACAATGACCCAATTCCACTTAATGAAGAATAAATATACTTTCTCTTAGGCTTTTCTTAATATTTTTTCTCTAGCTTACTTCATTGTAAGAATATAGTATGTAATATGTACAACATACAAAATATGGGTTAACTATTTATTGGCAAGGCTTCCAGTCAATGGCAGGTTATTAGCAGTGAAGTTTTCAGGGAGTCAGAAGTTGTACATGGGGCTGGGCGCAGTGGCTCACACCTGTAATGCCAGCAGTTTGGGAGGCCAAGGTGGCAGATCACCTGAGGTCAGGAGTTCGAGACCAGCCTGGCCAACATGGTGAAACCGTCTCTACAAAATAAAAAAATTAGCTGGGCATGGTAGTGGGCACCTGTAATCCCAGCTACGTGGGAGGGTGAGGCAGGAGAACTGCTTGAACCCAGGAGGCAGAGACTGCAGTGAGCTGAGATCGCGCCATCACACTCAAGCCTGGGCGACAGAGCGAGACTCTGTCTCAAAAAAACAAACAACCACACAAACAAACAAACAAAATTACACATGGGACTTGACTGTGCCCTAACTAACACACTGTGCAATAGGCAACTGTATGGATCAGCCCTGTTTCACTGAACAATCAATTCTAGTATTTTTCCAGTTTATTCTCTACAAACATAATCTATGGTTTCCAAATATCACCTGTTCTTTCCCATAGCTACAACTTCCTATACTTGTGTCATATGCTACCTGGACAAGACCAATGTCATTAATGCTTAAGAGCTTTTTTTTGGTTCTGAATTCAATGGAACTATTTCCAGTGGTTTCATTCTTAAATGTCAGCTCTTGGGTTAGTTGTATTTTTCTCTACCATGTTAAGAAAGTATCCATCTAGTCCATATTTTTCTAATCAACTTTTTTGATCAGAAATGGATTTTTCAACAAAATTATAATTTCTTGCCCTCCAGACAATCATTTATGATTAAGCATCTTATTCCTAATTTAAAGGGGAAAAAAAAGGCTCAGAGCTGAAGAACAGAACCCAAATACACTGGCTCCAAATCCCACATGCTTTCCACTATACAAGTAGTTCTTAACCAAGGAGGGGAGGCTTTTTATAAAAATCTCTCCTCAAGCAGCCCTACCCCTTGACGATTCAGATGAGAACCATGCATATCTATTTCTCCAGGTTAAAAATTGTAGCAGTTTCTCAAACTGTTTAGTCAGCAGCATTATGACTCAGCAATTCCACTCCCAGATGTACACAAGAGAAATAAAAACATACATCCATACAAAATTTTTTTTTTCAAGACAGGGTCTCACTCTGTCATCAAGGCTGGAGTGCAGTGGTGTATGATCATGGCTTGCTGTAGCCTCAACCTCTCAGGTTTAAGCAGTCCTTCTGCCTGAGTGTAGCCTCCAGAGTAGCTGGCATGTGTCACCATGCCTGGCTAATTTTTTAAATTTTTGTAGAGATGGGGGTCTCACTATGCTGCCAAGGCTGATCTCAAACTCCTGGCCTTAAGCAGTCCTCCTGTCCCCCAGCCTCCCAAAGTGCAGGGATTGCAGGCTTGAGTGAGCCACACCACCTGGCCCATACAAAATCTTGTACAGGGGCCGGGAGCATTGGCTCCCACCTGTAACTCCAGCACTTTAGGAGGCTGAATCGAGCAGATCACTTAAGGTCAGGAGTTGAAGACCAGCCTGGGCAACATGGTGAAACCCCATCTTTACTAAAAATAAAAAAATCAGCTGGGCGTGGTGGCTTGTACCTGTAATCCCAGCTACTCAGGAGGCTGAGACATGAGAATCACTTGAACCCAGGAGGTGGAGGTTGTAGTGAGCCGAGATGGCACTACTGCACTCCAGCCTGGGAGACAGAGCATGACTCTTGTCTCAAAAAAAAAGGGAGGGGTGGTAGAAGAAAGACATCTTGTACAGGAATGTTCACAGCAACATTAGTCCTAACAGCCAAAAGGTGGTAGAAACAATGCAGATGTCCATCAAATGAGGAACGGATGAACAAAATGTAATGTGATCTATACAATGGAGTATTATTTAGACAGACAAATGATGCGCTGATAGCATGCTACAGTGATGATCTCTCAGTCACAAAGACTGAACACTGTTATGATTCCAGTTATATAATATGTCCAGAATAGGCAAATCCATAGAAACAGAAAGCAGATTAGTGGTTACTTAGGGCTGGGCTGGGAGGGGAGGTGATGGAGAGTGACTGCCAATATAGGGTTTCTTTTTGGGTTGAGGGCATGTTTTCAAATGTGGTGATGGTTATGCAAGTCTGAACACACTGAAAACCATAAATTGTACACTTTAAATGGGTGAATCGCATGGTAAATAAATTCTATCTCAACGAAGATATTTGAAAACTGCTGCTTTATACAATAGTTTATACAGTACTTTCATATATACCAGCAATTAAACATCAGCTCACTTGTTTGAAATTTGAAATACTTGATGCTTCATGATATATGGACTTACACAGAGAAAGCTCCCTGTAATGGAGCATAGACCTCTGGTTCTTACAACTTAATCCTCCTCTTGTGACCTCCTATCAACATCTAGTAGTATAATGCAGATTGTATTTCTCAATATCCTCTTCAAAAAGGTGAACAAAAGGGCTTGTTTAGGTTTATGCACAGGTATCGAAAAAGGACAGGAAATTTACATGCCCTGCCATGGGTAACTGTCATTAAGAAGCATTCGAGGGCCGGGTGTAGTGGCTCACACCTGTAATCCCAGCACTTTGGGAGGTCGAGGCGGGTGGATCACGAGGTCAAGAGATCGAGACCGTCCTGGTCAACACAGTGAAACCCCGTCTCTACTAATAATACAAAAAATTAACTGGGCACGGTGGCACATGCCTGTAATCCCAGCTACTCAGGAGGCTGAGGCAGGAGAATTGCCTGAACCCAGGAGGCGGAGGTTGCGGTGAGCCAAGATCGTGCCATTGCACTCCAGCCTGGGTAACAAGAGCGAAACTCCGTTTCAAAAAAAAAAAAAAAAAAAAAAGAAGCATTTGATCTCACCAATATGGAAGAAAAAGTCAAAGAAGAAACACACTAAGATAACTGACTCTGAAATGAAGATAATCCACACCTTCCTCCCCAAAACTAGCACTCCCTCCCTCTTACAAACCCTGCTGGGTGAAGGACAGACGGTCTCTCACCGTTCTGTGAGAAGTGGCTGAATTCCACCTTCAGAGGTTAACAAGTACTTGACTTCTTCACATTAAGGCTGCTTATTTCCCTACAACTGTCATTCAAGGTCTTAAGATTTTTATTTATTAGGGGCCGGAATCCATTTTTGAAACTGGCAAGGTTGTTTCTCGTATCCTAGAGTCTTCTCTAACCTTACTCACTGTTTCCATGGCCAGGCCATGTCCCTTCCCTGTCTCGATCTTGCCCTAAATGCGCTTCCACTTATCAATATCCCTCAACCTGCTCTTTAGTGTATCAGGCTTTAAACCTCCGCTGGGCTACTTTCTGAACTTATCAAACAAATTAGCGATTATTTCTAATTAATTACTAGTTTTCTCATAGATCTGATTTGGAAGTGGGGGGAGGGAGAGAGGACTTTCCCACTAAAAAATAAAACTGTTAAAAAATTAAGCTGCTGTCCAGACATGGTGGGTCAGGCCTGTAATCCCAGCACTTTGGGAGCCTGAGGTGGGTGGATCACCTGAGGTCAGGAGTTCAAGACCAGTGTGGCCAACATGGTGAAACCCCATCTCTATTAAAAATACAGCAACATTAGCTAGGCATGGTGGCGGGTGACTATAATCCCAGCGACTCAGGAGGCTGAGGCAGGAGAGTCATTTGAATCTGGGAGGCAGAGGTTACAGTGAGCCAAAATTGCACCACTGCACTCCAGCCTGGGCAACAAAGTGAAACTCTGTTTCAAAAACCAAACAATAACAAAAAATTAAGCTGTTGCCGGATGTGGTGGCTCACACCTGTAATCCCAACACTTTGGGAGGCTGAGGCAGGCAAATCACCTAAAGTCAGGAATTCAAGACAAGCCTGGCCAACACAATGAAATCCCATCTCTACTAAAAATAGAAAAATTAGCCAGGCGTGGTGGCTGGCACCTGTAATCCCAGCTACCCTGGAGGCTGAGGTAGGATAATCGCTTGAAGCTGGGAGGTGGAGGTTGCAGTGAGCCAAGATTGTGTCACTGCTCTCCAGCCTGGGTAACAGAGCAGGACTCTGTCTCAAAAAAAAAAAAAAAAAAAAAGTTGTTACATGTAAAAGCTGTTGTATAAACATGGTGTAGTGCAGCCATTTTTAAAAATCAGCTTTAATAAGGAATCTACTGGGTAGAGGCCAGGGATGGTGCTGAACACCCTACAATGCACAGGACAGCCTCTCACATCAGCCAAGGATCACCTGCTCCCAATGTGCACGCTGTGGAAGCAGAAGAACCCTGCTGCAAGTTCTCAGTACCATGGCCAGCAAACTCAAGACTCTTCCAGTCACACCTGTCGCTGCTTCTTCACATGAACATAACGCTCACACTCCACCCTGAGAATCTGGGCTTGCCGATGTGAATCAGCACCACTCATGAATCATGGTGGTACCTTAACTCAACAGTCACTTCTGCATGTGTGCTGAATGACATCAATCTACACATGACGTACCCAGTTGAGACTGTTTTCAAAAAGGGTCCTAGTAATTCCTCCCAACCCTGTCATTCCTTCCACCCACTTCCTTTCCAGTATGAATCCAGCTACTCCCATCAAGAGATAGGGTATCTACCTTCATAATCTGAACTTGGTCACATGACTTGTTTTTGACCGATGGAGCTTGAGCAAGCACGAGATAAGCAAGGCTTGAAAAGTGCCTGTGCGTTGGGACTCCCTGCTGGGACCTTCCACCACCGCGTGAAGAAGCCTGGTTTAACCCGGAGGTGAGAGACTGCGGGTGAGGGCACTGCAGTTCACCCAGCCCAGTGGAGCTGGCCTAGACCAGCTACTCAGCCAACCCACAGAATTGTGAGAATTAATAAGTATTTGTTGGGAGTAGTATGAGACAAGCAATAACTAATACTGTTTTTCACACATCCAAACTAAACTGACTTATGAAAAGCAAATCATACTCAATTCCTATTGGGATATCAATCAAAGCCCGAGATTTATCTTTCTCTGCAAGTGTTACTGTTAAGCAACACCTGCACCAAGTGTAACGGAACAGATGAATTTGGGGGCCAAGGTAAAGGACTTTAAGCATTAGGATTTTTTATTTTTTGAGACAGTCTCTCACACTGTTGCCCAGGCTGGAATGCAGTGGTGCGATCTCAGCTCACTGCAGGTCCAAGCGATCCTCCCACCTCAGCCTCCCAAGTATCTGGGACCAGAGGTGGGTGCCACCACATGTGGCTAATTTTTCTGTTTTTAACAGAGACAGGGTTTCACCATGTTGGCCAGGCTGGTCTTAAACTCCTGACCTCAAGTGATCAGCCTGAATCAGAATTAGGCTTGTTAAAACATTTTTAACAATTAGGGCACATAGCATACCTCTGCAGCCCACCTAACTCCACATCAGGAAGACACCTCATCAAATGCCTTGAAAAAATCCAGATATACTGTGTTCCAGCACCCCCTTGGCTGGCAGTCAAAATCCCTATTCCAAAATTAGTTCCATCAAAATTAGTTAAAAAGGTTCCTAAACACACCCATATTGACTCCTTCAGAATAATCTCCTTCAGGTCTGATCTTTGCTTCTACAATTTCCCCTGGAATCAATGTCATGCTCACTTTAAATGGGATTATTTATCTGTGTCCAGACCTCTGGTTCCACTTCCATTATCCCAAGGCTATTCTTAAAAACAAATTATAAACAGTTGAACTCACCCATCGGGACGACTTACCCCAAACCACATCCTGACCTTCTGCAGAATCATTCACTTTTAAAGTGAACTCTTGTAACCTCCCAGTCCCTACTCTTCGCTATAAGACTAACTGTTGAATACCGAATACCGACCTTTCTCTCTCAGCCCCTTCCCTTCAGGCTTTATTCCTTCCCTGCAAGGTTCATCAAGACCCAGCAACTCCATTCTTTCTGCAGGTATATCATGCCTTGTCCTTCTGCTACGCCATCCCTAAAACACCCAGACCAATCCAACCACCTACCCCTCCCATTCTCACAGCCAAGATTTAGGTGAGGGAGGGGAACACTGAGACAGAGAACTAGAGGTTGAAGTCAATACAAATCGCCTGGCAATCCTAGGTTGCTGCCACCTCCTCATAGAGGAACACGACCGTTAGTTAAGCCTATCTTAAGGGCTTTGCTTCAAAAGTAGCTGCACTTATCTCTGCTTCCTTGTTGAGTGCCAATGAAGGATGCTTCTTCCCCTCCATGGATTCCCACTGGTCACACTATTACATTCTTATATTCTCCCTCTCCTCCTCTTTCTCATTAACATACAGTGAAAGCTACAGTTTAACATAAATAAATGATGCATTTCAATCCCACATCTTCCTGGTTCTTTCAAATTCAAGGTTCTGAAATTAAGACTACACTTGTTTCCACTTCAATCTTTCATTCCCTCCTCAAGGTAGTGATGACCCTACAAAGTCATCACTGTCTTCCCACCCCAGGTATCCAGTGCTCTTAAACTTCATCTTAGGTCTGAGCTCACAGAGGCATCTAACCCTGATGACCACTCTTTCCTGAGGCTCTCCTCCCCCTGGTTAGCCTTCATTCCTGGTCTTTCCTTCCTCACTCCAGTCACTACTTAAGTGCCCACCACTCCCTAGCACTTCATATTGGGATACAGATGTTCCATTTTTCTCTAGGTGGCCTTTGTTCTGCATGGTTTCAACACACATGGATACAGAGAAGGCTCCCACTTGACTGTCAGTTCTACCAGGGAAGAGGATATTATATTCTCCAGCTGTGACGTCAGCCTGGTTATTAGTAGATCCTAAATGTTTCTTTGCTTACACTGTGCCAGGCACTGTTCCAAATGCCTTTCATATTGACCTGTAGCCAAATGAATTTGCCTTCACTTAAGTGTTTCCTCAAACTCAGTAGAACAACTGAATTCATCTTTTCCACCATTTTCTCCTCCTCTTTCTTATTCTATCTCCAGCCACCCATTTCTCCCTCTCCCATCTGCCCTTGCCATTGTTGTCCAGGTCCCTTAAGACTAGACCTGACCATCTACTCATCAGCCTCCCCTTGCTCTGCCTCACCGTCTACTCAGTTTCCACACTGCTGCCTGGGATCTCTCCAGACCAAAAATGAGATTGTAGTCCTCTTCAGCCTAAAGAGACTCACCATGGCTTAAGAAGGAACGAACTCCAGAAGGCCCTTTGTGAGCTGGCTCCTGTTAACCTCTTTCAACTCATTTCTTCCTACTCCCTCAAAAGCATACCACCACAGCATTCCCTGAACGCCACTAACAGAGAATAAGCAAACCACGCCACCGATTCTTCTTTTCCATCCTGAAACTAAGCATCCTATGCCCTCTGCCTGGCTATTCCTTCCTCTAACCTCTCCCCCTCACTCAAGCCCTCAAAACACATAGTTTAGGGATCACTTCTTCTAGGAAACCCTCCCTGATGACCAGTGTGAACTTGCCATCCGTCTCCAGTTCCACAGCACTCTGGGTTTACCTCAATTTATTTTGGGGAATTGAGATTCCCACAGATGTTCAATAGCACTCCCATCACAACCGTATCTTTCCTAGGATTTGAGATCAGTGTCATTCATTACTTCCATCTGCCTAAAATGTCTACAAAATATTCAAATGCTTACATTCAAATACTCAACTGTCTGCCACGGTGGCTCACGCCTGTAATCCCAGGCCAAAGCAGGTGGATCACCTGAGATTAGGAGTTTGACACCAGCCTGACCAACTTGGTGAAACCCTGCCTCTACTAAAAATACAAAAAAATTAGCTGGGTGTGGTGGTGTGCGCTGCTCAGGAGGCTGAAGCAGGAAAATCGCTTGAACCTGGAAGGTGGAGGATGCAGTGAGCCAAGATTGCGCCACTGCACGCTAGCCTGGGCAATAAGAGGGAAAATCCGTCTCAAAAAACAACAACAACAACAAAAAACACTCAAATGTCTACAAAAATGTCTTATACACAATATAAAAAACTAGCATCTCTTTTCTTCCTTTGATCTTCACCCAAAACCTCAAAACATGTTTCAAACTCCAGTGTGCAAATTCTGGTTTTTATTTGCTGTACAAAAGGTACCCAGATCTATTTCTTTTGAGTGATGTATCTGCTTCCATTCAGTTCTGAGCAGCATCCTTATGCCTCCTGGCAATATCTCTCAGACTCTAACAGCAAAACTACAGCACTTACCTCATGTTAAAAATCTTACCAGGCATGGTAGCTCACACCTGTAATCCCAGCAGTTTAGGAGGCAGAGGCAGGTGGATCACTTGAGGCCAGGAGCTCGAGACCAGCCTGGCCACCATGGTGAAACCCTGTCTCTACTAAAAATACAAAAAGTAGCTGTGCATGGTGGCGCACACCTGTAATTCCAGCTACTTAGGAGGCTGAGGCTGGATAATCACTTGAACCCGAGAGGCAGAGGTTGCAGTGAGCCAATCATGCCACTGCACTCCAGCCTGGGCAACAGAGCCAGACTCTGTCTCAAACAAAAACAAACAAAAAAACTGAAGCTCTCCTTTGTTAAATAATATTTTAAAAACATACTGCAATCACGGTATGTTTTCTAAAAGAAACCGGATTACAGTTGTATTGAGTAATATATCTTGCAACTGTCCTGAAGGAAATGTGTTCTTCTATATTTCAACCCAGATGACAAACCACCGCCTCAAGGTTAACCAATGGAAAAAGTATTAAATATGCAGCAGTTTAAAAGGATTTTCCATGCTTCTGCAAGCAGTGGAACATATGCTAAAATTAATTAAGAGATCAACTGAGACCACGGCTGGTATCCACTTTACCCATGACCTTTTTCTAGGAACAAAAACAAAAACTTAAAACAAGAGCCTTAGACTTTTTTTTTTTTTGACAGAGTCCATGGCCCAGGCTGGAGTGCAGTGGCACAATTTCAGCTCACTGTAGCCTCTGTCTCCCTGGTTCAAGTGATTCTCATGCCTCAGCCTCTAAGCAACTGGGATTATAGGCACATGCTACCATGCCCGCTAATTTTTGTATTTTTTGTAGAGACGAGGCTTCACCATGTCAGAGAGGCTGGTCTCAAACTCCTAATGTCAAGTCATCTGCTCACCTCAGCGCCCCCAAGTGCTACGATTACAAACCAAGAGCCTTAGACTTTGAAAAAGAAAAATTTTAAGGCAAATTAAACATTTCCATCTTTAAAACTGGAAGACCACCACTTTATAAAACTGTTGTGAAATTAAATGGGAAAAGTATATAAAAATGCTTCCCAAAGTAAACGTCAGTAAACGTCAAACTATACTACAACATTTCATCTAACAGTGTGTAATTTTAAAAATCCCAGCACTTTGGGAGGCTGAGGTGGGCAAATCACAAGGTCAAGAGTTCAAGACCAGCCTGACCAATATAGTAAAACCCCATCGCTACTAAAAATACAAAAATTAGCTGGGCATGGTGGTGTACACCTGTACTCCCAGCTACTTGGGAGGCCGAGGCAGGAGAACTGCTTGAACCCAGGAGGTGGAGGCTGTGGTGAGCCAAGATCACACCACTGTACTCCAGCCTGGGCAACAGAGACTCCATCTCAAAAAAAAAAACACACACAAAAAACTTCTATCTTCCCAAAAAGATTTTAGTCAGTGCATAAATTTAGAGAACAAATGTAAAAAAATTCATACTAAAAAGTACTCTAGGTTTTCCATTGCGGTCCAGATGCTCAGCTTAACTCATCAACATCTCAGAATTGCAACTGCTCAGTAAATGATGGTACTGATTTAAATTTTTACAACAGATATAAACACTTGCTAAAGTTTTGGTCATTATTAACACACACATACACACACACACACACACACACACACACACACACACGAACAGAGAAACCCAAGATCAAAATGCAACAGGTTACCATAAAATGAAAATAAGTAGTTATAATTCACTCAGAAAGTGTTTTTGAGAATCTATATGCCACAGCTCTAGATAGATGTCGGTAGAAATATATTCTATGTAAGTTTTTAAAATTTAACCTGTTTGACAGCTCCATTTGAAATTTTGCCATATTGGTTTTCCTTCCTCAATAAATACCTCAAGTTCCAAATATCTGAAGTCTTTTTCTACACGACCAGCAAACAAAGAAAAACAAAAATACGAGGCAGGTGGATCACTTAAGGTCAGGAGTTTGAGACCAGCCTGGCTAACATGGTGAAAGCTGGTCTCTATTAAAAATACAAAAAATAGCTGGGTGTTATGGTGTGTGCTGTAGTCCCAGTTACTTGGGAGGCTGAGGAGGAGAATCACTTGAACTCAGAAGGCAGAGGTTGTAGTGAGCCAAGATCACGCCACCACTGCACTCCAGCCTGGATGACAGAGTAAGACACCATCTCAAAAAAAAAAAAAAAAAAAAAAATCAATAAATCAGCAGCATACTCACCTAAACATCATTAAATTGGTCAGCTCCACACTTTTTTTCTTTTCTTAAATACAGAGATGGGGGGTCTCACTAAGTTGCCCAGGCTGGTCTCAAAAATCCTGGGCTCAAGCAATCCTGCCTCAGTCTCCCAAAGTGCTGGGATTACAGGGAGAGCCACTATGCCCAGACTAATCCCACATTTCTTTGTTTTTTGGTTTTTTTTTTGAGACGGAGTTTCACTCTTGTTACCCAGGCTGGAGTGCAATGGCACGATTTTGGCTCACCGCAACCTCCGCCTCCTGAGTTCAAGCAATTCTCCTGCCTCAGCCTCCCGAGTAGCTGGGACTACAGGCATGCACCACCATGCCCAGCTAATTTTTCATATTTTTATTAGAGACGGGGTTTCATCATGTTGACCAGGATGGTCTCGATCTCTTGACCTCGTGATCCACCCGCCTTGGCCTCCCAAAGTGCTGGGATTATAGGCGTGAGCCAATGCGCCCAGCCAATTCCACACTTCTGAACATAGATTCAAACTCAGGCTATCTTGGCCTAGACAGTGTATATTTTGTTCATATGTATGTATATATATACACACACAAATACAAACACACACACAGAAACAGACACAAACATACACATAGTCATATAGTATACTGCCTTTTTTAAGGCAAAAACTATTTTTTAAGTGCTTGGCAAGCAACAAGGGCAAACAAAAGCAAAATCGGTTGACTCACATAGTCCCCAACAAATCAACTGGATGTTAGCTCTTTTATCAGACTAGTGATAATGGCCAAAACTGATAGAACTGCTGTTTAAAAAAGAAAAAGAAAAAAAGGCAGCAAGAAAGGGGGCCAGAAGAGCCCTGTAATGACAGCAGGACTCTTTCCGTAACCCACAGGTGTCACACCATCTTTTCCCAACCCACTCATGACCCACCCAGGCTTCTGTCCCCCTCATGTGAGTAAAAGCTAATGGGAGGCCAGGCAACTAAAGGGAAACCCTTCTCTTAACATCGGGGAAAAATGAGGTTACCTGCCATCAGGATTAAATGCTTTAAGCAAGAAACTACACTTGAGGTTGCCAAATGTGAATATAGAGATTCTGCTTGTAATTTGAGCATCTGTGGTAAATAAGGGTAATTTTATATAGATAAAAAGCCATGGTCAGGCCCAGTGGCTCACACCTGCGATCCCAGCACTCAGAGGCTGAGGCAGGTGGAACACCTGAGGTAGGGAGTTTGAGACCAGCCTGGCCCAAATGGAGAAACCCTGCGTCTACTAAAAATACAAAAATTAGCCAGGCATGATGGTGGGTACCTATAATCCCAACTACTCAGAAGCTGAGGCAGGAGAATCGCTTGAACCCAGGATGGGGAGGTTGCAATGTGCCAAGATTGAACCACTGCACTCCAGCCTGGGTGACAGAGCGAGACTCTGTCTCCCAAAAGCCATCTTCCAAATTGGTAAATAATCCCTGAGGAGGCCAGAAAAACAAGAAAATAGAGATAAAAGATTGGCCGATATGTTGAAAAATGGTGAAGCTGAGTGTATGGGGGTTACTGTATTATTTGCCTTTATTTTGTATGTTTGAAAGCTTCCATTAGTCAAAGGGGAAAAAAAAAGGAATCACTCCAAAGAAGCATAAGGGAGATGGGCCTTGGCTCAAATAAGCCAGCACTCAAGCCTACCCCAGCTTCAACCTCATTGTTCTTCCTAGAGGACAAAGGGTGATGGATGCCTTTTTAATTCTGAAACATGTGTACATAATACCTATTCAAACAAATTTTTCAAACTTTTGAAAAAGAATACCCTGTACTAGTGAGGACCTTAAACATTATTCTTAGCTGGTTTTCCAGCAATTCCGCTCTTGGGTCTATCTTAACATACGAACCGTGCCTGAAAGACACCAGATGCTCCTTGAGGTACAATTTGTTTATAGGGACGTGACCCCATCCTAAGTGGAGGAGCTTACTGAATGCCTACCGCTTTTGCACCATCGTAAAGTCGAAAAATCATCAGGTTAAGGCTGAGTGTGGTGGCTCACGTCTGCAGTCCCAGCACTTTGGGAGGCCAAGGAGAGCTAATCACTTGAGGCCAGGGGTTGGAGACCAGCCTGGCCAACATGGGGAAACCCATTTCTACTAAAAATACAAAAATTAGCTGGGTATGGTGGTATGCGCCTGTAATTTCAGCTACTTGGGAGGCTGAGGCAGGAGAATCACTGGAACTCAGGGGGCGGAGGTGATAGTGAGCTGAGAATGCATCACTGCACTCCAGCCTGGGCAAGAGAGCGAGACTGTCTCAAAAAAAAAAAAAAAAAAGAAAAATCGTTAGGTTCAACCATCTCAAATCAGGGACCACCTATACCCACATCAATATTATTTACAAATGTAAATCTGGAAACAGCCTAAATGCTAAGTAAAAAAATTAAATTATGACATATCCACAGGATTATTCAGCTACTGAAAATAACGACACAGTATCATTGAAATGACGTCACGTGAAAAAGGCAAGGTGCAAAAGAATATAAACTGTAGAAAAAGGCACAATGGAAACATCCCTGCATGTGAATTATGGTGATTGTTCTTGTCGTTTTCCCCCGAAATTTCTAGCATCCTTAAGGCCACCAACATTTCGGTCTTCAGTGGTCAATCCCACTGCTGACAGCCTTCCAAAGACCACAGACTCCCTTAAACGGGCATGGCATTCCAGAATCCAAGATGTTCTAGAATAGTGCTTCCCTACTCACTTGTCCCCACTAGCTTTCCTCGCCTTGGAATGCCCTTTTCTGTTGTTCCTATCATTCTTCTGTTCATTCTTCTTGCCTTTCTGAGTAGGGTCATTTTTTCAATCTAGCAGGAAAAATAACTTTCAGCCTTAACTTCTATGACACAGACACAAGACCCTATTAGGGTATGGTTTGAAAACAGTAACATCTATCCTCTATAGCAGGGGTCCCCAATGGGTCAGTGGCTTGTGAGGAACCCGGCTCCAGAGCAGGCCTGTCACTCCCCATTGCTAGAATTACCACCTGAGCTCCGCCTCCTGTCAAATCAGCGGAGGCATCAGATTCTGCAATTAGTGCCAACCTACCGTGAACTGCGCATGCGCGGGATCTAGGCTGCCCGCTCCTTATGAGAATCTAATGCCTGATGATATGTCACTGTCTCCCATCACCCCCAGATGGGACCATCTAGTTATGGGAAAACAAGCTCACGGCTCCCACTGATTCTACATGACAGTGACTTGTATAACTATTTTATTACATACTACAATGTAGCAATGACGAAGTGCACAATAAATGTAATGTGCTTGATTCGTCCCCAAACTATTCCCCCTCAACCCCCACCCAGTCCATGGAAAAACTGTCTTCCTTGAAACTGGTCGCTGGTGCCAAAAAAGCTGGGGACCACTGCTTCATAGCCTACTCAGGCCAGATAGGCCCTTACATTAAAACATACTGCCAATGGATATGGAGTCATCTGCACGGCTACTAACCATGCTGTACCTCCACTGCAAAGACAAGCATCTGCTTCATGTCTCATTGCTACAAAAGGAGTACTTACTGTATAGAAACAGTCCAAAATTCAAGCTGATTCCTACAATCTTTAAGAACCAGCACCGGAGGCAACTGTTTCCCAGATCTGGGTTTTTTAAATACGATAGCTTAAGTCATGAGTAATTCCTTTTAGACAGCTCAAGAAATGTAAATTATCTCTATGGCTTCAAAAAACCTGGCTTTTTAATGCCTTCCCCTTGCTCCCTTAGCCACTCCATACTTTCCTGCCCACGGCAGCTGCTCTTTATACTCAACTTGCAGCAGGTTGGGGGTGGATCAGCAACTCCTCTTCAGCTACTATCATTACATGTTCAGCTGGTCACTGCTATCACTGTCATACTCCCAGCTCGGAAACCCCTGCTCAGAGGAGAACTGGGTACTTGGGTTCCACTCAACAAGATGGGCTTTAGATCTCTCCAAAGACAGGTACCCTTCCAAAGGTTAAGAAGACCAAGAGTTTATCTGGAATAATTTTACTGTTTTAATGTTAAAAATCTATATATGTAAGAACACTCTCTTTCATATTTATTCACAACCAAAAAAAATTTTCTTGTTTTTGAGATGGAGTCTCGCATGTCACCCAGAGTGGAGTGCAGTGGTGCGATCTCAGCTCACTGCAACCTCTGCCTCCCGGGGTTCAAGTGATTCTCCTACCTCAGACTCTCAAGTAGCTGGGATTACAGGCATGCGACACCACACCCAGGTAATTTTTGTATCTTTAATAGAGATGGGGTTTCACCATATTGGCCAGGCTGGTCTTGAACTCCTGACCTCAAGTGATCCGCCTACCTCCGCCTCCCAAAGTGCTGGGATTACAGGCGTGAGTTACTACGCCTGGTCCACAACCAAAACTTATGCCATGTAGCACATATTAGTAGTATTTAACTCAGGCAAAAAAAAAAAAAAAAAAAATCTGTAGGACACACACTTAACAAGTGAAATGCAGGCAGCAATTTAGCTAAGACTTCGCCAGTTCCTTACACAAAAAGAAAAGACTCACGCACATAGTCTTTAAGATTTACAATTTTTATTTTTTTCTACAAAATCATGGCAGCAAACCAATTATTCATAACCATTTACCTTAAAACTAAAGCTTTCTTTGGGAAATTTTTTTCTTTTTTTTGAGATAGAGTCTTCCTCTGTCACCCAAGGCTGGAGTGCAGTGGCAGATCTCAGCTCCCTGCAAACCTCCACCTCCCGCGTCCAAGTGATTCTCCTGCCTCAGCCTCCCGAGTAGCTGGGATTACAGGCACGTGCCACCACACCCAGCTAATTTTTGGTATTTTTAGTAGAGATGGGTTTTCATGTTGGCCAGGGTGGTCTCGAACTCCTGACCTCAGGTGATCCATCTGCCTCAGCCTCCCAAAGTGCTGGGATTACAGGCACACGCCACCACAGCCCAGCTAATTTTTTTTTTAATTTTAGTAGAGACGAGTGTTCACCATGTTGGCCAGGCTGGTCTTGAACTCCTGACCTCATGATCTGCCCACCTCGGACTCCCAAAGTACTGGGATTATAGGCATGAGCCACCGCGCCCGGCCCAGGGAATTTTTAAAATCAGTTTTCATGTAACTAATTTTCTACCACTCAAATTCATAAATTCATTTAGCAAAATATCAACATTTTCAAAATTTCCACAAATGCCAATTTTAAGTAAAATAATATGGTTCGGTAGTTAATCAAAATGATAGCTGACACCTAAAATGGAATTTGGGGAAGGAAACAGAAAAATAATTCTGAGAGGAGAGGCCGGCTGTAAGGCAGCTGGTACTGGTAGCCTTTATAGAAAGGCAACATTTAGCCGACTCATAATTATAGACTGGGCTGGGTGTGGTGGCTCACACCTGTAATCCCAGCACTTTGGGAGGCCAAGACAGGCAGACTGCTTGAGTCCAGGAGCTCGAGACCAGGCTGGACAACATGGTAACACCCTGTGTCTACAAAAAAAATACAAAAAATTAGCCAGGTGTGGTGGCATGCACCTGTAGTCCCAGCTACTTGGGTGGCTGAGGCTGGAGGTGAGGTCGAGGCAGTGACCCATGCTCCAGCCTGGGTGACACAGTGAGACCCTGTCTCAAAAACAAAAAAAACAAAACAAACAAACAAAAAAACCACAAATAAATCAAGCAACCAAAGGCACACATAATTATAGACTGGAATTATCTGGTAAAACACTAAGTAGCTTTAAAAAGGCAAAGAAAAAATAATGTTTTATATCACTTAAAAGTGGTATTTCTGTTTGACCCCATCTCTACTAAATGTACAAAAATCAGCCACAAGTGGTGGCAGGTGCCTGTAATCCCAGCTACTCAGGAGGCTGAGGCAGGAGAATCACTTGAACCCGGGAGGCGGAGGTTGCAGTGAGCCAAGATTGATCATGCACTGCAGCCTGGGCGACAGAGACTCCATCTCAAAAAAAAAAAAAAGTTAGGACTGGTGATATTGGGAGTGAGCAAAGATGGGAAAAGTAACTGTAATTCACTCCCATTCAGCTCCTGACAGCCAGAATGTACTGAATGTCTTATGCTGGCATCCCATCAGTTGAGAGCCTCATGCTCCAACAGCCCCAGTCTCAGCCCTGCATCGTACTTGTTAGGAAACTACCACCACACAGGGTGCAAATCCCTTATAATAAAGCTAGCTGTGGGGCTGAAAATGAGTCCCAGGAACACTAGCAAAATTTCCATAATCTCCAAAGAGTTAATGGTTTGCTCAGATTTCAAGTAAATCGCTCTTATTTATTTGGGTGAACATTACACAGCATTTAAGTTCCGTAACTTTTTAAGTGGAAATACACCACAAACTTAGTTCAAGCTAATTCCCTTTTTTTCAGTTCAGACGCTTGAAAACGAAGACAAAGAGATAGACAATTATCACTGGCTGTGAGCTGTTGTGGGCACTCCATTATCGACACATTCCTGAATCGGTAAATGGCATGCTGAATTCCAGCCGGCTGTACTCCAGACCGGCATCACTTTTTAAAAATAACCACTTTCTTATTTCTTGAACACAGGTGATGGCAACACAGCACTGTGAATGTACCCAATGCCACTTGACTGCACACTTGACATTTTACGTGACCATGTTCAAGTTATGTTATGCGACTTTTACCTCGATGAAAACACAATCGTTTTCTCCACTCTTTTCAATAATCTAGAGATTGGCTTAATAAATAAGGCTTTCCTGAGTACAAGAGATGAAATCCTAACCAAGGTTTGCAGTTAATCCAAGACTGCAGTGAGGATGAACATTTACCGCCATGTTGTATCTCAGTAGAATTCAAAAGACACATAGAAGATTTCCAAAATTATCAGAAAAAGCACTTAACATCCGCTTCAGTTACTGTGAAGGCTAGCACATGAAAAGCAAGCTGTATGATGTGTATTCTTCCCAACCCCAAGAAGAGAACAATTCAAGCCACATGACTTAGAATAATGGTTGGCAGAACTCCACCTCTGAAGAGTCTACAGAGGTTCCATTACTCCATTAGTGATAATGGCTATTGATCTAGCCTCCTGGAAGAGCTAGAGGGAAAAATGGAATGCTTAAGATAGTAAGAATTATTTAAGTCCATTGATCCCACTTGGAAAGATTTAGAAAAACTGCGATAGCCTTTTGCCATCTTTGCCCTCCCACCCCTCGCTGAGTTAAACTGCTTAACCCAGTAACTTCAACAAAATTAGTAGCCCTGAACCTTCCCCCACCCCCAGGCAAGTACCAGTAGCCTACTTAAAATATTAACTTCTCAAGAGACTATTAAAAGCCAAAGGACAAGACAGTATTGTCTAACATCTAACATGTAGGAACCAGCTAGATGTTCACTCTCCTTCAATACAAGACTAAACATCTCTTAAAAGGCCTAACGTTCCTATTTCCTTCCTTTCAAAATACTGCACAATAGAGTATTTCTGTCCTGGTTACCCACGTAGAACTATCATTCTGCACAGATCCCAACAGTCTTAGTACTAGGATAATTTCATTAAATGCAAATACATTTTAATCCTTCTATCAACAGAATGATTTTTGGCCTTAAAGGAGAGCTCACTTGAATGGTAAGACTGGGTTCTTTCTCTGCAGTTTCCAAAATTCTCCATGATGACTTTTATAAACAGGAAGAAAATGTCTTAGGTAGTTGCCATTTTGGAACACCTACTACATTTCTTATCGAATCCGCACAACTTTTTGAAGTATTGTCCCATTTTACAGATGAGGAAAATGAGGCACAGAGACTATTTCCTTAAAGTCACAGGAAGCAGATTTGAAAAAAGGTTTTTATTTTACAGACTGTTCTTTCCTGTATACTGGAAAGGAGCAGAAGCACAAATCTAGAAAAAAACAAACCTCCCAAACCTTGACTTAAAAGGCTTTGTAACAGGTTCTCATTCCCTAATAGTAACTGAAAATGACTCAGTAGGAAGTCATTTTTTCAAGGCTTTTATTAAAATCTGCCAAATTATCTGCAAAAACACTCGAAGGAATCATCCCATCTCTGCACTGTTATCATAAAATATATTCTAGCTTAAAATTTCTACTTTTATTCTATCACTGCCCAGTATTCTAAATTAGTGAGATGAATGTTTAAAATTATAAAAAAGCATCTTATAAACTTTTGTGAGAAAGCCAGCAATAGGGGGAACAAGGCCTAGCTAGAGGTCACAGATCTGCATGTCTAAGGGTAAATGAAATCCTTATTTTTTGGACTAATTCTTATCTGGTGGAATATGAAGTGCTCGATTCCACCTGGCTTATCGGCTAATTTCTGCATTACCTTGGACAAATGCCATTTGCACACTCCCTACCAGCCCTTAGGTGCATTGCAGCCTCTGTGTCATTGTGTGTGACATCACTTGGTTGCTATGGATATAGGTGCGAGGTCACTCGCTTTCCTGTGGAACTAGAAATATGGAAAAATTAGAAGAGTCTAAATAACACAAACTGAAGATATTTCCAATACTGATACCTATTAGCAGTGCAACTTACATCATTTGAGCAGTAAAACCTTAGAAGACAGAGACTGTGACCACAGCAGTATCCCCAATTTCAGAACCAATTCTCTTATTTAATAAAATAACAACCTTTCTTTGTGAATATGGCTGGTTTAAATATAAAGGTATCAGCATTGTCCTCTTTTGAGAACCGGTTAAGTTATTCAAGAATTGACCTGTAATATCAATAATGCTTCATTTAAAAGCTGTAACACGCAAGGTACATACACTTCAGCATCCACTTCACAATGGAGATGAATTTGAAAACCTTTGTTACATAAGGCAGGAAGTTAAATATTAAGATAGTGGGGCCCAGAAATCATTAATTATATTAATTTTCAACCTTTCATTTCCTAATGTTCAATACTTCCCCCTCCTCTAATATCAAACTGGTTGACAGCCCATTAGATAAATGTGATGTTACTGACAAAATGGTGCAATACAGGAAGGAATCTGCAATCCAGACAAAATGCGACAACTGGAGATCAGTATTCTCTTTTCATCAGCATGAAGATGTACTCGCTTAAAAAAAAAAAGCCTCAGATGCATCTAACAACAAAAAATTTTTTAAAAGACTTTTTCCCCTTTAAAATAACTCCTCCCAGCCTCCACCCAGTCTAGGCTCTCTGCAATATGACAAATGCAGAATCTTCTGGAATGACTTGATACTGCCTCTCACCACCGCTTTGTTTGCACTATCAGATCAGACAGAATATTTTTCCCCCAACTTATAGGAATTTCAACAGACGCGTGCCTGTATGCAAAAAAGAAACGGCATATGTCACAGATCGAACCAGTCAGCTACATTCACCACCTTTTATTTTACAGGCAATACCCACCCTTTTCGATACAAAAACATTAGGGGTAAGATGGAGATGACATGTTGAGAACGATCAATGAAAATGCTAGCGAGACAAACGTTCCCCCTTCCTAAAAGCCGGAGGACTTGCTTTGGGGGAATGGAGAAAGAGGAGCCTTTTGTTAAGAAAAACGTGAGCAAGGTGGTTTCGATTTTGCACCACAGGGCTCAGGTTTTCAAGAGACCCCCCCCTTACACGATGTTCCTGGGAAGGTTCTCAGGAATCTGTCGGGAGAGACGGTGGGGAAGATTTTGAGGGGGCTCGGGAGGCGGAAAACCGGGAGACCTGCTGAGTGAATGGAAAGGCGCCGCCCAGACACCAGGGAGAGAAAGAGGAACCGCATCCATGCGGTCCCCCGCCCCCACGCCCAGGCTGGGAGGAGGGGGGAAGTGGGGCACAAAGGATGCGCACGGCTCCCCGCTAGGGTCCCCTGCACCCCCAGAGCCGCGGGGGCCGGAGACCCCGCTCCCAAGTCCAGCCCCGCGGGACCCCGCCCCGGCCCGCGCCCGCGCAGGGCCTGAGAGGCAGCGCCGCGGGGCCCCGGGGACGCCAGCAGAGGCCGCGTCACAGCCCGGGTTCCCGTCGCCTCTCGGGACCCTCCCCAGGGCCCCTCAGTGAGCGAAACGGGGCAGTCACCCCGCCATCGCGACAAGGCGATGAAGCCCCGGGCCTTCCACGCCGAGGACCGCGTCTCCAGAGGAGCAGAGAGTGGCGGGGGAGGGGAGGAGACACTCACGTTCTTCATGGCCGCGGCCATGTCGTCGTAGCGCTCCGCCTGCTCGGCGAGCCGGGCTTTCTGCACCAGTTGCTCGCGGTCCACCATCTTCGCGGAGCGGGGTCGGGCCGGAGAAAAAGAAGGACACTGGGGCGGCCTGAAGGGCTTGGAGGGTAAGGCTGGAGCCCAAGTGGCGGAGGGGACCGATCCACGGAGCGAGCTGCTGAGGCGGCGGCTGCGCGGAGGAAGCGACTAGAGCTGCGACCGCGGAACCAGGCGCGAGGCGGCTGCGGCTGCTGTGCGTGCCACAGACGGACAACCCCCTAAGGCCCCGCCCACGTTGCGTGACGCAGGCAGTCCCCGCCCTCCCACAAGCCCCGCCCAGGCCCCGCCCGGGCCGGGCCGCAGTTGGGGCTCCCCGCTCCCCACCTCGGCTCACTGCGCATCTTTCGGGCACCCTGTCCTTTCCCACTGAGCCCCCATGCTTTCCTTTATTCCCTTCACTCCTCAGTTCCCTCGCCCCAGCTTCTCCAGACGCCCCCTTATCCCTCCTCCTTGAGCCCTCAGCCACTCCAGGCCTCCGACGCGTGGGTCTCTGGGAGTTGTAGTTCAACCTGCCATGGGCTGAGGCGTTGGGGAGACCAAGGACAAAGGGGCGGTCAAGACTACAACTCCCAGCAGACGTAGCGCGCAGGCACAGGCGGACGGGCGGGGGGGTGGGATTGGTTCGAATCCCGACGCCGCTGGGGACCCCTGGCGGGGATCAGGGCTGCATCTGTCTCTGCAAGTGCTGATTCACCGCCCCGCCCCAAATTCTACGGGAAATTACGAGAGGAGGGGGCAGGGGCCTCAGTCCTAGACCCTGTTTCCGAGATTACGTAGTAGACCGTGGTGTGGGAAGGACAGGAGGCGCGTCCCTTGTGGATCCAGACTCAGTGTGGTGCCTGCCCGCGGGATGGCTGAATTAAGGAGCCAGACCCTGGGGACTGTCACCTCCTCCCCCAACGAGCTTCCGCTAACCCCCCCACCCCACCTTGAGGTTCTTGGGCCTGACTAAGTGAAAACAAATACCGGCTGGCCACACTGGTTGTTTTCCAGAAAGGATGCAGCTGTCTGCTGGCTGACCCTGGAGAACCCCTTCTTCCTCTCTAGGGTGGAGTACTAAAGATTCAGTTCAGCTACCAGGAGCCTACTCCACGCCTAACTGGGCTGTGTGTAGGGCTTGGTTGTCCAGCCTTCTCTCCCCTCCTAAGACATACATACATGCTGACGTCACGCTGATATATTCTCGTTCATATGCTTCCCTTTCTTAATATTCCACATAGCTTGCAGGTACCATAATTTTTTTTGCTTTGTTTTGGTTTTTGTACAGACAGGGGTCTAGCTTTGTTGCCCAGGCTGGTCTTGAACTCCTGGGCTCAAGCGATCCTCCTGCCTCAGCCTCCCAAAGTGCTGGGATTACAGACATGAGCGACTATGCCTGCAGGCCCCATAGTTTTGACTGCACATTTTATTTACTTTATTCAACAATTATCTGTGAGAAGCTACTGTGTTCCAAGCCCTATTCTAAGCCACGAGGTACAGCAGTGAGCAAAACAGACAAAAATCCCTGCCCAAGAAGATATGTAGAGTATGCTAGAAGTCAGTAAGAAGTAAGCTTTGGCCAGGCACGGTGGCTCACGCCTGTAATCCCAGTACTTTGGGAGGCTGAAGCGGGTGGATCACCTGAGGTCAGGAGTTCAAGGCCAGTCTGGCCAACACAGTCAAACCCTGTCTCTACTAAAAATTCAGAAATTAACCGGGCATGGTGGCAGGTGCCTATAATCCCAGCTACTTGGGAGGCTGAGGCAGGAGAGGTTGCAGTGAGCCAAGATCGCATGGCTGCACAATCTTGGATAGAGCGAGACTCCATCTAAAAAAAAAAAGAAGCGACTTCTCATCTAAACCATAAAGCAATGGTTGCAAAGACAGCAGAAAACTTTCGTTCTCTGAGCACTAGAGAGAAAAGATTTAGTTATAAGGGTTCCCACTTTCACAGAATTATTCCAGGGTTTATGTGTCAGGGTGGTGACTTCCCACACCGTAATCGCACTGGTGACGAGTCCATCTACGGTGAGAAATTCGATGACCAGACCTCATCCTGAAGCATACAGGTCCTGGCATCTTGCCCATGGCAGATGCTGGACCCAACACAAACGCTTTCCAGTTTTTCATCTGCACTGCCCATACTGAGAGGTTAGATGGCAAGCATGGTGGTCTTCGGCAAGGTGAAAGAAAGCATGAATACTGTGGAGACCATGGAGCACTTTGGGTCCAGGAATGGCAAGACCAGCAATGGCCAGGCACAGTGTCTCATGCCTATAATCCTAGCACTTTGGGAGGCCGTGGCAGGCAGATCACTTGAGGTCAGGAGTTTGAGACCAGCCTGGCCAACATGGTGAAAACCCAGCTCTGCTAAAAATACAAAAGTTAGCCGAGCATAGTTATGGATGCCTGTAGTCCCAGCTACTCGGGAGGCTGAAGCAGGAGAATCACTGGAACTGGAGAGGCAGAGGTTGCGGTGAGCCAAGATTGCACCATTGCACTCCAGCCTGGGCAACAAGAGCGAAACTCCATTTCAAAGAAGCAACAACGAAAAACAAGGTCACCTATTCAGGAATGTTAGGGTGAAGGGATTTAAAAAAAGAAGAAGAAGATCACCATTGCTGACTGTGAACAACTCTAATAAATTTGACTTGCGTTTTATCTTAACCACCAGACCATTCCCTCTGTAGCTCAGGAGAGCACCTATCCACCTTATTTGCTCCCATATCCTACAATATTTGTGCTCTTGCTACAGCACCCTTTGCGTTCCGTGTTTCTCTTATTCCCTTCCATGTCTGGCTAGATTGCAGGATGAAGTTTGTGATTATGAAATAAAACTAAATAACAACAAAAAAAATCAGTAAGAAGTGAAAGATAAAATAAGAAACGTGAAGAGTGCATGAGACTCTGGAATGAAAGAGATTCCGTGGGGGAATATTGCCGGCTCTATGCCAGATGCTGGAGGACCCCTGTCCTCAAAGAATTCAGAGTGTGTTAAGCATTGTAAATATTTTGTTTAAAAAATAACTTCTCCCAGGCTGCAAAGGAAGAGGTTCTGAAAAGCTTCTCTAGGGAGTTTGGTAACATTTCCAACCCAGCATTTTTTTGAGACGGAGTCTCTGTCTGTCACCCAGGCTGCTGTGCAGTGGCGTGATCTTGGCTCACTGCAACCTCTGCCTCCTGGGTTCAACTGATTCTTCTGCCTCAGCCTCCCAAGTAGCTGGGATTAACCACGCCCAGCTACTTTTTGTATTTTCAGTAGAGATGGGGTTTCACCATGTTCTAGTGAGGCTGGTCAGGCTGGTCTTGAACTCCTGACCTCACGTGATTCACCCACCTTGGCCTCCCAAAGTGCTGGGATTACAGGCGTGAGCCATGCACCCAGCCCAACCCAGCCTTTAAAGGACTGTAGGATTTGAGAGCAAGCAGAGGTACAGTTAGCAAGACTCAAAGGCAAGTTCCTCCCTGATTTATTGATTTATGTACTTATTTTTGTGAGATGGGGATCTCACTATGTTGCCCAGGGTGGAGTGCAGTGGCACAATCATAGCTCACTGCAGCCTCCAATTCCTGGGCTCAAGTGATCCTCCCACCTCAGCCTCCTGAGTAGCTGGGACTACAGGCATACACCCCCACACCCAGAAATATTTATTGACAGGCAAAGAATCTGAGGTATTTGGTGTCTGGTTGATGGGTAAGGGGCTGGGGATAGAGTCATGGGCCAGAACGGCACTGAATGGCAGCCCCAGGAGTTAAATTTTTATTCTGAAATTAATTGGAGGCCTGTGAGAGATTTTAACAATGGCAGAAAATGATCAGAGTTGGGTTTTGTCTTCTTCATCATTACAATTGGCTGCTCAGCACTCAGCACAGTACCTGGCACATGGTAAGTACATAGAGAGAGCATAGGAAATAAATAAATGAACGTGGCTGGGTGCGGTGGCTCATGCCTGTAGTCCACACTTCAGGAAAATGAGATGAGTGGATCACCTGAGGTCAGGAGTTTGAGACCAACCTGGCCAACATGATGAAACCCCGTCTCTACTAAAAATACAAAAATTAGCCAGGCATGGTGGTGGTGGTGCATGCCTGTAGTCCCAGCTACTAGGGAGGCTAAGGCAGGAGAATTGCTCGAACCCAGGAGGTTGAGGCTACAGTGAGCCAAGATCGCACCACTGCACTCCAGCCTGGGCAACAGAGCCAGACTGCATCTCAAAAAAGAAAAAAAAAAAAGAAGAAGAAGAAAAAGAAATGAATGTGGCTATAGGCCCAGCTAGTCAGGAGGCCAAGGCAGGAGGATTACTTGAGGCCAAGAGTTCAAGACCAACCTGGGCAACATAGCAAGACCTCATTTCTTAAAAAAAAAAAAAAAAAAAAAAAAAATTAAAAATTAGCTGGGTGTGGTGATCCCAGCTATTTGGGGGGCCGAGGCTTGAGCCCAGGAGTTGGAGGCTGCAGTGAGCAGTGATTACACCACTGCACTCCAGCCTGGGAGACAGAGCAAGACCCTGTCTCTGAAGAAAAAGAGAGAAAGAAAGAAATTAATGAGGGAAGAAAGGAGTGCGCTTTAGGGAGACTGCTGGCAGGAGGTGGAGGAGATGGACTGAGTGGGGAGAGAGTCTAGAAATAGTTTTCTCCCGCTCCTCCAACAGAAGATCTGGCCCGGACCCTCTTCTCTTACCACACCACCCAGCAAAATGTGAGCCTGCTGCTGAATAAACCCTCCCACTTCCTTCTGTCTCTTGTGTGAGTGTTCGCCAAATCATTCCTCTTCCTTTCTCTTCCTCCCTGCAGGACCGGCCTGCACCTCCTCTGGCCTGGGCATCATTAGTCCATGGGAGTGAGCCCTGACCACCAATCTGGGTTATCCACATGTGGCTTAAACGTGTCCATGATTCAGGACCAAATGTTAAATCTCAGGAACTTCCTGGTCCATTTCAGTCTACCTCTCTGACCTCTCCACCTCAGTTCCTTCCCCCAACAGTCTAATGTACAAAGAAAAAAAAGAAAAAAATCAGCTCAGGCCAAATCTGTTTGAGAAAAAGTAAAATAAAGCAGATGCAAAGAAAAGGGTGTTTCGCAGCCAAACAGGAATGATATCCGCAGCCTCCACACGGAGCCTCCCCTCCAACCATGCAGGGGAGAGTGGGCCCTGCCTTCCTTTCCCTTTTGATTTTGCAAGGCTCTCAGCTTCCAGCTGCAGCTGCCCACAGGTCCTGGCTGTTTAGAGGGCGGCTTCAGAGGCTTGATGACATCACAAAGAGCAAATGGCTTCAGATCCTGGCTTCCTCCTCCACTGCCTGGTAGTGCAGAAAGAAACCTGAAGCAGGGATGTTAAGAGCTAGCATTTGGGCTTCTGCCTGGCCCCCAGCTCTGTGTGCAGGACCTGTCCCCTCTCTGGGTCTAATTTCCCCACCTTGAAAACCAGAAATTAAACTAAAAGAGCACTAAGTTTAAGCACCCAGCTGTGATGAGTCATAGTTCTAGATTCAGCATGTTCTTCTTCTGAAATGGAAGCTACTGGCATTTTTTTTTTTTCTTTTCCTGAGATGGAGTTTCTCTCTGCCGCCCAGGCTGGAGTGCAGTGGTGCAATCTCGGCTCACTACAACCTCCGCCTTCCAGGTTCAAGTGATTCTTGTGCCTGAGCCTCCTGAGTAGCTGGGATTGCAAGTGTGTGCCACCACGCCCAGCTATTTTTTTTTTTTTTTTGGTGGAGTCTTGCTTTGTCACCTAGGCTTGAGTGCAGTGACATGATCCTGGTTCACTGCAACCTCCGCCTCCTGGGTTCAAGCGATTCTTCTGCCTCAGCTTCCCAAGTAGCTGGGATTACAGATGCCTGCCACCACACTTGGCTAATTTTTGTATTTCTAGTACAGACAGGTTTTCACCGTGTTGGCCAGGATGGCCTCAAACTCCTGACCCCAGGTGATCCACCTGCCTTGGCCTTTCAAAGTGCTGAGATTACAAGCGTGAGCCACCACACCCGGCCTCATCCCTGTTTTATAAGACAAGGAAGTAGAGACACAGAGAGGCTGTTTGATCAGCCAAAAGTCACACAGTTTCTGTGTCTCAGCTAACAGAGCCTGAATTCAAACACAGGCAGACCTCCTAGACTCTTAGCAGCAAAGGCACCATTTCCTGTCCAGGTTCTACCCTCCTTGGCATCTGCTCAGGAAAGGAGTGAACGACCTGTCAGAAGGGCACCCTCCATCCCCTTCTCCAGCACTGGAGGACATGACCTTTTAAATGCATCCTCTCCGGCTGGATTGGTAGACATACAGGCCAGCCAGGGACATGATTGTCCTGCCGTTTCTGTGTAGTCATAAATCACGCAGCCCCATCCCCTAGCTTCTGGCTTCCTCTTGCGGCTGGAAAGCTCTCTGATTAGTGCAGAGGCAGCAGCAGCAGCATCTTCTGAGGCCAAGCAGCAATGCTCCCCGCCCTGTCCTCTGGGAACACTTCCCCGTCACTGCCTTAGCAGGCTGGCCTGCAGCAGGAGCAAAGAATGACAAGGAAATCTCTGCAGCCTGCTTCTTTTCCCGAGGATCTCCAGCCAGTGGAGGAGGCATGAGCCCAGGAGGCAGAACCCACATCTTGAAGCCCTGACTTTGCCATTAATCTTGCTGGGTGACCTTGGGCAAATCACTTTGCCTCTCTGGGTCTCAGATTGTACATCTATAAAAAAGAGGAACTGGGTGGATGCTTCTTAAGATCTTCTAGTTTATAGCAACAGCTTTTCAACTAACATCCCTGTCTCAGCCTCTTTCCATCCTCCCCAGTGAAAGGTCCAATATATCTTTGTTTCCTTTTGAGATAGGGTCACGCTCTATTGCCCAGGCTGGAGTGCAGTGGTGCAATCGTAGCTCACTGCACGACCTCCTAGGCTCAGGTGATCCTCCTGCCTTAGCCTTCAGAGTAGCTGGGAATACAGGTTCACACCACCATGCCCGGTAGAAAAAATGTTTCTCCTTTTTTTTTTATTTTTGTAGAGATAGGTGAGATAGGTCTATGCTTTGTTGTCCAAGTAGTCCCAAATTCCTGGGCTCAAGCAATCCTCCTGCCTTGACCTCCCAAAGTGCTGGAATTGTAGGTATGAATCACCACACCTGGCCAGTCTGGGCTTTTTTTTTTTTTTTAAACAGAGTTTTGCTCTTTTTGCCCAGGCTAGAGTGCAATGGCACAATCCCGGCTCACCGAAACCTCTGCCTCCTGGGTTCAAGCGATTCTCCTGCCTCAGCCTCTCAAGTAGTTGGGATTACAGGCATGCGCCACCACACCTGGCTAACTTTTTGTATTTTTGGTAGAGACGGGGTTTCACCGTCTTGGCCAGGCTAGTCTCGAACTCCTGACCTTGTGATCTACCTGCCTAGGCCTCCCAAAGAGTTGAGATTGCAGGCGTGAGGTGTGAGCCACCGCACCTGGCTTTTTTTTTTTTTTTTTTTTGAGACAGAGTCACTCTCTTTGCCTAGTCTGGAGTTCAATGATATGATCCTGGTTCACCACAACCTCCACCTCCTGGATTCAAGCAAATTCTCCTGCCTCAGCCTCCCAGGTGGCTGGGATTACAGGTATGTGCCACCACGCCCGGCTAATTTTGTAATTTTAGTAGAGATGGGGGTTCTCCATGTTTGTCAGGCTGGTCTCGAACTCCTGACCTCAGGTGATCCACCCACCTCAGTCTCCCAAAGTGTTGGGATTACAGGCGTGAGCCGCTGCGCCCAGCCTCAGTCTGGGCTTTTTCAAAAGCTGTTCCTTGTGCTGGAAACTCCTTCTATGCCCACCCCCATTAGACCCATACCTCCTCATCTTTCAGACTCAGACACTGTGAGTTGAACTAACCTTTCTCTCCTCGGTCCCCATGGGCTCTCCTGTCATGTTCTCTAGAGAAGGGCCCAGACCAGCATATTACATTGAGATGTGTATGATTCTGTCTTCCGTGGGGTCATATTCCTTGAAGACATGGACTCAGTCTGAGCCATCTCTGATCTCCAAGCCTAGCATGGAGCCAGGTGTTCAGCAAAGTTGTGTTCAATGAAAGAGACTCTCTGCTCTAAGAAGGGAATCAGGCCAGGCACAGCACGGTGGCTTACACCTGTAACTGCAGCACTTTGGGAGGCTGAGGTGGGGGGATCACGTGACCCCAGGAGTTGGAGGCTTCATTGAGCTATGATGGTGCCACTCCACTCCAGCCTGGGCAACAGAGTGAGACGCTGTCTCAAAAAATTAAAAAGAAAAAACAAAAAACAATTTTTTAAAAGGAGGACAGGTGTGGTGGCTCATGCCTGTAATCCCAGCACTTTGGGAGGCCGAGGGAGGTGAATCACTTGAAGCCAGGAGATCAAGATCAGCCTAGCCAACATGATGAAACCCCATTTCTACTAAAAATACAAAAATTAGCCAGGCGTGGTTGTGCACGTCTGTAAACCAGCTACCTGGGGAAGCTGAGGCGGGAGAATCACTAGAACTCAGGAGGCAAATGTTGCATTGAGCTGAGATCATGCCACTGCATTCCTGCCTGGATGACAGCAAAACTCCATCTCAAAAAAAAAAAAATTACCTCGACAAGGGATTGTGTGTCACAAAAAAAATGGGCCACTGTCTCAAAGAGACAAGCCACGTATTCTCAAGAAGGAGAAGAGCCTGGGCGGCAATCTTCTCCCAAAACTCAGCTGTGTGAACTTAGGCCAAGTACCTTACCAATCTAGAGCTTGGGTTTCCCCTCTGAATCTTAAAGAGAAATCTGTACCATGGCCTTTGAATGGAACTGTGAAATGGACAGCAGTATTCTTCTACTTGGTAGAAGAGTCTGGAATGTTTTGGTACTTGGAATACTAACAGAGGACAAATAACTCATGGGGTACTCACAGTGACGGGGATGGTGGCAACCTGTGGTTTTTCGTGTGTGTGTGTGTGTGTGTGTGTGTGTGTGTGTGTGTGTATTGAGACAGGGTCTCCCTTTGTCACTCAGGCTAGAGTGCTGTGGTACGAACACGGCTCACTGCAGCCCTTGACCTCCCAGACACAAGAGAGTCTCACACCTCGGCCTCCCAAGTAGCTGGGACTACAGGTGTGCACCACCACTCCCAACTAATATTTTGATTTTATTTATTTATTTATTTTACAGACAGTGTCGTGCTGTTTTGCCCAGGCTGGTTTTAAACTCCTGGCCCCAAGCGATCCTTCCACCTCGGCCTCCCAGAGTACCAGGATTACAGGTGTAAGCCACCACTGATGGCTGTTTTTGTGTTTTTAGAGGACTCCAAGTGTCAGAGAGCCCATCAATTTCAGCTCAGTTCAAGGAAGCGATTTATTCATAAACTGGAGCTGTCCAGCGATGGCAGGGGATTTGGGGCAGAGACCACCACTCATGGGTGATGCTGAGCAGTGGTCTTCAGCTTAGCTGTGCATCACACCCCCCCAACACTTTGAGGAAGCTGATCTAGAATAGAGTCCCAGACCCTAGACATAGTGGGTCAGAGTCTCCAGTGCTGAGAGGTCTGAGGATCTGTATGTTTTCAAATCCCTCTGGAGGGTTTGTGCACCACCAGTGGTCGGCAGAAGTCACCTCAAAGAGCCCTGTCAACTCTGAAGGAGGCCAGCCTGGATTGCCTGAAAAGGAGAGAAAACAGCCAGGAGGGGTCCCGCCAGCCGGCTGGGAGGGGTGCAGGAGCTGGCAGTTTCTGGTGTTGGCCGTTCTGCAGAGTCAGCCCAGCGCTAATGCTTCCAGAGTGCAAATCCCACTTGGTCATGTAATAGGAACGCTAGTGCTGACGCAGCAAGCAGACAGGAGCCCAGGCTGCACCGGGGCAGGAGGTAGGCACAGACATTCAGCCCCAAATCCTTGCCCTGAGCCTGGGGACAGACAGGGGCAAAAGGCACCATCTCCACCCCCAGCTTCCAGCAGAGTCAAGATGACTCAGAGGCGTGGACCCTGCAGTGCTTTCTAGGTTTCAGAGTCAGCCGAGTGCCCGTCTTGTCTTCCTGGAGTTTGGGATTGCTAAATTGGAAAGGACTGCAGAGAAACTCTAGTTTGTCCAGGGTGGAAATCCCTTAAGCAGCACCCCACCTCCTTCTTCTCAGCCCTTCCCAGCACACCTCCAGCCACAGGCAATTCACCATCTCCTGAGGTCCCCTTTCCACTGCAGGAGGGACAGCTGTCACATTCCCAGAACCTTCTGTCTGTGCTTTATTTATTTATTTATTTATTTATTTATTTTTTGAGATGGTGTCTTGCTCTGTTGCCCAGGCTGGAGTGCAGTGACAAGATCTCGGCTCACTGCAACCTCTGCCTCCTGGGTTCAAGCGATTCTCCTGCCTCAGCCTCCTGAGAAGCTGGGATTACAGGTATCCACCACCGTGCCCGGCTAATTTTTTGTATCTTTAGTAGAGATGGGGTTTCATCATGTTGGCCAGGCTGGTCTCGAACTCCTGACCTCGTGATCCACCCATCTTGGCCTCCCAAAGTGCAGGGATTACAGGTGTGAGCCACCACGCACAGCCCGTGCTTTCTTATTCTACCCTCTGGGGTGAAAAGAAAAAGGATAAACCAGATGCAGTGGCTCACACATGTAATCCCAGCACTTTGGGAGGCCAAGGCGGGTGGATTGCTTGAGCTCAGGAGTTCGAGACCAGACTGGGAAGCATGGTGAAACTCCATCTGTACCAAAAATACAAAAACTTAGCTGGATGTGAGATGGCGCATGACTGTGGTCTCAGCTACTCTGGAGGCTGGGGTAGGAGAATGGCCTGAGCCTGGGAGGCAGAGGTTGCAGTGAGCTGAGATTGCGCCACTGCACTTTAGCCTGGGTGACATAACAAGACTGCACCTAAAAAAAAAAAAAATGAAAAAGGATAATTCTCCTTCTCCCCAACAGCTTTTTTAAATTAAAAAAAAATTATTTTTAACTTTTAGTAGAGACAAGATCTGACTATGTCACCCAGGCTGAAGTGCAGTGGTGAGATCATAGCTCACTGTAGCCTCCAACTCCTGGGCTCAAGTGATCCTCCCACCTCAGCCTCCTGAGCAGCTGGGACTACAGGCACCACCATGCCCAGCTAACTTGTTTTGTGTAGGGATGGGGATCTCGCTATGTTACCCAGAATGGTCTCAAACTCCTGACCTCAAGTGATCCTTCTCACCTTGGCCTCACAAAGTGCTGGGATTACAGGCATGAGACTCCATGCCCAGCTTCTGGCAGCTTTTTTTTTTTTTTTTTTTTTTTGAGATGGAGTCTCGCTCTGTCACCCAGGCTGGAGTGCAGTGGCATGATCTCGGCTCACTGCAACCTCCGCCTCCCGGGTTCAAGCGATTCTCCTGTCTCAGCCTCCCAAGTAGCTGGGACTACAGGCATGCACCACCACACCCAGCCAATTTTTAATTTTTTTTAGTAGAGATGGGGTTTCACCATGTTGGCCAAGCTAGTCTTGAACTCCTAGCCTCTAGCGATCCTGTTGCCTTGGCTTCCCAGTGCTGAGATTACAGGCATAAGCCACTGCACCTGGCCAGAATTTCTTCTTTTTCTGGCCTCTTTTCAGAACCAATGAAAGCAGGCCTCACTTATGACACACAGCTTTATTTACTTAGAGACAGAGTCTCACCATGTTGCCCAGGCTGAAGTGTGGTGGCACAATCATAGCTCACTGCAGTCTCCAGCTCCTGGGCTCAAGCAAGCCTCCTGCCTCAGCCTCCTGAGTAGCTAGGGCCACAGGTGTGCACCACCATGGCCAGCCGATTTTTTTTTTTTTAGTTTTTTGTAGAGATTGGCAGGGGGGGTTCTCACTATGTTGCCCAGGCTGGTCTTGAACTCCTGGCCTGAAGTGATCCTCTTGCTTCAGCCTCCCAAAAGAACTGGGATTACAGACATGAGCCACTGTGCCAGGCCACAGCTGGATTTATTTATAACCCCATCTATTGGAGGATACAGAGGAAAGTAGGTAGATGTGGGAGAGGACAGAGGGAAGAAGCAAATTACCTGCCTTCTCATGGAAATAAGGAGTGTCGTCTTAGCAAGAGAAAGGGTGAGTCAGAGCCAAGGCCCCGCTGGACAAGTTGTAGGGAGCTCAGTTGCAAGGTGGACTGCCCAAGGCTGCCGCCATCCATGATGGATTCAGGAGCCTGGGACAGCAAATAGAACCCTGGAGGCCTGGTTCCAACAATGACTTGCTAAATAACCTTAAAGCAATCACTTCTTTTCTGTGGATCTCTGTCTCTCTCTCTTTTTATTTTCTTTTTCTTTTTCCTTTTTTTTTTTTTTTTTTTGAGACAGAGTCTTGCTCTGTCGCCCAGGCTGGAGTGCAGTGGCATAATCTAGGCTCACTGCAACCTCTGCCTCCATCTCAAAAAAAAAAAAATTTTGGAGCCTGGACTGGGCACAGTGGCTCACACCTATAACCTCAACACTCCGGGAGGCCAAAGCGGAAAGATCACTTGAGCCCAGGAGTTGGAGACCAGCCGGCGCAACAGAGTGAGACCCCGTTAGTACAAAACAAAAAATTCAAAAACTGAGCCGAGTGTGGTGATCCACACCTGTCATCCCAGCTGCTCAGGAGGCTAAGGCGGGGGGATTTCTTGAGCCTGGGAGTTGGAGGCTGCAGTGAGCTATGATTGCACCACTGCACTCCAGCCTGGGTGACAGAGCAAGACCCAATCTCTTAGGAGAAAAAAAAGGAAAAAAGATTTGGAGACAACTGTTTTAAACAGTAAGTTAATGGTGAGATGAAAGAGGGAGAAGCTGATATTGCTGGTGGCTCCAGGCAATAGGAAGGGTTCATGAGGCCGGGAGATGCCTGGGATGGTTTAAATGCAGGAGCCTGGAGAGTCAGGCTGGAGGGTTAGGGGCGGAAGTGGGAGGGACAGGTGGATAACTGGAAACAGGGAGGTCTGGAGCACTCGAGGAGGGGGAGGTTCGGCTGAAGTGGAAGGCAAGTGAATGGACTTCTATGTAGAGAGCAGGCAGGTCCTCGGGAACCTGTTTCTCTGAGAAGTGTTTCTCTGAAGTAATCTGCTGAGTCATGGAGGAGGATGGGAGGAGGCTGGAGAACAGGCTGAGGGTTTCCGGGAGCCTCCGGAGAGGGTTGGGGAGCGTGCTAGGGAAGGACTGGCCATTCAAGTACCAGCTGGGCCTGGGAATCAGGCCCTGAGGGTCCCCCATCTGTGATTTTCTCCAGGGCCTTCAGCAGCCTGGGCCAGGAGCTGAGAAAGTCAAGGTCAGACCACCCACAGCAAGCAGTGGTCCACTGTGGCCATGGGATCAGGGGATAGGGAGCTCAATATATCAAAGAAGTGAGTGCCAAGTTGGGGAAAGGAAAGAAGGCAGTCAGAGGCTGGAGGCCTGGGAGACTATAGGCCTGAAGAATAATAGGTAGAGGGGGACAACGGTGTAGAGGTGCCAGAGCATCGAGAGAGTGGAGTGTTCTGGTTCTGTGAGGTCCCCCAACCCAAGATCCACAGAAAGCCCTGCGTCATGGGGGCTGACGTGGATGCGGGCTGAGGCCCATGTTTGAGAAGGTGCACTCTGAGATGCTCTGATGGAAGAGGCCATGTGCTGTGGATGCTGGAATTCCCCAGGATGAGGCAGGGGCTGGGGAAAGAGGAAAACTGCAATCAGAGACCAAAGGTTTCAGGAATCCCATCTAGGACCAGGCAGTTTGGGCAGAGGGTCAGCTCATAGAGCTGCAGAACCCAAGCTTTGAGGAAAGGGGTTTGCCCAAGGCGTCTGGAAGGGGCAGCATGTTGCCTGGGGCAGCCAGGGGCTTGGGCTTCCACACCTTTCTATTCTGCCTGGGACAGAGGCCCTGACATGCTCTAATTTCACTCAGTAACCTTGATCTCTGGGCAGCACATCCACCTCTGTAAGACGGGATAGTATGGGACACTTGGGCTTCATAATGAGGGAAGAGGAGGCCAAGGGCTTGAACAGATTGGAGCATGACAGTGGGATCCCCCTCCTTTGTAATTTTTTTTTTCCTTTTTTGAGGCAGAGTCTTGCTCTAGGCTAGAGTGCAGTAGTATGATCTTGTCTCACTGCAACCTCTACCTCCCAGGTTCAAGCGATTCTCCTAAATCAGCCTCCTGAGTAGCTGGGACTACAAGCGCACACTCCCCACGGCCGGCTAATTTTTGTATTTTTAGTGGAAATGGGGTTTCTCCATGTTGGCCAGGCTGGTGTCGAACTCCTGGCCTCAAGTCACCTGCCTGCCTCGACCTCCCAAAGTGCTGGGATTACAGGCATGAGCCACCGCAGCTGGCCTGTCATTTTTTTTATCCACTGGCTCCTGCAAGCAGCTGAGGAGAGGCACCAGGAAGAGCAGGTACCTCTGTGATTCCTAAGAGACTGGAAGTGCTAAGGCCATGCCTGGAACCGGAGAAAGATCAGGGAGGAAACCTTGAGGCTGACAAAACAAATAATAATAACAGAGATGAGAAAAAGGTAATGACACAGAAACAGAACACAGTGGTGAAAACAGAGCCCCAGAGAGAGACAAGGATCCGACAGGGGGACAGACAGGAAGACAGATTGCCGGAGATGGAGACAGGGAAGCCTGGCCAGGTGCCCGAGACTCATCCTGGAAGCTGCTGGGCTGGACCCAATCTGTGGAAGATGGACGGTTGCTCTGGGAAGGTGGAGGCCACCAGGCCAGGCAGCTGGGCTGTCTCTTCCATCCGCACAAACTGCTGCAGAAAGCCCAGCCAGGTGACCCTGTTTCCCCACACACAGATTGAGCCATGCCCGTGAAGGGCTTCCTCCCGGGGATGAAGAGGTCGTAGGATGCGTCTGCGTTGGAAGCATGGACTCCAGTTCTCGCTGTGAGGTTTGGCACCCACTGAGCTCCTTGCAGTCTTTTTTGGTTTTGTTTCTCTTGGAGACAGAGTCTTGTTCTGTTCCCTAGGTGGATGGCATCATAGCTCACTGCAGCCTCAACCTCCTGGGCTCAAGGGATCCTCCTGTCCCAGCCTCCCCAGGTATTTATTTGATTACTTATTTATTTTTACTTTCTGGGACAGGAGATGGATGAGGAGCAGGTGTCTCCCTGTGTTGCCCAGGCTGGTCTCAAACTCCTGGGCTCAAGAAATCCTCCCACCTTGGCCTCCCAAAGTGCTGCAATGACAGGCATGAACCATTGTGCCCGGCCCACATCTTGCAGCCTTTATTCTCAACTGTAAAATAGGAACAACCGCCCCAGTCCTCAGTGATTCAGAGCAAGTCTTCACCTGCCCCATAGAGACCTGGACCTGGGTGAGACTGGGGTATAAGGGTGTCCCTCAGGTCAGCAAGAACTTCAAGTTAACACATGCCTCCTGCACTAAGCATCCTTCAGGGATGGTTTTGACAGTTTCAAAATCCAGCCCAAGCAGTTTCAGCTGGGGGTGATGAGGAGCGAGACTAGGTTGTGATCCCAGCTCCCAGCACTGCATAAGTTATAAAGATCCCACTAATTAAGGTCTCCTGTCCATCACCCCCTTGTCCCGATGCCACTGTACTCCAGCCTGGGTGACAGAGCAAGATTCCATCTCAAAAAACAAAAAAAAAGGCCGGGCGCGGTGGCTCACACCTGTCATCCCAGCACCTTGGGTGGCAGAGGCGGGCGGATCCCGAGGTCAAGAGATTGAGACCATCCTGGCCAACATGGTGAAACCCCATCTCTACTAAAAATACAAAAGTTAGCTGGGCATGGTGGCGTGCATCTGTAATCCCAGCTACTCAGGAGGCTGAGGCAGGAGAATCACTTGAACCTGGGAGGTAGAGGTTGCAGTGAGCCGAGATTGCGCCATGGCACTCCAGCCTGGGTGACAGGAGCGAAACTCTGTCTCAAAAACAAACAAACAAACAAACATTGAGTTCCTACTAGGTGCATAAAATAATGACACATCAACAGAAGTCTAGGATGCCAAGAGAAGACATGGAGGGAGCCCATCTCCCCTTCCCCAGCTACCCAGATCCAGGTCCTTCAACCCCAGCTAAATGTCTGCTCTTCCAGAAGGCTTCCCAGAACTTCTACTAGGCAGGCCCTTTTCTTTCTCTTCTGATGCCCATAACATTTCTCCTGCAAAGTCCCCCTCATGGGGTCTCATATAAAGCCTAGGAATGTATATGCATTATATCCCACTAAGCTGTCTCCTCCTGGATACAGAGTCCACATCCTGTTCATTTTAGCATCCCACAGCAGCAGGGGATCAGGATTTGGTGGACACGTATTTGTTGTCTGTCTTTGAACCTCAAAGTAATTCAATGAATGCATACAGTTTTGAGCCTCAGTTTCCTCACTTGTAAAGCGAGGACAATAATTTTCCCTTCCTAGTTGTGGCTGGCCAGGTGGATCAGATGAGATAATGCATGCAAAGTTCCCTGGCTCGCTGGAGGCTGGTAAGCACTACACAGACGTGGGCTGTTACTAATAATACAGCAATCTCGAGACCAGAGCTGGACTCAGAGAGGCAGGGAGCAGGCGTCCCTCTGTCTGCAGCTTCCCCTCCTGCCTGAGAGTAATGGAAGGACTCTCTGAGCATGAAACAAACCAATGTGGGCAGCCAGGCTGCAGAGGGAAGAGAAGCGGGTGAGAGCCCAGATACTCAGGTTCCAAGGCTGCCTCTAGCTCAGGATGGGTGACCTTGAGCAGATCGGTCCCTTCTCTGAGCGTCCAGTTTCTGCATCTGCCAAGAAAAATAATGATCTCTGGCTGGCTGGTAGCAAGGAGATGAGGCCAGGCAGTGGAGAGAGTAGAAACCAGCAGGAACCCCCAAGACAGTGTCCAAATATTGTGCAGTTGTGGAGCTAATGTGAGGTTTGCAGCAATCCCTTTGTAGACATCGCCCTTGCTCTTCCAAGCCCTCAATGGATCAGGCAGCAGACCCTCTCCCTGGCAGATAGGATATAATTTCTGACCCAGAGTGGTGCTCAATATTTGTTGAAAGAAAGAGAAAATAATTAGCCGGGCATGGTGGTGCATACTCATAGTCCCAGCTGCTTGGGAGGCTGAGACAGGAGGATGGCCTGAGACAGGAGTTGGAGGCTTCAGTGAGCTATAATTGCACCACTGTACTCCAGCCTGGATGACAGAGCAAGATCCTGTCTCTAAAAAAAGAAAAAAAAGAATGAGAGGACAAATGAACAAATAAACAAATGGGGCCTCAGGGAGGGAGCTGTACTCTAATTATCCTGAGCATGACAGCCCCTTTGGACAGGTCAACATTTCATCCTCCTCTCACTGTCTCTACCACTCCCATCAGTGTTCAAACCAGCTTCTCTCCCTGCACTATCCCAGCAGTCTCCAAACTGGATTCCCTGCTCCCATCTTGTTTCCCTACTGCCTCTTCTCCACAGGATACCCAGAGTGATTACAAATTCAAATATGGTGGGGTGCAGTGGCTCACACCTGTAATCCCAGCACTTTGGGAGGCCGAGACAGGCAGATCACTTAAGGCCAGGAGTTTGAGACCAGCCTGGCCAACACAGTGAAACCCTGTCTCTACTAGTAATACAAAAAATTAGCTGGGTGTGGTGGTGCAGGAAGGAGAATCGCTTGAACCCGGAGGCAGAGGTTGCAGTGAGCCAATATCACACCACCGTACTCCAGCCTGGGTGACAGAGTGAGACTCCATGTCAAAAAAAAAAAAAAAGCCCCAGGGCCCACTCTGGAGATCCTGCACTCTCATGCCTTTGCTGGGGTGCCTCTAGGGAGTTGGTCCTGTTTTTTGGTTTTTGTTTTTTGTTTTTTTGAGATAGTCTTGCTTTGTCACCAGGGGCCAGGCTGCAGTACAGTGGCGCAATCTCGGCTCATTGCAATCTCCCCCTCCTAGGTTCAAGCAATTCTCCTGCCTCAGCCTCCCTAGCAGCTGGGACTACAGGCGCATGCCACCACACCCAGCTAATTTTTGTATTTTTTAGTAGAGACAGGGGTTTACCATGTTGGCCAGGATGGTCTTGATCTCTTAGATCCTGTGATCTAAGAGACCTTGTGATCCGCCCACCTCAGCCTCCCAAAGTGCTGGGATTACAGGCGTCAGCCACCGCACCTGGCCACAACTGGTCCTGTTAAACCCTCACTCTAGTGCATATGTCTGTGAGTGCACAGGAGCCCCTCCCTTTCTAATCTTGGTTTTATTAAAAATTGATTTAATATTTATCTATCTATTTATTTATTTATTTATTTTGAGACGGAGTTTCACTCTTGTTGCTCAGGCTGGAGTGCAATGGCATGATCTCAGCTCACCACAACCTCTGCCTCCAGGGTTCAAGTGATTCTCCTGCCTTAGCCTCCCAAGTAGCTGGGATTACAGGCATGTACCACCAAACCTGGCTAATTTTGTGTTTTTTTTTGTTTTTTTGAGATGAAGTTTCGCTTTTGTTACCCAGGCTGGAGTGCAATGGTGCGATCTCAGCTCACCACAACCTCCGTCTCCTGGGTTCAAGCAATTCTCCTGCCTCAGCCTCCAGAGTAGCTGGGACTACAGGCGTGAGCCACCATGCCCAGCTAATTTTTGTATTTTTAGTAGAGACAGAGTTTCACCATGTTGACCAGGATGGTCTCGATCTCTTGACCTCGTGATCCACCCATCTCAGCCTCCCAAAGTGCTGGGATTATAGGCGTGAGCCACCGCGCCCGGCCAATTTTGTGTTTTTTAGTAGAGATGGGGTTTCTCCATGTCGGTCAGGCTGGTCTCGAACTCTTGACCTCAGGTGATCCGCCCGCCTTGGCCTTCCATAGTGCTAGGATTACAGGCGTAAGCCACCATGCCTGGCTTTTTTTTTTTTTTTTTTTTTTGAGGCAGGGTGTCACTCTGTCACCCAGGCTGAAGTGCAGTATTGTCATCAGAGCTCACTGTAGCCTTGACCTCCAAGGCTTAAGTGATCCTTCCACCTCAGCCTCCAATGTAGCTGGGACTATAGGCATATACCACCAACTTGACTAATTTTTTTTATTTTTTGTAGAGATGGGGGTGCTCTCACTATATTGCCCAAGTTGGTCTTGAACTCGATCCTCCCATCTCGGCCTCCCAAAATGCTGGGATTAGAGGCGGGAGCTACCCGTACCTAGCCAAGGCTTTACAGGGCCTCTCTAGGTTACAAGGATAAAGACCCCTGAAAACAAGAGTAAATACTCCAGCCTGGCCTTAGGTGGGGAGGGGGAGAGGTTGGGGAAGATAAATGCTCTTTGTAAGTTGCGAGGGACCGCATAGACTAATAAGGTCGCCTTCACGCCAGGCTTTTGGAGGCCTTTCCTGTCCCTTCCACCCTGTCCCCTCGTAGGCCTCAGGGCTCCGAGCCCAGGGCCCAGCCAGCCCCGCCTATCCAGTGGCTGGGCTGGGATGTCCCCAGAAGCCCCAGGGGTGCGGCGCGATGAGAGGATTCTAGGGGAGAAGAAGGGGGTGTGGTCTACTCCCTCGGCCCCGCCCCACCAGCGCTCTGCAGCTGGCTGTGATTGGCTGTGCCGGGCGCAGGCTCTCCAATCAGGAGACTGCCATGGGACCAGGGGTGGGGCTCCGGTTCCCACGCGGGGCGAACTCTCCCTCCCAGTCGTCTCCCCAACCCCATCCCTCGCTGCTCCCCGCGGAGGCCGTGACTCAGCAGGAAGGCGAGACCCGACTGGGCCAGCCGGAAGGGCCGAGTCACTCCGCGCCCTTCCCTGTCCCCCGTGTCTACGCCATCGGGGCGGGGAGATCTGTGGGCTGGGGTGGGAGTCCCAAGATCTGGTTCTTGGTCTTTGTGTGTGACCCAGAAAAACCTCCCAGGCTTCCCTGGCCTTCAGTTTCTCTTCCGTACAGAGGAGTTAACAACAAACAAGTAGAGATTTGGGGATAAGACAGTAGGAGTTACAGGAAGAGCATGGAGCTTTGGAATTCCACCGTTCAGGGTGCAAATCTCAGCTGTGTGATTCTGCGCATCAGCTCACTGCAGCCTAGAACTCCTGGGCTCAAGTGATCCTCCTGTCTCAGCCACTCCGGTATTTTGGAATAGAGACACGCACCACTACGTCCTGGCTAATTTTTAATTTTGTAGTGATGGAGTCTCATTATGTTGTCCAAACTGGTCTCGAACTCCTGGCCTCAAGCCATCCTCCCTCCTTGGCCTCCCAAAGAGCTGGGATTACTTGGGCGAAGTGGCTCACGCTTGTAATCTCAGCACTTTGGGAGGCCAAGGCGGGCGGATTACCTAGGTTAGAAATTCAAGACCAGCCTGGCCAACATGGAGAAACCTCCTCTCTACTAAAAATACAAAAATTAGCCAGGCATGGTAGCGCTTGCCTGTCATCCCAGCTACTTGAGGCTGAAGCAGGAGAATGGCTTGAACCCAGGAGGCGGAGGTTGTAGTGAGCCGAGATCCCTGCCATTGCACTTCAGTGTGGGCAACAGAGCGAGATTCTGTCTCAAAAAAAAAAAAAAAAAAAAAAAAGAGTTGGGATTACAGGCATGAGCCACTCTGCCAGGCATGAGAGACAGTTTTGATTAGGAAAACAAAAAGGGCAATTTTCAGCTGGGCGCGGTGGCTCACACCTGTAATCCCAGCACTTTGGGAGGCAAAAGCGGGAGGATCTCTTGAGGTCGGAAGTTCGAGACCAGCCTGACCAGCCTTACCACAACATGGTGAAACCGCATCTCTACAAAAAATACAAAAATTAGGTGTGGTGGCAGGTGCCTATAATCCCAGCTACTCAGGAGGCTGAGGCAGGAGAATTTCCTGAACCCAGGAGGCGGAGGTTGCGGTGAGCCGAGATCGCGCCATTGCACTCCAGCCTGGGTAACGAGAGCGAAACTCCGTCTCAAAAAAAAAAAAAAAAAAAAAAAAAACTTAGCTGGGTATGGTGGCGTGAACCTGTAATCCCAGCTACTCGGGGGGCTGAGGCAGGAGAATCGCCTGAACCCGGGAGGCAGAGATTGCAGTGAGCTGAGATCCCACCACTGCACTCCAGCCTGGGTAACAGAGTGAGACTCCATCTCAAAACAAACAAACAAACAAATATAGGGAGGCCGAGGCGGACAGATCACTTGAGGTCAGGAGTTGGAGACCAGACTGGCCAACATGGTGAAACCCTGTCTCTGCCAAAAATATAAAAAATTAGCCAGGTATGGTGGCATGGACCCGTAATCCCAGTTACTCGGGAGGCTGAGGTAGGAGAATCCCTTGAATCCAGGAGGCGAAGGTTGCAGTGAAGTGAGATTGTGCCACTGCACTCCAGCCTGGGTGACAGAGTGAGACTCCCTCTCAAAATAAAATAAAATAAAAACAGTATAGCTATTTACCTAGCATTTATATCATATGAGGTATTATAAGCAATTCAGAGATGTTAATGTATGCAGGACGATGGTGTGTAGGTTATATGCAGATACTACTCCATTTTATATAAGGGACTAGCACATCTATGGATGTCGGTATGGGAGTGAGGTCCTAGAACCAATATGACACTCAGGCACTCAGGATGCCTCTGTCACTTACTTCCCAATGAATTCTCATCACCTTTAGAATAAAACGCCTCCCTGTGGCCTAAAAAGCCCTGAGTGGCCCAGGCCCTACCAGCTTCTCTGACTCATCTGTTAGCACGTTCCTCTTTGCTCCAATCACAAAGTTCTCTGGTCCTTCTGCAGGCCAAACTAAGTTTCCATTGAAGGACCTGGAATAGTACTTCCCAAACCGTTTCACAGCCAAAAGGTTCATGGCCATCTCCCTCTCCCTGCTCAGGCTCAGCTCAGACTTCACCCCCTTAGAGGCCTTTTCTGACCACACAATCCCCACCTTATGACTGATGTGAGCCACCATGCCTGGCTGTCTTCTCCTCTTGAAGGTCATCTTTGTGTCAGGCAAACAGGAACCTGGTCTAGGCCTCTTCTGGCTCTGGAGCTCCAGAGGCCAGCATGGTACTTGGCCTAGTACACAGAGCTCCAGAAATATTTGTGCATATGCTGTATTCACTTGGCAATTTTTTTTTCCCTGAGACAGAGTCTTGCTCTGTCTCCAAGAGCGGGTGTGCAATGGCGCAATCTCGGCTCACCACAACCTCCACCTCGCAGGGAGGTGGGAGGATGTGCATAGGTTATGCACATTGTACATCATTTTATATCAGGGACTTGAACACTTTGGATATTGGTACCCTCGGAGGGTCCTAGAATCAATCCCCCTGAGGACACTGAGACATAATTGTACTTTGCTTAGACAGGGAAGGGATTCCAAGGGCAGGATGCTGTGAAGTTTCTCAGGACAACGGAGAGCACTGAAGTGCGTGGTGGCTGGAATGCCTACGAGTAGAGCAGAAACTCTGAGTGTGGCTGGGCACAGTGGCTCACACCTGTCATCCCAGTACTTTGTTTATTATTATTATTTTTTGAGACAGAATCTTGCTCTGTTGCCCATGCTGGAGTGCAGTGGCCAACATGGTGAAACCCCGTCTCTGCTAAAAACTCAAAAATTAGCTGGGTGAGGTAGTGGGCGCCTGTAATCCCAGAACTTTGGGAGGCTGAGGTAGGTGGATTGCCGGAGGTCAGGAGTTAGAGACCATCCTGGCCAACACAGTGAAACCTCGTCTCTATTAAAAATACAAAAAAATTAGCTGGGCGTGGTGGTGGGTGCCTGTAATCCCAGCTACTCAGGAGGCTGAGGCAGGAGAATCACTTGAATTCGGGAGGTGGAGGTTGCAATGAGCCGAGATGGCGCCATTGCACTCCAGCTTGGGCAGCAAGAGCGAAACTCCGTCTCAAAAAAAAAAAAGAATTTCTGAGTATGCTGGAGACTGTAAGGTGGCTAGAACATTCCAGTGCTTTTGCCCCAGCTCCTCCAATTCTTAGCATTTTCATATCTTTCATTTCTCCAGGCCTCATCCTCTGATGACACAGCTCAGAGAACTCCCTGACAAATGGAGACAAAGCCATGACTGCCAGGAGCTGATGGAGTTTGGAGCCAAAATGTCCACCTCACTCCCTGGCTGAGAGCCATGACCCAGGTTTGGAGCCTTTTGGAGCCAGAATACTGTCCCCTAAATATTCCCATACCCTAATCCCTGGAGCTTGTGAATATGTTCCTTTACGAGGCTAAAGGGATTTTGCAGATGTATTAAATTAAGTATCTTGGGATGGGGGATTATCCGGGATTACCCAGGTGGGCCTAATATAATCACAAGAGGACTTAAAAGATGGGGGAGGAAGACATAGAGTCAACAAAGGGATATGAGAGGCTAGGCAAGGTGGCTCACGCCTGGGATCCCAGCACTTTGGGAGGCTGAGGTGGGAGGATTGCTTGAGGCCAGGAATTTGAGACTGGCCTAGGCAACATAGTGAGACCCCATCTTTGCAAAAACTTTAATTATTGGGGCTGGGTGAGGTGGCTCATGCCTCAACACTTTAGGAGGCTGAGGCGGGCAGATCATGAGCTCAGCAGTTCAAGACCATCCTGGCCAAGATAGTGAAATCCCATCTCTACTAAAAATACAAAAATTAGCCAGGCAGGAACCTGTAATCCCAGCCACTCGGGAGGCTGAGGCAGGAGAATCACTTGAACCAGGGCAGCAGAGGTTGCAGTGAGCTGAGCTTGAGCCACTGTACTCCAGCCTAGGCGACAGAGTGAGACTCCATCTCAAAAAAAAAAAAATTATCAAGGTGTCATGGCACACACCTATTGTCCTGGCAACTTGGGAGGCTGAACTGGGAGGCTCACTTGAGCCCAGGAGGTCGAGGCTGCAGTAAATCATGATTGCACCACTGCACTTCAGCTTGGCTGACAGAGCAAGACTGCCTCAAAGGGAAAAAAAGGAGCCAGGTGCAGTGACTCACACCTGTAATCCCAGCACTTTAGGAGATCCACGCTAGTGGATCACTTGAACCTAGGGGTTCAAGATCACCCTGGGAAACATAGCAAGACCATGTCTCTACAAAAACAATGCAAAAATTAGCTGGGTGTGGTGGCATGCATCTGTAGTCCCAGCTGCTTGGGAGGCTGAGGTGGGAGGATCCCTTGAGCCTGGGCAGAGGTCGCAGTGAACCGACATGGGATCATGTCACTGTACTCCAGCCTAGACAACAAAGGGAGACCCTGTCTTAAAAAAAAAAAATCAACGAAGAGAAAGAATTTTTTCTCAGCTGGGCACAGTGGCTCACACCTCTAATCCCAGTGCTTTGAAAGGCCGAGGCAGGGGGACCTCTTTAGGCCAGAAGTTTGAGACGAGCCTGGGCAGCAAAGCAAAATCCCATTTCTACAAGAAGATTTTTTTTTCTTCCTCTTCTACAAGAAGATTTTAAAACAGCTGGGCATGGTAGCACACTCCTGTAGTCCTAGCTACCTGCAAGCCTGAGGTGTGAGGATTGCTTGCATCCAGGAGTTCGAGGCTGCAGTGAGTTAAGATAAGACCACTGTAGCCTGCCTGGGTGACAGAATAGACTCAGTGTCTTAAGAATAAAAGAAAACATTGAGGTCCAGTGGCTCACACCTATAATCCCAGCACTTTGGGAGGCTGAGGCAGACGGATCACCTGAGGTAAGGAGTTTAAAACCAGCCTGGCTGGGCACGGTGGCTCACGCCTGTAATCCCAGCACTTTGGGAGGCCGAGGCGGGTGGATCACAAGGTCAAGAGATCGAGACCATCCTGGTCAAAGTGGTGAAACCCCGTCTCTACTAAAAATACAAAAAATTAGCTGGGCGTGGTGGCGCGTGCCTGTAATCCCAGCTACTCAGGAGGCTGAGGCAGGAGAATTGCCTGAACCCAGGAGGCGGAGGTTGCGGTGAGCCGAGATTGCGCCATTGCACTTCAGCCTGGGTAACAAGAGCGAAACTCCATCTCAAAAAAAAAAAAAAAAAAAAAACCAGCCTGACCAACATGGTAAAACCCACTCTCTACTAAAAATACAAAAATTAGCCATGCATGGTGGTGGACACCTGTAGTCCCAGCTACTCAGGAGGCTGAGGCAGGAGAATCACTTGAACCCAGGGGCGGAGGTTGCAGTGAGCCAAGTTCATGCCACTGCACTCCAGCCTGGGTGACAGAGTGAGACTCCATCTTAAAAAATAATAATAATAATAAGCCAGTCACAGTGGCTCACACATGTAAATCCCAGCACTTTGGGAGGCCGAGGTGGGCGGATCATGAGGTCTGGAAATTGAGACCATTCTGGCTAACATGGTGAAAGCCCATATCTACTAAGAATACAAAAAAATCAGGCCGGGCGCGGTGGCTCACGCCTGTAATCCCAGCACTTTGGGAGGCCGAGGCGGGTGGATCACGAGGTCAAGAGATCGAGACCATCCTGGTCAACGTGGTGAAACCCCGTCTCTACTAAAAATACAAAAAAATTAGCTGGGCATGGTGGCGCGTGCCTGTAGTCCCAGCTACTCGGGAGGCTGAGGCAGGAGAATTGCCTGGATCCAGGAGGCGGAGGTTACGGTGAGCCGAGATCGCGCCATTGTACTCCAGCCTGGGTAACAAGAGCGAAACTCCGTCTCAAAAAAAAAAAAAAAAAAAAAAAAAAAGAATACAAAAAAATTAGCCCGCTGTGGTGGCGTGCGCCTGTAGTCCCAGCTACTCGGGAGGCTGAGGCAGGAGAATCACTTACACCTGGGAGGCAGAGGTTGCAGTGAGCTGAGATTGCGCCACTGTACTCCAGTCAGGGCAATAGAGTGAGACTCCATCTCAAAAAATAAAAATGAAAAAATAAAATAATAATAATAATTTCTTCTCTCTTCTAGTGACTCCAACGCCTTGCTATGCGGCCTTGAGCGAGCCCCTTCCTTTTGCTGGATGTTGATTTCTGCATATGTGAAAGGAGAGAGTTGATGTGTTGAGGGGCTCCCTAGGGGCGGTGGAGGCCTGACACTGTGACTCAGCATTTCCAGGATGTGACGCATCTGCTGAGAGCTCTTGGACGATGCTCTTGAACCGTCCTGTATCCTGAACCCTGTTTCCTCCCGAGAGCCCTGCCCAGAGTCTCTCCTGCTGCCACAGAGTATGCATTTGTGCTCAAACAGTGACTTCGGTTATAAGAGACGGGGGACAATGCTTTATTGACTTGGCACCTATGAACGGGTGGCTACAGGCCCCCAGGGTTCTTTGCTCCTGCAAAGTGGAGGCTCTGTGGTGGGGACACATAGATCAGAGATGCTGGTTCCAGCTGCAGGGAGGGGCCACTGTCCCTGCTTTGGCCCCTCCCCCAGTCCCCTTGTCCAGCTGAGCACCATCTGAGTGAGTCCAGACCCTCGTGGAGCAGGGCAGGGCAGGGACCCAGCTTCCTCTGCAGCCCTTGAGAGCCTAAGGTAAGAGCTGTAGGCCCCTCCTGCCTTCCTTCTTCTTGGGGATCCCAAGATGGGTTGCAGGAAGAGGAGATACCCCATTTAAAGAGCCCCTGAGCCTCCTGGATCTAGGTCGAGGAAGGCAGGTCTGGTGCTATAAAAAGAGCCCGACCAAAGAGAAGAGTTAGGAGTCATTTCTCTTCCCCTCATTTTGGTTTTGGCTCAGCAAAACCATGGGAGCTTTCACTGAACTGGGCTGACAATAGTGGATGACAGGCTGAGGTCACGCAGTTAGTGGATGGGGGTACAGCCAGGCTCCCCCACGTGGGACTGCACTGTCTAGGTAGGCTCTCTCCCAGGCAAGGAAGGAGGGGCAAAGTGAACTGTAGTCATCAAGAGGAGGGCTTCCTGGAGGAGGAAGGGCAGGTCACAGCTCCCGGAAGAAGAGGTGGTCTGCAGAGCAGGCTGGGTCATGAAGGCTGGCACAGGACACTGGCATCCTCGCTGTGGTCACAGTTGTGGGCATCCCAGCGGATGTGAGAGCAGAGCAGCAGGGCACTCTCTTCCCCACGGCACTTGACATTGTCCAGGAGAATGGGGCCTCGGCCTGGACCAAAGTGAGCCTCGCCAGGAGCTGCCAGGGCCTGGCCACAGCCCAGCTGGCGGCACAGGACACCAGCTGCCCGCAGGTCCCAAGCATCGTCACAGACAGTGCCCCACCGTTGCCCTAGGTAGAGCTCGACACGCCCCTCGCATCGGTGGGCTCCGTTGACCAGACGTAGGTGCCCTGTTGGGGGACAAGGGCTGAGTAGGGGCTGCTTCATGTCAGGCTACTCCCAAGCTAGGTCAGGTTGGTAGTAAAGAGAGGTCTGAGACACTCTGAGCACTGCCCTGGGAGCCACTAGATGAAGGCAGACACGTGAAATTAAAATAAGATGGGCACTGGGCAAGGTGGCTCATGCCTGCAATCCCAGCACTTTGGGAGGCTGAGGCGGGAAGGATTGCTTGTGCCCAGCAGCCTGGGCAACATAACAAGACCCTGTCTCTAAAACCAAACCAAAACAAAAAAACAAAAATTAGCTGGGCCTGGTAGTGTGTGCCTTGTAATACCACCTACTTGGGAGGCTGAAGCAGGAGGATCGCTTGAGCCCAGGAGGTCAAGGCTGCAGTAGCCATGATCGTGCCACTGCATTCCAGCCTGCATGACAGAGCAAGACTCTTTCTCAAAAATAAGTAAGATGGGGCCGGGCATGGTGGCTCATGCCTGTAATCCCACCACTTTGGGAGGCCAAGGCTGGCGGATCACTTGAGGTCAGGAGTTCGAGACCAGCCTGGCCAGCATGGTGAAACCCCGTCTCTACTAAAAATACACACACACAAAATTAGCCGAGTGTGATGGCACATGCCTATAATCCCAGCTACTGGAGAGGCTGAGGCACAAGAATCACTTGAACCTGGGAGGCGGAGATTGCAGTGAGCTGAGATCGCACCATTGCACTCCAGCCTGGGCGACAGAACAAGACTTCATCTCAAAAAAATAAAATAAAATAAATAAATAAGTCAATAAAATGGGCATCAGTCCAGACCCAGAGTCTCAGGACTGGGAGACAGCGTGCAAATGTTTGTCAAGTGATCCGTGACATGTGCTGGGTGCCTCATGACTGCTCTCTCCCTAGTCCTCTGTTCATAATCCCAGTGCCCTAGCCCCAGGCCAGCAGTTATGAGACTGTGATTACATCCTATTGTTTCCCCTGAAGGTCATCATCATGGTCTCCCCCAACCCCCTGGGCTCCCGGAACTACATTCTGAATTTTTTCATTGCTGTGTTCAAGATAGGATCTTTATCCCCTCATTCTGATCCCATCTCTAGAAATCTCCAGATTGCTGTAATTTAAAGCTTACCTCCTTCTTTCTGGACACTATATTCCTACAAAGGAAGCCTGAGGCCCACAAAAAGGACAAGAGTTTCCAGGTCCTCGTGTGAATCTGCTGAGCTTTATAACCCAGGCTGTGACCTCCCCCAATCCAGGTCCTTTCAATGACCCTGATGCCTCCATCCACTTTCAGGGGACTCTGGGCACCTACCATCCCTGGGCCGAGGAGTGGGTACTCGTGTGGTCTCAGAACCGTCCTGCTGGACTTGCAGTCCCAGCTCCTCTGGGCCTGGCTCAGGAAGGATAGAAAAAAAGAGGTGCTGTCACAACGGGGAACATGTTCCTTAGGGCCAGGCCCCCTCCTACTCTCCCCAGGGAAGCCTGTCCTAAGGACAAAAAGGATTTCACAGGTTCCTGAAGAACCGCTCCCCTTTATCAGAAATGGGGGTTGGGCGCAGTGGCTCACACTTGTGATCCCAGCACTTTAAGAAGTCAAGGTGAGGCTGGGCGGGTGGATCACCTCAGGTCAGGAGTTCGAGACCAGCCTGGCCATCATGGCAAAACCCCATCTGTACCAAGAATAGAAAAATTAGCAGGGTGTGGTGGCATGTGCGTGTAATCCCAGCTGCTCCGGAGGCTGAGGCAGGAGAATCACTTGAACACAGGAGGCAGAGGTTGCAGTGAGCCAAGATAGTGCCACTGCACTCCAGCTTGGGTGACAAAACGAGACTGTCTCAAAAAAAAAAAAAAAAAAAAAAGAGGTCAAGGTGAGAGAATTGCTTGAGGCCAGTAGTTCAAGAGGAGCCTGGGCAACACAGAGAGACCCCATCTCTACAAAAAATACAAAAATTAGCCAGGCGCGGTGGCATGCCCCTTGCAGTCCCAGCTACTCCAGAGGTCAAGCAGGGTAGGACTGCTTGAGCCCAGGAGTTTAAGGCTGCAGTCAACTAGGATCGTGCTACTGCACTCCAGCCTGGGTGACAGAGCAAGAAAAAAAGGAAAGAAATAGGGGTTGTGCAGAACCCTTTGTGGCCAAGACAATGGGAAGTAGGGCCTACTAGGCCTGGGGCACCAAATGGGGGTAAAGAGATCAATTCCCGCAGCAATTAATGAATTTCACAATCTTCTGCCAACTGCAAGCACCCCTTTCCATTGACTCCGCCCAAAGGTCACACGCTTGCTCTAGTAAAGGGGATTCACTCTCTGCTTAATAGAATTTTTCGGCCAGGCGCAGTGGCTCACGCCTGTAATCCAAGCACTTTGGAGGCCAAGGTGGGAGGATCACCTGAGGTCAGGAGTTAAATACCAGCCTGACCAACATGGTGAAACCCCGTCTTTTAAAAAATAAAAAAATAAAAAATAAATAAAAAATAGAATTTTGCTTGGTCTAGGTTTAACAGGGAGCAAACGGCCCCTCCCTTTATGGACTTGATGCCTTCGTGGAACAGGGATCGGCCTTAGCCCTGACCTCGGACACCGCCCCTCACTGCTGCACCAAGCGGCCCTCCCCAGGCCCCGCCCCATTTTCCACTGCAGAGGGCTCTCCGTTCTGGCCCCGCCCCTCTGCGCAGCCGCAGAGAGCTCGGACGGCGGGGCGGCGCCCCTCTGCGGAGTGCGCATGCTCCCCGGGTCCCGCGGTGCCTCACAGCGGCCTCACGCGTGGCCCCGCCCAGGCCGCGCCCGGTCCCGCCCCTCCCACGCCGCAGTGCGCGGCCCAGTCGGCGGCCTCACCTGAGCAGAGCGCGCCCGCGTCCTCGTGGTGGCCGCAGTTGTGCTGGCCCCAGCCCAGGTGGAAGCAGTCGCTTAGGCGGGCCTCGGTGCCAGCGCAGCCCACGTTGTCCAGCAGCACTGGGCCGCGGCCGTAGCCGAAGTGGCCCAGGCCCGTGGCGCCCAGCGCGGGCCCGCAGCCTGCCTCGCGGCACGCCACGCGCGCGTCCGCAAAGTCCCAGTCATCGTCGCACACGGTGCCCCAGCCCCCGGCGTACAGCACTTCCACGCGGCCGCGGCACGGGCCCGGGCCGCCCACCAACCGCAGCCGCCCGCCTGCGGGGCGCACATGCCCGCGGCCAGAGGGGCTGGGCTGGGGATGCCGGCTCCCGGGCAGAGCCCCGGCCCTACCCTCCCCCGCCCCCCGCCCCCCGCGGACCCCTGGCACGGCCACTTACTTTTCTTCCCTGCGGCCCAGGCGGCGGTGGTAAGCAGTGCAGTCTCCCGGGAAGGCTGAGGGGCAACTCCTGTAGCTGCAGAGACAGGGCATGTAGAGCGTTTGAAGGGGACGAGGAGGCATTCTGTCCAGCAGGGCACGCACCTTTACCCCCCACTCAGCTGCAACCCCAGAGTCACCACGTTGTCTGGTGCCACTTGGGATCTCCGGGAAACTTGGTTGGAATGAACTGAAGCCTAATTCTAGGTATTATCCTAACATTGAGCCCTGGGATAGTTCCTATCCTAATTCTAATTGCACTGCTAACCTTGATTCAGCCTTCATCTCAATTAGCCTCCTCATAAGGTTTCTCAGTCCCCAATCTCAGCATCATCCCATTGAAAAAAAAAAAAAATTAACTTTGAGAAAGGGTCTTGCTCTGTCGCCCAGACTGGAGTGCAGTGATGTCATCACCGCTCACTGCAGCCTAGAACTGGCCTCAAGCGATCCTCCTGCCTCGGTATTCCAAAGTGCTAGGACTATAGGCGCAAGCCACCACGTCCAGTTACTTTTTTTTTTTTTTTGATACGGAGTCTCCTCTGTCGCCCAGACTGGAGTGCAGTGGCACAATCTCGGCTCTCTGCAACCTCTGCCTGCCAGGCTCAAGCGATTCTCCTACCTCAGCCTTCCAAGTAGCTGGGATTACAGGTGCCTGGCTAATTTTTGTATATTTATTTATTTATTTTTAGTTTTTGTATTTTCAGTAGAGATGGGATTTCACCATGTTGGCCAGGGTGGTCTCGAACTCCTAGCCTCAAGTGATTCACCTACCTCAGCCTCCCAAAGTGCTGGGATTACAAGCATGAGCCACCACGCCAGGCAATTTTTTTTTTTTTTTTTTTTTTTTTTTTTTGAGACGGAGTTTCGCTCTTGTTACCTAGGCTGGAGTGCAATGGCGCGATCTCGGTTCACCACAACCTCCGCCTCCTGGGTTCAGGCAATTCTCTTGCCTCAGCCTCCTGAGTAGCTGGGATTACAAGCATGCGCCACCATGCCTAGCTAATTTTTGTATTTTTAGTAGAGACGGGGTTTCACCATGTTGACCAGGATGGTCTCGATCTCTTGACCTCGTGATCCACCCGCCTCGGCCTCCCAAAGTGCTTGGATTACAGGCTTGAGCCACCGTGCCCGGCCCTGAGGCAATTTTTTAAAAAATTATTTGTAAAGGCAGGGTCTAGCTACATTGCCCAGGATGGTCTTCAACTGACCTCAAGCGATCCTCCCACCTGTTTCCGAAAGTGCTGGGATTACAAGAGTGAGCTGCCACCCACATCCCAAATTTTACTTCTGTGCTTTGAAGAAATCTCTTACTGCCTCCTCCCACCCCGCTGAAGTTTTCAGAGCTCTGGGTTTCATCATCCTTGCTCCGTCTGCTCATAATTCTCTCACCCACCTCTGCACCATCTGGCCAAAGCCCTGGCCTGTTAGCCAGGGCCCCCGCCTGTGGATCCAGAACATTCTTTCCAGTTCCCAGCCATACCCACTGTGCCCCTAATATTCCCGCCCGGAGGGCTGAGCTCTTTACCGGACGGATCTGTGCGCCAAGCCCAGTCCTCTCTTGTGGCCGAGGATGGCAGTGCTGTGAGCGTCGGAGGACCCAGGACTAGGGCAGGAGAGAAGGGGACAGGGTCAGAGGCTGAGATTCTGGTCCCTGGTCAGCCATAGGCTGTCAGGAGAGGCTAGGAGAGTCTCCCTGGAGGAGGGAATAGATGTTACCTCCAGGGCTGGTGACCTGGCCACAGCTGGGGTCCAAGGAGGCCTGTCCCCACCTTGATTGTGGTTGTAATTCACTTGTGCTGTGAGGTATACACTTCATAGTTTGTACAAGACTCTAAGAGACATGCTTTCATTTCTCTCCAATGTCCCATGTTCTCAGAAGCCCACTGTGTCCCACAGACATGGAGTACAGAAGGCCTTGCCCATCAGGGAGGACCACACACAGTCCTGAGTTCTCATTATCCCCCTCTTACAGAGAAAACAGGGCTAGCAGGGAAAGGGGCATGCCCAGGGTTAGCAGGGGCTCTGCCAGGGCTCACTGCAACAGACTTCTGCCCTTCTATAGCCCCTCTTATAGTGAAAAACAAAAAAAAAACAACTCATCTCTGAGGGAGGAATGGGGTAGGAGAGGAGACTCAACCCAGGAGATGGGGTTCAGACACCGGACCAAATTGAGGACTAACTAAAACAGGATGAGGTGGAAGTGCCTCTCCATGAGACACGCCCACCCGTGTGCCATGTCAGTTTACCATTGCCGTGGCAACACCTGGAGTTACCTTTCCATGGCAACGCAGACAACCCAAAAATTACCATTCTATTTCTTAAAATATCTGCATAATCCACCCCCTAATTTGCATATACTTGGAATTAAGTAGAATTATGACTGCAGACCTGCCTCTGAGCTGCTGCTCTGGGCACACTGCCTATGGGGTAGCCCTGCTCAGCAAGGAGCAGGACCTCTGCTGCTGCTGTGGACTGCCGCGTCAATGAAAGTTGCTAACACCAGCTGGCCCTTAAATTCTTTGCTGGGGGAAACCAAAAATCCTCCTGGACTAAGCCTCAATTTGGGGGTTCGCCTGCCTTGCATCAATTGTGTGACCACGGGTAAGACTCTGACTCTCTGGGCCTCAGGTTTCCTACCTATCCCCTGGGAATGATAGCCCTTAGTTTGCTTTGAGTTATGAGTCGTGGGCAAGCACTTTATATCTTACAGAGCAGAGTCCATCTGTGAAATAGTTGGAAAGGGCCCAGGTGGGGAGAAAATACTATTATTTAAGCATCAGAATGACAGAGGGTTGTGCTAGGTAAAGTTGTGGCCATTCGAGAATTCTGGAATATCTCTTGGGCAATTCTAGGGTGTTACTCTGAGTGTTATTCTAGATCGTTACTCTAAAGTGCTCCAGGAACAGTACTTGCTGGAACGTTCTGGAGGTATTCTTGGGATATCGCTATAGAATTCTGGAGTATTGGTGAAGCAACGGTGCAGGGTTTTTGTTTTGTTTTGTTTGTTTGTTTGTTTGTTTGTTGGGACAGAGTATCTCTCTGTCGCCCAGGCTGGAGTGCAATGGCATGAGCTCGGCTCACTGCAACCTCTGCCTCCTGGATTCAAGCGATTCTCCTCCCTCAGCCTCCCGAGTCGCTGGGATTATAGGCAGCCGCCACCACACCCGGCTACGTTTCTCAAATTGGCCAGGCTGGATTAGTGCAGTATTGTTACATAGCTGTGGAGTGTGCCACAAGGAGTTTTGGGATATTCGGAGGCACTTCTAGAACAGTACTGAGATAGAAGTAATTTTGGAGGCTTCCTGGAGAGCTCTGGGAAGCATCAAGACAGCCAAAACACCCTCCCCGCGTACCATAGCCCAAGGTGACACTCCCCACCCTGTGTCCTGTTCCCTAATAAAAACAAACTCACAAAAAAAAAAAAAAAAAAACACCCTCCCCATTCACCTCACCACCCAAGCCTCCTCCTCCTGCCATCAGCGCAGGGCTCCGCCCCTTCCCGCGCCCCGCCCCGCCCCGCCCACCGCCCCTAGAGCCCGCACCTGTGCATAGCGCGCCGGCGTCCTCGTGGTGGCCGCAGTTGTGCACGCCCCAACCCAGGCTCTGGCAGGCTGCCAGGTGGGGCTCGCTGCCTTCGCAGTGCACGTTGTCCAGCAGGATGTGCCCCGTGCCATAGCCGAAGAAGGCGTTGGTGGTGGCGGCCATGGCCGCCCCACAGCCCAGCTGGCGACAGACCACAGCGGCATCCGGCAGCCCCCAGTCGTCATCACACACGGTGCCCCACAGGCCACCATGCAGGATCTCCACTCTACCCTGACACGGGTTCGCGCCACCCACCAGGCGCACACTGCCCTCACCTGGGGACAGGAGCGGGGGCAGGGCGTATCTCCCACTGGCCTCTGCCTCCGGTCCACTCCACCAGGGCAGCTAGGTGCCCTAGGACCTACAACCCGGGGACATCTGCTCACCCCCCTTCCCAGGGTACCGCCTCCTCGGTCCAGATTGGGGGTGGTTTGTGGAATCACAGTATCATCCCTGCCTAAAACCAACTCCCCTATCCTGCTCCCTCTCTCCTGGCAGCCTGGAATGTGCTTCCTCCTCTACTGCAAATGAAATCCTCAAAGTACAGCTCCCACATCTCTTCCTCCAGGAAGCCCTCCCTGATCTTCTGAGTAATGTGACCTCTCTTCCACCTCTGGACTTCCTTGTCTCTTTCACTGTCCGTCTTTTAGAGCACTTTTCTTTTTCTTGTTCTAGTCATGATCATCCTTCTTGAGCTCATCTGACCTTCCTGTAAGATAAAGCTCCAGTTTCACCCCTCCCCCCACTCATTCTCATTCTCTCTCTCTCTCTCTCTCTCTCTCTCTCCCACACACACACACACACACACACACACACTTTAAAGACAGGATCTCACGTGTCCCCCAAGCTGGAGTTCAGTGGCATGATCTCACTGCAACCTCCACCTTCTGGGGTCAAGCGATTCTCCTGCCTCAGCCTCCCAAGTAGCTGGAACTACAGGCATGTGCCACCATGCCTGGCTACTTTTTGTATTTCTTGTAGAGACAGGGTTTCACCATGTTGGCCAGGCTGGTCTTGAACTCCCAATCACAATTCACCGCAGCCTTGACCCCCGGGGCCTCAAGTGATCCACCTACCTCTGCCTCCCAAAGTGCTAGGATTGCAGGCATGAGCCAGCGTGCCTGGTCATTTTCTCTAACTTTCTTTTTTTTTTTCTTTTTTGAGATGGAGTCTTGCTCTGTCCCCCACACTGGAACATACAGTGGCATGATCTCACTGCAACTTCTGCCTCCTTGGTTCAAGGGATTCTCCTGCCTCAGCCTCCCGAGTAGCTGGGATTACAGTGGCCCACCACAACGCCCAGCTAATTTTTGTATTTTTAGTAGAGACGGGGTTTCTCCATGTTGGTCAGGCTGGTCTCGAACTCCTGACCTCAAATGATCTGCCAGCCTCAACTTCCCTAAATGCTGGGATTACAGGTGTGAGCCACTAGGCCTGGCCATTTTCTCTACCTTTCAATCTTTAATTTGTAATCCCTGTCTTCCCACTGCCTAGGGTAGGGTGTGAGAGACGTCTCTCCCAAAACCCAGGTGGTGCCCACATCATGCTTACGTACTTTTTCCATTTGGAAGTGTCCTAGGGGGCGCTCTACTGGTTAACATCTTCCTCGTTGGGGGCTGCGTTGGCAAGAATTCTGGAAAGGAAGTGGGGTGGAAACAGGGGTCTTTTTGTTCTCCATCTTCACACCACAGGGTGTTTGAGGGGCAGGAGGATGAACCCATAAGGTGGTTGCCCCCAGAACTTCTGGCCACACAAAGAGTCACAGCCAGGAACCCTGGGCTATGAGAGGAGGAGGGGCCACACCAAAGTCCCGGACTCCTTTAAAGCACAGTAGTTTTTTTTTTTTTTTTTCGAGATGGAGTCTTGCTTTGTCACCCAGGCTGGAGTGTAGTGGTGAGATCTCATCTCACTACAACCTCCTCCTCACGGGTTCAAGTTATTCTCCTGCCTTAGCCTCCCGAGTAGCTGGGATTACAGGCACCCACCACCACGCCCGGCTAATTTTTAAAAATTTTTTTTATTGGGACAAAGTCTTGCTCTGTCACCAGGCTGGAGTGCGGTGGCACGATCTCGGCTCACTGCAACCTCCACCGCATAAGTTCTAGCGATTCCCCTGCCTCAGCCTTCAGAGTAGCTGGGATTACAGGTGTGCACCACCACGCCCGGCTAATTTTTTGTATTTTAGTAGAGACGTGGAGATGGGGTTTCACCATGTTGCCCAGGCTGGTCTCGAACTCCTGACCTGGTGATCCACCCGCCTTGGCCTCCCAAAGTGCTGGGATTATAGGCGTGAGCTACCTCACCTGGCTAAAAAGAAAATTTTTTTAAAGGGAGGGGGTCTGCTGGGACAATCAAAGCCTCACGTGGAAGCAGTGATGCTGGTTTTCTTTTGGTCCAAGGTCAGGCAATGAATGAGAAGAACCCCTGGGACCCTTGCTGGGGCTCTTCCCCAGCACCAGGCATTACAGCCCCTGGCCTGATCTGCACGGAACAGCCTTACCCATGGGAAGTCCTTTCATTCATCTAGCCTACAGCCCTGTTGCCTGCCACAGTTGGTCTGTCCCCCCAGGTCCTAGGGCTGCACTCACCATCACACAGGACAGCCACATCCTCGTAGTGAAAGCAATTGTGGACGCCCCAGCCCCGGCTGCCGCACTCGCTCAGCGCAGCTTCCTGCCCACGGCACTCCACGTTGTCCAGCAGGATGGGGCCTCGGCCCTGGCCAAAGGCGAGGGGCCGTGGCACGGGCAGCGCCAGGCCACAGCCCAGTTGCCGACACACCACGTTGGCGTCCACCACATCCCAGTCGTCATCACAGACGCTGCCCCAGGAGCCACCGTGCATGACTTCCAGGCGCCCCCGGCAGCGGCTGGGGCCCCCCACCAGCCTCAGCTCTGTGAAGAGGGTGGAGCTGGCACCAGGGGGGGGTCACTGAGTCCAACCTCCAGGGTACCTACCCACTATGTCCTTTTTTTTTTTTTTTCTTTTTTGGTAGAGACTGGATCTCACTCTGTTGCCTACGCTGGTCTCAAACTCCTGGGCTCAAGTGATCCTCCTGCCTTGGCCTCCCAAAGCACTAGGATTACAGATGTGTGCACTACGGGACCCAGCCAGGTTACCCGCTTTGCCATGAAGCCATGGGACCTTGGGATCAATCCCTTCTGGAAAATGGGGAGGCTGCAGCTTCGCTGAGATGGGGGCATCTAGAGTCAAGGGGGCTGGTTAGTCATCACTTCCTGAGGTTTCCTGTCTGAGGCTGGAGTACCTAGGGGACAGGTGAGAGTGAGGAAGGGCGAGGCGGGGCACCTACCTGGAAAGGGCAGTGGAGTGGGCTGTAGGGCACTGGCTGAAACAGAGTGAGGAAGAGCATTGGCCCCTCTGCCCACACCATGGCTCCCTGGTCCCAGGAATACACCCCACAACCCCAACCATCAACATCACCCCCGTCTTCTTAGACCTCAGTACCCCTGCTTTCCCAAAGCCCCACTGTCTCTTGCCCCCCTGTTGTGATTGGCTTGTCTGCTTCACGCATCTCTTAGAGATCCCAAGGCCAACCCGGAGAGATCTGCGAGGGTAAATCTGTAGATCTGCACGTATCAAACTAATGCGAAATCCCATAATGACCCATTACCTGCAGGAGTCTCAGCTCCTGGGCAGTCACTACAAAGCCTTCTAGAATCTTCTAACCATTCTGACCAGCCTCGCCTCACTTTTTTCTTTCTTTTTTTCTTTGAGACGGAGTCTCTCTCTTGTTGCCCAGGCTAGAGTGCAATGGTGTGATTTTGGCTCACTGCAACCTCCACCTCCCGGGTTCAAGCGATTCTCTTGTCTCAGCCTCCCCGAGTAGCTGGGACTATAGGCACATGCCTCCACGCCCGGCTAATTTTTAATAGAGATGGGGTTTCGCCATGTTGCCAGGCTGGTCTCGAACTCAGACCTCAGGTAATCCACCCACCTTGGCCTGCCAAAGTGCTGGGATTACAGCATGAGCCAACGTGCCTAGCCAACAGCTTTCTTCAAGTCCCAGCTTGCAGCTCCTTCCTCTGGGAAGCCATCCTGGAGCCCTCAGCTACAAGTGCTCTGTTTCCTCTGAATTCCTGAGCACTACATACCCAGGCCTCTTTCGGGGCCTTCTCCCTGGTAATGTGGCCATGCCTGTCTCAACTCTGTGTTCCCCAGGGCTCTCCACTCAGAGCCTGGTACTCAGCAGATGTTCAGTAGTTCCACCTTAAATGTGTAAAATGGCTTTGGGATTCATTACAATCACCTCCCTAAAGATTTACCTATATGAGTCCTTCTACTTCATTCTTCTTTTTTTTTTTTTTTTGAGACAGTGTCTCAGTCTATCACCTAGCCTGGAGTACAGTGGCATGATCATAGCTCACTGCAGCCTCCAATACCTGAGTTCAATCCATCCTCCCACATCAGCCTCCAGAATAGCTGGGACTACAAGCTAATGCCACCCATCCAGCTTTTTTTTTTTGAGACGGAGTTTCGCTCTTGTTACCCAGGCTGGAGTGCAATGGCACGATCTCGGCTCACCGCAACCTCCGCCTCCTGGGTTCAGGCAATTCTCCTGCCTCAGCCTCCTGAGTAGCTAGGATTACAGGCACGCTCCACTATGCCCAGCTAATTTTTTATATTTTTAGTAGAGACGGGGTTTCACCATGTTGACCAGGATGGTCTCGATCTCTTGACCTCGTGATCCACCCGCCTCGGCCTCCCAAAATGCTGGGATTACAGGCTTGAGCCACTGCGCCCGGCCCTTTTTCTTTTTTTTCTTTTTTAGACAAGAATCTTGCTCCACCTAGGCTGGAGTGCTGCAGCACAATCTCAGCTCACTGCAACCTCTGCCTCCCGGGTTCCAGTGATTTTCCCACCTTGGCCTCCCGAGTAATCTGGACTGCAGGTGCATACCACCACACCTGGCTAATTTTTATATTTTTAGGTAGAGATGGGGTTTCACCATGTTGGCCAGGCTAGTCTTGAACTCATGACCTCAAGTGATCCACCTGCCTTAGCCTCCCAAAGTGCTGGGATTACAGGCATGAGCCACCACTCTCAGCCTAATTTTTCTATTTTTTATAGGGTCAGGGGTCTCATTATGTTGCCCAGGCTGGTCTCAAACTCCTGGTCTCAAGTGATCCTCCCATCTCAGCCTCCCAAAGTACTAGAATTACAGGCATAAGCCACTTTGCCTGGCCTTGAGTCTCTGGGCTTCAGCTATCACTATGTCCTCCTTGCTTTCTTTAGACGAACTCAGTAAATCATTAGGATAATTTATAAGTTAGGCAGGATTTTACAGACAGGGCAACTTCAGGGTTAGTGAGATGAAGCAACTTGCTGAGAGCCACATAGGTAATCAAGGGTAGAGCTGAGAGGTTACCCAGACAGCCACAATCTTTTTCATCATGCAGTTCTGAGCACGAGGCTTGAGAGTGGAGGTGGGAGAGGAAGAGGGAAGTGAAATTTGCCTACCAGGCAAAATGGAAAGCCCAAAAATAATCCCTCACTTGTGCTCTGGGTATGACAGTTCTGACACATTCACACACATTACCTTGTAGAATCCTTATTGTGAGGATTCTACATCCTCTGCAGCCTGTATTTGTGCACCCATTTTACTGATGAAGAAACTGAGACTCCACTTTTTTTTTTTTTTTGAGGCGGAGTCTCGCCCTCTCACCCAGGCTGGAGTGCAGTGGTGCGATCTTAGCTCACTGTAACCTCCGCCTCCTGGGTTCAAACGATTCTCCTGCCTCAGCCTCCCTAGTAGCTGGGATTACAGGCATACACCACCATGCCCAGCTCTTTTTTATATTTTTAGTAGAGATGGGGTTTCACTATGTTGGCCAAGCTGGTCTTGAACTCCTGACCTTGTGATCCACCGGCCTTGGCCTCCCAAAGTGCTGGAATTACAGGTATGAGCCACCGTGCCCAGCCAACTCCACTTCTTATTTATTTATTTTTAAATTTCTTTTTGAGATGGAGTCTCGCTCTCACCCAGGCTGGAGTACAGTGGCATGACCTTGGCTCACTGCCACCTCCACCTCCCAGGTTCAAGTGATTCTCCTGCCTCACCCTCCCCAGTAGCTGGGATTACAGGTGCACGCTGCCATGCCTGGCTAATTTTTGTATTTTTAGTAGAGACTCGGGTTTCACCATGTTGGCCAGGCTAGTCTCAAACTTCTGACCTCAGGTGATCCTCCCATTTTGGCCTCCAAAGTGCTGGGATTACAGGCGTGAGCCACCATGTTCGGATAGTCCCTAGGGCATTTGATTTCATCTCCTTTACCAGCTGCCTTTCCAACAGCCATTGGGGAGCACACCCTCTTTCTCTCCTTCCCTGTGCCCAGTATTCCCTAACTGCCCATTCCCGGAGTGTGTTTACCTGTCACCTTCATTCCCCAAACTCAGACTCTTAGCTCTTTCGTCAACTCTGGGCAAATGTCAGCGTTGGAAAGAACAGCAGGAACAAGCTCATTCACAAACCCCTCCTACTAAAAAGTTACAGCTGGGACAACTGAGAGCCACAAAGAGGAAGTAGCAAGGGCTGGCAGGGGAGGACTCACCCAGTGGCAGGAGGAGAAGGAAGGACAGGGCTTGGGGGAGGAGGGGAGGTGCAGCACTCCCATCTCCCAACCTCCACCCCCAGCCCTTCTCATCTGGCTGGGGACCAATTTGCATCTCTGCTTCCTTGTGCATCCAGATGGTGAAGGGTGTTTCAGATGCTTCCATCAAGGGACCAGAGAGAAGTCACAGTTGGAACATCTGAAATTAAAGATCCCAAACATTACTGGGCCTCCCAGCACTTTGGGAGGCTGAGGTGGGAGGATTGCTTGAACCCAAGAGTTCGAGACCAGCCTGGGCAACCTAGTGAGACCCCATCTCTACAAAAAGTTTTTAAAAATGAGGACAGGCGTGGCAACTCAGGCCTGAAATCTCAGCACATTGGGAGGCTGAGGCAGGTGGATTGCTTGAACCCAGGAGCTCGAGACCAGCCTGGGCAACATGGCAAAAATGCATCTGTTTCAATAAATACAAAAATTAAGCCAGGCGCGGTGGCCCATGTCTGTAATCCCATCACTTTGGGAGGCTGAGGTAGACTGGTCACTTGAGGTCAGGAGTTGGAGACTAGCTGACCAACATGGTGAAACCCTGTATGTACCAAAAATACAAAAATTGGCTGGGTGTGGTGGCGGGCACCTATGATCCTAGCTACTCGAGAGGCCGAGGCAGGAGAATCGCAAACCCAGGAGATGGAGGTTGCAGTGAGCTGAGGTCACGCCATTGCACTCCAGCATGGGTGACAAAGCGAGATTCTGCCACAAAAAGAAAAAAAAGTTAAAATAAATTTTAAAAACACAAAAATTAGTAGAATTTTTTTTTTGATGAGTCGGGTATGGTGACTCATGTCTGTAGTCCCAGCTAAAGGGGAGGCTGAGGTAGAAGGATCACTTGCACCAAGGAGTTCGAGGCTGCAGGAAAAAGTAAAAAAGACCCCAAATGTTTATTTCCTGGAGGGGCTAGCTTCAGGGGAAAATGACATTTCCACTTGCCTTTGGCATTCTGAGTGGAGACCATGGCAGAGGCAAAAGCTGGGAGGTGAGAAAGATGCTGCATGGATGGAAACACATGAGGAGTCGGGCTTGGCTGGAGGAGGATGTGTGAAGAGGGAAATGGTGGGAGAGGAAAGGGGGTTGGGAAGGTTGGCTGGGCCCAAAGCATGACCAGCCCGAGGGCTCCGAGGCTATCCTCCAGGGCTGCACATTTGATTTTGTGTCTTCTCTTCCTTCTTTCATTCCTTTCTTCCTTCCTTATTCCTTTCCTTCTTTCTTTCGAGACGGGATTTCTCCATGTTGGCCAGGCTGGTCTCGAACTCCCAAACTCAGGTGATCTGCCCGCCTCAGCCTCTGAAAGTGCTGGGATTGGGCCGGGCGCGGTGGCTCACGCCTATAATCCCAGCACTTTGGGAGGCCGAGGTGGGTGGATCATGAGGTCAAGAGATTGAGACCATCCTGGTCAACAAGGTGAAACCCCGTCTCTAGTAAAAATACAAAAATTAGCTGGGCATGGCGGTGCGTGCCTGTAATCCCAGCTACTCGGGAGGCTGAGGCAGGAGAATTGCTTGAACCCAGGAGGCGGAGGTTGCGGTGAGCCGAGATCGTGCCATTGCACTCCAGCCTGGGTAACAAGAGCGAAACTCCCAAACATTACTGGGCCTCCAGGATGTTTGGAGTCTCAAAAAAAAAAAAAAAAGAAGAAAGTACTGGGATTACAGGCATGAGCCACCGCACCTGGCCTTCTTTTTTGCTTTCTTTCTTTCCCTCCCTCCCTCCGTTCTCTCTTTCTTCTTCTTTTTTTTTTTTTTTTTTTTTTGAGACAGAGTTTTGCTCCTGTTACCCAGGCTGGAGTGCAATGGCGTGATCTCGGCTCACCACAACCTCTGCCTCCCGGGTTCAAGCAATTCTCCTGCCTCAGCCTCCTGAGTAGCTGGGATTACAGGCATGCACCACCACACCTGGCTAATTTTTCTATTTTTAGTAGAGATGGGGTTTAACCATGTTGGCCAGGCTGGTCTCAAACTTCTGACCTCATGATCTGCCTGCCTCAGCCTCCCAAAGTGTTGGGATTACAGGCATGACACACCATGCCCAGCCATTTCTTCGCTTTTTTTAATGTGTTTATGAGCCATGGTAACTATTATTTCCTTAATAATTTTTCTCATTTTATTGGCTAATTTCTTCTGATTTAAATTATTTATTTTATTTATTTATTTTTGAGACAATGCCTCCCTCTGTCGCCCAGGCTGTAGTGCAGTGGCCTGATCTCAGCTCACTGCAACCTCCACCTCCTGGGTTCAAGCGCTTCTCCTGCCTCAGCCTCCCCAGTAGCTGGGATTACAGGCATATGTCACCACGCTCAGCTAATTTTTGTAATTTTAGTAGAGACAGGGTTTCGCCATGTTGACCTGATTGGTCTGGAACTTTTGCCCTCAAGTGATACACCTGCCTCAGTCTCCCAAAGTGCTGGAATTACAAGCATGAGCCACCATACCTGGCCCTGATTTAAATTAAGTTTAGGCTAAGCATGGCGGCTTACTCCTGTGAGCACTTTAGGGGCGCTGAGGAGGGAGGCTCTCTTGAGCCCAGGAGTTAAAGACCAGCCTGGGCAACATAGTGAAACCCCATCTCTACAAAACTAAAAAATAATTAGCTGGGCATGGTGGTACATGCCTGTAATTTCAGTGCTTTGGGAGGCCAAGGTGGGAGGATCACTTGAGCCCAGGAGTTCGAGGCTGCAGTAAGCCGTGATCATGCCACTGCACTCCCACCTGAGTAACAGAGTAGACCCTGTCTCTAACGAAAAAAGAAAAAAAGTGCATACATCATGAGTTTAGCGCTCAAAGAGCATTCATACCATGTAACCAGCATCCCAGAAGCCTCTCTCATGTCCCCTTTTCTTGCAGACTTTTTTTTTTTTGAGATGGTGTCTCGCTCTTGTTGCCCAGGCTGGAGTGCAATCTCAGCTCACTGCAACCTCCGCCTGCCAGGTTCAATCGATTCTCCTGCCTCAGCCTTCTAAGTAGCTGGGATTACAGGTATGTGCCACCACGCCCGGCCAATTTTTGTATTTTTAGTAGAGACAGGGCTTCTCCATGTTTGTCAGGCTGGTCTCCCACTCTCGACCTCAGGTAATCTGTCTGCCTTGGCGTCCCAAAGTGTTGGGATTACAGGCGTGAGCCGCCCCGCCTGGCCTCTTGCAGACTTTCATCAGGGATCTGATGCATTGTGTGGACTGTGGACTCGTTGGTTGGGGAGAGATGAGAGGCTGGTTTAGAGCCTGATGCAGTTGTCCAGACTCCAGGCCATGAGAGGCAGAGAGGAAGGAGAGATGGGAAAGACATGTGGGAGATGGAACTGGCTGGACTGGGTTTGTCTTGGTGTTGGGGGTGGGGAGCTAGGCGCATTCATTGGCTCCTGGTCACCCTGATGGGGACTTTGTAGGAGGAGGTGGTGGAGAGGATGGTTCTGTTTGGGCTACATTGAGACAGTGGGGTGTTGGGGCACATGGGTGCCCGTTCCAGAAGGAACTCCCTCTCGCCCTCCCAACCCCCTCCTCTCTGGCTTTGCCTCTGCCCTGGTGTACAAAGTCTGGTTGGGGAGAAGATGAAAACCTATCTGGATGCAGACACGGGGATTTCAACACCCCATTCATGGGGCCGAGGACAGCCCCCAGTGGAATAATCACCTTTTGTCCTCCTTCTGCCTGGACTGGGGACAGCTGGGAGATGGGAGCCGAGAGCCATGAGGAGGGGGAGAGTCACAGTCCAGTCTTTGCCTGGGGCTTGGTGTTACCATTATCTGGGCCTCCTTCTACCTCCTGGCCTTGGTGCCACCCACTTCTCAGGCCGCTGGGACACTGGCCCCCCAGGCCAGATCAGCTCCCACCCTGTGTCTATGGAGACAGAAAACTTCCAGAGACCCTGCCAGGAATCCTCAGCTTCCCCAACTCTATCCCCTTGGATTACAGGTGCCCACCACCATGCCAGCTATTTTTTGTTCTTTCAGTAGAGACAGGGTTTCACCACATCGGCCCAGGAATGAGGGAGAAGGACCCCTGATCATGATCCCCACGGACCTCACATCCTGGGTGACCCCAGAGCCCTCTGCCAAGCCTGCCTCCTTACCCCCCAACTCCAAAGTGTACCCCTCCAGTTCTTCAAGACAAGGCTTCACCCTTCCCTGCCCCCGGTGATTAGGACTCTTCAAAGCCCTCCCATTCCTTCGCACCCCTTTACAAACCATCTATTGCCTACATTCACTACAATGCAGCCGGCCGCATAGCACAGTGGTTAATATTACAGCATCCGCCCCACCATCTCTAGCTGTACGACCTTCACCTTGCAAAGCCTTGCTGTTCTAATCTGAAAAACGGCGAATGTGATCCACTTACCCCTTATCATTTTTGCCAAGTTCAATGAGCAAATGTTTGCCCAAGGCTTAGCCCCGTGTCTGGCCCTCGCTAGGTGTGGGTGGCTACTGTTATCATTACTGTTTCTCCTTTGAGACTGCGGACCCTCGAGGACAGACACCAGATCTTATTCAGTGGTTGCACTTGGCACAGGGTAGATACTCAGAAAATGTTTGTTGAATGACTGAATCAAGGAGATGGCTACAGAATCATAGAAAACAACAGTCAGAAGGGGCTTGGGAAATTAACAAGGACAATTTCCCATCTGACCAGTGGGAAACGGTTCTCTCTCTGTCTCTCTCTCTCTCTCTCTCACACACACACACACACACACACACACACACACACACATATGCACACGCACATATGCACAAACACCCCAGCAAAAGCGAAGGATTCATACCTGGGGGAATATTCTGGGCTCTTCCTGTCCCTTCTTCTACAGTCAATCCGAGGTCGAATCACTGTGTCTCCCCCTGGAAGTTTAGGAGGAGGAAGGATCTTCCAAATAGAAATCAACACAGACGTTTCTTCTTTTCTTTCCACAGCTGGAAGCTGAGTAGAGGCAAAGCCCCTGTCCATGGAGCTGGCTGGTGGTCCCAGCCTGTCTCCATCCAACCTTAGGGACAGCGAGAAGCAAAGGGGAGTGGAGGTGGCTGGCACAAGCTGGAGCGGCCCCAGAGAAAGGGCACCTAGGTGGAGGCGGAGCTACGTGGTGGCAGGAGGCATGGATGCTCAGGGCCAGGCAGCCCCTCCTCCCCGCACAGCCTCCCCCGACCCCAGGGTTCAGGTTTCAGAGAGGCCTGGATAGGTCTCCACCCCTTTGCAGGGCAGCCAAGCACCCTGATCTTTGGAGGTGGCCCTGATCCAGCCCCAGAGTCCCCTTGATGATGTCCTGACCCAACCACATCAGCTGAGGGTTTGGAAAGGGTCCCAGGAGCCACAGTGTATGGCATGGGCTTCCCACATAGGCAGGACCTCATGACCTCACAACTTCACCTGGAGGTTGCTGACATGACCTCACAACTTCACTTGGAGGTTGCTGATTTTGCCTTTTTTTTTTTTTCCAGACAGAGTTTCTCTCTGTCACCCAGGCTGCTGGAATGCAATGGTGCAATCTTGGCTCCGTGCATCCTCCGTCTCCCAGGTTCAATCAATTCTCGTTCCTCAGCCTCCCAAGTACCTGGGATTACAGGTGTGCACCACCATGCCAGGCTAATTTTTGTATGTTTTTTTTTTTAGTAGAGACTGGCTTTCTCCATGGTGGCCAGGCTGGCCTTGAACTCCTGACCTCAAGTGATCTGCCTGCCTTGGCCTCCCACAGTGCTGAGAGGCTACAAACCTGTACAGCTTGTGACTGTGCTGAACACCATAGGCAATTTGTTGCACAATGGTACTTGTGTATCTAAACATAGAAAAGGGACAGTAAGAACACAGTAATATAATCTTCGTTTTATTTTGAGATAGGGTCTTGCTATGTGACCCAGGCTGGTTCAAACTCCTGGGCTCAAGCAATCCTCCCACCTCGTCCTCCCTAAGTGCTGGGATTACAGGCGTGAGCCACTGCGCCCGGCATGATTTTGCTTTCTTGTGTGGTTCTTCCTGAGTTCTGGTGCTTTTGTAGTTATAGGTGAGAGGAAGTGATGTGTGGCTGATTTTGTGGTTTGTAGCTGCAATAAAGGGCTATGCTGGGCTTCTGGATCTTTCCCGTGGAGGCACAAACTCTCGGAGCTAGAGGGGCCCTTAGAACCCCGCAGGGCAGTTCCCAAACCTGGAGGCGCATCCCATCCCCGCTCATTTATTTATTTTTTTCTTGTTCCTTTTCTTCTTCTTCTTTTTTTTTTTTTAGACTAAGTCTTGTTCTTGTTGCCCAGGCTGGAGTGCAATGGCACGATCTTAGCTCACTGCAACCTCCGCCTCCCGGGTTCTAGGTTTGTAGCCTAGAAGCAATAGGCTAGACCACAGAGCCAAGGTATGCAGCTTGCTAGCCCATCTAGGTTTGTGTGAGTACACTCTATGACGCTTGCACAATAAGGAAATCAAGTAACGACATATTTTTCAGAATATGCCCTGGCTGTTAAGTGACACATGACTGTATGTTTGAGGCCTGGTGCAGTGGTTCATGCCTCTAACCCAACACTCTGGGAGGCTGAGGTAGGAGGATTGCTTGAGCACAGGAGTTCGAAACCAGCCTGGGCAATATGATGAGACCTTGTCTCTACCAAAAAAAAAAATTAGCCAGGCATGCTGGTGCACACCCGTGGTCTCAGCATGCTAAGAGGCTGAGGTGGGAGGATCACTTGAGTCCAGGAGTTGGAGGCTGCAGTTAACCATGATCGCCACTGTACTCCAGCCCAGGCTACAGACCAAGATCCTGTAGAAAGACAGAGAGAAAGAGAGAAAAAAGGAAGGAAGGGAGGGAGGGAGGGAGGGAGGGAGGGAAGGAAGGAAAGGAAGAGAGAAAAGAAAAAAAAATGCTGGGTGCAGTGGCTCTTACGTGTAATCCCAGCACTTTGGGAGGCCAAGGCAGGCAGATCACCTGAGGTTGGGTGTTCGAGACCAGCCTGACCAACATGGTAAAACCCCATCTCTACTAAAAATACAAAATTAGCCGGGCATGGTGGCTCATGCCTGCTGGGATTACAGGCATGAGCCACCACGCCAGCTGAGAAGTTTAAAAGTTAGCCAGATGTGATGGAAAGATAGAAAACATGATCAGGCATTGACAAAGGGGCATGTTGGAGTGACATATTTGCAAGGTGAGGAACGCCGAGAATCGCAAACCCAGAAACTAGAAGAGGCAAAGAAGGAGTCTCCCGGGTTTCAGGGAGCCTGGCCCTGCTGATACATTGATTTCAGACCTTTGAGTCTCCAGCACTGTGAGACAATGAACAATTATTAAAGCCACTCAGTTCGTGAAACTTTGTTGCCGCAGCCCCAGGAAACTCATACAAGTATTTCACCATTTCTCAAAAGTTTGTCTTGGCCAGCCTGGTGGCTCATGCCTGTAATCCCAGCACTTTGGGAGGCTGAGGAGGGTGGATCACAAGGTCGGGAGTTTAAGACCAACCTGGCCAACATGGTGAAACCCTGTCTCTCCTAAAATACAAAAATTAGCTGGGCATGGTGGTGCACACCTGTAGTCCCAGCCAGATTAGGGAGACTGAGGCAAGAGAACCTTGAACCCGGGAGGTGGAGGTTGCAGTGAGCCAAGATCACACCACTACACTCCAGCCTGGCACCTGGCAACAGAGCGAGACTGTCTTAAAAAGAAAAAAAGAAGTGTACAATTTGATTAGTTTTGACATGTGTATAAATCCATCAAACCATCACCACAATCAAGATAATGAACACTTCCATCATGCTTAAAGATTTCTTCCCGCTCCTCTGTAATCCCTCCCCTCCTCCCACCATTCTTCCATCTCTAACAAGATGCTTATTTGCTGTTGCTATAGATTAATTTGTATTTCCTAGAATTTTACATAAATGGCTGGGTGTAGTGGCCCATGACTGTAATCTCAGTACTGTGAGAGGCTGAGGTGGGAAGACCCCTTGAGCGTAGGAATTCAAAAACAGCCTGGGCTACGTAGTGAAACCCTGTCTCTAAAAAAGGAAGAAAAAAATAAGTAAAATGAAAAAAGAAAAAAAAGCTTAAAAGAATGTTTTGGCCAGGCACAGTGGCTCATGCCTGTAATCCCAGCAGTCTGGGAGGCTGAGGCAGGCAGATCACCTGAGGTCAGGAGTTTGAGACCAGCCTGGCCACATGGTTAAACCCCATCTCTACTAAAAATACAAAAATTAGCTGGGTGTGGTGGCACATGCCTGTAATCCTAGCTACTTGGGAGGCTGAGGCAGGAGAATCACTTGAACCCAGGGGGTGGAGATTGTGGTGAGCCAAGATCATGCCACTACACTCCAGTCTGGGTGACAGAGCAAGACTGCATCTCAAAAAAAAAAAAAAAGGAATTTTTTTAAAGGAAAGACAAAAAAGAACTTTATATAAATGTCACTGTATAGTACGGATACTTTTGGGTCTGCTTTATTTTACTCAGCATATAATTTTATTTTTTTAGAGGCAGGGTCTCACTCTGTTGCCCAGGCTGGAGTGCAGTGGTGCAGTCCCAGACTCCTGGGCTCAAGCAATCCTCCCACTTCAGTCTCCCAAGTAGCCGGGACTGCAGATGCGAGATGTGTGCCACAGTACCCAGCACAACTCCAAATCTTACGCAGCCACAGTACATTTGTCAAAACCAAGAAATTAACATTGGCACATTAATATTAACCAAACTCCAGATTTTTTTTTTTTTTTGAGACAGAGTTTCGCTCCGTCACCAGGAGCCAGGCTGGAGTGCCATGGCACGATCTTGGCTCACTGCAACTTCCACCTCCTGGGTTCAAGCAATTCTCCTGCCTCAGCCTCCCGAGTAGCTGGGACTACAGGCGCGTGCCACCACGCCCAGCTAATTTTTGTATTTTTAGTAGAGACGGGGTTTCACCATGTTGGCCAGGATGGTCTCGATCTCTTGACCTCGTGATCCGCCCGCCTCAGCCTCCCAAAGTGCTGAGATTCCAGGCATAAGCCACTGTGCCCGGCCCAAACTCCAGATTTTATTTGAATAAATATTACCAGTGTTCTCAGTAACATCGTTTTTCTGTTCCAAGAGCCAATCCAGGATACCACACTGCATTTAGTAAGCATATTTTAAAATTATGATATATGCATTAAAAAGTATGCAGGTTGGCATTATCTGGTCGCCATGGTGATTTGTGTGTGTGTGTGTGTGTGTGTGTGTGTGTGCAACATGGCTGTTTATTCACCTGGGTGCAGGTGGGCTAAGGCCGAAAAGGGCATTAGCAACGGGCAGTGGGATAGGAGTTGGTTTTATAGGTTTGGGTAGTTTTTTGGGGGGTGGGGGTGTTGCAGAGTAAGATTAGTTACAATGGTGGGGGGTACGGGCAAGGAGCATATGTGACCACAAGTTCAGTTACAATGGCAGGGTTGGGTGAGAGGTATTTACATTATCATAAGAACAGTTAAGTTGGCAGGGTTGCCATGGTGATCTTGAGTAATGGGTCACCTGGTGGTCTGGCTGGTGGCAACAAGGCTGTCAGTCAGTTCATTGTTCAGCCTTCCTTCCCGAGGTGGGACGCTCCACAACCTTGGTTTGATATTTGGATTTCCTGAGACCAGGTCCTGGGTTCTCTTAAGTAAAAGGCATGGTTCCACATGATGGCTTCAGTGAGGTCGTGGTATGGGTCTGGTGATCACTGGGAATGCAGGAAATGAATGCTGTGGTTGGGCCAAGTGCGGTGTCTCACGCCTGTAACCCCAGCACTTTGGGAGACTGAGGCGGGTGGATCCCTTGCGGTGAGGAGCCCCGTGAGGTGGCATGAGCCTGTAATCCCAGCTACTCAGGAGGCTGAGGCACGAGAATCCTTGAACCTGGGAGGTGGAAGCTGCCGTGAGCCGAGACTGCACCACTGCATTCCAGCCTGGGCGACAGAGTGAGACTGTCTCAAAAAAAAAAAAAAAAAAAAAAAAGAGCTGGGCGCGGTGGCTCATGCCTGTAATCCCAGCACTTTGGGAGGCCGAGGTGGGTGGATCACGAGGTCAAGAGATCGAGACGACCATCTTGATCAACATGGTGAAACCCCGTCTCTACTAAAAATACAAAAATTAGCTGGGCATGGTGGCGCGCGCCTGTAGTCCCAGCTACTCGGGAGGTTGAGACAGGAGAATTGCTTGAACCCAGGAGGCGGAGGTTGCGGTGAGCCGAGATCGAGCCATTGTACTCCTGCCTGGGTAACAAGAGCGAAACTCTGTCTCAAAAAAAAAAAAAAAAAAAAAGAATATGCTGGTTGGGGGTGAGCTGAAGCCAAGCCCCGCTTCTGCTGTCTCAGTATAAGTTCCTGGGGATTCACCAAGGAACAAAGAACCCCGTGCCCCTTCTACACCTCTCTTCACATAGCTGCCTTGGCCTGAACTGACCTCCCCTCCAGTCTCCCATAAAATAAGGCAGAGACCCATGAAATTCCTCCAGTCTCCTAATTGATACCACCTCCTTTTTCTCACACTTGGAATGAGCTCCTCATGTCTCGGATCCAATCCCCCGGACCCTTCAATCAAGGGCTTTCCCCTGTGTCCCCCACAGACCTGGGACAGCTCTCTTGCTGGGCTGCGAGCTTCCAACGGGCAGGGCCAGCAGGGAATTGGAGGGAAACTGTGATAAATTATGGCTCAGCAGGCAGCCAGCACACTCTTTGCAAACTTTAACGTAAATACACGTGGGGATTTCCAAGCTAAAAACTTTCACGTGGGCTGGGGCCGGCTCACACCTGTCATCCCAGCACTTTAGGAGGCCGAGGTGGGAGGATCACCTGAGGTCAGGACTTCGAGACCAGCCTGGCCAACTGTCGGGGGCCGGTGAGAGCGGCACGTCTGCCGGGGTCTCTTGGCCTGCAAGAGGGTCCCAATACCTGGAAGAGAGAGTGCGCGGAAGAAAAGAAAAGACAGGACAGCTGGAGTCTGGAGGGCTGGCCAGGCAGTTCCCAATTAGCAATGCCTAAAACCAGCAACTTTATTGTACACTGAGTTAGTATATACATCTTTTCCTACCTCATTTTACAGGAACATTCTTTGCCCCACCCTCATTTACATAAGCATTCTTAGTCCCATCTCAATTATCAGAACAGATGCCATTATCTTAATAAAGGGAAGAGAGAGCCATCCGGCTACAAGCTTAGGCAGCGAAAACACACAATGGGTACAATCAAGTCACACAATGGGTACAATCAAGTCACGCAGGTGGGTCTCATTATCAGGGTGAGGAAACCTATAGTTAAAATGTTAATGATCTATGCAAGTCATCAGAGAGGTGATAGACCCATTAACTTTGCAAATAGCAGTCACAGGAACAAGCATGGGACCCATCAATAGAGGGTAAACAAAGTCATAAAACTAGCCCAGAGCAGGTACTTCAAGAAACAATGCCTAGTAAAACCACACAGCCTTCACCCAGCCTTTAGGTCAGTGGACCAGAAATAGGCTTCTGCAAACTCAAACTTCTATTAAATCTCTCTTTCACTGGTCTCGACTGCCTCCAGGGGGTGGGAAACGTGTCTGGGCTCAAGCTCCATTATGGCGGGGACACTGAGTGGTCTCAACGCTGGAGCGATCCCCACAGCCAACATAGTGAAAACCTATCTCTACCAAAAATACGAAAGTTAGCCGGGCATGGTGGCATGCCCCTGTAATCCCAGCTACTCGGGAGGCTGAGGCAGGAGAATCGCTTGAACCTGCCTGGGAGGTTCAGTGGTTGCAGTGAACCAAGATCACACCACTGCACTCCAGCCTGGGCAACAGAGCAAGACTTGTCTCAAAAAAAAAAAAAAAAAATGTAACATGGGTACACGTGGGGATTTCCAAACTAAAAAATGCTGTGGTTAGGCTGGGGTGAGGGCTGAGGGTCTGCAGTTCTAACAAGCTCCCAGGTGTTACTGATGCTGCTGGATGGGGACTGCTTTCTACAACAAGGGCCCAGCTGGCTCGGGAAGGGAGGCAGGTGAGAGCTCAGGTGGCAGCAACCAGCATCCCCGGGTATAAGACGGCTGGTGGTGGCTGCTCGCTGCTCTGCAGACGCCATGGAGCTGAACTATGGGCTCTTCATCTGCCTCCTGCTCTGGGGTAGTACTGAGCTGTGCTATCCCCAACCCCTCAGGCTCTTGCAGGGTGGAGCCAGCCGCTCCGAGACCGCTGTGCAGCCCGTAGTGGTGGAGTGTCGGGAAGCCACCTTGGTGGTCACGGTCAGCAAAGACCTTTTTGGCACCAGGAAGCTTATCAGGGCTGTTGATCTCACCCTGGGCCCAGAGGGCTGTGAGCCCCTGGTCTCCACGGACACAGAGGATGTGGTCAGGTTTGAGGTTGGACTCCATGAGTGTGGTAACAGCATGCAGGTGAGAGACGCTGGGGAGCCCTGGCTTTGGTGGGAGGATTCGAGGCAGCCAGGGGTGGGGAGTGTGACCACAGAGTCGGGGGGAGGTGGGGTTGCGTGGACCCCTCTCACTTGTCAGTGGGGAGGTGGCACAGCTGAGGCCTGAAGCTGGGAGCTGAGGGAATGGGGCCTGGGGCAGCTCCTGCCTCTGATTGCTGAAATCGGTAGGTGGGGTGGAGCCAGAGGTGGCAGTACCCCTCGGGCTGGACCAAGCCACGCCACTCTGACTCAGGTGGGTTTGTGACACACACACAGGCATGCGTAATAGGACAGCCCTGTGGGGAGCCTAAGGGGCTAAGTTTCTAATGCTTGGGGTGTGTTCTGAAGAGACCCGAACTATTTATTAAGAACAACAAGTGGGCCGGGTGCTGTGGCTCATGCCTGTAATCCCAGCACTATGGGCGGCCAAGGCTGGAGGATCGCTTGAGGCCAGGAGTTTGAGGACAGCCTAGGCAACATAGCGAGACCCCTGTCTCTTAAGCTTTTTAAAAAATGAACTGGGGCCTGGTGTGGTGGCTTATGCCTGTAATTCGAGAACTTTGGGAGGTCACCTGAGGTCAGGAGTTCAAGACCAGCCTGACCAACATGGAGAAACCCTGTCTCTACTAAAAATACAAAATTAGGCAGACGTGGTGGTACATGCCTGTAATCCCAGCTACTTGGGAGGCTCAGGCAGGAGAATCGCTTGAACCCAGGGGGCAAAGGTTGCAGTGAGCCAAGAGTGTGCCACTGCAGTCCAGCCTGGGCAACAGAGCAAGACTCTGGTTCAAAAAACCAGAAAAACCCCCACAAAAACCCCCACAAAACCACACATAGATAAGTGGTATGGGGGGAGGAGTGTATCATAACCTTGGCGTTGAAGACCTTAAAAGCATCAGTGAGTCCCTGAGGACAGCTCCAAGGGGGAAGAGCTTAACGCAAGGCATGTGCAGGAAGAGACCAAGAAATCCAGGCCAGACCCCTCTCCCCCTAGCCAGTGGGGAAACAGGCTGCAAGGAGGGGCCTTATGGTAGGGCAGGGCTGGGCACACAGCTCCCCAGCTGAACCCTGAGCCCCAGGACCAAGCTCCTGTGGCCCCGTGAAGGGTCTGTCCTCTCCCGCCTTACGGGAATCTGGCTCCTGCTTACCTGGGCCTGGGCCCAGTAGCTTGGCTGGGATGGGGGCAAGTCCAGCCCCTGGAGCCCTCCAGCCAGAGCTCTGGTCTTAAGTGTGGTCTCCTGGCTCTCCTTGAGGACTTGGGGCCCTCATTTCCCTGGGGAGGGAGGCCAGAGAGCTGCAGGAGTTATTTGAGGAATGACTCTAGAGGCTCACAGATGTGTTAGATTCACCAAACCTGGGGAGCCAGGCGTGGTGGCTCATGCCTGTAATACAGCACTTTGGGATGCTGAGGAGGGAGAATCGCTTGAGTGCACGAGTTTAAGGTCAGCCTGGGGAACATAATGAGACTCCTTCTGTACAAAAAAAAAAAACCCCTAAGTTAATGGGGGTGTGGTGGTGCATGTCTGTAGTCTCAGCTACTTGGGAGGCTCAAGCAGGAGGATTGCTCAAGCCCATGAGCTGGAGGCTGCAGTGAGCTATGATTGCACCACTGCACTCCAGTCTGGGAGGCAGAGCAAGACCCTTTCTCTTATTTAAAAACCCCACCTGTGGCGCTTATAACAATACTGATGTCCAGGCTGCTAAAACAGGGTGTGGGAACAGCCATGAGTAATAAGGCTCTCTGGTGACTCCAATGAGGAGCAAAGCCTGCAAACTCCTTCCTCTGGTGTGGTGGTTCCCAATCCTACCCGATAAGAATCACCTGGGGCCAGGCTGGGCTTGGTGGCCACACTTATAATCCCAGCACTTTGGGAGGCCGAGGCAGGCAGATCACTCGAGGTCAGGAGTTCAAGACCAGCCTGACCAACATGGAGAAGCCCTGTCTCTACTAAAAATATAAAATTAGCCAGGCATGGTGGCACATGCCTGTAATCCCAGCTACTCGGAGGCTGAGGCAGGAGAATCGCTTGAACCTAGGAGGCAGAGGTTGTGGTGAGATGGCGCCGTTGCACTCCAGCCTGGGTAACAAGAGCGAAACTCTGTCTCAAAAAAAAAAAAAAAAAATCACCTGCAGCGCAGGCCAGCTCCCCAGTATACAGCCTGTGCAGTCCTGTAGGGCAGGTGCTTAGCTGAATGCTCTCCTGCCCTGAAATTGGTAACAACTTTTGAATGAGGCTCCATGAACTACACTACTGGTCCTGTCTGTGCTGGGGCACTTGCTAATAAGGTCTAGGACTGTTCCCTGAAGATCAAGTTAGTTGGGGCAGGGCCACTCAGCCACCTGGGCTCAAGCCATCCTCCCGCCTCAGCCTCCTGAGTAGCTGGGATGGACTACAGGCAGATGCCACCATGCCCAGACAAGTGATCTTTTGTAGAGCCTCACTGCAGCCTCCAACTCATTGGCTTAAGCAGTCCTCCCACTTCAGCCTCCCAAGTAGCTGAGACTCCAGGCATTTGTAACCACACCCCATTAATTTAGGTGTTTTTTTTTTTTTTTTTTGGAGGGGAGAAGGGGTCTATTATGTTGCCCAGGCTGGCCTTAAACTCCTGGACTCAAGCTATCCTCCCACCTCGGCCACCCAAAGTGCTGTAATTACAGGTGTGAGCCACGTGCCTGGCTCCCCAGGTGAATCTAACAAAAAGCTCTATTTCCCAGGCTGGTCTTGACTTCCCAGCCTCAAGCAATCCTCCCTCGCAAAGTGCTAGGATTACAAGTGTGAGTTACTTCACCCAGCCCTCAAGTAGCTTTTAAACAAGCTCCCTGAGATGAGAGGTGGGGATAATGAGTTTAAAATAGGTGGTTGGGGCTTGGGCAAGGTGGTTCACACCTGTAATCCCAGGACTTTGGGAGGCTGAGGTGGGTGGATCACCTGAAGTCAGGAGTTTGAGACCAGCCTGGCCAACAGGGTGAAAACCTCTATTAAAAAAAAAAAAAAACTGGCATGGTGACTCACACCTGTAATTCCAGCTACTTGGGAGGCTAAGGCAGAATTGCTTGAACCCGGGAGTCAGAAGTTGCAGTGAGCCGAATTTGTGCCACTGCACTCCAGCCTGGGTGACAGAACAAAGAAGCAAAAGAAAAGGAAGTGGTTAAGGTAGAGGTTTCCAATCCTGGCTCTACGCTAATCACCCGGAAAGGTAAAAATACTGATTCTTGTCAAGAATATCATACCTTCACTGGGGAGGGTCCTGAGTTACAATTTTCTAATTCTGTTAAAATCTTCAAACATAGGTCAGGCCCTGCCTTCTGCGGCCCTGTTGGATGATGCAAATTTCTCCAATAGCACTCACCTGTAGCCCTTCCTGCCTCAGGCAACCTCAACCAGTCTCCCCCACCTTCTATGAAATGGGTTTGGATAGGTTAGAAGCTGATAAGGGGTGTGTATGTGGGGTGTTTTTTTTTTTTTTTTAGATGGAGTCTTGCTCTGTCTCCAGGCTGGAGTGCAGTGGTGCGATCTCGGCTCACTGCAACCTCCACCTCACGGGTAGCTGGGACTACAGGCACACACCACTATGCCCAGCTAATTTTTGTATTTTTAGTAGAGACGGGTTTCACCATGTTGGCCGGGATGGTCTTGACCTCATGATCCACCCGCCTCAGCCTCCCAAAGTGCTGGGATTACAGGTGTGAGCCACCATGCCTGGGCAGAAGCTGATAAACGTTAACAGCTGGGTACTTCGTGGCTCCTTTCTGGGGGCTATCTTGGCCCTGGGCCTCTCCTGAAAAAGGAAACTTTGTGTACCCATTGGGGGGCATGGAGGGGGAGTGCCAGAAGGGAAGCAGTACCCTGATGCCTCTATTGCTTGGGCAGTACATGGTGTCAGCCACGTGGTCGATCCAGGCTGCCTGTGGTGGTGTCGTCAGCGTGTCAGAAGTGAAGACTCTGAGGTGCAAAGACAGTGCCTGTCCTGCCTCTCCTAACTGACCAGTGGCAGAGCCTGTGTTCTCTTTTGTAGAGACGGGGTCTTGCTATGTTGCCCTGGCTAGTCTCAAACTCCTGGCCTCAAGAAATCCTTAGCCTCCCAAAGGGCTGGGGTTACAGGCATAAGTGGCTGCACCTGGCCTTGACCCCATGGTCTTTCTGTCCCCTGTGGGCTGCCCTCGCTGTGTACTTATGTGTGGCCTGGGTGCACCGGGGCAGGTGATGCTGGTAGCACGAACCCCTCACCTTTCCTCCAGGTCACTGACGATGCCTTGGTGTACAGCACCTTCCTGCTCCACGACCCCCGCCCTGTGGGAAACCTGTCTATCGTGAGGACTAACCGCGCAGAGATTCCCATCGAGTGCCACTACCCCAGGTCAGTGTGGGACTGTCCGTCACGGCCCCTGCAGGCAAGCGGGTCAGCTGTGGGCGGCAGCTTGCAGCATGGCTATTTGAGCTATCCACGGAAGTGCTTGCAGCTGTAGCTAGTGCCCTGGGTGGGATTGGGGGTACTTCTGGGTCTAGTTTGAACCCCAGAAGAGTGTCAGGAGCCCAGCTGCAGCTGAGGGGAAGCTGCAGAGCTGCCCAGGCCTAGGGGTGGTATTGTGCCAGCCTGGGCCCTCTGAGGGGTTCAGAAATGCCCTTCCATTTCCACTGTGGCCAGGCACAGTGGCTCACATCTGTAATTTTGGAGGCTGAGGCAGGTAGATTACTTGAGGTCAGGAGTTTGAGACCAGCCTGGCCAACATGGCGAAACCAGTCTCTACTGAAAACACAGATATTAGCCAGGTGCCTGTAATCCCAGTTACTTGGGAGGCTGAGGCAGGAGAATTGCTTGAACCCAGAAGTCAAAGGCTGCAGTGAGCAGAGATCGTGCCACTGTACTCCAGCCTGGGCAACAAAGTGAGACTCCATCTCAAAAATAATAGCGCCAGGCTGGGCTGTGACCACCTCCTTTCTGTGGTCCTTAAGCCCCTGGCATTAGGCATGTCCCTGCGAACTCAGGCCCTGAGGTGGGAGGAGAGAGTAACTATGGCTCCCAAGGGCAACGCTGGTTCCTGTGCTGGCCTCAGCATGGGGTGCAGGGGCCTTTGTCCTTGCCCTTGAACCAGTCTGGGAGTGGGTATAAGAGGATGCGGCCAGGTGCGGCAGCTCACACCTGTGATACCAGCACTTCGGAAGGGTGAGGTGGGCAGATCACGAGGTCAGGAGTTCAAGACCAGCCTGCCCAACATGGTGAAACCCCATCTCTACTAAAAATACAAAAAAAAAAAAAAAGCCTGGTGTGGTAATGAGTGCCTGTAATCCCAGCTACTCGGAGCTGAGGCAGGAGAATCATTTGAACCCGGGAGGTGCAGATGTTGCAGTGAGCTGAGATCACACCACCACACTCCAGCCTGGGCAATAGCAAGATTCCATCTCAAAAAAAAAAAAAAAAAAACACTAGTGTGAAGTGGGTAGGGAGTTGATGGAAGAGGGGTCATGGTAGGGGTCATCCTAGGACAGAATCCTGGAGCAGGACCTTGAGGCTGAGTCAGCCTGGGCAGAGCCACCTGGGCACATCCCAGGAGAGGGCAGCACATCCCCTAGTAGGTGACATGCAGCCTGGGGCTGGAACCCAGGGACTGGAGTAATGAGGGAGCCAGACAGATGGGCTCACCAGCCTCACCACAGATGCCCTTCCTGGAGTGGATGAGGACCGAATCTCCATCCAGGGTCACCTGGTGGCTGGTGCAGAAGACAAGTGGGAGCTAGTGAGGACCAGCTGGGAGGCTGGAAAACTGGAATTTGATGAGGCCTGACCCGTGGTTGTAGGGACTGCAGAGGCTGACTTGGAGCTAAGAGCAACTGGAGGAGCTTGGGGTCTGTGGAGGAGCTCGGGGTCTATGTGGGTAGGGGAGAGGGGAGGAGGCAAGGGCAGGATGCTCAGCTGGCAGGAGGGATTGAAGCCCTCCTGTGACCATGGCAGTCCCCGACTTCAGAGCAGCTTTGTCTGGGCCTGACCTCTGAGGATGGTGGCTCACCTGGTCAGTTGGCTGCAGGAAGTGCTAGAGAAGCTGGTTGCGGGCTGGGATGCTTTAACCTGGCTCCAGATACCTGAAGTCTGGTTATCAATAGATGTATCCGTCACTTGGAGTAGCTTCTTCCAGACAGCCTTAACTGATTCCCCTTTCAAGCATCCTGTAGGGTACCGTGCAGGGTGTGCTATCAGACCCCAAACCTGAACCTCTAGAGCTAAAGTGTGTGTGTGTGGTGGTTTAAAAAAAAGTCTTGCTGGGCCTGGTGCAGTGGCTTACGCCTGTAATCCCAGCACTTTGGGAGGCCCAGTGGGCGGATCACCTGAGGTCAGGAGATCGAGACCATCCTGGCCAACATGGTGAAACTCCATCTCTACTAAGATACAAAAAAATTAGCCTGGTGTAGTTGTGTGTGCCTGCAATCCCAGCTAGTCAGGAGACTGAGATAGGAGAATCACTTAAACCTGGGAGGTGAAGGTTGTAGTGACCTGAGATTGCACCATCTCACTCCAGCCTGGGTGACAGAGCAAGACTCCATCTTTTTTTTTTTTTTTTTTTTTTTTTTTTTTTTTTTTTTGAGACGGAGTTTCGCTCTTGATACCCAGGCTGGAGCGCAATGGCGCGATCTCGGCTCACCGCAATCTCCGCCTCCTGGGTTCAGGCAATTCTCCTGCCTCAGCCTCCTGAGTAGCTGGGATTACAGGCACGCGCCACCGTGCCCAGCTAATTTTTTGTATTAGTAGAGACGGGGTTTCACCATGTTGACCAGGATGGTCTCGATCTCTTGACCTCGTGATCCACCCGCCTCGGCCTCCCAAAGTGCTGGGATTACAGGCTTGAGCCACCGCGCCCGGCCAAGACTCCATCTTAAAAAAAAAATCTTACTCTGTCACCTAGGCTGGAGTGCCATGGGCAGCATCATAGTTCACTGCAGCCTCGACTTTCTGGGCTCAAGCGATCCTCCCATCCCAGTCTCCTGAGTAGCTGGGACTACAGGCATGTACCACCACGCCCAGTTATGTTCTTCTTTTATAGAGATAGGGTCTCACTATGTTGCCCAGACTGCTCTCAAACCCCTGGCCTCAAGTAATCCTCCCATCTCCACCTCCCAAACTGCTGGGATTACAGGCATGAGCCACCGCACTCAAGTCCAGTGCTAAAGAAGGAGCTGAGTTCAGTCTAGACACCAAACTACTAAGTTCAGCTATCTGTCTTCAGCAGCCCAGATGGCCTCAATTAGGAAGGCTGGGCCACTCACAGGCGCAGAAGTTCAGGAGGGTTCAGGGGCAGCCTCAGGCTCCAGGTGTCTGTTGAGCCATCTTGCACTAGCTACCTGGCTGGGCCATGACTGAGGACCCTGCAGTGGGGTAACAGTGAGATACTCCCCATCAGTGAGGGCCGAGGTGGGTATGACCCGAGGCAGGTGTGCACAGCCGCTGTTCTTCTTTCAGGCGGGGCAATGTGAGCAGCCAGGCCATCCTGCCCACCTGGTTGCCCTTCAGGACCACGGTGTTCTCGGAGGAGAAGCTGACTTTCTCTCTGCGCCTGATGGAGGGTAAGAGAAGAGGGCTGGGTGGGGCAGCTGTGGAAGGCCCTGGGCAGTCTGGAGCCCCTGCCCTTGGCTGTTTCTTTATATTTTTTTGTGTGTTTTTTTGTTTGTTTTTTGAGATGGAATCTTGCTCTGACCTCCCAGGCTGGAGTGCAGTGGCGTGATCTTAGCTCACTGCAACCTTCACCTCCCGGGTTCAAACAATTCTCCTGCCTCTGCCTTCCAAGTAGCTGGGATTACAGATGTGTGCCACCAAACCCAGCTAACTTTTTCTTTTTCTTTTTTTTTTTTTTTTTTTTTTGACAGTCTCACTCTGTCACCCAGGCTGGAGTGTAGTGGCACGATCTCGGCTCACTGCAACCTCTGCCTCCCAGGTTCAAGCCATTCTCCTGCCTCAGCTTCCTGAGTAGCTGGGATTACAAGCGCCTGCTATGGCACCTGGCTAAGTTTTGTATTTTTAGTAAAGATGGGATTTCGCCATGTTGGCCAGGTTGGTCTTGAACTCCTGACCTCAGGTGATCCTCCCGCCTCAGCCTCCCAAAGTGCTGGGATTACAGGTGTGAACCACGGTGCCCAGCCGGCTGTGTCTTTCAGAGAACTGGAGCGCTGAGAAGAGGACCCCTACCTTCCACCTGGGAGATGCAGCCTACCTCCAGGCAGAAATCCACACTGGCAGCCACGTGCCACTGCGGCTGTTTGTGGACCAGTGTGTGGCCACGCCGACACCAGACCAGAATGCCTCCCCTTATCACACCATCGTGGACTTCCACGGGTGAGCACTGGGCTCCCTTCCTAGGGAACATTCCTAGCAATATGACCCTAGAGCCACCTGTTTGACTTTTTTTTGGTGGGGGAGATGGAGCCTCACTCCGTTGCCCTGGCTAGAATGCAGAGGCACGATCTTGACTCGCTGCAACCTCTGCCTCCCTGGTTCAAGTGAGTCTCCTGCCTCGGCCTCCTGAGTAGCTGGGACTACAGATACCCACCACCACACCTGGATAATCCTTTTATTTTTAGTAGAGATGGGGTTTCACCATGTTGGGCAGGCTGGTCTTGAACTCCTGGCCTCAAGTGATCTGCCCACCTCGGCCTCCCAAAGTGCTGGGATTACAGGCGTGAGCCACCACGCCTGGCCCACCTGTCTGGCTTTAACACCATTCTATTCTTTTCCAAGCTGTCTTGTCGACGGTCTCACTGATGCCTCTTCTGCATTCCAAGTTCCCAGACCCAGGCCAGATACACTCCAGTTCACGGTGGATGTGTTTCATTTTGCTAATGACTCCAGAAATATGGTAAGAGCTTAACAGCCTAGAAGATGGCCAAACTCTCAACTTTAATATCCTACTGAATGCAGTCACTCACTAGATCCTCCCCTTAAGCAAATGACTTAGACCTCTGTCCTGGAAACTCAACCTTGCAAGTAAAGCTGTGAGCTTTTAGTGAGGCCTTCAAGGGGAAGGATGGACAATATGAACCCTTAAGAGGTAGAAGGAGGATGGGCGCGGTGGCTCACACCTGTAATCCCAGCACTTTGGGAGGTCGAGGCGGGTGGATCACCTGAGGCCAGGAGTTCAAGACCAGTCTGGCCAATATGGTGAAACCCCATCTCTACTAAAAATACAAAAACTAGACAGGTGTGGTGGTGTGCGCCTATTAAGCCCAGCTGCTCAGGAGGCTGAGGCAGAAGAATTGCTTGAACCTGGGAGGTGGAGGTTGCAGTGAGCCGAGATCACGCCATTGCACTCCTGCCTGAGCGACGAGTAAGACTCCATCTCAAGAAAAAGGTAGAAAACCCGCTCAGGGTTGGGAAGAATCGGGGGTTCTAGAAGTGGAAGAAACTAGGAGGACAAAGACTGCATATGGTCAGGTGCACAGTGGCTCACACCTGTAATCCTAGCACTTTGGGAGGCTGAGGTGGGAGGTTTGCTTGAGCCCAGGCATTTGAGACCAGCCTGGGCAACATGGCAAGACCCTGTTTCTACACAAATATAAAAGTTAATTGGGCATGGCAGTATGCACCTGTAGTCCCTCCCAGCTATTTGGGAGGCTGAGGTGGGAGGATATAGTAAGCTCTGATTGTACCACTGTACTCCAGCCTGGGTGACAGAGAGATCTTGTCTCAAAAGGACCCAAGACATAAAGCTGACAGGTCAAATAAGATCACTTACTGGGCCTGGTGACCAGGTTGCTAGCCTTGTCCTTGCCAAGGATTCAGCAGGGCTGGAACCCAGGCGATGATGGGTTGAATAAGAATTGACAAGACTCGGCTGGGCGCGGTGGCTCACGCCTGTAATCGCAGCACTTTGGGAGGCCGAGGCGGGTGGATCACGAGGTCAAGAGATCGAGACCATCCTGGTCAACATGGTGAAACCCCGTCTCTACTAAAAATACAAAAAACTAGCTGGGCATGGTGGCGCGTGCCTGTAATCCCAGCTACTCAGGAGGCTGAGGCAGGAAGAATTGCCCTGAACCCAGGAGGCGGAGGTTGCGGTGAGCCGAGATCACGCCATTGCACTCCAGCCTGGGTAACAAGAGCAAAACTCCGTCTCAAAAAAAAAAATAGAATTGACAAGACTCGGGTGTCACCTGGGTGCAGTGGCTCATACCTGTAATCCCAGCACTTTGGGATGCTGAGGTGGGCAGATCACTTGAGGCCAGGAGTTTGAGACCAGCCTGGCTGACATGGTAAAAACCCAAGTCTACTAAAATTACAAAAACAGCTGGGTGTGGTGGTGGGTGTCTGTAATCCCAGCTACCCGGGAGACTAAGGCAAGAGAATTGCTTGAACTTGGGAGGCAGAGGTTGCAGTGAGCTGAGATTGTGCCACTGCACCTCCAGCCTGAGTGACAGAGTGAGACACCATCTCAAAAAAAAAAAAAAAGCAGGTGTCAGCCTTCCTGGAGGCTTTCTCCAGGGGCAAAGAAAGCAGATATGAACTTCCTAGCCAGGGTGCCTCTTGAACTTGATCATAGGCTGGGCTGGTGATTCTGAAGGCAGCATCCTCACCTGGAAGGCTTGTTGATACTGATGATGGGACCCAACCCAGGGTTTGATTCAGGTGGTCAAGTGTGAGGCCTAGAATCTGCATTCCTGAGTGTTGGTTCTGCCAGTCTGGGGCCTCCCCTAGGGAACCTAAACTAGAAATTGTGGTGGGGCGCAGTGGCTCAAGCCTGTAATCCCAGCACTTGGGGAGGCCAAGGTGGGCGAATCACGAGGTCAGGAGATCGAGACCAGCCTGGCCAACGTGGTGAAACCCCATCTCTACTAAAAATACAAAACTTAGCTGGGCGTGGTGGTGCACGCCTATAATCCCAGCTACTCGGGAGGCTGAGGCGGGAGAATGGCTTGAACGAGGGAGTTGGAGGTTGTGGTGAGCCAAGTTAGTGCAACTACATTCCAGCCTGGCAACAAGAGGGAAACACTGTCTCAGGGAAAAAAAAGTTCAAAGGGGCTGGGCGCGGTGGCTCACGCCTGTAATCCCAGCACTTTGGGAGGCCGAGGCAGGTGGATCACGAGGTCAAGAGATTAAGACCATCCTGGTCAACATGGTGAAACCCCGTCTCTACTAAAAATACAAAAAATTAGCTGGGAATGGTGGCACATGCCTATAATCCCAGCTACTCAGGAGGCTGAGGCAGGAGAATTGCCTGAACCCAGGAGGCGGAGGTTGCGGTGAGCGGAGATTGCGCCATTGCACTCCAGCCTGGGTAACAAGAGCGAAACTCCGTCTCAAAAAAAAAAAAAAAAAAAAAAAAATTCAAGTTTACCCCAGGAAGGAAGAAGGAAGGAATGCAGGTGTGAACTGCCTCTGATGGCTGAGGCAGGAAGTACAGGTGGAAGGACCGGCTTCTAGCCAGGAAGTACTGGTAGGTTGTTAGAAATATAAATCAATTTGTGGGTCTTCTGCCCTTTGTGGAAAGTGTCTCCCTATGCCCAGTCTGCAGTGCAGTGGCAGAATCATGGCTCATTGCAACCTCAACCTCCTGGGCCCAAGCCATCCTCCCACCTCGGCCTCCTGAGTAGCTGGGATGAGCTACAGCTTAAGTGTCACCATGCCCACCTAAGTTAGCTTTTTGTGGAGTTGGGGTCTAGCGCTGTTGACCAGACTGGTCCTGAGCTCCTGGCCTCAAACAATCCTCCTCCCTCAGCTTCCCAAAGTGTTGGAATTATAGGCATAAGTCACAGCCCTCAAGTAGCTTCTATTTTTTGAGACAGTCTCATTCTGTCGCACCCAGGCTGGAGTCCAGTAGCATGATCTCTGCTCACTGCAACCTCTGCCTCCTGGGTTCATGCGATTCTTCTGCCTCAGTCTCCCAAGTAGCTGGGAGTACAGGCACCCTGACTATACCCAGCTAATTTCTTGTATTTTTAGTAGAGACAAGGTTTCACCATGTTGCCCAGGCCGGTCTCAAACTCCTGGCCTCAGGTGATACACCTGCTCAGCCTTCCAAAGTGCTGGGATTACAGGTGTGAGCCACTGCCCAGCCTCAAGTAGCTTTTAAACAAGCTCGCTGAGATGAGAGGTGGGGATGTGAGTTTAGAATAGGTGGTTAGGAAGTGATTAGGGGTTTCCAACACTGGCTCTATACTAATCTGGAAAGATGGTAAAACTGCCTGTAGAGAATCTCACACCTTCACTCTATCAGGGTAGGGCCTGGTGTCATATTTTTGTAACATTCTATTAGCAAAATCTTCATAGGTGTTTGCTGTGAAACTCCACCAACTCTGATGTGCATATTTTTCTAGGTTCTACCACCAGCTTTTTTTTCTGAGAGGGTCTCACTCAGTCACCTAGTCTGGAGTGCAGTGGCACAATCTTGGCTCACTGCAACTTCTGTCTCCCAGGCTCCAGCGATTCTCCTGCCTCAGCCTCCCGAGTAGTTAAGATTCTAGGCATGTGTCACCACTGCCTGCCCCGTTTTTGTATTTTAAGTAGAGACGGTCTCACCATATTGGCCACGTTGGTCTCGAATTCCCGACCTCAAATGATCCACCTGCCTCAGCTTCCCAAAGTGCTGGGATTACAGGCATAAGCCATCATACCCAGCCTACCACTAGCATTTTACTATCCTCCATCTACTGATCTACCTTATTCTACTTGGAAATGTATCAGAAGCCACTGAAACTCCCAGGTGATTCTAATACACAGCCAGGCTTGCAAACCTCTGAAGCAGAGGCTCATGTCAGGTGGCATTAAGGGACAAAGTGTAAATTTACCAAAGATCACATCGATGCCACTTTACCACCTCCAGCAGCTGCCTTGTGGGAAGAGAAAGATCAGCACAGATCAGTAGGGCAGCAAGAGGGATTAGAATCTATACTGATGAGATGGCCTGAAGCTCTCCATGGTGGAGCCTGCTTGAATGGGGCTGTGGATAAAGGAGGGTGCAGTTGGGAAAAGAGTCCTGGTCCTTGGATCAGTGACCTATAGCTCCTTAGGGGAGAGGATCCTGGTTGTAGGAGGAAGTCGAGATTGACCTCAGATGTGGCTCATTTGGGAGGAAGATGGGGAGAAAGTTTCACGCAGGAATTAGCAGTCAGCAGGGGTATAGACTGAGCTGGTTTCTCAATCTCCAGGGGTTCAGGGATGACACCAGAGAACAGTGGCATGTATGTGTTCGGTTTTTTTCTTTTGAGATGGAGTCTCACTCTGTCACTCAGGCTAGAGTACAGTGGTGCGATCTTGGCTCACTGCAACCTCCGCCTCCCGGGTTCAAGCGATTCTCCTGCCTCAGCCTCCCGAGTAGCTAGGATTACAGGTACCCTTCATCATGGCCAGCTAATTTTTATTTTATGTTTTTAGTAGGGACAGGGTTTCACCAGGTTGGCCAGGCTGGTCTCGAACTCCTGACCTCAGGTGATCCACCTGCTTCGGCCTCCCAAAGTTCTGGGATTACAGGTGTGAGCCACAGAGCCTGGCCGAGACCCTGCTTCTAAGAGGCTATTATAGGGGAACTACCCCGGGATCTTAGACTCCAGATAGCACCAGAAAAATGTACTAGGAAGAAGCAAAAGATGAAAGCACATTTCCTCTGTGGAATAGATGATGGGGCCTTGGAAACCTCTTTCTTGCAGGGCAGGTGGCTACAACTGTCAGCCAGAGAACTGCTAAAATCCTGGCTTGTTTCTAAAAGTCTGAATTTAACGTGGTTTCAAGTTTCCCTGCTGGTGCGCTCGGCCACTAGGTGGTGATCGAGGCTTGTGGCTCTGAGGCTTCTGCTAGAAGGTGGCAGAATTCCCATGTTCTGCCCGAGGTTGAGCAGGGGGAAATTGAAGCCCTGCCTGGAATATGAAGGGAAACTGACCTGGGGATGGGCCAGGGCTCAGTGTAGCCCTGGCTCTGTCAAAATGGCCCCTAGCCCCAGCGGCAAGATGGAATGTCAGCTTTAAGAATAGAAGGCTTTGGTGGCCGGGCGAGAAGGCTGAGGTAGGCGGATCACCTGAAGTCAGGAGTTCGAGACCAGCCTGGCCAACGCTTTTAGTCTCTACCAAAAACATAAAAATTAGCTGGGTGTGTTGGTGCATGCCTGTAATCCTAGCTACTCGGGAGGCCGAGGCAGGAGAATTGCTTGAACTGGAGAGACGGAGGCTGCAGTGAGCTGAGATCATGCCATTGTACTCCAGACTGGGCAATAAGAGCAAAACTCTGTCTCAAAAAAAGAAATTAGAATGCTTGGCTGGGTGCGGTGGTTCATGCCTATAATCCCAGCACTTTGGGAGGCTGAGGTGGGTGGATCACTTGAGGCTAGGAGTTCAAGACCAGCCTGGCTAATATGGTAAAACTCCATCTCTACTACAAATACAAAAACTAGCCTAGCATGGTGGTATATGCCTGTAATCTTATCTACTCAGGAGGCTAAGGCAGGAGAATCTCCTGAACCCAGGAGGTGGAGGCTGCAGTGAACCAAGATTACATCACTCCAGCCTGGGCTACAGAGCAAGACTCCATCCTCCCCCACAAAAAAAAGGGGTGGCAGCTTACAGGGCACTTGACCCCTCTGGGTAGGGGGTCCTTCAGCTCCCAGTAGGAGCTCGTATTAGTTTCTTTCATTACTTGTCTAATGAGGGTGGATAAGCGACACTTTCCAGAGGTCAGGACTGTCAGGGTATCAGCCTGGTGAGTCTTCTGGTCATCATATCACTTACAGGTAAAGGAAGATTAACCTAGGCTAGACTAAGCCCAGGGAAACTTGCCCAAGGAGTAAGCCATAAAACTTTTTGTTTTATTTTTTTGAGACAGAGTCTTGCCCTGTCGCCCAGGCTGGAGTTCAGTGGCACGATCTCGGCTCACCGCAACCTCCACCTCCCAGGTTCCAGCAATTCTGCCTCAGTATCCCGAGTAGCTGGGATTACAGGCACGTACCACCACACTTGGCTAATTTTTGTGTTCTTAGCAGAGATGGGGTTTCACCATGTTGGCCAGACTGGTCTCAAACTCCTGACCTCGTGGTCCACCCACCTCAGTCTCCCGAAGTGCTGGGATTACAGGTGTGAGCCTCCACACCCGGCCCATAAAACTTTTAAGTCTGAAATGGAGACTCCATAGGAATAAGTCTAAAAAGTGTGTGCCCAAGGAGCTCAGGTCACAGAAACAACTTGCTCTTGCCTTAGCTGGCAATACAGTGACTACATCCCTGAGAAAAGTAGTTTGTCAACTAGTCAAGTGGCGGCTGGCAGTGTCAGCAGCCCAGCTAATGCAGGCTAGTAAGGTGTACCCACCCACACGGTCACCTGGGGGTAGGTGCAGGGGTTTAGCAATTCTGAGTTAAGCTCAGGATTGGCCGGGCACTAGTAGCTCACACCTGTAATCCCAGTACTTTGGGAGGCTGACGCAGGCAGATCACTTGAGCCTAGGAGTTCGAGACCAGCCTGGGCAACGTAGTATAACCTTGTCTCTGGAAAAAATCCAAAATTAGCCAGGTGTGGTTGGATGTGCCCATAATCCCAGCTGCTCGAGACGCTGAGGTGGGAGATCCCTTGAGCCCAGGAGATCAAGGCTATAGTGAGTCGTGATCACACCACTGTACTCCAGCCTAGGTGACAGACCCTGTCTCAAAAGCCCAAGGTCAGGCATGTTCATTGATTGGGTAAGTTTGGGAAAGATTAGGGGAATGATAAATGATGGATTCCAGTCTAGAATTACTTGTTCTAACTTCGGGCAAGTGAACGTTTAGACCCTATAGGAGATGAGGCTTTTCCTTCCCTGTCTTTATTTTAGTTTTTTTTTTTTGTTTTCTGTTTTTTTTTTTTTTAAAGACAGGGTTTCACCATGTTGGTCAGACTGGTCTTGAACTCCCAACTTCAGGTGATCCGCCCGCCTTGGCCTCCAAAGTGCTTGGATTACAGGCGTGAGCCACCACACCCAGCCTATTTTAGTTTTTGAGACAGTCTTACTCTGTCACCCAGGCTGGAGTGCAGTGGCATGATCTTGGCTCTCTGAAACCTCCACCTCCCAGGTTCCAGCTCTTCTCCTGCCTCAGCCTCCCAAGTAACTGGGACTATAGGGGTGCACCACCACACCCGGCTAAGTTTCGTATCTTTAGTAGAGACAGGTTTCATCATGTTGGCCAGGCTGGTCTCGAACTCCTGATCTCAGGTGACCCGTCTGCCTTGGCCTCCCAAAGCACTGGGATTATTGGTATGTGCCACTGCACCTGGCCCCTTCTCCTTTTTTAAAGGGTTTAAGGGTTCTATGAGAACTGGCATGTTAAACTCCCTGGCATAGCCTGGAACTCAGCCTGGAAATGGCTGTTATTTCTTGCAGATATACATCACCTGCCACCTGAAGGTCACCCTAGCTGAGCAGGACCCAGATGAACTGAACAAAGCTTGTTCCTTCAGCAAGCCTTCCAACAGGTGAGGAGGCCAGGTGCTCCATGACTGGGGTAGAAACTGAATCTGCTACCCACCTCCCACTTCTATTTCCCCCAGTATATTAGCAAACTGCTTCCTGCAGAGAACGAAAACCTAAGCTGCTTGTCTTTCCTCTCAGCTGGTTCCCAGTGGAAGGCCCGGCTGACATCTGCCAGTGCTGTAGCAAGGGTGACTGTGGCACTCCAAGCCATGCCAGGAGGCAGCCCCATGTCGTGAGCCTGGGGTCCAGTTCGTCTGCCCGCAACCGCAGGCATGGTATGTTGTGGGATGGCCAAGAGGCTGTTCGTTGCCCTCTCCTCAGTTGAGGGTACCTGCTGTCATTTCAGGGTGATGGTCTTTTCCCTTGTCCCTCATTTATTTTTTTGAGATGGAGTCTAACTCTGTCGCCCAGGCTGGAGTGCAATGGCACGATTTCAGCTCACCACAACCTCTGCCTCCCAGGTTCAAGTGATTCTCCTGCCTCAGCCTCCTGAGTAGTTGGGATCACAGGCGTGTACCACCATGTCCAGCTAATTTTGTATTTTTAATAGAGATGGGATTTCTCCATGTTGGTCAGGCTGGTCTCGAACTCCTGACCTCAGGTGATCCACCCACCTCACCCACCCAAAGTGCTGGGATTACAGGCCTGAGCCGCCACACCTGGTGCCTTGTCTCCCATTAAACTGTTTATTTCTTAGGGAAAGGTAGCCGCAGGTATAACCCAAATCTTGGGGCTAAGCAGGAGGGGCTCTTAGCCCCCACCCCAGTGGCAGCCAGGGTAGCTCTGCTGTCATCCTAGGCTCCTACTGAGGCATAATCGGGCATGTAGGGAAAATATCACAGCTGTAGTCTGTGTTATGTAGTCTGAAAATGTTCCAGCTGTAGTCTGGCTGGAACAGTAGGTCATGCCTATAATCCATGCACTTGGGGAGTCTGAGTGGGGAAATTGCTTGAGCCCAGGAGCATAGCAAGACCCTCTCTCAACAAAAAAGACAACGTACTAGGGAATCCCTCCTGGGTGACCTACATTCTCTGTATGAGAAAGCTGTCCTTTTTATTTTAATCTTTTGGAGATAGTCGCACTCTGCTGCCCAGGCTGAGGCTCTTGGCTCACGGAAACCTCTGACTCCCGGGTTCAAGCTATTCTCTTGCCTCAACCTCCCAAGTAGATGGGACTACAGGCATGTGTCACCATACCCAGCTACTTTTTGTATTTTTAGTAGAGATGGGGTTTCACCATGTTGGCCAGGCTGGTCTTGAACTCCTGACCTCAAGTGATCTGCCCGCCCCAGCTTCCCAAAGTGCTAGGATTACAGGCATGAGCCACCATGTCTGACCAAGAAAGCTGTCTTTTTTTTTTTTTTTTTTTTTTTGAGATGGAGTTTCGCTCTCGTTACCCAGGCTGGAGTGCAATGGCACGATCTCGGCTCACCGCAACCTCCGCCTCCTGGGTTTAGGCAATTCTCCTGCCTCAGCCTCCTAAATAGCTGGGATTACAGGCACGCGCCACCATGCCCAGCTAATTTTTTGTATTTTTAGTAGAGATGGGGTTTCACCATGTTGACCAGGATGTTCTCGATCTCTTGACCTCGTGATCCACCCGCCTCGGCCTCCCAAAGTGGTGGGATTACAGGCATGAGCCACTGCACCTGGAGAAAGCTGTCTTTTTTTTTTTTTCTTTCTTTGAGATGGAGTCTCACTCTTTTTGCCCAGGCTGGACTGCAATGGTATAATCTCAGCTCACTGCAACCTCTGCCTCCTGGGTTCAAGTGATTCTCTTGCCTCAGCCTCCCAAGTAGCTGGGATTACAGGTGCATGCCACCAGGCCCAGCTAATTTTGTAATTTTAGTAGAGACAGGGTTTCACCCTGTTGGTCAGACTGGTCTCGAACTCCCAACCTCAGGTGATCTGCCCGCCTCGACCTCCCAAAGTGCTGGGATTATGGGTGTGAGCCACCGCACCCGGCCGAGAAAGCTGTCTCTTTTTTTTTTTTTTTGGTCTATAAACTCTTTCTTCCTTAACCCACACAAAGACAACATACTAGCTCAGCCCACTAAGGCAGAATAAAACCTACATTGCAATTCCTGGTTAGAGACTTAGTCCCGAAGATGACCCTCAGGTGTTCTCCTTCCAGTGACAGAAGAAGCAGACGTCACTGTGGGGCCGCTGATCTTCCTGGACAGGACTGGTGACCACAAAATGGAGCAGTGGGCCTTGCCAGCTGACACCTCCTTGCTGCTGCTGGGCACAGGCCTGGCTGTGGTGGCGTTCCTGACTCTGACTGCTGTTATCCTGGTTCTCACCAGGAGATGTCGCACTGCCTCCCACCCTGTGTCTGCTTCCCAATAAAAGAAGAAAGCAGTATCTGCTCGTGGTGTGGTGTCTAGACGGAAGGTCAGAATTAGTACTGACTGTTAGGGTAGGGAAGACTGTATACCAGCCCCATGTGCTCACATAGCACAGTCCAGCACCCACTACTGTGCCTCTAGTGTAAACGGGGGGGCAGGGCTCATGTCTTTGGGGACAACTATAATCTATCACCTCCATGGAAACCAACATGAAAACTTTTTTTTTAGACGGAGTCTCACTCTGTTGCCAGGCTGGAGTGTGGTGGTGCGATCTCAGCTCACTGTAACCTCCACCTCCCGGGTTCAAGCAATTGTCCTGCCTCAGCCTCCCAAGTAGCTGGGACTATAGGCGTGTGCTACCACGCCCAGCTAATTTTTGTATTTTTAGTAGAGATGGGGTTTTGCCATGTTGGCCAGAATGGTCTCCATCTCCTGACCTCATGATCTGCTGACCTCAGCCTCCCAAAGGGCTGGGATTACAGGCGTGAGCCACCGCGCCCAGCTGGAAACTCTTGGATGAAGGTCAGGCTGAGTGGACCCACCCTACTTCTAAGCTAGAAAAGAATCTTGCATCTCTGGTCCTCATGGATCTGCCTCTAGACGTGGGCATGGGGAGGAGAGCACTTCCAGACCCACTTCTCCAAGGGAAGCAGGCAGCAAAATCTGTCCTGATGCTAGAGGACAGGAGGCCAGCTGTGATTGGGCCCTCCCAGTAGGGCAGTGATGTGAGCTCTGCTGCTGTCTGCTCTTACCTGTCACCTTGGGCTGGAAGCTATGCTTGGGGTATGTTGGTATGGACTTGACCTGGCCCAAGGCAGGGGCTCTGAGGTGGGGACTTGTGCTTTGGGGGTAGGAGGGCTGAGGACCTGCTTTTGGTTTTGGGTTTGTTTTGTCTTTTCTTCAAGATGGAGTTTCACTCATGTTGCCCAAGCTGGAGTGCAATGGTGCTATCTTGGCTCACCACAACCTCCGCCTCCCAGGTTTAAGCAATTCTCCTGCCTCAGCCGCCCAAGTAGCTGGGACTACAGGTGCACACCACCATGCCCAGCTAATTTTTTTTGTATTTTTAGTAGAGATGGGGTTTCACCATGTTGACCAGGATGGTCTTGATCTCTTGACCTCGTGATCCACCCGCCTCGGCCTTCCAAAGTGCTGGGATTATAGGCGTGAGCCACCGCGCCCGGCCTGTTGTATTTTTAGTAGAGATGGGGTTTCTCCATGTTGATCAGGCTGGTCTCAAACTCCCGACCTCAGGTGATCTGCCTGCCTTGGCCTCCCAAAGCGCTGGGATTACAAGCGTGAGCCACCACACCCAGCCTTGTTTCTTTTGAGAGGGAAGGGTCTGACTCTGTTGCCCAGGCTGGAGTGCAGTAGTACAATCATAGCTCACTGCAATCTGGAACTCCTTGTCTCCAGCAATCCTCCTGCCTGAGCCTCCTGAGTAGCTGGGACTACAGGCATGAGTCACCATGTCCAACTTATTGTATTTTTGGTAGAAACTGGTTCTTGCTAGGTTGCCCAAGCTGGCCTCAAACTCCTGGCCTCAAGTGATCCCCTCCCTTTGGCCCCCAGAAGCACTGGATGATAGACCTGAGGGCTTACTGCCACTGAGGGGAGCTGCTTCTCAAACTCCCCTGATCTTTGTCATTCTCCCTAAATAGGCTGCTTCCCTCCCCCAGGTTTTGGCCACAGCCCCTAGGCATACTTACTAAGGGGATGGTGCCCCAAGGGGTTACCCAGGGAGCTTGTGCCCCCTTCTCTAGGGAAGGCGTTCATGTTACTTCTGAGGGATGTGAAGCCTCCCCCAGTAGCTGGCTCCAGCCATGCCCCAAACTCGAGCCATTGTCACTGGGAGAAGTTCACGTTCTCTGCAGCCTCCAAGCCTGGCTGGCTACCTTCTGTGAGCCTGGGCAATGTGGGGGTGGTGCCTACTGAGCAGGATTAGGCATAAAATGATCCAAGCTGGAAGATGCTCAGGTGCGACTGGCATGGTGCTTTTCTCTGGCCTGGTGTCTGGCTGAGAGCAGGGGCTCCTGTGTGTTGACTCGGGTATAGACAGATGTCTAGACCGCATTCAGAGCAAGATTTTGGAAGCTTTTGACCTGAGAAAAGGAAGGCCTTTGAGACTCCAAGTGTGGTCTGTGAACATGGGTTTCACCTGAGATTTTGTTGGAAATGGATCATTTAAAGCCCCATCCTGGGCCTGGCACAGTGGCTCACGCTTGGAATCCCAGCACTTTGGGAGGCCGAGGCAGGTGGATCACCTGAGGATGGGAGTTCAAGACCAGCTTGGTGACCATGGTGAAACCCTATCTCTACTAAAAATATAAAAATTTGGCTGGGCGTGGTCGTGGGTGCCTGTAATCCCAGCTACTCGGGAGATTGAGGCAGGAGAATTGCTTGAACCCAGGAGGCAGTGGTTGCAGGGGGCTGAGATCTCGTCACTGCACTCCAGCCTGGGCGACAGAACAAAACAATCTCAAAAAAAAAAAAAAAAATCCCTAGGTGATTTGGGTGGTTAAGGGCCCTGAGCCAGGGGACTTGGCACAAAAGGATAGTTCTGAGTGAGCCACTCTCGGCCCAAGCACGTTGGGGTGTGATCTATAGGGGAGTAACAGGCTGGGGCTCAAAAAAGGCCACATACGGTGGGTCAGGCCTGTAATGCCAGCACTTTGGGAGGTCAAAGTGGGAGGATGGCTTGAGCAACATCTCAAAAAATAAACCCACCCCCAAAGTGTTGGTTCCCACAGGCTTTCCGATGCAATAGGAGGTTTCTGGAAACTTTAGGGAAACAGGAGGCTTAAGCAATGGAGTCAAGACAACCCTCGGTGGCTTCTCACTACCTTTCATTTCCAGTCTACCTCCCCTAAGAGGCAGGAAGGCCGGGCCCTCTGACATTGCTGCTGGAGGCTGTCATTGCTGCAAGGGGCCAGGGAAGCTCTCCTGCTGAGGCCCATCTGGAGCTGGCGGGGAGCTGACATTCAGGGTCACATCCTAGTCATGATTCCTCCCCTCCTCTGACACAGCCACTTCCTCTTTCTGCTGAGGACAGAAGCTGAATGAAGGACAAACTCTCAGAATGATGCAACCCCATAGAACTTGAGTGCAAGGAAGAGGTGGGTGTTCATTGCAGGAACAGTTGCCCAGTGTGTCCTGGCTCAGAGAACAGCTCCAACAACACATGTTGGATACCAAGTGTGCCACGAAGACCAGTCCTCACTATAACCCCAATGGAAAGGACTTCCCCATCTGAACAGAAGATGGCGGGAAGTAAACAGATTGTCAGGGGTAGAAGTGGCCGTCGGACCCCAAGCCTGGAGCATTTTGCCAGAGTCCTCTTGCGTGAGCCACAATGCCACCAAGTGCTGTACTCATTCCCCCAAGCAATCATGTCATCCCCTATTTATAGATGAAGTCACCTGCTAAGCTAGAAGTGGCGGGAAGAAGCCAGGTGTGATTCGTGGCTGTTTGGGAGGCTGAGGCAGGAGGAACGCTTGAGCCGAGATCGTGCCACTGCACTCCAGCCTGGGTGACAGAGCAAGACCATCTAAAAACAAACACACAGCAATGAAATATATAAATATATAATAATTTGCTTTGTGGCAAATTTTGACAAGGAATCTCAGACTGGACTTCAAAAAAGCTCTTGATGCTAGGAAGCCAAACCAAGGCAGATATTAGAACGTTAGACTTTGCTGCTGTCTCCGACATCTGGAGGCTTCTTGGTCAGTAAAAGGAAGTAACTGCCTTTTACTGCATCACTGTAAGGGAAGGATCCCTGAAGACAGGCATTGTTTGCACGTTCCCAAATATGATATTCTAGCCAAAACCTTGGTAATATAATCAATGTTTCCAATTGTATCCTTTTAAAGAGAAGAGATTCTTTTTTTTTTTTTTTTTGCCCCGAGATGGAGTCTCACTCTGTTGCCAGGCTGGAGTGCAGTGGCCCAATCTTGGCTCACCGCAACCTCCGACTCCTGGGTTCAAGAAATTCTCCTGCCTCAGCTTCCCGAGTAGCTGGGACTACAGGTGTGCGCCACCACGCCTGGCTAATTTTTGTATTTTTAGTAGAGATGGGGTTTCATCATGTTGTCCAAGATGGTCTCTATCTCCTGACCTTGTGATTTGCCCACCTCGGCCTCCCAAAGTGCTGGGATTACAGGCGTGAGCCACTGCGCCTGGCCAGAGAACAGATTCTTATTGAACCTATGCAAATAACCATGTTGCTGTAAAAATAGGAATAATCACAAATTGTTTCTAAATTCTGGAGGGTTCAGGTAGAGAGGAAAACACGTTTTCATTTTTGTTTTCAAAAGTGCTTTACCAAATTACTATAAATTATACAAACCTTAAAAGTAAAAAGTTTCTTTAAATCTGGAAAATGATATTAAAAGAACCTGCAATGCTTGACATAAAGCAGCCTTAAAAATCCATAATTTGGCTGGGTCTGGTGGCTCGCACCTATAATCACAGCACTTTGGGAGGCTGAGGTGGGAGGATCAATTGAATCCAGAAGTTCAAGGCTGCTGTGAGCCACGATCACACCACCTGGGTGGCAGAGCAAGACTCTGCCTTAAAAAAAAAAAAAAGATCCAGGCTGAGTTTGGTGACTCATGCCTATAATCCCAGTACTTTGGGAGGCTGAGGTGGGCAGATCACCTGTTGTCAGGAGTTCGAGCCAGCCTGGTCAACATGGTGAAACCCTGTCTCTACTAAAAATATAAAAATTAACCAGGCATGGTGGCATGCACTTATAATCCCAGCTACTCGGGAGACTGAGGCAAGGGAATCACTTAAACTCAGCAGGCGGAGGTTGCAGTGAGCCAAGATCATACCACTGCACTCCAGCCTAGGTGACAGAGCGAGACTCTGTCTCAAAAAACAAAAATCCATAATTATTTTTCATCAGTTCATTCAGTTTTGAAATTAATCCTTGCTCTGATCTGTATTAGCAGTTTCACAACCCATCAGTTTCTTCATTGGAGTTTTGGAAATTTATTTAGTCCAATAGTGTGAACTCAAAGTTGTTAGAAACCCATACTTGTCAGACTTCAATCTTTCCATGAAACTCCCTGAAGACATAACTACTGAAAACCAACTCGGCCAGGAGACCCCCACCCAGGCGGGCTGAAGGTATTTGGAGGCAGAAACGCAGATAGCACAACAGAGTCGATCTATCCTGAGGAGCAATAGCCTGGGAGCCTGCAGGGCTGACGGCTCTCCAGACTGAAGGCCCCAAGCAGAGATTCATCCATGCATTTATTTGCTCTGTGACAGGTGATTCTTATTAATACACAGGTGTTCTACCTATACACATAACTCAGGAATATACCAGGTAGGCAGCTGTTACCCGCCTACCACTAGTTACAAACGAAAAGGTATCCTCCACAGAGGAGCCATGGGGGCTGGGTAAACTTAATGTTCCTCAACACATAACCCTTTGGGATTATAATTGCTTGCAAGAAACTTTCAGAAAGGCGGCCGGGCGCGGTGGCTCACGCCTGTAATCCCAGCACTTTGGGAGGCCGAGGCGGGTGGATCACGAGGTCAAGAAATCGAGACCATCCTGGTCAACATGGTGAAACCCTGTCTACTAAAAATACAAAAAATTAGCTGGGCATGGTGGCGCGTGCCCGTAATCCCAGCTACTTGGGAGGTTGAGGCAAGAGAATTGCCTGAACCCAGGAGGCGGAGGTTGTGGTGAGCCGAGATCGCGCCATTGCACTCCAGCCTGGGTAACAAGAGCAAAACTCCGTCTCAAAAAAAAAAAACTTTCAGAAAGGCATTAGACTAAAGCAATTAAGTGTGAACGTGAAGACTTCAAGTGGTCATGGCTAAAACCTGGTCTGAGTCCATTGTAATGACACAATTGACAAGAATGTTATTTCTGAACCAAAATTGACTGAGCATTTTTTTTTTTTTTGAGACAGAGTCTCATTCCGTCGCCAGGCGCCAGGCTGGAGTGCAATGGCGCAATCTCGGCTCACTGCAACCTCCGCCTCCCAGGTTCAAGCAATTCTACTGCCTTAGCCTCCTGAGTAGCTGGGATTACAGGCGTGCACCACCACGCCCAGCTAATTTTTGTATTTTTAGTAGAGACGGGGTTTCACCATGTTGGTCAGGATGGTCTCGATCTCTTGACCTTGTGATCCGCCCGCCTCGGCCTCCCAAAGTGCTGGGATTACAGACATGAGCCACCACGCCCGGCCTGACTGAGCATTATATCAGGACACATTAGATTTCTAGATATATTATACAATTGTGGAATATATTAATAACAAACTCATATAAATAGATCTCAAGGTGAAATATTTCTTATTTTGACAGTCCTCATAAAATGTATTTTTTATTTTATTTTTAAAAATTTTCCAGCCTGGTCAGTATGGTGAAACCCCATCTCTACTAAAAAAAACAAAAATTAGCTGGGCGTGGTGGCGGGTGCCTGTAGTCCCAGCTACTCAGGAGGCTGAGGCAAGAGAATCATTTGAACCTGGGACGTGGAGGTTGCAGTGAGCCGAGATTGCGCCACTCTATTTCAGCCTGGCGACAAAGATCAAGACTCCACCTAAAAAAAAAATACAAAAATTAGCCAGGTCTGGTGGTGAGTGCCTGTAATCTCAGCTACTCTGGAGGCTGAGGCAGGAGAATTGCTTGAACCCAGGGGACAGAAGTTGCAGTGAGGCGAGATCTCGCCATTGTACTCCAGCCTGGGCAACAAGAGCGAAACTCCATCTCAAAACAAAAAAACAAAAAACAAACAGATCAATGGTCCACAAAAACCTTGTTGTTCCAACATAGGGTCCCAAATTGTGGCCTCGTATCCATAAGTGTACTTTTGATATTAATGCTCGATTTTTAGCCTAGGCAACATGGGAAGACCTCGCCTCTACTATAAATAAAAATTAGCCAGGCATGGTGCACACTTATAGTCCTATCTACTTGGGAGGCTGAGATGGAAGGAGCACTTGAGCTCAGGAGATTAAGGCTACAGTGAGCTATGATCATACCACTGCACTCTAGCCTGGGTGACAGAGATCCTGCCTCACAAAAAGTTCAATTTTTAGAAAATATATATATATTTTTTTGAGATAGAGTCTTGTTCTGTCACTCAGGCTGGAGTGTAATGGCGTGATCTTGGCTCACTGCAACCTCCACATCCCAGGTTCAAATGATTCTCCTACCTCAACCTCCCAAGTAGCTGGAACTATAGGCACACACCACCACGCCCAGCTAATTTTTGTATTTTTAGTAGAGATGGGGTTTCACCACATTGACCAGCCTGGAAAATTTAAAATTTTTAAAAATAAAATAAATTATATGAGAAGGACTGGCGAAATAAGAGATATTTCACCTTGAGACATATTTATATGGGTATAAGCAATATACCCAGGTTCAAGCAATTCTCCTGACTCAGAATCTTGAGTAGCTGGGATTACAGGCATGCACCACCATGCCTGGCTAATTTTTGTATTTTTAGTAGAGATAGGGTGTTACTATGTTAGTCAGGCTGGTCTTGAACTCCTGACCTTGTGATCTGCGTGCCTCGGCCCCCCAGCCTGTAATGCTGAGATTACAGGCATAAGCCATCATGTCTAGCTAGAACATCTTATAAATAATCCCCTTCTAATTTAAGCGAATTGAATTACACACAAAATTCCTTTCATGAGATTAGTCTTCCACAAACCTTTCACAACTTGCTTAAACCTTCAATTTTGTCCTATACTTCTTTTTTTATATCAGCAGCCTACTTTATGACAGAAATTTCCTTTCCTTTCCTCTTGATTTTGACCAAAGTCCTCTCTTTTGCAAAATGAAAAATTACTCTCTTTTCAACTTTCTTTACCAAAAATACATCCTCATACTTATAATTTTCTTCACATCTCTCCTACTTACTGGGATTCTTCCCACCTTCTTTCTGTTTCCTCCCTAAATCCGTATTTTGAAAGAGTCTTTAAATAACCCCCAAGTTAAACAAAATTGCTCTTATTTAACAAAAACTTTATCTGAAAAAAGCTAGCATAGCACGGTCACCAAGTGTCCAAGTGCGCTTTTCTTTTTTTTTTTTTTCTGGAGGCAGAGTCTCTCTGTCGCCCAGGCTGGAGTGCAAATGGCACGGTCTCTGCTCACTGCAACCTCCATCTCCCGGGTTCAAGCGATTCTCCTGCCTTAGCCTCCTGAGTAGCTGGGATTACAGGCACACGTTGTCATGCCCAGCTAATTTTTGTATTTTTAGTAGAGATGGGGCTTTGCCCTGTTGGCCAGGCTGGTCGCAAACTCCTGACCTCAGGTGATCCTCCCACCTCAGCTTCCCAAAGTCATTACAGGCATGAGCCACTATGCCAGGCCTGATCCCTTTTCTTGAACAACTCGTATATCCCAAAGCAGCACACCAAAATGTTCATTTAAAGTGAGAATGAAACTATCCCCACAGGAGTGACAAGAACTGTATGCTGGTCTCTGCACAGAAATAGTGCTATAATTAGCATTCATCAGGCTGCATTTTGGCCCACTTCCTTGTTGCTAAAAGTCAGGTAGCACTAGTTCCTGACCATTGAATACCACTGTTCCTATAGGTAGGATTTTTTTTTTTTTTTTTTTTAGACGGAGTTTCGCTCTTGTTACCCAGGCTGGAGTGCAATGGCGCGATCTCGGCTCACCGCAACCTCCGCCTCCTGGGTTCAGGCAATTCTCCTGCCTCAGCCTCTTGAGTAGCTGGGATTACAGGCACGCGCCACCGTGCCCAGCTAATTTTTGTATTTTTAGTAGAGACGGGGTTTCACCATGTTGACCAGGATGGTCTCGATCTCTTGACCTCGTGATCCACCCGCCTCGGCCTCCCAAAGTGCTGGGATTACAGGCTTGAGCCACCGCGCCCGGCCTTAGGTAGGATTTTTGACTTTAGGGTCATAAGAATTGATTTGGGCCAGGCGTGGTGGTTCACACCTGTAGTCCTAGCACTTTGGGAGGCCGAGGCAGGCGGATCACCTGAGGTCAGGAGTTCGAGACCAGCCTGACCAACATGGAGAAACTCCGTCTCTACTAAAAATACAAAAGTTAGCTGGGCATGGTGGCACACGCACCTGTAATCCCAGCTATTCAGGAGGCTGAGCCAGGAGAGCGAATTGATTTGGGGCCAGGCACAGTGGGTGATGGCTCATGCCTGTAATCCCAGCACTTTGGGAGGCCGAGGTGGGCGGATCACAAGGTCAGGAGTTCGAGTCCAGCCTGACCAACACGGTGAAATCCTCTCTCTACTAAAAATACAAAAACTAGCCAGGTGTGGTGGTAACCTGTAATCCCAATTACTCAGGAGGCTAAGGCTGGAGAATCCCTTGAACCCAGGAGGTGGAGGTTGCAGTGAGCCAAGATCTTGCCACTGTACTCCAGCCTGGGTGACAGAGCAAGACTCTGTCTCAAGGAAAAAAAAAAAAAAAACAGAATTCATTTGGGAAGCTAGGCGAGGTGGCTCATACCTGTAATCCCAGCACTGCGGCAGACTGTGGGGGGCAGATCACTAGGTCAGGATTTCGAGGCCAGCCTGGCTGACATGGAAAAATCCTATCTCTGCTAAAAATACAAAAATTAGCCAGGCATGGTGGCAGGTGCCTGTAATCTCAGTTAGTTGGGAGGCTAAGGCAGGAGAATCACTTGAGCCCAGGAGGTACAGATTGCAGTGAGCTGAGATCTTGCCACTCCGCTCCAGCCTGTGCTAAAGACCCAGGCTCTGTCTCAAAAAAAAAAAAAAAAAAAAAGAATTGATTTGGGGACCTCCTAGGGCTGTATCACAGGGGGAAATGTGAAATTAAAAAAAGAAAATCAATTTGGGCTGGGTATGGTGGCTCGCACCTGTAATCCCAGCACTTTGGAAGGCTGAGATGGGAGGATCTCTTGAGCCCAAGAGTTAGAGACCAGCCTGGCCAACACAGTGAAACCCCATCTCTATCAAACAAAATACAAAAATTAGCCAAACATGTTGGTGAGTGCCTAAAGACCCAGCTACTCCGGAGGCTGAGGTGGGAGGATCACTTAAGCACAAGAGTTGGAGGCTGCAGTGAGCTATCATCCTGTAAGTTCTGACCCCACCATGAACAGCATGTTCATCTCTGTGACCTGCACGAACACCCCAAATAAGGTCCTGGAAGAAATGGTCAACCCCTGCAGTGCCTAACTAACCTGAGACATTCTTCTATTGTTTCTTATTCCAGCCTCAACTGACAAAGCCACTGGACTTTGTAATTGAGCTTGGCCAACCTCGTGACTCCAGACCCTATGACCCCTTCCCAGTTTGCAAACCTGCAATCCCTTTCCAGCTTGTAAAAAAACACCAACTGCAACTTTTGTAACTTTGCACTGCCTCCCCTACAACCTATAAAACCAACTCCTGTCCCACCGCCCTTTGCTGACACCCTTTTCGGCCTCAGCCCGCCTGCACCCAGATGAATAAACAGCCATGTTGCTCACACAAAGCCTGTTTAGGGGTCTCTTCATTCAGAGCGCATGTTTTAACAGATCCAGCCGCTTTGCTCCAGCCTGGGTAACAGAGCAAAACCCCATCTCAAAAAGAAAAAAAAAAAAAGGAATTTAGATGGAAAAAGAGAAAAGGCTTAAGTTTGTAGTCGCTCAAGCCTATAATCCCAGCACTCTAAGAGGCTGAGATGGGGAGATGGCTTGAGTCCGGAGTTCCCCGCTGCAGTGAGCCGTGATCAGGTCCCTGCACTCCACCCAGGACAACAGTGAGCCCTTGACTCTAAAACAAAACAAAACAAAACTTGGGAATGATAGTGTTACAGGAAAGGGGTCCCGACCCAGACCCCAAGTAAGGGTTCTTGGATCTCACACAAGAAAGAATTCGGGGCGAGTTCACAGAGTACAGTGAAAGCAAGTTTCTTATAAAGTAGAGGAATAAAGAATGGCTACTCCATAGACAGAGCAGCCTTGAGGACCGAGGGCCGCTGGGTGCCCATCGTTATGGTTATTTCTTGATGATAGGCTAAACAAGGGGTGGATTATTCATGCCTCCCCTTTTTAGACCATCTAGGGTCACTTCCTGACGTTGCCATGGCATTTGTAAACTGTCATGGCGCTGGTGGGAGTGTAGCGGTGAGGATGACCAGAGGCCACTCTCGTCGCCATCTTGGTTTTGGTGGCTACTTTACTGCAACCTGTGTTTTTTTTTGTTTTGTTTTGTTTTGTTTTTAGACGGAGTTTCGCTCTTGTTACCCAGGCTGGAGTGCAATAGCGTGATCTCGGCTCACCACAACCTCCGCCTCCTGGGTTCAGGCAATTCTCCTGCCAGCTAATTTTTTTGTATTTTTAGTAGAGACGGGGTTTCACCATGTTGACCAGGATGGTCTCGACCTCTTGACCTCGTGATCCACCTGCCTCGGCCTCCCAAAGTGCTAGGATTACAGGCGTGAGCCACCGCGCCCGGCCCTGCAACCTATTTTATCAGCGAGATCTTTATGACCTGTATCTTGTGCTGACCTCCTGTCTCATCCTGTGACTTAGAATGCCTTAGCCATCTGGGAATGCAGCCCAGTAGGTCTCAGCCTCATTTCACCCAGCTCCTGTTCAAGATGGAGTTGCTCTGGTTCACATGCCTCTGACAATAGGAGGAAGAGTTCAAAAAAAAAAAAATTCTTGGCCGGGCGCGGTGGCTCACGCCTGTAATCCCAGCACTTTGCGAGGTCAAGGCGGGTGGATCACGAGGTCAAGAGATCAAGACCATCCTGGTCAACATGGTGAAACCCCATCTCTACTAAAAATACAAAAAAATTAGCTGGGCATGGTGGCGCACGCCTGTAGTCCCAGCTACTCAGGAGGCTGAGGCAGGAGAATTGCCTGAACCCAGGAGGCGGAGGTTGCGGTGAGCCGAGATTGCGCCATTGCACACCAGCCTGGGCAACAAGAGCAAAACTCCGTCTCAAAAAAAAAAAAAAAAAATTCTTTAACTCCACTCCACGTGGCATTTCTTAGTGCCTCTGAAGGTTCCGATCCTGGAACCAGCCCCCAACTCACGCAGAGCAAGAAAAGATCAACGAAAATCCCAGCAAAGGCAAAACCCTGGGTTCCAGCATCAATGCTAAGGGCTGGAGCGTTTTCTGATGTTTTCCTTGGAAAGGCAGAATTTGGTTGTCTAGTGCCTCTGCTAATTGGCCTCCATCCAACACCCTGGAGGGATGGTCTGATTAGAAGCCACAGCTGCTTTGCTCATTATTTCTGATGAATGAACATCACCTGGTGTCTCCCGGTGATGGCGCCTGCTCAGTCCCCAGGTGTGACCTACACAACCAACAAAGGCAAGATGGCTTTGCGGCCAACATGGCGAAATTCCGCCCTACTAAAAATACAAAAAAATTAGCCAGACGTGGTAGCAGGTGCCTGTAATCTCAGCTACTCAGGAGGCTGAGGCAGGAGAATCACTTGAACCCATGGGGCAGAGGTTGCAGTAAACCGAGATCATGCCACTGCACTCCAGCCTTGGCGACACAGAAAGACTCTGTCTAAAAAAAAAGATGGCTTTACAGCCCTGAGGGATAGACCAGTTTTCCCCCAAATAATTATCTTATGTAAGTCCCAGCCCCTTGGAACATGTTTTGAAAGTGCTCACCCAGCTGGGCGTAGTGGCTCATGCCTGTAATCCCAGCACTTTGGGAGGCTGAGGCGGGCAGATCACCTGAGGTCAGGAGTTAGAGACCACTCTGGCCAATCTGGCAAAACCCTATCTCTACTAAAAATACAAAAGCCGGGTGTGGTGGCACACACCTGTAATCCCAGCTACTTGGGAGGCTGAGGCAGGAGAATCACTTGAACCCTGGAGGTGGAGGTTGCAGTGAGCCGGGAATGCACCATTGCACTCCAGCCTGGGCAACAAGAGTGAAACTCCATCTCCGACGGGGGGTGGGGTGGGGGGGGGAAGCGGGGAGAGGGGCTCACCCTTTTCACTGATTCCGTTATGGCAAATCTAAAATAAGGTACATGTGCTCACCGTTCATTTATCAGAAAAGTTCTAACAGTTTGCAAACACCCTGCACCCATGCCCCTAGCCCCTACACTTTTTTTTTTTCTGGAGACAGGATGTCACCCTGTCACCCAGGCTGGAGTGCAGTGGTGCCATCATAGCTCACTGCAGCCTGGACCTCTGGGGCTCAAGTGATCCTCCTACCTCAGCCTCCCAAGTAGCTGGGACCTCAGGGGTGTCCCACCACACCCGGCTAATTGATTTTTTTTGTAGAGATGTGGGGGTCTTGCCTTGTCGCCGAGGTTGATCTCAAACTACGGAGCTCAAGGGATCCTCCCACTTTGACCTCCCCAGGTGCTGGGAATATGGCTGTTAGAATCTAAATTTCTTTTTTTTCTTTTCTTTTCTTTTCTTTTTTTTTTTTTTTGAGACGGAGTTTCGCTCTTGTTACCCAGACTGGAGTGCAATGGCGCGATCTCGGCTCACCGCAACCTCTGCCTCCTGGGTTCAGGCAATTCTCCTGCCTCAGCCTCCTGAGTAGCTGGGACTACAGGCCGCGCCACCATGCCCAGCTAATTTTTGTATTTTGAGTAGAGACGGGGTTTCACCATGTTGACCAGGATGGTCTCGATCTCTTGACCTTGTGATCCACCTGCCTCGGCCTCCCAAAGTGCTGGGATTATAGGCGTGAGCCACCGCACCCAGAAGAATCTAAATTTCTTTGCTCAGCACCACTCCCCATTTTGTGGCCAACAGTCACATTCTTTCTTGGGTCATGTTATTCATTTCAGTTGCTTCAGAGCACTGGCGGGCCCCTTGGGTATATTGAACAAACCCCAGCCTTTGAGGAGTTTTTTTTTTAAAAAAGGTACCATCTCTAGGTGGAAAATTTCAGACAAAGAACCCCTGCCAGGAGCATTTCCTGCCGCTGCTCCTGCCACTGGCCCAAGGCTGTGGAGCTTTATGCAAGAACGTGAGCAGCAAACTCCCCTACTGTGTGCGTTGTAGGGAGCGGGTGTACTGCTGGTCAGGAGAGAGCCCTCTTTTTTATTTTATTTTATTTTATTTTATTTATTTATTTAGAGACAGTGTCTTGCTCTTTCACCAGGCTGGAGTACAGTGGCACGATCTCAGCTCACTGCAACCTCCGACTCCCTGATTCAAGCTATTCTCCTGTCTCAGCCTCCCGAGTAGCTGGGATTACAGGCGCCTGCCACTGTGCCCAGCTAATTTTTGTATTTTTAGTAGAGACAGGGTTTCACCATGTTGGCCAGGATGGTCTCGATCTCCTGACCTCATGATCCGCCTGCCTCAGCCTTCCAAAGTGCTGGGATTACCGCCACCACGCCTGGCCATTTTATTTTATTTTATTATTTTATTTTATTTAAAAAATTTTATTTCTTTCTTTTATATTTGGACCTGAAGGAAGAATTTTATTTTATTTTTGAGACGGAGTCTCCTCAGTCACCCAGGCTGAAGTGCAATGGCCCCATCTTGGCTCGCTGCAACCTCCACCTCCCGGGTTCAAGAGATTCTTCTGCCTCAGCCTCCCCAGTAGCTGAGATTACAGGTGTGCATCACCACATCCAGCTAATTTTTGTATTTTTAGTAGAGATGGGGTTTTGCCATGTTGGCCAGGCTAGTCTTGAACTCCCAACCTCAGGTGATCCGCCCACCTCGGCCTCATAAGGAGCTGGGATAACAGGCATGAGCCACCGCACCCGGCCAAGAGCCCTCTCTAAATCTTTAAAACTTCGGTCAGGGTGGTGGTTCATCACACTGTGGGAGGCTGAGGCAAGAGGATCTCTTAAGCCCAGGAATTTAAGACCAGCTTGGGCAACATGGTGAGACCCTGTCTCAACAAAAAGTATGAAAATCAGCTGGGCATGGTGGTGCACGCTTTTAGTCCCAGCTACTCAGGAGGCTGAGGCAGGAAGATCACTTGAACCTAGGAGGTCGAGGCTGCAGTGAGCTATGATTACAACACTGTACTCCAGCCTGGGAGACACTGTCTCAAAAAACAAATAAATATTTTAAAATTCTTGGCCAGGCACGGTGGCTCATGCCTGTAATCCCAGCACTTTGGGAGGCTGAAGTAGGCAGATCATTTGAGGTTAGAAGTTCAAATCCAGCCTGGCCAACATGGTGAAACCCTGTCTCTACTAAAAATACAAAAGTTAGCCTTGCGTTGTTGTGGGCGTCTATAATCCCAGCTACTTGGGAGGCTGAGGCAGGAGAATTGCTTGAGCTCGGGAGGCGGAGGCCGCAGTCAGCTGAGATCACGACACTGCACTCCAGCCTGGGAGACAGAGGGAGACTCTGTCTCAAAAAAACAAACAAAAAAATTCTTTAGCTTATCCACCTACCTTTTGGGGGCTTCTTATGTTTCTTCCCAGAAACTTTTTTTGTCTGCAAGCCCATTTATTGTATGCAATTGTTTAAAAAACACAAATGGGTGTATATTCTCTATCCTTTATTCTGAAAGTTCCCTTTTTTATTTTTTTAAGACAGAGTCTCACTCTGTTGCCCAGACTGGAATGCAGTGGCACAATTTTGGCTCACTACAACCTCTGCCTCCCGGGTTCAAGTGATTCTCCTGCCTCAGCCTCCCTAGTAGCTGGATTATAGGTGCATGCCACCACATCCGACTAATTTTTTATTTTTAGTAGAGACAGGGTTTCACCAGGTCGAGCAGGGTGGTCTCGAACTCCTGACCTCAGGTGATCCGCCTGCCTTGGCCTCCCAAAGTGTTAGGGATTACAGGCGTGAGCCACCTCAACTGGCTCAAAGTTCCTTCTTGGCTTAATAGATCTGGGGCACTTGTGAGTCTTCCTCATTCCTTCTAGGGCTACCTAGTGTTCCAGGGTTATTTAACCAGCCCCCCTTCTGAGAGGCAGTTCTTTTGTCTCTGGCCCCTTGCTACATATATTAGTTTAAAGTTCACTTTGCAAGTGGCCAAGCCTGTTTCCCTCATTTCCAGGTTCCCAGGGGACAGACATCCTGCTGCAGTTTCAGAAGTCAGCACACTCATCTCTCTCCTGTCTAAAATATGAAAGATCATGCCCCCCACTCTCCCTCTTCATACTGTCCTATTTTACTTCTTTTCACAACCAGAACTCTTTATTTTTCCCAAATAAAAATAGTCCATCTTTTCAGGTTATAAAAGTGGAACTCTGTCCGGATGCAGTGGCCCTCACGTGTAATCCTAGCACTTTGGGAGGCCAAAGCGGGCGGATCACCTGAGGGCAGGAGTTTGAGACCAGCCTGGCCAACATGGTCAAACCCTGACTCTAAAAAAAAAAAGAAAAAAGAAAAAAAATTAAAAAGACTGGCCTCGATGGTTCACACTTGCAACCCCAGTGCTTTGGGAGGCTGAAGCAAGCGGATCGCTTCAGGCCAGGAATTTGAGATCAGCCTAAGCTACATTGCAAGACCCCCATCTGTACAACAAATAAGAATAAAATTAAAGTTAATTTGAAAAACAAAAAAAAGAAACAGTAGCACCTGAATTGGCACCATGTATGTAAAAGTAAAAACTAGTTAAAATGAAGTCAGTAACTAAAGAATAAGTGAATGAGTGAACAGGCGAAGGAAGAAAACATAGACCAGAGCAGGTGCGCCTTGGGTTGAGCCCCTCCCCTTGAGCCCAGCCCCCTGCCCGCCCCCGGGCCCCTCCGGGACTACATTTCCCAGAAGGCCGCGCGCCCCGGGCATGCGCAGCGGCGCGCTCGGAAGCTGCGACGTTGAGTTTCACTCTGACTGCTTTCTCCTGAGAGTCGGAGCCGCAGCCGGAGACCTGCCGAGGCCGAGCCGAAGCTGCAGCCCGAGCGCTGTGGTGCCCTCAGCCCCGTCCCCGCGTCCTCCTCAGCGTCGGTGAGAGGGCGGGCAGGCTACCTGCGCGTCGCTGGGGCTGGGGTCCCGAGGGCGCGGGGTAGCGCGGGGAGCCGGAGCAGAGCCGGGACCGGAAGGGGGCCGGCGTGGGTGTGAGGGGAGTCGACGGCCCGGGCGGCGGGAACACTCGGGGGTCCCGGGAGATCAGGGATGTCGGGGCATCGGTCTCCGGTCTCAAGGTCCTGGTGGCGGGAGTTGGGGGGACTTGGGAGGCGCCAGGAGCCTTGGACGGGACAGGGTGCCGGGTGCGAGAGGGGACGTCTCGGTGGAGGCTGAGGGGCTCCCAGGCGGAGGGGCGCGGCCCCCGGGAGTTCAGGTCGCTCGGGAGGAGCGCACCCCTTCCCACAGGACCCGGAGGAGGCGGTGACGAGATTGCCACGGGCTCCCTGACGAGGGGTGGGTCCTACTGGGGTCTACCTCCAGGTGAAGGGACTCATGGTCTGGGGGTTGTACTTTGGAGTAGATTGCCTTCTAACTGTGCTTCCCTGCTCTCCGGTTGGGGTCGGCCTTCTGCTTTCCCAGGACCTCCTGGGTCACTTTTGCGGGTGCGTAAGGGGCGCCGACGAAGACTTAGAACTCGGTTCCCTTTTCTGGAGTTGCGCTTTCATCGCGACTCTCTCAGCTAGCCGCCCTCCTCCTCCAAGCTGGCTCCGCTTCTCTAAGCGCCAACAGCGATGGAAATAAATAGCATGTGTACAGACGCCTGGACCCTTGAGAAACTCAGAATATTTCTGCATGCCCTCCTAGCTCCTCTAGCGTTAGAGAAGGTAGACTTTCTGGTAGCCACCATCCCGGCTTACCTAAGCCATCCTGATAGCAAGCCCTCTGGTTCGGTTGCTCTGTGATCTTGGCCAAATATTTACTGTCTCTGGTATGTTGATTTCCTGGATGCTTAGCTGCCAGACTGGCTTATGAAGTTCTTTTAGTGTTTTCTGTGAAAGGCCTCAGGCCAGGCACGGTGGCTCACGCCTGTAATCCCAGCACTTTGGGAGGCTGAGGTGGAAGGATCACTTGAGCCCAGGAGTTTGAGACAAGCCTGAGAAATGAAGAAGATTCCTGAGATATTGTCTCTACAAAAAATTGGATGGGCCTGTTGGCGCCTGTAGTCGCAGCTGTTTGGGAGGCTGCGGCAGGAGGATTGCTTGGCCCCAGGAGTTGGAGGCTGCAGTGAGCTATGATCATGCCACTGCACTCCAGCATGGGTGACAGAGGGATAATGAAACTTTTTTTTTTTTTTAAAGAAGGGCTCAGAGCCGGGTGTGGTGGCTTGTGCCTATAATCCCAGCTATTCGGGAGGCTGAAGCAGGAGAGTTGCTTGAACCTGGGAGGTGGAGGCTGCAGTGACCTGAGATCGCCCCACTGCACTCCAGCCTGGGTGACAGAGCAAGACTCCATCTCCAAAATATATATTAACAAAAAATAAAAGAGCTTAGAGTTTTTTTGTTGTTGTTTGCTTTTTGTTGTTTTTCAACCATCTCCTTGATAAGTGGGTGGAGGAGGACTATTGTACCTTCTGCTCCACCCAGGCTATTGGAAAATAAATCTGGTGATTTTCAGTCCCCAGGCACAGCACACGGATCCGATCCAACATCTGCACCTTTGTTTTTACTAACTGCTGTTTCTCAATTTAAAACGTGATCATCTTCTTCCTTGTTGGCAAAGGTGTCTTGGAAATTGTGTTGCTGAGTCAGCAAGCCTTTCCGATTTGCCCGGTTTTTGTTGTTTGTGGTTTGTATCAAGATGGGAACTCAAACAAGTCGTTCCTCCTAAGGAGCTGGTGTCTTCATCCAGAAGGGACGGTTTGTGCCAGCTCTCAGGAGGGAAAAGGTGAGAGCCGTGGGGACTTGACCTTGCTGCCTTCTCTATCTGGTGCAGAGAAGGTGGGGATTGGGGAGGGTGGAATTTGAGGTCTACAGGATAAACGGTCACCCTGGGAGTTGATTGTTGATTGCCACCTGTCTCAAATAAATTTCAGTGGCGTCTTGCCAGCTGCTTCTCCTGTTTAACTAGTCTTAGAAGATGCTTTCCACTTTAAGACATGCTTTATGGGATGGAAGACACAAGTCACGATTTCTACATTTGAACTGGCAGTTTTCATTTCTTTTGTTGCATAAACCTTTACTGGGTGCCAGACAAGATCTCTGTCTTTTGGGAGCTCATTGTTTGGTGGAAAAGACAAACCACAGTCAGTGATATTGTCAGTGTGACATATACTGAGATGGGGAAAATCATAAGGCCCTCCTACCCACATCCAGGAAGGGAAGGGAGCGGGGAGGGTCAGGAAGGCTTCTGGAAGGTGGTAGTTGAGGGGGGTTGTGAAGGAGGAGTAGGACTTAGAAAGTGGGGCACAGTCGCCTGGGAGAGGAGTCAGCGTTTGCAAAGTCATGAAGCTACTGGGACACAGCTGGGCTACTGTAAGTAGCTTAGTACGTGGTAAAGGAGGCTGGAAAAGCAGGCAGAGGGCTGAGGGGGGAGGGTTATGTGGGCCATGCCAAGACTTGGGAGCAGAAGGATTTTAGCAGAATTCCATGAGGGGCATTTTATTATTTGTTTGAGTTGGGGTCTACTGCTGCTGCCCAGGCTGGAGTGCAGTGGAGTGATCACAGTTCACCACAGCCTCAAATTCCTGGCTTGGGAGGAGCTGAGTTGCCTACCACCATACCCAACTAATATTTTAACTTTTTCTAGAGACAGTGTCTCTCTGTGTTGTCCAGGCTGGTCTCTAACTCTGTGTTGTCCAGGCTGGCCTCAAGTGATCCTCCCATCTCAGTTTCCTGGAGTGCTGAGCCACCGTGCCTGGCCTCCTGAGGGACATTTTAAAGGAGCACACTGGAACGTGTAGAATGGGTTAGACTGGATTATTCTCTCTTTTTTGAGACTGAGTTTCGATCTTGTTACCCAGGCTGGAGTGCAATGGCGCAATCTCGGCTCACCATAACCTCCACCTCCTGGGTTCAGGCAATTCTCCTGCCTCAGCCTCCTAAGTAGCTGGCATTATAGGCACGCTCCACGATGCCCAGCTAATTTTTCGTATTTTTTTTTTTAATTGCATTTTAGGTTTTGGGGTACATGTGAAAAACATGCAAGATTGTTGCATAGGTGCATATGTGGCAGTGTGATTTGCTGCCTTCCTCCCCTTCACCTATATGTGGCATTTCTCCCCATGCTATCTCTCCCCAGCTCCCCACCCCCCGCTGTCCCCCCCACTCCCCCCAAACAGACCCCAGTGTATAGTGCTCCCCTCCCTGTGTCCATGTGTTCCCATTGTTCAACACCCGTCTATGAGTGAGAACATGCGATGTTTGATTTTGTGTTCTTGTGTCAGTTTGCTGAGAATGATGGTTTCCAGGTTCATCCATGTCCCTACAAAGGACGTGAACTCATCGTTTTTGATGGCTGCATAATATTCCATGGTGTATATGTGCCACATTTTTCCTATCCAGTCTATCATCGATGGGCATTTGGGTTGGTTCCAGGTCTTTGCTATTGAAAACTGTGCTGCAATGAACATTCGTGTGCATGTGTCCTTATAGTAGAACGATTTATAATCCTTTGGATATATACCCAGTAATGGGATTGCTGAGTCAAATGGAATTTCTATTTCTAGGTCCTTGAGGAATCGCCACACTGTCTTCCACAATGGTTGAACTCCCACCAATAGTGTAAAAGTGTTCCTATTTCTCCACATCCTCTCCAGCATCTGTTGTCTCCAGATTTTTTAATGATTGCCATTCTAACTGGCGTGAGATGGTATCTCAATGTAGTTTTGATTTGCATTTCTCTTTTTTTTTTTTTTTTTTTTTTTTTTTGAGATGGAGTTTCGCTCTTGTTACCCAGGCTGGAGTGCAATGGCACGATCTCGGCTCACTGCAAACTCTACCTCCTGGGTTCAGGCAATTCTCCTGCCTCAGCCTCCTGAGTAGCTGGGATTACAGGCACATGCCACCGTGCCCAGCTATTTTTTTGTATTTTTAGTAGAGACGGGGTTTCACCATGTTGACCAGGATGGTCTCGATCTCTTGACCTCGTGATCCACCCGCCTCGGCCTCCCAAAGTGCTGGGATTACAGGCTTGAGCCACCGCGCCCGGCCTGATTTGCATTTCTCTAATGACCAGTGATGATGAGCATTTTTTCATATGCTTGTTGGCCTCATGTATGTCTTCTTTTGTAAAGTATCTATTCGTATCCTTCGCCCATTTTTGAATGGGCTTGTTTGTTTTTTTCTTGTAAATCTGTTTTAGTTTGTTGTAAATTCTGGATATCAGCCCTTTGTCAGATGGGTAGGCTGCAAAAATTTTTTCCCATTCTGTTGGTTGCCGATTCACTCTATTGACTGTTTCTTTTGCCGTGCAGAAGCTGTGGAGTTTGATTAGGTCCCATTTGTCTATTTTGGCTTTCGTTGCCAATGCTTTTGGTGTTTTGGTCATGAAGTCCTTGCCTACGCCTATGTCCTGAATGGTTTTGCCTAGGTTTTCTTCTAGCGTTTTTATGGTGTTAGGTCTTATGTTTAAGTCTTTAATCCATCTGGAGTTAATTTTAGTGTAAGGTGTCAGGAAGGGGTCCAGTTTCTGCTTTCTGCATATGGCTAGCCAGTTTTCCCAACACCACTTATTAAACAGGGAATCCTTTCCCCATTGCTTGTTTTTATCAGGTTTGTCAAAGATCGGATGGTTGTAGATATGTTGTGTTGCCTCCGACGCCTCTGTTCTGTTCCATTGGTCTATATCTCTGTTTTGGTACCAGTACCATGCTGTTTTGATTACTGTAGCCTTGTAGTATAGTTTGATGTCCGGTAGTGTGATGCCTCCTGCTTTGTTCTTTTTGCTTAGAATTGACTTGGCTATGCGGGCTCTCTTTTGGTTCCATGTGAAGTTTAAGGTGGTTTTTTCCAGTTCTGTGAAGAAGGTCATTGGTAGCTTGATGGGGATAGCGTTGAATCTGTAAATTACTTTGGGCAGTATGGCCATTTTCATGATATTGATTCTTCCTAACCATGAACATGGAATGTTTCTCCATCTGTTTGTGTCCTCTCTTATTTCATTGAGCGGTGGTTTGTAGTTCTCCTTGAAGAGGTCCTTTACGTTCCTTGTTAGTTGTATTCCTAAGTATTTTATTCTCTTTGTAGCAATTGTGAATGGCAGTTCGTTCAAAAATATGGAACGCTTCACGAATTTGCGTGTCATCCTTGTGCTGGGGCCATGCTAATCTTCTCTGTATCGTTCCAATTTTAGTATATGTGCTGCTGAAGTGAGCACAAATTTTTCGGATTTTTAGTAGAGATGGGGTTTCACCATGTTGACCAGGATGGTCTCGATCTCTGGACCTCGTGATCCACCCGCCTCGGCCTCCCAAAGTGCTGGGATTACAGGTGTGAGCCACCGCGCCCGGCCCTAGACTGGATTATTCTCTTTGTGAGTCTCTTTACACCATGCCGGCTTCTTGGGTGGGGGGGACAGTACCGGGAGCGGGGAGGGGGAGAGGCAGATGAATGGTTTCACCCTCAGTTGCTCATAGTCTAATGGAAGAGAGAAAATGTACATAGAGAACTGAAAAGGACTAAAAAGGAAGTTGATCAGAGGGTGTTTCCTTTCATTCTTTTTGTTGTTGTTTTATTTGTTTGTTTTTTGAGGCAGAGTCTCACTCTTTCACCCAGGCTGGAGTGCAGTGGCACAATCTCAGCTCACTGCAGCTTCGCCTCCCAGGCTTGAGAGTCTCGTGCCTCAGCTCCTCAAGTAGCTGGGATTACAGGTGCACACCATCACGCCTGGCTAATTTAGAGTGTTTGCTTTCTGCTGGGCACATCCAGGCATCGTGGGAAGTGCAGTTTAAATTGGGCCATAAAAGGGTGGGTAAGGTGAGGACAGGGGACCAAGTGGGTGGGATTGGGGTGGAGCTGAGACATGGGGGTAGGGACACCCTGATGCAGATGGGAGTAGCAGAGCATCACTTACACTCTACAGGGGAGTCGTGGAGGGGAAGGGATAGACATAGACACTGCAGAGGGGAGAAGGGATGGAAGGGAAGGGCACAGGCAAATGTTGTTGATAGTGAGGGAGGGGCCAAACTGTGATGGGCTTTGACTGTCAGCCTGAGGAATTTGAGCTTCACTCTAGAGATCCAGGGGAAGTGTGTAAAAGACAGGATCAGAACAGTAGTTCAGGAAGCTTCTTCTTGTCCCCCATCTGAGATGTACCAGAGGGAGAAAGCAGAGTTGAAGAAGCTATTTGGGAGGGAGTACTGATTAAAGTGAGAGGCCTAAGGGTCCCTGCCAGGTGTTAGCAGGGGGCTGCAGAGGTGAGGAGAGAGCAGGCCAGGCAGCTGCCAGGCCTGGGGGAGCAGGTTGAGGAGGACTGAGTTTGTGAGGTTTTTCTCTTGGTCGCTTGGGGGAAATCCAGGGGGAAAAGGAGAATGAGGAAGGAAGATGCGTTTGGCTTCAGACGTGTTGAAGGTATTAAGAGGCCAACAGGAAATGAGGCCATGGGCTAGAGAGAAGAGCACTGATTCATTCCCTCAAATGCCTCCCGAAATTCTGTGCGCCGGGGCTCACGCTTGGCACTTGGAGTACAAAGATGAATTCAGCAGTCCCTTTGGTGTTTGTCTTATCAGCTAAGCTGAGAACATGATTGATTAGTACACACTCATCAGCGTTCATGCCTGACCTACTTTTCCTTATTTAGTAAGTTATTTTTAATAAATGTAGTAAGCTCTGGCAACCTAGGCACCCAAAACAAAAGCTGAGATCATGAAACAAAAGTATACATCTAATCTTTTTTTTTTATTAAAAAAATTTTTTTCTATTTTATCAGGTCCCTTTAGAACATCTAATCATTTCATTTGAACTTTTTCTCTGTTCTTATCCTGAGGTAACCCTTTCTTTTGTTTTTTTCTTAGGTTTTTTTTTTTTTTTTTTTTTTTTGAGACAGAGTTTTACTCTGTTACCAGGCTGGAGTGTAGTGGCTTGGTCTTGGCTCACTGCAACCTCCACTTCCCGGGTTCATGTGATTCTCTTGCCTCAGACTCCTGAATAGCTGGGACTACAGGCACATACCATCATGCCTGGCTAATTTTTTGTATTTTTGGTAGAGACAGGGTTTCACCGTGTTAGGATGATCTCAGTCTCCTGACCTCGTGATCCGCCTACCGTGGCCTCCCAAAGTGCTGGGATTATAAGCATGAGCCACCTCGCCTGGCTCTCCCTGCTTTTAACCTATTTTTCTGCTTTCTTTAAGGTGTCTTCTGTTGATCAGCCGTTCTTCATTTTAACATAGTGAAATGTATTTTTTCATTAGTACTCAGTTTTCTGAGTCTGGTTGGAAAAGTCTTTTCCTGAACATAATCCTTACCTTTAAGGAGCTTATGCATTCTCCAGTGGAGGAGACAGATAATGGCACTCAGACATCATGTGGGCTCTGATTGTTAGAAGTGGCCACTTCTGCCTGCGGAGCAGGAGTGAACTTAGCAAAGATCTCACAGGGCAGAGTCTCGAGCTAGGAACTACGAGATGAGTAAATGGACAAGTGGGATGGGCATTCTCAGTGCAGGGTGAAGGGCATGAAGCAGCCTGACCCACCCTGGGCACAGCCAGGAGGTCCAGATGGCAGGAGCTGAGGGTTTGAGGGGCTCAGGCAGGGCATCATGAAGACAGCTTTGGGCGATCTGTGTGTAGGGGAATATTGAAGCCATGGGAACAGATCCCAAGGGTCCAGTAGAAATGGAGAGAGGAGGGAAGAGGGAGGCCAGGGCCTGATTCCTGGCTACAGAGGATGTTATCAATGACTGGTGTGGCTCTGGGGAGCACCTGCGGCTTCCCAGAGGTGGGTCCTGCTGGCATGCTGCCTGCTGTGCTGTTGGATACTGTATTTCACCCTTAGGTGTTGGGTAAAGGCTAACATGTCTGCAGAGGGCAGGGCGTGTTATTGGCAAAGCTAGCCAAAGGCAAAACACTCTCTCACTGTTTGATAGAGACATGCGTTCAGAGAAATATTTCTCAACTGTAGGAGTGTGAAAACACAGTAATAGATGTCGGGAAGGCCACAGGGTGGGGGTCTGCAAACGATGGTCCGTCAGCCAAATCAGGCCCTCTGCCTTTTTTTTGAGACAGGGTCTCACTCTGTCGCCCAGGCTGGAGTGCAGTGGTGCGATCTTGGCTCACTGCAACCTCAGCCTCCTGGATTCAAGTGATTCTCCTGCCTTAGCCTCCCAAGTAGCTGGGATTACAGGCATATGCCACTATTCCTGGCTAATCTTTGTATTTTTTTGGTAGAGACAGTTTCACTGTGTTGGCCAGGTTAGTCTCAAACTCCTGGCCTCAAGTGATCTGCCTGCCTCAGCCTCCTGAAGTGCTGAGATTACAGGCATAAGCCACTGTGTTCAGCCCCACTGCCTGATTTTGTTCATAAAGTTTTATTGGTATGCAGCCCCTCCTGTTCACACATTGTTTATGGTTGTTCTTGTAGTCTAGTGGCAGAGTTGTTGTTGCAAAGACTTGTTCTGTCCTTTACAGGAAATGCATGTTGGCCTCAGCCATAGGGAGTTGTGGTAGCTGTGGTCACCTAGAGAGGATGTCCCTGCCACCGTCGCAGTTTAGCTGGTTGTTGCTAGGTAGATCATGGATCTAGGTCCCGCCTGCAAATGTTACCATCTTTTCTGATTTTCAAGAGGAGCTGGAAATCTAGATTTTTTTTTTATGGTGAATATTCCAAATTTTAAATATCAGCTCAAGTTTTAAAAGCCAAACCTTAGTAGCCCAAGCGAAACACATCTATAGGCCGGTTTGTCCGGCATCAGTCTGTCTTGATGGGGAAGGACAGGAACCCTGGAAGCAGATTTGGGTTTTCTCAGTCCCTGGATATCCTTTGGCTAGCCGCATGTCTCCTTGCAACTCACTTTTCTCAGCTGTGGGATGGAAATAACTGTGTAGTCACCTGCTTCCCTGGTTGTAAGGACCAATGAGAATTACTAGTAAGGTGGAGGGACTAAGCATAGTGCCTGGCGCATGCTAAACCTTTACTTGGTAGCCACTGGTGTTATTTTTAAAATTTATTTAATCAATTTATTTATTTATTTATTTATCTGGAGATGGAGTTTCACTCTTGTTGCCCAGGCTGGAGTGTAATGGTGTAATCTTGGCTCACTGCAACCTCCGCCTCCCAGATTCAAGCGATTCTTTTGCCTCAGCCTCCTGAGTAGCTGGGATTACAGGCACCTGCCACCACACCTGGCTAATTTTTGTATTGTTAGTAGAGATGGGGTTTCACCACATTGGCCAGGCTGGTCTCGAACTCCTGACCACAGGTGATCTGTCCGCCTCAACCTCCCAAAATGCTGGGATTACAGGTGTGAACCACCATGCCTGGACCAGATTTGTACCTCTTTTCGGTGATCTGCTAAGATCCACATTGCCCTGGGGGGCTGTGATGAGGTCCAGGGTCTGCCCAATGTCAGTCTGATAGGAGCTCTGTAGGAAGAGCTCGATCAGTTTCAGATAATAGGGCTGCTCCTGGCAATAGAGCTTCAGCAGGCAGTAGATACCTGCTTCCAGAAGGATAGCATCATTGATGGCATCCAAACCCACACCTGGCTTCTGATGCCAGCAGATCTGCCCCCGGCAGGTGAGGGGTGAATCCATGATGTCACCTGCCACCAGGAAGAAGCTTGCAGCAGTTCTAGACACCAGCCACAGTCAGGGCCTACTGGAGACTATCAGCATCCTGTTTCCTTGGCTCCACCAGCTCCTGGGATGTTACTAGCACCGTCAAAGCCCAGTGATACTTGCCTCCAGTGACATTGCACTCCAGGACCTCCTGGAGCTGGACGATAGCATCTCCTATCTCTGAGTGCCCACCTCATCCTCGGTCAGCGCCCTAACGATCTGCGAGAAGTGCTGAACAAAATCTGCTTTTCTTGGGTATAAACATCTGATTTCTAGTCTCCATTCATTCTGAGGGAGAAGCAAAGGGCTCTGTTTCTGGATTTGGGTTCCTGCTCTACGGTTTTGTTTTTTTTTTTTGATATGGAGTCTCACTCTGTCACCCAAGCTAGCAGGCTAGAATGCAGTGGCTAAATCTTGGCTCACTGCAACCTCTGACTCCCGGGTTAAAGTGATTCTCCTGCCTCAGCCTCCTGAGTAGCTGGTACTACAGGCGCATGCCACTACACCAGCTAATTTTTGTATTTTTAGTAGAGACAGCATTTCACTATATTGGCCAGACTGTTCTCGAGCTCCTGAGCTTGTGATCTGCCTGCCTCAGCCTCCCAAAGTGCTGAGATTACAGACATGAGCCACTGTGCCTGGCTGGGCTGTTATTTATTTATTTATTATTTATTTATTTTGAGACAGTTGTGCTCTTGTTGCCCAGGCTAGAGTGCAATGACACAATCTTGGCTCACTACAACCTCTGCTTCCCAGGTTCAGGCAATTCTCCTGCCTCGGCCTCCTGGGTAGCTGGTATTTTAGGTGCCCGCCACCATGCCTGGCTAATTTCATATTTTTAGTAAAGATGGGTTTCTGCATGGTGGTCAGGTTGGTCTTGAACTCCCAACCTCAGGTGATCTGCCCGCCTCAGCCTCCCAAAGTGCTGGGATTACAGGCGTGAGCCACTGCACCTGGCCTGTCTTTTTTTTTTTAAAGAGACCCAGTCTTGCTCTGTTGCCCAAGTTGGAATGTAGTGGCACGATCATAGCTCACTGCAACCTTGAATCCCGGGCTCAAAGCAGTCCTTCTCCCTCAGCCAACCAAAGTGCTGGGATTACAAGATGTGAGCTGCCGCACCAGGCCTGCTATTACTATTATACATCCACTGCTGTCCCCATTACTCCTCCATTTTGGCCTATGGGTAGGCCCGTAAACCAGGGCTCCGCCCTCTGACTGGTTATAGGTGGTTAGATTGCCCTTGGCCACCCAGGAGCCAGTGGGTTCTTGGTTCTGGAGAAGCTGGTTGACCACAAGGGAATTGTAGGTTCCTGGAGCCTGCACCATGGGTGCCCTTTGGAAGGTTCTTCTCTGACCTGTCCCCGGAGGACTTCATCAGGCCCCAGCCAGAGGAGTTGTCACTTCCCTTCCAGCCACCCACTGTGCGAGGGACAAATCACATGCTAGTTTTGTGTCATCTCTCAGTAAGATGTTGGAGGCACTGGCTTGAGTGATCTCTTTACAAGCAAAGCCTTATCTCGCTGTGGTCACAGGACCACTGTAATAGGAACGTGGATGGTTTGTTCTTCCATTTTTTGGAACTCAGGGATGGGGGGATGTGTCTGTTGTCAGGGAGGTGCCATTTTAAGTTGACAGGGCCTGATATTAGTGAAACTGAACTGGGATAGCAGCAGCCATTTAAAGTAATGATGGTAAGACACAGGAGTGGTAGTGGTTTCGTTTATATTTATGACCTTTTAAAAATGTTTGGCATTTTAAGGAGAGGGTTTTTTTTTTGTTTCTTGTTTTTTTTCTTGAGGCTCATGTTGCGTAGGCTGGAGTGCAATGGCATGGTTCTCAGCTCACTGCAGTCTCTGCCTTCTGGGTTCAAGGGATTCTCCTGTCTCAGCCTTCCAAGTAGCTGAGATTACAGGCACATGCCACCATGCCCAGCTAATTTTTATATTTTTAGTAGAGATGGTATTTCACCATGTTGGCCAAGCTGGTCTCAAACTCCTGACCTCAGGTGATCTGCCCACCTTGGCCTCCCAAAGTGCTGGGATTACAGGCATGAGTGACCACACCTGGCCAGGACAGTTTTTTTTTTCCTGATAACAGAAGTGCTACTTTCTCGCTTTAGAAAATGTGAAAAGTTCAGCTACATAAGGAAGTCAAACAAAAGGTATCCTATATATGAAGAAAAAAAGAAGCAAGTAAAAAAAAAGCCTCCTTTTGTTTCCCTACTCAAAGACAGCTGTTAATATTTTGTTGATTTCTATGACGTTGTCCTGTTTTATATAATAGAAACAGTGCTGTAGTTAATATCTTCACATCAGAATTCTTCTGTAATCTTCTTAAGTTAGAGTCTTAATTATTGGATCAAAGGAAGTGGACATTTTTAAACCATATATATATTACCAAATTGTTTCTCCCTCCGCTTTTTTTTTCTCCTTCAACTCATGTTCACTGTGATTTTTTCCCCTTTTTTTAATAAACAGAGATTGGGGATTTCTCTCTGTTGTCCAGGCTGGTCTTGACCTCCTGGCCTCAAGCGATCCTCTTGCCTCAACCTCCTGAGTAGTTAAGATTACAAGTGTGAGCCACCATGCTCAGCCACTGATTTTAACTTGCATGTTTTAAACAAAATTTCTTGTAAAGTAGAACATTTCCTTGATATGGTTGTGTCAGGATTCGACTCTCCCATGTCTTTGGAGAGGCTTTCTAACAAAGCATCTCCCTTAGGTGGCCGTCTGCACTATGGAAAGGTCATTTCTAGTTCCAGGTCATGCCCACTGCGTCAGCTGCTGGGGTGTAGAGTTTCAGACCCAGGCCGCTTGGAAAGTGCCCGAAAGAGAAACAGCTTAGAAAATAGGACTTGAACAGCAGTGTGAGTTGAGTCTGGAAAATTTAGACCATGTTGGTGGAATCAGAGCTGGGAAAAGGTTGTAAAATTTATCTCCTCTCACTGGTTTCCAGTCCGTGCTTCTCAGAACTCTCCCATTATGCAGACAGGCTCTGTGGCTCACATCTGTAATCCCAGCACTTTGGGAGGCCAAGATGGGCGGATCACCTGAGGCCAGGAGTTCAAGATCAGCCTGGCCAACATAGCAAAACCTCGTCTCTACTAAAAATTTAAAACCTTAGTCAGCTGTGGTGTGGTGCACACTTGTAGTTCCAGCTACTCGGGAGGCTGAGGCATGAGAATCACTTGAGCCTGAGAGGCGGAGGTTGCAGTGAGCGAGATTGTGCCACTGCACCCCAGCCTGGATGGTAGAGCGAGACTGTCTCAAAGAAAAGAACTCTCCAATTTTTACAAAGGAGCCTCATGATCCTTTTGAAGAAAAATAGGAACAGGGGCCACCTCTGTGTCAAAAAGCATCCTACATTTCTGTCTTTTTCTTTTTTTTTTTTTTTTTTGAGACAGTCTCACTCTGTCGCCCAGGTTGGAGTGCAGTGGCATAATTTTGGCTCACTGCAACCTCCACCTCCCAGGTTCAAGTGATTCTCCTTCCTCAGCCTCCCAAGTAGCTGAAATTACAGGCACCTGCCACCACGCCCGGCTAATTTTTGTGTTTTTTTAGTAGAGACAGGGTTTTGCCATGTTGGCCAGGCTGGTCTCAAACTCCTGACCTCAGGTAATCCTCCCAACTTGGCCTCCCAAAGTGCTGGGATTATAGGTGTGAGCCACTGTGCCCAGCCACATCCCACATTTCTGTTTTAGTTTTAGTTTAGTTTTCTTTTTTTAAGAGATGGAGTCTTGCTATGTTGCCCAGGCTGATCTCAAACTCCTGGCCTCAAGCGATCCTCTCACCCTTGGCCTCCCAAAGTGCTGAGATTACAGGTGTGAGCCACTACTCTCAGCCTATTTTACATGTTGATGGACAGCATATGATCACATGTATGAGGATTTCTTCTTGTAAAAGAGTGGAAACTTTTTCTCACTGCCTGAATCATAGGGCCTAGAGAGGGAGACATAACTGCCCTGTGGCTTTCTTTTCTTTCTTTCTTTCTTTTTTTTTTTGAGACAGAGTTTCGCTCTTGTCGCCCAGGCTGGAGTGCAGTGGTGTCATCTCCACTCACTGCAACCTCTGCCTCCTAGGTTTAAGCGAGTCTCCTGCCTCGGCCTCCCTAGTAGCTGGGATTACAGGCATGTGCCACCACGCCCAGCTGGGTTTTGTATTTTTAGTAGAGATGGGGTTTCACCATATTGGCCAGGATGGTCTCAATCTCCTGACCTCGTGGTCCACCCACCTTGGCCTCCCAAAGTGCTGGGATGACAGGCATGAGCCACCGTGCCCAGCCAGAATACCTGCTTAAAATCTGCATTTAAGACCATCTTCCCAGAGGCCACAAAATGCAGTGAATCCGAGTGTGTGGCTCACCTGCCCCAGGGCTCACAGTTGGGCAGGATGATTTCCACTCAGATTCTTGTGCCAGCAGCACAGATCTTGTTCTAAAGCTTTTCTAAATCCCCTGAGACTAGAAAGACTTTTGGATAATTTTCCCTTTGTCTTTTGGATGAAAACATGTCTCCTGTAGAACGGCAGCATTCCGTGGTGCCTCAGCCACGGTCCTGAGGACAGGGATTTGCAACAAAATCTGACGAGAGAATGCAAGGGAAAAGCAAGTTTTTCCTGGTCTAAGTTGTTGATAATTTAAAAAAAAATTTGATCATTAAAAAGTTATGTGAGTATTATAGAACATTTGCAAGTACAGAAACAGGTAAAGAAAAAGGGCTGGGCGCTGTGGCTCAAGCCTATAATCCCAGCACTTTGGGAGGCCGAGGTGGGTGGATCACGAGGTCAAGAGATCGAGACCATCCTGGTCAACAAGGTGAAACCCCATCTCTACAAAAAATACAAAAATTAGCTGGGCATGGTGGCGTGTGCCTGTAGTCCCAGCTACTGAGGCAGGAGAATTGCTTGAACCCAGGAGGCGGAGGCTGTGGTGAGCCGAGATCGCGCCATTGCACTCCAGCCTGGGTAACAAGAGTGAAACTCCGTCTCAAAAAAAAAAGAAAAAAAGAAAAAATAGGTCAGGCACAGTGGCTCACGCCTGTAATCCCAGCACTTTGAGAGGCCAAGGTGGGCGGATCACTTGAGGTCAGGAGTTCGAGACCAGCCTGGCCAATGTGGTGATACCCTGTCTCTACTAAAAATATAAAAATTAGCCGGGTGTGGTGGTGCATGCCCGTAGTCCCAGCTACTTGGAAGGCTGAGGTGGGAGAATTGCTTGAACCTGGGAGGCAGAGGTTGCAGTGAGCTGAAGTCGCGCCACTGTGCTCCTGCCTGGGCAACAGAGCAAGACTCCATCTCAAAAATAAAAAAAAAGAAAAAATACCCCATAATTCTTTAATTCTAGTGATGTTTTAGTGTTGTTCTTTCTAGACTTTTAATTTTTAATTATTTATTTTTATAAGACTGGTCTCTTTCTGTTACCCATGCTGGAATGCAGTGGTGTAGTCACAGCTCACTATAGCCTCAACCTCCAGGACTCAAGCAATCCTCCCACCTCAGCCTCCTGAGTAGCTGATACTACAGGCACGCACCACCACACATGGCTAGTTTTTGTATTTTTTTTGTAAAGATGGGGTTTTGCCATGTTGGCCAGGCTGGTCTCGTATTCCTGGGCTCAAGCAATCCGCCTGCCTTGGCCTCCCAAAGTGCTGGGATTACAAGCATGAGCCACTGCGCCCAGCCCTTTCTTTCATTTTTTAAGACTCATTTGTATTCCATCATTAGAATGTTCCATAATTGGTGTAAGAATTCCCTTATTGTAAAGTGTTTAGGCTGCCTCCAAATTGAGGCTTTTTCCCATGGCCAATTATAATACTAATAATTTTCATAATGAAGAACACCCTAAATCACCCATATCATTAGGAGCTGAAGCAAATTGGGTTTTTGAACTTCAGCTAAGTGATGACCGAGCCAAGGCTGCTGCAGAGCCTGCTGCACCAGCATGCCGCTGTGTTGTGCGTAATTGCTGGGTTCAAGGGGAACACAGTGGGTGTTTCTGGGCAGTGACTCAAAGGTGCCTGTGCCCCCAGAGCAGAAGGCTCACCTCTCCTTTGGTGTTTCTGAGCCTCTGGGATATTGGGCACCTGAAGAGCTGCAGCCCCAGCTCTGCCCTCAGGGAGTTTCTGTTTTGCTGAGGAGAAGGCCACTGAAACCAGGGAGTGCAGCTGTGCTTGCGTAAGTGGCCTGTGCCTAGAGCGTGCACACAAGGGTGGGTGGAGCCAGCCCACTCTGGCGAGGGTGTGCATCAGAGGGCCCAGGAGAGGGGATGCCATGGTGGGTCTGGAAGGATGGGTGTGTTTGCTTGGGGGCTGGTATAGAGGGAGGATCAAATTGCTAGGAGGTGGTAAGTCTCTTGGAATGTTCTGGAACTTTCTAGGATTAGATGTGACTGGATATAAGGTATCAAAGGTGAAGGGCTTGGTGTGAGTAGGAACAGTGGCTGGTCATGGAGGGGCTTGTGTGCCTGGTCCTTCTCCTCTGGAGTCTCCAGTACCCTTCTAGGGCCTGGGCCGTGGCACCCCCTCCATTGCGGAGGCTGCATGCCTTCGTGGAAGGTTTTAGCTGAAGTTCTCGCCTGTATTCCCCAGGCTGTTCTGCAGAGTTGGGAGAGTTGGTTCATCCTGGCCATGAGGACATGTTGGGACATACCCCGTGTGCCGATGATGGAGGCAGCCCTGGGTGCTGGAGAGATGAGTGACACCTGGGAGTAATTGGCTTGGAAGGTAGTCCTCTGATTTGTACCTCATTGTGGTTACAGACACTTCTAATTGAAGACACTGATCTGAGCCCTCTCACCCGCTCGCCCGAGGGCATCCCAGGTCTGATCGTTTAGGTTGGGTTGTGGGCTTTTGTTGGAGAAATTGGCAGCTCTGTGGCAGGCCTGGCAACCACAGGTGTGTTCGGAGTTGTTGCAGGCCTGACTCACCTGTGTTCTCATGCTATGTACTCAGGGCCGCCCTTGCGGCCATTCCTCCCCGATACAGAAAGGTGGGCAGGTGCTGGGGGTGAGGGGCCAGGAGAGGCAGGGAGGCCAAACTGGGCTGACTCTCTGCTGTATGCCTAGTGCTGCGTGTGGGCACCTTATACACACTGTCTGTCTTATCCCCATGAAAAGCACTTAGGATACATGTTGTTAACTCCATTTTCCCAAAGAAAGCAAGTTTGGAGGGCTTAGATACTTCCATCAAGATAATTCAATAGCCAGACATGGCAGCGCGTGTCTGTAGTCTCAGCTGGGTGACAGAGTGAGACCCCTGTCTCTACAAAAATTAAGAGATCAGTTGAGTGTGGTGGCACATGCCTGTAGTCCCAACTACTCTAGAGGCTGAGGCAGGAGGACAGCTTTAACTCAGGAGGTTGTGAGGCTGCAGTGAGTGGTGATCATGCTACTACACTCTAGCCTGGGTGACGGAGCGAGACTTGGACGCTAAAAAATAAATAAAGGTCACCTTTTATTAAGTAGTATATGTGTGACCTTGAGTTATTCAATCAAGGTCACACACACACTACTAAGAGGCAGCACAGAGAACATACCCAGGTCAGTCTGGCTCTAAGGCCCATTTTCTTATCGAGGAAGGCTCAGTGTGAACTTCCCCTTGGGCTTCACTTACTGGCCCTGCTGAAAGAAGGGGAAAAGGAAAGGAGAGAAGGACTGGCATCTCTCGAGCACTGCACACCCTCATTGTGACAACACGCCCATGCAGGACCCTGGCCAGTAGGGCCCCCACTGATACAATCTGGTGATTCCCATGACTATCCCCTCAAGCACACACATCATATTTTATCCCCATTTTGCCAATGAGGAGACTGAAACACATATAGTTACAGTGACGTTCTCATAATCGCATGGCTCATGATAAGACTGGAACCCTGGGCTTCTGCTGTGGTCCCAGACTGCACTACCCCATCAAGGTTTCAATGAGGAGGGTAAGATCACCTGCCCTGGAAGGGGGACAGATCTGGAGCCATCCCTGAAAAGAAGCAGGCATGGGCTCTGGCATCGGCATGCACACACTCACTGTATCATCTTAGATATTTTTTGTTTTTTTAGAGGCGAGACCTCTGTCAACCAGGCTGGAGTGCCTGGGGATTCTGGCTTACTGCAGCCTTCAACTCCTGGGCTAAAACCATCCTTCTGCCTCAGCCTCTCGAGTAGCTGGGACTATTAGGTACGCCTCTGCACTTGGCTAATTTTTAAATTTTAAATTTTCTGCAGAGATGGGATCTCACTATGTTGCCCAGGCTGGCCTAAAACTCTTGGGCTCAAGCGACCCTCCTGTCCCAGCCTCCCTGAACACTGGCATTATAGGTGTGAGCCACCACACCTGGTCCCCTCCACCTCTTTCAGCCTCAGTTTCCTGTCCATAAGTGGGAGAAGTGTCACCTTGTCAGTCTGTGCAGCTTAGAAGAGACAAGTCCATTTGATATTGGACCTTGTTCTTGCACTCCAACAGCCGGTGGCCTGGGGGGTGGCCATCATGTGGGGGCATTTGCAGGCCTCTTCTCATTCACACAGCTGCAGGTGCTGAGTGGAATCATTGTCCACATTCACTCTGTCATTCTGAAGCAGTGTATAGAACATTCTAGAACACTCGCCCCATGGCATGCCCCTGCTAGGTGCTGGCGTTACAGCTGTGAACAAGGCAGGCTTGGGGTTGCCGCCACCTGGGGAGGGGCAGAAAGACCATGGTCACAGCCACGTGTGGACGCGGTCACTAGGGTTCTGGTTGGTGCTGTGGAGGGGGCAGAGGGCACGTGATGGGTCATCCTGAGTGACTCAAGCTGGGCCTGGAGGATGTGGAGTGTTCACAAGGGAAAGGGGTAGGCTGGAGTGACTGGGAGGAGAAGGTCTCAGGAGGTAGGGAACTCAGGATGTGGGGAAGAGCTCCCTGGGCCTGGCGACTGGTGAGCAGGAGCCAGGCAGGGGAGTGGGTGCAGAGAGCCTTCAAGAGGCCAAAGAGGGGTGATTTGGTGTCCATCACTGATTTGTAGTCAGTGATGCTTCCAGGGCACCCTGGAGACATGAGGAGCTGGCACCTGTGCTGCAGGTCCCAGCTTTGCCTCTGCCTCATGGGTGTTCCAGAACCCCTGTGTCTTTCCAAGACTTGGTGGGTTCTCATCTTCAGCACGGGGGGGTGCTAATAGGGAGGCTGAGGTGGGCGGATCACCTGAGGTCAGGAATTTGAGACCAGCCTGGCCAACATGGTGAAATCCTGTCTCTACTAAAAATACAAAAATTAACCAGGTGTGGTGGTACGAGCCTCTGGTCCCAGCTACTCGGGAGGCTGAGGCAAGAGAATCATTTGAACCCATCCGGGAGGCGGAGGTTGTAGTGAGCCGAGATTGCACTATTGCACCCCAGCCTGGGTGACAAGAGTGAAACTCTGTCTCAAAAAAAAAAAGAAAAACAAAAAACACCATGCAGAATGAAATGATACACTAAGCAGTTGGGTCGGAGGGGAATTATCAGTAGCAAGAAAAACGCTGGGCTGGTGACTAGCACCCTGAATTTACACTGCTCTTTCTTCCTGGGCCTGTGCAGAGGTAGGTAGGCTGCAGGATTGACTTTGAATTCTTCCTGGCTGCCAGAGCAAAGAGGCAGGATCAGGTACTTGATTCATGATGCCCTTAAGGTGTTAGGGGAGGAAAAGCAACCGTGAGACCAGGTGGGGTGGCTCACACCTGTGATCCCAGCACTTGAGAAGGCTGAGGCAAGAAGATCCCTTGAGGCTAGGAGTTTGAGACCAGCCTGGGCAACATAGACATCATCTCTACGAAAAGTAAAAAAATCGGCTGGGTGTGGTGGCGAATGCCTATTGTTCCAGCTGCTCTGGAGGCTGAGGTGTGAGGATTGTTTGAGTCCGGGGTTTGAGGCTGCCATGAGCCAAGATCGCACTGCTGCACTCCAGCCTGGGTGACTGAGACCCTCAGTCTCAAATTTTTTTTTTTGGATATAGGATCTCACTCTGTACCCAGAGTGAGATCCTATATCCAAAAAAAAAAAAAAAGTCAGCTTTGGAAAAGCCTGTTTTCCCCTGCACTGAGGCTGATGCAGGGCTACTGATGCGCATTGGTAACTGCGTGTCTGTCCTGTTCACAGAACCGCCGGAGGCGCCAGGCAATGACCCCGGGACTCCAGGCCAGAGGGGTCTGAAGCCATTTGGGAAAGCAGTGGGACTCCTTGGAAAGATGGCCATGGCCCCAAGCCCTTCCCTGATGCAGGTGTACACCGGCCCCGTGGCTGTGGCTGTGTGGGAATGGCAGGATGGGCTGGGCACCTGGCACCCCTACAGCGCCGCCGTCTGCAGCTTCATCGAGCAGCAGTTTGTCCAGCAGAAGGGACAGCGCTTCGGGCTCGGGAGCCTGGCCCACAGCATCCCCTTGGGCCAGGCAGACCCCTCGCTGGCTCCTTACATCATCGACCTCCCCAGCTGGACCCAGTTCCGCCAGGATACCGGTAAGACACTGTCTGCCTCTCGCAGATACCTGGGCGCCACACCTGCTTTCCCACAGCCTCTGTGCTAGCTGTTGGGGTGATGGATGTGACCTACAGAGCTTCTTCCCTGTCTCTGCAGCACACCTGGTGGGTGGGTGCTGTGAGTGGGAACCTCTTCCCACCTAGATTGAGTGTAGCTCATGGTGGGAGAGGTGCTGTGGGAGTCCCTTCCCCTTGTCTTCCAAAGCAGAGATGCCTGTCCCTACTGCAGAGGTTGCAGGGTCTCTTTGGCAGGCAGACTGGCATGGAGGTGGTGCGCCGTGACAGTTCAGAGGGCCCTGCCCCACTGCCTAATGGCTGTGTGCCCTGGGCAGGCCACTGCACCCCTCTGCATGTATGCCTTTCTGCTTTTTGGTCTGCGATGAGTTTTGATCTTTTTTTTCTTTCTGAGAGGTAGTCTTGCTCTCACCCATGCTGGAATGTAGTGGCATGATCTTGGCACTGCAACCCCTGCCTCCCAGGTTCAAGTGATTCTCCTGCCTCAGCCTCCCAAGTAACTGGGATTACAGGCGCACACCACCACACCTGGCTAATTTTTTTTTTTGAGACAGAGTCTCACTCTGTCACCAGGCGCCAGGCTGGTATGCAGTGGCACAATCTGAGCTCACTACAACTTCCCAGGTTCAAGCAGTTCTCCTGCCTCAGCCTCCCAAGTAGCTGGGATTGCAAGCATGCCTCACCACGTCCAGCTAATTTTGTGTTTTTAGTAGAGATGGGGTTTCTCCATGTTGGCCATGCTGGTCTTGAACTCCTGACCTCAGGTGATCCTCTTGCCTCGGCCTCCCAAAGTGCTGAGATTACAGGCATGAGCCACCACACCTGAACCTGCAGTGTGTTTTGATCAGTATTATTGAGAATGAGGCCCCAGTTTTCTCTCGGAGCCGTCCCTTCCTCTAATCTGATGGTTGTCACTAGGGATGATTTGTCCACAGGGCCATCTGCTGACAATGTTTGGAGACATTGTTAGTTGTCACAGCTGAGTGGGTGGGAGGTGTGGGGGTGCTCCTGGCATCTGGTGGGTGGAGGCCAGGGAGGCTGCTCACCATCCTGCGGCGCACAGGACAGGCCCTGCAACAAGGAATTACCGGCCCAGAGTGTTACCAGTGCTTAGATGTGAGAAACTGTTTTTTTGTTTTGTTTTGTTTTGTTTCAATTTTAATTTTAATTTAAAAATTTTAAAAACAGGTTTTTCTTCAGGGTTTTTGTTTTGTTTTGTTTTGTTTTTTGTAGAGACAGGGTCTCCGTGTCTCCCCCTGTTGCCCAGGCTGGTCTTCAGCTCCTGAGCTCAAGTAATCCTCCTGCTTTGGCCACCGAAAGTGTTGGGATTACAGGCTTAAGCCACCATGCCCAGCCCTGGAAACTCTGTGTTACTCTTTGTCAGGAGTGTCGTAGAGAAAACTGTGAAACTGTGGCTGTCAGTCAGATCCCAAGTCCTTGCCTTCATGGTGTGTGAAGTCAACTGAGAAAGATAGCAGACAGGATAAATAATAACACGGAAATTGTATATTGTGGTGGAGAGCAGGAAGTGCTAATCGGGGAATGAAAGTGGCAGGTGTTGTAGAGGCTGATTTGAAGTTAGCTGGGTGTAGGGGCATGTGCCTATAGTCCCAGCTATTCGGGAGGCTAAGGCAGGAGGATCGCTTGAGCCCAGGAGGTCAGGGTGGCAGTGAGCTATGATCACATCACTGCACTGCAGCCTGGGTGACAAAGGGGGACCCTGTCTCTAAAAATAAATAAATCAACAAATAGCAGCATGACTGTGTACCTACTGTGTTCCTATTTGCTTATTTTGGCTGTTGAAAAAAGAATTTGAAGCCGGGCATGGTGGCGCATGCCTGTAGTCCCAGCTACTTGGGAGGCTGAGGCATGAGAATCTCTTGAACCCAGGAGGCAGAGGTTGCAGTGAGCTGAGATCGCGCCATTGCACTCCAGCCTGAGGCAACAGGAGTAAAACTCGAGCCAGGCACGGTGGCACGTGCCTATAGTCCCAGCTACTCAGGAGGCTGAGGTGGGAGGATCACTTGAGCCCAGGAGTTCTGGGCTGTAGTGCGCTATGCCGATCGGGTGTCCGCACTAAGTTTGGCATCAATATGGTGACCTCCTGGGAGCAGGGAACCACCAGGTTGCCTAAGGAGGGGTGAACCAGCCCAGGTTGGAAACAGAGCAGGTCAAAACTCCCATGCTGATCAGTAGTGGGATTGCGCCTGTGAATAGCCACTGCACTCCAGTCTGGGCAACATAGCGAGACCCCATCTCTTAAAAAATAATAATAATTTAAAACAAAATAAGAGTAAAACTCTATCTCAAAAAAAAAGAGAAAGAAAAAGAATTTGGTCATTCCATGTGTTCTGGGAGTGCTAGCAGACTAACCTTTTGTTTTCTTTTGAAAACAGGCACCATGCGGGCGGTGCGGAGACACCTCTTCCCCCAGCACTCAGCCCCTGGCCGAGGTGTCGTCTGGGAGTGGCTGAGTGACGATGGCTCCTGGACTACCTACGAAGCCAGCGTCTGTGACTATCTGGAGCAGCAGGTGGCCAGGGGCAACCAGCTTGTGGACTTGGCCCCCCTGGGGTACAACTACACCATCAACTACACCACCCACACGCAGACCAACAAGACTTCCAGCTTCTGCCGCAGCGTGCGGCGCCAAGCAGGGCCCCCTTACCCGGTGACCACCGTCATCGCACCGCCAGGCCACACGGGTGTCGCCTGCTCTTGCCACCAGTGCCTCAGCGGCAGCGGAACTGGCCCCGTGTCAGGCCGCTACCGCCACTCCATGACCAACCTCCCTGCATACCCCGTCCCCCAGCACCCACCACACAGGACCACTTTTGTGTTTGGGACGCACCAGGCCTTTGTGCCGTACAACAAACCCTCACTCTCCGGGGCCCGGTCTGCGCCCAGGCTGAACACCACCAACTCCTGGAGCGCGGCCCCTCCCTCCCTGGGGAGCCAGTCCCTCTACCGCTCCAGCCTATCCCACCTGGGACCACAGCTCCTGCCCCCGGGATCGTCCACCTCCAGTGTGGTCAGGTATCGTGGGTGACTGCTTCCTGTCTTGTCTGCCCTGTGTTTCCACTCTTACTTAGCTGGGAAGACTCACCCCAATTCCTGCAGGTGGGGCTCCAGCCCCCTGGGTGGTCCCTGCCATGGCATCTCATTCGCATGTGCCATGTGGGTGCTGACGTGCCGTGGCTGTCTGGAGCCTACCTGACCTCTTGTACTTGAGTCCTGGTGGGCACTGTATGGGTTAGAACCTGTAGTCCTTTCACTCACGATGATAGGGTCCTCCACGTGGAACAGAGTTAAAGGCCTGTGGCCCCTGCTCACCAGCTGCATGGCGAGCACTGTGCCCGAGGACACCGGGTCACTGCCTGTGCACTAACTTGTGCCAGGCCATGAAGGTGCAGAGACCAGAGCACTAACCCTTACCCCTGAGCCCCCCAGTCTAGTGCAGGGGCTGTCAGCACGGTGTGAGGGACAGCATAATGTGGAGCATGTGGCAGTGGCTGCAGGTGTGGGTGACCTGGCCCCCATGTTGATGCAGCCCAGCCCAGAGTGCCTGGTAGAGCTCTTAGCTCCTTGAGAGGGAGATAATGATACCATGGGGCCAGTGCAGACCAGGGCAGGTGGCGTTTAAAGTGAGGAGATTGGCCAGGCACAGGGGCTGACACCTGTAATGCCAACAGTTTGGGAGGCCAAGGCAGGAGGATCATTTGAGCCCAAGAGTCAGAGATCAGCCTGAGCAACATAGCAAGACCCATCTCCACAAAAGAAACAGTTTAAAAATTAGCCAGGCGTGGTGGTGCATACCTGTAATCCCAGCTACTCAGGAGGCTGAGGCCGGAGGATTGCTTGAGCCCAGGAGGTCGAGGCTACAGTGAGTTGTGATTGTGCCACTGCACTCCAGCCCCTAGGCGACAGAGTGAGACCTTATCATAAAAAAAAGAAAAAAACAACGGGTGCGGTGGCTCACACCTGCAATGCCAGCACTTTGGGAGGCTGAGGTGAGCAGATCACCTGGGGTCAGGAGTTCATGACCAGCCTGGCCAACATGGTGAAACCGTGTCTCTACTAAAAATACAAAAGTAAGTCAGACATTGTGGTGGGCGCCTGTAAACCCAGCTACTTGTGAGACTGAGACAGGAGAATCACTTGAACCTGGGAGGTGGAGATTGCAGTGAGCCGAGATCGCACCACTGCACTCCAGCCTGCGCAACAAGAGAGAAACTCCATCTCAAAAAAAAAAAGAAAAAGGAAAAAAAAAGATAAAATGAGGAACCCCCTGTTTTTGGCCAAGGCGAATGCTCCAGGCTGGCCTTGCCCTCTGACTATCTGGCTGACTTGGGGCTTTGTCATTCATTATTGAGAGTGTTGGGCCTGGAGCACATTTTGAGAATTCAGAGTGGTAACGGGGACAGGGCTTTCTGAGCGTGTCCTGGTTGGGGTGGTGAGGGAATGTGTGGGCGAGGGGCCGCCCTGGTCCCAGGGAGGAGAGCATCTTCTTTCTCTGTACTGGCCCTGGTTAGGATCCTGCTGCCTCCCTGCTCACCAGTCCACCCCTGCCCACCACATCCACGTTGAGGGCTGAAACTTCCCAGGGTGGATGAGTCCTCCTTGGCAGCTTCTCAGACCTCTAGTACTTTTTCAGACTGGGTTTTTGAGGACCCTGTCAGCTTGTGTAAGACACAGTGACAGCGCCTCCCGCTCAGTGGTTCATGTCATGTGGCAGGCCCTCCTGAGCAGGCTGCATGAGTGACTTCACTCATCCCACGATGTTCTCAGGCTGAGCAGTGTTCTTCACTTACAGGGGAGCATGTCAAGGCCCATGAGGTTGGCAACACAGCCAGCAAGTAGCAGAGCTGAGATTCAACTCAGGCCATAGGAGTGGGCTGTGTGGGGCACATGGGGTCATTTTTTTTTTTTTTTTTTGAGACGGAGTCTCACCCTTGTAGCCCAGGCTGGAGTGCAATGGTGCGATCTCAGCTCACCGCAATCTCCACCTCCTGGGTTCAAGCAATTCTCTTGCCTCAGCCTCCCAAGTAGCTAGGATTATAGGCATGCACCACCACGCCTGGTCAATTTTTGTATTTTTAGTAGAAATGGGGTTTCTCCATGTTGGTCAGGTTGGTCTCAAACTCTCAACCTCAGGTGATCTGCCCACCGGCCTCCCAAAGTGCTGGGATTACAGGCATGAGCCACCAAGCCCAGCTGGGGGCTCTTTTAATACATTTTAATTTTATTTTATTACTATTTTTAGAGATAGGATTTTGCCCTGTTGCCAGGCTGGAATACAGTGGTGCAATCATGGTTCACTGCAGGTTCGAACTCCTGTGCTCAAATGATCCTCCTGCCTCAGCCTCCTGAGTAGCCGAGACCACAGGTGCACACTACCACACCTGACTAATTTTTCAATTTTATGTGGAGGCAAGGTCTTGAATTCCTGGCCTCAAGCAGTCTTCTTGCCTCAGCCTTCCAAAGTGCTGAGATTACAGACGTGAGCCACCACGCCTGGACCAAAAGGCCACTTGAGGGTTGAGCTAGGAGGAGGCCAGTAGATGGGAGGGTGTTGGGCTTTGGGTGGGTCAGAGTTTTCTTGGGCAGCTTCCCACCCTGAGTATCTGGGTCAGTCTGTTTCAGAGAACAGTGTGCTCTATCTGTTGGCCCAGGAGGGTTCTAAGCGGCACTAGGACTTCTGTCAGCTCTGTTCCACCCAGACTCCTGGAGTGTCTTAAGTTCTTAGGAATTATTTTGAGGCAAATTTCTAGGTAGTGCTAGAGCTGGGATTCTGGAGTTAAGTCAAGTGACTTCATGTGGCTTTGTTCCTTTCTCTGGTAGCCGGCCCAGTTGGTCTTTCCTAAACCATTTCCGTCTCCCCCAGTATTTCTCTGGGGTCCCCGTTCCCAGCCGGAGGGCCTGCAGAAGTGCTGGTGTGGGCCAGGCAAGTTACAGGAAAGAAGGTGCCTGGGCCAGACAGTCTTCCCTTGATGCTAGGCTGGGCATGCTGCAGCTTGCCCCACGTTGTAAGCCAGGAGGGAACCAGGCCAGCCGGCTCTGTTAGTGGAAACAGCCTCAAAGGAGCCTGCCTGCTGGGGTAGGTGTAGGTACATCCTGATTCCTTTGGTTTTTCTGGAGCTGGGAGAGGTGTAATTCACCTGCCTGGACCTATCCACGTGCTGAAAAACAGGCTTTTCCCCTGCCTAATTTGTAGTGAGGCCTTCTGCAGTTAACCCTCTTCTGATGGGTGTAGAGCCAGATGCTGGGCTTAGTAAATACCTGAACTGTTAACCCAGCAGGTGGTAACGTTCTCACAGCCAAGTGTGTGTCAACAGCATTAGGTGAAAGTTACTTTGGAAGTGAGGGGGCAGGCAGGGCAGGTGGGGCCGTCTGGAGCCAGCACCAGGGGCTGGGGAAACCAGAGGACCAACTTTTGACTGGCAGCCACTGCAAGCCAGTGCAATTGAAACACTTCCTGGAACCCATGTGTACAACTTCTTTGTGCCCCCTGGGAATAGGCAGTGACACAAGAAAGTGTGTCTTTGGGGGCTGAGCTGCTGGGTGTAAGTAGATTTCCTGGTAGCTGAAGTTGATCCCTTTAAGCATCAAAACTTGTGTTTGAATGATGTTGGGTGGAAATCTTTCTCAAATGTGTCATGCACGCTCTTGTCTTCCTTAATGGAGAGGGTGTGACACTGCTTAGCACTTGGATGGCTTGGGGTAGTGATCATAATCAGCAGCCTGTCACAGCTCAGCGAGGTGAAGCCTGTGGGTGTTTGGGCGTTTGGCTCTGTGCTGAATGGCTTGGTGGCCCTACAAAATGGCTCTCAGCTCTTGGTGGCTTCCTGCTGTGGCTGCTGCTGCTGCTCTTGCCTCTAAAAGAACTAATTTCCTCTTCTTCCTGCTGTCTGTCGCCTGTCTTTTGACTTGTGAGACTGGAGTCACGGGGCCCAAATTGGGCCTTGCTCCTGACTTATGATAGGCCCTGGGTCTCTTTTCTTCTATTTTTTTCTTCTTTTTTTTTTTTTTAGAGACAGGGTCTCACTCTGTCACCCAGGCTAGAGTGCAGTGATCATGGCTTATTGCAGCCTCAAACTCCTGGGCTCAAGGGATCCTACTGCCTCAGCCTCCTGAGTGGCCAGGACTACAGGCTTGTGCCACTGCGCCCAGCTAATTTTTAAATTTTTTGTAGAGATTGTGTCTCACTATATTGCCCAGGCGGGTCCCAAACTCTTGGCCTCCCAGAACACTGGGGTTACAAGTGTGAGCCACCACGCCCTGTCTCTGCTGCTTTTTAGCTGAGGGAGGGTTGAGCTGGTCAGTTTCTGAGGTTGCCTTCTGCTCTATTATTGCTGTGGTTTTCAGGATGTAGTTAGGGCCCTATAGGAAAGTGCCTGGTGGCCCTTAGGGCCTGGCTCTACTTTCCTCTGCTCCTCTAAGGCCTGGACCCTATGGATATTTGTCCTAGGTCTCACTAGTACCCTGGCGTCCTTTGGGAATCATCCTCATAGGTAGAGAAATTGAGGCTCGGGAAGGGGACTTGACATGTCCAGGACACACGGCTTTGAGTGGGAGCATAAGCTTCTAGCATCGTCTCTGGCCTCCACATCTCATGCTCCTGAGTCTCATGCCAGGGCTGGCTGCCAGCCCCAATCTCAGAGAGTGTAGACTTGGAGAGGGGCTTTGGATCTCCTTACTCTCCAGCCTCGTGGCTTTGCCTCTTGCCCTGCATAGAAAACTCAAAGTCAGGCTGGGCTCAGTGGCTCACACCTGTAATCCCAGCACTTTGGGAGGCCGAGGCAGGCGGATCACAAGGTCAAGAGATTGAGACCATCCTGGCCAACATGGCAAAACCCCGTCTCTACTAAAAATACAAAAATTAGGCAGGAGTGGTGGCGCATGCCTGTAATCCTAGCTACTCGGGAGGCTGAGGCAAGAATCGCTTGAACCTGGGAGGCGGAGGTTGCAGTGAGCCGAGATGGCACCACTGCACTCCAGCCTGGCAACAGAGCAAGAGTCCATCTCAAAAGAAAAGAAAGCTCAAAGTCCTCGTGTCTCGTGTCTCCCGCTGTGTCTGGGAGCGCCTGGAGATGGTCCCAGACAGGAAAGCTAGGGAGGGCCTAATAGTTAGACCAGGAGTCAGGGAGAGAGCAGGAGGGTGCCTGAGGCCATGACTATAGGGACTTCTCAGAGAAGGACACTTCAGGAAGCGATTGGTGCCCCCATCTGGGAATATTCTGCAGTCCGAGCCCTCTGAGGAAGTGGGGAGCGATTGATAACTTCTGAGGTTCTATCCACCCCAGGGGCCCCCATCTTGGGAACCTCTGGATCCTTGTATGGTTCAGTTCCTAGAGGTCACGGCAGGGACACATGTGGAGGAGGAACTGTGATCATATGGGGACGTGGTGACATTTTTAGAGCTTTCTACAGACACTCCTGGTTGCTGCTCTCCAGTCGCAGGGTGAGAGCCCGTTGGAAGCCTCCCTCCCTGTGCTGCTGCTGCTGCTTTCTGCTCTAGTCCTTGGTGGTGGAACCTGGAAGCAGGCCTTCTCGTTCAGATATGTGCCTCTCCCTGGTGAAGGGAGACCCCACTTCCTGGGGTTTTTCTGCGGGGTGGAGCAGCCAGGTACCTCATCTCTAGCGGGGTACCATGGGCTTGCAGTGCCAAGCTTCAGTTTTTTGGGCTCCAACTAAGGGCTTGAGCTCAGTGCTGCCCTGGAGGGTCCTGAATGCCTTCACTTACAGAACCTTAAGAGTTTCAGAGACCAGAGATGATCCACTTTCCTTTTTTTAAAAAAAAAAAAAAAAATGGCTGGGCACAGTGGCTTACACCTGTAATCCCAGCACTTTGGGAGGCCGAGGCGGGTGGATCACTTGAAGTTAGGAGTTAGAGACCAGCCTGGCCAACATGGTGAAACCCTATCTCTACAAAAAATACAAAAATTAGCTGGGTGTGGTGGCATACAGCTGTAGTCCCAGCTACTTGGGAGGCTGGGGCAGGAGAATTGCTTGAGCCTGGGAGGCAGAGAGGTCGCAGTAAGCTGAGATCAGACCACTGCGCTCCAGCCTGGGTGACAGAGCAAGACTGGGAAATAAAAAATAAAGAGAAAAGTTGAAACAGGCTGAGGAAAAGAAGGGGCCTGCTCCAAGTGAATGAAACTGAGTGTTGAGGAGAGCCAGGACCTTGACCCAGGTATCCTGACTCCCTGCCTGCCCTTCTTGGCATTATCAGGGCCCTCAGATCCACTGCCAGCCTTGCCTTTGCATGGGGCTACCTGAGGAGAGCAAGAAGCCGCTGTTTGTTTAACACGGCCACACAGGCAATCCTGTTTGCGAACAGTCAACAAACAGACTCAAACAGGCCATGCAAGGTGGCTTATGCCCGTAATCCCGGTGCTTTGGGAGGCTGAGGTGGGAGGATTTCTTGAAGCCAGGAGTTTCAGACCAGCCTGGACAACATAGCAAGATTCTGTCTCTCTTTATATATATATATATATATATATATATATATATATATATATATATATATATATATAAATTAGCCAAGTGTGGTGGTGCTGACCTCTAGTCCCAGCTAGCCAGGAAGCTGAGTTGGAAGGATCACTTGAGCCCAGGACGTAGAGGCTGCAGTGAGCTATGTTTGCACCACTGCATTCCAGCCTGGGTGACAGAGCAAGACCCTGTCTCTAAAACAAAAACCAAAAACACCCCAAACTCGAGCGCCTCTCTTTGCCCAGGCAAATATTGGAGCACCCACTCTGCTCCAGATCCTTTGCAAGGCCCTGGCCACTTCAGCCCCAGCTGGGTGTGAGGTGTCCTGGTTTGGAAGAGAACCAGCCAGCTTCTTGTAGTTGCCACCAGCAGGATCTGTAACCTGGGGTGGGTGGTAGGGAAGGATCTCGGGCAGCCCCGAGACATCGTCTGTGGGCAGGCAGCAGCTGCTTTGCGGTAGCTGTAAGGGCAGCACAGTAGCCTGAGCTCCCTCGTGTCCTGAGCAGCTTCCCTGCTCCTTGTCTGACCTGGGCCCTGTCCTGGGGAGCTCCAGTGTAGGGTCTGTGAGGGAGTGTTTCGTCATCTTCAGATTTCATCATCTCAAGTGGGTGGGGATGGATGGGAGGAGCTGGCACTGTCTCAGCCGTTTACACCAGTGTTCTCAGTACAGGGCTCCCTCCCAAATCATCATGGCATGCATTTGTTATTTTTTAAAAAATGAGGACTTAGGCCACGTACAATGGCTCAAACCTGTAATCCCAGCACTTTGGGAGGCCAAGGCAGAAGGAACACTTCAGGGCAAGAATTTCAGACCAGCCTGGGCATCATAGCAAGACTCTCCTCTCTACAAACAATAACAACAACAGCAACAAAAACCCTTAAAAATTAGCTGAACATAGTGGTGTACACCTGTGGTCCCAGCTACTAGGGAGGCTGCGGCAGGAGGATCACTTGAGCCCAGGAAGTTGAAGCTACAATGAATTATGATCACACCACTGCAATGAGCAACTCTGTGGGCCCAGCATGCTTCCACTGTGTCACGTTGCTGACATTACCCTACCTTTAAAACAAAAAGAAATAGGATGACTTAAGATGAAGTGAGTGGCTGGGCACGGCTCATGCCTGTAATCCCAGCACTTTGGGAGGCTGAGGCGGGCAGATCACCTCCTCAGGTCAGGAGTTTGAGACCAGCGTGACCAACATGGTGAAACCCCATCTCTACTAAAAATACAAAAATCAGCCAAGCATAGTGGCACACGCCTGTAATCCCAGCTACTCAGGAGGCTGAGGCAGGAGAATCGCTTGAATCCAGGAGGTGGAGGTTGCAGTGAGCCGAGATCACGCCATTGGACTCCAGCCTGGGCCACAGAGCAAGACTCCGTCTCAAAAAAAAAGAACAAAGACCCAATGAGTGACTTGAACATAATCATTGTAGGGAGCAAAACCCTCATGTTAAAAAACAAATAAAAAAAAAAACCCTTTGTTTTTTGTAGAAGTTAGGTTTCCAGAGAAGTTACAAAAATAGTTGTTTCCATATATCCCTCACCTGGCTGCTTCTGACATCAACATCTTTCATAACCATGGTACAGTTGTCAGAACCAGAAAATTATCACTGCTACAATACTCTAAGTTTTTTTTCTTGATTTTTTGCTAGTTTCCCCCCAACTGTCCTCTGTCTCAGGATCCAATCCTGGGTCCCCTTTTGCTTCCAGTTCTCATCCTCCCCGTCCTCCTCTGGCCTGGAACAATTTGTCAGTCTCTCTTTATCTTTCATAACCTCCTTACTTTCAAAGAGGTGCTTTGTTGAATGTCCCTTAATTTGAGTTTGTCTTACATTTTCCCATGTTTGGACAAAAGATAATGCCCTTTTTTATTTATTTCTTTTTTGACAGAGTCTCCAGCCCAGGCTGGAGTACAGTGGCGAGATCATAGCTCACTGCAGCCTTGAACTCCCAGGCTGAAGTGATCCTCCTGCCTCAGCCTGCCTCCCAAGTAACTGGGACCACAGGTGCATGCCACAACACCTGGCTAGTTATTTTTTAGAGATGGGGTCTTGATTGTTGCCCAGGATAGAGAATTCATTTTTGACATTAAATCCCCCCAAAATGGTGTTGCATTCCTCCCAGAGCATCTTATCATGGGTTTGTGATACTGACTTCTCCATTACTGGTGATAATGGTCATGATCATTTGTTAAAGTGGTTTCTGCCAGGTTTCTCTGCATAGGTGCTTTGAGAGCCTGCCTGTGTGTGTGTGTGTGTGTGTGTGTGTGTGTGTGTGTGTGAGAGAGAGAGAGAGATGGAGTCTCACTCTGTCGCCCAGGCTGGAGTGCAGTGGTGTGATCTTGGCTCACTGCAACCTCCACCTCCTAGCTTCAAGTGATTCTCCTGCCTCAGCCTCCTGAGTAGCTGGGACTACTGTTGTGTGCCACCACGCCCAGCTAATTTTTTGTATTTTTAGTAGAGACAGGGTTTCACCGTGTTAGCCAGGATAGTTTCGATCTTCTGACCTTGTGATCCGCCCTCCTCGGCCTCCCAAAGTGCTGAGATTACAGGCATGAGCCACCGTGCCCAGCCTGAGAGCCTGCAGTTTGATGACAGTAGTGAGTGCAAAATGTCTTTTTTCTCTTTTTACTTTCTTTCTTCACAACAGGTATGAAATGATTGTTTTCAGAGTTTTCCTTTTTTTTTTTTTTTTTTGAGACAGGGTCTCACTATGTTGCTCAGGCTGGAGTGCAGTGATATGATCATGGGTCACTGCAGCCTTGACCTCCTAGGCTCAAGCCATCCTCCTGCCTCAGCCTCCCAAGTACAGGTGCACATCATCACACGTGGCTCATTTAAAAAATTTTTTGTGGAAATAGAGTCTCACTATGTTGCCCAGGCTGGTCTCAAACTTCTGGCTTCAAGTGATCCTCCCAAAGTGCTGGGAGTACAGGTATGAGCCACCACACCCCTTCTGAGTCTCTGGATTGCCCAGGAAAACAAAACCAAAGGCCTCCACAGAGAGGCAGCCAAGGAACATGAAAGCGTGAAGGTGCCCCAGTAGCCCCCCTCGGCCGTGATGCAGTGTTTCTCTCGCTCTCATTTCTGATAAGTCAGCTCTGCTCCATTTTCTCCCCCAGTGCCTCCTTCCCCAGCGGTCCCTCGAGCAGCCTGGGGAGCATCCCTGCCACCGTGCCCGTGCAGATGCCAAAGTCCAGCAGAGTCCAGCAGGCGCTCGCAGGTAGGTGCCTGCTCTCGGGCTGCACGGCAGTCTGTGCCCCGAGGGACCCGGTGGGGAGGAAATTGTGGTGCGGGCCTTGTCACCCTCTGGATCCTCAGGGAGAGCCAAAGGGGCTCCTTGGGGGAGCAGTCCCTCTTTCTGGTATTGGTGTCACCCCAGAGTGAGCCCAGGCATCCCTCCTTTGGCTCTCTGGGGATGTGGGGTCTGATGACTGTGGGTGCCCAGGTGCAGACCTTTTCATAACCTTTAAAATTTTTGCATCAAATTGCATTCTATTTATTTATGAGACAGAGTCTCGCTCTGTCGCCCAGGCTGGAGTGCAATGGCATGATCTCAGCTTACTGCAACCTCCGCCTCCTGGATTCAAGCGATTCTTCTGCCTCAACCCCCCAAGGAGTTGGGATTACAGGTGCCCGACACCATGCCCAGCTAATTTTTTGTATTTTTAGTAGAGATGGGTTTCACTATGTTGGCCAGGCTGTTCTCAAACTCCTGATCTCGTGATCTCAAACTCCTGATCTCGTGATCCGCCCTCCTTGGCCTCCCAAAATGCTGCAATTACAGGGGTGAGCCACCTCACCCTGCCTGAATTGCATTATATATATATATAATATACACACACACACACACACACACGTTTTTTTTTTGAGACAGAGTCTCGGTCTGTTGTCAGGCACCAGGCTGGAGTGCAGTGGCTCCATCTCAGCTCACTGCAACTTCCACCTCCCCAGTTCAAGCAATTCTTCTGCCTCAGCCTCCCAAGTAGCTGGGACTACAGGCACGTGCCACCACACCCAGCTAATTTTTGTATTTTTTAGTAGAGATGGGATTTCAACATGTTGGCCAGGATGGTGTCGATCTCTTGACCTTGTGATCCACCCGCCTCGGCCTCCCAGAGTGCTGGGATTACAGGTGTGAGCCACCTCACCCAGCCTACATTGTATTTAAAGAGTCACTTTTCTGTCCTGAAATGCTTGAAATGTTTCATTCATAGACATATTTCTGCTGTAGTTACTCTTATCTTGAATAAGAAGTACCTTTTGGGTCCAACCAGATCTTTGCTGTACTAACCATACCTCTTACATCTTGGAACTGTTTTGGGTTTTAATTTGTTTTGTTTCATTTTTTGAGACAGGGTCTTCCTCTGTTGCCCAGGCTGGAGTGCCATGGCACTAACTTAGCTCACTAAAGTCTTGAACTCCTGGGCTCAAGCAATCCTCCCACCTTAAAGATCCTTAAAAATACCTGCAGCTGGCCCCCATGCCCATTCTATTTTAGCAGCCTGGCTATCAGGGTTTTTAGAAGCTCCACAGGCGGCAAGGTTTTTTTTCTTTTTTCTTTTTTCTTTTTTTTTTTTTTGAGACGGCATCCTGCTGTGTCACCCAGGCTGGAGTGCAGTGTCAGAATCTCAGCTCACTGCAACCTCTGCCTCCCAGGTTCAACCACTTCTCCCACCTCAGCCTCCTGAGTAACTGGGATTACAGGTGCACACCACCACACCTGGCTAAGTTTTGTATTTTTAGTAGAGATGGGGTTTCCACATGTTGGCCAGGCTGGTCTTGGACTCCTGACCTCAAGTGATCTGCCCACCTCAGTCTCCCAAAGTGCTGGGATTAACAGCCATGAGCCACTGCGCCTGGCCATTTTCTTTTTCTTGTTTGAAGAGATAAGATCTTGCTCTGTCCCCCAGGCTGGAGTGCAGTGGTGCAGTCATAGCTCACTACAACCTCCAACCCCTGGGCTGAAGCGATCCTCCTGCCTCAGCCTGCGAGTGTCTGGGATTACAGGCACACACCACCATGCCCTGCTAGTTTTTAATTTTTTGTAGAGACCGGATCTCACTATGTTGCCCAGGCCGGTCTTGAACTCCCAGGCTCAGGTCGTCTTCCTGCCTCAGCCTTGTAAAGTGCTGGGATTCCAGGCGTGAGCTGCCATGCCCAGCTGGGGTTATTTTCTAACTTCTGGAAAGTGTGAGGTATGTAAGGAGGTAGATGGCACCGATGGCACTCGTGGGGCGATGTAGCAGAATTCAGTCATGAGTTGGTGTTTTAGGTGAGTCACTGTCGTAGTGCAGGCTGGCTGAGAGAGGACAGGCCCGGGGGCAGGGAGGCCAGTGCGGAGCCTGACCTCAGACCTCGGGGTGCCAGCCAAGGCCTGACCAGCTTCGAGTCAGTGGAATGGAGGAGAGGTTTAGCTTTAAACATGCAGAGGCAGGAGCCGTCTGGTGGAGGGAGGGTGTTGAAGGGGATAGAGGTGGCCTGAGGCCTGCTGGGACGCAGCCGGCCATGACTGAGGAGGAGCCTGGGGCTTGGCGTGTGTGTGAATTCATTTCATCCCTAAATTGCTGAGGTGGGGGCTTTTGTTTCCACTTCCATTTGAGGAAACTGAGGCTCAGAGAATTTAAAAATTCTCTGCCAGCCCTTGGCAGAGCTGAGACACAGCCTGGGCCTTCTTGCCTATGACAGTTCTTTGCTGCTGAGTCTGGGGGAAGGTTTGGAGGGGGTGATGGCTGTGGAGGGGCCAGTGGAGCTGTCCCGGAGCAGTGGGAGTTTGGCCATGGGCCTCAGAAGAGCAGTCTGGTGTGGAATGGGGTGCCCTTGGCCCCGCATGGGAGTGTGTGCACTGCAGAGACCGCAGGCAGGACTCTGGGAAGAGCAGCCTGAAGAAAAAATGGAAGGAGCAGCCAGAGAGGTGGGGGCAGGAGGGAGGGGAGCTGGAGTAGGGAGGGGAGACAGAATGAGCCGGACACACTGGCCAGGAAGTTCCCACCCCACTGAAGGCACCGTGTGGCACCGTAGGGAAGTCACACTGTACCGTGTGTGCATATGCTTGTGTGCGGCTGTGGTGGCATTTGAGACAGGTTGTGGGTAAACAGACCAGGCCCCCACACGGTTCCTCACAGCCCAGCTCCCTCCAGCTCTGGGGCTCTCTCGAGCCTTCATGGCCAGACCTGACAGTGAGTGACCTCTGAGGCCGTGAAACCGACATCACCGGGGCCTCTCTAATGACACAGAGTGCCCTGGGTGTGGGGTTTGCACCTGCCCCTTCCCCTGCTCCTGAGGTTGAAGGTCCTATCCAGGCTGTGTCCCGAATTGTCCTTCCTGTTCTCCGTCCTTTCTCGTGGCTCTCAGAGCAATCCTGGAGCAAAGCAGGTATTTTAAAAATACTGGAGCAAAGCAGTCCATTTTACTGGTGGGGGAAACAGAGCCCACAAATTCAGGGACCTGGTCCAGGCTAAGAAATAGGAGAGTGTGGAGGCTGTGTGGACTGCTGCCTCCCCCAGTTCAAGGCTCAATGTTGGTACCTGGTGGGGGAGCGTTGTCTAGGGGACCAGGCAATGAGAGGCGCCTGGCCAGCCCCCCACCCCCACCAGAGCCAGGCTGGAGAGCAGAGTGTCCTGTCACGCTGGTGTGCTTGTGGGTTGAGGAATTATACCACGCCCAGCTGCAGAGAGACGAGCCTTTGCACACAGGGTTTTGCAGGGAGGTTACAACCAGGAGGCCATGCTGTGGAAGGACTGGGTGCTGGAGGCACTGCTTCCAGGTGACAGTGCCTCTAGGTGACAGCTCCCCTGGCTGTGGCATAGCCCTGCCTCTCCTTTATCGGGTGCAGGCAGGGGCTGTGAGGCTGGGGCCAGGATCCCCGTCCCCCACCTGGTCACAGCAGTTGTCCGTCCACAGCTCATGCTGCTGCCCCGGGCAGGGGTGGGTGTCAGCAGCCTGCCCAGGAATGCACAGCTGGTGAGGGCTGGCACTGGGCTCAGACCCAGGCTGGGGAGATCAGAGCGCACAGAGGAGAGGCTTGGATCTGAGCCCTGGTGCTTGGTATTAGAAGGAGGGATGTCTGCAAATTGGAAATGAGAGTCTGTGCATGGGGGCTTCAATCTTCGGGCCTCTGACAGCCAGAATCCTCCCAGACAGGTGGAGAAAAAGACTGGCCCTCTGAGTTATTCAGGTGATTTGGGGGCTGTCAGGAGTTTAGGGGGCTGTCCCGAGCCGCCTCCTCTCCAGGCTTCTGGGTTGAAACGTGTTTGTCACTTGAATTCAGGGGAGTGGGTCCTGCGTTGAAAAGGACATTCGTGTCACTCATGCAGCCTCCTGGCGGGGGCTGGTGGTGGCCCAGGGATGTCTCCTCCTCAGCAAACAGAGGGCTGCGGCCTCCCAGGGACCAAGCACTGCCCCGGGCGCTGGAGATGCAGCCTCGACTGGGTCCCCACCTCATGGAGCTCCTGCTGGGGGAAGACCATCTGTAGAAACAGAGAGTGAAAAGCAGGAGTCCAGCAGGGCAGGGGTGGGAGACTTGGAGGGACAGAGCCCTGTTAGGCGGTGTCCTGGGAAGGCCAGCCTACCGAGCCAGAGCTGCCAGAGAGCCCTGGGTGGGAAGACGTGTTCTAGTCTCTGGTCCTCCCAGAGGCACTGGGTTCTCTTGAGGAAAACTGTGCCTGTCCCTGTCCTCTCCCATCTCTCTGCTGCCCGTGCCCACTTGTCCTATCCACCCGACACTTAGTTCCCGCAGGAGCCGCATTTGAGCCTGGGAATCACCTCGGGATGTTGGGCGCATCGCCCTCCCAGCCTCAAACCTCCATCTTCTGATGCGTGCTTTAGTGTCTCTTGCTGAGCGGCCACTGCAGCTCACCCTGCCTGCCTTGGCTATGCTGCCCAGGCTGGTGGCTGGCCTCCGCTTCTGTCCCTAGCCAGGCACATGTGCCAGGTTGAGAAGCTTTGTTCTTCTAGTAGGGGGCGAAGCAGCCCCTCACCCCTGAGTCACCCTGTCTGTTCCTGGATGGGGAGTGGGGTCCAGGAGGGCTGGGGTTGCTACCAACTCCCGCGGGCACCCAGCTGTGCCCAGCCCCTCAGCCAGGTTCTGCAGGCCCGGAAAGCCACCCTTAAGGGATGGCTGAGAAGCTCCGGGCTACCCCTTTCTCCAGCGAGGAGGTGCTACTGATGACAGAGAGGACTGCAGAGATGGCACTAGGGAGAATGGGATAGGCCGAGGGTGTGGCGGGAACAGGGTCATCCAGCAGGAGGACACACTGTGTCCCTGGAAGCGCTGGGTCATCAGGGAATACAAAGGAGGCCGTGTTGAAGGAGAGTCCCTCAGGACCAGTGTGGGGCTCCCTGCAGGGATCGGGCAGTGGTGAGTACTGGAAAGAGTGGCTGGTTCGTTTCAGCATAGCTGCCGGCTGCAGGCCCACCCTCGACCAAGGGTGCCAGAGCCACAGCCTGGGGCTTTGCTGTAGCCCAGCCCTCACAGGATGGGGACTCCACAGTGTGGGAGCAGGCCCAGGGGCCACATTCCTGCCTGCCCATGCCAGCACTGTCACTGAAGGCCGTGGCACCTAGATCAGCCAGGAGGGGCATGGAAGCTGGAGGCCTAGTGACCCAGAGCCAGGAGGGCTGGGGGCTTCTGGGGAAGCTGAGCCCTTGGAGCCAGTCCTGCCCAGGAGACCCCATTCCCTGGGTGGCGTCCTAGAGTGGTGTCCTCTGCCCTCTGCTCTCGTGAAGTCACTGGCCCCGCCCACACTCAGAGGGCATGGGCTGGTCTGTTGCTTGTATAGAAACCTGTGAGCCCTGGGGCCGGGGCTGCCATGAGCCAGGCTGCCCCATCCCTCTGATTCCTGGCCTGGGTAGTCCTGGCAGGCCCCAGAGGCCACATTCCCCAGGGAGACGTGTGAGTCCCCATGGACGTTGATGGTGTCACGTCCTTGGCCTGAGCAGGATTTGTTGGCGTCACATGCCGAATAAGTCTTCTAATGTCTCTCCCTCTCTACATATCTGATCTCGCACCCGTGCAGGCATGACGAGTGTTCTGATGTCAGCCATTGGACTCCCTGTGTGTCTTAGCCGCGCACCCCAGCCCGCCAGCCCTCCCGCCTCCCGTCTGGCCTCTAAAAGTCACAGCTCAGTTAAGAGATTGAGGAAAATGTCTGTGAAAGGTAGTTCCTGTTCCCAAATGCTCGCTGGCCTTTGCTAAGCCTCCTCCCAGCCTCGCTGCCTCTGACTCTCCTGCACAGATGCTCTTCTTTCTCTCTGCTCCCTGTTCCCTGGGGGGATGGGCTCAGTGGCCCTTCTCCCTGCCCCTACTCGGCAGCAGAGGCGGCCCCTGGGAGCTGACTTTCCGCCACAGCCCCAGAGTTCAGCTCCTCTCCTCTACTGGCACAAGAGGGGCTTGTTCTTGAGGATTTTGTGATTTTTGTAAGCACTAAGGTGTGGGTGAGAAGCAGGGCCTGGCTCAGGGTGTGGGGACAACCGTCCCTTCCACCAGGGACAGTGTGTGTCTCAGGAAAGGCCCCCAGACAGTGGCCAGGTCTGCTGCCTTGACCGCCAGCCCCGCGTGGCCGACACATGACTGCTTGAGGAGGGTCCTCGGTGACCCCTGCCCTGCCTGCTGCATGGCCAGGGAGGAGGGGCTTTAGGACTATAGCAGGTTCGGGACATTAGAGCAAGACCTGCTCGGAGCAGCCTTCGTGGCAAGTTCTGAACCTTTCCCAAGCGGTGCTGACCCTGCCTCCACCCCTGGGCCATGGAAGTGTGGACTGTGGCCAGCCCAGACCTCTTGAGTCGGCGTGGTGGTGGGCAGGGACGGTGGCCGTGGCCCTGCCGGCCCTCAGTGGCTGTGTGATCTCAGCAGGTCCTCCTGGAGCCTCTGCTTAGCAGAGGGTCTTGGCGGGGACTCTTTAAGCGCCTGGCATGCAGCGAAGGTGGCTTCCGATCGTGTCTGACCTCCAGCCCACAGGCAAGGGGGTGAGCTCAGGGAGGGGTGGACCTGGAGCTCTTGCCCCTAGCCCAGGACTCTGCACGCTCTGCCTTTCCCCTGCCCTGGAGGAGGAGCCAGACTTGTGGGCAGGCTGGGCTGGCAGCCTTCTGTGGCACCCGGGTTTACCTGGGAAGGACACGCTCTTGGCAGGTCACCTGGCTGGCCCCTTTTGAGACTCATGGCTAACGGAAAGGTCCCTTTTGTTCTCAAAGGCTGCAAGGGCTGGGGTGGGTGGGTGGGGTAGGATGCTGTGCCCGGCCTCACCAGGGCTGGACAGAGGTGAGGCCCAGGCTCACTCGGAGATGGCTCTGGAGTCCACAGGCTTTTCCAAAAGAAAAGGCACCCCTCAGCCTGAGTAGGAGATTCCGGGCACATGGACAGCCACCTTGAGCTGGGGGCCATCGGTCTAGTCTGGCTTTCTCACCACAGTGACTGGAGTGTGGGTCCGGGCAGTCTGTATGGGTGGGTGTGGAGGTGTAGGGTGTGTGTGTGTGGAAGTGTGGGTGTGTGTGATGGTGTGGGTGTGAGTGGAGATGGAGGTGGGTTTGGGTGTGGGTCGAGGTGTGGGGTGTGTGTGGGGTGTGGAGGTGTGGGGTTTGTGGAGTATGTGGAGGTATGTGGGTGTGGGATGTGTGGAGGTGGGATGTGTGGGTGTTGGTGAAGATGTGGGATATGTGGAGGTGTGGGGGGTGTATGGGTGTGGGGTTTGGGGGTGTGGGGGAGTATGTGGAGGTGTGGGTGTGTGTGGGGTGTGTGGGTTTGGGTGATGTGGGGGTGTGGGGTATGTGGAGGTGGGGGTTGTGGGGGTGTGGGGGTGTGTGGGGTATGGGGGTGTGTGGGGTATGTGGAGGTGTGGGTGTGGGTGGTGAGTGTGGGTGGAGGTGTGAGGTGTGTGGGCTGTGGGTGTGTGTGGGGTATATGGAGGTGGGGTGTGGGTGGAGGTGGGTGTGGGTGTGTGGAGGTGTGAGGTGTGTGGGGTGTGGGTGTGTGTGGGTGTGTGTGGAGGTGTGAGGTGTGTGGGGTGTGGGTGTGGGGGGGTGGGTGTGTGTGGAGGTGTGAGGTGTGGGTGTGTGAGTGGAGGTGTGGGGTGCATGAGTGTGGGTGGTGTATGGGTATATGTGGGGTGTGGGGTATGTGGACTGGCAGTGGGGGTGGGTATGGTCTTGCCAGCAGCTCCCCTCCAGGTCACAGCAGCAAACGCCATCATAGCAGTTCCTTACCTTAGTTAGATACTGGGCTTCCCTATTTGAGATCAGAGAACAGAGGCCCAGAGGTGACATGATTGGGTCAGAGCAAGAGAACTAGAATCAAACAATCCATGCTGACTCCAGCCTCCGCCCCACCAGGCCACCTCCCTGCCAAATTCTCCCCTCTGGCCCTTTCTGGTCTACGGGGAGTTGGGCTGGTGCAGATATGAGCCTTCAGGCTTAGGAGTCTCTGCAGCCCATGCTGATGGCCATGAGTTTGGGTTCAAACCAGAGCCCATTCTGTCCTGGAGTCTGGGACCACCAGCAGCCCCACCATGACCTTGAGGTGGAGCCCCTGCCAGGAGCTCATCCACGGGTGGCACTGGACTCTGTTCCTCTTTCGCTCCTGCACGGGCTTAGCTGCTGTCCTCAGTTTTTCTGCTATTCCCACCACCTAGAGAACCCCCCCGGGCCATGCAAATCTTCACCAGCTCAGGGAGCTTCTTGTCCGTAGGAGGGGACTTACTGGATGCAGGGTGTGGTGTTTATGGAGATGCAGCCCTTCTCCCTCCAGCTTCATGCACGTGTGCACAGATGGCAAGTGAGGCCGTCAGGATGAGTTCCTGCCATGTCTCGGCAGCTTCCCAGAGTTGCTGGGCTTAGGAGCCAGTCGGCGCGTGACAGACCCTCCCAGTCAGAAGCAGGCATTTCCCATGACAGTGTCGGGGTGGCAGTAGGCATGCGTGCAGGTGCCCGTATGCACTGGACCCCAAACTCCCTTTCCCTGCGATGTTCATGCAAGAGTAATGCAAATTGAATCAAATTGTGCGGCCACAATGCCCCCTGGAGTAGTTTGTGCTCAAAGCTACTGTCTGACTCTTCCGGGCAGCCTTGGAAGTGCCTGGGTTTCCTCACTGAATGTGCGTGGGGATGCAGCTCCCAGGAGACTGTGCTGCTGTTTCTTCTCTTCTGCGTCCTCCAGAGCCCTGGGGCTGGGCCAGGTCTCCAGGTTGTGGGGCTGGGGAAGGCTTTGCCGGGCGGAGCTCAGGGCTCTGTGTCTGGCGCTGAGCTCTCCCGTCCTGCACGCTGGCCTCCCTGTCTGGGCCCCTGTCGCGTTTCCTCCTGGCAGCTTGGACCTCTCCCTTGACTTCTCGCCCTCTGGCCTCCTCTCCAGCCTGTGCTCCTCGGGACACTGCTTATGTTCTTCTCTCTTCTAGGAGGCACCCCGAAGCCAGAGCCAGAGCAGGTCATAAAAAACTACACGGAAGAGCTGAAATTGCCCCCAGATGAGGTTTGTGTCTTGGGAGCTGGGCTGCCTTTGTTTCTGTTTGGAAACAACTCCAGATGGAAAGGACACCCGCCCCTTCTTGCTTGAAGGGCGCTTCCCAGGGGCCTCTGGGTGCCAGGGCCTTGCTCCAGGTGCTTTGGTTTCATCTCCCAGCCTCCCTAGTCCCACATCGTTATGGTGAGCTTAGCACTTAAGGAGCTGAAAGCCCCTCCTCTCCCAGCCCTGGCTTCTCTGTAGCCTGATGGCCGTCCTGGGAGCGGGAATCCCGGAGACAGGATGGTCCAGCCTGCCTCATTCTTCGCTGTATGGACACTGGTGTAGAAGTGAGGTGACCTTGTCCAGGTGGCTGTCCTCCCCCTCTGGCTGTTGGGAGAGCTGGTCAAGGTTCCTGTTTGTTTGTTTTTTTGTTTGTTTGTTTTTGAGTCGGAGTTTCGCTCTTGTTGCCCAAGCTGGAATGCAATGGTGCAATCTCGGCTCACCACAACCTCTGCTTCCCAGGTTCAAGCAATTCTCCTTCCTCAGTCTTCTGAGTAGCTGAGATTACAGGTGTGCAGCACCACTCCTGGCTAATTTTTTTTTTTTTTTTTTTTTTTTTTTTTTTTTTTTTTAGTAGAGATGGGGTTTCTCCATGTCGGTCAGGCTAGTCTCAAACTGCCAACCTCAGGTGATCCACCCGCCTCAGCTTCCTAAAGTGCTGAGATTACAGGCATGCCACCACGCCCAGCCTAAGTTTTTTAATTCTAAAGGCAGAGGTGTGCGCCGTCACGCAGGCTCAGTGCAGTGATGTGATCACAGCTGTCTGCAGCCTGGCCCTCCTGGCCTCCTGTAATGAATGAGGCCATTCAGACTCCTGTCGCAATTCTATAGAACTCGAACTTCTCTGCTGAGCTGTGTTTTGGGGGCTGCAGCACCACTTTCCCCGATTTCAGTGGGGAGCCCTGGAGATAGGGAGCAGGGCGGGTAAAAGGCCAGGAGCACCAGCACCCAGGGACTCTCCACTGTGTCCTTCTCCAGTCAATTGAGGCCGTGAGAAAACTCTGGTGAGTAACGGTTCGGACAGGAGCCTGAACGTCCTTGTGTGTCCCACCCCTTCCACCAGCCCTGGCCGTACTCCCTCCTGCCCAGCACTCAGCTCTGTCTCCGCCCTGGTGCCCATCCGGCATGACTGGGCTCTTTCGCCCAGGATTTACCTCTCCAAGCTGCCATCTGCACAGCCAGCATGCAGCTTGGATCATGGGAGCACTCCCTGCCTGGAACCTCCAGTGGGGCCCCCACTCACACACAGCCCCAGCCCCTGTGCATGGCATCCAGAACCCCGAGGGCCTGCCTCTCCCTGTTCCTGTCTCATCTCCTGCCCCCATCCACCCCCTGCCCACTTTAGTGCCCATGTGCTGGGGCCTTGTTCAGAACGTCCTCCTTCCCCTCCCCGGGTGCCCGCTCTGTGCTTGTCCGTTTGGAAATTCCTGTCTCCCTTCTAAGATCCCACTCCAAGGGCCTCCCGAAGGAGCCTGCCCTGTCCGTCCCACCCATTTGGCGGCTCCCGATGTCATCTTGAGCCTGTGCTGCTGGTAAGCCCTTCAGGGACACAGGTTCCAGTGACTCACCTGTGTTCCCAGCCTGTGGAATGGACAGTTTTTCTCTGAGGTGGACTCGGTCTGTTGCCTAGGCTGGAGTGCAGTGGCACAATCCCAGCTCACTGCAACCTCCACCTCCAGAGTTCAAGCAATTCTCTTGCCTCAACCTCCCAAGTAGCTGAGATTACAGGCACATGCCACCATGCCCGGCTAATTTTTGTATTTTTAATAGAGATGGGGTCTTCCCATGTTGACCAGGCTGGCCTCAAATTCCTGACCTCAGGTGATTGGCCTTCCAGAGTGCTGGGATTACAGGCCTGAGCCACCACGCCTGGCCTTGGAATTGACCACACTTCCAGCATTTCAGCACACGAAAGCCCCTTTTTCCAAGGCTGGCCCGCGTGAGCCCAGCCCACTGGGCATTTCCTGTGCTTGGTCTCCTCCAGGACTGCATCATCTGCATGGAGAAGCTGTCCGCAGCATCTGGGTACAGCGACATGACTGACAGCAAGGCCATCGGGCCCGTGGCTGTGGGCCGCCTCACCAAATGCAGCCACGCCTTCCACCTGCTGTGCCTGCTGGCCATGTACTGCAATGGCAACAAGGTACCCACACTGGCCCGGGGTGGAGGCGAGTGGCCTGCCCCCACAGCCCTGAGCTATCATCTGCAGTGGCGGGAGGGTTCTCTGCAAAAGATGGTGCTGGGCGTGGGGCCAGCTTGAAGACCTTTCTAAAGACCTGGCTGGCTCTCCTAGGCTGGCCCCATGCTTAGAAAGGGGACCAGTGGGGCTGGGGCCCTCCAGCCAGGCCCAAGGAGATTCTGGGCTTCTCTGCGCCTCAGAGCACCGCCTTCCCCTTGGCCCACTTGTAAGCGCTGCACATACACGGTCTCCCTTCTTCCTTACAGCGTCCCTATGCAGTCAGCAGAGTGCTGATGAGGGAGAGGCTCAGAGCAGGAGCCGTGACCAGGGTCACCCCACTGGGAGGTGGGGGCCAGACCTTGAGGCAGGGCTGACTGGGCCCCATGGCAGCCTACCCGTGAAGAGCCATGCTCAGGCTGACCCCTAGCCGCTCTCCCTCCAGCGGCTTCAGGCATGATGGGCAGAGTTCGGAGGCTGAGAGAACTGAGTCCTGTGGCTCATGGAGCCTGGCTCAGCCTCCCCTAGCATCTGCCGTCCTGTGCAGCCAAGTCCGGCACCGCAGATCGGGTGCTGCAGGGCTTCTGTGCCACTTGAAACGCGATTCACCCGAGGAGACTTGCGCTCAGGGCCGAGTTTCCCACTCGCCACCTGTCTCCTGATAGCACACCCCTTTAGTGAAAATGGCATAATGAGTTGCTGGTGTAAAACAAAGCTTTCCAGGGAAGCTGCTGGAAGCCAGTTTCTGGGTGGAGAAGCTGCCAGCAACTCCCTGGGATGGCGGCTAGCCCGTTCCCGGGGCCCTTTACCGTCTGACGGTGGAGGTGACAGTCAGGCTGCCAGCTCAGTGGGCTGTGTCTGCCTCTCTCAGGATGGAAGTCTGCAGTGTCCCTCCTGCAAAACCATCTACGGAGAGAAAACGGGGACCCAGCCCCAGGGAAAGATGGAGGTATTACGGTTCCAGATGTCGCTTCCTGGCCACGAGGACTGCGGGACCATCCTCATCATTTACAGCATTCCACACGGCATCCAGGTGAGGGGCCTTCCCAGAGTCCCCACTCCGGCCACTCCTCTTCCGCCCTGCCCGCCTCCCAGATGTCTGCCCCTGGATCAGGGCAGAGGAGGCCCATGTAGCCAAGCTCAGGCCCCCAGGTCCCCTAAGGCCAGGTCCATGGAGGGCCAGGAATGGGGAAGCAGTGCCAGGGCCAAGGGCAAACTCTTAGGGCTGCGGCAGCGGAGAGCTGGCCTGGCCCTCCACTCTTCCCAGGAAGGGAGGCCTTCCTAGAGGAGGAGACATCTTAGCTGGACTTGTCCTGGGCAGAAGAGCAAGCGGTTCAGTGGGAGGAACCCTGTTGAGGGGCTGGAGAAGCGGGGGGCACACAGCAGGGTGTGCATCAAGGAACCTTGGGTTGGAAGTGGCAGGGTCAGGTATGGGAGTGGCAGGAGCCTGGGCACAAGGCCCCACGGTTGCAGAGGAGACCCAGATGGGACCCTGGCCCTTTTGGTCTCCCATCTTGGGCCAAGGTGGATTGTGGAGCCTGGGGCAGGGTGGGAAGATACAGGGGGCAGCAGCCAGTGGGCACTGGGTGTCAGCCAAGGTCCACCTGTGATAGATAGAGGGGTCTTTTTGTCTTGTTGAACCACAAGCCTTTTCCCTGGTTTCCCTCCACTGCTCCACAGCTCAGAGGGAAATTCAGGACCATTCAGGGCTGGCCCTTGGCAGGGAAGGAACTGGAGCTGTACAAGGTCCTGTCCTTCTGCAGGCCCCGGAGCACCCCATCCTGGTGCCTGTCCCTGTGTGGGCCCCTGGAACACCTCATCCTGGTGCCTGTCCCTTTGCGGGCCCCCGGAGCACCCCATCCTGGTGTCTGTTCCTCCTGCAGGGCCCCGAGCACCCCAATCCTGGAAAGCCGTTCACTGCCAGAGGGTTTCCCCGCCAGTGCTACCTTCCAGACAATGCCCAGGGCCGCAAGGTAAGTGCCACCACATGCCCCAGGGATGTACAGGGCCCTGACCAGGCAGCGGGACACCAGGCACCACACCTAGCTCTGCTTCTGCAGTGGAGGACAAAGGACAGAGGCCGAGGCCGGGCTGCGTATCTGCTGTTCCTTTCTCGTGACCTGCTGTAGGTACAGGCAGGGCAGCCAGGACCTCACAGAGCCTTGAGGGAGGAGAGGCCATTGCCTTCCAGCACCCTGCTGGGTGGGGTCAGGAGCTCCTCAGGAGTCAGAGTATGACAGGGAGGTACCAGGGGCCACGTGAGACCAGGTGACCAAGGAAGGCCAGAGCTGTTGTGTCTGCACTGAGACCTGAATAGGACTTTCTGGCTGCAGAGAAGGCCGGGGATGAGCCTTCCAGGCAGGCAGAACAGCTGGCAAGGAGGGTGGGAGCCCGTGGTGAGGGTGCAAAGGCAGAGCTGCCTCCCAGCCAGCCCCAGGAGTGGAGCTGGTTCTGAGCACCCAGTGAAGCCACAGGAGGTGGGGCTGCTGATGGAGCTTTGGAAAATCTGGGATGGGCTTGAGGTGGTGGAGCTGAAGGCAGGGAGAGGGCAGGGAGGCCTGGATTCCACCAGACAGGGCGGGTGGGCGGGTGCTCATCCAGCATGGGCTCTGGAAGCAGGGAGGACTCGAGCATGGCGCCTGGGCATTGGGACCAAACAGATGATGGCAGTGCCGGGCACCGAAGCAGGGTGGGTGGGGTGGGCTGGAGTGCAGGCTCACATGGGATCCTCATGTGCTGTTCAGTGGGCAGTTTTGGGGTCCCCATGGATGGGGTGAGTGCCAGGGACTGGATGAGGTCACCCGGGAGGGGCTGGGAGGGAGGAACATGGTGCCAGCCTGTGCCTGCTCACGGAGCCCTTCTCCTTCTCACTCCCCATCCCCTCCTTCCTCCTCTTCCTCTTCCCCCTCCTCCCCGACAGGTCCTGGAGCTCTTGAAGGTGGCCTGGAAGAGGCGGCTCATCTTCACAGTGGGCACGTCCAGCACCACGGGCGAGACGGATACAGTGGTGTGGAACGAGATCCACCACAAGACAGAGATGGACCGCAACATGACGGGCCACGGCTACCCCGACCCCAACTACCTGCAGAACGTGCTGGCCGAGCTGGCCGCCCAGGGGGTGACCGAGGACTGCCTGGAGCAGCAGTGACTTCTGACCCCAGCACGCCCGCCTTGGGTGCCCACCCTGCTGTCCCATGGCTGGCTGGGTGGGCAGGCAGAAGTGCCCAGCCCTAGAGACTGGGAGGTTTGTTGGAGGTGTGGGGTGCGCCTCACCTGAAGCCGGGGCTCCACCCTGCCTGCCTCTTCCTCCTCCTCCCCTCCGGGTATTGGGCAGCCTTGGGCAGTTGTACTCATGGGGGCTTAAGATGCAGCTACCTCAGTGCACAGGGCCCATCTGTCCTCCAGGGGCTGCTTCGGGCCTGCAGTGCTCAGGGCCTGGCATGGGGCGAGTAGATACTTCCCCAGCCTGGGTGGGTGTGGGTTCTGAGTCAGCTTCTTTTACCTCAGTCTTGTTTGCAATAAATGCTCTATAGCCAAAGCTAGAAGGTCCTGGGGGGATGTGTGCCTGCGTGTGTATGCATATATGTATGTGTATGCATGTGTGCAAGTGTGTGTGTGCCCCCCCACACTTCCTGCATCAGAGCAGGAAGGGGGCCCAGGGGTTCACCAGCTCCCATTTGATAACTGAAGAACAGGCTGCAGTGAGGCGTGGAGAAACCCGTGGTTCTGAGCTGTGCTGCTGCTATGTGCCCCACACTGATCTCCCTGCCATGTGCCGTCCGCCATCCCTGTGCCAAGGGCTGTCACCCCAGAGCACCAGCTGTCACCTTTGTGTCCCTCAGGTTGTGGTTTACAAAAAGCCATACACTTAGGATGGGAGCTGCTGTCTCTGTTTTACTGATGTGGAAACAGGTTCAAAGGTGTAATGACTTGAACCAGGTGTGGTGATACATGCCTGTTATCCCAGCTACTCAGGAGGTCGAGAGAGGAGGCTCACTTTAGGAGCCTCCTCTTTAGGAGGCCAGGAGTTTGAGACCAGCCTGAACAAAATTGCAAGACCTTATCTCTAAAAAAAAAAAAAAAAATAGGCCAGGCAAGGTGGCTGATGCCTCTAATCCTAGCACTTTGGGAGGCCAAGGCAGGTGGATCGAGGTCAGGAATTCGAGACCATCCTGGCCAACGTGGCGAAACCCCATCACTACTAAAAATACAAAAATTAACTGGGCATGGCGGCAGGCACCTGTAATCCCAGCTACTCAGGTTGAGACAGGACAATCACTTGAACCTGGGAGGTGGAGGTTGCAGTGAGCCAAGATCGTGCCACTGCACTCCAGCCTGGGCAACACAGCGAGACTCTGTCTCCAAAAAAAGAAAATTAGCCAGGCATGGTGGCACCTGCCTGTAGTCCCAGTTTTCAGGAGGCTGAGGCAGGAGGATCATTTGAGCCCAGGAGTTCGAGGCTGCAGTGAACTGATTGTACCACTGCACTCCAGTCTGGGCAACAGAGCAAGACCCCATCTGTAAAATAATAAAATGACAAAAGATTTAATGCTTGGCTAGGCAGGTGGAATCCAGGCCAGAGTTGATCTGACACCATTCTCAAAGTGCTAATTATGGACCCTCTTGGAAGGAGGATCAGATGTCCCCAGTCAAGATCTTGCCACCTGTCTGAGAGGAATAGTTTGGGCCTGGGACCAGAGGGACAGTAGGGCCACCTCATTCATGACTGTGGGAAGCAGAGGCACTGTGGCCTTGCTGAGCCCCTTTCTTGGTTAAAAAATCTATTTTACAACATGTTGGTATAATGATGAGTATATTAATGTATACTAGAGGATTTTTTCTTTTTTTTTTTCCTGGGACGGAGTCTCGCTCTGTCACCAGGCTGGAGTGCAGTAGTGCGATCTCGGCTCACAGTAACCTCCATCTCCCTGGTTCAAGCAATTCCCCTGCCTCAGCCTCCCAAGTAGCTGGGATACAGGCACGCGCCACCACGCCCAGCTAATTTTTGTATATTTTAGTAGAGACAGGGTTTCACCATTTTGGCCAGGATGGTCTCAATCTCCTGTCCTCATGATCTGCCCACCTCAACCTCCCAAAGTGCTGGGATTGCAGTGTGAGCCACCACACCCGGCCCTACTAGAGGATTTTCTTTTACCTAAAGGTTCATTTTTTTCCCTTCTGATTTTAAAAGAAATCAAAATGTTTGTGTGCTCTTATAAATACTCTGGGCCCAGGGCACTGTGCCTAATGGTAAGTTGGTCCAGGAAAAAAAAAAAGGGCAGTGAGGCCTCCCTAGAAGACCCCAGCATAGCTGGACCCCAAAACTGTTTGGTTCCACATTTGATTTGTTGTTGTTTGTTTGTTTTTGAGATGATGTATTGCTCTGTCATCCAGGCTGGAGTATAGTGGCTCGATCTCGGCTCACTGCAACCTCTGCCTCCCAGGTTCAAGTAAGTGACTCTCCTGCTCCAGCCTCCCGAGTAACTGGGACTACAGACACTCGCCACCATGCCCAGCTAATTTTTGTATTTTTAGTAGAGACAGGGTTTCACCATGTTAGCTAGGCTGGTCTTGAACTCCTAACCGCATGTGATCCTCCCACCTCGGCCTCCCAAAGTGCTGGGATTACAGGTGTGAGCCACCGTGCCCAGCCTGGTTCAACATTTCAGACTCTGTATGAGACTCACACTGCCTGTGAGTGCAGGAGTTGGGGTGAGCACCTGAGCCTTGAGTGTTCCTCCTTGAAAAGATTTTGAGGATGAAGATGGGAGAAAATCTTTTCAAATAGCATACCTGATAAGAATATTATCCAGAATATATAAAGAAACCTTAGAACTCAACAATAGGCTGGGCACAGTGGCTCATGCCTGTAATTCCAGCACTTTGTGAGGCTGAGGTGGGTGATCACCTGAGGTCAGGAGTTTGAGACCAGCCTGACCAACATGGCAAAACCCCTCTCTACTAAAAATACAAAAATTAGGCTGGGCATGGTGGCTCACGCCTGTAATCCTAGCACTTTGGGAGGCTGAGGTGGGTGGATCTTGAGGTTAGGAGATCGATACCATCCTGGCTAATACGGTGAAACCCCATCTCTGCTAAAAATACAAAATATTGGGCTGGGTGCGGTGGCTCATGCCTGTAATCCAAGCACTTTGGAGGCCAAGGCGGGCGGATCACCTGAGGTCGGGAGTTCAAGACCAGCCTGACCAACATGGTGAAACCCCATCTTAAAAAAAAAAAAAAGAAAAACAAAACAAAACAAAAAATTAGCCGGGCATGGTGGCATGCACCTGTAGTCCCAGCCACTCGGAAGGCTGAGGCAGGAGAATTGCTGGAACCCAGAAGGCAGGGGTTGCAGTGAGCCGAGATCGCGCCACTGCACTCCACCCTGGACTTCATCTCAAAACAACAACAAAAACCTCAACAAAAAGACAACCCAATTTAAAAATGGGCAAAGAACTGGAACAGATGTTCCTTCAAAGAAGATAAATGACCAGTAAACACATGAAAAGATGCTTGATGGGCCAGGCGAGGTGACTTACTCCTGTAATCCCAACACACTGGGAGGCCAAGGCAGGTAGGATCACCTGAGGTCAGGAGTTCAAGACCAGCGTGGCCAACATGGTGAAACCCCATCTCTACTAAAAATACAAAAAATTAGCTGGCATGATGGCAGGCACCTGTAATCTCAGCTACTTGGGAGGCTGAGGCATGGAGAATTGCTTCAATCCAAGAGTTGGAGGTTGCGCTGAGCTGAGGTGGCACCACTGCGCTGGACAAAAAGAGCGAAACTCCTCAAAAAAACAAAGACATTATTCATTAAGAAAATGCAAATCAGGCCGGGCATGGTGGCTCACGCCTGTAATCCAAGCACTTTGGAGACCAAGGCGGGTGGATCACCTGAGGTTGGGAGTTCAAGCCCAGCCTGATCAACATGGTGAAAACCCGTCTTTAAAAATAAATAAATAAAAATTAAAAAAAAAAGAAAATGCAAATCAAAATCACTACATACCTAATCCCACTGGATAACTAATCTCAGCCTCATCCTTTGGGAGGTAGAGGCAGGAGGATCTTGAAGCCAGTAGTTTGAGACCAGCCTGGGCAACACAGTGAGACTCTGTCTCTAAATCATAAAAATAAGCCAGGCATGGAGTGTACCTGTAGTCCAAACTACTTGGAAGGCTGAGGCAGGAGGATCACTGGAGCCCGGGAGGTTGAGGCAGCAGTGAGCTATGATCACACCACTGCACTCCAGCCTGGGCAACAGAGTGACACCCTGTCTCAAAAATTAAAACTTAGACCGGACACTGGCTCATGCCTGTAATCCCAGCACTTTGGGAGGATGAGGCAGGCAGATCACGAGCTCAGGTGATCAAGAGTATCCTGGCCAACATGGTAAAACCTCATCTCTACTAAAATACAAAAAATTAATCAGGCATGGTGGCTCATGCCTGTAGTTCCAGCTACTCAGGAGGCTGAGGCAGGGAAATCGCTTGAACCTGGGAGGCAGAGGTCGCAGTGAGCCAAGATCATGCCACTGCACTCCAGCCTGGTGACAGAGCAAGACTCCATCTGAAAAAAAAAAAAAAAAGGGCCGGGCGTGGTGGCTCACGCCTGTAATCCAAGCACTTTGGAGGCCAAGGCTGTTGAATCACCTGAGGTCGGGAGTTCAAGACCAGCCTGACCAACATGGTGAAACCCCATCTTTAAAAAAAAAAAAAAAAAAAGGCTGGGCACGGTGGCTCACGCCTATAATCCCAGCACTTTGGGAGGCCGAGGCGGGTGGATCACGAGGTCAAGAGATCGAGACCATCCTGGTCAACATGGTGAAACCCTGTCTCTACTAAAAATACAAAAAATTAGCTGGCCACGGTGGCGCGTGCCTGTAATCCCAGCTACTCGAGAGGCTGAGGCAGGAGAATTGCCTGAACTCAGGAGGCGGAGGTTGCGGGGAGGTTGCGGTGAGCCAAGATCGTGCCATTGCACTCCAGCCTGGGTAACAAGAGTGAAACTCTGTCTCAAAAAAAAAAAAAAAACCATGAGATCCACACTACACCCATTACAACGACTATACTAAAATAAAGCAATGTTGGAGAGGATGTGGAGAAATGGGACCTTCATCCGCTGCTACTGGGAATGTAAAATGCAGTCACTTTGGCAAACAGACCTTCAAAAAGCAGCGATAGCATAGGACCACAGTTCCGCTCCTAGGTACATACTTGAGAATTGAAAATGTGCCCACAGAAGCCTGCACACAGATACTCATGGCAGCATTATTAGCCCCAAAGTGGAAAAAAACAAATGATGCAAACACTGATGAATCAGAGTGTGGTACGTTCAGGGGGTGGAATATTACTCAGCCATGAAAAGGAAGGAAGCACTGAGGTGGAGAAGGAACCTTAAAAAGGTAAAAGAAGCCAGACACAAAAGGTCACATTGGGTGACTGCATCCTATGAAATGCCCATTATGGGCAAATCCATGGAAACAGGAAGTAGCTTAGTTGTTTAGACTGTTTAATGGGTGTAGTGTTTCATTTTGGAGAGATGAGAAGGTTCTGGAATTGGTGATGGTTGCACAACTTTGTCAATATACTAAAAGCCAGTGGGCACTGTGGCTCACGCCTGTAATCCCAGAACTTTGGGAGGCTGAGGCAGGAGGATCCCTTGAGCCAGGAGTTCAAGATCAGTCTGGGCAACATAGCGAGACCCTGTATCTACAAAAAAATATATTTTTATTATTATTTTTTGTAGACAGAGTCTCACTCTGTCACCCAGACTGGAGTGCAGAGGCGTGATTTCGGCTCACTGCAAACTTTGCCTCCCGGGGTCAAGCGATTCTCCTGCCTTGGCCTCCTGAGTAGCTGGGATTACAGGCACCTGCCACCATGCCTGGCTAATTTTTGTATTTTTGGTAAAGGGGGTTTCACCATGTCGGCCAGGCTGGTCTTGAACTTGTAACCTCAAGTGACCTGCCCGCCTCAGCCTCCCAAAGTGCTGAGATTACAGGCGTGAGCCACTGTGCCCAGCCTCAAAAAATATATTTTTAAAAATTAGCCGGGCACGGTGACTGACGTCTGTAATCCCAACACTTTAGGAGGCCAAGATGGGAGGATTGCTTCATCCTCTCTGGAGTTCAAGACCAGCCTTGACAAAATTGTGAGACCCTGTTTCTACAAAAAATATATTTTAAAAAATTGACCAGGGTACTGGGCACAATGGCTCACGCCTGTAATCCCAGCACTTTAGGAGGCCAAGGTGAGCGGATCACTTGAGGTCAGGAGTTTGAGACCAGCCAGGCCAACATAGTGAAACCCTGTCTCTACTAAAATAGAAAAATTAGCTGGGCGTGGGACATTCGCCTGTAATCCCAACTACTCAGGAGGCTGAGGCAGGAGAATCGCTTGAACCCAGGAGGCAGATGTTGCAGTGAGCCGAGATTGCGCCACTGCACTCCAGCCTGGGTGGAGAGCGAAGCTCCATCTCAAGAAAAAAAAAAAAGTTAAAAAGAAAAGTACACACATAGTGAGTGCCAAATCTTGGGAGGAGTGTCAGTGGCGGGTGTGTCAGCTGTCCAGGGCTCTGCAGTCCTTTTCTCTGAATCCAAGTAGTTCTTCCTTTGGATGGGGAACCGAGGCTGCCACCTGGGAGAAGGGCAGGGCTCTCCTCATGGAGGGCAGGGCTGGAGCGCTGTGATGGAACTGGGACTGGGCAGGTCCACTCCTGACTCTGGGTGGGGACAGAAGGCCAGAGGGAGGCTCCTGGCACCTGGAGCGCAGGAATCTTAGACATGTGGTCCTCAGCCCAAGTTTCCAAAACCCAGGCCCTCCTCCCCAGGGCCGAGAGAATGGGAGGGGCCCCAATCCAGGCTCCAGGATGGCCTGGCTGGCATATGGGGGTCCAGTGGCCCCCTCCCTCAGCCCTGGCAGTGGGGCTGGGCGCTGGCCTGCCTCCCACCAGAGCCTCCCAGCTCCTCCCTGCTGTGGGCTGGACTGGAAGGAAGGGGGTGGGGTGTGCTTACATGCACAGGTCTTTCCTGCCCCTGGGGCAGCCTGATTAACCAGCTTCTCCAGGGCCAAGGTGTTGGGGGTGGGGTGCAGCCCGAGGCAGCCAGACCAGTCCCTGAGCCTCCTGGGTGCTGGCAGTGTCATGGGGCTCCCCCAGGGGCACCCTCACCTAGGGCTACAGGTGCTCCTCCTCACGGCGCTCAACTGTCTCCGGCCCAGCCTGAGCCTGGGTGAGTAGGGGTCCCTGATGGACGCGGCCAGCCAGACCCAAGGGGCAGGGGGCCCTGCTGGAGTGATCAGAACCTGGGAACCCACCCCCCTCCAACTGGGAAAGGCGGCCCCAGGGACCCCCATGCCCGCCTCCGTGGCTCACCTTTTATCCCCCATGGCTACAGAGTTGGTCCCCTACACGCCACAAATAACAGCCTGGGACCTGGAAGGGAAGGTCACGGCCACCACCTTCTCCCTGGAGCAGCCTCGCTGTGTCTTCGACGAGCATGCCGGCACCAGCGACAGAGTCTGGCTCGTGGTGGCCTTCAGCAATGGTGCGAGGACAGCTGTGGGGCCTGGGTGAGGGTGGCAGCCGAGGACAGTGGTGGGCCCTCGGAGCCCCTCACCAGCAAGCACCTTCAATGATGAGCCCCTGTGGGGGCCTTTGGGAAAGCAGGTGTGGATGAATTGGGCTTTATCCCAAGGAGTAATATGTGTATTGAAAAATACACACATAGCGCCAAGTCCTGTGAGGAGTGTAAGTGGTGGGTTTGTCAGCTGTCAAGGGCTCTGCAGCCCTTTCTCTGAATCCAAGTTCTTCCTTTGGACGGGGAGCCCAGGCTGCCACCCTGGAGGCTGTGGGCTCATGGGGGGCAGGGCTGGCACGCTGCAGCTGGGGCTGGGGCTGGGCAGGTTGGGGCTGTTCGATGCTCCCCACTCCTGACTCTGGGTGGGGACAGAAGGCCAGAGGGAAGCTCCCCTTAGGGGGTGACAAAGTCGACTGTGATTCTGGACTGCCTCTAGGGGCCCTGAGGGAGGAGGTGGCATGGGGAGGTCAGGGCTGGAGGGTGGGCAAACACAGAATCCCCACTCATCAGGACAGAGCCGATTTCTCCCCCCTCACCCCCATCTGTTCTCTCATCCTGCAGCCTCCAGTGGCTTCCAGAACCCAGAGACACTGGCTAACATCCCGGCCTTCCCACGGCTGCTGACTGATGGCCACTACATGACACTGGCCCTGTCCCTGGACCGGCTGCCCTGTGATGACCTCACAGTGGGCAGCAGAGGCATCCCCGTGCTGCGGGTGGGCCATGATCACGACTGCCACCAGCAGCCCTTCTGCAACCCGCCCCTCCCTGGCCCTGGACCCTATCGGTGAGTGGTTCCCCATCCCAGGGCCCTGGGACTGGGGCTGTGCTTGGGGAGGAGGCGTTGCTGGGAAGGGGATGCTCTCTCTAGCATCTTCCCAGGGGTCCCCGGCCCTGGTCCTCCCCTTTGCAAGCCCAGGCTCCCTCCTTCCACTGAAGAGTGAGTAACAGTGCTCACCCCAGCTGGGGCTGGGCAAGGCCCAGGAGGAGGAGGTGGGCGCCTCAGGGCAGCAGGATCTTAGTTAAGGTGGGAGGGGGCACCTTCCCTAAGTCCAGACCCCTGGTCCCTCCCACAGGCAGATCTGGCAGGAAACTCATGGGCTGAGTTCAGACCCAGTCCCGTGGGTATGAGGCAGGGAGCAAGAGAGGTGGCTCCCACCCTCTCTAACAGATGAGGAAACTGAGGCACAGAAGTCCAAGTGGCCTGGCAAGGTCGGGGTGACACTGGGATGGGGAAGCAGGCAGTGTATCCAGATCAGGACTCTCCTGCCACAGGAGGAGGTGGGGTGGCCTCAGAGACACCAGGCCCAGGGGAAGCCAGGAAGGCAGGGCGTGGTGAGGCTGGAACAGCATCCTGGTCCACCCAGCCCCCTCTGCCCTCTCACCCACCCTCCAGGTCCACCCTCTGCCCTCCCCACCGGCCCTGGCTCAGCTTCCAGCTCCAGGCCCCGCCCCATCCCCCGCAGCCACTCTTTTCAATGCCAACTTGCCAGGTCCTTCCCCGCTGCTCAGACCTTCAGAGCTCCCAAAGACACACACACAGGCCCTCTTCGGGGTTGCTGCTGCCCTTGGTCCTCAGGCTGCTGGTGACTGAGTCCTGCTCCGCCCCGCTGCCTGTCACACCTCTGGGCCTTTGCAGGGACCCTGCTTCTATAGGGGACCCTCACTCCCCTCCTTCCCTGGTCTCATCGACACCCCTCTGGGAGGCCTGGGACCCCTACCCTGTGTGCCCTGCTAAGCCACCTTCCCCTGCTCTTTTGACTTGTGACATTTAGGAACTGGGCCCCTAAACCAGCATCCCCGGCCCTGATCTGGTGTCTGGAGAGCAACTACTCAGGGTTTTGGGGGCTGGTGGCGCAGGCCACGTGGCCAGAGACATCTCAGGGGGCTCTCAGAGCAGGGCCAGGCCACAGGCTGCTCCTGATAGGCACCCCGACTCCACATACATGCGGGGGATCCCAGAGGAGCTGCCTGGGGCCTGGCCCTGCCCAGGTAGGTCCTGGCCTCTGAGTCTCTCCCCTCCCTCTGCACCGCCTCCCGTCCCCAGCGTGAAGTTCCTCCTGATGGACACCAGGGGCTCACCCAAGGCCGAGACCAAGTGGTCGGACCCCATCACTCTCCACCAAGGTAGCGCTGGGCGGGAGGGGCGCCCTGGTTTCTGTCTGCTCCCAGTGGACTCACCCATCTCTGGGCCACCTCATCACGTCTGCTGAGCTGGCCACACTCCTGCTCGCACAGGGCTAGGGACCTGGAGGCCATGTCCAAGTTGGGCCTAACCCCCAACAGAACCTCATACTGGGGGAGTGCGGCACTGAGCCAGCCCTATCGGCGGGGGCACCAGCTCTGCCCATCACCAAGTGTTTGCCAACCCTTGGGCTCCAGCCATGTCGTGGGCAGAGACAGCCTCCCGCTCCTATAGGGAGTCAGCCTGTGTCAGCCCCTGCTGGAAGGGAGGAAGAGGGTGTGGAGGAGACCACAGTCAGGGTCGGGGCTGGCTGGGGAGGCAGCCAGCTTGGGTTCTGAGCAGACCCCAAGGGGTGAGCATGAATGTACCAGGCCCAGGAAATTTCTAGTATTATGGCCTGAGTGTTGGGTGTGGGGATCTCCTGGGAGGTGGCTTCAGAGGTCAGGAGGTGTGAGGTGGGAATCTTGTCATCTGAAGGCCTTGACGAGCAGGCAGTGGCCCGGTCGGCCCCGAGGTCTGCAGCCACTCGATGTCTGCCACCACAGAGCAGGGGATGAGCAAGCGGGTGGGAGCAGCCTCGAAGGTGAGAGCAGGGTGGAGGCTGTGGTCCAGGCTGGCAGCACACAGATGCTGTGCCATCCCGAGGAAGAAGGATGGGGGCAGGCTCAGGGGGCGCCTGGGGATATGAGACAGCCAGGCCTTGAGGCTGGACGAGCATGGGTGGGGAGGGAGTGAGGGAGGTGACAGCCAGCCCTGGATTGAGGGGCAGCCCCTATGAGTAGCTGCTGTGTGTGCAGGGAAGACCCCCGGTTCCATCGACACCTGGCCAGGGCGGCGAAGTGGTGGCATGATCGTCATTACCGCCATCCTCTCTTCTCTGACCGGCCTCCTGCTCTTGGCCTTCCTGGCAGCCTCCAGCGCACGCTTGTGAGTGGGGACACTTGCTCAGGCCCCTCTTCCACCTAGAACCCTTTCTGTTGAACTGGTCCCAGTGTCTAGAAGCCCTCTAGGTGTGCCATGGGGTCTGTTTTATCTTTAGTAGAGACAGGGACTTGCTATGTTGCTCAGGCTGGTCTAAAACTGCTGGGCTCGGGCTGGGCGCGGTGGCTCAAGCCTGTAATCCCAGCACTTTGGGAGGCCGAGGCGGGTGGATCACGAGGTCTAAAGATCGAGACCATCGTGGCCAACATGGTGAAACCCTGTCTCTAAAAAAAAAAATAAATAGAAGATTAAAAAAAAGAAAAAAAAAGGCCGGACGTGGTGGCTCACGCCTGTAATCTAAGCACTTTGGAGGCCAAGGCGGGTGGATCACCTGAGGTTGGGAGTTCAAGACCAGCCTGACCAACATGGTGAAACCCCGTCTTTAAATAATTAATTAATTAATTAATTTAAAAATAAAAATATAAAAAAGAACTACTGGGCTCTCTTGGCCTCTCAAAGTGTTGGGATTACAGGCATGAGCCCCTTTGCCCAGCCCCAGGCTGTGGTTTCGAGCTGGGCAGTGCCCCTCCCAGGGCCTGTGCAGGGAATTCCCACCCTGAGTATCTTGCACCTCTGGGGTCAGTGAGAGGGGCCAGCAGCCCCTCTGTGCTTCACTGTGTCCTCAGCCAAGGCCCTTCTCCTCCTGGGCCTCATCTGTTCTCTTTGGATCCTCTGGTGGTTTAATAAGCTGACACCAGGATAGCCAGGGTGGCTGCCTGGAGAGGGGGACTCCAGTTGGTTCTAGAAGGGAAGGAGGAGGGATCAGAGACTGCAGGTGAGGCTGGGTGCAGTGGCTCATGCCTGTAATCCCAGCACTTTGGGAGGCCGAGGTAGAAGGATCCCTGGAGGCCGGAAGTTTGAGACCAGCCTGGGCAATATGGTGAAACGCCATCTCTACTAAAAATACAAAAATTAGGGCTGGATGCAGTGGCTCACACCTGTAATCCCAGCACTTTGGGAAGCTGGGACGGGCAGATCATGAGGTCAGGAGATTGAGACCATCCTGGCTAATACAGTGAAACCCTGTCTCTACTAAAATACAAAAAATTAGCCGGGCATGATGGTACATGCCTGTAGTCCCAGCTACTCGGGAGGCTGAGGCAGGAGACTCGCTTGAACCCAAGAGTTGAGGGTTGCGGTGAGTTGAGATCATGCCACTGCACTCCAGCCTGGGCAACAGAGCAAGATTCCATCTCAAAACCAAAAACAAAAACAAAAACTAGCCAGGTGTGGTGGCGCATGCCTGTTGTCCCAGCTACTCAGGAGGCTGGGGCAGGGGAATCACTTGAACCTGGGAGGCAGAGGTTGCAGTGAGCTGAGATCACACCACTGCACTCCAGCCTGGGCAACAGAGGGAGCTGGGAGGCAGAGCAGGCCCTGACCCTGCACCTGCCCCACGTGGCAGGGACATATGTCTCTTCCTCCTCCTCTCCCCACCCAGCTCCAGCTTGTGGTGGCCACAGGAGGCCCCGGAGCAGCTTCGGATCGGCTCCTTCATGGGGAAACGCTACATGACCCACCACATCCCACCCAGCGAGGCTGCCACACTGCCGGTGGGCTGCGAGCCTGGCCTGGACCCCCTCCCCAGCCTCAGCCCCTAGCCTGGCCTCTGTGCGTGGGGCTGGGGGCATTGGGGCACAGGGAGCCAGTGCATGGTGCTCTGTACCAGCTCCTGCACCCACAGGCCCCCTCAGGCCTCCTTGCCTTCCCGCCACCAGCCCACATGCCCCCTACCCTGTCTGGAATCCCAGCACCAGCCCCCCTGCCTCTGCCTTTCCGGTTTCTCTCCCTCTCCAAGCATCTGTAAGTTGTACTCAGGAGGGTTTAGGGGAGGGCCATGGGCAGGCTGGACACCCAGTCCCCATGTCCCTCTCCACCTCTGTCTCACCTGACCTCCTGCAAGGGAGGCTGGAGGCTGTGTGGGCAGGCTGCCCTGATTGCAAGCTTCCAGACCCCAGGAGGAGGCCTGCAGAGGGCCTTGCTCTGTCCCGGTGCAGGGAGCTGGGCCCATCCCGAGGCCTGTGAGGCCTGAGTCACCCTCCATACCCTGTTCCACCCGTCAGCAGCCGGGCCGAGGTGAGGACTCAGAGGCATCTCCACTGCCCTGATCACAGCACCTTTCTGAGAGTGGGACTCTCCATGGTCATCTGACTACCAATTCCGGCCACCACCTCCAACCCTCTTATGCATACAAATGACTCTCGCCCTTATCCACCCCAGCAAGCATTTATTAAGCACCTGCTATATGCCACATACAGTGTTAGATTTCGGGCATAGCTGGTCCTGACCTTGGGGAGCTGCCTTCTCTAGACCTCAGACGGCCACGTGTCCAGATGTGACCTGTTGCGTCGGGGGTCTGTCCCGCCCTTAGACTGTCACCCCAGTAGGCTCTCTGGGACCCATGAGCGTCCATCACCTGGAAGGACCGACCCTCTGCAGATCCCCAGCGGCCGTCTGTGCACAAGGCTGGTGGTTCCCGTCGTCGCCACTGGGGGGCGCCAGTGAGTCGCAGTGAGGGTGCCTCACGGCCAGTGCGCATGCGCACTCATATTCGCTGCCTCTCCCGCCCGCCTCCCAGGCGACCAGAAGCCAGTAGCAGATGATGTCAGGCAGCGGGGTCGGTGGGGGTCAGGACCCCAGGCCTCCTTCCGCCAAGCCAGGGGATGAGCAGTCACGCCTGAGAGCCCACTGCGTGCCATGCAGTCCGCACAGCCGCAGCGACTTTCTAGATGGAGAAGCTGAGGCTCAGTGACTTGCCCGTTGCAATCTGTCCATGGCCACTGTATACGCCCGTGTCCCCCTGGGGTGCGCTCCAGGGGCCCTCTAGGGGGACCACGGCTCCCGGCATGCAGGCCCCGCCGTAGAGGGCGCTCGGTGGTGATCCTCGGGCTGCAGCCCTCTTTGGAGGTGAATAAATGCTGTCTGGAGCCCACCCTGGCTTGAATGGTGTCCCTGTCGGGACAGGACATTACCACCTGGAAGGACCGACCCTCTGTGCCCAGGGCTCTGCTCAGCTTCTGCCCCATGGGGTTACCCCGAGCCTGTCCCTTGATTGCTGTCCTGGCTTGTACTTTGAGGTACCCCCATCTCCTAATACCCCAGGAAAACATGCCTTTCAGGGCCAGGAAGTCCAGGCACCAATGCAAGGTATGTGGTTTCCGCCGTGTTCCCTTCCCAAGCAAGCCCTTGCACCCGTCCTCTCTGGAGGCCCCTCCTCCATGCTGCCTGCACCCCCACCAGCCACCGGAAGCCCTCCAGGTATAGACAGAAACAGATTCGGCGGGGGGCGCGGTGGCTCATGCCTGTAATTCCAGCACTTTGGGAGGCCGAGGTGGGAGGATGATGAGGTCAGGAGCCTGGCCAATATAGTGAAACCCAGTCTCTACTAAAAATACAAAAAGCCGGGCGTGGTGGCATGTGCCTATAGTCCCAGCTGCTCGGGAGGCTGAGGCAAGAGAATGGCTTGAACCCGGGAGGTGGAGGTTGCAGTGAGCCGAGATGGCGCCAGGCACTCCAGCCTGGGAGACAGAGCGAGACTCCGTCTCAAAAAAAAAGAAACGAATTCAGTCAAATGCCCTGGTGTCCCGGGTGACGTCTGGTCAGGGGAGCCAACCCCTTTAATTTACACTACTGCGATAGGCTGGGTGCCACAGCTCACTTGCACCTGTAATCCCAGCACTTTGGGAGGCCGAGGCAGGAGGATTACTTGAGCCCAGGAGTTCCAGACCAGCTGGGCAACATAGCGAGACTCCATCTCTACTAAAAATTTTAAAAAGATTATCCAGGAGTGGTGGCACACACCTGTAATCCCAGCTACTCAGGAGGCTGAGGCAGGAGAATCACTTGAATCCAGGAAACGGAGGTTGCAGTGAGCTGAGATCGCACCACTGCACTCCAGCCTGGACGACAGAGCAAGACTCCATCTCAAAAAAAAAAAAAAAGCGAGAGTTGAAAGACCATGTCCCCATCAGTGACTCCCAGCAGAAACTGTCTCCTGCTGTCCTATCCAGACCCAGGACACCCAGCTAGGGGCCTGGCCCCGGAGGAGTAGGGGGCCACTGGTGTTTGCCACGTGAAAAAATGAAAAGATGAATGAATCCTCCCAGGGTTCAAGGACCAGATAGGAGCAGGATTGCCACAGCCTTTCTTTTTTTTTTTTTTGTGGAGTCTTGCATTGTTGCCCAGGCTGGAGTGCAATGGCACGATCTCGGCTCGCTGCAGCCTCAGCCTCCCAGGTTCAAGTGATACTCGAGCCTCAGCCTCCTGAGTCCCTGGGATCACAGGTGCCTGCTACCACACCCAGCTAATTTTTGTATTTTCAGTAGAGTCAGGGTTTCGCCATGTTGGCCACAGGCTTTTGTGTGTCCTGGGGTCCTTCTGTGTTTGTTCTTGGTGTCAGAATCCATGCTGATGCCAGGCATAGTGCCAGGGACTTCCCGTGCGAGCCTGCAGCTGCCCCTCCCTTCTGCACAGCCTCTCTGAGCCCACTGCGGAGCCGAGCCGCCTGGAAACTGACCTTGGAAACACCTTCTAAAGAGATCTTGCAAGCTAGGGGCGGATGCTGGCCCCTGCTGAGAGTCAAGGGGGCTTCCTAGGGATTATTTCTTTTTCTTTTCTTTCTTTCTTTCTTTCTTTCTTTTTTTTTTCTTTTTTTGAGAGAGTTTTTCTCTTGTTGCCCAGGGTGGAGTGCAGTGGCACGATCTCGGGTCACTGCAACCTCTGCCTCCCAGGTTCAAGTGATTCTCCTGCCTCAGCCTCCTGAGTAGCTGGAATTACAGGCACCCGCTGTCATGCCCAGCTAATTTTTTTGTATTTTTAGTAGAGACAGAGTTTCACCATGTTGGCCAGGCTGGTCTCAAACTCCTGAACTCAACCAATCCTCCCACTTCAGCCTCCCAAAGCACTGGGATTACAGATGAGAGCCACGATGCCTGGCCGTGAGCTGAATCTTGAAGGGCAAATGGAAGTTTGTCAAGTAGAGAAGGAAAGAAGGAGGCTGAGGCAGGAGAATCTCTTGAGCCTAAGAGTTCAAGACCAGCCTGGGCAACACAGCAAGACCCCATCTCTATGAAAAAAATAAATGAGGAAAGGGCCAGGTGCGGTGGCTCACACCTGTAATCCCAGCACTTTGGGAGGCCGAGGTGGGAGGATCACTTGAGCCCAGGAGTTGGAGACCACCCTGGGCACCATGGTGAAACCCTGTCTCTACTGAAAACACAAAAAATAGCCGGATGAGGTGGCACATGCCTGTAATCCCAGCTACTCAGGAGACTCAGGCACAAGAATCACTTGAACCCAGGAGGTGGAGGTGCAGTGAGCCACTGCACCCCAGTCTGAACAACAGAATGAGACTTCATCTCAAGAAAAAGAAAAAAAAGAACTCAAGGGCCTGTCCAGCACAGGCACGATCACATCAGGCCCTGGGGAGCTGTGCCAGGGCGTTCTGCCCCCAGAGTCATACCCAAGAGGGTCCTCAGACAAACCCCAGCCCCTTGAGTACCAGCTCGTGACGGCTTTGAGCAGGACATGCCATGGGAACGGCACGGTGCAGAATCCTTTATTAAATGGCATTTAAAATATTCCCCAGGACTGTGTAGTTGGGGACACGCCACAGAATCCACTGGCCTGGAACGTGGCTCAATGGTTCAAAACGAATGCATTGTTAAAAAGGAAGAGCAGCAACTGTGGCGGGGTGATGACTTGCAGATGACTCAGCAGGCCAAAAATCAAAGGAATTCTGACGGCAGCAGGTGGGCACAGGCAGCCAGGAAGCACCCCGCCGGCTCTCACTTTTCTCACTTCCTGCGTTGGCCCTGCCTCCCTGGGGTCTCTGAACCACCCATCTCTCTCATCAGCCCTGCCATCCCTAAGCAAGAGCTGCTTGGTCTACCCTCTTTTTTTAAATTTTTTTTGAGACAGAGTCTCACTCTGTCACCCAGGCTGGAGTGCAATGGCGCAATCTCAGCTCACTGCAACCTCCGCCTCCCGGGTTCAAGCGATTCTCCTGCCTCAGCCTCCCAAGTAGCTGGGATTACAGGCATGCACCACCATGCCTGGTTAATTTTCTATTTTTAGTAGAGATAGGGTTTCTGCATGTTGGTCAGGCTGGTCTTGAACTCCTGACCTCAGGTGATCCGCCCACCTCAGCCTCCCAAAGTGCTGGGATTACAGGGGTGAGCCACCACATCCAGCCTAAGCTGTCACTTTGACCCTGCACTGCTGCCACCTCAGAGCCTCCCATCCCCTCCCCAGGCCTGGGGACACAAGGTCACTCTGCAGAGATCAGCCCTCCCTACTGTCCATAGAGGGTCACAGCTGGAGCACAGAGTGGGTATCTCCACTCCGGGCGACACTGCAGGGCACTGAGCCCCCGACAGCCCAGCCCACCGTCTCCCTGATCTCCCTCTGATCTCTGCCCACAGCAGCCTGGGAAGCTGCCCAGCCTGTGGTGGAGGGCAGGATGGCACTACCTTTTCAGAAGAGGCCAGAAAGAAACAGGAGCTGAGGGACATGCTTGACTGCTCATTCGGCAGCCACCCCTGCTCCCTGGAGCAGCCACCGTTGGGCAGGACAACAGATCTGGACCCAGCTCGAGGCCCAGGGGCTCAGCGGAGGGCTCAGCTCCAGCCTCTGTCCTTAGAGAGCATCCTGCTCATGGGGGAGGCACCCCGCTGCTGCAGACTGAATTGCATTCCTTCTATGCTTTTCTGAGGCCAAGGTGGGCAGATCACTTTAGGTCAGGAGTTCGAGACCAGCCTGGCCAACATGGCAAAACCCCATCTCTATCAAAAATCCAAAAATTAGGCAGGCATGGTGGCACACACCTGTAATCCCAGCTATTCAGGAGGCTGAGGCAGAAGAATCGCTTGAACCCAGGAGATGGAGGTTGCAGCGAGCTGAGATTGCACCACTGTACTCTAGCCTGGATGATACAGCGAGACTCTGAAAAATAAAATTTCTATGTTTTTATTTATGTATTCATTTTTTAAAATTTCTGTAGAGGCAGGGTCTTGCTATGTTGCCTAGGCTGGTCTTCAACTCCTGGCCTCTAGTGAACCTTTGGCCTCGGCCTCCCAAAGTGCTGGAGTTACAGGCATGAGCCACCACAATGAGCGTCAAAATCCCTGTGTTGAAGTCTTAACCCCAGGACCTCAGAATGCAACTGTGTTTGGAGACAGGGCCTTTAAAGAGGTGATGATTTTTGGCCGGGCGCAGTGGCTCACGCCTGTAATCCCAGCACTTTGCAAGGCCAAGGCGGGCAGATCACCTGAGGTCGGGAGTTCAAGACCAGCCTGACCACATGGAGAAACCCCATCTCTACTAAAAACACAAAATTAGCCGGGCATGGTGGTGCATGCCTGGAATCCTAGCTACTTGGGAGGCTGAGGCAGGAGAATCACTTGAATCCGGAAGGTGGAGGTTGTAGTGAGCTGAGATCTCGCCACTGCACTCCAGCCTGGGCAACAAGATCGAAACTTCGTCTCAAAAAAAAAAAAAAGAGGTGATGATCTTTAAAGAAGCCATCAGGGTGGGCCCTTACCCAATCTGACTGGTGTCTTTATAAGAAGAGATCAGGACTTAGAGATGCAGGGACGTGTGTGCTCAGAGGAAAGGCCATGAGAAACGGCACTGAGGGGTGGTGTCTTCAAGCCAAGCCAAGGCAGGAGGCCTCAGGCGAGGCCAAAGCTGCTCGTACCGTGATCTAGGACGTCCAGCCTCCAGAACTGGGAGGACATAAACGTCTGGTTTGTTTGTTTGTTTTGTTTGTTGAACAGAATCTAGGTCTGAACCTAGATTTTGGTCTTGCAGTGTGAAGTTCCTGAATGTTGGGAGTAGAGGTGCAATGTGATCAGGTTTAGAATGTGGTCCTGGCCAGGTGCGGTGGCTCACGCCTGTAATCCCAGCATTCTGGGAGGCCGGGGTGGGTGGATCACCTGACGTCAGGAGTTTGAGACCAGCCTGACCAATGTGGTGAAACCCTGTCTCTACATACAAAAAAAAAAAAAAAAAAAAATTAGCTAGGCATGGTGGTGCCCACCTGTAGTCTCAGCTACTCAGGAGGCTGAGGCAGGAGAATCTCTTGAACCTGGGAGGTGGAGGTTGCAGTGAGTCCAGATCTCACCACTACACTCCAGTCTGGGTGACAGAGCAAGACTCCGTCTCAAAAAATATATATATAGAACAAAAAAGAACCTGGTCTCTCTGGGTTTTTTTTGAAACAGGTCTCACTCTGTCACCCAGGCTGGAGTGGGGTGGCATGATCTTGGCTCACTGCAACCTCCACCTCCCAGGTTCAAGCAATTCTCCTGCCTCAGCCTCCTGAGTAGCCAGGATTATAGGCGCCTTCCACCACGCTTATTTTTGCATTTTTAGTAGTGACGGGCTTTCACCATGTTGGCCAGGCTGGTCTTGATCTCCTGACCTCCAGCCTCGGCCTCCCAAAGTGCTGGGATTACAGCCATGAGCCACCGCACCCACCCCAGGGTTGGCCCTTTTTTAAGCCTCATTTTTGGTGTAAGCCCCACTGGGGCACCGTACCCGTCTCCCCTGGCCTCAGTTTCCCCTCTTTAAAATGAGTGTTCAACCTAGAAGATCTCCAAGCTCCCTTTGTCCCCGCGCTCCAGTCCAGCCTCCTCAAAACCCCACTCCCTGTGATGTGAGTGACACCTGAGTTAGCCACTGGAAAGAATGCGTTGCCCTTGACAACCATTCTCCTCCCTGGTTTCTCCCCTTGAGGGACAGAGAGAAATGTCCCATTAATCATCCTGGCCTCTCCCTCCCTCCTCCTGCCCCCACCTTTCATTCCCCAGGGGAGGGGGCCCAACGTCCCCAAGAAGGTGTCACAGCAGCTCCGCCCTGCCACTCCTGTGCCTGGAGCCCGGTCTTAGCCCTGATTCCAGGGATTCAGGGCAGTGAGATTCAGGGATTCAGGCCTAGGTCAGGGGGCACTCGGGCTGGGACCTGGAGAGGCTAAGCTGGGCAGGAGAGGTGGGGAGTTGAGAGCAGGGTCAGATTGTCAGATATATCTGGGTGCTTCTTTCTCTTAGGATCCTCTGCCAGGCAGAACTGGGGGCCCAGACAGGACCCGGACTAGAAAGTGCGGGGCAGGGGAGAGAAGATACAACAGGGGCAACACAGGTAGTGCTGGGAGCCCAGGGTAGACACCTGGCCCAGCCTATGGCGGGGCGGAGGTGCAAGGAGGACTTCCTGGAGGAGGTGGCATTGGAGCTGGAGCCCCTGTTGAAGAGTGAGGGAAGGGAGATAAAAAATTGGCCATCAGTGGCTGGGCGTGGTGGCTCACGCCTGTAATCCCAGCACTTTGGAAGGCCGAGGTGGGTGAACCACTTGAGGTCAGGAGTTCCAGACCAGCCTGACCAACGTGGTGAAATCCTGTCTCTACTAAAAATACAAAAACTACCTGGGTATGGTGGTGGGCCACCTGTAATCCCAGCTACTCCAGAGGTTGAGACAGGAGAATCACTTGAACCCAGGAGGGAGAGGCTGCAGTGAGCTGAGATCGAGCCACTGCACTCCAGCCTGGGCAACAGAGCAAGACTCTGTCTCAAAAAAAAAAAAAAAAAGTAAAGCAAAAGAAAGAATTGGCCATCAACCAGCTATAGAGGCTCATGTCTATAATCCCAGCACTTCAGGAGGCCAAGGTGGGTAGTTTGCTTGAGCCCAGGAGTTCGAGACCAGACTGGCCAACATGGTGAATCCCTGTCTCTACTAAAAGTATAAAAATTAGCTGGGTGTGGTGGCGCACGCCTGTAATCCCAGCTACTGGGGAGGCTGAGGCAGGAGAATTGCTTGAACCCGGGTGGCAAAGCTTGCACTGAACCAAGATTGTACCACTGCATTCCAGTCTGGGCAACAGAGGGAGACCCTCTGCCTCCAAACAAACAAACTAGGAATTGGGCATCACAGTGGGTTTGTTAAAAGGCTCAGCTGTCCGGGGTGAGAGGATATGGAACTGGGTCAAGAGGGTGTGGTAGGAGATATGGCCTGGGAAAGGGGTGGAAGGCCCTGAATGCCACCCCCAAGGGTGGACATCCTTGTTAGAGAATGTCCAAGTGAGGTGCGGCAGACTGGGTTTAGGAAGATCTTCAGAGGCTGAGGTGGTGTGAACGGTAGGGAGGGGGATTGTGGGAAGTAGAAAAGTTCCTTTTTAAAGTTTTCTTTCTTGTTAAAGAATAAGTGTGCTACTAGGCCAGGCGCAGTGACTCACGCCTGTAATCCCAGCACTTGGAGGCCGAGGCAGGTGGATCACCTGAGGTCAGGAGGTCAAGACCAGCCTGACCAACATGGAGAAACCCCGTATCTACTAAAAATACAAAATTAGCCAGGTGTGGTGGTGTGCATGCCTGTTATCCCAGCTACTCAGGAGGCTGAGGCAGGAGAATCGCTTGATCCTAGGAGGTGGAGGTTGCAGTGCTGGGCAACAAGAGCAAAACTCCATCTCAAAAAAAAAAAAAAAAGAATAAGTGTGCTAATAACTTTGTTAAGCCCTGTCCTATGTAGCTGTGAGACATGCCATGCTTACAGGCACGTAGTACATTCTATGTCCTTGTACTGTAACCAAGATATCTGTGCTGGATATGCTCACAGGCATGTCCCAGCTCTCCATCGCTTTTACCTGTTTAGAAAAGTTTTCAGTTATTAGCCAATCGGGTTTTAGTTTAGATTGTGAGGTCTGGCTCCAGCCAATGGAGATCAGACACAGCAGTAAGGACGACCCCAAATACGTAAGGGATAAATACGTCTGTTTTCCTTTATTCATTGTACACTCCTGGCAAGATGGCTAGTGAGGGTACCCTTCCTGCAGTCCAGGAAGTAAAAATTGAGTTGCTGAAACATCCTTTGTCTCATTGCTAATTTTTCCTTGCAGCACCGAGCATCTGTTCCCAAAGAGATGTCAGCCAGGCCCTGGGGGACAACTTCTCCCACAAACCTGACCCATCTGCTCCCGGGGTCAGGGCAGGAGTGCCTGGTGGCACTTGGGATCCACCCTGTGTCCTCTAAGGTCATCACTCTGGCCAGTGTCTGGCCAACTGAGCTTCAGCACAGAGGGCATCAGAACCTCAGGAAAACTTGGAGCCATGGAGCCCTTTCTCAAGCTAGAACATCTGCACAGTCCCAGGATGGAAAATGAATGGAGAGGTCTTCAATGCCACCACTCTGGTCTGCTGCCTGGACAACCATGGTAACCTCCTCACTGGGCACCCTAAAAGCCCTGGCCCCCTGCACTTGGTTGAATAGTGTCCCCTCAAAATTCCTGTCTACCTGGGAATTGTGACTGGAGGGCTGGCAACTTCCATTTTTGCCCTTTTGAAATTCTTGCTGCCAGGTAAACAAGCTTAGGCTGGACCACTGAAGGATGAGGGACTCATGGAGAGAAAGGGGGAGAGAGAGAGAGAGAGAGAGAGAGAGATCCAGCCAGTCCTTGGCTGCACCAGTCATCCTAAACACATGAGTGAAGCCCTTCTTTCAGCCACCTGTGGCTGCATGAGCAGCCCCAGTCAATGCTGATGCTGTACTTAGCCGAACAACCATCCAGCTGAGCCCAGCCCAGCCCAGCCCACCTGCAGAACCTTGAGAGATAAAATAACATTGCTTTATGCCTCAGAGTTTTGGAGGCATTTGTTATGCAGCAAGAGACAATTTGCAGAGTATGGTGGCTCACACCTATATCCCAGCACTTTGGGAGGCTGAGGTGGGTGGATTATCCAAGGTTAGGAGTTCAAGATCAGCCTGGCCAACATGGTGAAACTCTGTCTCTACTAAAAATACAAAAGTTAGCTAGGTGTGGTGGCATGCACCTGTAGTCCCAGCTACTCAGGAGGCCAAGGCAGGAGGATTGCTTGAACCTGGGAGGCAGAGGTTGGAGTGAGCTGAGATTGTGCCACTACACTCCAGCCTGGGCAATAGAGTGAGACTCCATCTCAAAAACAAAAACAAGTGTTAAGAAATTATTTAGGCATATAATGAGGGTATGGGAGTCTTTGGTAAGGTTTTCCTTTTAATGAAAAGCAGCCCCCAAATCCTTTTCTAACAAAGAGCAGCCTGTAAAATAGAGCTGTGGACATGGACAGGCAAGCTAGAAACTTGCACAGGTGAATACCGGCAGCTGTGCCAATAGGAAAGGGGCTACCTGGGGACTCGGCATCTCCAAAATGGTGGCTCCATCTTCCTATTTCTTTTTTCTTTCTTTCTTTCTTTCTTTTTTTTTTTTTTTTTTGTGAGACGGAGTCTCCCTGTGTTGCCCAGGCTGGAGAGCAGTGGCACCATCTTGGCTCACCACAACCTCCGCCTCCTGGGTTCAAGCAATTCTCCTACCTCAGCCTCCCGAGTAGCTGGGACTACAGGTGCATGCCATCATGCCCAGCTAATTTGTGTATTTTTAGTAGAAATGGTTTCACCATGTTGGCCAGGTTGGCCTCGTGATCTGCCTGCTGCAGCTTCCCAAAGCACTGGGATTACAGGCGTGCTGGGATTCCTGCATGCCCGGCCTCCCATTTCTTTGTAAACCACGTGTACAGTAAGAAGCAGGCAACATGGCAATGGCCAAGCAAAGACTCTGTTTGCATAATAAAATTAGGATGGGGTGGCCAGCTTCTTCAAACACTGTGTAAAGGTCACACCTGGTCCCACTGATCTTTGGGCCCTGTGTAAATCAGGCAATCACTTCCTCAAGCCAGTCTATGAAATCTGGTGCTCTTCACTGCTGGCCAGAAATTCTACTCAGGCACCCCTCTCTCTTGGCAACAGCTGTTCTCCTTTCTCTTTCTTTTGCCTGTTAAACCTCTGTTCCTAACCCCGCTTCTTGTGTGTCTGCATACTCTATTTCCTTGGCATGACATGCTGAACCTCAGGTATTTACCCCAGACAACAACGCCACTTCGAAGGGATCCTGTTAAATCCTGGGACAGGTCATGCCCTTCCTCTGCTCTAACTCTGCCATGACTCCCCACCCCATGGTCAAAGTCACAATCCTGACAATAACCTGCATGGCCCCATGCCATCTGTACCACCCCTTAACCTCAATGACCATCTCCTACCCACTTCTCATGTTCCCTAATGAAATCCCAACCACACTGATCCCAGAAAACCCACCACCAACAAGATGTTCCCTCCTCAGAGCTCATGGTAGATTGTTCTAGGACAGACACGGACAATTCCACCCATCCTCGTGTGCACACAGCACCTCTCGTCAACAGTGGTGTCCTCCTCTAGTCGCTTTGCCCCTGGGCTGGCCTGTCGCTTGCTCTGGCCATAGAATGCCACTGCAGTGATGCCATAGGCTGTCAACCCTAGCCCTTAGAGGGCTGGCAACTTCAATTTTTGCCCTTTTGGGATACTTGCTGCCAAGGAAACAAGCTTAGCCTGGACCACTGAATGATGAGAAACTCATGGATAGAGAGAGTGTGTGTGTGTGAAAGTGAGAGAGAAAGGGAGAGACAGAGAGGAGAGAGAGAAAAAGAGAGAGGAGACAGAGAGAAAGAGAGAGGAGAAGAGAGAGAGGAGAGAGAAAGATAGGAGAGAGAGAGAGAAAGAGAGAGAGAGAGAGATCCAGCTAGTTCTTGGCTGTTCCATCCATCCCAAACATGTGAGTAAAGCCCAGCTCCCCGTTGCCTGTAGTTGCATGAGCAGCCCCAACTGATGCCGATCCTGATGCTCTCCTCAGCTGAAGAACCACCCAGCTGAGCCCAGCCCACCTACAGAATCTTGAGAGAGAAAATACAATTGCTTTACGCTTTAAGCCTCAAAGTTTTTGAGGCATTTGTTATGCAGCAAGGGACAATGCAACCAGGGCATTTGACCCTGCTGAGCCCTCTGTGCACAGAGCCCTTCCTCAGGTAGTTTTATGGTTTTCCCTCTCCAGGTTCATTTGGGTCCATTCATATGTCACCTCGGCAAGGTTCCATGATCTCCCTGCCTAAAACATCCCCGCCTTCTGTAACAATCACTTCCAAGGCCTGCTTTTGTTTTCTTTTTTTCTTTTTCTTTCTTTTTTTTTTTTTTCAGAGACAGAGTCTTGGCTGGGCATGGTGGCTCACGCCTGTAATCCAAGCACTTTGGAGGCCAAGGCAGGTGGATCACCTGAGGTCAGGAGTTCAAGACCAGCCTGACCAACATGGTGAAACTCTGTCTTTATGTGTAAATTTTTTTATTAAAAAAAAAGAGAGAGACAGATTCTTGCCTGTCCCCTAGGTTAGAGTGCAGTGGCACAATCCTAGCTCACTAAAGCCTTTACCTCTCAGTCTCAAGCAATCCTCCCACCTCAGCCTCCCAAGTAGCTGGGACAACAGGTGTGCACCACTACGCCTGGCTAAGTTTTAAATTGTTGTTAGAGACAGGGGTCTCATGATGTTGGCCAGGCTGGTCTTGAACTCCTGGGCTCAAGTGATCCTCTTGCCTCAGCCTCCTAAAGCACTGGAATTATAAGCGGAGCCACTGTGCCTGGCCCCTGTATTTCTTTCTTTTCTTTCTTTCTTTCTCTCTTTTTTTTTTTTTTTTTGAGACGGAGTCTTGCTCTGTAGCCCAGGCTGGAGTGCAGTGGCACCATCTTGGCTAACTGCAACCTCCACCTCTCGGGTCCCGGTTCAAGCAATTCACCTGCCTCAGCCTCCAGAGTAGCTGGGATTATGGGCACAAGCCACCATGCCCAGCTAATTTTTGTATTTTTAGTAGAGAGAGGGTTTCACCATGTTGGCCAGGCTGGTCTTGAACTCCTGACCTTGCCATCCGCCTGCCTCGGCCTCCCAAAATGCCGGGATTACAGGCGTGAGCCACCGCCCTTCCACCCAGGACGTCAGCTCCACTAAAGCAGGACTCAGTTTCTGTTTTCCATTGTACCTGGCACAGCAGGGGCCAGATGGCAATCTGTTAAAAGCATGGATCAAATCCCCACACTTTTTCCAACCCCCACATTCCTTCTGTTCAGCTGTTTGCCCACAACCCAAGCCCACACACATCCTGGCACATAGTAGAACCTCAATAAACAATGTGAGATCTCACTTGAAGGAACCATTCCCCTACTAAAAGAAAGAGCTGGTCAGCAAGGTGGCTCACGTCTGTAATCCCAGCACTTTGGGAGGCCAAGGTGGGTGGATTATCTGAGGTCAAGAGTTTGAGATCAGCCTGGCCAACATGGTAAAACCCGTCTCTATTAAAAATACAAAAAGAAAATAATAAACAGCTGGACTCAGTGGCTCACGCCTGTAATCCCTGCACTTTGGGAGGCTGAAGTGGGCGGATCACCTGTGGTCAGAAGTTCAAGACCAGCTTGGCCAAAGTGGTGAAACCCGTCTCTACTAAGAATACAACAATGAGCCAGGCATGGTGGCAGGTGCGCCTGTAGTCCCAGCTACTCGGGAGGTTGAGGTAGGAGAATCACTTGAACCTGGGAGACAGAGGTTGCAGTGAGCCAAGATCATGCTGTTGCACTCCAGCCTGGGCAACAAGAATGAAACTCCGTTTCAAAAAATAAATCAATAAAAATAAAATAACAAAATAATAAGAAAGAAAGAAAGAAAAAGGGCTGGGTATGGTGGCTTGTGCCCCTAATCCTGGCACTTTCAGAGGCCGAGGCAGGCCGATCACTTGAGGCCAGGAGTTCGAGACCAGCCTGGCCAACATGGCGAAACCCCGTCTCTATGAAAAATACAAAAAATTAACAAAGTGTAGTGGTGCATGCCTGTAATCCCAGCTACTCAGGAGGCTGAGGCATGACAGTCACTTGAACCCAGGAGTCAGAGGTTGCAGTGAGCCAAGATTGTGCCCTGCAGTACAGCTTTGGTGACAGAGAGAGACTTTGTCTCAGAAAAAAAAAAAAAAAAAAAAATCAGAGCCAGGATGGGGTGGATGAAGGTGGGGCCTTTTCCTCTCGATATTATGATCACAGACAGATCTCCATCAGGGTCTGGGGAGAGGCCTGAGGCCGAGCTGGCAGAGGAGCAGGGACTGAGTCACCTGCATTTTTCCTCCCTGGGGTCTGTCTCTGCTGGGGGTGGGGTGAGGCAGAAAGCACCTCCCTCTGCTCCTCCTTGATGAATGGGTATAATGGTTACTTGTTTGAAGACCAGGGGCTGGGTGGGCCTCAGAGCCTTTCTAGCCAATTGCCTTTTGGGAGAGGGCAGGTGGGAGCCCCACCCTGCCTCATGAGTCACCCCAAAGGTGCATGGGCAGGTGCTGGGGCATCAGCTATTCCCCAGAGCTTGGCGTAGCCATCCCTCTGGCCCCTCTGGGCACCTGGAGCCCACTCCCTCACCCTGGTACTCACTGGAGCTGGGGACATCTGCACCAGGAAGACGGGACACAGCATGGAAGCTGGCCTCTGCCCAGAAGCTGTGACAGCCTGGTCCTGATGCTATAAAACGAATACCACCCGGGGCTACTTGGCCAGACATCCAGAGCAGGGAGATGTCCCTGTTATCTGTCAAAAATAACTGTCAGGGCTGAGCACAGTGGCTCATGCCTGTAATCTCAGCACTTTGGGAGGTCGGGGCAGGAGGGCTGCTTGAGGCCAGGAGTTTGAGACCAGCCTGGTCAATATAGTGAGTACCCCATCTCTGAAAAAAATTTAAAAATTGGCCGGGCATGATGGCTCATGCCTGTAATCCCAGCACTTTGGGAGGCCGAGGCCAGTGGATCATTCGAGGTCAGGAGAAACCCCGTCTCTACTAAAAATATAAAAATTAGCCAGGTATGGTGGTGGGCATCTATAATCCTAGCTACTCGGGAGGCTGAGGCAGGAGAATCGCTTGAACCTGGGAGGTGGAGGTTGTAGTGAGCCGAGATCATGCCACTGCACTCCAGCCTGGGCAATAAGAGTGAAACTCCATTTCAAAAAAAAAAAGAAAAAATTTAAAAATTAGATGGGCGTGGTTGCATGTGCCTGTACTCTCAGCTACTCCGGAGGCTGAGGCAGGAGGATGACTTGAGTCTGGGAGTTTCAGGCTGCAGTGAGCTCTGATTGCACCACTGTACTCCAGCCAGAGTGACACAGCAAGACTTTGCCTAAAAAAAAAAAAAAATTATTGGACACAACTACTGTGCCAGACCCCTGGGCCAGCAGTGGGGAGTCAGTGGGAGAACTAAACAGGTAAACGGACCCAGTCCCTGCCCTCAGGGAGTTACAGTTTAATGGAGAAAAGAGGCGTTCAACAAAGAAGGACACGGCCGACTAGTGAGGCTCGAGAGGGATCATTTAAACTGTGACAGAACAAAGCAGATTATAAAAATACAGGGATTGGCCGGGCGCGGTGGCTCACGCCTGTAATCTCAGCACTTTGGGAAGCTGAGGCGGGTGGATTACCTGAGGTCAGGAGTTCAAGACCAGCCTGGCCAACATGGTGAAACCCCGTCTCTACTAAAAATACAAAAAATTAGCCAGGCGTGGTGGCTCATGCCTGTAGTCCCAGCTACTTGGGAGGCTGAGGCAGGAGAATCACTTGAACCTGGGAGGCGGAGGTTGCAGTAGACCGTACCATTGCACTCCAGCCTGGGCAACAAGAGCAAAACTCCATCTCAAAAAAGAAAAAAATTTAAAATATATATAGGGATTAAAATAGTCTATTACTGACACCTGAACAGACAGATTGACCCAAGGAATGAAACAGAAATTCCAGAAGTTGACCTGAGTACACACATACACACACACACACACACACACACACACAGAGGCAGGTGTGAAAGTCTCTATGACCCTCAAGGTGTAAGGTACATTTTTCTTTTCTTTTTTCTTTTTCTTTTGAGACAGGGTCACACTCTGTCACCCAGGCTAGAGTGCAGTGGCACTATCTCAGCCTAGCTCACTGCAAACTCCGCTCCACCCCTCACCCCTCTAACCTCCCCAGACCACGCTGAGCTCAAGCAATTCTCATGCCTCAGCCCTCAGCCTCATGAGTAGCTGGAATTACAGGCGTGCACCATCACACCCAGCTAATTTTTTTGTATTTTTAGTAGAGATGCGGTTTCACCATGTTGGCCAGGATGGTCTCAATCTCCTGACCTTGTGATCCACCCACCTCAGCCTCCCAAAGTGCTGGGATTACAGGCGTGAGCCACCGCACCCGGCCCTGGCCTCATTTCTCTAAATCACAAAACATCAGGTTCCCAGTGCCCAGGCTGTCAGGACAGAGGGAACGGTGTGGTCACTTTGCACGGCCTCTCCCCCCTCCTGAGTTTGTGCCAGGGCACCAGGGCTGGCCCAGAGAAAGAAAATGGCAGAGGGTGGAGGTGGGGGTGTCTGGTGTTGGGACCGCTCTGGCCCCCCTTGTCACTGTCGGCCTCTCTTCTGCACAGTTGCTGGGAGGTGCTTTGCCTATTCGAGGGGCTGGCCACCGCAGCCTCTCTGCAGACCAGGGGCTTGGCTTCCAGGTTGACCGCAGCTCCAAAGACCTGCAGAGCCCAGCCTCCCCCCATCCCCAGTCTTCCCCACTCTGGCCCTGCCCTTCGGGTGCAGAAACACGCAGGTCCCTCCCCAGGACTGTGGGGGGAGCGTGTCCCTCAGACTGGCCTGTGTCCTGGCTCCTCTTACTGCCTCTTCCAGAGGTTGTCACCTGCAGCTGCCCCAGGATAAATGCAGGGCCAGAGAGGACTCCTGGACTCCTGTGTGCCTGGGGTGGCAGGGACAAACGTAGCCAACAGGTGGCCTGAGCAGGGCCGTGGTGAGGACACCCCTGGCGGCTTGTCCCACATCAAGCTGGGAGGTGACACTGAGGATGTATTAGTCTGCAGTGTATGATAAAAATGGCATTTCAGCCAGATGAGGTGGTTCACACCTGTAATCCTAGCACTTTGGGAGGCCGAGGCGGGCGATCACAGGATCAGGAGTTCAAGACCAGCTTGACCAACATGGTGAAACCCCGTCTCTACTAAAAATACAAAAATTAGCCGGACATGGTGGTGCGCACCTGTAATCCCAGCTACTCAGGAGGCTGAGGCAGGAGAATTGCCTGAACCCAGGAGATGGAGGTTGCAGTGAGCCAGATTGAACCACCGCACTCCAGCCTGGGCAACAGAGCAAGACTCTGCCTCAAAAAAAAAGGCATTTCAGTTCAGGAGTGGTAGCTCATGCCTGTAATCCCAGCACTCTGGGAGGCTGAGGTGGGCGGATCACCTGAGGTCAGGAGTTCAGGACCAGCCTAGTCAACACGGTGAAACCCTGTCTCTACTAAAAATACAAAAATTAGCTGGGCAAGGTGGCACTAGGCCTGTATCCCAGCTACTCAGGAGGGTGAGAGAGGAGCATCGCTTGAACCCAGGAAGCAGAGGTTGCAGTGAGCTGAGATCGTGCCACTGCACTCCAGCCTGGTGACAGAACGAGACTCCACCTCAAAAAAAAAAAAAAAAAAAAAAAAAGGCCGGGCGAGGTGGCTTATGCCTGTAATCCAAGCACTTTGGAGCCCAAGGCGGGCGGATCACCTGAGGTTGGGAGTTCAAGACCAGCCTGACCAACATGGAGAAACCCCGTCTTAAAAAAAAAAAAAAGGAAAAGTGGGAGTCTTGCCTGGGTGCCGGGACCTGGGGTTGGTGCCCAGCCCTGCCGCTGACCTGCCCTGGGACTGCAGGAAGTGCCTCTCCCTGCCGGGTCCCAGTTTCTTCTCATCCGTGTAATGAGATTAGTCATAACACCTGCCCTGCCCACATCTGAGGACCTGAGGAGAGGATGAGTCGATGAGCAAGAACGTGTTTTCAAAAAGGGGAAATCAGCTCTTCTCACATTCTGATGTCTGCTTTCAACTGCCTTTCAAAAGGGCCGAGAGCTGTGGTTTATGCCTATAATCCCAGCGCTTTAGGAGGCCGAGGTGGGAGGATCACTTGAGCCCAGGAGTTTGAGACTAGCCTGGCCAACATAGCAAGACTCTGTCTCTACAAAAAGTTACAAAAATTAGCTGGACAACCCGGCGCAGTGGCTCACACCTGTAATCCCAGCAGTTTGGGAGGCCGAGGCAGGTGGATCACATCAGGTCAGGAGTTCAAGAACAGCCTGGTCAATAAGATGAAACCCCATCTCTACTAAAAATACAAAAATTAACCAGGAGTGGTTGTGCACGCCTGTAATCCCAGCTACTCAAGAGGCTGAGGCAGGAGAATCGCTTGAACCTGGGAGGCGGAGGTGGCTGTGAGCTGAGATTGTGACAGTGTACTTCAGTCTAGGAAACAAAGTGAGACTCTGTCTCAAAACAAACAAAAAAACAAAAAAGTAGCTGCACATGATGCCTCATGCCTGCAGTCCCGGCTACTAGGGAGGCTGAGGTGGGAGGATCGCTGAGCCTGGGAGGTCAAGGCTGCAAGGTGCTGTGATCACACCACTGCACTCCAGCCTGGGCAACAGAGTGAGACCCTGTCTCAAAAAAATAATAATATAATAAATAAAAGAGACCCCAGATAGCTTCCTTGACCCCTTCCCCCATGTGAGGACACAGCTAGAAGGCACTCTACAAATCAGCGGACACCAACTCTTCCTAGGTCTTTTTTTCTTTTTTCTTTTTGAGACAGAGCTTCACACTATCACCCAGGCTGGAGTGCAGTGGTACGATCTCGGCTCACTGCAACCTCAACCTCCCGGGTTCAAGAGATTCTCCTGCCTCAGCCTCCCAAGCTGCTGAGACTACAGGTGCCCAATACCATGCCCAGCTAAATTTTGTATTTTTAGTAGAGATGGGGTTTCACCATGTTGGCCAAGCTGGTCTTGAACTCCTGACCTCGTGATCCGCCCACCTCGGCCTCCCAAAGTGCTGGGATTACAGGCATGAGCCACGGCTCCTGGCCTTTTTTGTTTGTTTTGAGATAGAATCTTACTCTGTTGCCCAGGCTGGAGTGCAGTGGTGTGATCTCAGTTCACCTCAGCCTCCCCATCCCCAGTGATTCTCATGCTTCAACCTCCCAAGTAGCTGGGATTACAGGTGCACGCCCCTTGCCCTACTAATTTTTGTATTGTTAGTAGAGACAGGGTTTCACCATGTTGGCCAGGCTGGTCTGGAATCCCTGACCTCAAGTGATCCTCCTGTCTCAACCTCCCAAAGTGCTGGGATTACAGGCATGAGCCACCATGCCTGGCCTCTTCTCATGTCTTAATCTTAGACTTATCAGCCTCTACAACTGTGAGAAATAAATGTCTGTTGTTTTTAAGCCACTCAGGCTCTGGTGCTTTGTTATCACTGCCTGAATGAACCAAGACTGTGAGCCTGGGAGGTCAAGTCTGCAGTGAGCTATGATCGCATCACTGCACTCCAGCCTGGGCAACAGAGTGAGACCCTGTCTCAGAAAATAATAATAATAATAAGTACGTAAGTAAAAAGGACTCCAGGGAGCTTCCTTGACCAGCATTCTCTATGAACCCAAAATAGACACACCGTCTTTTTTTTTGTTTTGTTTTGTTTTGTTTTGTTTTCGAGACAGAGTCTCGCTCTGTCACCCAGGCTGGAGGGTGGTGGTGCCATCTTGGCTCACTGCAGCCTCAACCTCCCAGGCTCAAGCGGTCCTCCCACCTCAGGTCCTAAAGGAAGAGTCGCCAGGTTGGGGACTGTTTGCACGAGGAGATCCACGAGGCAGCCAGCCGAAGCGGGATTGCCCCTGGGGCAGCCTGGACCTGGGGACTGCCTCCTCCTTCCTCAGCCCCTCCCTGGCCAGGTGCTCCTGGGGTAGGGTGGGGAGTCCAGGCTTGTCTTGCAACTGATTGTTCTCTTTGGACCCCTCCCTGGCGGTGCCAGATTCACTGGGCCGGCAGATTCTGCCCCCAAACCTGTCCAACCAGTTGTTTGGGAAGAGGGGGTACCTGGGAGGGGCATCCGGAGGTGCCAGAAACAGCCTCCCCTAGCCCAGCACGGACTACAGACAGGGGCGCCTCCGGGACTTTGGCACTGCAGACGGATGGACAGACAGATGGACAACAGCCAGAGGCTTGGCCCGGCCATGGGGCTCTCTGAGGGACAGTGCCAACTGCTCATGTCGCTGTTGCTGCTACTGACCCGTGTCCAGCCTGGGACGGGCGTGGGTGAGTAAGGGCGGGGGTGGGCACGGGGTACCCCCTGCATCTCAGGCTGCAGGACAGACCCCAGACCTTGCCTTGTTGCCAGATTCTCACACGTGGCTCACTGCCTCCTTTCCTGAGGAGAGGTTTAAAGAAGCCCAGGAGAATTCGTACCCGCAGGAAGCGCTGGCAAGTCCAGCCTGGGCAATGTAGCAAGACCCCATTTCTAAAAAAGATTTTTGTTTTGAATTAGCTGGGTGTGGTGGAATGCACCTGTAATCCCAGCTACTTGGGAGACTGAGGCGGGAGGATGGCTTGAGCCCATGCAGTGAGCTCCGCCACTGCTCTCCAGCCTGGGCCAAACAGCAAGATTCTGTCTCAAAAAAGAAAACAAAGGAGGGAGGGAGGGAGGAAGAGAGAGAGAGAGAGAAAGAAAGACAAGAAGGAAAGAAAGAAAGAGAGAAAGAAAAGAAGGAAAGAAGGAAGAGAGAGAGGCCGGGCACGGTGGCTCACGTGTGTAATCTCAGCAGTTTGGGAGGCCGAGGCAGGTAGATCACAAGGTCAGCAGATCAAGACCATCCTGGTCAATATGGTGAAACCCCGTTTCTACTAAAAATGCAAAAATTAGCTGGGTGGGGTGGGCGGAGCCTGTAGTCCCAGCTACTCGGGAGACTGAGGCAGGAGAATCTCTTGAACTCGGGAGGTGGGAGTTGCAGTGAGCTGAGGTCACACCACTGCACTCCAGCCTAGGCAGCAGAGTGAGACTCCGTCAAAAACAAAAAAAAAAAGAAAGAGAGAGAGAGAAAAGAAAAGAAAGAAAAAAACTGGAGAGGCTGAGAGATACAATCCTCCAATCTCTGCCCCCACCAATCTCTGCCTGCTCCACTTCTCTTTCCAAACATTAAGTGCCTACTGCATGCAGAGTGCCCTGGGCTTCAGAGCTAGGACTGAGAGCTCTTAAGAAAGGAATCATGACAGCCGCCCCCAAGGAAGACTCTAGCCTGAATCTTTAGAATTGAGTTGAATTCAACGGAAATGAATTGAATTGAACTGAACTGAACACAACAGAGGCAGCTGCCGGAGACGTGCATAGAAGTCCACTCCATCCTTCTGCTTCTCCTGGACCATATTTGGGGCTGGGGAGAGGAGGGGGACTGGGGTCCTGCTCCTGCCTAGGAGGCTCAGGGAGAAGCTGGGGAGGTGTGAGCTCTCCAACCAGCAAGGCTGGAGACAAGCCAAGTTGCTGATCCTGAGTCCCCTTTAGTGTACAGACCTGGGATGCTTGTCCTCGTCTCTCGCCCTTCCCTGGGGAGGGGCGGTGGGAGTCTGAGAGGGGGACCCGGTCCTGAAGGCGAAGATGCCTTAGGGCCGTGACGGAGGCAGCAGAGAACCGGACGTGGAGGAGAGGACATTCTAGACTCAGAACCAAGCCCTGGCTTCAAAGCCTCCGGACCCTCTGGGCAGTCCGTATCCCACCCAGCCTGGGGTCTCAGCCAAGGGGCCCTTCCCATGCCACCCCCCCAATGCCTGCCAAGTCACACATCCTCTCATCAAGCCAAACAACCTAGATCGTGTGGGTGGAACTGGAGGGGCTTCAGATGGAGGTCACTGGGCATGTGAGGAGCAGAGTTCAGTCAGGTTCAGGCTGCCCCCAAATTCCATTTGCATCCCAACATGGCCCGGCCCGGGAGAACTATGCCTATCGCTGGGGTGGGGCTTCGAGGCCACCATTGTCCTAGACCTCCCACAGTGCCCACCCCTAGGAGAGTCCTAAGAGAGGGGCCAGGGGCTGGACTCAGACCTCCCACTCATGCCAATGGGACATAGAGTTGCCGGGGAAGCTTCCAGGTTCATGCCGGACCTGACCTCCCAGGAAGTGCCCCTAACCTGGGGCTCCCAAGTTAAGTCTGGATCTGGGCCAGGGGAGACCAGAGCTGGTGGGGGCTTGGTTACCCCATTGGGCCTCTTCTCTCTGCCCTCCCCTTCCAACTGCCCCAGAGCGCATCCACTACGTGCCCCAGCTCTCAAAGGACACCCTGGCAGGGAGGCTCACCCAGTCCACCTTCACACTGGAGCAGCCTCTGGGCCAGTTCGGCGGCCACAACATCTCGGACGTGGACACCATCTGGCTGGTGGTGGCCCTCAGTAATGGTGGGTGCTGCTGGGGCCGGGCCTCGGTTTTTCCCTCTGTGAAATGGGCCTGCAGGCCTGAGAGCAGCAGCGGGGAGGTGTGTTGTGGGGAGATGCAGCGAGCATGTGCTGCAGGGGATGGGGCCGGGGAGGGCTGTCAGGGCTGGTGTGGTGAGGGTGGGATCCTGCCTGTGTGCCTGGTCTGACCACAGTGCCACTTTTAGCCACCCAGAGCTTCACCGCCCCACAGACAAACCAGGACATCCCTGTTCCTGCCAACTTCTCCCAGAGGGGCTACTATCTCACGATGGGGGCCAGCCAGGCACTGTACCAGGGCGGCCAGGCCAGCAGCCAGCTCCGTGTCCTCCGTGTCGGCAATGATACCCGCTGCCTGCCGACAAAACCTGGCTGCAACCATCCCCTGCCCGGCCCGGGCCCCTACAGGTGAGCAGCTCTGCCAGGCCCTGGCTGCTCCTGCCGGCACCGAAGCCGGAGCCTGGGGCAGCTCCTAGGAGGCTCTCCGGGGCTCCAGAAGTGGCTGGGTCCCCTGCTCCAGCGCAGCCAAAGGGAAGAGGAGGCAGCAGGCAGGGGCTGGGGAGGCCTTCAGGAATTACGTGAATTCTTCTTCTTTTTTTTTTTTTTGAGATGGAGTCTTGCTCTGTCACCCAGGCTGGAGTACAGTGGTGTGATCTCAGCTCACTGCAACCTCCACCTCCCAGGTTCAAGAGATATTCCAACCTATCTCATGAGTAGCTGGAATTACAGGCATCTGCCACCACACCCAGCTAATTTTTGTATTTTTAGTAGAGACGGGGTTTCACCATGTTGGCCAGGCTGGTCTCGAACTCCTGGCCTCAAGTGATCTGCCTGCCTCGGCCTCCCAAAGTGCTGGGATTATAGGCGTGAGCCACCATGTCCGGCCTCTTCTGCTTTTCTTGTGCTGAAGGTTCCTCTCCTCCAGCCCAGTCCCCACGGGCCCAGTGGACCACTCAGGTGGCATCTCTCCATCCAGATGGCATTCCCGGGCAGGGGCTCCCTGTTCAGTTCTGAGAGATCTAATACCCGCCCCCTACCTTTCCCAAATGAGGACACAGAAGCCCAGAGGGGGGGAGGGGCACTCCCACTGTCACACCGAGATTCAAACCCATTCTGCTGGGCTCTTTAGCCCCAGCCTCCAGCCCCCTCCCGAGACTCCAGGCACCAAGGCCTGATGGTTTCAGGACTCCGGGGGACCACCATGCCCAACGCTGGGTCTCCCATTCAGGGTGAAGTTCCTGGTGATGAATGACAGAGGACCCGTGGCCGAGACCGAGTGGTCCAACGACACCCGCCTGCAGCAAGGTAGGGGCCAGTGGCTGGGGTCAAACTGTAGGGGCAGGGGCCGGGGGCCTGGGGGCCCCGGAGGACAGGATGGGCTGGGGGAACAGGTCAGCCCACTACACAATCAGAGGCACCGCGACCATCCTATCAGCAGGCGCCCCTCCCCCAGGCCTGGGCGGTGGTGGTGGAGGTCGGGAAGTGATTGGTCTAGATTCTGCCCAAGGGCCCCTTCAGGTCGGTTAAAAATTTCTTTCCCCGCCCACTGGTGCCGCCCCCATCACCGCCCTCAGCCCAGGAACTTCGGGCCGTCCGCGGCCCCCAGAGCCCAGGCACGGTGGTCATCATCGCCATCCTGTCTGTCCTCCTGGCACTCCTCCTCACGGCCCTCCTGGCTGTGCTCATCTACACCTGGTGAGTGGACCCGGCTCAGACCACCCAAGCCCCTTGGAGGGGGCGGGGCGCTTGGCTATTAACCCCTTCCTCTCTAGCTCCTCCCCGCCCGCCTCTTGCCCACCTTCCAAGTGGGCACTGTGCACCCCCTGGTGACAGTATCTGGGATTGCAAGTGGAGGCGGCCTGCAGACGCCCCAGTGTGGGGGGGAGACGCCCCAGGTGGAGGTGAATTGGTTTCAGGCCAAGCTCTGGGCATCGCCTCAAGACGTCATACAAGTGGGGTGCGTTGGCTCACGCCTGTAATTCCGGCAGTTTGGGAGGCTGAGGCGGGTGGATCACCTGAGGCCAGGAGTTCAAGACCAGCCTGGCCAACATGGTGAAACCCCATCTCTACTAAAAATACAAAAAATTAGCCAGGCGTGGTGGTGGGTGCCTGTGATCACAGCTACTCAGGAGGCTGAGGCAGGAGAATGGCTTGAACCTAGGAGGTGGAGGTTGCAGTGAGTTGTTATACCACTGTACTCCAGCCTGGGCAACAGTGAGACTCCATCTAAAAAAAAAAGAAAAAAAGGGGGAGACTGGGAGAGATGGCTCATGCCTGTAATCCCAACAGTTTGGGAGGCCAAGGTGGGTGGATCACCTGAGGTCCAGAGTTCGAGACCAGCCTGGCCAACATGGTGAAACCCCGTCTCTACTAAAAATACAAAAATTAGCCGGGTGTGGTGGCACGCACCAGTAATCCCAGGTACTTGGGAGGGTAAGACAGGGGAATTGATTGAACCCGGGAGGCAGAGGTTGCACTGAGCCGAGATCACACCCCTGCACTCCAGCTTGGGGGAAAAAAATTGAAACTTCATCTCAAAAAAAAAAAAAAAAGGTGTCATACAGAGCTCAGGTGCCTGAACCTGGGGCACAGAGGGTGTCCACAGGCTTCCTTGAGGAAAGAGGAGACCTAGCTCTGGTGGGATTTGGGGAAAAGGGGGAGAGGGGTGACTCTAGGAAGGGGGTGGCAGAGAGGTGGGGAGGCATGGGGACTTCTGGGGCAGGAGGGGGGCCCAGATGCCCAGCTGAGGAACTGGGCTGTATCCTGCAGCCTGTGGGAGCCGGTGGTGGGTTTTGATCAGGGGAGACAGGCAGATGATGTTTTTTATTTTTTTTTTGAGACAGAGTTTCGTTCTTGTTACCCAAGCCAGAGTGCAATCACACGATCTCCACTCACCACAACCTCTGCCTCTTGGGTTCAAGCAATTCCCCTGCCTCAGCCTCCGGAGTAGCTGGGATTACAGGCGTGTGCCACCACGCCTGGATAATTTTTTATATTTTTAGTAGAAACGGGGTTTCACTATGTTGGCCAGGCTGGTCTCAAACTCTTGACCTCAGGTGATCTGCCGGCCTCAGTCTCCCAAAGGGCTGGGATTACAGGCGTGAGCCACCTCACCCAGCCAGGCGGATAATATTTGAGCAGGATCCTGGGGTGTGGAGGGTGGAGGGGGAGAGTGGTGGGGAGCAGGAGGGAGGAGCTACATTTGTGAGGTTTGGAGAAATTGCCTCGGTCCCTTTGGTTAATTCCACCCAGCCAGTGGAGCCTCAGTTTCCCCTATGCGATGGGTGGGAGCATGCTAGCTAATGGCTATGGGAGCTCGACCAGAGCCTTTCTTCACCATCCATCATCTCTCCCTCTCTCCTCCCCTCCCAAGCTTCAACAGCTGCAGGAGCACGTCCCTATCAGGCCCAGAGAAGACAGAGAGTGTGAGAAGGTACACCACACACCACACGTTCAGCACTCCGGCCGAGGGGTCTTCCTGAGGGGTTCCAGGGCAGCCCATGTGCCCCTCCGCCTCCTCCCTGGCCCAGGCTGCAGAGCCTGGGCTGGGACAGGCCCTGACGCTTCTGGACCCTGAGAGGGATTAATTCTAGATGAGGGGCGGGGGTGGGTGTCCTAAGCCCAAAGCTTGCACCAGTCTCTATCAGAAATAAATGTCCCCGATACCTCCCTGCCTGCCTGTGACATGGTACACCTGGGCAGTCTTTCTGGACCACTACCCCTGGCTCCTTCTCCTTGGGGAGGTCCATAAGGGCATGTAGGACCAGGATGAGGCTCAGGATCCCAGGGAAGTTGTCACCTGGGGCAGGACAGGTCTCTGCCAGCCTCACTGTCCCTGATGATAAATCACGCAACATTTGTCATCAGGATTCCCGCTCAGTGCTCGGACGCCAGGGGCCAGAGAGGTCTGAGGCCAGATGCTGCCCTCAAGATGCCCACTGCTGTGGGGGGAGGAGAGTGACACTACCACATTCGAGAGGAGGAGAGGACACAGTTGTCAGGGAGATGGACTGTTTGAGCTTCAGAGGCGGCATCTTGCGGAGGGGTGGCTTTGAAGAAGGAGCAGGACACCTGGGCCAGGCAGACCTTGGGAGGGTGCCAGGCAGGAGTGGCCACGTGTTGCTGATGGGCAGGTGGGGAGGGTGAGGGATGGAGAGGAGGCGGGGAGACACCCTGTGCCACGTGGAGAGGCCCTGCCCTCTGGGGCAAGAGGTCAGGGAGGAGGGTGCTGGCTGGGTTCCCAGGCACCTGCCCCTGGGAGGTGCAAATGGCCCTAATGGGGTTATTAGGTGGAGCAGAGGCATCCGGTTCCTGCTGTGGAGGAAACGCTCCTTGAAGACACCAGGCTGGGAGAGGCAGGCAGGGGAGGGGGCAGACAGGCTGTCAACCTCTGTGAGATAAGCCCTGGCCTCTCCAGAACCTTTTCAGAACAGCTATGAGTCCCGACCCTGGGGCTGGGTGACCCAAGACAGATCACTTACCCTCTCTGGGTCTCAGTTTCCCCTTACATAAAAAGCAATGGTTAAGCCAGGCACAGGTGGCTCATATCTGTAATCCTCGGGCTTTGGGAGGCCGAGGTGGGGATTGCTTGAGGCCAGGAGTTCAAGTCCAGCCTGGGCAACATGGCAACACTCCATCTCTACAAAATATAATTACAGCCAGGCACAGTGTCACTTGCCTGTAGTCCCAGCTACTCGGGAGGCTGAAAGCTAGTGGATCGCTTGAGCCCAGGAGTTCTGGGCTGTAGTGCGCTATGCCGATCGGGTGTCCGCACTAAGTTCGGCATCAATATGGTGACCTCCCGGGAACGGGGGACCACCAGGTTGCCTAAGGAGCAGTGAACCAGCCCAGGTTGGAAACGGAGCAGGTCAAAACTCCCGTGCTGATCAGTAGTGGGATCGCGCCTGTGAATAGCCACTGCGCTCCAGCCTGGGCAACATAGCAAGACCCCATTTCTAAAAAAAAAAAAAAAAAAGTATATATATACACACAAAAATTAAGGTAGGGCATGGTGGCTAACACCAGGCACAGTGGCTCACACCTGTAATCCCAGCACTTTGGGAGGCAGAGGCGGGAGAATCATCTGAGGTCAGGAATTCGAGACCCGCCTGGCCAACACGGTGAAACCCCGTCTCTACTAAAAATACAAAAATTAGCCAGGCATGGTGGTATGTGCCTGTAATCCCAGCTATTGGGGAGGCTGAGGCAGGAGAATCACTTGAACCCTGGAGACGAAGGTTGCAGTGAGCCGAGATCATGCCACTGCACTCCAGCCTGGGCAACAGAGTGAGACTCTGTCTCAAAAAAAAAAAAAAAAAAAAATGAGCCAGATGTGGTGGTGAGAACCTGTAGACCCAGCTACTCTGGAGGCTGAGGTGGGAGGATTGCTTGAGCCCAAGAGTTGGAGGTTGCAGTGAGTTATGATTGCACCCCTGGACACCAGCCTGGGTGACAGAGCAAGACCCTGTCTCTAAATTTTTTTTTTTTTTTTGAGCCCAGGCTGCAGTGCAGTGGCGTGATCTCGGCTCACTGCAACCTCCGCCTCCCAGGTCCCCGTTCAAGCAATTCTCCTGCCTCAGCCTCCCGAGTAGCTTGGATTACAGGTGCCTACCACCATGCCCAGATAAAATTTTTTTTTTTTTGGTATTTTAGTAGAGACGGGGTTTCACCATGTTGTCCAGGATGGTCTTGAACTACTGATCTCTTGATCCACCCGCCTTGGCTTCCCAAAGTGCTGGGATTACAGGCGTGAGCCACTGAGGCCAGTCTAAAATGAAAAACTTTTTCAAGGGCAGGTTGAACTGGGTGAACTCTGAGACCCTGCATCTCACAAACCCTTGCCCACACCCTGTATGGGTCGGGCCCTGGCAGGAAACAGATGGCACGCTGTCTCACAGGGCAATTGAGAGCATTTACAAAGGTGTGGGCAGTGATGGGGCATGGACAAGAGGGGGGAGCTGGAACAGCCCTTCTAGATCTGATTGCTGATGGGAGGGAGGGAGTGATGGTTCCAGGACCAGCAGGTAGTAGCCATGGGTGGGGGGCCCTGCAGGGGCTGGGGCTGTAGGTGAAAGGATGAAGCCACCAGAGGAAACAGATCCCTGCCTTGCCGTCCCTGATCTCATGCCAGTGCCTCCCCTGGCCACACCTCACCAGAAGCAAGAGAGTGCAAGGTCTGAGTGGTGCAGTCCCTGGAGGCCAGCTTGCTGGGTCAGAGCCGCGCAGACAAGGCAAAATGGATATACAGAGGCACAGGCTGCTTTCATGCTGATCCAGTGGAATTAGATCATTCCTGCTTTATTTTTTTCTTTTCCTTTTTTAGAGACGGGGTCTTGTTCTGTGGCCCAGGCTGGGGTATAGTGGCGCCTTCATAGCTCACTGCAGGCTTGACCTCCTGGGCTCAGGCGATCCTCCTACCTTGGCCTCCCAAAGTGCTGGGATTACAGGCACTACAGGCACCTAGCTTTTTTTTTTTTTTTTTTTTTGTAGAGACAGGGTCTCACTCTGTCATCCAGGCTTGAGTGCAGTGGCATGATCATAGCTCACTGCAGCCTCCTTGAATCCCTGGGCTCAAGCAATCCTCCCACCTCAGCCTCCCAAGTAGCTGGGATTACAGGTACATGCCACCACCCAGCTAATTTTTTTAATTTTTTGTAGAGATGGGATCTCTCGCTATGTTGCCCAGACCGGTCTGGAACTCCTGAGCTCAAGGGATGCTCCCACCTTGGCCTCCCAAAGTGCTGAAATTACAAACATAAGCCACCATGCCTGGCCTCCCTTCCTGCCCTTCTGGTCTCTAGACGGGAGAGAGGACCACTAAGTCCTGCCCAAACACAGGGCTGCCGAGGCTGGGGTTTGGGCTGTGGGTGTGCAGAGGGGACTCCTCAGGGGCTGACCTGTGAGTCTCGGGGGACAGGGCAATTTTTTTTTTTTTTTGAGGTGGAGTTTCGCTCTTGTTGCCCAGGCTGGAGTGCAATGGCTTGATCTCAGCTCACTGCAATCTCCGCCTCCCAGGTTCAAGTGATTCTCCTGCCTCAGCCTCCTGAGTAGTTGGGATTACAGGCATGCCCCACCACACTCAGCTAAATTTTTTTTGGTTTTGTTTTTTAGACGGAGTTTCGCTCTGTTACCCAGGCTGGAGTGCAGCAGTGCAATCTCAGCTCACTGCAACCTCCCCTTCCTGGGTTCAAGTAATTCTCCTGCCTCAGCCTCCCAAGTAGCTGAGATTACAGGAGCCCGCCACCATGCCCAGCTTAATTTTGTATTTTTAGTAGAAATGGGGAGATTTCTCCATGTTAGTCAGGCTGGTCTCGAACTCCCGACCTCAGGTGATCCCCTTGCCTTGGCCTCCCAAAGTGCTGGGATTACAGGCATGAGCTACTGAGCTTGGCTGAAATGGAGTCTTGCTCTGTTGCCCAGATTGGAGTGCAGTGGCACGATCTCGGCTCACTGCAACCTCTGCCTGCCGGATTCAAGTGATTCTCATCTCTCAGCTTCCCTAGTAGCTAGGATTACAGGAGTACACCACAACACTCAGCTAATTTTTGTATTTTTATTAGACAAGGCATTTCACCGTGTGGCCCAAGTTGGTCTCAAACTTCTGACCTCAAGTGATCCTCCTGCCTCGGCCTCCAAAAGTGCTAGGATTACAGGCGTGAGCCACCGCACCCAGCAGGGACAGGACAATTTTGCCAGCTGGAGAAGGAGTAGCCCCTGAATGTCCCCTTCATCACCTCCTGCCTTTTCCTTGAGAACACCTCCTCCTTGAAGCCCTCCTGGGTAGCCCTCCTACCCACATGCCTCAGGTTGGGGAAGTGGGGAGTGTGGGGGGTCCCCCTTGCTCCTCAGCCCCATTTGGAGTCATGTCCCATGTAGCCGAGCTCACAAGCCCTCCTCCACCCATTGTCCTGTGTCACTGGCAATTGCTCCACCTGTCCGTCCTGTGTCACTGGCAATCGCTCACACCCTAAGCCTGCACCCATTCAGCTCCCCTATCCCTGGGCACCAGCCTCCGCCAGCTCCAATGGGGACTAACGACCCTCATCCCTCCCCTCAGCTGCCTCTCATATGTCCTCGGCTCCCTGGCCATCTCTGATGGGACATCCGGGAGGCCCCTCATGCTGACTCACTTCCCTGATAGCCGATCCCAAAGCTACCCCCAGCCCTGCACCTCATCCCGGTTCCCTGGTGCTCCCATCCCCAGGCCCAGGCAACCTCTCTCCCTGACCACACTCCCCGCTGGCCACATGCCACCCTGCTTTCTACAGCAGATACCACCTGGCTACAAAGCCTTAAGCCACTTCCTTGGGTCCCGTCCAGTGCTGAGCCCAGAGCCCAATCTCAGGGGCTGGCAGGGAGCCCAGTACATGGCCTGTGGGAGTCTCTCAGTGAAAACCCCAGCCATGCCAGGCTGGCTCCTCTGGGTTCTCTGGGGCCTGGAGGGAAAGGCCCTGGCCCCTTAAAGCCACTGCCCATTTTCCCAGTGGAACAGAGAGGGATCCTGAGAGTCCCCTGGGAGGGAAAATGGCGGTGCTCCAGTCCTGGCACCATTGCCTGATCCGCTTGGGCCTCAGCCTCCTCACCCACAAAAAGAACAGACAAGAAGGGGCTGGGCGCAGTGGCTCATGCCTGTAATCCCAGCACACTGGGAGGGAGGCCGAGGCAGGTGGATCACAAGGTCAGGAGTTCAAGACCAGCCTGGGCAACATGGCAAAACCCCATGATATGGAAATTAGTCAGGCGTGGTAGTGTGCGCCTATAGTCCCAGCTATTTATGAGGCTGAGGCAGGAGGATCGCTTGAGCCCAAGAGTTCAAGAGCAGCCTGGGCAACACAGCAAGACCCCATCGCTAAAAAAAATTTAAAAATTACCTGGGCATGGTTGTGGGCATATGTGGTCCCAGCTACTTAGGAGGCTGAAGTGGGAGGATCACTTGAGCCCAGCAGGTCGAGGTTGCACTGAGCTATGATTGCATCACTGCAGTCCAGCCTGGGCACAGAGCAAGACCCTGAGACCTTGTCAGAAAGAAAGAAAGAGAGAAGAAAGGAAAGGAAGAGAGGAAAGAAAGGAAGGAAAGAAAGAAAGAGAAAGAAAAGTGAAGAAAGAAAGAAAGAGAAAGAAAGAAAGAAAAGAAAAGAAAGAAGAAAGAAAGAAAGAAAGAAAAAAGAAAGAGGGCCGGACACGGTGGCTCACGCCGGTAATCCCAGCACTTTGGGAGGCTGAGGCGAGGCAGGCGGATCATGAGGTCGAGAGATCGAGACCATCCTGGCCCACATGGTGAAACCCTGTCTCTAAAAAAAAAAAAAGAAAGAAAGAAGAGAGAAAGGGAAGGAAGGAGAGAGAGAAAGAGAGGAATGAAGGAGAGAAGGAAGAAGGGAAAGAAGGAAGAAAGGGGAGGGGAGAGGGAAAAGAAAGGCAAAGAACAAGTGGATCTCAGGAGACGAACCACTCACAGCCCATCCCCCAAAGCCGGCAGATGCAGAGGGAGTCACCCTGGAACCCCCTCCCCTGCTGGCTGTGCCCAACGCTGTCTCCATGCCCCAGCCCTTCTTCCAGACACCCAGCTGTCCATTGCAGCAGGAGCCCAGGTGCCCCAAGGGGACCCTTGTTGGAAACCAGGCGACTTCCCACTCATCCACACAGTATCTTGCACCCCCTCTTTGACATGGGAGCTGGGGATCTCCTGAAAATGTGGGTTTACCTGAGGGGCCTGAAGACTTAGGCAGTGGGGGCTCTGAAGCCTCGGGGAGGGAATCAGCTTGTCTAAGAGTCTGGGGCAGCGGATGGGTGGGGGCTACCCAATCCAATCCCATCACAGTAACCTTCCCGGGGGACATTTCCATTACAGGATCACAAAAATGCAAGGACTGGCTGGGCACGGTGGCTCACGCCTGTAATCCCAGCACTTTGGGAGGCCAAGGCGGGTGGATCACCTGAGGTCAGGAGTTCAAGACCAGCCTGACTAATGTTGCGAAACCTTGTCTCTACTAAAAATACAAAATTAGCCAGGTGTGTTGGCACGCACCTGTGATCCCAGCTACTCGGGAGGCTCAGGTAGGAGAATTGCTGGAACCTGGGAGGCGGAGGTTGCAGTGAGCCGAGATTGCAACACTGCACTCCAGCTGGGTGACACAGAGAGACTCCGTCTCAAAAAAAGTAAATAAATCAAATACAAAATTAAGAGAAAGAATATCTCCTGACCACCCACAGCACTGACTGTAATCCGTTTCTGCTGGGCTGAAGAGACTGAGGGAGACAGACAAGAAATGGGAACAGAGACCTGGAGACTCAGGTCCCCACACGACACCCATACCAGCCACCCCTGGTCACTTCAGCCCAGCCCAGGGAGCCCTTGCCCAGCAAAGCCTCGTGCACAGTAGCTGCGTTAAGATGGGGCCTTGGGCCGGGCACAGTGGCTCACACCTGTAATCCCTTTGGGAAGCAGTTTGGGAAGCTGAGGTGGGTGGATCACTTGAGGTCAGGAGTTCGAAACCAGCCTGGCCAACATGGCGAAACACTGTCTCTACTAAAAAACAAAAATTAACCGGGCATGGTGGTGCACGCTGTAATCCCAGCTACTTGGGAGGCTGAGGCAGGGGAATTGCTTGAACTCGAGAGGCGGAGGTTGCAGTGAGCCGAGATCACACCACTGTACTCCAGCCTGGGCGACAGAGCAAGACTGTCTCAAAAAAAAGCACCTCTGCAGGAGGGAAGTGAGGGGCGGCTGGCTCGGGAGTGCTGGGCTGGTGGGGAGGGAGTCAAGGATCCCTAAGAGAGAGGCAGGGGTGTCCAGCTCTCCCACCTCTGCTGGGTGAACCTGCAGAGCCTTCCTGGTGACGGAGCTGGTGCAGAGACCCTGCCCAGGACAGCAGCCCTGCCTGGGGTCCCCACATCTCTGGCCCCAGCAGCCCTGGGGCCTCCCTTATCTTCCCCCACTCCTATCCAGGCTTCCTCAGCAGGAGATGAGGCGGGATATTTCCACTCCCTTTCTGGAAGGTTCAGAAGGTTAATGAGAGCTAAGCACGTAAGTCCATTTAGGGGAATGAACTTCTCGGAAGAGAGGAACCTGGGTCTGGGCTGAAGGCCAAGGGCGGGGTGGGTGATGGCCCCTCTGGTCATGGAGCCCGTCCACCCGCTGCCCAGGGCCCCACCTCGGCCCCTCCAACCAGCCGCCGAGCCCCAGAGGGGTCTCCGTGAATGCCAGAGACTGACTGGAGACCTTCTCTGCCTTGGCAGGGTGAGAGACCCCCTTCTCTTCCCACCGTGGGCCGGCTCCAGCCCGGGGCTGTCCAGGCAGTGAGTTCTCAGGGCCTGGGAAGGGGTGGCCAACGGGCCTTGGTTGTACTCAACTCACCTCCCTTGTGTCTAAAGCTGGGGTGAGTACAAGAGCCCCCTTGGACCTGGAGGGACACCAGGCTCATACTAAGTTCCCAAGAAGTGAAGAGCTTTCCCCTGGCCCAGGCGGAGAAACTGGACCTTGCAGCTACATCTCTGGACTTAGTCCCCAAAGTGGGAGACACTTGCCACTAGGCTGTCCTCTCCCACCCCACCTTTCTGTGAGCCCCGGGTTCCCTGTCATCCGCCCCAAGCTGTGTGCTGAGCACTGGGGGCAGGAATAGCTTGACCACAGTCCCTGTCCTGGGGTGAAGGGGGTGGCCAGGCCACAGAGGGCCAGATCCCGAGCAAATAATCCCAGAGTGCCATGAGAGATGCTCCCAGGGCCTGGGCGTGATGGTTCATGTCTGTAATCCCAGCACTTTGGGAGGCTGAGGCAGGTGGATCACTTGAGGTCAAGAGTTCGAGACCAGCCTGGCCAACAAGGTGAAACCCCATCTCTACTAAATAAATAAATAAATAAATACAAAAATTAGCCAGGCGTGGTGGTGCACACCTGTAATCCCAGCTACTCGGGAGGTTGAGGCAGGAGTATTGCTTGAATACAGGAGGTGGAGGCTGCAGTGAGCCAAGATTGCACCACGCCACTCTAGCCTGGGTAATAGAGCAAGACTCCATCTCAAAAAGAAAAAAAAAAAGAAAGAGAGAGAGGAAAGCTCTCAGCCTGCAGGAAAGGGCTCCCTCTTTGTGGGCACACCCAGTGGACCCTTTAGCTGTCACAGGTGTGCCCTGGGCCCACCAGGATAGGAGCAGGGTCAGGAGGGCTGCCCTGCTCTGCAAAACAGAGGCTGAGGAATCCGAAGTTTCTGTTACTGAGTGAATAGAGGGAGGTGAAGGAGACACGTGGCGGGTCCCCTGGGAAGGTGGTGGGGACACCTGTGAAATGTGTGGAGAGGCACAGTCAGAACCGACCTGTTTAGAATTCAGTGTTCTACACCTGCCCTAGACCCCAGCAATTGGTATTTCCCCAAGAGAAATGAGCACTGAGCTTCCCAAAAGACATGTGCTTTGGGAGGCCGAGGTGGGTGGATCACTTGAGGTCAGGAGTTCGAGACTAGCCTGGCCAACATGGCAAAACCCCATCTCTACTAAAAGTACAGAAAAGCCAGGCGTGGTGGCGGGTGCCTGTAGTCCCAGCTACTCAGGAGGTCGAGGCAGGAGAATCACTTGAACTCAGGAGGCGGAGGTTGTAGTGAGCCGAGATCGTGCCACTGCACTCCAGCCTGGGCAACAGACCAAGACTGCTTCTCAGAAAAAAAAAAAGACACGTTCAAGAACATTCAGACCAGCCTTTTTCATAACAGACCTGCACAGGAAAAAACAGACGTTCATCCACAGGCGAGTGGAGAGGCAAGTTGTGGGACCTCTGCCCACACCATAGATGCTAATTGGCAACATGGGTGGGTTCCACAGACATGACATTGGCAAAGAAGCCAGGCACAAATATACACTGTAGGATTCCATTTATTTATTTATTTTATTATGATTATTGTTATTATTATTATTGAGACGGAGTCTTGCTCTGTCACCCGGGCTGGAGTGTAATGGCTCGATCTCGGCTCACTGCAACCTCTGTCTCCCAGATTCAAGCAATTTTCCTGCCTCAGCCTCCTGAGTGGCTGGCACTACAGGCGTGCACCACCACGCCCAGCTAATTTTTGTATTTTTAGTAGAGGCGGTTTCACTGTGTTGGCCAGGATGGTCTCGATCTCTTAACCTCATGATCCACTCGCCTCAGCCTCCCCAAGTGCTGGGATTACAGGTGTGAGCCACCGCGCCCGGCCTATTATTATTATCATTATTTTTGAGACGGAGTTTCGCTCTTGTTGCCCAGACTGAAGTGCAATGGTGCAATCTCGGCTCACCATAATCTCCACTTCCCGGGTTCAAGCGATTCTCCTGCCTCAGCCTCCCGAGTAGCTAGGATTACAGGCATGTGCCACCACACCCGGATAATTTTGTGTTTTTAGTAGAGGAGTTTCTCTATGTTGGTCACGCTGGTCTCGAACTCCTGATCTCAGGTGGTCCACCCGCCTTGGCCTCCCAAAGTGCTGGGATTACAGGCGTGAGCCACCGCGCCCAGCCAGGATTCCATTTCTATAAAGAGCAAAAGCAGGCGGGAGAGCCGGGCACAGCGGCTCACACCTGTAATCCCAGAATTTTGAGAGGCCAAGGCGGGTGAATCGCTTGAGCCCAGGAGTTTGAGACCAGCTTGGGCAACATAGCAAGACCCCATCTCTAAAAAAAATAAAAAATTAGCTGAGCATGGTGGTGCAGGTCCTCAGCTACTCAGGAGCCTGAGGCGGGAGGATCACTTGAGCCTGAGGCGGAGGCTGCAGTGAGCCGTGATTGTGCCACTGCCCTCCAGTCTGCGCGACAGAGTGAGACCCTATGTCAAAAAAGCAGGTGGGAGTGATCTATGGCAGTACATTGGGACAGAAGTTATTTCCGGGGGTGGTGATGGCTGGTATGGGACACAAGGAAGCCTCCTGGGACTGGGAATGTTCTAGATCTTGATCTGGGAGATGGTGATGCAGTCTTAGGCATGTGTAAGGCTTCCTCGAGCTGTCCACATAAGATCTGTGCACTTTAGCTGAATGTGGTGGCTTACACCTGGAATCCTAGCACTTTGGGAGGCTGAGGTGGGTGGACTGCCAGAGGCCAGGAGTTTGAGACCAGCCTGGGCAACATAGCGAGACCCCTGACTCTACAAAAAATAATTTCTTTTTGGCCAGGTATGGTGGCTTATGCCTGTAATCTCAGCACTTTGGGAGGCCAAGGCGGGTGGATCACGAGGTCAGAAGATCAAAGACCATCCTGGCCAGCATGGTGAAACCCTGTCTCTACTAAAAATAAAAAAATTAGCCAGGCGTGGTGGTGCACGCCTGTCATCCCAGCTACTCAGGAGGCTGAGGCAGGAGAATCACTTGAACACGGGAGGCAGAGGTTGCAGTGAGCTGAGATCGCACCACTGCACTCCAGCCTGGTGACAGAGTGAGACTCCGTCTCAAAAAAATTAAATAAATAAATGAATAAATGATCTGTTCAGTTCTCTGTAAGGAAAATGTCCGTGTCTATCCAGTAAGCATCCACGGAGTACTCCGGAGAAATGTGGGTTAGCAAGACACTGGGTGGCGTCAGGCATGGGAGGGATGGAGACACTGTCACACAGTTCCAGGCAGAGCCAAGGCAGAGATACAGGAGGTGCACCAGTGATCCAAGGGCTGGGGGCATCTAGAGGCCAGGGTTCCCATTACCCACCATGCCCAGGATCTGTGGGAGGAGTGGATGTGGGGAGGGGCTGTCCAGCGTGCTCTCTGGGCAAAGGGCCAGGCTGAAAACCAGGAGCCTCGCCTCCACCTTCCCGTGCCCCCACTGTGTCTCCATCCTGGCTACTGGTTCTCATCAGCCAAGCCAGGGCCCTTTCCTGCCTGCGGGGTGGCCGTGGCGCCAGAATCCACAGCAGGTTTACATTCCGACCACAGCACTGGCCCCATCCCAAGTCCCCTTGGTGGCACACACATTTTTCTCCCTGTGGAGCCAGAAGGAGCCTGGCCAGGTCCTGCTCAGGGTTCTGGAGGCCAGAGTGCCTTTGGAATCATGTTATCTACCCAGCCCTGGGCCATCTCTGCTCAGGGAGTACCCTCAGAGCCACTCCTGGCCCCATTCCCCCACTTCCCAGCCTTCCTCCTGTTCTTTCCCCCAGCCCCAGCCCTTCTCCTTTAAGCCCAGCTCTGGTACCGCCTCTTCCAGGAAGCTCCCGGGACCATCTCCATTCTCAGTGGGAGCGGTGTGTCCTTGGTTGCTCCCTGAGTCTATGGCAGAGATCTGGACCCGAGACTCTGGACCCCGAGCTTTGGGGTGGCAGGTAACACCCACTACCTGGCGTTGTCAGTTTCTCACTTTGAGAAGGGGCGGAGTTTTCACCCATAGGGGCTGGGGCTGAGGGGATTAAGGGACTGCAGCTCCAGGAGGCCTCAGAGCAAAGGGTACAGGCCGGGCATGGCGGCTCACACCTCTAATTCCAGCACTGTGGGAGGCAGAGGCGGGAGGATCACTTGAGTCCAGGAGTTGGAGTCCAACCTGGGCAACAGTGAGGCCCCATGTCTACAAATAATTTAGAAGTTTTTTTTTTCTTTTTCTTTTCTATTTTTTCAATTATTGTTTTCTTGAGACAGAGTCTTATTCTATCGCTCAGGCAATCTCAGCTCACTGCAACCTCTGCCTCCCAGGGTCAAGAGTTCCGGAGTAGCTGGGATTACAGGCGTGAGCCACCACACCCAGCCCTCTAAAAAAATAAATAAATAAAATAAATTAAATAAATAAAATAAACAATAAACAGGCGCCATGGCTCACGCCTGTAATCCCAGCACTTTGGGAGGCCAAGGTGGGAGGATCACTTGAGGTCAGTAGTTGGAGACCAGCCTGGCCAACATAGTGAAACCTCATCTCTACTAAAAACACAAAAAAATTAGCTGGGCGTGGTGGTGCATGCCTGTGATCCTAGCTACTCAGGAGGCTGAGGCAGGAGAATCACTTGAACCTGGGAGGCAGAGGATGCAGTGAGTCAAGATCAAGCCATGCACTCCAGCCTGGGCAACAGAGTGAGACTCAGTCTCAGAAAAAAAAAATTTTTTTTTTGAAAAGAAAGAAAGGGCCGGGCACCATGGCTCACGCCCGTAATCCCAGCACTTTGGGAGGCCAAGGGAGGTGGATCACCTGAGGTCAGGACTTCAAGACCAGCCTGACCAACATGGAGAAACCTCGTCTCTACTAAAAATACAAAATTACCCAGGCGTGGTGGCAGGTGCCTGTAATCCCAGCTACTCAGGAGGCTGAGGCAGGAGAATTGCTTGAACCTGGGAGGCAGAGGTTGCGGTGAGCCGAGATCTCGCCATTGCACTCCAGCCTGGGCAACAAGAGCAAAACTCCATCTTAAGAAAAAAAAAAAGAGAAAGAAAAGAGAAAAGGGAAAGGAGAGCATCAGAGTCTAAGACCACACGGAAACTTTCTCTTTACTTCAGGGCTGAGGTCCTCCTGGCAGCCATGGCCTGCTCACTTTTGGGATCCCCATGGCCTCAGGGCACGTCCTAAGGTGACATATGTCACCAGCCCTATGCCTGCCTCTGTCCACCTTCCCCTCTGCTGAAGACCATTCTCAGCCACCCCTGAAATGCCCAGAGGGGACCTGCAACTTCTTCCCACTCCACCCCACACAAGGGGTCCCGGGAAAAAGTGGGGGCAACATTCCCCCCACCGCCACCCCTACTTCAGTCTGGGCACTCAGAGCAGCCCTCTCTGTCTCTGAATTTTCTCATTTTTTCTTTCTGGAGACGGAGTCTTGCTCTGTCACCAAGGCTGGAATGTAGTGGTGCGATCTTGGCTCGCTGCAACTTCCACATCCCGGGTTCAAGCGATTCTCACGCCTCACCCTCCTGAGTAGCTGGGATTATAGGTTCAAGCCACCACTCCTGACCTCTAAATTTTCTTCCTTTTTTCTTTGTTTGGCATGGAGTTTTGCTCTTGTTGCCCAGGCTGGAGTGTAATGGCTCTATCTCTGCTCACTGCAACCTCCACCTGCTGGGTTCAAGCAATTCTCCTGCCTCGGCCTCCCAAGTAGCTGGGATCACAGGCACCCACCACCACATCTGACTCATTTTTTGTATTTTTAATAGAGACGAGGTTTCAGCACGTTGGCCAGGCTGGTCTCAAACTCCTGATCTCAGGTGATTTGCCTTCCTTGGCCTCCCAAAGTGCTGGGATTACAGGCGTGCTCCTGAATTTTCTCTTTCTGATTTCCTGTCGCTCTCTGCCTCTGTGTTTCTCCATCTGTTTCTCTCTGTGTCTCTTTCTCTTGGAGCAGGGTCTTTCTGACCTCCCAGGTGTTGGAAATAAATGTTGGAAATAGATGCTCGGCGCCACAAAGAAAAATTAGCACTGAGACAAAGGATCTTTCAGCAATGCAATATTTACTTCCTGGTCTGCAGGAAGGATACTTGCTACAATGCTAGTTCATTGTATTTGCTATGATAGTACAATGATCAAAGGAAAAGCAGACACATTTATCCCTTATGCATTTGGGGTCATCCTTACTGCTGTGTCTGACCTCCATTGGCTGGAGCCAGAGCTCACAATCTAAACTCAAACCTGATTGGCTAACAACTGAAAACTTTTCTAAACAGGTAAAAGCAATGGCGAGCTGGGACATGCCTGTGAGCACATCCAGCACAGATATCTTGGTTACAGTACAAGGACGTAGAATGTACTACGTGCCTGTAAGCATGGCATGTCTCACAGCTACGTAGGATAGGGCTTAACAAAGTTATTAGCACACTTATTCTTTAACAAGAAAGGAAACTTTAAAAAGGAACTTTTCTACTTCCCGCACAGGGACGCTGGGGACTGGACTAGGAGGAGGTGAGTCTGTCATTGTGACTTTGCAGCTCCTTATCTATGAAGTGGACGGGACACCAGCATTTAGTCCCAGAGGCCTTTTGGTGTGTTGAGGCACGGCTGGTACAGAGTTAAGGGTTCAGGCCATGATTTCTGCATCCACAAAAGGGGGACGGTGAGGCCAGGCGCAGTGGCTCACGCCTGTAATCCCAGCAATTTAGGAGGCCAAGGTGGGCAGATCACCTGAGATCAGGAGTTCGAGACCATCCTGGCCAACATGGCAAAACCCTGTCTCTACTAAAAATACAAAAATTAGCAGGGTGTGGTGGCGCACACCTGTAATCCCAGCTACGCAGGAGGCTGACAAGAATTGCTTGAACCCAGGAGGCAGAGGTTGCAGTGAGCTGAGATCATGCCACTGCACTCCGGCCTGGGCAACAGAGTGAGACTCTGTCTCAAAAAAAAAAAAAAAAAAAGAATTATGGGGGTGGAAGGTGAGAACAGCCCTGCTCCTCTGGGGGTTAATGAGAGGACTTCCTGAGTGCTTACCCCAGGGAGGTGCCCTGTGGGGTCTGGTGACCAAGTGGCTCACGTTCTGTTCCCAGCCACTCTGCGGGGTGCAGCCACCATTGCCCCACTCTACAGATTAGGCAGATGAAGCCCAGAGTGGCTGAATAACTGGCCCACAGTCACACAGCAGGTTCTATCATAGCAGTGGAAGTAGGATTTGAACTCACTCGTCTGGCTCCAGAGCCTGCAATATTCACTGTGGACCTCGTTTTTTTGTGGGTTTTGTTTTTTTCTTTTTGGAGACAGGGTCTTGCTCTATCACCCAGGCTGGAGTGCAGTGGCACAACCATGGCTCACTGCAGACTTGACCTATGAGCTCAAGCGATCCTCCCACCTCTGCCTCTTGAGTAGCTGCGACTACAGGTGTGCACCACCATGTCTGGCTAACTTTTTGATTTTTTGTAAAGACAGGGTCTTGCTATGTAGCCTACGCTGGTCTCAAACTCCAGGCTTCAAGTGATCCTCTGCCTCGGCCTCCCAAAGTGCTGGGATGACAGGCATTGAGCCACCAAGTCCAGCCTGTGGACCTTGACTTTAAAACTGTTACTCAGGCCAGGCACGGTGGCTTATGCCTGTAATCCCAGCACTTTGGGAGGCCGAGGCAGGTGGATCACCTGAGGTCAGGAGTTTGAGACCAGCCTGGCCAACATGGTGAAACTCCATCTCTACTAAAAATACAAAAAAAAAAAAAAAAAAAAAAAAAAAAATTAGCTGGGCAGGATGGCAATTGCCTGTAATCCCAGCTGCTCAGGAGGCTGAGGTGGGAGAATCACTTGAACCCAGGAGGCGGAGGTTGCAGTGAGCCAAGATCGCACCACTGCACTCTAGCCTGGGTGACAGAGTGAGACTCTGTCTAAAAAGAAAAACAACAAAAACTATTTTTACTCAATGGTATCTGTCTAAATGGTGCAGTAGGGGTGTCAAGATTGGTGGGGTAGGGAGAAGCTGGGGATACAGCCCCATCTGGCCTCTGATGCATCCCAGCCTGCCCCTCTGGCCAGCCAGGACTTCTTGACATACAGCTGTCACTTGGCCCAGAGCCTGCCAGCCGCTCCTTATGCCCCTGGCTCCTGTGCCCAGCTTTTGTGGGTTCACAGCTGGGCTCCTCTGGCCTTCGGAGAGGGCCGCCCTCGCCACCCTGCACACCTGCCCCCAGCTTCCTCTGCATCCCCTGCTCCTGTCTCTTATCCATCTTTCTGGGGTTCTCCTCCTCCAGCAACGCCTTCGGTCTCATCCTCCCAGGAGCTAGCTCCTCCCAGAAGTCCTCTCTGGGGGCTCCGAGCCATGGCACAGGAGGACAGGCACCAGGACCCACTGTCAGAATCTGATGGGTAAGGATAGAAGGGGACTCAGGAGTCTTTCCTCCGGGCAGGGGCGATTTTCTTCCAGGAGAGGTGTGAGGCCTCTGGCTCCTAAAACTCCTTGAGGTTCAAGAGGGAAAATGCTTCGGCTCCAAAATATTAAAACTGCAACATTAAAAAATAGTAAATGTTTACTGAAATGTCTTCTAAATATAACTTAGGTCAGCTTCAACCATTGTTAAATTTAGTATTTCAAAATGCGTCACTGCGCATGAAAACAATCTGTAGGTCACATTTTCTCACTTTGGAAGAATCCCTAAGATTCTCAAGAATGCCTGATGTTTGTAGAGAAATAGGCCAGCAGCAAATCAAATGAGTTTCCTGTCCCCAAACAGCTTTGAAAGTTAAGTTATAAAATTCCTTTCAAATATTTTATACAACCAAAATATATGTACAAAGTTGGGGTATGGGTGCACTTTTTCTATTCTGGTAAGAAACACATAAGGTTTACCATCTTAACTATTTTATTTCTTTTTTTTTTTCCTCTTTTTTTTATTGCATTTTAGGTTTTGGGGTGTATGTGAAGAACATGCAAGATTGTTGCATAGGTACACACATGGCAGTGTGATTTGCTGCCTTCCTCCCTATCACTTATATCTGGCACTTCTCCCCATGCTATCTCTCCCCAACTCCCCACCCCTCTTATTTCTTTATTTTAATTTAATTTTATTTTTTCTCAAGTTGCCCAGGCTGGTCTTGAACTCCTGAACTCAAGGGATCCACCCGCCTCAGCCTCCCAAAGTGTTGGGATTACAGGCATGTACACCCATGAGCTACTGCACCTGGCCCATCTTAACATTTTGTTTATTTTTTAACTAGGTCTTTCTCTGTCATCCAGGCTGGAGTACAGTGGCACCATCTCAGCTCACCGCAACCTCCACCTCCCAGGTTCAAGTGATTCTTCTGCCTCAGTCTCCTGAGTAGCTGGGACTACAAGCGTGCGTCACCACGCCTGGCTAATTTTTGTATTTCTAGTAGAGATGGGGTTTTGCCGTGTTGGTCAGGCTGGTCTTGAACTCCTGTCCACAGGTGATCCGCCCTCCTTGCCCTCCCAAAGTGCTCGGATTACAGGTGTGAGCCACCATGCCTGGTCTTGTTTTTGTTTTGTTTTGTTTTAGACAGAGTTTTGCTCTGTTGACCACACTGGAGTGCAGTCGTGTGATCATAGCTCACTGCAGTCTAGGCTCAAGCAAATTTCCTGCCTCAGCCTTCTGAGTAGCTCGAACTACAGGCACATGCCATTATGCCTGGCTAATATTTTTATTTTTTGTAGCAAAAGGGGTCTCATTATGTTGCCCAGACTGGTCTCGAACTCCTGGCCTCAAGTGATCTTCCCATCTTGGCCTCCCGAAGTGTTACAGGCGTGAGCCACTGTGCCCCACCTGAAACACTTTTTCTTTCAATGACATTGACCTGTTGTGAATATCAAAAGCATGAACTGAAACTCAAGAGCTGCCTCATCTCCTGTGCCAGGGACTACTGTGACTTCTGTGAGCCCTACGCACGTTTGACTTATATAGGTTAAGATATTCAAATGTGGCCAGACGCAGTGGCTCACGCCTGTAATCTTGTTAGCACTTTGGGAGGCTGAGGTGGGCAGCTTATCTGAGGTCAGGAGTTTGAGACCAGCCTGGCCAACCTGGTGAAACCGTGTCTCTACTGAAAATACAAAAATTAGCCAGGCGTGGTGGCAGGTGCCTGAAGTCCCAGCTACTTGGGAGGCTAAGGCAGGAGAATCCCTTGAACTAGGGAGGCAGAGGTTGCAGTGAACCAAGATTGTGCCATTGCACTCCAGCGTAGGCAACAAGAGCAAAACTCTGTCTTGAAAAAAAAAAAAAAAAGATATTCAAATGTATATTTCACAACTGCTTTGGCTTAAAGACTGATCTGATACCCATCAGGCTAGATTCATTATTACATATTCATTACTGTTATGCTCATTTTTTTAAAGCAATTAATTCAATATTATACTCATTTTTAACTGGTCATGGTAGCTAACATCAGTGGTCCCAGCACTTTGGGAGGCCAAGGCAGGAGGATAACTTGAGGCCAGGAGTTCTAGACCAGCCTGGGCAACATAGTGAGACCACCAATTCTTTCCTTTTTTTTTTTGAGATCGAGTTTCACTCTTGTTGTCCAGGCTGGAGTGCAATGGAGTGATCTCAGCTCACTGCAGCCTCCACCTCCCAGGTTCAAGTGATTCTCCTGCCTCAGCCTACCAAGTAGCTGGGATTACAGGCAACGCACCACAACGCCTGGTTAATTTTGTATTTTCAGTAGAGACGGGGTTTCTCTATGTTGGTCAGGTGGGTCTTGAACTCCTGACCTCAGGTGATCTGCCCACCTCAGCCTCCCAAAGTGCTGGGATTACAGACATGAGCCACCTCGCCCAGCCTAGAGACCCCCATTTCTACTAAAAATAAAAAAAATTTTGCCAGGTGTGGTGGTATGCATCTATAGTCTTAGCTACTCAGGAGGCTGAGGAGGGAGGATTGCTTGAACCCAGGAGATTGAGGCTGCAGTGAGCTATGATTGCACCACTGCACTCTAGCCAATAGAGCCTGACTGAAAATAAATTAATTATTTTAAAAAATAAATATAGGCCAGGCATGGTGGTTCACGCCTGTAAACACAGCACTTTCGGAGGCCGAGGCAGGAGGATCACCTGAGGTCAGGTGTTGGAGACCAGCCTTACCAACATGGAGAAACTCCTCTACTAAAAATATAAAAAATTGTTGGGCGTGGTGGCACGTGCCTGTAATCCCAGCTGAGGCAGGAGAATCGCTTCAACTCGGGAGGCAGAGGTTGCGGTGAGCTGAGATCCGGCCATTGCTCTCCAGCCTGGGCAACAAGAGCGAAACTCCATCTCAAAAAAAAAAAAAAAAAGTAAAAAAATTAAAAAATTTGCCAAGCATGGTGGTGCAGGTCTGGAGTCCCAGCTACTCAGGAGGCTGAGGCAGGAGGATTGCTTGAGCCCAGGAGTTGGAGGCTACAGTGAGCTATGATGGGACCACTGTGCTCCAGCCTGGTCATATCTTTTCTGTTGTTGTTGTTTTGAGACACGGTCTCTCTCCGTCACCCAGGCTGGAGTGTATTTTTAGTAGAGAGGGGGTTTTACCGTGTTACTCAGGCTGGTCTCGAATTCCTGAATTCAGGTGATCCACCCGCCTCGGCCTCCCCAAGTGCTGGGATTACAGAGGTGAACCACTGCGCCTGGCCTAGCCTGGTCATCTCCTCTTTGAAGATCCCCTGAACTCCGCCCTCCCCTACATTCCCATTCATTTCTCTGCAGTAGCGCTCACCCACCCATTTACACCATTATTCCATTTAAGATCAGCCATAAACCCCTTGAGGATGGGCACCGTGGCAGGTTTTTCTCTGGATCCCAGTGCCCAGCATGGAGCCTGGCACACTGCAGGCATTCATTGAATGCTGAAGAAATAGCCAGATGACTAAGTGACTAAATGACCAAAAGAATGCATGAATAGGCCAGGCGCGGTGGCTCACGCCTATAATCTCAGCACTTTGGGAGGGATGAGGTGGGCAAATCACGAAGTCAGGAGTTTGAGACCAGCCTGGCCAATATGGTGAAACCCTGTCTCTACTAAAATACAAAAATTAGCCGGGTGTGGTGGTGCACACCTCTAGTCCCAGCTACTTGGGAGGCTGAGGCAGGAGAATTGCTTGAAGCCAGGAATCAGGTTGTAGTGAACTGAGATCGTGCCACTGCACTGCAGCCTGGTGACAGAGCGAGACTCCGTCTCAAAAAAAAAAAAAAAAAAAAAAGGAAAATAGGAAACAAGTATAGTGGTCTGCCCAGCAAGGGGTCCCCTCTGTGGCCCACCAGAGATTGGAGTGTCTCTGCCAGGACTGGGCTCCCCTCCCGGCCCCACCCTCTGACTCAGCCACTCTCCAGAGAGCAGTTTCTGGGAACGTGCTAAAGATTTGGCTCACTTCCCTGGCTGAATGGAATCCTGTGTTGAGGATGTTCTGCCCCAGGAGTCTCTGAGCTCACAGGCTGTGCTCCCAGGGGGAGGGATGTCGGAGATGAGAAAGGGAGGGTTTCACTTGCCCTTAGGGGCTGGGGCTGCAGCAGAATGGCAGGTGTTGAGAACCGCTCAGCAGCCCCCAGGCAGGGAGCCTGTCAGTTTCCTTCTTTTTTTTGAGATGGAGTTTCGCTCTTGTTGCCCAGGCTGGAGTGGTGCAATGGTGTGATCTCGGCTCATCACAAGCTCTGCCTCTCGGATTCAAGCAATTCTCCTGCCTCAGCCTCCCGAGTTAGCTGGGATTACTGGCATGCGCCACCACGCCTGGCTAATTTTGTATTTTTAGTAGAGACGGGGTTTCTCTATGTTGGTCAAGCTGGTCTCAAACTCCTGACCTTAGGTGATCTGCCCACCCTGGCCTCCCAAAGTGCTGGGATTACAGGCGTGAGCCACCGCACTCGGCATTGTTTGTTTATTTTTGTTTCCTCTTTCTTTTTTTTGAGACAAGGTCTTGCTCTATTGCCCAAGCTGGAGTGCGGTGGCGCAATCACTGCTCACCACAGCCTCCACCTCCTGGGCTCAGGTGATCCTCTCACCTCAGCCTCCTAACTGGTACTACAGGTTCATGCTGCCACTCATGGCTACTTTTGTGTGTGTGTGTGTTTGTGGAGACAGGGTTTCGCAGTGTTGCCCAGGGTAGTTTTGAACTCCTGGGCTCAAGGGATCTACCCATCTCAGCCTCCCAAAATGCTGGGATTACAGGCATGAGCCACAACACTCAGCCTATCTCTATCTATCTATCTATCTATCTATCATCTATCTATCTATCTATCTATCTATCTATCTATCTTCTCTATCTATTTTTGAGACGGATTCTTGCTCTGTCGCCCAGGCTGGAGTGCAGTGGCAAGATCTCAGCTCACTGCAACCTCTGCCTCCCAGGTGCAAGCGATTCTCCTACCTCAGCCTCCTGAGTAGCTGGGATTACAGGCTCACACCACCACGCCCAGCTAATTTTTGTTTTTGTTTTTTTTTTTTTTAGTAGAGACAAGTTTTCACCATGTTGATCAGGCTGGTATTTATTTTTTAAGAAACAGGTCTCACTTTGTCGCCGAGGCTGGAGTGGGGCAGCACGATCATAGCTCACTGCAGCCTCAACCTCCTGGGCTCAAGCAATCCTCCTGCCTCAGCCTCCTGAGTAGCTGGGACCACAGGTGAGCACCACGATGCCCGGCTAATTTTTTAATTTTTTTGTAGAGATGGGGTCTTGCTGTGATGCCCAGGCTGCTCTCCCAGCTTTGTCGTGAAGAGGGATTTGGAGTGTAACAGTTGTATCGGCAGCACACAGCATCCCATGTCGGTGTGAGATGAGGGTCTGGGGCCAGGGCCAGCGGTGCGGGTGCCTACACCAAGCCACTTGTACGATGAATTTGGGGCATTGTTCCTGGCTATGTGTGGCCTTTGTCACAAATTCTCAGGAGAATTTGTGACACGCTAGATATCCATCTAATGAACACTTTTTTGTTTAGTTAAAGCTGATTCTTGCTGCTTGGAACTAGAAACCGGGAAAGCATGGCACAACAAAGCTAAAAGGATTGTGGATGGCATCACTGAGGGTCTGCTGCTCAGGAGAAGGGAGGATTTCGTTTGTTTACATCTCTTTTATGTAGCTACACTCTAGAAGGCCTGGTGACCAGGTCATTGTGGGGTCTAGAACTCTTGGCAGAGGTGGCTGAAGGCTCTGGGGGAGGCAGGGATGTGCTGGCTGGACTATTTTAGGGAGACCAGCCATGGTTTAGGCTCCAAGGGCCTTTCTTGGAAGGCTGAGGTGGGAGGATCTTCTGAGGCCAAGAGTTTGAGATCAGCCTGGGAAACACAGCTAGACCTCATCTCTACAAAAAACTTTTTCTAATTAGCTGTACATGTTGCTTTGTGCCCATAGTCAAAGCTACTTGAGAGGTTGAGGCAGGAGTTCAAGACTAGCCTGGGCAACATAGTGAGACCCCATCTGTACAAAAAAATAAAAAGTTAGCAGTATATGGTGGGGTATGCCATGGTCCCAGCTACTCCAGAGGCTGAGGTGGGAGGATCACTTGAGCCCAGGAGATCGAGGCTATACTGAGCCGTGATTCTACACTCCAGCATGGTCCACAGAGCAAGACCATGTCTCGCTTAAAAAAAAAAAAAAAGAAAAGAAAAAAAGAGGCCGGGCGCAGTTACTCACGCCTGTAATCCCAGCACTTTGGGAGGCCAAGGCGGGCAGATCACCAGAGGTCAGGAGTTCAAGATCAGCCTGGCCAACATGGTGAAACCCTGTCTCTACAAAAATACAAAAATTTGCTGGGCGTGATGGTGGTTGCCTGTAATCCCAGCTACTTAGGAGGCTGAGGCAGGAGAATCGCTTGAACCTGGGAGGCGGAGGTTGCAGTGAGCCAAGATCACGCCATTGCACTCCAGCCCACGCGGGCTCACTGCAACCTCTGCCTCCCAGGTTCAAGCGATTCTCCTGCCTCAGCCTCCCAAGTAGCTGGGATTACAGGCACACGCCACTCTGTTTCAAAAAAGAAAAGAGAAAAGGATCACAAGACTGATAACGAGTGTGCTAGGAGGACTGGGGGAGCTGACGTTCTCCTGAATGTTGGTGGCCCTGTACTCAAAAACAGCCACCACCTTGGGAAATGTGGCAAATCCCATGGCTTTTTTGTACTCATGTGTCTTCTGGCCTAGAGATGCCATTTCTAGAAATTTACTCTCAGCTGCATTTACTCCCATGCAAAATGCGTGAGCCACGCTGTTGTCTGGTGAAAGCGAACAATGGCAACAACCGCCCTGTCCGCAAGCGGGAACCCGGACCTGTTGAAGAGAGATGGTACGTCTGTCTGCCCAGTGGCAGAGAGAATGAGCGTGGTTGCTTACTTGCTTTATTTTTTATTTTTCTTTTTGAGACAGGGTCTCGCTCTGTGGCCCAGGCTGCAGTGCAGTGGCACAATCTTACCTCACTGCAACCTCTGCCTCCCGGGTTCAAGCGATTCTCCTGCCTCAGCCTCCTGAGTAGCTGGGATTACAGGTGCCCACCATCACACCCGGCTAATTTTTTGTATTTTTAGTAGAGATGGGGTTTCACTGTGTTAGGCAGGATGGTCTCTATCTCCTGACCTTGTGATCTGCCCACCTTTGCCTCCCAAAATGCTGGGATTACAGGCATGAGCCACCACACCCAGCTTTTTTTTTTTTTTTTTTTTTTTTTTTTTTTTTGAGACAGGGTCTTGCTTGTTGCCCAGGCTGGAGTGCAGTGGTGCAATCTCGGCTCACTGCAACCTCTGCCTTCCAGGTTCAAGCAATTCTCCTGCCTCAACCTCCTGAGTAGCTGGAACTACAGGGGCATGCCACCACAGCCAGCTTATTTTTGTATTTTTGGTAGAGATGAGTTTTCACCATGTTGGCCAGGTTGGTCTCAAACTCCTGACCTCAGGTGATCCACCCACCTTGGTCTCCCAAAGTTTTTTTGTTTTTTTTAAAAGACACATTCTAGGCTGGGCAAAATCCCAGCACTTGGGAGACTGAGGCGAGCAGATCATGTGAGGTCAGGAGTTCAAGCCCAGCCTGGCCAACGTGGTGAAACTCTATCTCTACTAAAAACACAAAAATTAACCAGGTATGGTGGCAGGCACCCATAATCCCAGCTACTCAGGAGGCTGAGGCAGGAGAATCACTTGAACCCAGGAGGTGGAGGTTGCAGTGGACTGAGCTCACACCACTGCATTCCAGACTGGGCGACAGAGTGAGACTCCATCTCAAAAAATATATAAACAAATAAATATAAAAGTAAAAGACACATTCTCTCTCAATTCTCAATTGCTCAGGCTGGAGTGCAGTGGTGCAATCATAGCCCACTGCAGCCTCCAAACTCTTGGACTCAAGCGATCCTCCTGTCTTGGCTTTCGGAAGTGTTGGGATTACAGGCATGAGTGCCTGGCTAGGATGTTTTCTTATGAATAAATATGTACAACTCTCCAAGTTAAAATAAGTGAAACTGTAAGTGTAAACGGTAAGCTCCTATTTGTGTATAAACAAGCCAACAACAACAACAACAAAATATATACATATATAAATCTGCTGATGCATTATAAGCAGAGACTGCTGCCAGAACGATTTACAAGGAACTAACAGTAGATGCCCGTGGGAGGGAATTTGTGTGGGTAGTGAAACTTACTTTTCTTTTTAATCACTGCAAACTTTCAGTATCTTTTCAATTTGATCAAGTGTGCATGCACCATACAAATAACAAAACAGGAAAAGAAGGGGCCAGGCACAGAGGCTCATGCCTGTAATCCCAGCACTTTGGAAGGCCGAGGCAGGTGGATCAGGAGATCAAGACCATCCTGGCTAACAAGGTGAACTCCTGTCTCTAATAAAAATACAAAAAATTAGCCAGACATGGGGGCACACACCTGTAGTCCCAGCTACTCGGGAGGCTGAGGCAGGAGAATCACTTGAACCCAGGAGGCGGAGGTTGCAGTGAGCCAAGATCGTGCCACTGCACTCCAGCCTGGGCCACAGAGCTAGACTCCATCTCAAAATAAATAAATAAATAAAGGAAACAATATAACAGAAACTAGAATCTGTGCTAGACATCCCCCACACCCAATATCTCCTGTATACTTTGTTTTCTGTTTTTTGAGACAGGGTCTCACTCCTTTACCCAGGGGCTCGAGCTCAGCTCACTGCAACCTCCCTCTCCCAGGTTCAAGTGATTCTCCTGCCTCAGACTCCCAAGTACCTGGGATTACAGGCACCCACCACCATGCCCAGGTCATTTTTGTATTTTTAGTTGAGATGGGGTTTCACTGTGCTGGCCAGGCTGGTCTCCAACTCCTGACCTCAGGTGATCCGCCCACCTCTGCCTCCCAAAGTGCTGGGATTACAAGTGTGAGCCACCACATCTGGCTAGTATCTCTTGAATTTGATAAAATGTGCATGTACCATACAAATAACAATATGAAAATGATATACGGGAAATTGGAATCTGTGCTAGACACCCCCCCACACACACACAGTATCTCCTGTGTACTTCAGGCAGGTGTTACTGCTGTCACCCCCTTCTCTGCAGTCGATGAAACTGAACCAGCTCATAGAAGCCCAGGAAGCCGCCCAGGATCACCCAGCAAGGGAGTGAGTGGTGGAGCTGGGTCCCGACCCAGTTCTGTGGTCAGGCTTGGTACAGTGCCCTCCGGGGAATTAGCTGCCCAGGGCCAGTCACTGCTGAGCAGGGCCCCAAGACTGAACCATGAAGATGGATAATTCTAGAAACTTCACCCTGGACAGAATCTGTGAGAAGGATCTCGCCGCAGTGGAAAGGCCTGTCATCACGGAGTAGATGGAAGGCCAAGCCTGGCAAACCCGGCCCCACCCCGCGCCACCTGGGTGACCTCCTGACCTCCAACAGGAAATCTTCCCACTGTGAACCTCATCCACGTTCCCACTGGGGAGGACGCAGGAGGAGTAAATAAGGTGACAATTGAGAAAGCCGCTCCTCCCAAGCAGGTGCACAAAAAATCAAAACAGTAACAGGTCTCTCAGACTCAAATGCCAATTTCCAAAACCTCTGAGCTGCCCGGGCTCTCTCTGTCTCCTGGGTCCAGATGGTTGTGATATAAACACTCCTGTTGTTGGCTACGTTCGTCCGAACGCTCATTCATTCAACTCACATCCATCCACGCAGGGCCTGCCACGCGCTAGAGCCCGGTGGTCCCGGCGCGATGGGAATGTGTCTCCACTCCCTGCACGCGCCACCCCCCCAGGCCCTCGTGTCCCCAGCTCACAGAGTCACCCCCCCATCCCCCGGTGCTCCTTGGTACTCGCGCTCGGACCACGCCCGCCGCCCACACGCGCCCGCCGCCCACACGCACCCGCGGCCCAGGCCACGCGGACAGGATCCCCCACCCGCGCCTCCAGGGGGCGCCCCCCTTGCGCCACAGCTCCCGCACCCCGCCGGGCGTCAGCGCCTCCTCGCAGGCTCCGCCCCTCACGCTCCAGGCGGCCAGTCAGCGCTGCGGCCTGGGCCGGCCCCGCCCCGTCCCTGGGAACCCCAGCCGCGGATTGGCCGGTTCGGGCGCAGTGTCCCGCGCACGTGGGGCGGGGGCGGGGTGAGTGGAGTGGCAGCGAAGTCCCGCCCCCTCCGCCCCGCCCCCACCTCCCTGCCCGGCCCGCCCCCCGCGGCGCCCAGTCCAGCGCCCGCCGCCCGCAGTCCGGGACCCCGGTGTCTGGCTCCCCGCGAGCCGGGACCCCGCGATGGCCAAGCGCAGCTCGCTGTCCATCCGCATCGTGGAGGGAAAGAACCTGCCCGCCAAGGACATGTGAGAGTGGCCGGGGGTTGGAGCCCCAACTTTCCGGGGAGGGGCGCTGACCCCCAGGACGCCTGACCTTTCCGGGGTCCACCCACAATTAGCGCAGCGGAGAGGGTGCGGGAGTGCGGCCGCGGTGGGGGATCGGCGGGGAAAATGGGGACAGTGACATTTGCTGCGAGCACCAGACAGGGGGTGACAAGAGGGGGACGAGTGTCACCGAAGGCGGGGGTGGGGGGGCTGGGAACTGGGGAGGGGGCGGGAATCTGTCAGCGATCCGCGGCTCACCAGGGGAAGGGGCTTTGATAGGACCGGAGCTGGAGCCGGGTGACATGCCAGGGGAGACGACTTGGTGGTCTGCCCCCGGGGTACTGTTGGAGGGGATGGGAGGCCCCCCTGCAAAGGCAGGGTCTTCCTCAGTAGTTCCAGAGCCCTTAATGCCCCGGAGTGTGCACCTGAAGCACATGTTGGGGCCCAGGGGCTGTCCCCGGGCTTCCTGCTGTGCACTTGGGTAGGAGAGACTGGCATGAAAAGTGAGAACAGGTCAGGAGGCCAGGACTGGTGCAAGACGGTGGAGGAGGGAAGGAGGGTAGTAACTGTCGCTTGTGCCTCAGGCTTTACACCTGAGCCATCCCGTTAATCCTCGCAACCACCCCGCAAGGTAGTACTCTCCGTTCCACTTTACAGATGAGGAAACTGAGGATCAGAGACGTGAAATGCTGGCTCCAAGTGGCTGGCAGAGCAGGGCCTTGAGTCTAGGGCTTCGAACAGGCGCTGACATCTGGGGATTCCCCTGGTCCCTGGCTAGATTTGGGGAGGCTTCAGGGGCCCCTTGTCCTACCCTTCTCAGGGCTGAGCTGCCTGCCCCTGGGCCCCCCATCTTGGCCTTGCCACCACCTTCCTCATGTGCAGGCTTTAGGCAGCTCCCTGCTCCTAGAGCCTCAGTTTCCCCTCTTTAAACTAGGGGTTGAAATCCCTCTAGAGGAAGAAGGGGAAAGCTCAAAGGTGGAGGGGCACTGGCTGCCTGGAGGAGGAGGGTGGGAGGGGGAGAGGGGATCCCAGAGGAAACAGAGTCCAAAGTCTGCAGTGCAGGGCTGCAGTTCCCCACCCCTGGGGCTCCTCCTCAGGCACCCCGGGCTCCTGGATGCAGAGAAGTGGCCAGCGTGGGCGAGGGGGTGGAGCAGGGTGGGGGCAGGCGCTCCGCTCGAACATATGTATGGTGGCCCCTGTGAGCTTCCCAGCACTCTTAGCGCGCCACCACCGAGAGCAGTGCCAGTTCCAGGCCCCCTGGGTCTGATGAGGCCCAGCTCAGCAGTTGCCATGACAATGGGGAAGGGAGGGGTTGGGCATCCCTAGGTGGGTTTCTGCCCTTGGAGGCTTGGAGGGAGGTGGGGCAGAAGCTGGCAGTGAGGTCTGTGGTCTGGGAGGCAGAGGAGCTCTGAGAAGGGTCTCAGCCTCCAGGCCTAGCCTTTAAGCACCCTCCCACCCCACCCCCACCATCACTGGCATTAGGAACTAGGTCATCTTGGCCTCTTCTGGCTGGTGGCGGCTGGGAGGAGCAGCCCCTCCGTCTGTTGCCTCCCTCCTCATCCCCACAGCAGCTGGCCCTAGTGCCTGGCTCCAGGCTCTCACCAGCCCAGGGCAGCGAAGCTCTTGGGCTGTGCCCACGAAGAAGCCAGGGGCCTGGCTGCCAGTGCTTTGCCTCTGGGCAAAGGGATTTCATCTACAGGGGAGGGGTGCCTTGGAATCTCCCTCCTCACCCTGCCCCTCTGCCTGCCCTACTCACATCCCCTTTGCAACTTCCCTATCTTCCCCTGTGTCTGACATACACAGCTCTGACCTGTCAGCCGCCTTTTAAACCATCCCATAAACTCAGTCCCTCACTGTGGGCTACTACCCTTCACATCTCTGCCTTCACCCACGTGTGGGGACTTCTGCCTTCAAGCACTCCTCTTCAGTCCTCCAGAAAACTCCTATTCATCCTTCAGGACCCCTCTCAAACTTCTCCTCTCCAGGGCTTTCCCTGCTACCCTTGGGCAGAGTTCCTGGCTCCTGGTTTCACCCCTCCGCCCAGCACTTTGAGTGGCAAGAGGAAACCCCTGGTGAGGCAGTGCCGCTGCCAAGTGCTGTCCCAGCTGACTGTGAGGGCAGGGACCGTGACTCATTCATCCTGGCATTCCTGGTGCCCTGGGTCCATAGTAGGGGAGAATAAGAGGTGTTGAGAACTTCCCCCACTTAATCCTCTTCTTAGCTTTATAAAGTAGACTTCCTCAGTTTCCACATGGGGAAACTGAGGCTCAGAAAGTGAAAGTCGTTTGCCAAGTTGATATAGAGGGCAGGTAGAGAAGTGAGGATTCAGATTGCCTTTGTCTGCTGCCGACAGGCCAAGAATCCAAGCCTGCCCACAGCTGCAAGCTTGCAGCTGGGCTCAGTGGGACTGAGCCTCGGAAATCCTATGCAAAGCATTTGGCTGCAGAGTTGGGCAGGGGTTTGGAGATCACAGGAGGCCCTCACTGAGTACTGGAGTTTCACTGTGCCTCACGAGCGCCCCGCCTATCTTCTGAGCAGCATCCCCTACAGCCAGGGCTTGCATACTTCCGAGGACAGGGAGCTCACCACTTCTCATAATGGCTCATCCTGACTGAGACGGTTCCAAGGAGGGAGCTATCCTCACACAGCTGCCAGCTGCCTCCCTGCCACTTCTAGTAATGAGTTTGTATTCCTCTAAAGAGTACGGAACACAGCTGCATTCCTCATCACTGGTAGCTCTCAGAGCCTGCCCGTTTCTGCCGCCTCTTCCCACTGTCCTCTATCCCCACGTACCTAGGCATGAGCAAGTCTCATGATGACCAGTGACCCACTGCCTCCCACACCAAGTGGCCCTGGGGACTGGCCCAAGGCTATTTCAGGGTTTTCCCTGATCCTCCCCCTTCCACAGCCTAGAAACTGCCAAGGCCCTAAATATAGAGGCCCCGAAAGTAGCCAGATGGGGCCAGTGGCGACTGGCTTGGGGAAGAAGAAGTGAGAGAGGCTGGCAGCCTAGGGGCCTCACTAGCCAGCGCAGAAGGAACTGGGCAGGGCACGGGTCCCAGAAGCCCACTGGGGACCATGGTTGGGCCTGGGTCCTTAAATCTGGCCTCAGCCCGCTCTCAAGACTGTCCTCTTCCTGCCCCTCTGATCCGGCCACCCAGCTCTCCACAGTCCTTGCACACCAGGGTTCGGGTCATGCTTCCAGGCCTTTGGAAGCAGAAGCAGCCCAGTAGTGGGGGACAGTCCAGAGAGGTCCCGTCTTGCCTCAGCCAGCACTGACCTCTCCCTGCCTCCTCGGAGCTCCTTGTAATGCTCCTGGGTCCTGCAGCCCAGCCCAGCACCTGAGGTGCCCAGGGGTCTGATTGCTTAACACCTGTAGTGCCCTGGCATTGGTTTGGTGGGATGCAAGCTAGGGTATTCACAGGGGGCTCCCTGGAGGAGGAGGCTCTTTATTTTATTTATTTATTTGTTTGTTTTTGAGACAGAATCTTGCTCTGTTGCCCAGGCTGGAGTGCAATGGTACCACCTTGGCTCACTGCAACCTTCCACCTCTGGGGTTCAAACGATTCTCCTGCCTCAGCCTCCCCAGTAGCTGGGATTTCAGGTGTGCACCACCACACCCAGCTAATTTTTGTATTTTTAGTAGGATGGGGTTTCACCATGTTGGCCAGGCTGGTCTCAAACTCCTGGTCTCATGTGATCTGCCCTCCTCAGCCTCTCAAAGTGCGGGGATTACATGCATGAGCCACCCCGCGCCTGGCCAGGAGGAAGGGGCTCTCGAATGCCGGCAGGGGGAGGTTACAGCAGAGTTGCAGGCGGTGCTAACACTCACTGAGCACCTCCAACACCTTCTCATATGGTCTCAGGACCCAGGGAGGCTCCCTTGTGAGCTGGGGTTACACTTCCCATTTTATAGGTAGGAAAACTGAGTCTCAGCAGACATTTCCTGTCTGTGTCCAGAGAGCTTCTGGAGCCATTTGCCCCAAGTGCCTTCCTCTGCCGGAAGAGCCCCTTTTGAGAAGGGAAGCAGAGCTTGGAATTTCCCACCCTCCACCATAGAAATATACTTCCTTTTTATGGACACCCAGTGGAGGAAGAGCTGTAGAGACAGCTCTCACTCACCCACTTTTACACAGTGCCAGCCCTAGGCCTGGCTGGAGGCCTCTCCCAACTCCAGGAGCCCCCCAACAACCTGAGACCCCTAGAACTGACCACGGGTTTGCCTTCTCCCGTCCCTCTTTCCCCAGATAGCTGTTACATTTATTCATTTATTCATTTATTCACTCATCAGTTTATTCATTCGTCTGTACATTCGGCAGACACTCAGGGGCTGCCTGTCGTGTGCCAAGCTCTGTAAGGCCCTGGCCCCAGGTAGCTCCCGGAGCAGGTAGGAGGCAGCTGATCACTACCAATGTGGATGAAGTGGGCAGGCAGTGTGAGCCTGTCCCACCCCGGGGCAAGGGAGGGCCCTAGCAGGGCTGAGGGCAGACTGGGCAGGAGGGACAGCAGTGTCTGGGAGGGCAGGAGCATCCAGGGAGAGTAAGGGGCTAGACTTCGGTGTGGAAGGCAGGGGTGGCAGGAGCTTGCCTGGGGCAGTTGCTTGGAGCTGTTTTGGGGGAGGCAGGGATGGGGTAGAGGGCATAGAAAGGAGGAACATTCTATCCCCTGCAGGAGGAACAGGAGGTTTCAGTACCCTCTCCCTTTGTCCCTCTCCCTCTCCTCCCTGTATCTTCCCCCTCCCTCAGTATCCCTCACTCAGTATCCCTCTCCCTCTTAACTCCCTCATTCAGTTTCCCCCTCCCTCTTACTCTCCTCCTTCTCTCTCCCCCTCCCTCTCTCCCCCTCCCTCTCTCCCCCTCCCTCTCTCTCCCCCTCCCTCTCTCCCCCTCCCTCTCTCTCCCCCTCCCTCTCTCCCCCTCCCACTCTCTCCCCCTCCTTCTCACCCCTCACTCAGTCTGCCCCTCCCTCTTAACTCCCTCCTGTTACTCTCCCGTCTCTCTCCCCCTCCCTATCACCCCCTTCCCTCTTACTCGGCTCCCTCTCTCTCCTCCTCCCTCTCATCCCCCTCCCTCTGTCTCCTTTTCCCTCTCCCTCCCCTCCCTATCCATCCCTTTCCCTCTCTGCTCCTCCCTCTGCTCTCCCAGTTTCTCCCCCCGCCTCCTCCCCTCCCTCTATCTTCTTCCTCTCCCTCCCCATCCCTGTCTCTCCCCACTCCCCATCCCTCCCCCACAGCTCTCCCTCCACCTACTCCCACTCCTGCCCAAGAAAGGGGAGCCCTGGTGCGGGTTCCTGCCTTTCCCTCACCATCCGCTCCCGGGCTGAGGGCAGCAGCCCGTGTTTGGCCCGAGGAGCCTGCGGTCTCCAGCCCTAGACCCGGAGACTCAGCCTCCGCTCTCTTCCCCGCACTCCTCCCCAGGGGCCGGGCAGAGGGAGGGGCGTGGCGCGATGCCCCGCCCCCGTCCCGCCCTCCAGCCCCGCCCCTGCCCGTCTGTCTTGCAGCACCGGCAGCAGCGACCCCTACTGCATCGTGAAGGTGGACAATGAGCCCATCATCAGGTACCGCCCCCACCCCAGGAACGAGGGACGCTCCGCTTTCCCCGCAAAGGGCTGTGAATCTTGTTGTGAATTTTGTACGGAGATGGGAGGGAGCTTGGAGCACCTGATCCCCTGCCTGGGATCCCCACCTTGCCCTGACACCCCAGCTAGGAGGTGAGAAAGACCTTCCGGAAACTGGCCTGGCCAGGGGCTTCTCACCGTACTCTTCGTCTTTTCAGTCATCACAATCTCCGGGAGAGACTGATGCTGACGATTTGTAACAGCAGCTCTCGTTTGTGGAGCCAGCCCTTTTCCAGCCCGTTTAGTTTTTGCAATTAGCGAGATACGATGTCATTATACCCCCTTTACAGACAAGGAAACTGAGGCTCAGGGAGACTAACTAACCTGCCCAAGGTCACATGCCTAGTAAGTGGCAGAGCCACACCGGAGCCCAAGTCTGGCCGCCTGAGCCTGAGCTCCCTTCCCCTCCCTGGTCTTGGTACTAACGTGGGGACTGTCCCCTGAGAGTACCACAGTGATTATTCACTGAGACTGCACCCCGAAGAGCCGCTTCCCTGGGATGTCCCTTCCTCCGTGGTCTCCATGATCTCTGGACAGGGTCTTTGCTGTCCCCTCCCCTCCTTCACTCAGGCTCCTGCTTCCAAGTTCATGGCAGCACTGCCCTGCTGTTCTGCCCACCTGAGTGCCCATGGCCTACTTGTAGCCAAGGCCACTAGATTCCCAGTCCTTCCCCACCTCCCAGTCTTTCTTGAGGGTCTGCAAACCACACAGCAAGAGGGAGAGGGGTGTAATGGCTCTGAGGCTCTCAATACAGACAGGGAAACAGGCCTGAGTTCAGATGACCTGCCTGAGAAGTGGTTGGCATGGGGGGGGTCCTCTGAGCTTTCATCTGGTTCCTTGGGGTCTTCAGCATCCCGCCACCCACTAACCCACTGAGTGCCATGAGTTGAAGGCTCTGATCCACGGGGGTTTGGCCAGAGCTGGGTGGAGCTGGGAGGCCAGGTTCTGCAGCCGCCCTGAAGCAGCTATCCTGTGACCTGAGTGAAGCCAGCGGCTGCCAGCTGTGGACTCAGTTTCCCCAAATGTAAAACAGCTGGAGAGGCTGGGCACAGTGGCTCATGCCTGTAATCCCAGCACTTTGGGAAACTGAGGCAGGTGGATCACCTGAGGTCAGGAGTTCGAGAGCAGCTTGACCAACACAGCAAAACCCTGTCTCTACTAAAACTACAAAAATTAGTTGGGCGTGGTGATGGGTGTCTGTAATCCCAGCTACCCAGGAGGCTGAGGCAGGAGAATTAGTTGAACCTGGGAGGCGGAGGTTGCAGTGAGCTAAGATGATACCATTGCACTCCCACCTGGGTCGCAGAGCAAGACTCCATCTCAAAAAAATTAAAGTAAAATAAATACGCTGAGCACAGTGGCTCACACCTGTAATCCCATCCCTTTTGGTGGCCAAGGTGGGCGGATCACCTGAGATTGGGAGTTTGAGACCAGCCTGACCAACATGGAGAAACCCCGTCTCTATTAAAAATACAAAATTAGCTGGGCGTGGTGGCGGGTGCCTATAATCCCAGGTACTCTGGAAGATGAGGCAAGAGAATCACTTGGACCTGGGAGGCGGAGATTGCAGTGAGCTGAAATCACACCACTGCACTCCAGGCTGGGCAACAAGAGCGAAACTTTGTCTCATAAGTAAATAAATAACAGCCAGAGAGAGGCAGCCCTGTGCCCCGTCCAGGGCAGAGAGGAAGGTCAGGGTTAGTGATTGGCGGTGGATGGTAGGGCGTGGTACAGGTAAATCACATCTGTAGCAGAGTCCGTGGTTACAGGGGTCGGGGGGACATACAAGGAAGGTTCCAGCCCAGGGCCTGAGGGTGGCCTGGGCACGTGCTGAGGGTTCTCTTCTGCAGGACGGCCACCGTGTGGAAGACCCTGTGCCCCTTCTGGGGTGAGGAGTACCAAGTGCATTTGCCACCCACCTTCCACGCTGTGGCCTTCTACGTCATGGATGAGGATGCCCTCAGGTGGGTGACCCCTCTCCAGCTGGGACCCAGACCTGGCCATCTGACTGCTCCCTGGTCCATTCCACCGCCAGGACTCCTGGGTCCTTTTTTGCATCGTCTTTGCAGCCTGGAGGGAGGCAGAGCCTGGGGGCCTGGGAGGGCGAAAGGCTTGAGTGCGTGGCTTCATGGTGCATGTGCCACGTCGCACACGCCATGTCACACATGTGTGTGTGCAAGCATGCAGGCGCAGGTGTGCATGGACTATACATGTGCATGCAGGTGTGACATGTGAAATGGACACCCAGAGAGCATGAGCTTGGCATGTGTGGGCATGGGAGAAACCTATCGGTCCCCTCAGAGGGGCCAGAGTCCATGGTCTACAGAAAGGCCACAGGTCCAGGTCCATTGAGTTACCCTGCAAATGATGGCCATGTCCACCACCCTGCCCCCACCCTGGGGGGCCCTGAACTTGGTGGGAGGTGGGTGCTGGGCTCCAAGAAGGAAGGTACCGAAGCCATGCCCAGCTCTGGCTCCATCTCCCCCCTCTAGTCGGGACGACGTTATCGGGAAGGTCTGCCTTACAAGAGACACCCTGGCCTCTCACCCTAAGGGTAAGATGCTCCCTTTCCCTCCCACACTGGTCTGCCCAGTTCCTGGCCTCCCTCCCACTCAGAGACCTCCCTTCTAGGCTCCGTCTGATCTCCTGCTCAGGGAAAGCCATTTCTACTCTCCCCAGAAGCCAGAGCCACATCCGGCACCCCTGACCTGTTTTACATTGTGTCTCCAAGCCTAGTTGTCACTGCCTCTTCCCTAGGACAAAGAGGGGCGGCTAAGGGTGGAATCTGAGGCTTCCGCTGGCAGGAGAAGGGGCCTCCTTACACTCCATTGCTGAAGTGTAGAGACCCCTTCTCCCAATCGGGCCAGCTCCTTCTGTAACCCATGGGGTCCCCTCAACCTGGGCCCCAGTACCACTGTGTCCTAAGTCTGAAGGATTGGCCCAGAGCTGGTCCAAGCTGGAGATCCCTTTGAATTACTTCTGGGATGCAGACATTGTTTTGTGTTACTTTTTAAAATTTTTGCATAGTAAAAAAATCAGAGGCCGGGCATGGTGGCTCACGCCTATAATCCCAGCACTTTGGGAGGCCGAGGCGGGTGGATCACCTGAGGCCAGGAGTTCGAGACCAGCCTGGCCAACATGGTGAAACCCTGTCTCTACTAAACATAAAAATTAGCCAGGCTTGGTGGCGCTTGCCTGTAATCCCAGCTACTTGGGAGGCTGAGGCAGGAGAATCGCTTGAACCTCGTAGTTGGAGGTTGCAGTGAGCTGAGATCATGCCATTGCACTCCAGCCTGGGTGACAGAGTGAGACTCTCTCAAAAAAAAAAAAAAAATGGAGATGGGTGGGGAGTCTCACTCTGTTGCCCAGGCTGGTCTTGAACTCCTGACTTCGATGAATCCTCCCGCCTTGGCCTCCCTCAAGTGCTAAGATTACAGGCGAGAGCCACCATGCTCTGCCCAGACGTTATTTTGAGGGGTCAGCCGTGTGGCAGCCTCACTGTTTGTGACCTTGGGCAGCTCTTGCCTTCTCTGGGCTTCTCTGAGAGTTCAAACCAGTTCTTAGATGCCATGGGCTCTGCCATTGGAACTTTTGTGTCCCGCTCACCGGCTTCCCCTGAACACACCTGCTCCTGTCTATGAGGCTGGGCCAGGCGTGGGGGCAGGAAGGAGGCACGTTCTGCTGACTCATGGGGCCTCTTAGCCCCTGCCAGGCCAGAGGCCTCTCCCACCTGCAGCCTTAGCCAGCCTTTCTGGGGTCTAGTGGCCTCAGTGAGGCCATTCCTCGGAGTCCCTTGTAGCTTCCCCATCCGGGCCTCAGATCCTCCTCCCAGCAACCCTAGGGGAAAGCCACTCTCCTTCAGTTTTAAGATGGGGAGTCTGGGCCAGGCACCGTGGCTCACACCTATAATCTCAGCGCTTTGGGAGGCCAAGCTGGGTGGATCACGAGGTCAGGAGTTCGAGACCAGCCTGATCAACATGGTGAAATGCCATCTCTACTAAAAATATAAAACTTAGCACGGTGTTGTGGCACGTGCCTGTAATCCTAGCTACTCAGGAGCCTGAGGCAGGAGAATCACTTGAATGCGGGAAGTGGAGGTTGCAGTGAGCCAAGATCGCGCACTGCATGCCAGCCTGGGCGACAGAGCGAGATTCCTTCTCAGGAAAAAAAGAAAAAAAAGATGGGGAATCTGGCTGATACCATGGCCCACACTTATAATCCCAGCACCTTGGGAAGCTGAGGTGGAAGGATTGCTTGAGGTCAGGAGTTTGAGACCAGCCTGGGCAACATAGCAAAACTCTATCTTTGTCTTTTTTTTTTTTTTTTTTCGAGATGGAGTCTTGTTCTGTCACGCAGGCTGGAGTGCAATAGTATGATCTCAGCTCACTGCAACCTCTGCCTCCTGGGTTCAAGCAATTCCCCTGCCTCAGCCTCCCAAGTAGCTGGGATTACAGGTGTGTGCCACCATGCCCAGCTAATTTTTGTAATTTTAGTAGAGACGGGGTTTCACCCATGTTTGCCAGGCTAGTGCAAGACTCCATTTTTTTTATATTTTAACAAATCTACTTTAATTCTAAAATAAATTAACCTAGAATGGCCAGTAATAGACAACATGTTTGTATGTTTCTTTTATAGGTATCTGTCTAATGCAAGTTTGTTTGTTTATGTGTAGTATATAATAACTATCTTAGCTATGAGTCCTGGCGGGATGATGAAATTATTTTCTTGCAACTACTTCTTTTTATGCCTATGAAGGGTGTGACCTTGCAATGTCCTCCTGGCAAGACTCCATCTTAATAAAAAAATTTAAAATGTAGGCCAGGCTCATGGCTCACCCCTGTAATCCCAGCATTTTGGGAGGCTGAGGTGGGCAGATCACTTGAGGCCAGGAGTTCGAGACCAGCCTGGGCAACATAGCAAGACTCCATCTTAATAAAAAATTTTTATTTTTTATTTTTTATTTTTTTAATTTTTTTTTTTTTCTGGTGCCATGACTTGGATCCGAACAAAACATTTTTAAATGTAGGCCAGACGAAGTGGCTCACGCCTATAATTCTTGCATTTTGGGAAGCTGAGGTGGGTGGATCACTTGAGGCCAGGAGTTCAAGCCTGGCCAACATGGCGAAACCACGTCTCTACTAAAAATACAAAACTTAGGCCGGGTGCTGTGGCTCAGGCCTGTAATCCCCGCACTTTGGGAGGCCAAGGTGGGCAGATGATGAGGTCAAGAGATCAAGACCATCCTACCCAACATGGTGAAACCCCGTCTCTACTAAAAATACAAAAATTAGCTGGACATAGTCCTGTAGTCCCACCTACTCAGGAGGCTGAGGCAGGAGAATGGCTCGAACCCGGGGGCGGAGGTTGCAGTCAGCCAAGTTCGTGCCACTGCATTCCAGTCTGGCAACAGAGTGAGACTCTATCTCAAAAAAGAAAAAAAAAATTAGCCAGACGTGGTAGTGCATGCCTGTAATCCCAGCTACTTGGGAGGCTGAGGCAGGAGAATCACTCGAACCCAGGAGGCGGAAGCTGCAATGAACTGAGATCTCATCACTGCACTCCTGCCTGGACAACAGAGCAAGATCCTGTCTCTAAAAACAACAACAACAAAATGGCCTGATAGTGAAGGTGCAGGCCCCAGGTCATACTGACTTAGATTCTAATCCCAGCTCTTCCAACCACTGTTGTTCATCTGCTGAGCCTCAGTTTCCCCATCTGTCACTGGGGATACCAGCCCCTGCTTCATGGGTGCTTAGGGGATTCCCAGGGGCTTATGGAGGTGCCTGGTGGGGGCTGAGGGTGAGGGGTGTGTGGGGTTCAGGGCCGGGTCCCTGGCTGAGCTGACCCCACAGGTTTCAGCGGGTGGACCCACCTGATGGAGGTTGACCCCGATGAGGAGGTGCAGGGCGAGATCCACCTGCGGCTGGAAGTGCTGCCAGGGGCCCGGGCCCGCCGGCTTCGCTGCTCTGTGCTGGAGGCCAGGTGAGACTCGGGGGCCTGGGGGGCAGGCAGTGGGTCCCCTGCAACTAGAGAAACCCATTGAGGAAGCTGAGCCTCCCCTCACCCCACCTCCTCCTCCTGGTCCCAGAGCCGGTCACTTCCCATCAAAGCCTGCTCTCAAGCAAGGGCTTCACCAGGCAATGTCTGACGCCTGTAATCCCAGCACTTTGGGAAGCCAAGGTGGGTGGATCACCTGAGGCCAGGAGTTCAAGACCAGCCTGACCAACATGGTGAGACTCTGTCTCTACTAAAAATACAAAAATTAGCTGGGCATGGTGATGCATGCCTGTAATCCCAGCTACTTGGGAGGCTGAGACAGGAGTCTTGACCTTGGGCAGCAGAGGTTGCAGCGAGCGGAGATCGAGCCACTGCACTCTGGCCTGGGCAACAAGTGAGACTCCATCTGGAAAAAAAAAAAAAAAAAGGCCAGGTGAGGTGGCTCATGCCTGTAATCTCAGCACTTTGGGAGGCCAAGGCGAGTGGATCACCTGAGGTCGGGAGTTGGAGACCAGCCTGGCCAACAAGGTGAAACCCCGTCCCTACTAAAAATGCAAAAAATCAGCCGGGTGTGGTGGCGGACGCCTGTAATCCCAGCTCCTTGGGAGGCTGAGACATGAGAATCGCTTGAACCCGGAGCCAAAGGTTGCAGTCAGCCGAGATTGTGCCATTGCACTCCAGCCTGGGCAACAAAAGTGAAACTCCATCTCAAAAAGAAAAAAAAAAAGAGGGTCTGGGGAGGTTTTCTGGACTTGGAGATGTTTCCTGGGTGATTTCCACTCAAGGGGATATGTCCTTTAAGGGAAAAGCTAATGTTCTCATGGAGAAGCTTGAGCCATCACAGAGGAATGGAGTAGGGGGTATAGGTGAGGGACCCCAAACTCTGATCACACAGCCCCAGTGCCCCAGTGCCAGCTTCTCTACCTTTAACCCCAGTGTCAACTTGGCCTGGTGGGTGTGGGGGGGTAAGTGGGTCCCTTGTGGCATTGGAGTGCAAAAAGAATTGCTAAAAATCTCCCGATGGAGGCCGGGCGCGGTGGCTCAAGCCTGTAATCCCAGCACTTTGGGAGGCCGAGGCGGGTGGATCACAAGGTCAAGAGATCGAGACCATCCTGGTCAACATGGTGAAACCCCGTCTCTACTAAAAATACAAAAAATTAGCTGGGCATAGTGGCGCGTGCCTGTAATCCCAGCTACTCAGGAGGCTGAGGCAGGAGAATTGCCTGAACCCGGGAGGCGGAGGTTGCAGTGAGCCGAGATCGCGCCATTGCACTCCAGCCTGGGTAACAAGAGCGAAACTCTGTCTCAAAAAAAAAAAAATAAAAATCTCCCGATGGGCAAAATGAGGGTTCCCTCAAGGAGGGACGGTGGCTTAGACGGTTCCATGAGCCTGAGTCACCTGTGACAGGGCCACTGCCCCACCCCGGGGTATTTTTAGCTGCATGCTGCACTCTCGTCTGGGCCTGAGTGTGAGTCACACTCTGTCCGTGAGAGATGCCTTCCTTTTCAGCACCAAACTCACCTCCCTGTAGTCGCTCCCTGACCGTGGGACGGGAGGGTGGCCCCCAGCCAGGCAGCCCCTATGGAGCCAGTGTGACCCTGACTCTTGGGAGGTCAGCCTAACAGGAAGACTTCTCTTGGGCAGAAGAGGGGCGTGGGTCAGATGATGCTCACGTTGCTCACCCGGGAGTTATTTTCTGTCCTGGGAAAATAGAAATGAATGGAAAAATGGCTGGGCTTAGGCTGAGCCTCAGCCACGCCCTCACACTCGCTCACTCTCTGGCGCCCCCCATTCATTCTCCCAACCCCACCCCCAGTCATCCACTTCCTCCATCCTTATCCTTGCCGGGCACCAGGCTGTCTGGGGGACAGGCATGCACACGTGTGCACACGCTCACACACACGCCTGGGCTCTGGGACCTCAGGACTGCTTCTCCCAGGCACCCATCGTCACCCACAAAGATGGAAGGCATAGAAGCATGTCTCCTTGGCCCTCCCCTCTCTCCAGGCGTCTTCTCTCTCCCATCCTCTGGGGCCACAGTGGCTGGTCTTCTCTTAGAGAGTCCTAGCAAGGGAGAGGAATCTCCAGGCCTCTCTTACAGTGAGGGGACTTGTCCCCATTGTCCTCAGCAATGAGACTCTTGCTGGAATCCCAAGTCAGCCTAAGAAGGTCCATTTGCTCCAGAGGAAGAAAGAACATGTCCTCTTTATTTTTTCTGGCAGATTCTCAATATTTCAATAAAACCTTGGGGGTTTTTTTGTTTGTTTGTTTTGAGAGAATCTTGCTCGGTCATCCAGGCTGGAGCGCCGTGGCGTTTTCTAGGCTTACTGCAACCTCCGCCTCCCGGGGTTTGAGTGATCTCCTGCCTCAGCCTCCTGAGTAACTGGGACTACAGGTGTATGCCACCATGCCCAGTTAATTCTTTTGTATTTTTAGTAGAGACGGAGTTTCACCATGTTGGCCAGGCTGGTCTCCAACTCCTGACCTCAGGTGATCCGCCCGCCTCAGCTTCCCAAAGTGCTGGGATTACGGGTGTGAGCCACTGTGCCTGGCCTCAACCTTGGGGTTTTATTAGATAGTTTTTGAGGGGGAAAGAAAGGCAGGCTCGAGAAGTTTAAAATGTCAAAGATGAGTGGGCTTTGGTGTTCTTCCATAAAGAGTTCTTTTTTTTTAATTTATATTTTATATTTTATTTTTTTAGAAACGGGGTCTCGCTATGTTGCCCAGGCTGGAGTGCAGTGGCTATTCACAGGCGCGATCCCACTACTGATCAGCACGGGAGTTTTAACCTGCTCTGTTTCTGACCTGGGCCAGTTCACCCCTCCTTAGGCAACCTAGCGGTCCCCTGCTCCTAGGAGGTCACCATATTGATGCCGAACTTAGTGCAGACACCCGATCGGCATAGTGCACTACAGCCCAGAACTCCTAGGCTCAAGCGATCCTCCCACCTCAGCCTCCCAAATAGCTGGGACTACAGGCACGTGCCACCGTGCCCCGCTTCCATAAAGAGTTCTAAGTGGGGGATATTGGCAGGGTGCAGTGGCTCATGCCAGTAATCCCAGTGCTTTGGGAAGCAGAGGTGGAAGGATCTCTTGAGGCCAGGAATTTGAGACCAGCCTGGGCAACATAGCAAGATCCTGTCTCTACAAAAAAAAATTTAAAAATAAGCCAGGCATGGTAGTGCACACCTACAGTCCCAGCTACTTGGGAGGCTGAGGTAGGAGGATCGCTTGAGTCCAGGAGGTAGAGGCTGCAGTGAGCTATGATTGTACCACTGCACTCCAGCCTGGGCAACAGAGCAAGACCCTGTCTCAAAAAAAGAAAAAAACGGTGGGCGGGGGGCAGCTGAGCGTGATGGCTCACTCCTGTAATCCCACCACTTTGGGAGGTCGAGGTAGGTGGTAGGTGGATCACCTAAGGTCAGGAGTTTGAGACCAGCCTGGCCAACCTGGTGAAACCTGTCTCTACTAAAAATACAAAAATTAGCCAGGCCTGGTGGTGGGCAGCTGTAATCCCAGCTACCTGGGAGGCTGAGGCCAGAATATAGCTTGTAACTGGGAGGCGGAGGTTGCAGTGAGCCAAGATTACACCTTTGCACTCCAGCCTGGGTGGCAGAGCGAGACTTCATCTCAAAAAAAAAAAATGCTGGGGTACTGTGACTAGACTTGGGCTGTGTAAAGACCCGTCTGTGGGGGAGAGGAAAGGGCTGCTTATCAGGGCTGCACCTCACCCCTCCACCAAGTAGGGTGACATTACTGGGGCAGGTTTTCCAGAAGCGCACTCTCTCCCTAAGCTGAGCTCAGTAGCGATTAGCTTTTCCGTTTTCCTGATGAGGAAACGAGGCTCAGGGCAGCCCTGGGAACAGAGGGCCGGGCACATGGCCCCAGCAGTTCCCTGGCGGCACTCACACCGGCCCCCTGGAACCCCTCTCAGAGCGAGGTGCAGCCACTGGCTTGCAGCTGCCTGGTAGGAAGGAGCCACAGCCTCCACCTTGGGGGATTCTTGGCCACATGGGCGACCGTGGGGAGGTGGCTGTGGGAATAGGGCCCAGGAAGGGGAGAGGCTCACTGTCCACAGTCAGCTTGCCAGGAACGGAATGTGCCCAGGCCTTTTGGCCCGTTGTGGTTACATAATGGTGGTGACAAGTGGGGGAGGGGGGCTCAGGGGACAAGTAGATGATCCTCTCTTCCTCCACCCCCACCAGGGATCTGGCCCCAAAGGACCGCAATGGTGCATCTGACCCCTTCGTCCGAGTGCGCTACAAGGGCCGGACACAGGAGACCTCGGTGAGGAGGCCAGAGGGCAGGGAAGGGGCAGGAGGCTCGGGGACCTGCCAGCCACGCCCCCATTGCTCACCTCAGCACCAGCTGCTCACCGTCACCTGGGGGAACAGATTGGGAGTCACAGTCTTACGGAGGAGGCCCAGGGAAGGGGGCGACCTGTCTAAGGGGACGTAATAGGTCCCAGCCCCTCTGGTGCCAACTCCTCTCACTCCTGGCCATGCTGGGGGGTAAGGTGGGGATTGAGACAGCTGGAGTAGCATTTATCTGGGAACACCCATGCTGCCTTCCCCACCCACAGGAAACATCCAGGGTCGGGGGGCGCTCATTTCTGGGCAGGAAAGCACCAACGTCTGGCTTCTCAGAGGAGTCGTTACTGTTTTTGTTTTGTGTTTTGTGGTTTTTTGTTTGTTTGTTTGTTTTTTGAGGCAGAGTCCCGCTCTGTCACCCAGGCTGGAGTGCAGTGGTGCAATCTCGGCTCACTGCAGCCTCTGCCTCCCGGGTTTAAGCGATTCTCCTGCCTCAACCTCCTGAGTAGCTGGGATTACAGGCACACGCCACCACACCCGGCTAATTTTCTGTATTTTTAGTAGAGATGGGGTTTCACCATGTTAGTCAGGCTGGCCTCGAACTCCTGGCCTCAAGCAATCCTCCCGCCTTGGCCTCCCAAAGTGCTGGGATTACAGGCATGAGGCACCTCGCCCAGCCCTGTGTTTTTTGTTTGTTTGTTTGTTCGTTTGAATTTTTTGTTTCCATAGGTTATTGGAGAGCAGGTGGTGTTTGGTTTCATGAGTAAGTTCTTCAGTGGTGATTTCTGAGATTTTGGTGCACCCGTCACCTGCGCACTGTACACTGCTCTCAATTTGTAGCCTTTTATTCCTCACCCCCTCCCACCGTTTCTCCCGAGTCCCCGAAGTCCACTGTGTCATTCTTAACGCCTTTGCATCCTCATAGCTTAGCTCCCACTTATGAGTGAGAACATGTGATGTTTTGTTTTCCATGCCTGAGTGACTTCACTTAGAATAATAGTCTCCAGTCCCATCCAGGTTGCTGTGAATGCCATTAATTCATTCCTTTTTCATGACTGAGTAGTATTCCATCTCATATATATACACACACATACTGTGGTTTCTTTATCCACTTGTTGATTGATGAGCATTTGAGTTGGTTTCACAGTTTTGCAATTGCAAATCATTCTGTTATAAACATGCATGTGTAAGTATCTTTTTCGTATTCGCATCTTTTCCTCTGGGTAGAGAGATACCCAGCAGGGGGACTGCTGAATGAAGTGGTAGTCCTACTTTTAGTTACTTAAGGAATCTCCACACTGTTTTCTATAGTGCTGGTTCTAGTTCACATTCCCACCAGCAGTGTGGAAGTGTTCCCTGCACACCTCATCCACACAGTCACTACTGTTTTGCTGCGTGGCCTTGGATACGTCTCTTCCCTACCCTGGGCCTCAATTCTCCCTATCTGAGAAATGTGTGGGAGCTCGGACATGACATTTTAACCCCTGATGTGGCAGAGCCTCCAAGGCAGGGAGGCTGCGGGGACGGGGGCGGTGTCTGAGGCAGCTCCGCCTTCTGCCCAGCCTGGGGAGTCCGGTGGCATCAGCCTAACCCCCTCCCACCCCGCTCTGGGCAGGTCGTGAAGAAGTCATGCTACCCACGCTGGAATGAGACGTTTGAGTTTGAGCTGGAGGAGGGGGCCGCAGAGGCGCTGTGTGTGGAGGCCTGGGACTGGGATCTCGTCAGCCGAAACGACTTCCTGGGCAAAGTGAGCACCCACTCCCCGCAGGCTGCACCTGCTGTCCCCCAGCACCTGGCTCCATTGCAGCCACCCCACACTCAGAGATCTCCTTCCAGCTTCCCCAGAGAGGGACACTCAGGAAGTGCCTGGGACTGCCCGCCCCCCACGCCCCCACCCCGTCTACCAGAACCAGCAACTTCTCCCCACAGCCACTGGCCCTCAGGGACCCTTGGAGGGACCCCTCCCCACTAAGAACAGTAGTTGGCAAGGAGGAGACCTAAGTGTCCCAGCTCCAGGATGACTTCCACTGTGTCCCCAGGTGGTGATTGATGTCCAGAGACTGTGGGCAGCCCAGCAGGAGGAGGGCTGGTTCCGGCTGCAGCCCGACCAGTCCAAGAGCCGGCGGCGCGACGAGTAAGTGCGAGGGGCTGGGGTGGGGCTGAGAGTGGGGAATTGGCTACAGGCAGGCAGGGCAGGTGGGCTGCTCAGGGGTGAGAGGTCAGGAGATGCAGGTCCAGGGTTCCCTCAGCCCCTGCCCACTAGGCCAGCATCCTTCTCATCCAGGCTGGGCTCCACTGTCCCACAGTCCCGCACTCAGCTCCATGTTTTTTTTTTTTTTTTTTTTTTTTTGAGACGGAGTCTTGCTCTGTTGCCCAGGCTGGAATACAATGGCGCAATCTCTGCTCACTGCAACCTCCAGTGATTCTCCTGCTTCAGCCTCCCGATTAGCTGGGATTACAGGTGCCCACCACTATGCCCGGCTAATTTTTATATTTTTAGTATAGACAAGGTTTCACCATGTTGGCCAGGCTGGTTTCAAACACTTGACCTCAAGTGATCCACCTGCCTCGGCCTCCCAAAATGCTGGGATTACAGGCATGAGCCACCGCACCTGGCCAGCTCTGTCTTCTTAGCTCACAGGTTATAGGTCTCCTGCTTTCTGCCTTCTGGAAGTTTCTAAAACAAGTGCTCAGACACTTTGACAATTTCCCTGCAGACTTCAGACCAGGGTTCAAGTCTCCAGAGTCCGTGTCCCTGAGCCACAGCTCTAATTCCCTCCCCAAGATTCTCCAGGAATATGGTTTCCAGATAAAAGACAGGACACCCTTGGCCAGGAGCGGTGGCTCATGCCTGTAATCCCAGCTCTGGGAGGCCGAGGTGGGAGGATCACTTGAGGCCAGGAGTTTGAGACCAGCCTGGGCAAGAAAGTGAGGCTTCGTCTCTACAAAGAAATAAAAAATTAGCTGGGCATGGTGGTACATTCCTGTGGTTCTAGCTACCCGTGGCACTGAGGTGGGAGGATTGCTTGCACCCAGAAGGTGGAGGCTACAGTGAGCTATGATCACTTCTGCACTTCAGTCTAGGTGACAGAGCAAGACCCTGTTTCAAAAAAAAAAAAAGGCCGGGCGCGGTGGCTCACATCTGTAATCCCAGCACTTCGGGAGGCTGAGGAGGGTGGCTCACATGAGGTCAGGAGTTCAAGACCAGCCTGGCCAACATGGTGAAACCCTGTCTCTACCAAAAATACAAAAATTAGCTGGGTGTGGGGGCAGGTGTCTGTAATCCCACCTATTTGGGAGGCTGAGGCAGGAGAATCGCTTGAACCCAGGAGGCAGAGGTTGCAGTGAGCCGAGATCATGCTGCTGCACTCTAGCTGGGTGACAGAGCAAGACTCAGTCTCAAAAAAAAAAAAAAGGACTATGTACTATTTGAGACATACCTATACAAAAAATATTCAAATTTAGGCCAGGCACGTGGTGGCTCATGCCTGTAATTTCAGCACTTTGGGAGGCCAAGGCAGGAGGATCACTTGAGCCCAGGAGTTCAAGACCGGCCTGGGCAACATAGCAAGACCTCATCTCTAAAAAAATACTTAATAAGTAAATAAAATATTCACATTTAACTGAGTGTCTTGGGTTGTCGTTTTGCTAAATTTGGCAGTCTGTCTAGGAAGCCCTTGATGGTTCAGCTTTGTGTCCCTGTGGAAGGCCCCAGACCCCTCTTTCCCCCATTCCCATTCTTAACAGGGTAGCGGCAGGTGGTCGGCTGCATGTCAGCACCGAGGCATTTCCATAGAGCCAACCAAAGCCCATTTTCTTTTTTTTTTTTTTTTTTGAGACAGAGTCAGGCTGGAGTACGGTGGTGCAATCTTGGCTCACTGCAACCTCTGCTTCCCGGGTTGAAGTGATTCTCCTGTCTCACCTCGGTCTCCCAAGTAGCTGGGATTACACGCACCTGCCGCCACGCCTGGCTAGCTTTTTTCTTTTCTTTGTGAGAAGCAGTTTTGCTCTTGTTGCCCAGGCTGGAGTGCAGTGGTGCGATCTTGGCTCACCACAATCTCCACCTCCCAGATTCAAGTGATTCTCCTGCCTCAGCCTCCTGAGTAGCAGGGATTACAGGCATGGGCCACCACATGCAGCTAATTTTGTATTTTTAGTAGAAACGGGGTTTCCCCATATTGGCCAGGCTGGTCTCAGACTCCCAACCTCAGATGATCCACCCGCTTATGCCTCCCAAAGTGCTAGGATTACAGGCATGAGCCACTGTGCCAGGCCATTTTTGAACTTTATTTTTAGTAGAAACGAGGCTTTGCCATGTTGGCCAGGCTGATCTCGAACTCCTGACCTCAAGTGATCCGCCCACCTTGGCCTCCCAAAGTGCTGGGATTACAGGTGTGAGCCACCAAGCCAGGCTCAGGGACCCTTCTTAATACTTATACTGTGCATGAGGCTTGTGCTGAGCAGGGGTAGTGAGGGCCTTAGAGGATGCCATGCCTTGGTTCACACCCTCCCCTGTTCTGACCTTCCCTGTCAGAACAGGGAAGCTTGGAAGCTGGATCTAATGTGGCAAGTTGCTGCTGAACCAGCTCGAGCCTCAGTTTCCCTATTAGTTTGTTATGAGTGTCAGGGATTTGCTTCCCCTGTAAAGTGTACACCATCTGGGAGCATATAGATTCAAGGCCGGAGCCCCACATACCCAAGCTTGGAGGCGGCAGGGAGCCAGACCTTGAAGACGAATAGAGGTGCCATGAATGCAGAGGCAGGAAGGGCTTTCCAGAAAGAGAACATAAATAGCCGGGCAGAGCCCGGAGGCAGAGCTGTGCAGGGCACCCAGATGGAGGGCATGAGCAGAGAGACGGGAGGCTGGCCCCAAGGGAGAAAGACGGGAGGCCGTGGGAGGGGTGCGGCCCAGGGTGGCCTGGGTCCCCGGTGGAGAGGTCACAAGCTGCCCATTCCAGGGGCAACCTGGGCTCCTTGCAGCTGGAGGTGCGGCTGCGGGATGAGACGGTGCTGCCCTCCAGCTGCTACCAGCCGCTGGTGCAGCTGCTGTGCCATGAGGTGAAGCTGGGCATGCAGGTGAGGGGGCCCCAGGGCAGGTGGGAGGGTCCAGCGGCGGTAGGCCTAAGCCCCTGAGGTCTGGGGATGTAAGGAGCTGGCCAGTGCGCAGGGCCCCGTCCCCGGCCACCCCTTGGGAAAGCACCCTCCTTCTCCGGGGTACCCTGAGGTTCTCAGAGGGAAGGGTTCGGGATCCCCTGTGCCTCTCCCTGCAGGGCCCGGGGCAGCTGATCCCACTCATCGAGGAGACAACCAGCACCGAGTGTCGCCAAGACGTGGCCACCACCCTGCTCAAGCTCTTCCTGGGGCAGGGGCTGGCCAAGGACTTCCTGGACCTGCTCTTCCAGCTGGAGCTGAGTCGCACCAGTGAGGCCTGGGAGGGAGCTGGGCCCAGTGGACTGGGAGGTGGTGGTGGGGAGGGCATCCTCGTGTAGGAGGCAGATGGGAGACAGGAGGGAGGCAAGGGACAGAGCCGAGGGCAGAGGTGGGACAGTGGGCTGGGAGGTGGCGAGGAGGCCCTTTATTGAGGGGCCAGCTTAGGTCCCCCAGCCCCAAGGTCCTCTGTCCTCCCCCTACCCCGAAAGCTTTGTCCCAGCCCCCTACCCACTGGGACCTCTGTTTGTAGGTGAGGCCAACACCCTGTTCCGGAGCAACTCCCTGGCCTCAAAGTCCATGGAGTCCTTTCTGAAGGTGAGGTTGCCTGTGATATTGTCCTCATCTTACAGATGACAACAGTGAGGTTCAGAGAGACCGACGGAAGGGCTGCAGCTTCCACTCCAGTGTTCTATCTCTGTTTTCAGAGCCCTTGAAGGTTAAGAATGTGGCCCAGCCGAGAACAGTGGTGTGCGCCTGTAGTCCCAACTACTCTGGAGGCTGAGGCTGGAGGATTGCTTGAGCCCAGGAGTTCTGGGCTGTAGTGCGCTATGCCGATTGGGTGTCCGCACTAAGTTCGGCATCAATATGGTGACCTCCCGGGAGCGGGGGCCTACCAGGTTGCCTAAGGAGGGGTGAACCAGCCCAGGTCAGAAACGGAGCAGGTCAAAACTCCCGTGCTGATCAGTAGTGGGATCAAGCCTGTGAATAGCCACTGCACTCCAGCCTGGGCAACATAGCGAAACCCTGTCTCTAAAAAAAAAAAAGAGAGAGAGAGATTGAAAAGAATGTGGCCGGGCGCAGTGGCTCACACCTGTAATCTCAGCACTTTGGGAGGCTGAGTCGGGTGGATCACTTGAGGTCAGGAGTTTGAGACCAGCCTGGCCAACCTGGTGAAACCCCGTCTGTACTAAAAATACAAAAATTAGCCTGGTGTAATGTCGGGCTCTTGTAATCCCAGCTACTGGGGAGGCTGGGGCAGGAGAATCGCTTGAACCAGGAGGCAGAGGTTGCAGTGAGCTCACGCCACTGCACTCCAGCCTGGGCCACAGAGCTAGACTCCATCTCTCCCCCAAAAAAGTGTGTGTGTGTGTGTGTGTGTGTGTGTGTGTGTGTGTGTGTTTAAAATTTAAATTAGAGACAGTCTCACTGTGTTGCCCAGGCTAGTCCCAAACTCCTGGTCTCAAGTGATCCTCCTGCCTTGGCCTCCCAAAGTGCTGGGATTGCAAGGGCTAAGAATTCCATTCATTAATTTACTTACTCCTTCATGGATAAGCAGTTTTCCCTGCATGTGTACCTGGCCTCCTCCTGGGTGGATACAGCAGGCAGATGGTGCAGAGGCGGCTGCTCTGGAGAGAGTGGGCAGCTCGAGTGGGATGGGGAGAGATGGGACCAATGTGACCCGTGGTGGTCCCCAGGTGGCCGGGATGCGGTACCTGCACGGCGTCCTGGGCCCTATCATCAACAAGGTGTTTGAGGAGAAGAAGTACGTGGAGCTGGACCCCAGCAAAGTGGAAGTTAAGGATGTAGGGTGAGGCCGGGAGTAATTGGGGGGGCGCAGTGGTGGCAGGGTGGGATCAGGCCCTCTCTGCACGTGAGTTTGTGGCTCTGCCCACCGGTATATTGCCCCCTGTGTCCGTGTCCCGGCTGCTGCGAGAGCCACTGTCCCTGTTGTGGCCCTGGCACTGACCGCGACCCCCTCTGCCGCCCCGCCCCGTCCCACGCAGGTGCTCCGGGCTGCACCGCCCGCAGACTGAGGCCGAAGTGCTGGAGCAGAGCGCGCAGACGCTGCGCGCCCATATGGGGGCGCTGCTGAGCGCGCTCTGCCGCTCGGTTCGCGCGTGCCCAGCCGTGGTGCGCGCCACCTTCCGCCAGCTCTTCCGGCGGGTGCGGGAGCGCTTCCCCGGCGCCCAGCACGAGGTGCGCCCTCCACCCGCCGGGCTGGGCTGGGCCGGGCTGGACTCGGCTGGGGCGGGGGGCGAAAAGCGGTATGGAACCACGGAGCGCTGGGGAAGGGCGGGGAGGCGGTATCCCGGGGAGGGTCAGGGACGCAGCCTAAGGGCGGGGGGTGCTGCCCGGCGCCCAGGCCTGGAGGACCCCAGCCCGCGCTCTCCCGCACGCCCCCCAGAATGTGCCGTTCATCGCCGTCACCAGCTTCCTGTGCCTGCGCTTCTTCTCTCCCGCCATCATGTCGCCCAAGCTCTTCCACCTACGGGAGCGCCACGCGGACGCCCGCACCAGCCGCACCCTGCTCCTGCTGGCCAAGGTGCGGGCCTTGCGGCCACGGGCGGGATGCGCAGCTGGGTGTCTCACCGGGGCCCTGGCCCGGACTGCTGTGTGTTCCCTACCGGCTCCGGCGAGGCCACTGGCACGCCCCCGTGGGCATTGCGCTTCACAATTTGCAAAGCCTTCCTGTGGCCACCTTGTCCGAGCCCCGTCTCATGGATAAGGGGACAGGCCTTCGAGGGGTCGGAGGTTGCCAAGGCCGCCCAGCCTGTCGGTGGTGAATCGGGGGACCTTCCATCCTGGGTCTACTTACTCCCAGGCTGCACCTGTCTGCCCGGCACCGGGGTGGGGTACCCAGTGAGTGTAGCAGCGTCTATTAAACCTGCAGAAGAAGGCCCAAGTGGTCTCAGTTATCATAAGGCATCAAACTCTATGATCCACTCCTCCCTGATCCCTTGTGGAGCTGGAGAGGGGGGCCCCGTGGGCATGGCCTCTGTCGCCTCTGCCTCATCTCTACAGCTGAGTAGCAAAGACTTGGGGGGTGGGAGGGGTGCAGTGGCTAGGCCCCTGACCCAGCAGAGCCTGGCCCTTCCTGCTGTCACCTCCAGGCAGTTCAGAATGTGGGCAACATGGACACGCCAGCTTCCAGGGCCAAGGAGGCTTGGATGGAGCCACTGCAGCCCACTGTGCGCCAGGGCGTGGCACAGCTGAAGGACTTCATCACCAAGCTCGTGGACATCGAGGAAAAGGACGGTGAGCGCCTCCCTGTACAGACCCGCCCACAGCCTACTGCTGACGTTTGCTCCGCCCTTGAGCCCCACGGCCCCACCGACCGCTGTTTGTGGCTGCTCTCGTGACCCCATCCACCGCCTACTGTTAACATTTGCCAGGCTCCTGGGCCATAGACCCACCCACCACTGTTTGTCCTTCGTGTGGCCCCGCCCACTGCCTGGTGTTGACATTTGCCCCGCCCCTAGACCCATGGCCTCACCTACCATCATCTGTGCCTGTTGACATTTGCTCCACCCTTGAGCTCCATAGCCCCACCCACCACCTGCTGTTGACGTGTATCAACAGCACAAGTCAACCCCGAAGCCCATGGCCCCGCCTACCTCTGTCCACCTGTCACCCAGCTCACCACCAGCTGTTGATTTTTGCTCTGCCCTTGAGCCCCATGGCCCCGCCCACTGCCTGCTGTTCACATTTGCTCCGCCCCCTGGTTCCACTCTCATTCACTGGACTCTCAATTCCCCTCCCTCCCTGGCCTGGCAGAGCTGGACTTGCAGCGGACGCTGAGTTTGCAGGCGCCACCTGTGAAGGAGGGCCCGCTCTTCATCCACAGGACCAAGGGAAAGGGCCCCCTCATGTCCTCCTCCTTCAAGAAGCTCTACTTCTCACTCACCACCGAGGCCCTCAGCTTTGCCAAGACGCCCAGCTCCAAGGTGGGTAAGGAGGGAGGCCAGCAAGTGGGGCTCTGAGAAGTTATGGCACCCTGGAGTCACCTGTCCCCTTCCTTGGAGCCCATCTGAGGTCCCCGAGGGTCAGAGAAGAAAGCCAGGTGTGTGGCATCTGTACTGCTTGTCAGAACCTAGGAGGGCCAGGCACTAGTGGCTCACGCCTGTAATCCCAGTACTTTAGGAAGCTAAGGTGGATGGATCACTCGAGGTCAGGAGTTCAAGACCAGCCTGGCCAACATGGTGAAACCCCGACTCTACTAAAAATGCAAAAATTAACCAGGCGTGGTGATGGGTGCCTATAGTCCCACCTACTCGGGAGGCTGAGGTACAGGAATCACTTGAACCTGGGAGGCAGAAGTTACAGTGAGCCGAGATCACGCCACTGCATTCCAGCCTGGGCAACAGAGCAAAACTCTGTCTCAAAAAAAAAAAAAGAGGAAGATGATCCGACCTTACTAGGTTTTTGAGGGTTAGATGAGATGATCTCCCTAAGAGTCCTGAAGACCCAGGTCCTGGCAGGTAGTACTGTTTAGGCAAATGGTATTATTAAAGATAGTACATCCCCTGGGCTACTAGGTAAGGAGGAGGCTAGGGCAACCAGGGGAGGCTTCCTGGAAGAGGCAGGAATATAGAAGCATGGAATCTTGGTATGGGAAGGGATCTCAAAGATCATACTTTATCCATGGACCTGGTGACCCCTTGATGTACACCTGCCCCCAGTCATGCAGGATAGTCATGGGGATAGTCTGCCAGGAATACCCAGCCTAGCCCTAAGCAGGCAAGAGTGGGCTGGGGTAGGTGAAGGAGCTCATCACCCATTCTGTTCTCAAAAGAGCCAGCTCAGGGCTCCCACCAGATGAGGGGTCCACCCCTTCCTACCAAAGACCCCTTGGATGATAATTATTATTATTTTGAGACAGGGTCTTGCTCTGTCACCCAGGCTCAGTGCAGTGGTATGATCATAGCTGACTGCAGCCTTGAACTCCTGGGCTCAAGCAATCTTCCTGCCTCAGCCTTCCAAGTATCTGGGACTACAGGCACGTGCCACCAAGCCAGGCTATTTTTCTTTGTGAAAGAGTCTTGTTATACTGCCCACGCTGGTCTCAAACTCCTGGCCTCAAGCAGTCCTCCCACCCCAGCCTCCCAAAGCACTCAGGTGATTATTCTACATCCGCCAGGGTTGAAAGATTTGGCTACATAGGCATCATTTAATGCTGGTCCCCATTTTTGTCTGTTGTCAACCTTTGATAGCCAGTCAGATAGCCTGTCATTCTGAGACAGTTGGGGCCGCTGTTGTGATTTCTACCCTGAGCAGGGCTTCCTCTTGTTTGGCCTCTGCCCCAAGCAGGGAAGACCACGTTGTTTCTGAGGACTCCGCAACAGCAGAAAGCACTCAGGTTTGAGACCAGCCTGGGCAGCATAGAGAGACCCCATTGCTACAAAAAACATTTAACAAATTTGCTGAGCATAGTGGCATGCACCTGCAGTCTCAGCTACTCAGGAGGCTGAGGCAGGAAGACTGCTTGAGCCCATAAATTTGAAGCTGCGGTGAGCTATGATTGCACCACTGCCCTGCAGCCTGGGTGACAAGAGTGAGACCCTGTCTCTCTTAAAAAAAAAAAAAGAAGGGCCGGGCGCGGTGGCTCACGCCTGTAATCCCAGCACTTTGGGAGGCCGAGGCGGGTGGATCACGAGGTCAAGAGATCGAGACCATCCTGGTCAACATGGTGAAACCCCGTCTCTACTAAAAAAAAAATACAAAAAAATTAGCTGGGCATGGTGGCGCGTGCCTGTAATCCCAGCTACTCAGGAGGCTGAGGCAGGAGAATTGCCTGAACCCAGAAGGCGGAGGTTGCGGTGAGCCGAGATCGCGCCATTGCACTCCAGCCTGGGTAACAAGAGCGAAACTCCGTCTCAAAAAAAAAAAAAAAAAAAAAAAAAAAAAAAAAAGAAGAAGAAGCCGGGTGCGGTGGTATGTGCCTGTAGTCCCAGCTACTCAGGAGGCTGAGGTGGGAGGATCGCTTGAGCCCAGGAGCTCTGGGCTGTAGTGCGCTATGCCGATCAGGTGTCCACATTAAGTTCGGCACCAATATGGTGACCTCCCAGGAGCGGGGGACCACCAGGTTGCCTAAGGAGGGGTGAACCGGCCCAGGTCGGACACGGAGCAGGTCAAAACTCCCGTGCTGATCAGTAGTGGGATCGCGCCTGTGAATAGCCACTGCACTCCAGCCTGGGCAACATATCGAGACCCCGTCTCTTTAAAAAGAAAAAAGAAAAGGAGGGGGTAATGGAGGCTGGGAGTGTAGATTCAGCATTAGCGGGTTGGGGGCCTTTTCAGGACATATGTATCTTAGATTCTGAGCTTCCCATCAGATTTGATCATGGCAGGAGGAAGGTAAGAAAGGAGGGGACGGGATGGGATATGGGACTTTTAGAGCCTGGGACTACAAAAGCAAGTTGGAAAATTACTAAATGCAAAGTCACACAGTGTTGGCCGCGGCTGGCATGACTTTGTAGCCCCGGGAATGCTGGCTGTTTAGACACTACCACAAAGCTCACACCTCCCAGGCCTGCTGGGAGCACCCCCCTGAGAGGCCAGGTCCTCCCCTCCCAGTTGCTGGGTACTTGGTCGCCGTCAGTCTGTGCTCTGCCCTGGCTGAGGTCACTCTGGGTCTCTCACACTTACTCCTGGTGCTGCAGAAGGGGAGACTGAGGCCCAGAGTTGGGAAATGGAATGGCCCTGGCTGGGTGCCTGACCTCCTCCTCCCTCCCTGCCTCAGAAAAGCGCCCTCATCAAGCTAGCCAACGTCCGTGCAGCAGAAAAGGTGGAGGAAAAGAGCTTCGGCAGCTCGCACGTCATGCAGGTCATCTACACAGACGACGCCGGCAGGCCCCAGACTGCCTACCTGCAGTGCAAGGTGCGGGGAGAGGAGCGGGTGCTGTGGGTGAGGCCTAGGCACTATGGGAGTGGCCTGAGTGCTGTGGGAGTGGCATGAGCCCTGTGGGTGTGGCCTGGGTGCTGTGGGAGTGGCATGAGGCTTGTGGGAGTGGCCCGGGTGCTGTGGGAGTGGCATGAGCCCTGTGGGAGTGGCCTAGTTGCTGTGGGAGTGGCATGAGCCCTGCGGGAGTGGCCTGGGCGCTGTAGGAGTGGCCTGGGCTCTGTGGGAGTGGCCTGGGTGCTGTGGGAGTGGTCTAGGTGCTATGGGAGTGGCCTGGTTGCTGTGGGAGTGGCATGAGTCCTGTGGGAGAGGCCTGGGTGCTGTAGGAGTGGCCTGGGCTCTGTGGGAGCGACCTGGGTGCTATGGGAGCGGTCTGGGTGCTGTGGGAGTGGCCTAGGTGCTATGGGAGTGGCATGGGTACTGTGGGGGTGGCCTGGGTGCTGTGGGAGTGGCATGAGCCCTGTGGGAGTCACCTGGGTGCTCTGGGAGTGGTCTGGGTGCTGTGGGAATGCCCTGGGCACTATAGGAGTGGTGGCCTGGGCTCTGTGGGAGTGACCTGGGTGCTATGGGAATGGCTCGGGTGCTGTGGGAGTGGCCTGGGCACTGTGGGAGTGGCCTCAGCACTGTGGGAGTGGCCTGGGCACTGTGGGAGTGGCCTGGGTACCGTGACAGTGGCCGGAGTGGACTGTATGAGAAGGGAGCTGAGCCTCTTGCCCCCTACCAGGTACATCAGGCACAGCAGGGTATGTCTGATTTGGGAGGTGTGAGGGCCAGGTGTGTGTGTTGTCTGGGGGTCTGAGCCCCCCGGAGGCCATGGCCCATGTCTTTCCCTGGGCATCCATGTGTAGGTCTGTGTGTGGGCCAGTACACGGACAGGTGCATCCCTGTGATCTGAAATTTGCACATTGCACCCGATTGTTGGAAACTATTTCCAGATATCTGAGATGGGGACCAGACATGCTGGTTCATGCCGGTAATCCCAGAGCTCTAGCCAGAGCAACAGAGCAAGACCCTGTCTCTAAAAAAGAAAGTCTGTGCTGGCACCTGGATCAACACCTAATAATCAAACATTATGCCCTGTGCGGCTCTGGGTGCATGTTCTCAAATAACTTTCCCATCTATTCCTTCATTAATTCATTCATTCATTTATTTAAAAAACGCTTACTGAGCACCTCCTAGGTTCCAGGCATGATTTTAGGTGAGGGGATGCAGTGGCAGACAAGACAGAGTCCCGCCTTCGTGGAGCTGATATGGGGAGAAGATGGGCCAATAAATACATGTTTCAAATGTCGGGCCAGGCACGGTGGCTCATGCCTATAGTCCTAGCACTTTGGGAGGCCGAGGTGGGAGGATCGCTGGAGGCCAGGAGTTTGAGACCAGCCTGGCCAATGTAACAAGACCCCGTTTCTACAGAAAATAAAAAATTAGCCAGGCATGATGGCATGCCCCTGTGATCCCAGCTACTTAGGAGGCTGAGGCAGGGGGATTGCCTGAGCTCAGGAGTTGGAGGTTGCAGCGAGTTGGAGGCTGCAGTGAGCTATGATCACACCACTGCACTCCAGCCTGGGTGACAAAGTGAGACCCTGTCTCTTTAAAAAAAAAAAAGTCAAATAGTGATAGTGACTTGAAGGGAACCAGAAGGGACTAAGGGAGCAAGGAAGGGAACAGAGTGGAGGGTAGCAGGGAGTGGTCTGCCCTATAAAGGGTAGTGAGAGGCCAGGAGCAGTGGCTCACGCCTGTAATCCCAGCACTTTGGGAGGCCAAGCCAGGTGGATCATGAGGTCAGGAGATTGAGACCATCCTGGCTCTACTAAAAATACAAAAAATTAGCCAGGTGTGTTGGAGGTGCCTGTAGCCCCAGCTAGTCAGGAGGCTAAGGCAGGACAATCACTTGAACCTGGGAGACGGAGGTTGCAATCAGCTGAGATCGTGCCACTGCACTCTAGTCTGGGTGACAGAGAGACTCCGTCTCAAAAAAAATAATAACGTGGTCAGGGAGGACCTCTGATGGGTGGCATTCGAGCAGGGACCTTGTAGGAGGGTGACTCAGGTGCGTCTCTAGGGCAGGAATGCATGGAATGAGTAGGAAGCCTGCAGCTGGAGGGGGGTGGTTTCTTCTGACTGTCCTGGGCTGGTGGGGAGGAAGTCACAGACCTGTTCCTCCCTGCCCTTCCCTCTAGGGCTTCCATTTTGTGTCAGGGTCCAGAGCCACAGGGAAAAGTAATGATATCAGGGCCACCAAATATAGTTGGCGGGTTCTGGAATACCTAGGAGCATGGCCAAGGGGCCAGCAGCAGCTGAAATCCAGCCCACACCGGGGACAAGTGGAGCTGCTGCCATCAAAAAGACAAGACAGGTGGGAGAGGAGAGGATGGGGTCTTACTGTGTTGCCCAGACTGGTCTTGAATTCCTGGGCTCAAGCGATCCTCCTGCCTCGGCCTCCCAAAGTGCTTAAGATTATAGGAATGATCCACTTCACCTGCTTTCCAGGCCATGTGCCCAGGTGTGGGCTACATTCCCCTGGAGGAAGGGCAGCCTCTCCTAATTCACTCAAAGCTGCTGTGTTGGGGTGGTGGGGAACATGGCGTCGGGTGTGGTATAGGAGCTGCAGGTTAGGAGGGCTTCCTGGAGGAGGTGACCTCTGACTAGGCCTCCCCCTCCACGTCCCCTCAGTGTGTGAACGAGCTGAACCAGTGGCTGTCTGCACTGCGGAAGGTGAGCATCAACAACACCGGCCTGCTGGGCTCCTACCACCCTGGCGTCTTCCGTGGGGACAAGTGGAGCTGCTGCCACCAAAGAGAGAAGACAGGTGGGAGAGGAGGCCTGAGCCGTGGGATCTGCATCCGTCCACTGTGGGATCAGGCCTCTGGTTGAACAACGGGGCCCTGAGCCTGCTGTGCACCTGCAGGGACCTAACCCAAGGAACGCTGGCCCCTCCAGGCTCTCTGGGTAGAAAGGGGGTGGTTTGGGAAATGCCACGTGATGTGTGTGATGCATATGAGTGAATTCGCTGAAGGCTCTAAGGAGGCCTGAAAACGTATTAGAATCCCATTTCTGTTTTCTTATTTACTTATTTTTTTTGAAAGACTCTCAAACTTAAGAATCCCATTTCTTTTTTCTTCTGCTGCTGCTTTTTTTTTTTTTTTTTTAAAGACAGACTCTCGCTCTGTTGCCAAGGCTGGAGTGCAATGGCTCAATCTCAGCTCACTGCACCCTCCACCTCCCAGGGTCAAGCAATTCTCCTGCCTCAACCTCCCCAGTAGCTGAAATTACAGGCACTCACCACCATGCCTAATTTTTTTGTATTTTTAGTGGAGATGGGGTTTCACTATGTTAGTCAAGCTGCTCTTGTTTTTTGTTTTCGTTTTTGATACGGAGTCTCGCTCTGTCGCCCAGACTGGAGTACAGTGGCTCAGTCTCAGCTCACTGTAACCTCCACCTCCCGATTCAAGTGATTCTCCTGCCTCAGCCTCCCAAGTAGCTGGGACTACAGGCACATGCCACTGCACCCAGCTAATTTTTGTATTTTTAGTAGAGACGAGGTTTCACCATGTTGGCCAGACTGGTCTCAAACTCCTGACCTTGTGATCTGCCCACCTCGGCCTCCCAAAGTGCTGGGATTACAGGCATGAGTCACCAAACTTGGCCAGATTTTTTTTTTTTTTTTTGAGACAAGTCTCACTCTGTCACCCAGGCTGGAGTGCAGTGGCACAATCTCAGCTCATTGCAACCTCCACCTCCCAGGTTCAAGCGATTCTCCTGCCTCCGCCTCCTGAGTAGCTGGGATTATAGGCACGTGCCATCACGGCCAAATATTTTTTCTTGTATTTTAAGTAAAGACAGAGTTTCACCACATTGCCTAGGCTGGTCTTGAACTCTTGGCCTCAAAACATCCACCTGCCTAGGTCTCCCAAAGTGCTGGGATTCCAGGCGTGTGCCACCATGCCCAGCCTAGAATCCCACTTGTAACGTGGTTTAACCCAGCGCTTCCCAATCCCATTTGACAGGGAACCCTAGGGTTTGAATTTTAATTAACTCAAATAGCTTCACATGGCCCTTACACAGTTGAGGAACCCCCTGCTAAAGAGAGCCAAAGTGAGCCCCTGGGTTCGCACACCGCCATGCTGGCGACCTGAATCCGGAACTGTGGGTGGGAGGGGACCCTGAGCCTTGGGCACTAGAGGGATGGCAGAGAGGAGCTTCTAGAAGGCCTCAAAACTGCAGTTCTCTCACTTCCAGCACCTGTGGCTCTTGAGCACTTGAAATGTGGCTTGAGGGGCTGAGGGGGTTTTTCGTTTAATTTTTAAAAAACAGGGTCTTGCTCTGTTGCCCAGGCTGGAGTGCAGTGGCTCGATCATAGCTCACTGCAGCCTCCAACTCTTGGGCTTAGGCAATCCTCCTGCCTCAGCCTCTGAGTAGGCTGGGACTACAGGCCCACCCCTGGCTCATTTAAAATTTTTTTTTTTTGGAGATAAGGTCTTGCTGTGTTGTCCAGGCTGGTCTTGAATTCCCAGGCTCAGGCAATCCTTCTTCCTCGGCCTCTCAAAGTGCTGGGGCTGTAGGAGTGAGCTACCACACCTGGCCTGAGTTTTACATTGTTAAAAATGTTGTTTTAATTTTAATCAACTCAAATGTTTTCATGTGGCTAGTGGCCACCCTGTAGAATAGCACAGTTCTACAACTTTTGAGACCTTCTTCTCGTTATCCTCACCTTCTTTCCAGAGTAGACTGAGCACTTGGAGTCTCCTGGCCTTTCAGGCCAGGCCAAACCTCGGTCCCCAGAGCCCAGTGTGGCAGAGGCCACGGAAAACTGACCCACCCACTGTAGCCCGGCCCTGGATTTACGGTCAGGCAGTGCACAGAGATGGGTCTCACTCTCTCAGCCAGGCTGGAGTGCAGTGGCACAACATAGCTCACTGCAGCCTTGACCTCCTGGGCTCAGGTGATCCTCCTGCCTCAGCCTTCTGCACAGTTGGGACTACAGGCACATGCCACACACCTCTTTTTGTAGAGACAGAGTCTCACTATGTTGCCCAGGATGGCCTTGAACTCCTGGCCTCAAGCTGTCTTCCTGCCTCAGCCTCCCAAAGAGCTGGGATTCCAGGTGTGAGCCACTGCACCTGGCCTCTTGGTGTCTCCTTCCAAGGGCGTTGCTGGCTGGCTGATATGACCTGCAGCCTCTGGCTGTAACCATCATAGTGATACCCTCATTATTGGCGAAGTGGGGCCCACCGTGGCCCAGGAGACAGGGCCTGGTATTCCACTGTATGGAGGAGAAGCTGAGGCTTGAAGACAGATGACTTTAAAGCCAGCGGGCCGCAGGAGCAGCTCATTCTAAGGCATGAACCTGCTACAGCCCACCTCACCATGATGTTAACATTTCAGCCTGTTCCCTTCCAGGCAGGCAGCCTTCTAGAAAGCTGCCTGGCTCCCCGAGTCACATCCTGATGACATCCATGCTCTGCAGTCATGCATTCCATGGTGCAGGGGCTGACCTCAAGATGACCTGCTGCCCCAAAAGGGTGGGGAACCAAGGCGGGGCCTGGATCAGACTGACCAGGCTGTGCTCCCAGCGTAGCCCTCACCACGGACCCCCGAGTGCCTCTCTCCCCTCCAAAACTCCGTTTCCCCATCTCTGCAGGCAGGAAGTTGGACATGGTAGTCAAGTGTCTGCTGGTAACTTTGCCCTCTCTGTGCCCCCAGGTCGGGGCTGCGATAAGACCCGGTCACGGGTGACCCTGCAGGAGTGGAATGACCCTCTTGACCATGACCTTGAGGCCCAGCTCATCTACCGGCACCTGCTGAGCGTGGAGGCCATGCTGTGGTGAGTCCCACCCAGGAGAGCCTGTGTAGCCCAGGGAATGTGCCAGGCTGGGGGCTAGAGCTGGGATTCAGGCTTGGGGCTGCTCCGTGGTGGCTGATCACCTCTATTCTAACTGGCCACGTCTGGGGAGGGCACCAGGAATACCTGCCTCTCTGCAGCATGAGGCCAGCTCAGGTTAGGACAGAGGCCCCAGGGGTCCGGGCCGTGCCTGCGTGATGCCGTGGGCTGAACCCGCCTCACGACCTGCCCAGCCGTCCCACTGGGCCCTTGGAGCACAGGCTGTGTCCTTGGTCACTCCCTGAGTTCCTTGGCCATCTCACTCATCCAGTGGTTCTCAGCCCTGGCACACGCTTAGCAAAAACAGGATGCTTTTAATGACCAGCTTTAAAAACAGGATGCTGAGGCCCCGTCACTCAGGGTCTCCAGAGATGCAGCGGTGCCGGGATACTTCAGGGTGACCCAGTGCCAGCTGGACCAGGAGCTCTTCCATCTCTCACACCCCTACACCCTGCAAGGAGGAAGGGCGTGGCCCTCCCCCTTCCTCATTGACTCTTCCAGGGTTTATCTCTGCCCTCAAAACCCACAAAGGCAGGGTACAGTGGCTCATGCCTGTCATCCCAGCACTTTGAGAGGCAGAGGCAGGCGGATCGCTTGAGGTCAGGAGTTTGAAACCAGCCTGGCCAACATGGCAAAACCCCTTCTCTACTAAAAATACAAAAATTAACTGGGCTTAGTGGAGGGCACCTGTAATCCCATCTACTTGGGAGGCTGAGGCAGGAGAATTGCTTGAACCCAGGAAATGGAAGTTTCAGCGAGCCAAGATCACGCCACTGCGCTCCAGCCTGGGCCACAGAGCAAGACTCCATCTCAAAAAAAAAAAAAAAAAAAATCCAAAGGGCCTTCTGGTCAACCCAGTGGGGTGGGGAGGAGGAGATACTGGAAGGGAGAAGGTGGCAGGCGCCCAGGGGCCGAGGCTGGGCCCGTGTTTCCTCTTCATAGACTGAAAGAGTCAGCCCTGCCATCACTCCCAGAGCCACCTCTAGCCCAGGAGGCCCACGCTGGGCCACCCAGCCTTCCCACAAGGGCACCAGAAGCCTGGCAGGGCGGGTGGAGGCTGACGGTCCTCACTCTGGCGGCCTCCACAGGGAGAAGCACCAGGAGCTGAGCGGGGGTGCAGAGGCCGGCACTGTGCCTGCAAGCCCTGGCGAAGGTAGGTCCTGCGCACCTGGTCCCAGCCCCGTCCAGGGATGTATGGGTGGGGTCTCTGGACCCACTCCCAGGGCCCTCACGGCCGCCTCTGTCCGCAGCCCCCGAGGACTCACTGGCCCGGCTGCTCCGGGTGCTTCAGGACCTCCGGGAGGCCCACAGCTCCAGCCCGGCCAGCTCCCCGACCTCAGAGCCCAACTGCCTCCTGGAGCTGCAGACGTGAGGCCCGCCCTGCGCTCCCCTTGCCGAGTCCCCGGCCAAGCGCTCAAAGCCCCTCGAGGATGCTCTGCACCCCTCACCCTGGTCCTCCTCACTGGGGTGCAGGGCCCAGGTCTCTTCCAGGTGGGGGAGGGGGAGAGTCAGGGATAAGGGGATCCCCAGAAGTGCCAAGCTGAGCAGGCCTGGCCTGAAGTGTCCCGGCTCCCTACGGCCGCTGCAGCCATCGCTGCCTCTCCAAGGACCCTCTTCTCCTGCCTAGGACAGACCCAGCCAGAACCACCACTAGGACGGGCCACAGCCAGGGGTCTGGGATCCAGGGACCTAGAGAATGGGAGGGAACAGGAGGCCGGTCTGCCACCCCACCAGCTCCCCGTGGGTGGCACAGGGCTGTGCTGTTGCCAACAGTAAACCTGCTGTTCCTGCCCAGGCTCTGGGCTCTTGTGATGGGGATCTCGGGAGAAGGTGGGCCTGGGGGGACCCCAGAGACTGCCGGTGCGTGTGCCGAGGATGGGGCTGATAGCATGGGCTCTGGGCATCCCTGTTCTCCCCTCTTCCTTCTCCCCACTCATCTGGGGTCGGGGGCTCCTTTCCCTTCCGAGTCGCTGTCCCCACCATGCCCCTGGGCTCCCTCTTCCATGCCCCACAGACCACAGAGCCCAGCATGTCCATCCAGCTGTCTCCTCAGCAGCCCCCAATAGGACAGTACAGAGAGGCGGGGCTCAGAGACCCCTTTTCTCTTCACACAGTCCTTACCCTATGCCCTCTAGGGTGTGGCTGGCAGTGTTGGCCATGTGGGGGCTCCCATCCCCCCACCATTGTGTCACACGGGCTGCCAGGCTCAGCTCCCAGCTGCGTCCACAGTGACCTGGATCAGAGTGGGGAGAAGGCCTGGACCCCCCTTCCCCAAAAGGCTTTCAGCCCCTGCCTTGCCACGCGGTCACCTCCTTCCCCCTTTGACCCCAGATCCCAAAGGTCCACCACCCTGGCCCCAGCCCCTTCCTGGCCACAGGGCTTCTCCGATGCCTTAAGCATAGAGGCCCCGGGCTGGTCCGACCGTTAGCAAAGCTTGACTCTTGGAAGCTTAGATCCCCTGGTGTCCTGGGATCTGGCTGCCTTTGGTCAGTCCCTGTGGTCCCCCACCAACTCCCCCACCCATAGGGCTGCCCACCAAGCCCTGCCCCCAGCCCAAGAGGAGCCCCCCCACTGCCTGCGGAGCAGTGATGCCTGGCCACTGGCTCACACTGCTGACTTGGTCCTGGCATGGGGGAAGCAGCAGGTGACAGGAGCAGGGCCCTGTCCCTCTTTTCCCTGCCCCGTGGTCCCAAAGCCACACGTGTGCCCGCTCTTGGGGCTGACCTACTGCAGGCCACACCAGGGCAGGGTGGGCAGGGCCTTTGTGCCTCATGAGGACAGAGAAGTCCCTGAGGTGCCCAGACCTGGCTCAGCCAACCTCCTTCCTCCCCCCGCTGTCCCCACTAAAGCCTCCTTCCTCCCTGTGCCCACTGGCTCCAGGCTCCTCACAACAGCAACTCATGGACACAGGGCACCCCCAAGTGGTTCCAGCCCTGCAGGTGGGCGCTGCTCTCACATCTGCCTGCATCCATCCATTCATTCCTCACCTTTATCCTGTTGTCTCTATTCTTTTAAGCTACCAGGAAGGAAAGGGAAGACCAGATCACGAACTGCGACCCCTAGAGGGAGGAGTGGGCTTGGAATAGGCATCCACCTCAGAGCTCAAATGGGTTTGTTAAAATAACGTTCAATTTTCAGAGGAAGGGGAACTTTATCGATTTTGTTGTTGTTGAGACAAAGTCTCACTCTGTCGCCCAGGCTGGAGTGCAGTGGTGCAATCTCGGCTCACCGCAACCTCCGCCTCCCAGGTTCAAGCGATTCTCCTGCCTCAGCCTCTGGAGTAGCTGGGATTACAGATACCCACCACCACACCCAGTTAATTCTTGTATTTTTAGTAGAGACAGGGTTTCTCCACGTTGGCCAGGCTGGTTTCCAACTCCTGACCTCTGGTGATCCGCCTGCCTCGGCCTCCCAAAGTGCTGGGATTACAGGCATGAACCACCGAACCTAGCCAGAACTTTATAGATTAAAAGAGATTTGAAGCTGGGTGTGACAGCATACACCTGTAGTCCCAGCTACTCCAGAGGCCTAAGGCGGAAGGATCACCTTAAGCCCAGAAGTTTAAGGCCAGCCTGGGCAACATAGCAAAACCTAGTCCCTAAAATTAAAAAAAAAAAAAGAAGGGGAAAATAAAGGAGACTTGAGATTTTTGAACTAAATAGAGCTGATGATTACACATTGTGAACGTAATTAACACCACTGAGTTAAACACTTAAAAATTGTTAAAATGGAGCTGGGCGTGGTGACTCACGCCTGTAATCCAAGCACTTTGGAGGCTAAATCGGGCGGATCACCTGAGGTCAGGAGTTCAAGACCAGCCTAACAAGGTGAAACCCTGTCTTTAAAAAAAAAAAAAAAAAAATTGTTAAAATGGCAAATTTTATATCTATTTTACAATAAAAAGTCTAAAAGAGAAACAAGATACTTAGGTGACTTACAGCAACCAATTGCAACAAAATAAGATGTTAAGAAATTACCGTTGCTGGGCGCGGTGGCTCAAGCCTGTAATCCCAGCACTTTGGGAGGCCGAGGCGGGTGGATCATGAGGTCAAGAGATTGAGACCATCCTGGTCAACATGGTGAAACCCTATCTCTACTAAAAATACAAAAAATTAGCTGGGCATGGTGGCGCACGCCTGTAGTCCCAGCTGCTCAGGAGGCTGAGGCAGGAGAACAGCCTGAACCCAGGAGGCAGAGGTTTCAGTGAGCCGAGATCGCGCCATTGCACTCCAGCCTGGGTAACAAGAGCGAAACTCCGTCTCAAAAAAAAAAAAAAGAAGAAAAAAGAAATTACCGTTTTATGAGACTTGGAAATTTGAACACTATAGGATGATTGGAATTACTAATTTTGTAAAGGTGTGATAATACATTGTACTTGGCTGGGCACAGTGGAACATGCCTATAATCCCAGCTACTTGGGAGGCTTAGCTGGGAGAATCACTTGAGCTCAGGAGTTCGAGACCAGCCTGGGCAACACGGTGAAACCCCCGTCTCTACAAAAAATACAGAAAAACAAAAGGTATTGCAGTTGTGTTGTAAGAGTCCTTGCTGGGCTTGGTCGCTCACACCTGTAATCCCAGCACTTTGTGAGGCCAAGGTGGGTGGATCACCTGAGCTTGGGAGTTCGAGACCAGCCTGGCCAACATGTCAAAACCCCGTCTCTACTGAAAATACAAAAATTAGCTGGGTTTGGTGGTGGGAGCTTGTAATCCCAGCCACTCCAGAGGCTAAGGTGGGAGAATCGTTTGAACCCAGGAGGCGAAGGTTGCAGTGAGTGGAGATTGCACCATTGCACTCCAGCCTGGGTGACGAGCGAAATTGCGTCTCAACAAAAAAGTCCTTATCTTTCAGAGCTACATAGTGGAATATTTATGGAATATTTAGGATAAATGATATGGACATTTGGGATTTGTTGCAAAATAACCCAGAGGTAGAGGTCAGGAGTGGAGTTTAGAGATGAGACGAGACTAGCCACGAGCCGATCATTACGGAAGAGATATTCGGAGTATGTGAGGGCTCCTTATCCTGCATAGTCTGTCTAGCTTTGTGTATCTTTGAACTTTTCAAGAATAAAAAAGCTTAAAAAGTACATGCGTCCCAGTCCTACCAGAGACTCAGCCACTGCCACCCTCGAGCCAGGGGGAGCCAGGGTTGCATTTTCACACGCATCTCATGCTTCTTTGCACTCGCAACTTGGAGAGCCCCAAACAGGGAAACCCCAAGCCCTGCTGGCTTCTGCCAATCCCCTGAGCAGAAGCGTGGGTCCCTCTGATCACCACCTCACCACCCTCATCCTGATCTCACTGTACACAGCAAACCTCCAGTGTAATTAACAAGACTGAGGACACTGTAATCTCAGCACTTTGGGAGGCTGAGTCAGGCAAATCACCTGAGTTCAGGAATTCGAGACCAGCCTGCAAATCAAGGCCAACATGGTGAAAACCAGTCTCTACTAAAAACACAGAAATTAGTCAGGCGCAAGGGTGCACACCTGTAATCCCCACTACTCAGGAGAGTCAGATTGAACCTGGGAGGCAGAGGATGCAGTGAGCTGAGATCACGCCACTGCACTCCAGCCTGGGCAGCAGAGTGAGACTCCATCTCAAAAGAAAGAAAAAGACAAAACGAAAAAACAAGACAGAGGAGGGGCAGAGTCTTTCAGAACATCTTTTATTCTTTTTTTTTTTTTTTTTGAGAGAGTCTCACTGTGTCACCCAGGCTGGAGTAGGGTGGAGTGATCATAGCTCACTGCAGCCTCCAACTCCTGGGCTCAACTGATCCTCCTGCCTCAGCCTTCTGCGTAGCTGGGACTACAGGTGTGCACCATCATGCCCAGCTAATTACTTTGTACTTTTGGTAGAGACAGCGTCTCACCATGTTGTCCAGGTTGGTCTTGAACTCCTGGGCTCAAGCCATCCTCCCACTTCAGCCTCCCAAAGTGCTGGGATTACAGGATCACCTCGCCCAGCCACGAGCACATTCTCGAAGCTCATCCAAGCAAACCCAGCCTTCCCTTCTTTGTCCTTGGCCTAGGACAGCCCCCAAAGTCTCAGGGCTCAGACATGACCCCTGACCTAGCTGCCCAGCTAGGCTCTGGGGCAGGGCCAGTGGGGCAGGCTGTATATCTTGGCTCTTCCAGGGACTGTATTGAAAGGCAAATTGAGCTGGGCGAGGTGGTTCATGCCTGTAATCCCAGCACTTTGAGAGGCCAAGATGGGTGGATTACCTGAGGTCAGGAGTTCAAGACCAGCCCAGCCAACATGGTGAAACTCCGTCTGAAAATACAAAAAGTAGCCGGGCACGTTGGCAGGTGACTGTAATCCCAGCTACTCAGGAGGCTGAGGCAGGAGAATGGCTTGAACCCAGGAAGCGGAGGTTGCGGTGCACCACTTCTCAGCTTCTAACCTATTCAAGCCCATTTCACAGAGGAGGGGGAGACTGGTTCACAGGTTGCCCGAGGCAGGAAGAGTACAGGTGAGTGCCACCGGGAAATTTGCATTGTGCAGTAGGGCTGCAGAAGGCAGGGTCTGCCTTGGAGATAGTTTTACAACAAACAACTTTGTCTGAAGAAAATGGCCTGGGCATGGTGGCAGGTGCCTGTAATCCCAGCTATTTGGGAGGCTGAGGCAGGAGAATCACTTGAACCCAGGAGGCGGAGGTTGCCGTGAGCCAAGATTAAGCTATTGCACTCCAGCCTGGGCGACAGAGAGAGACCCTGTCTAAGAAAAAAAAAAAAAAAAGGCAAAGGGGAAATGAAGATGCAAGGGGCCGCCTCTCCCTCTTCCTGATGGCTTCTGGGGCCGTATCAACCTTTTCTCCTGGCGGTGGCCTTGGTGGATACCATATCCCCCATAAGCAGCCCCCAGCCCAACCCCTTAGAGGTTCATACCTTCTTGTGCTATGCCGTCCTACTTGCCTTCTAAACGTTTTTACAGGACTGGGTCCCTCCCCTCCCTTCCTTGCCCAAGGCCTGGGTCCAGGGGCTGCTGAGCCTAACGCAGCCCCCATCCCCACCCCAAACCACCAGCACCTGGTCCTCTGGGTACTTCCTTAGGGGTTCACAAAAATCCTCATGCCTGTTGGATCTTCTTGGGCTTCAAGGCCCTACTGTCCAGAAAGTATGGACCCAGGGTCTCCTAAGCCTTTTTTTTTTTTTTGAGATGGAGTCTCACTCTGTTGCCAGGCTGGAGTGCAGTGGCATGATCTCGGCTCACTGCAACCTCCACCTCCCGGGTTCAAGCGATTCTCCTGCCTCAGCCTCCCAAGTAGCTGGGACTACAAATGTGTGCCACCAAGCCCAGCTAATTTTTGTATTTTTAGTAGAGACAGATTTTCACCATGTTGGCCAGGATGGTCTTCATTTCTTGACCTCATGATCTGCCTGCCTCAGCCTCCCAAAATGCTGGGATTATAGGCGTGAGCCAATGCGCCCGGCAGGTCTCCTGAGCCTTGATGCAGGGAGTGAAAGGGAAACAGAGGCGTGGACTGGCTGCATGTGGAACCCTGGATGTTGAGTGCACACACACAGCCACCCTCCTGCAGTGTCCACCTCTCCTCCCCAGAGCCCGACCACTGCAGCTGGAGGGGAAGTTAACATGACTGCATGCCGGGCACTGTGCCCCGGTTCTCCTCTCAGGCCCTGAGCAGAGCTGCCCATAACCCAGGATGCCACATTGTTTCTGGAGGCCACCTGGAAAAGCCAGAGGAACAGGGGAGATTATACCTTCCATCTGCCCTGCAAGTCTATACCACCACCCCGCAGAGACTTCAAGGCCTGGCATTCAACTTGGGCCTGGGCCGGTTCCCAGATGTTTTGCTCTTTTTCTTGAGACGGAGTCTTGCTCTGTCGCCCAGGCTAGAGTGCAGTGGTGCAATCTCTACTCACTGTAACCTCTGCCTTCCGGGTTCAAGCGATTCTCCTGCCTCAGCCTCCCCAGTAGCTGGGATTACAGGTGCCTGCCACCACGGCCGGCTAATTTTTTGAATTTTTAGTAGAGATGGGGTTTCATCATCTTGGCCAGACTGCTCTCAAACTCCTGACCTCGTGATCCACCCGCATGGCCTCCCAAAGTGCTGGGATTACAAGTGTGAGCCACTGCACCTGGCCTATTTTGTCTTTTTAGTAGCGATGGGGTTTCATGGAGTTTCACCATGTTAAGCAGGCTAGTCTCGAACTTCTGACCTCAGATGATCCTTCTGGCTTAGCCTCCCAAAACGCTGAGATTACAGGCATAAGCCATCGAAACTGGCTTTTTTTTTTTTTTTTTCAGACAAAGTCCTCCTCTGTCACCCAGGCTGGAGGATAGTGACATAATCTCGACTCACTGCAACCTCCACCTTCTGAGTTCAAGTGATTCTCCCACCTCAGCCTCCCGAGTAGCTGGAATTACAGGCGCCTACCACCATGCCTGACTCATTTTTTAATTTTTAGTAGAGAGAGACAGGGTTTCACCGTGTTGGTCAGGCTGGTTTTGAACTCCTGACCTCAAGTGATCTGCCCACCTCATCCTCTCAAAGTGCTGGGATTACAGGCATGAGCCACCTTGCCCAGTCCCAGAAGTCTTGATGATCTGATTGGACCCCCAGGCGGATATCTGCAGCACAGGCGCTGGTGTTCAACAGCAGGCACCCTGGGAAGCCCTGAGGGAACCCAGCTCACCTAGTACCTGCTTCTCTCAACCTCTTTGGAAATCTGAACAGATTTGCAGCAACCACCTCCAGACAAAGCCTTGTCAAAGTATAATTTTAAATACGTAAAAAGAAAAATAATAATGACTCATATGTAGAAGGAACACGCATGAAAGATCTATTACGCATCAATTCAGAAAAGGAGTGTTTGGGAACTCTGATTCATGTATTATTCTGAGAATCTGGGTACATGTATTTCATGTATTTGTAAGTTTTTTTTTTTTTTTTTTTTGAGACAGGGTCTCATTCTGCCATCCAGACTGGAGTGCAGTAGTGCAATCACAGCTCACTGTAGCCTCGACCTCCTGGGCTCAAGCGTTCCTATTGCCTCAGCCTTCTAAGTAAATAGAACTACAGGTACACACTACTATGTCCAGCTGATTTTTAAAATTTTTAGCAGAGACAAGATCTCGCTCTATTGCCCAGGCTAGTGTCAAACTCCTGGGCTCAAGCAATCCTCCCTCCTCAGCCTCTCAAAGTGCTAGGACTACAGATATGAGCCACTGTGCCTGGCCAGTATGCATTTTAAGAGAAGAAATCTAGACAAAGATTGTGATGTTAGATACGAAACTAGTTAATGAAGTTTTCTTTTCTATGGGATAGAAACTACAAGTTAATAAGTAACTTCAACGTCTGGGCTGTAATCAAACAAAAAGCAGCAAAGTCAACACAGCCACAATCCCTGAGATTACGATCAGCAAACGTTTTCTGTAAAGGACCAGGCATGCAGCTCTTAGTCACAACCACTCTGCCACGTAGCACAAAAGCATCTACAGCCAACATGTAACAAATCAGCATGGCGTGTGTGGCCGAGGTGGAGCTCATGCCTGTAATCCCAGCACTTTGGGAGGCCAAGGTGAGAGGATCACTTGAGGCCAGGGGTTCAAGACCAGCATGGGCAACAAAGTTGGACCCCCCAATCTCTACAAAAAGTAAAATAAATAACTGGGTGCTGTGGTGTCTGCCTGTGGTTTTAGCTACTGGGGAGGCTGAGGCAGGAGGACTTGACCTCGTGATCTGCCTGCCTCAGCCTCCCACAGTGCTGGGATTGAGCCCAGGAGCTTGAGGCTGTAGTGAGCTATGCTCTCGACACTGCACTCCAGCCTGGACAACAGAGCTGATATCACACCACTGCACTCCAGCTTGGGCGACAGAGTAAGACTCCGTCTCAAGGAGGGCCTTTATGCTAAACTGTAGTCTGCAAAACAGCCAAAGCAAAAAGGTAAGATAGACTTAGCCACCAAGTGTAGTGGCTCAATGCCTATAATCTTAGCACTTTGGGAGGCTGAGACGAGAGAATTGCTGGAAGCCAGGAGTTCAAGACCAGCCTGGGCAACATAGCAAGACCCCCAACTCTTAAAAAAAGAAAAATAGCTAGGTGTGATGGCACGTGCCTGCAGTCCTACCTACTTGGGAAGCTGAAGTGGATCTCTGGAACCCAGGAGTTGGAGGCTGCTGTGAGCTGTGATGGCACCACTGCACTCCAGCCTGGGTGACAGAGTGAGCCACTGTCTCTAAATGATAATATATAAAAAGATTTACATAACCCTCCGAGCTCCTTCTCACTGCTGTATACAACCACCTCTTTCACCATCCGTCACCCAACTGTCCCTCCCGGCTAACAAGCCAGTGGCACCCCAGCCAGGGGTCTCGCAGCAGTCGGTGTAGGCAGCCTCGGCAGGGGGCTTATCACAGACCTGCCTCTGGCCACGAGACCTTCCTCAGCTCCCCCACGGCTGCCAGCCGCAGCTGCCCGTTCCCCTTAGCTCTATTCTCTCTATTCAGGGGCCTCCTGCTGTGCACTCCAAGGGGGTGCACGGTTCCAAAGCGACATCAAGGGGCGTGGGGAGCAGAGAAGGGCACAGCTTGGGGTTCCCGCTCAGCCAGGATTAGGAGATCTCTGGAGGGGCAGGTGAGCCCTCCCGGCGCTCTGAGCATGCGCCGAAAAGCGCCCACGTTGAAAGCAACGACGAGTGGGGGTGGGAGTTTGGCGGGGGAGGGGCCTCCAGACTGACGCAGGCGCAGAGGTACTGGTCTCGCTCTGGCTTTTCTGGCTCTTGCGCAAGATCCTCCAGGCCGACAGGGGGAGATGAGCTGGCCCTACGCGGGTTTGCCCCGCCAGAGTAATCCGGAAGAAGCCTCTTACTAGGGCTCCGGAAGCAGCGGCGGCGGCGGCGGCGGCGGCGGACGCTTGGGGTCTGGACGCGGCAGTGGCGGTGGCGGCAGTGGCGGTGGCGGCGGCGGCGGCGGCAAGACTATGAACGCCCCTCCAGCCTTCGAGTCGTTCTTGCTCTTCGAAGGCGAGAAGAAGTAAGTGACGCCAGCTGGGAGGGGCCGAGGTTTGCGGGACTGCGACTGTCGCATTCTGGGGGGGTCTCCTGCCGATGTCTTGCTCCTGGAGGAAAGCAGCTTTTGCTTGATAGTCCGCACGGCCTGCGTCGGCCAAATTTAAGCCAGTTCCGCGAGGCAATGGAGAGTGTGTCCATTTGGCAGATAAGGACACTGAGGCTCGGAGGAGCAAGTTGCCCCAGACACGGAGGAAGTGGCGGGGCTTGTATTCGAACCCAGAGTGTCTGGCTCTCCATAGCCCTCTTCCTCTGGGACGTGGCAGCCTCCTCTCTCGTCTCCCACCCGCCACCTCCATCCTCCATCTCCTTCGATCTGCCAACGGCCTGCCTAAAAGCCGCAGTGGCTTCTTGCTGCCTGCCGGTTGAAGGAGTCCCGGGGACAGACAGCTTGGGCTCTGCCCCTGGGTCCCCCACTTAGTGACTGTATCTGTACGAGTGCCTTGATCTGTTCGAGGCCCTGTTTCCTTTTCTGGAAAATTGATTTATTACTGTTCTTTTTTTTTTTTTTGACACGGAGTTTTGTTGCCCAGGCTAGAGTGCAATGGCGCGATCTCGGCTCACTGCAACCTCCGCCTCCCAGGTGCAAGCAATTCTCCTGCCTCAGGTTCCTGAGTAGCTGGAATTACAGGCATGCGCCACCACACCCGGCTGATTTCTTATTTTTGGTAGAGACGGGGTTTCTCTATGTTAGTCTGTCTGATCTCGAACTCCAAATCTCAGCTGATGCTCCTGCCTCGGCCTCCCAGAGTGCAGGGATTACAGGCGTGAGTGACGGCCTCCGGTCTATTACTGTTCTTAAACATGGGATTTGGCCAGGTGCGCTGGCCCACGCTTTTAATCCCAGCACTTTGGGAGGCTCGGGTGGGAGGATCGCTTGAGCACAGGAGTTCCAGGCTCCAGTGAGCTATGATCGCATCACTGCACTCCAGCCTGGGCAACAGAGTGAGATCTTGTCTCAAAAAGAATTGGATGAGGTAATTTGTGTCAAGCACTTGGTCCAAAGCTCAGCACCTGGAAGACCTCATAACCACTGGCTCTTACTGTTCCCAGGTTGGCATGCAGAGGTCTTGGTCTGGCCCTTGCCAGCCACTTTGGCCTCCTTTTTTTTTTTGGACAGTCTCACTCCATCACCCAGGCTGGAGTGAAATGGTGTGATCTCACTGCAGCCTCCACCTCCACGTCCTAGGTTAAAGTGATTTTCCTGCCTCAGCCTCCTGAATAGCTGAAATTACAGGCATGCACCATCACACCTGGCTAATTTTGTATTTTTAGTAGAGACCGGGTTTTTCCATGTTGGTCAGGCTGGTCTCAAACTCCTAACCTCAGGTGATCTGCTTGTCTCTGCCTCCCAGAGTGCTGGGATTACAGGTGTGAGCCACTGCGCCCGGCTTGGCCTCATTTTAGAGCAGACTCAGCTGGGGACCATTTGGCTCCACAAGGGGCATTTGGCAATAATTGGGGACATTTATGGTTGTCAAAGGGGGTTATGACTGCAATCTACTGGCTCGAGGTCAGGGATGCTGCTGTCCTGCAAGATAGCACCCCACAGGAAAGAATCATGCAGCTAAAATGTCTATGGCGTCAACATGGAGAAACTACCTTAGAAAAACGGAGCAGTCAGGCGCGGTGGCTTACGCCTGTAATCCCAGCACTTTGGGAGGCCCAGGCGGTTGGATCACAAGGCCAGGAGTTCAAGACCAGCCTGGCCAACATGGTGAAACCCTGTCTCTGCTAAAAATGCAAAAAAAAATAGCCGAGCATGGTGGCACACACCTGTAACTCCAGCTGCTCGGGAAGGCTGAGGCAGAATTACTTGAACCGGGGAGGCGGAGGTTGTAGTGGGCTGAGATTGTGCCACTGCACTCCAGCCTGGGCAACAGAGCAAGACTCCATCTCAAAAGAAAAAAAGGAGCAGGCTAGGCATGGTGGCATGCGCCTGTGGTCCCAGCTACTCAGGAGGCTAAGGCTGGAGGGTCACTTTAACTGAGGAGCTGGAGGCTGCAGTGAGCTGTGATCACACCACTGCACTCCAGCCTGGGCAGCAGGAGGGATTACTTGAGGTGAGGAGTTCAAGACCAGCCAGGACGACAAAGCAAAACCTCACCTCTTCCAAAAGAAAAGAGGGAGAGGAAAGACAAAAGGAGGAACTTGGAGAAGGTCCAAGGTTCCATAGACCTGGGGTAGCAGGGGGCAGGGGATCAGGTTGGAGAGGTCTTTATGGGATGAAGAGATTCAGAAAGGTCTTCAGGAGGAGGCAGAGCTTTTCATTTTTATTTTTTTGAGACAGTCTTGCTCTGTTGCCCAGGCTGGAGTGCAGTGGCACAATCTCGGCTCACTTCAACCTTCACCTACCAGATTCAAGTGATTCTCCTGCCTCAGCCTCCCAAGTAGCTGAGAACACAGGCATGGACCACCACCCCGGTTTTGGGTTTTTTTTTTTTATTTCTAGTAGAGACACAGTTTCACCATGTTGGCCAAGCTGGTCTGGAACTCCTGACTTCAGGTCATCTGTCCACCTCAGCCTCCCAAAGTGTGGGGATTACAGACATATGAACCACTGCACCTGGCCGGAAGTAGGCAGGGTTTAGACTCGGGGCGGGAGGAGGGGAGCCCCTGTCCCTCATCTGTGGCCTCTGCATCTTCCTAGGATCACCATTAACAAGGACACCAAGGTACCCAATGCCTGTTTGTTCACCATCAACAAAGAAGACCACACACTGGGAAACATTATTAAATCGTAAGTTTCCTGTCAAAGGCTCTCAGGGGCTATGTTTAATGGGCACCCAGTTATAAGATTTTCCTCCATCTCTCTGAGCTACAGGAAGTCCTTCTGGGGGCTTGCTCTGGGCATTTTATAATCGTGGTACCTTTTTATCAAAATGACACTGACCTTATGTCTTCACATGAGCTACGCTTCTGTAGTGGCTTATTCTGTAGACGAACGTGTGTATTTACATTTTTTTTTTTTTGAGGGGAGTTTTTGCTCTTGTTGCCCAGGCTAGAGTGCAGTGGCGTAATTTTGGCTCACTGCAACTTCTGCCTCCCAGGTTCAAATGATTCTCCTGCTGGGACTGGCCACCATGCCCTGCTAATTTTTGTGTTTTTAGTAGAGGCGGGGTTTCACTATGTTGGCCAGGCTGGTCTTGAACTCCTGACTTCAGGTGATCCACCTGCCTTGGCTCCCAAAGTGCTGGGATTACAGGCGTGAGCCATGCGCCTGGCCTTCCATTCACTGTTAAGTGCACATTCTGTAAGTGAATGAGAGCAGGTTCCAGCAGAGTAGGCCTGTGTGTTCATGGGCTGAGGGGCACTGAGAAGCAGTCAAGATCGGCTCCCCCAATGCCACCCCTATTTGTGACCTCAGTGCCATCTGGCACTCTTAAGATGTATGTGGCAGAGATTAGAACTTCTGTTTAACAAAGGAGAGAGGTAGGGGAGTTCTGTGGCTGTCCAGTGCCGGATAGGTGCCGGCCTTGGTTAATGGGTGTTCCTTTACACCGCTGAAGTCCTGGCTAGGTGGTTGGTCAGGAATGTGACTGCCACTTCGGCCCAGAGACTTGTCATTTCACTGTAGACCTGTCTCTTCCCAAGCTGTGAGCGGGGTGTGCCCAGGCACAGGGATGGAGGACTCCTCCCCGGAGTCCAGCCAGTGCAGCCCCTATGCTCTCCTCCAGCTGCTCCCCTGTTCTCCAGCCCAGTGTTGCCACCTGTGCACGGGTGCCCCTCGTGGTGCTCACACCACCCTGAGCTGCTCAAGAGGAGACCCCTGCGTGCCCAGGGCACAGACTTCGGTGCCACTCACTGCTCAGAGCCTGGGCCCTCCTCTCCTTGCTGCCTTTATTTGCTGTGGGATGTTCTTTTTGGGTCCAATTTATCCAGCACTGGCTGGACATTCACTGCCTGGGAGATCTCTTTGCCAGCCCTGTGGTTCTCTGTGGGAAGAGGTTGCTGGAGTCTGTCTCCTGCTCAGGTCCTTCAGCCTTAGGGATGCAGGGAGGAGGTGTATGTGTCTTCTCCCCTTCAACTTCATGGATGCAGGGTGTGTCGGAGTTGGGGGTGGGGTGTCCCCATATGACGTATCTTCCTGAAAGCACTGCTTTCCTTGAATACTCTTGGGGGGAAAAAACTGGGGGGAATATTTGGCTAGAAAGCCTGTTCTTTCACTCTGAGCCGGCTTCTGCCCAGCCTGAGCCCAGAGGGCACAAGGCTAGACTCTCACACTGTCTGTCCCTGGACTTCAGACAATTGCTAAAGGACCCGCAGGTGCTATTTGCCGGCTACAAAGTCCCCCACCCCTTGGAGCACAAGATCATCATCCGAGTGCAGACCACGCCAGACTACAGCCCTCAGGAGGCCTTCACCAACGCCATCACTGACCTCATCAGCGAGCTGTCCCTGCTGGAGGAGCGCTTCCGGGTGAGGGCAGGGCCTGGAGGGCAGGGTGGGCTGGATGCTGGGCCCCTCTGCCAAGCTGGTGACAGCCCTGGGCTGTTTCTTTGGAGAGGCGGTGCTGATGGAAGAGCAGGGACTTCTTTGCAGGCTCCAGGCTGTGTGGACTGAGGGCTTGTGGAGTTCAGGCCTGTGGCTCCTGTCTGCCCTGTTGGACTTCCGTAGTGCTGCAAGGTTCCTCTCCTGCTGTGGGCTGGATCAGAGCCAGGGACCTACTATCATTTGGGGCTGTTCTTCTGAGTCCCTTGTCTGTGCTTGGCAAGGCCTTGTCCTTCCAGGCCTCTTTCTGGGAGGCAGCTCACCCCAGGGTAGGGCCACGCCTATTAACAGCAGGGCACCTGGGAGTCTAGAGGGGAAAGAGCCACAGCTTGGGGGATTTTCAGTGGGAGTCGTCTGCTTACCAGGAGGCCTCTGTGGTGTCTGAGTCCCACTGGGGCTGCTGCAGAGAATGGCTGAGACCGGGCTGGGCCAGCTGGGAGGGCCGTCGGCTGCCCCACTGTCCTGGGGAGTGTGGCCCATGGCTGCCCTCCAGGAAGGGCCTGGCCAGGGGATGCTGGGCTTGTGTTTCCAGCCTCCTTGCCCCAGCTGTTCCAGCTCAGTCTCCGCCTTCTTCCTCTCTGCCAGGTGGCCATCAAAGACAAGCAGGAAGGAATTGAGTAGTGGGCCGGAAGGGGCTCTGCTCAGTCTGTGAGCCCAGTTCCTACCTGCGCCTGACCCTCCACCGAGAACGGCCAGTCCCAGCCATGGCCCACCTTGTGGCCCCCCCCTCACCCTGACACCAACGTGTCCTGTACAGATTCTCTTTTATATTCCTAATAAAGTATGGCAGGACAAGACCTGGATGTGGACTTCAGCAGCAGCAACTTCACAAGCACACTGACTGACTGTCTCAGGTTTGATGCAGGCCAATGACCTGTTTCAGGGGCCTCCGGTTGGCAGGGACGAACTCACTCTGGACCAAAGCTCAGGAGCTGCCGGGGAGGCAGTGCTGAGCCGAGGGAAGCGTGCAAACCCATGAGCTCCCGTGAGTCTCTGCTCTAGAAGCCTCAGCTGCAGGGCCAGCCTGTCAATCAAAGTAGAAACACCTTTCCACAGGCTTCTCAATCACAGTTTAATAAAAATACTGATAGGGACACCCCCCCACCCCTATCACCCCAGAGCTGAATAAATTAGCTGCGTCCCTGGTCCTTTACGACGCGTGAGGCTACAGTCTCCCCCAGATGGCTACGATGTTGGAGTCTGTCAGGGCAGTGAGGTAGGTGAAGGAGGCATTGGCCACCACTGTGTTCACCATGGTCTTGGTCACCGCCTGGCCAAGGGCCCAGGGCTGGGGCCACTTCAGGATCTGGTGGGGAGAGAGGAGGGCTGGGCTCCTGCTGCCCAAAGGCAGGGCCCCTGACCCCTCGCCAGCCCGAGCCCGGGCAGAATGAGCCGGGGGTACCTGTGTGGGGGCCTGCGGGGCTGCCGGGGGCGGAGGCGGCTGCTTCAGGATGTTGCTGACGTCATAGAGCCACACGTTGCCCTCTTCATCCCCGCAGAGCACAATCCCCTTATCTGTCAGGACAGAGGTGGAGCCTGAGTGGGGGGCAGAGCTCCCAGAGGCCCTGCGGGGATGGGGCGGGCACATGGGCAGAGGGCAGGCTCACCAGGACAGGTGCTGAGCGAGAAGTAGGCCAACTCGGTGGGCGACCACTGTAGCCGCGCCAGGACCACCACTGCCACCGTGGACTGGCTGCCCCGGCCACCCCACGTCTGCCTCCAGCTCCACAGGCAGATGGTGCCCAGGCCGCTGCCCTTGGAGGCTGTTGGGGAGAATCAAGAACTGTGCAGGGCGGCCCCTCCCGCACACCTGCTCCCACTGGAGACCCTCAGAAGCCCAGCCAGAGACAAGCACCCATCTGCATGCCCAGAGGCCAGGCTGTCCCCGAGCTGGGCTCACTCACCCACGACGTCCTCATTCACAAATGCCAGCCCATCCACTCTCCGTCCAGAAGCCTCGGAGCCCTCGGAGAAGACGAATTCTACTTCACACACCCTGTGGGCAGCAGGAGACACTAGTCAGCCATTCCTTGCAGATAGAGCTGCCCACTCACCCGGGCGTCTATGGGGCACCTGCTGGGGGCCCTGACCTGCGTGAAGGCTGCACAGAAGTTGCTACTAAAGAGACATTCTTGGCCCCAGGATGGTTCGGTTTGCCCTGGCAGGGGGAGCCAGCACCTGAGTGTCTCGAGTCACAGTAGTGACCCAGAGGCTTGAGGGGTGGCTCTTCCAGGACGGGGCTAAGCGAGGTGGTCAGAAAAGGCTCTGGAGCGAGCCAGTACCTCTGGGACAAAGTGTGAGATGAGCAGGGGCCTGGCCCTCCTGGCAGCTAAGTAGGGCAGGTGTTTCCGGGCCACGGCCCAGGGGACTGTCGGGGGCATCTGCCGTGACTCTAAAGATACTGGGGAGGACAGGCATAGTGGCTCATGCCTGTAATCTCAGCACTTTGGGAGGCCGAGGCAGGCAGATCACGAGGTCAGGAGTTCGAGACCAGCCTGGCCAACATAGGAAAACCCCATCTCTACTAAAAATATAAAAATTAGCCAAGCTTAGTGGCGGGCGCCTGTAATCCCAGCTACTTGAGAGGCTGAGGCAGGATAATCACTTGAACCCTGGAGGCAGAGGTTGCAGTGAGCTGAGATTGTCACTAAACTCCAGCCTGGACAACAGAGACTCTGTCTCAAAAAATAAAAATAAAAATCCAAATCTCACTGTGGCTGAGGAAGCCCAGCATGCACTGTCCAGGCACCCTCGCCACCTCGCTCTGGGCTGGGTCCACCCAGCTGTGGCCACAGGGCCAGCTGGCTCCCCCACCACTGACCTTTGCACATAGCCTTTCCTCCCGCCACCTGCTGACTGCCTCGCCGGGCTCCCAGGGAGGAAAGCGTGAGCCCCAGAACCTATTCATCCGCCGCTGGTCCCCTCAGCAGAGTCCCGAGGCCCCCACGCTGGTATCCATTACTTTTTTCCCTCTCCTTCGGAGTTGGCATCACACGGTGGGGTTTTAATTGGCCGCCTTTGCTTAGTGTCTGCAGGCTGGGGGCCCCACGAGGACGGGGACCCAATGCCCAGCCTTGTCCTGCCCGCCTTCCAGGCACAGTGAGCCACAAAGCCTCAACATGGCATTCCAGAGCCTGCCCTCCGCTAGCCATCAGCCCCCTTTACAGATGAGGACATTACACTAGCACAGAGGACCGTCACACTGATGAGTGGCAGGAGTGGGCCGGGTCACGTGGGCATAGCACAGTGCTGAAGTCCCAGGTGAAGGTGAGGTGATCATGGCCCAGTCCCACAGCTGAACACAGGGTGAGGACGGGGTTGCAGAGTCCTTTCCTCCAGAGCCTGGCAGGAAGGTGGGACAGGCCAGCTCTGGGAAGAGGCCTCTGAAAACAACCCTTATGGTTGCCCAGGTGTGCCTGGGCTGCTGTGAGCCCATCTGGGCCGACAGCGCCCTGTGCAGAGGCCTGGCTTCCAAGGCACCCCCTGCCCAGCCTTACCTCCTCTTCTGGGGCTGGTCCAGCCGCACGTCCCAGCAGCAGCAGCCGCCCTCACAGCCGGCCAGCAGGCGGGCATCCGGGCAGGAGGCGACGGGACAGAGGCGCAGGGGGATGGAGGTGGTGTCCAGCGTGAGCAGCTGGCTGCCAGTGGGCAAGGGGGAGCAGAGTCAGCCCTGGACTGAGGTGTCCCTGCCCCAGCAGCCAGCCCCTCCCCAGCCTCGCTGGAAGCATCACCTGGCCTGGAATTCATAGTCCTGGTTGGGCATCCCAATGTCCCAGAGGATGATCCGCTTGTCATAAGAGGCCGCTGAGGAGGGGGTGGGGCAGGGGAGAGGTGGCCCTGAGGTGGCCCTGCTCCCTCCTGCCGGCTGCGTCCCAGGCTGAGCCCAAGGTCTCAAGGCCAGCCCCTCCGAGGCAGGGAGGGCAGGCCAAGGCTAGGAGACAGGAACACTCCTGGGCTGGGCAATCCCTGTCTCTTTGCTCTAACCTGATGCTGTGGCTCCGGCAGCCACCACCCGTGGCTCCCCCATCCCTCTTGCCAGGGGCACCCCCCCAGGTCACTGACAGGACAGAGTGGCCCAGGCTGCTGAAAAACTCCAAGGCCACAGAGCAGTCTGTGGATAAAGCCAAGACTGGAAGTGACAGGGCTTCCTACCAAAGCTAGAGGTGGACTGGTGCAAAGCCCAAGCTTCCGGCCATCCCCGGGAAGGGAGGGCGGAGGCCATTGGGGCAGCAGGACAGGGGTGCTGGGCGGCCCCAGGGTGAAGGGGAGGGTCTTACTGAAGAGGTGGGTCTCGTGGGCGGGGCTGAAGCACAGGGTGGCGATGGCCTTCTTGTGGGCCCGGATGACCCCGCAGCAGAAGCCGGCGCGCACGTGCAGCAACCGGACCAGGCCCCGAAGGCCTGCAGCCGCCAGCACGCTCCAGCGCTTCTTGTGGCCGGCCTGTGTGACCACCATCAGGGCGGTCCAGGCCACGGAGAAGAACTCCTGGGCGGGGGTTAGAAGGAAGAGGTCACCAGGGCAGAGTGATTGGCGTGAACACACAGGCGGGCCTGGGCCTGGGGAACCCCAACATGAAAGAAAAAGGCCATGCGGGGCAGGGGCTGAGGCTGCCCCCATCCCACCCTGCTCTTCAGGAGTCAGTGGAACGTGGCCCGCACTCACCTCACCAGGCGCCTTGTACTTGTGGAGCACGATGCCCGTCTGGCAGTCAATCACGCACACGGCCTCCCCACCGCACGTGGCCACGGTCTGGGATGTGGCCCCTGAGTGCCCAGTTTTGGGAGGTCAGGTGAGTGGAGGCATTTCCTATCCAGATCCTCCCTGCAGCCCCCTCTCCTCCCAGCCTTGATGGTGTCTTTTTTTGTTTTTTTGGAGACAGAGTCTTGCTCTGTTGCCATGCTGGAGTGTGGTGGTGCAATCTCGGCTCGCTGCAAACTCCACCTCCCAGGTTCAAGTGATTCTCCTGCCTCAGATTCCCAAGTAGCTGGGACTACAGGCACATGCCACCACGCTTGGCTAATTTTTGTATTTTTAGTTGGCCAGGATGGTCTCGATCTCTTGACCTCGTGATCCGCCTGCCTTGGCCTCCCAAAGTACTGGGATTACAGACATGAACCACCGCGCCCAGCGATGGTGCCTTTAAAGCTCCATCTCCTGACCCCCTACCCATCCAGGCGGCCCTGTTTCCAGCTGCCCTTGCCCCACCCACCCGCCCACCACCACGTACCCTCCTCGAAGGCCGGCTCGAAGGCGCAGGCCCACAGCTGCGTCTCGAGGTCCCGAGGGCTGTTGTTCTTGCTGTGGCACTGTAGGAAGTGCAGGGGCTCCAGCTTCAGCAGAGGCTGTTGGGGGAGAGGGAGTCACGGCTGCCCAGCCCCGATCACCTGCCACCTGCTCCCTGCTACCTCAGCTCACCTGGCCGTCATCAGAACCCGCCACGGGGCCGCCCTCCACCTGGGCCGACGGGGAGGCACATACCCGCTTGCTGGGAGAGAGGCTGAGTGGGACATCGTCTGGCCGTTTCAAGGCTGCCAGTCTGGCCTGTGGAGGGGGGCCTTGTGACCATGGGCCCATCGGCCTGGGGCTTCCTTCCTCCCCATCACAGGCTGGGTCCCACCTCATTGTGGGTATGGGAAGCCCAGGCTGGCCCAGGGTCACTGAGGGAGCAAGCCGGGGCTTGGGGTGCTTCCTGGGCCGATTTCCAGGACGCCTTTGTCTCCTGCAGCTTCTCCAGGCACGAGGGGCTGGGCTGGCCTCGGAGCCCTGGGAGCCACACTCACCCTGGGCTTGTGGGCAGCTCCGGCTTCTTGGGACTTCTCTGGGCTGTCAGCCTCGTGTACCTGCGTCCTACTGGAGGCCACCAGCTCCTCAGAGATCATCCGCACCTGGGTGGGGCCAGGCCATCAGGAAGCTGGGCACAGTCCCAGGTGCCCTCAGCCCTGCCAACTCGTGGTTGGGGAAGCCTGTGCTTCAGAGCTGGAGAAAGAACTAACTCTCCTGCCAACAGGGCTGCCCACCCCGACTCACCCCACTCCCACAGCCCCTCAGCCCTTCCTGGCCAGGGACCTCCAGGCAGCTAATGATCCGAGAGCCAGCGACTCCCTGCACGTCGGGACGGGGACATACCCGCCACTGGGTGAACTCGCTGAGGGACTCGGGCCCGTAGCGGACATCCCTGACGGCCGACTTCACAAAGTCCTCCTGGGCCTTTTCAGCCTCCTCTTCAGGGCCCAGTGTGGCCATGAACTTCTCCCAGTGAGCTGTGACCTGGTGCAAGAGGGTCCAGATTCAGGGCCGGCCCACCCCAGCTCCCCCGACCCTGCCCTTCATAACACCTCAACCCCATCACCTGCTGGAAGCCTCCAGGAACCACAGCCTTATAAACCACACAACACATCACAAACAGCACAGCCCAGGTGCCTGCAGTCCCAGCCACTGCGAGGCTGAGGAGGAAGCATCTTTCAGGCCAGGAGTTGGAGCCTGGGCTACATAGCAAGATCCCACCTCTACAAAAAATTTAAAAATGATCCAGATGTGGTGGCACACACCTAAAGCCCCAGCTATTCAGGAGGCTAGGGCGGGAAGATTGCTTGAGCCCAGGAGTTGGAGGCTGCAATGAGCTATGATCACACCACTGCACTTCAACCTGGGCAGCAGAGCAAGACCTTGTCTCTAAAAAAAAGAAAAGTAAAAAGAAACATCCCAGAAAAAGCTACTTAGAAGAGTCAGGCTGGGTGTGGTGACTCACACCTGTAATCCCAGAACTTTGGGAGGCCAAGGTGGGCAGATCACCTAAAGTCAGGCATTTGAGACCAGCCTGGCCAATATGGTGAAAACCTGTTTCTACTAAAAGGACAAAAAATTTAGCTGGGCGTGGTGGCAGGTGCTTGTAATCCCAGCTACTCAGGAGGCTGAGGCAGGAGAATTGCTTGAACCTGGGAGGCAGAGGCTGCAGTGAGCCGAGATCACACCACTCCACTCCAGCCTCGGAAACGGAGTAAGACTCCATCTCAAAAAATAAAGTAGCACATCAGGCTATGGGCTGTTGGGGCCAAGAGCCCTTATCAGTCACCGTCTTCAACGTCTTCCTGATGTCACTTTCTCTAATGACCCTACAGCTCCCAAGCACACAATAATCCTCCTATCCCCTTACCCTGCTGATCAGCTCCCGGTTCAGGTTCTCCACCTGAGAGTAAGTTGACGACGCATCCTTGCCGTTGACTTTACGGAGCTTGGGCAGGAGAAAGGAGACTTTCAGGTTGTCATTGACCTGGGGGAGAGGGGGGGCAGGGCGGTGGCTCAGGGGATGCTGAGCCTGAGTCCCACACAGTCCTGGCCCCCGGTATGAGGCTAGCAGGTGGCCCCCACTTACCGTCAGAAAGGGGTTGCCTTCCAGGCTGAGTTCCTCGAGCTTGGGGAACTGGCACAAGGCAGTGACATCCCCCAGCTGGTTGTTGGCGCAGCGGAGGACACGCAGGTGGGACAGGCCCAGGTTGTCCGGCAGCGCCTCCAGCTGGTTGTTGGACAGGTCCAGCTCCTGCAGCTGTGTCAGGCGGCACAGGAGCTTGGGGTCCAGGTGCTCGGAAAGCAGCTCCAACCCTGACAGGCTGGAAGTTGGGGCAGACCAGGAAGGCTTAGGAGGCGGACAAGCCTTGCACCCCCACACCAACCTGCCCCGCTACCTCCGAAGGCTTCTTCACCTGACATTTCTTGCACAAAGGCAGCCGCCCCGCCCACCCCTCGTTACTTTATTTTTTAGAGACGGGGGTCTCACTCTGGCGCCCAGGCGCGATCATAGCTCACTGCTGCCTCCACCTCCTGGGCTGAGTGATCCTCCCGCCTCGACCTACCGAGTAGCTGGGACTACAGGCGCACGCCACTACTCCCGGCTCCCCACCACTTAAAAAAAAGAAAAAACCTGCAACTAATTTAGGACTGGGGGCAATCTAGCTTCCTCTAGAATGCTCTTCCTGATCCTTCGGAGGCTCCTCTGTGCTTCCCAGACTCTCTAATGGTAGCGGCAGGCTGTGCCCCTAATTGCCCGCGCTCCCTTCGGGGGATGAGGGCCCCCGGGGCTCCCGGCGAGCGGGCGGGGCCGCGATCACCCAACAAGAAGACATTTAGCGCCACTCTGACGAACCCAGAGGGCGATAACGGGGACAGGCGGGCCGTGGGGGAGGGTCCCCGCTCTTCTCCCCGACCGCCCCGCGGACACAACCTCGCCCCCTGCCCGGCTCTTACTCCAGGCTCCGGATCTTCCCCAGCCGGTCGCTCTTGGGGCGCCCGCGCTGCATTAGCAGCCGCGCCGAGAGGGGGCCCATGGCGAGAAGGTGCGGCCCGCGCTGACCCAGTCTGCGGCCCCGGCGTCTGGAGTCACCCTGCGTCTCCTGGAGCCCGGTACTGGCGTCCGCTGTAACCGAGCCCAGGAGGTGGCGCCGCACGAGCCCGTGGGCGGTAACGACCGGAAGGAAGTGGAGCCTAGGCCTCGTGCCCCCGCCCTATGCGGACTACAACTCCCAGCGGCCGCCGCGGCCGCGCCTGCGCACTGGCCACCCGGACAGAGCCATGGCGGCGGCGGCAGCGGCGGCAGCGGCGGCGGCGGCGGCTGCAGCCGAGGTCCCCGAAGTCCTTCGGAAATGCGGTTGCAAGGGCATCCGGACCTGTCTTATCTGCGAGCAGCAGCGCGGCGGAGACCCGCCCTGGCAGCTGCCCCCAGCGGTAAGGGGTGGGTGAGGAGCCGCGCCCACAAACGTCGTTCTGCATCTGGGGAAACTGAGGCCCAGCTTGGCCATGACACGGGCTGGGATCAAAGCCTGTGAGCGACCCTTGCGGTAGGAGCGATGCGGGGTGAGGAGATGAAGGCTTTGAGGAGCGGGCTTGGGAGCGGGGAAGGGGATGGGAGGTGGGTGAGTCCGACCACAGCTCACCTCGGGGACTCTGGGGGGATCTGCCCGCAAACATCGACGTAGCTTCTCGGATCTGGCGCTGGGAGCCTCACGGGCCCGCGGGGAGACGACACGGAAAGGGTGAGGGTGCTGAATACCAGGCCAATGGTGCCTGAAGGTCGTGGACTGCAGTGGGCAAGGAAACAGTGAATTCCAGTTAACTAATGAAAAAGAACACAAGGATCGCTCCAGCCCAGGAATTGGAGGCTATAGTGAGCTATGATCGAGCCACCGCACTTCAGCCTGGGCGACAGAGCGAGACCCTTTCTCAAAAAAAGAAAATAAATAATAATTTTAAAAAAGAACTCAGCTTCTTTGAATTGGCATGGAAGGATCGTGGTTGGTTGCAAGAGCGAGGTGGAGTGGTAATGCTTCAGGTGAGAGAGATGAGGCTGGAGAGGTTGGGGGGTCTGACCACAGATGGTCCCCCGTGTGTTGGCTAAGCAGGCTGGACTTGTCCCAAAAGCCATGGAGAGCTCTTGGAGGGTTTTAAAGGAGCGATGCGGTCAAATGTGAATTTTAGAAAGATCCTGGGAAGGGAAGGGGCAGATATGAAGATGTGGAGGCTGGGAAGCCCGTAAAGAAACTGCCCCAGCGTCTATGGTGAAAGTGCCCAAGGTCCTGTGGAAACCGTATGGGATGCCTCATGAATTAAACAGAATTACCCCTGATCCACAGCCCTACTTCTGGGTGTATATCCAAAGGAACTAAAAGCAGGGTCTGGAAGAGAGATTTTCACACCCGTGTTTATAGCAGCCTTATTCACGATAGCCAGAACATGGAAGGAACCCAAGTATCTTATCAACAGATGAATTGGTGACCGGATGTTGTGGGTCACGCCTGTAATCCCAGCACTTTGGGAGGCTGAAGTGGGCAGATCATAAGGTCAGGAGTTTGAGACCAGCCTGGCCAACATGGTGAAACCCGCCTGGCCAACATGGTGAAACCCCGTCACTACTGAAAATACAAAAATTAGCCGTGTATGGTGGCGGGTACTTGTAATCCCAGATACTCGGGAGGCTGAGGCAGGAGAATCGCTTGAACCTGTGAGGCGGAGGTTGCAGTGAGCCGAGACTGCACCACTGCACTCCAGCCTGGGTGACAAGAGCAAGACTCTGCCTCAAAACAAAATGTATTATTATTATTATTTTATTGAGACAGAGTTTCGCTCTTGTTACCCAGGTTGGAGTGCAATAGTGTGATCTTGGCTCACCGCAACCTCCACCTCCGGGGTTCAGGCAATTCTCCTGCCTCAGCCTCCTGAGTAGCTGGGATTACAGGCACGTGCCACCATGCCCAGCTAATTTTTTGTATTTTTAGTAGAGACAGGGTTTCACCATGTTGACCAGGATGGTCTCGATCTCTTGACCTCGTGATCCACCCGCCTCGGCCTCCCAAAGTGCCGAGATTACAGGCGTGAGCCACCGCACCCGGCTGTATTATTATTTTCAAGATGGAGTCTCACTCTGTTGCCCAGGCTGGTGTTCACTAGTGCAGTCTCGGCTCACTGCAACCTCCACCTCCCAGGCTCAAGCGATTCTCCTGCCTCAGCCTCCTGTGTAGCTGGAACCCCTATAGAAGCACACTGCCGCCGGGCGCGGTGGCTCATGCCTGTAATCCTAGCACTTTGGGAGGCCGAGGTGGGTGGATCACCTGAGGTCGGGAGTTCAAGACCAGCCTGGCCATCATGGTGAAACCCCATCTTTAAAAAAAAAAAAAAGAAGTGCACTGCCACACCAGGCTAACTATTTTGTCTTTTGGTAGAGATGGGGTTTCGCCATGTTGGCCAGGCTGGTCTCGAACTCCTGTGTTCAAATAATCCATGTGCCTCAGCCTCCGAAAGAACTGAGATTACAGGTGTGAGACACCGCACCTGGCCAAAACTTTTTTTTTTTTTTAATTGAGATACGATCTTGCTATGTTGCTGAGGCTGGTCTCAAGTGATCCTCCCGGCTTGGCCTCCCAAAGTGCTGGGATGACAGGCGTGAGCCACTGTGCCTGACCATTAACTAACTCTTTTTAATGAAGAGAGGTGGAGAGGAAGGGGTAGCAGAAGCCAAGCAAGAGATTTAAGAAGTAGTCATTGGCACATGACTCAGGGTCAAGGTCAAGCTGGCTGCACAGCAGGCAAAGAGACAGTTGAGCGAGGCGGAGGCCCTGGGAGAGTTGGGGGTAGGAGGATGCAGGTACAGGAATGGGGGTGACAGGAGAGGAGGAGGTGGTGGCTTGGGAGGAGACAATGCCAAGAATGGTTTCTAGACTTTCTTTTTTCTTTTGAGACAGAGTCTCCCTCTGTTGCCCACACTAGAGTGCAGTGGCGAAATGTCGGCTCACTGCAACCTCTGCCTCCCAGGTTGAAGGGATTCTCCTGCCTCAGCCTCCCAAGTAGCTGGGATTACAGGCATGCACCACCATGCCTGGCTAATTTTTGTATTTTTGGTAGAGAAGGGCTTTTGCCATGTTGGCCAGGCTGGTCTCGAACTCCTGACCTCAGGTGATCCAGCCACCTCGGCCTCCTAAAGTGCTGGGATTACAGGCATGACCCACCACGCCTAGCCTGGTTTTTAGACTTTCTTTAGCATGGGGGAGACCCGAGAGTACCAGTAGGCCTCGCAAATGGTGGCAGAACAGAGGGGGACATGGGGTGAGAGTTGAGTGACAGCCCAGGGTATGAGGATTGAGGCGTGATGCTGGGTCTGGAAAGGTGCTTTGAAAACAAGAGTGAAGAGGAGGGAGTCTGGGGTGCTGAGGAGCTCTGTGAATACTCAGCTCTGTGGGGAAACACGTTGCCCTCCTGGGTGAGCCTCAGACTTGTGAAAGGCATGGGCCAGCCCCTGAGACACCAGGGTGGCGTCAGCAAAGACCTAAAGAGATTAGGGTGCACAGACTCAAGGTAGTCGGGCAGTCTGGGTCCTCCTGGATGCAGCCTAGGAGACAGGAGTGCAGGAGGTGCTGTGCAGCCTGGGGCTAGTTCCTTAACTTTACTGAACTCCTTTGTAAAGTGGAGAAGGAAAGACACATTGTATCAGCCCTTCTCTTTCACAGGCAAGGATAGTGAGAAAGGAAACCAATCAAATTCATGTGAGCTCAAGAGGGCTTCGGGCCTTCCCTGGTCAGCCTGGGGCAGACACTGTCTGCACCTCCCCCTAGACTCCAGCTGTCTTCCACGGTGGCCTGAGCCACAAGTGCCAGGGGCTGCCACAGCTCCAGGATGCATCTGTTTTTTTTTTTTTTTTGAGACATGGTCTTGCTCTGCTGTCCAGGCTGGAGTGCAGTAGCACAACCATAGCTCACTCACTGCAGCCTCAACCTCCTGGGCTCAAATGATCCTCCTGCCTCAGCCTCCTGTGTAGCTGAAATGACAAGTGCACTCTGCCACGCCCGGCTAATTTTTATTTAAACTTTTTTTTTTTTTTTTTGAGATGGAGTCTTGCTCGGTCACCCAGGCTGGAGTGCAGTGGTGCCGTCTCGGCTCACTGCAACCTCCGTCTCCTGGGTTCAAGCAATTCTCCAGCCTCAGCCTCCCGAGTAGCTAGGATTACAGGCCCCTACCACCATGCCCGGCTAGCTTTTGTATTTTTAGTAGAAATGGGGTTTCACCATGTTGGCCAGTCTTGTCTTGAACTCCTGACCTCAGGTGATCCGCCTGCCTCAGCCTCCCAAAGTGTTGGGATTACAGGCGTGAGCCACCGCACCCAGCCTGTTTTAACTTTTTGTAGGGACAGGGTCCCGCTGTGTTGCCCAGTCTGTGGACCTGTTTTTCTTTTGCAGAAAACACACCGTTTCATTTACTGCTCTGACACCGGCTGGGCCGTGGGCTCGGAGGAATCTGACTTTGAGGGCTGGGCCTTCCCCTTCCCAGGAGTGATGCTGATCGAGGACTTTGTGACTCAGGAGGAAGAAGCCGAGTTGGTGAGGCTTATGGACTGTGACCCCTGGAAACTCTCCCAGTCTGGACGGAGGAAGCAGGTAGGCCGGCCCTGAGCTCATGGGGAGGGCTGGGCTGCGTCAAGGGGACCGCCCCACTGCTGGGGCTCTCCTCCTCCTCTGCAGCCACACCCCACGAACCTCCAAGGTTGGTAGTGGGCGAGTTCCCCAGACCTTGGGGCTGTGCGCAGCCAGACTCGCTGCAGGCGTGTGTCCGATGGGCAGAAGTGCACCCGGGCACCCCATCTCTCTGTGGGATGCGCTGCTGGGCTCTATGCCCTCTCTGCAGCCGACTTGGTGGTACTGAGGGTACGGGAAAGTTCTGGTGGGGAGCCCCATTCTCCCAAACTACAGGTGCTCCCACCTACCATTCTCACTGTCAGCGTCTCGTCTCCTCACGCGAATTCCCGCCTTCCCCGCCCCGGCCCATCATTCTCCCCCCAGCTCACTCCTTCCCCACCTGTGACCCAGCCTCCTCACTTCCCCTCACCTCCATCCCTCTGTCCCCAGCCTCCATGTGTGGCCACTGGGACAGTCAGTCACATCCCTGGGTGCCCCTCACCTTTCATTGTAGTTTTCATTTGTTTGTTTGAGGTGGAATCTCGCTGTCACCCAGACTGGCGAGATCTCGGCTCACTGCAACCTCCATCTCCTGGGTTCAAACAATTCTTCTGCCTCAGCCTCCTGAGTAGCTGGGACTACAGGCACCCACCACCACGCCTAATTTTTGTATTTTTAGTAGAGACAGGTTTTACCATATTGGCCATGCTGGTCTTGAACTCCTGACCTCAGGTGATCCACCACCTTGGCCTCCCAAAGTGCTGAGATTACAGGCCTGAGCCACCGCACTGGGCCTTTTTTTTTTTTTTTTTTTTTTGATACAGAGTCTTGCTGTGCCGCCCAGGCTGGAGTGCAGTAGTGTGACCTGAGCTCACTGCAACCTCCGCCTCCCAGGTTCAAGCCATTCTCATGGCTCAGCCTCCCAAATAGCTGGCATTACAGGTGCCCACCATGACACCCGGCTAATTTTTGTATTATTAGTGGAGACGGGGTTTCACCGTGCTGACCAGGCTGGGCTCGAACTCCTGACCTCAAGTGATCTGCCCACCTCGGCCTCTCAAAGTGCTGGGATTACAGGTGTGAGCCACTGCACCTGGGCGCGTTCCCTTTGTGACATTCTGTTGGATATCTGTACATTTCATTTCTTCATTCATCTGTTGACGGACACTGGTGTTTTCACTTTTTGGCTGTTGGGAGAGTAATGCTGTTGTGAACATTTGTCTACAGGTTTTTTTTTTTTTTGAGACAGGGTCTTGCTCTGTCGCCCAGACTGGAGTGCAATGGTGCGATCTCGGCTCACTGCAGCCTTGACCTCCCAGGTTCTAGCTGTCCTCCTACCTCAGCCTCCTGAGTAGCTGGGACTAAGGCATGTGCCACCAAGCCCAGCTATTTATTGTTATTATTTTGAGACAGAATGTCTCATTCCGTCTACCAAGCTGGAGTGCAGTGGTGCAGTCTTCTCTCACTGCAGCCTCCACTTCCTGAGCTCTAATGATCCTCTCACCTCAGCCTCCTAAGTAGCTGAGACTAAAGCCTGTGCCACTACATCTGTCTAAATTTTTTTTTTTTTTTTTTTTTTTTTTATGAGAGACGGAGTTTTGCTATGTTGCCCAGGTTGGTCTCAAACTCCTGGGCTCAAATGCACCACCTTCCTGGGCCTCCCAAAGTGCTGGGATTACAGGCATGAGCCACCATGCCCAAACTAAAATTTCTTGCAGAGAGGTGGTCTCACGTTGTTGCTCAGGCCGGTCTCGAACTCCTGGCCTCAAATGATCCTTCCGTCTCAGCCTCCCAAAGCACTGGGATTACAGGCGTGCACCACCACGCCCAGCCATTTGCTATTAACTTCTGTCTCCTCGGGTCGGCCTCCTCCTGCTTCACATCCATGAAGTAGGGACTTTTGCTTGCTTAGGTCACTGCAATTGAATTCACCTAGTGTGTGGTAGACATCTCCGTAAACGCAGACACTTTACGTCCTTTTTGTCTTCATCCTTCAGGACTATGGCCCCAAAGTCAACTTTCGGAAACAGAAGCTAAAGACCGAGGGCTTCTGCGGCCTCCCCAGCTTCAGCCGGGAGGTGGTGCGGAGAATGGGCCTCTACCCGGGGCTGGAGGGCTTCCGGCCCGTCGAGCAGTGCAACCTGGACTACTGCCCTGAGCGCGGCTCGGCCATCGACCCGCACCTGGACGACGCGTGGCTGTGGGGGGAGCGACTGGTCAGCCTCAACCTCCTGTCCCCCACCGTGCTGTCCATGTGTCGGGAGGCACCCGGGAGCCTGCTCCTCTGCTCCGCCCCCTCAGCTGCCCCGGAGGCCTTGGTTGACAGCGTGATAGCGCCCAGCCGCTCGGTGCTGTGCCAGGAGGTGGAGGTGGACGTCCCCTTGCCCCGCCGCTCCCTGCTGGTGCTCAGGGGGGCCGCGCGGCACCAGTGGAAGCATGCCATCCACCGCAGACACATCGAGGCCCGCCGCGTCTGCGTCACTTTCCGGGAGCTGTCGGCTGAGTTCGGCCCCAGAGGAAGGCAGCAAGAGCTGGGCCAGGAACTCCTGCGGATCGCCCTCTCCTTCCAGGGCAGACCCGTGTGAGCCGCCTCTCTGGCTCCAGACCTGACTGATCCTGGGATTGAAGCAGGGAGCCCAGAACAGGGCCTTCTGCAACTCACGGGGTGGCAGGAGAAGACGGCTGACCCCTGGTGGTGTGAGCAGCGTGAGTCCTGCCCCGGGAGTGGATTTTGATGGGAACGCACCTCGGGACAGCCCCCTTCCACCTGGACTGTGGCCAGGCTTCTTTTGGTTATCTAGTTTATCACAGTCAAGGGGGCGTGGGATAATTTGAGCTTAAAAAATATTGGGGGCTGCGCTCAGTGGCTCATGCCTGTAATCCCAGCACTTTGGGAGGCTGAGGTGGGCGGATCACCTGACACCAGGAGTTCGAGACCAGCCTGGCCAACATGGCGAAAACCCATCTCTACAAAAAAATACAAAACTTAGCCAGGCGCGGTGACTCGCACCTGTAATCCCAGCTACCCGGGAGGCTAAGGTTGGAGAATTGCTGGAACCTAGGAGGTGGAGGTTGCAGAGAGCCAAGATCACACCACTGCACTTCAGCCTGGCGCCCGGAGCAAGACTGTTAAAAAAAAAAGGCGGGGGGAGGACATTTTAAATGATTTTCTCCTTTATGATGCATCTCTTTTCATGGGGTTTCCCGATATCTCACTGCCCAGTCCCTTCGTTTGTGGAATGTGTTGGATTGAAGAACAGAGCTGGTTGAAGATTTGAAGTTAGACTAAAGAGCTGGTAACAAAGAGCTTCAGAGTCGGGCTTGGCCTGAGTCTTGCTTGACTGACAACCCCCCACCGCCCTGCCTGGGGGGTTGGGGATGTGAGGAGGGTAAGAAAATCTGAGCGCCTCCCCCAGCCCCATAATGCTGTTAACAAGTAGGAAAAATTAAAGCTCTCGGCCAGGCACAGTGTGGCTCACGCCTGTAATTCCAGCACTCTGTGGGGCTGAGGTGGGAGGATCGCTTGAGATCAGCCTGAGCAACATAGTGAGACCCTGTCTCAACAAAAAATAAAAACATTAGCTAGGTGTGGTGGCCTGTAGTCCCAGCTGCTCTAGATGCTGAGTCGAGAGGATGGTTTTAGCTCACGAGGTCAAGGCTGCAGTGAGCTCATGATCGTCCCACTGCACTCGGCAACAGAGCAAGACCCTGTCTCTAAAATAAATAAAAGCTTCTCACCTTCTAGGACACCAAGAGGCTGTTCCCTTATGATGGGGCTGTGTGTGTGTGGTGGGGGCTTACCTGGATCAGGTGGCTGCTCTGCTGTCGCTGTGGCTGGGCAAGGCTGTGGAGGCTGAGGGAGTGGCCTGGACCCGCATGGCCAGCCTTCCCTCCCACCACTATGGGACAAAATGTTCATTTCCCTGCCACCTGCTGGGAACTAAATCTAGGGAACAGGAAAGGTTCGGGGCCAGCACTGCTCTTTACAGTCACCCCCAGAACCCTCTGGAAGCTGTAAGGCTCGGAGCTGTGCACCATCTCTAAAGGAATATCCTGCCAGGGGCGGTGGCTCATGCCTGTAATCCCAGCACTTTGGGAGGCTGAAGTGGGCGGATCACGAGGTCAGGAGTTCCAGACCAGCCTGGCCAAGATTGTGAAACCGGTCTATACTAAAAATAAAAAAATTAGCCAGGCTGTAATCCCAGCTACTCAGGAGGCTGAGGCAGGAGAATCACTTGAACCCCGAAGACAGAGGTTGCAGTGAGTCAAGATCGTACCACTGTGCTCAAGCCTGGGCGACAGAGTGAAACTCCTTCTCAAAAAAAACAAAAACAACAACAAAAAAAAACACGCATCTCAGCCGCTGAAGCCTGGGCGACAGAGTGAAACTCCTTCTCAAAAAAAAAAAAAAAAAAAAAAAAAAAAAAAAAAACACGCATCTCAGCCGCTGGGCCCCATGGAGGGCTTAAGAGCCCAGCACAGACCCAGGGGAGAGGCTGCTGGGTTTCTAGCTGCTGCGAGAGCCTAGCCACCGGGTGTGTGGGAGTGGCTCCCAGGCCACCTTGCCTTCAGCTCCCTGGTCAGCTCACTGGAGCAAGAGCACGGAGCCTGGCTTCCTCCCAGTGTCACGGCCCCCGAGTCACGCCTCACTTTGAATCCAGATACGAGTCGGGCTGGAGCTCCAGCTGATCCTCACTGCACTGGAGCAGATAAGCCAGCCCATGGTCCACTCTCGAGGGGGCCAGTGCAGGGTCTCTGTCCCTGACAGGCTGGGCTGGCCCCTGCAGGAGGCTCCAGCAATGCAGGGCTCCTTGGGGAGGGACACCTGGAGAATGAGGCACAGAGACTTCGAGGGGAGAGGCCTGCGGAGGCTTGGGGACACTGGAGCAAAGAAACCTGTCCACAGGGTCCCTCCGTGCTGGCCCTTCCAGTACTCCTCACAACACACTTTAGGAAACTCCATTACCTGGTAAGTTGGGGGCACCCAGAGTTGGGTCTGTCCTTGAAGGTGTCGAGTGACACGAAGACCCACGACACCTCACCCAACGAGGATGGGGCTGGGGAGGGCCGCGCTGGGATGCTTCTGCCATAGGCTGGCCCCTGGTACACTGCTCTATAGCCTCGTATGCTTCCTTTTCCTTTTTTTTTTTTCCTTGAGACAGAGTTTCCCTCTTGTTGCCTAGGCTGGAGTGCAGTGGCACGATCTCAACTCACTGCAACCTCCATCTCCTGGGTTCAAGTGATTCTCCTGCCTCAGCCTCCCGAGTAGCTGGGATTACAGACATTCGCCAACATGCCCAGCTAATTTTTTTGTATTTTTAGTAGAGACGGGGTTTCACTGTGTTGGTCAGACTGGTCTCAAACTCCTGACTTCGTGATCTGCCCACCTCAGCCTCCCAAAGTGCTGGGATTACTGGCGTGAGCCACCGGGCCCAGCCTGTTTTTGTTTTTGTTTTTTTTGGAGGCAGGATCTTGCTCTGTTGCCCAGGCTGGAGTGCAGTGGTGTAATCATGGCTCACTACAGCCTCAAACTCCTGGGCTCAAGTGACCCTCCCGCCTCAGCCTCCCAAAGCACTGGGATTAACAGGTGTGAGCCACCATGCCCAGCCTGCCCCCATTGTTTCTGAAGGGCTGGGCCCCAGGAGCCACCACCTACAGGGTAACGTCTGCTTACCCCATGTTTTGGGTGGCTGTTTCCGCATCGGTCAGCACACTCCCTAGCAGACCAGGCTGCCTGCTCTCATGCTCTTGGAGCTTCAAGCAAGGGGACAGTGAGGCATGGGCCTGTGGACACACCTGATGGGGAAATGCCGGCTCCGAGGGCGGCTTCCGGAGACATCCCACGCCAGAGCCGGCCAAGCGGGGGCTCAGCTGACATTCCCCAGCTGCTTCAGAAGGACATTCAGAAAGGAGCACAGCATGCTTGTTCACAGTGGCAGGTGGTGAGGCTGAGGCCAGGGACAGGGTCAAGCTCCATCCAAGGCCCATTCTCTGGGGTTATTCCTGCCTCAATTTGTGTTGAGCCGGCCTGTCCCCTATCCCACAGTACCCATGGGTGCGTGGGCCACAGACAGGTTGGGAAAGGGTTTAAGACAGGTTCTCACTCTTGTCACCCAGGCTGGAGTGCAGTGGCACAATCTTGGCTCACTGCAGCTTCGACCTCCCTGGGCTCAGATGATCCTCCCACCTCAGCCTCCCCAGTAGCTGGGACTACAGGTATGTGCCACCAAGCCTGGCTAATTTTTGTATTTTTGTGCAGACAGGGTCTTGCTATGTTGCCCAGGCTGGTCTTGAACTCCTTGGCTCAAGTGATCCACCCACCTCGGCCTCCCAAAGTGCCAGGATTACAGATGTGAGCTACAGGTTGGCAGGTTCTACATGGGTCTCAGATCCTGTCTGTGCCTTGCCCTGCTGGCTCCCAGCAGGGCTCTACAGCATCTAAAGCAAAAAGTCTTGGGCCGGGAGCAGTGGCTCACACCCGTAATCCAGGATCACTTGAGGCCAGGAGTTCGAGACCAGCCTGGGCCAACATGGTGAAACCCCATCTCTACTAAAAATACAAAAATTAGCAAGGCCTAGTGGTGGATACCTGTAATCCCAGCTACTTGGGAGGCTGAGGCAGGAGAATTGCTTGAACCTGGGAGGTGGAGGTTGCAGTGAGCCCAGATTGTGCCACTGCACTCTGGCCTGGGCGACAGGGCAAGACTCCGTCTTGGAAAACAAAAACAAAAAAACATAGGCTGCCTGGTGCTTCCTCATCAGTGCCACCAGCCTGCACGAGAGACTCACCTGTTCCTGCTGCCCGACTGGAGAGCCCGGACTCCAGCCCAAGAGCCACAGGGACCTGGGGCTGGAGAATGTCCCGAGGTGACCAGAGCTCCGGCGGCTCCTCCTGAAGGGACCGGGGGGACCTCCAAGCTGACCCTGTCCAGATGGGCTCTGTCGTCGCTCAGCCACCCTCTGGGGCTGCCCCTTCCTTTGTTGCTGGAAAGAGGGTCTTGTCTGGGAGGGGAAGCGGCAGGCAGAGGCACCCTGCGTTCTCGGGGTCCCACCTGGTGGGAGCCCCACAGCGGCGTGTCTGGGCGTGAGCACCCTGTCTCCATGCTAGAAATGTCCATGCCCCCTCACCGGGGCAGCCTGGGAGGACACTGGCCAGTGACTAGTGACAGGAGAAGGCCTGGGAGCGCTCCAGAACAGTCTCTTGCACAGTGTGGGTCCCCCCACGCAGCAGACGCCAGGGGAGGGCCGGAGGCTGTGGTTTATCCCCTCTGCCCGCAGCATCCCCCCAGGAACAGAAAGACTTTGAATAGCGTCTCGGGTTTATTCCATTTCACCCAGGGCAAGCGTTTTAGAAGCCCGCACACAGGATAGTGGATGACTTTGCTGCAGGTGATCTATATAACGCCATGCACGGATCATCAGCACGAGGCAGGAAGGGGCTGCAGGTGAGTCTGAATCCACTCAGCCTTAAGTGGTCTGGTCCTCAGCAGACCCGCCTAGAAGACGCTAAAACACGTTCTGCCTTCCAAGTTTCTAAAACAGAAGCAGCTGTGTTTTGAAACATGTGGTCAGATACTAAACGGAGTGGGTGTCCCACGTGGGAGGGGCCTTGGCATGTCTATGCACCGGTAAGGATGTGCTCTAAATTAAGACAGGCCCCGGCTGGCTCCAGGGCACACTGAGGCCGAGGCCCCTGTTTTTGTTTTTTTTTTGAGACAGTCCCGCTCTGTCACCCAGGCTGTAGTGCAGTGTCACGATCTCAGCTTACTGCAACCTCTGCCTCCTGGGTTCCAGCAATTCTCTTGCCTCAGCCTCCCTAATCTAGGTGGGATTACAGGCGTGTGCCACCATGCCCAGCTAATTTTTATATTTTTAGTAGAGAGGGTTTCACCATGTTGGCCAGGCTGCTCTCCCACTCCTGACCTCAGGCAAGCCTCCTGCCTTGGCCTCCCAAAGCGCTGGGATTACAGGCGTGAGCCACCATGCTCAGCCAGGAGGCCTCTGTTCTTAAACACTTTTCAAAGTCGGGCTAAACCTCAGGAAACCGAATTTCTAGGCTGCAATGGCGTTCCCCATCACCCACGGCACCCCTCAAGGTACTTCTGCAGCTCCGACAGCAGCTCAGCCTCCATCTCCCCACATGCTCTGGGGGCGACCCCGGTTTCCTCTCCTGGCCACCACGGCCCTACCCATGGTCACTGCTATTCCCACAGCAAGGGTTTGCCTCATGCCTCTGAACTAGAAAGCCTGGAGCTGGAGAACAAGAACTCTAGAAGAAACAGAACAATGCATTTCTTTCTCTGTGAAAATGATAGGAAAAAAATAATTAAAAAAAAAAAAAACAGAACAAGCCGGGCGTGGTGGCTCACGCCTGTAATCCCAGCACTTTGGGAGGCCGAGGCGGGTGGATCACGAGGTCGAGATCGAGACCATCCTGGTCAACATGGTGAAACCCCATCTCTACTAAAAATACAAAAAATTAGCTGGGCATGGTAGCGCACGCCTGTAGTCCCAGCTACTTAGGAGGCTGAGGCAGGAGAATTGCCTGAACCCAGGAGGCGGAGGTTGCGGTGAGCCAAGATCGCGCCATTGCACTCCAGCCTGGGTAACAAGAGCAAAACTCCGTCTCAAAAAAAAAAAACAAACAGAACAAGAAATTCCAAGACTGTCATCCTCCTAATCAGAGGGCTAGACTTGGATGTGGCTCTGTCCCCACCCACGTGCCACCATCACTGGGCATCTAATACCTGTCTGGATGCTGCCAGGCCAAGAGCTCTGCCTGGGGAGCAGGTGCAGTAACTGGCCCCAGATGGCACTGGAGATGCATTCCACAGTCTGGGGAGTGTGGCACTGGGTGGGCAGGGACACAGATGGTCCAGGAAGGTGGGCAGCAGAAGGCCCAGCAGGGATCTTCCCAAAAGGGTCAAGCCAGGGTAAGGGGCAGCTGCCCCTCCCAGCCGGGTGGAGCCACTGGTTTAGAATAGCTGGTTCATCTTGTCCCTGCCAGGACCCAAAGCCACTGCCTTGGAGGGACGCTGACATGCTGACATTTTTTTTTTTTTTTTAGATAGGGAGGGTCTCACTCTGTCACCTAGGCTAGAGTGCAGTGGCACAATCATATTTTAGTTATTTTTCTTTTTTTCTTTAAGAGAAGGAGTCGCCCTCTGTTTCCCAGGCTGGAGTGCAGTGGCATGATCTCGGCTCACTGCAACCTCCACCTCCTGGGTTCAAGCAATTCTCCTGCCTCAGCCTCCCGAGTAGCTGGGATTACAGGTACCCGCTACCATACCTGACTAATTTTTTTTATTCTTACTAGAGACAGTCTCGCCATGTTGTTGCCAAGGCTGGTCTTGAACTGCTGACCTCAAGTGATCCATCCGCCTCAGCCTCCCAAAGTGATAGGATTACAGGCATGCCATTGTGCCCGGTCTGGCTAATTAAAAATTTTTTTTTTAGAGATGGGGTCTTGCTATGTTGCCCAGGCTAATCTCTCACTCCTGGGCCCAAGTGATCCTCCCTCCTTGGCCTCCCAAAGTGCTGAGGTGACAGACGTGAGCCACCTCGCCTGGCCGACATTGACGTTCTTTAGCAAAGCAAACACACAAGAGGTAAAACCGTAAGAGGCGTTTCTACAGGCTGCAGGAAAGTACAGACATGTGCAGGAGGGCAAGGGTCACAGACAGATGTCTGCAGGCGACACAAAGGATGCACCCCTCAGAAGACATGGCGCTCTTCTCTGGCCCCTGGGGATGCCACAACTTTCTCATGGGGACCCTCAGCACAGGGGACTGCATGTCAGGGTCTCTGTTCTCCGCTGCAGTCACATTTCCAGAGACCCCAACCGGGCCACCCAGAATTCCAACCCAGACCCTGTTGAGAGCTTAAGCTTTTACAAGAGATGTGATCAGAGCATGAAGAAGCCCAGTGACTATTTTTTTTTTTCTTAGACAAAGTTTCACTCTTGTTGCCTAGGCAGGAGTGCAATGGCGTGATCTCAGCTCACTGCAACCTCCGCTTCCTAGGTTCAAGCAATTCTACTGCCTCAGCCTCCTGAGTAGCTGGGATTACAGGCACCCGCCACCATGCCCAGCCAATTTCTGTATTTTTAGTAGACAGGGTTTCACCATGTTGGCCAGGCTGGTCTCAAACTCCTGACCTCAGGTGATCCACCCACCTCGGCCTCCCAAAGTGCTGGGATTACAGGTGTGAGCCACTGCGCCCGGCCCCAGTATTTATGAGAACAAGACAAGGCATGGGTGGCCGTCCAGGTTACAGCTGGAGGAGGGGTAAAGGTTTGTTGTACAAGCAGCTCACGGCAGCTAGTGCTGCGGTGTGCATGTGCAGCCCAAGAGCGAGGCTTCAGGTCTACCAGATGCCCTCAGGGATGAGGCCAGGACCCACGCTGCACGGCACAGTCGCTGTGTTGGCCCGGACCCAGTGTCGGCTGAGAGGCCTGGAGGCATAACAAGGAGGGCACCCATTTGGCCGGGGCCGACCCCTGGCCCCACTACCCACAGGCCAGGCCAATGGACTTGGCTAGACAGGAAGTCCCCCAGGCTGTCTGAGCCAGGGCTCCTGCCTCTCGCTGCCACAGCCCAGGGGAGCGGTTGAATCAGCCTAAGAGGCTATTCTGTGGCCGAGAGCTGGAGGCTGCTGGCTGAGCCAGGGCGGTGGGGAGTGGGGTTCCTTTCCCCAACCTGGTGGCCCTGCTGAGTCCATGTGGCTAGGGTACAGGCTGGGAAAAGAGAATTTGAGCCTAGCTTACTTTGCAGCAGACCTCAACTCAGCCTCCTCAAGGGGGCGTCTCACAGATGCCCGAGAACTTGCCTCCTCCGCTCCGGCCAGGCCGCCCGCCCTTGGAAACATCCCTGGGACCTGACACCACTGAAGCCGGCTGCAGCACCCCCAACACCTGCTGGGCTGCTGTGTGTCCTGGCTCCTGCCTTCTCCCAAAGCCAGGCCACCTAGTCTCTTCCAGGGCTAGGCAGGGAGGCAGCAAGCCCCGCCGTGCACCTGCACCCGCTCAACTGCCACAGCCCTCATGTCGTCACTGTCAGACGGGCCACTCGGCATCCAGGAAGCCCACCACAGGTCTCTGGAGCAATCCTTCTCTGAAAGCAAAACCCTGGCTCTCCCAGCCCACCAGCCACACATTCGCGGTCTGAGATGTCCCTTAACCACTGGGGGCTGCTCAGAGCCCTTCCTGGCACAGGACTGATGGGCAGGTCCCGTTGGAGCCTTTTCCCCGTGCCCTCGACCTAGGCAACCCTGAGGCCAAGGAACCAGCCTAGCTTTGCCTCCTACGCTTTTAGCAACACGATCCCTTGTTGAACCAGACAGTTCCATCTTAGGAGAAGTCATCCAGTTCTTACAGCATTAAGAGGAAAACTTTGGTCTATTTTTTTGAGACAGAGTCTCACTCTGTCCCCCAGGCTGGAGTGCAGTGGCACCATCTTGGCTTACTGCAATCTCTGCCTCCCGGGTTCAAGTGATTCTCCTGCCTCGGCCTCCTGAGTAGCCGGGACTATAGGCATGTGCCACCACACCTGGCTAACTTTTTGTATTTTTAGTAGAGACGGGTTTCACCATGTTGGCCAGGATGGTCTCGATCTCCTAACCTCATGATCTGCCCACCTCGGCCTCCCAAAGTGCTGGGATGACAGCTGTGAGGCACTGTGCCTTGGGAAAACTTTGGTCTTGAACTAGCCAGCAGCCTTGCAAAATCTCTGAATCTTTTTTTTTTTTTTTTTTAAAGATGGGGTTTCTCCCTGATGGCCAGGCTGGTCTTGAACTCCTGACCTCAGGTGATCCACCCACCTTGGCCTTCCAAAGTGCTAGGATTATAGGCGTGAGCCACCGTGCCCGGCGCAAAATCTCTGCATCTAACAAATGCCTGCCAATGTGGGCTCCGGGGCGCAGGCCCACCCCACCCCGGCCCCGAGCCGGCCCCTCACACAACCTGCAGGCTGCGCTCGTGCCCGTCCAGCTGCACCTTGAGCTTGTGCAGCTCCTCGATCTCACGGTTGTGGCGCTCCGTTTTGTGGCGCACCAGGGAGCGGTAGAAGTGGATGGTGAAGACCACGAAGATGAGGCCCACGGGCACCATGATGATGGTGGACACCAGGGCGGCCTGCCAGCCTGTGTGGCTGCCAGGGCCGGGCGGGGGGCCAGGCTGGCGCCGGGCGTCCACGGGGAGGAACTTAATCCAGCAGAGCAGCACCACCTCAGCCAGGAAGAGCAGGATGCCGAGCACAGTGGAGAAGCCCCAGGCCAGCTCGATGTAGGGGTGCATGCGCTCGTGCGGGGACTCGCTGATGGAGTTCAGGTTGTGGATGTTGCTCACGGCCTCCACGTTGGGCAGGATGCAGGTGCTGATGAGGAGGGCGAACAGGTGCACGGCCACCAGCACGGTGGTGCAGGCACTGAAGGCAATCAGCAGCGGCCGCGGGTACTGGTACTGCGTCTCCAGCTGCACCTCCACCATGGCCACCTGCGGGGACAGCGGATGGGTGGGACTGGGTGCAGGGAGGGCAGGGTGGGGGCTGGGCTGAGTTCATTGGGGAATAGGGACGTGGGGAGCCATGGACTTTCCTGCTAGTGGGACTCGACTCACCCATATTTTGGGCCCTTGAAGACCAGAGGGCATCCTCCTCACTGATCAAATATTTCACATTTTCCTTTGTTTTAATTAGCTAAAGAAGACTGCATTGAGAAAAAATCTAAACAGTTCAGAAGAGGCTGGCGCGGTGGCTCACACCTCTAATCCCAGCACTTTGGGAGGCTGAAGCTGGTGGATCACTTGAGGCCAGAAGTTAGAGACCAGCCTGTCCAACATGTTGAAACCCAGTATCCACTAAATATACAAAAATTAGCCAGGCATGGTGGTGCACCCCTGTAATCCCAGCTACTTGGGGGGCTGAGGCAGGAGAATCACTTGAACCCTGGAGACGGAGGTTGCAGTGAGCCGAGATCACGCCACTGCACTCCAGCCTGGGCAACAGAGCAAGATTCTGTCTCAAAACAGGCTGGGCTCGATGGCTCATGCCTGTAATCCCAGTACTTTGGGAGGCCTAGGCAGGTGGATCACCTGAGGTCAGGAGTTCAAGACCAGCCTGGCCAACTGGTGAAACCCCACATCTCTACATACAAAACTTAGCTGGGCGTGGTGGCGTAAACCTGTGGTCCCAGCTACTTGAAAGGCTGAGGCAGGAGAATTGCTTGATCCTGAGAGGCAGAGGTTGTAGTGAGCTGAGATGGCACCACTGCACTCCAGCCTGGGCGACCAAACAAGACTCCATCTCGAAAAAAGGACAAAAAACAAAACAAAAAAAAGCCATAAAAGTTAATAAAAAGAAAAAAACACAAAAGTTAAAAACCGGCCGGGTGGCTAGGTGCGGTGGCTCACGCCTGTAATCCCAGCACTTTGGGAGGCCGAGGCGGGTGGATCACGAGGTCAAGAGATCGAGACCATCCTGGTCAACATGGTGAAACTCCATCTCTACTAAAAATACAAAAAATTAGCTGGGCATGGTGGCACGTGCCTGTAATCCCAGCTACTCGGGAGGCTGAGGCAGGAGAATTGCCTGAACCCAGGAGGCGGAGGTTGCGGTGAGCCGAGATCTCGCCATTGCACTCCAGCCTGGGTAACAAGAGCGAAACTCCGTCTCAAAAAAAGAAAAGAGAAAAAAAAAAAAAACTACCGGGTGCAGTGGTTCATGCCTATAATCCCAGTGGTTTGGGAGGCTGAGGCAGGAGGGTTGCCTCAGGCCAGGAATTCCAGGCTGCTGTGAGCTATGATCACACCACTGTGCTCCAGCCTGTGGGACAGAGGAAGACCCTGTCTCTACAAAAAATACAAAATTAGCCAGGTGTGGCACCTGTAGTTCCAGCTACTAAGGAGACTGAGGTGGGAGGAGCACTTGAACCCAGGAGATCCAGGCTGCAGTGAGCTATGATCACACCACTGCACTTCAGCCTGGGCGGCAGAGTGAGACTTCGTCTCTACAAAAAAAGGAAACTGACCTTTCAGGCCTGGTGACTCATGTCTGTAATCCAGCACTTTGGGTGGCAGAGGCGGGAGGATCACTCGAGCCCAGGAGTTTGAGACCAGCCAGGGCAACATAGTGAGAGCCCATCTCTACCAAAAAAAAAGGGAAACTGATCTTTTAAAAAAACAACTGAGGCCGGGAACGGTGGCTCACGCCTGTAATCTCAGCATTTTAGGAGGCCAAGGAGGGCTGATCACTGGAGGTTGGGAGTTTGAGATCAGCCTGACCAACATGGAGAAACCCTGTCTCTACTAAAAATACAAAATTAGCCAGGAGTGGTGGCACATGCCTGTAATTCCAGCTACTCGGGAGGCTGAGGCAGGAGAATCGCTTGAACCCAGGTGGTGAAGGTGGTGAGCCAAGATTGCGCCACAGCACTCCAGCCTGGGCAACAAGTGAAACTGTCTCAAACACACACACACACACACACACACACACACACAAACAACTGGAACTGCCAACTCAGAGCTGCACACCCGGATGGCATCAGACACACCACACTGTGACTCCTCAGTGGAGACCAAAAACCCAGGGAGAAATGGAATCTTGAAAGCCCAGGAAAGGGGACAGAAGTGAGGCCGAGGGTGAGGAGGGAAGCTGTGGAAAGGAGGCGCGGCTGAGTGTCCTAAGGAAGCAAAAGTCAACCACAGTTGGAGGTTACAGCAAGGACTGTCTAAGGTAGAAAAGCCAAGTACCGGCAGTTCTGCACGGTGTCTTGAAATGTGAGGTCGGCTGGGCGGAGCAGCTCACTCCTGTCATCCCAGCACTTTGGGAGGCCAGGGCACGCGGATCACTTGAAGTCAGGAGTTCAAGACCAGCCTGGCTAAAATGGAGAAACCCCATCTCTACTAAAAATACATACAATTAGCCAGGCATGGTGGCAGGCGCCTGTAATCCCAGCTACTCGGGAGGCTGAGGCAGGAGAATCACTTGAACTCAGGAGGCGGAGGTTGCTGTGAGCTGAGATCGTGCCACTGCACTCCAGCCTGGTTGACAGAGCAGGACTCTGTCTCATTTAAAAAAAAAAAAGAAAGAAAAAAAAAGAGCCTTTCGGCCGGAACCGCCATCTTCCAGTAATTCGCCAAAACGATGAACACAAAGGGAAAGCGGAGAGGCGCCCGATACATGTTCTCTAGGCCTTTTAGAAAACATGGAGTTGTTTCTTTGGCCACGTACATGCGAATCTATAAGAAAGGTGATATTGTGGACATCAAGGGAATGGGTACTGTTCAAAAAGGAATGCCCCACAAATGTTACCACGGCACAACTGGAAGAGTCTACAATGTCACCCAGCATGCTGTTGGCACTGTTGTAAACAAACAAGTTAAGGGCAAGATTCTTGCCAAGAGAATTAATGTGCGGATTGAGCACGTCATCTTTCTCTTTGGCTTCTTTCTTTTTCTGATCATTTTCCTTCACACGTTTTAGGAAGCCCAGATCGCTTCCTAAAACGTGTGAAGGAAAATGATCAGAAAAAGAAAGAAGCCAAAGAGAAAGGTACCTGGGTTCAACTGAAGCGCCAGCCTGCTCCACCCAGAGGAGCACACTTTGTGAGAACCAGTGGGAAGGAGCCTGAGCTGCTGGAACCTATTCCCTATGAATTCATGGCATAATAGGTGTTAAAAAAAAATAAAAGACCTCTGGACTGAAAAAAAAAAAAGAAAAAAAGAAGTCAGGGGAAGATACTTCTACACACTGTTTCCCTCCCAGACCTGAGCCATCCTATTTTAAAAAATAACTCAGGCCAGGTGTGGTGGTTTGTGACTGTAATCCCAGCACTTTAGGAGGCTGAAGGGGGCGGATCACCTGAGCTCAGGAGTTCAAGACCAGCCTGGCCAACATAGGAAAGCTGTCTCTATTAAAAATACAAAAATGAACCGGGCACAATGGCGCATGCCTGTAATCCCAGCTACTGGGGAGGCTGAGGCAGGAAAATCGCTTGAACCTGGGAGGCAGAGGTTGCAGTGAGCTGAGATTGCGCCACTGCACTCCAGCCTGGGAAACAGAGTGAGACAAATAAATAAATTAATTAAATTAAATTAAAAATAACTCAGGAGGCTGGGCCCCGGAGTTGGAGGCTGCAGTGAGCTATGATCACACCACTGCACTCTAGCCTGGGCAACAGAGCAAGATCCTGTTTGGGAAAAGATAAAATGAAATATATGAAAATATATATATATGAAGATTTCATAATATCCTTCAGCAACTACCACCTCTTAGAAGCTCATCCCTTTACCTCGATTTCAGTTGTGGTAGACTTCCTAGATGAAAGAAGATACGGAAGTCCTAGTGGACCAGAGCTGAACAGCAACTCAGCAGTAATATGGCTGGGGCCATTGTGAAATGTATTCAAAAACCACAGAACATGGGCTGAGGGGTGGTTTTTCTCAGTGTGGCCCTGGGTTGGCTCTGGTCACCTCAAAGGATATGCCCCAACTGAAGGATACTACAAACCACAGAGGCTTCCAAGATAGGAAATAAAGATGATTACGAGGTAGAGGACGGGGCTTGCAAAAAGTGGTTTTGTTCCACCTCAAGAGGAGAGAAGGGGCTGGGCGAGGTGGCTCACTCTCGTGACCTCAGCACTTTGGGAGGCTGAGGCAGGAGGATCACTTAAGCCCAGGAGTTCAAGAAATGGCTGGACAACAAAGCGAGACCCCATCTCTACTGAAAAAAAAAATGACTGGAGAAATGTCTATTGTGTGACAGCAAAAAAAAGAAAAAAGGAAGAAGGATGGAAGGAAGAAGGAGAACAAAGAGGAGGAGGAGGCGGCAATTTTTCACCGTGTTTATGCAGATTTTTTTTTAATTTAATTTTTTTTTTTGAGACAGAGACTCGCTCTGTCTCCAGGCACCAGGTTGGAGTGCAGTGGTGCCACCTCGACTCACTGCAACCTCCGCCTCCCGGGTTCTCCTGCCTCAGTCTCCCGAGTAGCAATTCTCCTGCCTCAGTCTCCCGAGTAGCTGGGACTACAGGCATGTGCCACCACGCCTGGTTATTTTTTGTATTTTTAGTAGAGATGGGGGTTTCACCATGTTGGCCAGGCTGGTCAGAAATTCCTGACCTCAAGTGATCTGGCCGCCTTGGCCTCCCAAAGTGCTGGGATTACAGGCATGAGCCACCGCACCCAGCCTATGCAGAGGTTTTATGAGCGGCCCTCAGATCACTGGTTTTGTGTGTTGGAAGAAGGATAGACATAAAGAAATTAAGCTTCAGGTTAGGCATAAGCAGGCGTTGCTAGACAAAGGAGCAGCTTTGCAATTCTAATGAGGGAAGAGACATCAGGAAGGGCGAACTCTTACCTTGCAAACTGCACGTTTGCATGCTCCCAGGTGCCTGCCCTGACTCAGCTATGGTTTCCGATGCTTAGGATTTGTCACTTATTTTTCCCTAGCTGCCCTGCAGTCTGAAGAATGATCTCACCTGATGACGCTATGCTAATCTAATCAAGCAGGTGCACTACGGCTCCCCCACCCACCACCCGAGTCTCAGCTCCATGCCAGATGGTTCACTTCCTTCCCCTGCAGCTGGTGCTCTGTATCTGTGAACTCCACATCTGTAGATTCAACCAGTTGTGGGTCAAAAAATTTGAGGGGAAAAACCAAAGTAAAACAACACTATTTCTCCCTTGGTATGTGGTGAAGAAAAAAATAACAATAAAAAATAACACACCGGCCAGGCGCAGTGGCTCACGCCTGTAATCCAAGCACTTTGGGAGGCCGAGGTGGGCGGATCACGAGGTCAAGAGATCGAGACCACCCTGGCCAACATGGTGAAACCCCGTCTCTACTAAAAATACAAAAAATAACCAGGCGTGGTGGCACATGCCTGTAATCCCAGCTACTCCGGAGGCTGAGGTGGAAGAATCGCTTGAATCCAGGAGGCGGAGGTTGCAGTGAGCCGAGATTGCGCCACTGCACTCCAGCCTGGCGATAGAGCAAGACTCCATCTCAAAAAATAAATAAATAAATAAATAACACACCAACCTGGGCAACATAGCAAGATCCACCTCTTTTTTTTTTTTTTTTTTGAGGTGGAGTCTCACTCTGTTACCCAGGATGGAGTACAGTGGCACAATCTTAGCTTACTGCAACCTCCACCTCCCAGGTTCAAGTGATTTCCTGCCTCGGCCTCTTGAGTAGCTGGGATTACAGGTGCCTGCCATCACACCTGGCTAAGTTTTGTATTTTTAGTAGAGAAGGGGTTTCTCCATGTTGGGTCAGGCTGACTGGGCTGGTCTCTGACTCCTGACTTCAGGTGATCCTCCCATCTCAGCCTCCCAAAGTGCTGGGATTACAGGTGTGAGCCACCTTGCCCAGCCAACTTTTTCTTTTAAAATGCACCATCAATCTAACAATTGAGGCTCTGGCCTGTAGAAAAACAACTGAGGCCAGGCATGGTGGCTCGAGCCTGTAATCCCAGCACTTTAGGAGGCCAAGATGCATGGATCACCTGAGGTCAGGAGTTCGAGACCAGTCTGGCCAACACCGTGAAACCCCCATCTCTACTAAGAATACAAGATTAGCCAGGCGGGGTGGCGTGTGCCTGTAGTCCCAGATACTCAGGAGGCTGAGGCAGGAGAATTGCTTGAACCTGGGAGGTGGAGGTTGCAGTGAGCAGGAATCACGCCACCGCAGTGCATCCTAGGTGACAGAGCGAGACTCCATCTCAAAAAAAAAGAAAAGAAAAACAATAACTGTTTTCACATGAGGAAATAGTCTGGACAAGGTGTAATGCCAGCACTGTGGGAGGCCGAAATGGGAAAATCATTTGGAGTTCAAGACTGCAGTGAATTATGATTGCACCCCTGCACTCCAGTGTAGACAACGGAGCAGAGAATTGTCTAAAAAAAAAAAATTAGTCAAGCATGGTGGCACGTGCCTGTAATTCCAGCTACTCAGGAGGCTGAGGCAGGAGGATGGCTTGAGCCGAGGAAGTGGAGGCTGCAGGGAGCCATGATCATACCACTGCACTCTCCAGCCTGGGCAACAGAGCAAAACCCTGTCTCTAAACACAAAACAAAACAAAACAAAAAATAAATAAATAAATCACTTCCACCCAATAGGACCTGTGAGCGCACGGTTGTGTCCTCACTCTGAGTCTTTAACCTGTGGGACAATTCCCTCCAGGGATGTGGGTCTGCGGCTTTGGGGTCAACAGGAGATGGGTCCCTTGTCAGAGCTGCAGCTTTGCCTGAAACTGACTCTTGTCCTAGGGGATGACTCAGAGAGAAGGCAGCCCAGGAGCCGGGCCAAAAGCTCTGCTCTGTCACCCTGGAGGCCACATTCCAGGAATGTCTGCATTGCTAACTGGGCTAAACTGATCCAACCCCAATCAATCCCTGAGGCCCTGCTCAGATCCCTGAGAGCTCCAAACTTTTGGGTGGTGCCCAAGACAGGGCAGACGTGGGCACCTTTCTTCAGGAAACTCTGTATCCTGCAGCGATTTGATTTTATCTTTTTATTTTTAGAAACTCTGTACTATGTAGCGATTTGATTTTATTTAATCTTATTTTTATTTATTTTTTATTTTTAGAAACTCTGTACCATGTAGTGATTTGATTTTATTTAATCGTTTTTTTTTTTTTTTGAGACGGAGTTTCGCTCGTTACCCAGGCTGGAGTGCAATGGCGCGATCTCGGCTCACCACAACCTCCCCCTCCTGGGTTCAAGCAATTCTCCTGCCTCAGGGGCCTCCCGAGTAGCTGGGACTACAGGCACGCACTACCATGCCCAGCTTATTTTTGTATTTTTAGTAGAGACGGGGTTTCACCATGTTGACCAGTATGGGCTCGATCTCTTGACCTCATGATCCACTCACCTCGGCCTCCCAAAGTGCTGGGATTATAGGCGTGAGCCATCGCGCCCAGCCATTTTTTAAATTTTTAGACAGAGTCTCTCGCTCTATCGCCAGGCTGCAGTGCAGTGGCGTGATCTCGGTTCACTGCAACCTCCACCTCCCAGGTTTAAGCAGTTCTCCTGCCTCAGCCTCCTGAGTAGCTGGGACTACAGGCGCGCACCACCACACCCAGCTATTTTTTGTTTTTTTGTATTTTTAGTAGAGATGGGGTTTCACCATGTTGGCCAGGATGGTCTCAATCTCTTGACCTCGTGATCTGCCCACCTCAGCCTCCAAAAGTGCTGGGATTACAAGCATGAGCCACCGTGCCCGGCCTTTTTAATTAATTAATTAATTTTGAGAAGAAGTCTCACTCTTGCCCAGGCTGGAGTGTAGTGGCATGACCTTGGCTCACTGCAACCTCCGGCCTCCCCCACGTTCAAGCAATTCTTGTGTTTCAGCCTCCCAAGTAGCTGGGATTACAGGCGCCTGCCACCATGCCGAGCTAATTTTTTTGTACTTTTAGTAGAGACAGGGTTTCACCATGTTGGCCAGGCTGGTCTCGAACTCCTGATCTCAAGTGATCCGTCAGCCTTGGCCTCCCAAAGTGTTGGGATTACGGGAGTGAGCCATCATGCCCGACTATATTTTATTTTATAATTTTAGAGATGGGGTCTCGCTCTGACATCCAAGCTGGAGTGCAGTGGTATAATCATAACTCACTAAGGTGTTGGCCTCCTGCCCCAGTCTCCCAAGTAGCTGGGGCTACAGGTGCGCACCACCACACCCAGCTAATTTATTTATTTAAATTTTGTAAAGACGGGGGTCTCACTATGTTGTCCAGGCTGGTATCAAACTCCTGGCCTAAAACTATCCTCCCACCTTGGCCTCCCAAAGTGCTGGGATTACAGGCATGAGCCACGGCACCTAAGCTACTGTAATTACCCTGCACTGGCCAGGTACGGTGGCTCATGCTTGTAACCCCAGCACTTTGGGAGGCCAAGGAGGGCAGATCACCTGAGGTCAGGAGTTCGAGACCAACCTGGGCAACATGGAGAAACCCGTTCTCTACTGAAAATATGAAAATTAGCTGGGAGTGGTGGCACATGCCAGTAATCCCAGCTACCTAGGAGGCTGAGGCAGGAGAATCGCAGGAACCCGGAAACAGAGTCTGCAGTGAGCTGAGATCATGCCACTGCACTCCAGCCTGGGCGACAGAGCAAGACTCCATCTCAAAAAAAAAAAAATTACCCTGTACTAACCTCCCTCCTTCCTAAGTATTTCCTAAGCAAATAATTGACAGGAACAGGATAGAGTGTGCTTTCTGAGGATTCCAGAGCTCGGAGCCCCTTATTCCCAGCACTCCCACTGGAACTGATAGAGCCATCCCCTTAGAGGAGGTAGGACTTGGGCGGATGCTTCCCAGTGCTTCCCTGCCAGAGACTAGAGGAAACGCTTTGGTCCCCGAGGCATCCCAGGACCTCGGTTAGCAAGGCCCATCTGACCAGCGCGCTCCTCACCTGGCGCCCACACTCACCATGGCGAAGCCGGAGAGGAGGGCGGAGGTCCTGCTGGAGGCCTTCAGCTTGGCCCTGCTCAGGTAGAGCTTCCTCCACGACAGGGCCTGCACCGAGTGGTGGTTGGAGGTGACCAGTTCCAGGTAGCTGCGGCGGACCCAGTCCCGGTAATCCATGCCCTTGTGGCCGGGCTCGGGGCAAGCAGGAGTGGAGGGGTCGACAGGCACGTTGAGCTCAGCGCTCATGGTGGGAGCCAGGCTGAGGGTGGGAGAGAGACACATTCAGGCATCCTAAGTTACTGTGGCCAGGAAGAGCTAGACTCCAAGCCCATTCAATCTACAAAGACTGCCATATACAGCCCCTGCCAGAGCCCAGGGTTTAGAACATGCCCAGGACCTAAAGGCATGTTTGTTTGTTTGCTTTTGAGACAGTATCTCACTCTGTTGCCCAGGCTGGAGTGCAGTGGCGTGATCTCAGCTCACTGCAACCTCCGTCTCCTGGGTTCAAGTGATTCTCCTGCCTCAGCCTCTAATTTTTGTGTTTTTAGTAGAGACAGGGTTTCTCCGTGTTGGCCAGGTTGATCTCGAACTCCTGATCTCAGGTGATCCACCTGCCTCAGCCTCCCAAAGTGCTAGGATTACAGGCGTGAGCCACCACACTGGGCCTCCAGGACATAAAGTTATGAAACCTGGATTTCACTGTACTGTGTGATTGATTCTGAGCATGACAGCTGACCTTTTTGATCTGGCTCCTTCATCTTGAGAATGGGGATATTTCCACCTATAGGACTTTTATTTTATCTATCTATCTATCTGAGACAGAATCTCGCTGTGTCACCGAGGCTGGAGTGCAGTGGCATGATCTTGGCTCACTGCAACCTCTGACTCCCAGGTTGAAGTGATTCTCCTGTCTCAGCCTCCCAAGTAGCTGGGACTATAGGCGCCCACCACCACACCTGGCTAATTTTTGTATTTTTAGTAGAGACCAGGCTGGTCTTGAATTCCTGACCTCATGATCCACCTGCCTCAGCCTCCCAAAGTGCTGGAATTACAGGTGTGAGCCACAGTGCCCGGCCTATTTATTTTTTAAATAGAGACAGGGTTGCACTGTGTTGCCCAGGCTTGAGTGCAATGGTACAATCATAGCTCACTGCAGCCTCAAACTCCTAGGCTCAAGGGATCCTTCTGCCTCAGTCTCCTGAGGAGCTAGGACCACAAACACAGGACCACGCCTGCTAATTTTTTAAAAATTTTTCCTAGAGACAGGAGTCTCACTATATTGCTCAGGCTGGTCTTGAACTCCTAGCCTCAAGCAACCCTCCCTCCTACATCTCCCAAAGTGGTGGGATTACAGGTGTGAGCCACTGCCCCTGGCCTCATCTCTAGGGCTTTTGAACAAGATAATGCACCCAAAGACGAAAAATGTCTTTCAACATCGATGCCAGTCATGGAATAAACATTTCCAAGTAGCTGCTAGTTTCTCAAATCCAACTCAAATTTTATTTTTTAAAATTAAAATTAAAATTAAAATTTATTTTTTAGACAGTCTCACTCTGTTGCCCAGGCTGGAGTGAAGTGGTGCAATTTTGGGTCACTGCAGCCTCCGCCTCGTGGGTTCAAGCCATTCTCCTGCCTCAGCCTCCTGAGTAGCTGGGATTACAGGTACATGCCACCATGCCTGGCTAATTTTTCTTTTTACTTTTTTATTTTTACATGAGGTTCCTTAGCAGTAGAATAATTTTTTTTAATTAATTAATTTATTTTTTAAAGACGAGGTTTCACCATGTTGGTCAGGCTGGTCTTGAACTCCCAACCTCAGGTGATCCACCCGCCTTGGCCTCCAAGCAGTAGAATAATTTTTATATTTTTAGTTGAGACGGGGGTTTCATAATGTTGTCTAGGCTGGTCTCGAACTCCTGACCTCAGGTGATCTGCCTGCCTCGGCCTCCCAAAGTGCTGGGATTACAGGCGTGAGCCACCATGCCCGGCCTTCAACTTAAATTTTATTTTTTTATTTTTATTTTTTTTTGAGATGGAGTCTTGCTCTGTCACCAGGCTAGAGTGCAGTGGCGCAATCTCGGCTCACTGCAACCTCCGCCTCCTGGGTTCAAGTGATTCTTGCGCCTCAGCCTCCCGAGTAGCTGGGACCACAGGCATGTGCCACCACACCCGGCTAATTTTTTTGTATTTTTAGTAGAGATGAGGTTTCACCGTGTTGGCCAGGATGGTCTTGATCTCTTGACCTAGTGATCCACCCACCTCGGCCTCCCAAAGTGCTGGGATTACAGACATGAGCCACCGCGCCCAGCCCCAACTTAAATTTTAATCAGTACAGTTCACCCTAAGAAAAATATTGGGACTTACATAACTAAAGCCGCATCCAAGCTACAAGGGAAACTTTCAGCAAACTGAAAAATGAAATCAGCCAACTCACACGAGCACATTTTAAGGAGAAACAGACGCCAGAGATGCCTGGACTCACACCTGGAAGACATCTGGTTTGACTAACATGGATTAAACATCAGAGGACGGATCTGTCAAGATTTGTGAATTTAAACCTAAATCTCCACTAATCTAAGTAGGGGATTGGCGGTCGCGTGTGTCCCAAGGAGCTGGGCTGCTCAACCACACGCCAGGATCCAGTTATTAATCTGCAGGGCATGCTTCAAGGGCACGGGCACCTTGTGGTTTACTTGGCATCATAAAGAGTAACTTTTCCAGCCTGGCCAACATGGCGAAACCCCGTCTCTACTGAAAATACAAAAATTGGCCAGCCGTGGTGGCTCACACCTGTAATCCCAGCACTTCAAGAGGCTAAGGTGGGCGGATCACCTGAGGTCAGGAGTTCGAGACCAGCCTGACCAACATGGAGAAACCCTGTCTCTACTTAAAGAAAACACAAAATTAGCCAGGCATGGTGGTGGATGCCTGTAATCCCAGCCACTCAGGAGGCTGAGGCAGGAGAATCGCCTGAACCCAGGAGGTGGAGGCTGCGGTGAGCCAAGATGACATCACTGCACTCCAGCCTGGGCAACAAGAGCGAAACTCTGTCTCAAAAAAAAAAAAACAAAAATTAGCTGGGTGTGGTGTCAGGCACCTGTAATCCTGGCTACTCAGGAGGCCGAGGCAGAATTGCCTGAACCTGGGAGGCGAAGACTGCAGTGAGCTGAGATCTCACCACTGGACTCCAGCCTGGGTGACAGAGCGGGACTCCATCTCAAAGAAAAAGAAAGAAGGGGCCAGGTACTTTGGCTCACACCTCTAATTCCAGCACTTTGAGAGGCCAAGGTGGGCGGATCACATGGTGAAATCCCATCTCTACTAAAATATAAAAAAATTAGCTGGGCACTGTTGGTGCCGCCTGTAGTCCCAGCTACTCGGGAGGCTGAGGCAGGAGAATTGCTTGAACCCGGGAGGCGGAAGTTGCAGTGAGCCGAGATCACGTCACTGAACTCTAGCCAGGCGACAGAACAAGACTCTATCTCAAAACAAAACAAAACAAAACAAAAAAAGGTAACTTCTATGTCCAGGCCCACACAGGCCCCATGGAAAGCCTACCTCAGGCTATTACACACAGATCCCTGGTTCTAGGTCCCAGGGAGTGTGGCTGGGGGCGGTGGGTGTAGTAGGGGGTGTTTAGCAGGGTCAGCAGCTGAGGAAATGCCCCAAACTTCGTCCATCCATGCCAGAGTCGAGCCCCTCATAATTGAAAATGCTGTAATTTGGAAATTACACAGGAAAGTGCTAGAGGTGGAAAACAGTCTTGCCTTTCTCTTTGTTCTCCGCCAGGCTACAAAGCCACAGCCTTCCCTGGCCTATGGGACCTCTGGGAACAGTTGTGCTATTTCTGCCAGGGGATGCCAATTACCAGGTCATTTATACGAATGCCAGCTCGGGCTTTCGGTCCCATCGCCTCGCGCACATCCGCAGCTAGCAGCACCACGTCCAGGCACGTCCATCCCCGGGACGTCTCTTCCCTTGGGGAGAATTCACAGAAACGCTGCAATCCATAGTTTAGCTCCATATAATGGAAAATGCTATAATTTGGAAATTCCTTTTTTCCTCTTCCCCCACCCTCATAGTTAACCGAATTGCATGTGCAGGTCTGAGGACGGCAGTATACAGAGAGGGGAGGGGTGAGAAGCTAACCTTTGCTCCCTCTGTCCCCTTGTCCTACGTCACATAGGCGCTTACCACACTGGGTACTTAAGGATCCAGGATGAAAGAGGCCAGAATTGACTATCTCCCAGTAGGGGAGCAAGATAAAGGGGTGCCGGTCAGGAAAAGTGGCTTATGCCTGTCATCCCAGCACTTTGGGAGGCCACGACGGGTGGATCATGAGAGGTCAGGAGTTCCAGACCAACTTGGACAACATGGTAAAACCCCGTCTCGACTAAAAATACAAAAATTAACCAGGCATGGTGGCATGCACCTGTAATCCCAGCTACTGGGGAGGCTGAGGCAGGAGAATCACTTAAACCCGGGAGGCGGAGGTTGCAGTGAGCCGAAATCTCGCCATTGCACTCCAACCTGGGTGACAGAGCCAGACTTCATCTCAAAAAAAAAAAAAAAAGGCCAGGTGCGGTGGCTCATTGGCTCATGCCTGTAATCCCAGCACTTTGGGAGGCTAAGGCAGGCAGATCACTTGAGGTCAGGAGTTGGAAACCTGCCTTGCCAACATGGTGAAACAAAAATTAGCCAGGCATGGTGGCGTGCACCTGTAGTCCCAGCTGCTCAGGAGGCTAAGGCAGGAGAATCGCTTGAGCCCAGGAGGCAAATGTTGCAGTGAGCTGAGACTGCACCATCGCACTCCAGCCTGGGTGACAGAGTGAGACTCTGTCTTAAAAAAAAAAAAAAAGATGAGGGGGTGATTCTCATCCACTGAGCTAAAGGCTTCAGTGGAGGGCAGGGAGCTGAGAAGGACTGGCTGCCTCACACAGAAGCCAGGGAAGGGCGCCTGCAGGTAATTACCAGGGAGGGGACACAGAGGTAGTGAAGTCAGCCTTGGCAAAGAGGGACCTTCCCTTTGCAGGCCCAAAGTGCCTCATGCCTGTAATCCTAGTGCTTTGGGATGCCAAGGTGGGAGGATCACTTGAGGCCAGGAGCTGGAGACCAGCCTAGGCAACATAGTGAGACCTTGTCTCTAAACATAATTGTTTTCTGAGATGGGGTCTTGCTGTGTTGCCCAGGCTGCAGTGCAGTGGCGCGATCTCAGCTCCCTGCAAACTCTGCCTCCCAGGCTCAAGCGATCCTCCCACCTCAGCCTCCTGAGTAGCTGGGACTACAGGTGCCTGCCACCACGCCGGGTTAATTTTTTGTGTTTTCAGTACACAGGGTTTCACCATCTTGGCCAGGCTGGTCTAGAACTCCTGAGCTCAAGTGATCCACCTACCTCGGCCTCCGTTAGTGCTGAAATTACAGGTGTGAAACACCATGCCCGGCCTCTAAAATGAATTTCTAAAAAGAGGGAGCTTTGGTATTCAAGAAGGGTTGGAAATGGAAAAAAAAAAAAGAAAAAGAGGGAGCTTTCCTCAAAGACAAGACTCGGCCTGCATGGAAGGATTCTGAAAGACAGGAAGGCAACTCCAGGTGTACGTGTGGGGTGGCTCCCCTCATCCAGGAGATATGGAGGGAAGGCTGGCTGCCACCTGGGGGATGGAGGGGGTAGAGGGGGCAGGGAAATGTAGGGGGAAGACTCTTGGAGGCTGGGGTTGTGGAAGGAGCCAGGGGGTCTGGGCAGCACGACAGGGTGTCGTCCAGCCATAGGAGAACGGAAGGAATTGGTGAGTGTAACGGTCCGGGCACTGCTAGATCATTCTGGTTTGAGATCAGAGTTTGACCCAAGGAAATGACTGGCAGACTGAGAGGAGTGGGAGGCAAGGGAGAGCCTGCTGGCCTCCAAACGGAGGAAGCATGAAGAAGAGGGACGCCTAGGGGCCATCGGTAAGTGTGGGCTGGCTCAGGTCTGAGACGAGGTGAAGAGCTCAGGGCAATGAGGGCTGAGGGTGGCTTCCAGGGAGTGGCCAGGGCCACATTGCCCTGCCTTGACGGCCAGGTCTCCCAAGTCCCATCAGTGAGGCCCTGCAGATGTCCCCAGAGTGGGTGGGGGTGTGGAGGAAAGGATGTCTGTCTGCCTGGAGCAGGGTCTTGAGACAGGTCTGCAGGTCTGGAAGGAGCAGTCCAGCAGGGGGTTCAAATCCATCCTCTACGCTCCCAGGGCCAACTGTGTGTGCCAGGCCTGGTGCCCAGGGGGAGGGACAGAGTCTCAGCCCCACACTGGATCTCAGGCAGGGGGTGGGGTGGGGCAGGATGGAGCCCCACACTTCTGTCAGGTGGCACAGACCCTAGAGGATGCTCCGGGACTGAACCGTGTGGGTTTTTTTTTTTTTTAACAAGCAGTGAGAGAAAATAGGTCTTGTAGAATAATACGATCCCCTCTCTAAAGATGAGCGATTCTCCCTGGTTGGCCTGTTGGATACATTTCTAGAGGGCGGTTTGGAGTTTGACTTCCTCTAAGCATCTGGGGCACCAGCAATGGCGAGTATCTCTCTCCAGTAGGCGGGCCTCCCAGGGGCGCCCACCTGCATCCCTGTCCCTCACTCAGGGACGCCCGGGTGTCCGGACCCGGCTGCGGCCCCGACCCTGATCCTCCTCTGGGCGCCGCACCCCGCCAGGGATCTCGCGGGGTGGGGGTCACCAATCTCGGATGGGTGGTGACCGCGCCCTCACAGCCCCACGGTCATCCCCTTTTCCGCAGAGCAATTCCGCCACCCCCCAGCCACAAGGGACCCCGTTCCCCGCACCAGGCCCCCCGCCACCGCACTCACCGGAGCTGCCCTCGCTCCGCCCGGCTCTGCTCCCGCTCGGGCTGCGTGGCCGCGTGGCCTGTGGCCCGTGGCCCAGTGGCCTGGCCGGGCCGGGGCGCCGAGCACGGCCCCCTCCCTCCTTCCGCCGGTCGCGCGGGGTCCCCCGGCCCCGCCTCCGCCCCGCCCACGCAGCCGCCGCAGCCGCTGTCAAGGCAACCGGGCGCCGCCGCCACGTGACCCCGTCCGCGGGGGAGCCGTGGCCACGTCACTTGCCGGGCCGGGAGGGGCGGGATTGGCGGCGCCTCCTCGGGGAGTGGCGCCTCACCCGGGACCACGCCGGGATCGCGCTCTGGGGAGCAGCAGGGGAGGTGGGAAGACCCCGACCCGCACGCATCCCTCCTGCCCCAGCTCCTGTCCCCGGCCCCCGCTCCGGGAGTCAAAGCGAGGTCCCCCACCCCATTGAGGGTCTGGCTACCCACAGACCAAGAGCTGGGCTCTCCTTGCCCCTGGGTCCGGGCGCAGAAGGGGAGTCTCGGGGGATGCCCAGCATTGGGCGCTGGCCGCGTGGAGCGATAGGGAGTAGGGAGCGGGGACTGGTCAGGCGCGTGCCAGGTGGGCAGTGGAGGGGAAAGTTAGGTGGGGAGGAGAGAATCCATCTGGCCATGCCTGAGTTTTAGAGAATACTTTTTCATTTTCCTTTTTCTTTCTTTTTTTTTTTTTTTTTGAGGCAAGAGTCTGGCCCTGTGGCCCAGGCTGGACTGCAGTGGTGTGATCAGGGCTCACTGTGGCCTCAAATTCCTGGGCTCAAGTGATCCTCCTGCCTCAGCCTCCCAAAGTGCAGAGGCTATAGGTAGGAGCCGCCACCACAGCCTGGTAATTTTTTTTAAAAAAAATTTTGTTGGGCCGGGCGCAGTGGCTCATGCCTATAATCTCAGCGCTTTGGGAGGCCGAGGCAGGTGGATCACGAGGTCAAGAGATCGAGACCATCCTGGTCAGCATGGTGAAACCCTGTCTCTACTAAAAATGCAAAAATTAGCTGGGCGTGGTGGCGTGGCCTGTAGTCCCAGCTACTCAGGAGGCTGAGGCAGGAGAATTGCTTGAATCCACGAGGCAGAGGTTGCGGTGAGCCGAGATCGCGCCATTGCACTCCAGCCTGGGCAACAAGAGCGAAACTCCGTCTCAAAAAAAAATTTTTTTTTAAATTTTGTTGTTGTTGTTGTTTGAGAGAGAGTTTCGCTCTGTTGCCCAGGCTAGAGTGCAGTGGTGTGATCTCAGCTCACTGCAATCTCCACTGCCGGGGTTGAAATGATTCTCCTGTCTCAGCCTCCCAAGCTGGGACTACAGGTGCACACAACTAGCCTGGCTACTTTTTTGTATTTTTAGAAGAGGCTGGGTTTCACCATGTTGGCCAGGCTGGTCTTGAACCCCTGACCTCAAGTGATCCACCCACCTGGGCCTCCCAAAGTGCTGGGATTACAGGTGTGAGCCACTGTGCCAGGCTAAAAAAAAAAAAAAAAAGTCTTTTTTAGAGATAGGGTCTCCCTATGTTGCCCAGACTGGTCTTAAACTCCTGACCTCAAGCAATCCTCTCAGCCTCTCAAAGCGCTGGAATTACAGACACTTGCCACCATGTCCTGCTAATTTTAATTTATTCTTTTTTAAATAGAAATGGGGTCTCGCTATGTTGCCCCCACTGGTCTCAAACTCCTGGCCTCAAGTGATCCTTCCACCTCAGCCTCCCAAAGTGCTGGGCATAGAGGTATGAGCCACCTTGCCTGGCCCCTGCCCAGGGTATTGGATGGCACCATAAAGAGCTTGCACAGAGCTAATTGGGGGTTGCCATCCAGAGTGCACTGCCACTCACAGGCCCAGAGAGACCCCTAGGATCCCAACCCCAGTGCAGCACACTCTCCTCATGCTGTTCACAGACAGCAGCAAAGAGTTTCTGCTGAGCTCCCGGCCCCCTCCACTCCCTACTACAGGGAGCCTCTCACCCTTAGTGGTGAACTCTGGGTTTTACGAGAGAGGTAGTCAAACAAGAGCGTTCTTTTCAGGAAGTACTGCACATGAATAATTCACAGACAGACAAGATGGGTTCCTATCAGCCCGGCGGTGCCAGACGGTCCCTTGGAGTCCTTCCTCTGTGCCGGGTAGGCTGCTGCGTGCCCTACATAGGATTTTTCCATCTGTCACAACAGCATTGGACCGTGACACATTTATCCAAAGGAAGGAAAAATTCCACTCCTGTCAGCCAGCCCACATTTTATGACAGTTGGAAGAGTAGATGTTATGGACGCCAGGTTAAATCCATCTACACTTCAAGTTGTATTTTAGAGGCTATTGCTGAGAGCCAGAACGAAACCAGGAGGACACTTAGTCTAATAAACCAGACTTCCCTCTCCAGGTTACTGACCTAAAGGCAGTTTAGCCCCTAACATGGGCATAAGAAAATCCCAGGGTTCCTTACTGGTCCTCCTCCCACCACCCCCATAGATGGCTATGAGTAAGGGATCATTTAATTTCAGGGGGTAAAGTCCTTAAAAAGTAATCATGCTATGGCTTTCCAATGTGGAGCTCTTGGTAAAATGAATCTTGGTGGCTCACGCCTGTAATCCCAGCACTTTGGGAGGCTGAGGCGGGTGGATCTGAGGTCAGGAGTTCAAGTTGAAACCCCATCTTTACTAAAAATACAAAAAGCAGCTGGATGTGCTGGCGCACACCTGTAGTCTCAGCTACTGGGGAGGCTTGAGGCAGTAGAATCGCTTGAACCTGGGAGGTGGAGGTTGCAGTGAGCTGAGATCGTGACACTGTACTCCAGCCTGGGCAAGAGAGTGAGACTGTCTCAAAAAAAAAAAAAAAAAACAACTTTGTAAACGGTAGCAGTTTGCATCATAGATGAATGCTTTCAGCAAAGGAGTCCTTTGCTAGTTGAATTCTCACTCTTGCAGCGACTTCACTCATCCTTGGGAAAGCTTCCTGTGTCCGTTACTGATGCCACCACCCCCCAGGCACATTTATCAAGCATGCCCAGACAGAGGCAAAATGTAAGTCATAATTGCCAGTGCTCTTCAGAGCTGGTTTCCTACCAAACACAGAATAGCTTGCTTGCTTTTCTTTCCCTCCCTCCCTCTCTCCCTTCCTTTCCTTCCTCGCTTTCCTTTCTTTTTTCTTTCTCTCTCCCTCATATTTATGAGACAGAGTCTCACTCTGTTGCCCAAGCTGGAGTGCAGTGGCGTGATCTCAGCTCGTCGCAACCTCTGCCTCCTAGCGATTCTCATGGCTCAGCCTCCTGAGTAGCTATTACAGGCACGCACCATCACGCCCAGCTAATTTTTGTATTTTTAGCAGATAGGGTTTCAACATTTTGGCCAGACCAGTCTCAAACTTCTGGCCTCAAGTGATCTGCCAGTCTCAGCCTCCCAAAGTGCTGAGACTACTGGGATGAGCTGAGCCACCACACCCGGCCTATAATTGCTTTTTTATTTTTTTTTGAGTCTTGCCATCCAGGTTGGAGTGCAATGGTGTGAGCTTGGCTCACCGCAACCTCCACCTCCGAAATTCAAGTGATTCTCCTGCCTCAGCCTCCCAAGTAAGGAGGATTACAAGCACCCACCACTACGCCCAGCTAATTTATATATATATATATATGTATTTTTTTTTTTTTTTTTTTTTTTAGTAGAGAACAGGGTTTTGCCATGTTGGCCAGGCTGGTCTCGAACTCCTGACCTCAAGTGATCCGCTCACTTAAACCAGAGGATGTTTCAGTGGTCAGCCTTGTCTGTCACTGGGGACCCCTCCTTCCAGCAGGAAACTTCGTGAGTCTACCTGCTTGTCCCTGTTTTCTGTCCCCTCTCTTCACTCCTCTCTGACTGGCCTCATCCACTCCCATAGTTCCAAGGACCAGGGCAGCCTGACGACCATCATCACCTCCAGCCTTGATCTCTCTTTCCAGCACACATGCCTAGGGCCCTTCACTTCACCAGGCCCACAGCTGAATCTGTCATCTTCCCTCACATTCCTCCTCCACCTGAAGCAGCAGTGGCAGTGAACAAACCTTTCCAACACTGAACTGGGAAGGAAGCTGGTTTTATTTGGTGGGGAGCTGTGGCTGGATCAAGCCTCAATAACCGAGCTCCCCAGCTAGAAAATCCTGGCCTCCTTTAAAGGCTCACAATCTTAAGGGAGTACATGTGAGAGGGTTGTGACCAATGAGGTGAGTGAGTGGTACATGGACTTAGGTGGTGGGGTTTTTGCAAGATTGAGGGAGAACAATGGAGGGCGTTTCTCCATATCACGCCTGCAATCTATAGACAGGAGTATAGACGGGGGTTTGATCTATAGCCTCCAGCTCAGGCTAGTGGCACCGGTTTTGTCTCCTCCACTGACCTTGTGCCTTCAATTTTCAACTTTTACTTCTCCTTTTGAAATGCACCGGAGAAGGCTAAGGGGAAGTGGTCTTAGAAGCTTAAGAGGGAGGGAGGGGGTCTCCTTCTTCACACCAGCTGGGTCTGCTGTCTCAGAAGGCTTCCCTCACCCACCCGGCTGCTGGTACCCATGAGTCCCCTCCCCATCGGGTCGTGTGAATTCTCCCACCTCCACCACATTGCTGGACCGTGCCCCACTTCTCCCTGTCCCCACTTGCTTCTGCACTAACTCAGGATACCATCACCTCTGCTCTGCATGGCAAGACAGGAGCTTGTCCTCTTTCACCAACTCAAAGGTCCCCTTGTGTCTCTCCACTCCAGCCCCTGCTGTGGCAGGGTGACTCCCCGCTCCCCAGCTTGTTTTCTGGGCACTCTTGCTCTCCTGAGCCACCTAAGAGCTCAGCTCGGCCCTCGCCCTTGTGGAGGCCTGGGTCAGGTGCCCACAGCACACTGTGCTGCTCTCCCCGGCTCCTGTTCCTGCTCAGACCTAGAGCCCCTTGAAGGCTAGAGGCTAGGACTGTCTTGTCAGCCACCGTCCCCACTGCCTGGCAATGGGCCTTGGAATCCTTTGGATTTTGCACATAGTTGGTGCTCAATCGTTTGCTATGTTTTCTTAAATTATTATTTTTATTTTTTTGAGATGGAATTTCACTCCTGTTGCCCAGGCTGGAGCACGGTGGTGCAATCTGGGTTCACTGCAGCCTCCGCCTCCTGGGTTCAAGTGATTCTCCTGCCTCAGCCTCCTGAGTAGCTGGAATTACAGGCATGCACCACCACGCCCAGCTAATTTCTGTATTTTTAGTAGAGACGGGGTTTCACCATGTTGGTTGGACGGGAGTTGGTTCCAACTCCTGACCTCAGGTGATCCACCTGCCCCAGACTCCCAAAGCTCTGGGATTATAGGTGTGAACACCCCCCCAATCCAGCCTTTTGAGAGGTCTTGCTCTGTTACCCAGGCTGGAGTGTGGTGGCATAATCATAGCTCACTGCAGCCTCGACCTCCCAGGCTCAAGTGATTCTCCCGCTTCAGCCTCACAAGTAGATAGGACTACACCACCACATCAGGCTCATTTTTCAATTTTTATTTTGTAGAGACAGAGGTCTCACTATGTTGCTCAGGCTGGTCTTGAACTCCTGACCTTAAGTAATCCTCCCACCTAGGCCTCCCAAAGTGCTTGGGTTACGGGCATGAGCCACGACGCCCAGTGGATCTGCTACTTTTAGTGGAGTAAGAAAACAGGAGGCCTCCTGGAACTTGCTCCAGGTTAATTTCCAAGAGTGTTCTCGCTACTGAAATATATGTTAATACATGGTAATCGTAGCTCACTTTAGTCAAGTACGCCAAATAGTAAACAGAAATTAACTTCCAAGAGGGAGGAGAAAACACGTGTTTCTGTCTGTGATGAATGCAAAGGAATTGGACTGAGTTCTGTTTCTATCTCCAAGAGTTAGCAGAAAGTCACTCCTCTAACTCAATTTTAATGTCTTGTTTTTTTTTTTTTTGAGATGGAGTTTCACTCTTGTTACCCAGGCTGGAGTGCAATGGCGCGATCTCGGCTCACCGCAACCTCCGCCTCCTGGGTTCAGGCAATTCTCCTGCCTCAGCCTCCTGAGTAACTGGGATTACAGGCACGCGCCACCATGCCCAGCTAATTTTTTTGTATTAGTAGAGACGGGGTTTCACAATGTTGACCAGGATGGTCTCGATCTCTTGACCTCGTGATCCACCCACCTCAGCCTCCCAAAGTGCTGGGATTACAGGCTTGAGCCACCGCGCCCGGCTGTTTTTGTTTTTTTTAACAAAATAAGAATGGTAGAAACAGGGAAGTAAATTTAAAATGGCAACAGGGCAGGGGTAGGTGGTGCACACCTATAATCCCAGCACTTTGGAAAGCTGAGGTGGGAGGGTTGTTTGAGCCCAGAAGGTGGAGACCAGCCTGGGCAAGATGGCAAAACCCTATCTCTACAAAAAATACAAAAATTAGCCAGGCATAGTGGTGCATGCCTGTAGTCCTAGCTACTCAGGAGGCTGAGGTGGGAGAATGGCTTCAACTCAGGAGTTGAAGGCTGCAGTGACCAATGATGGCACCTACACTCCAGCTTGGGTGACTGAGCAAGGTTTTGTCTCAAAATGAACTAATTAAGGGGTTGACTTCCAGTAGCTTTAAAAAAAAAAGGAGGGGGCGGGTTTTGTAGTAGAATCTCCTGGGGCACCTGTTTAAAAGTGTATTTGGGAGTGGATTGTAAATGATGCAGAATCTCTGGGACATCACCAGGGAACTTAGATTTGTTTTTTTTGTTTTTTTTTTTTTAAGATGGGGTTTCACCCTGATGGCCAGGCTGGTCTTGAACTCCTGAACTCAGGAGATCCACCCCCCTCGGCCTCCCAAAGTGCTAGGATTACAGGTGTGAGCCACCTCGCCCGGCCAGATTTGTTTTTAAGACTGGGTCTCACTCTGTTGCCCAAGTTGGAGTGCAGTGGAGTGATCATGGCTCACTGCAGCCTTGAACTCCTGGCTCAAGGGATCCTCCCACCTTAGCTTCCCAAGTAGCTGGGACTATAGGTGCACACCATCACACTCAGCTAATTTTAACATTTTTTTGTAGAGACGAGGTCTCACTATGTTGCCCAGGCTGGTCTCAAACTCCTGGGCTAAAGCAATCCTTCTGCCTCAGCCTCCCGTAGTGCTGAGATTACAGGTGGGAGTTCGCTGTGCCTGGCCAAAGAATTCTTGTGAGTGAGGTTTTCTGAGACAGTTGTTACATACACCTGTGTTTACTTCCTGACTCCTCCCACCCATGAGCCATGTGGGACATTACTTCATGATTCTCCCCTAATCGTGTTTTTTTTTTGTGGGGGGGCAAGGGCTCTCAGTATTACCTACTCCTTTCTCAATGATGACATCTGTTTGTTCCTCTTTTCCCAAATAAATGACGCCCTAAAGACAGACTGTCTCAAGGTCCTAATGACCTATTAATAATGGCCAGAAATGGCTACAGGACACGATCTGCCTAAACATCACCTTCTTCTTCGTACCCAGTGGGGGCAAAAACCACCACAAACTGGCATCCTCTGTGTCACCATGTGCCCACCCACCCCACATGCCTGCAGCCAGCGTCTCTCTTGGCCGAGTGAGCTGGCAGAGGCAGGAAGGGACTTGCCCAGTGCCCTGGCTTACCAGAGGCAGAAGCAGGGATCAAAGCTAGGTCATCCGGTTCCAAGCCCCAGCACCCTCCGCAGCACTGAGGATGTCCACAAGCTGCAGGCTGCAGATTCAGAGCAGGGGATGTGACCCACGTGGAGGTGGGGAGAGGGACGGAAACCAACAGTCCAAAGATAGGAGAAATAAAACCGAAACGCAAACCAGCCAGTCCCAGACAGAGAAAAACAGGTTTCAAAATGTGTGGCCAGGGCATGTGCTCATTTATTAGGGCTGCTTCTCCGTGTCCGCTTCCTGGGAAAGAAAATCCCTATGACATGAACCAATGAAGGGACAGGAGCTATCACAGATGTCACAGGGCTCAGCAAGGGGCCGGGGAAATCTACACCACAGAAGTAAAAGCAATGTCAAATGTTTCTGGGTTTCCTTTCCCTTCACTCAAAACCACTATTTCCTTAATTCTATCAAAGTGTGTAAAGGGCACAAAATATACTTAGGAACTTGAAGCTTAATCATCAAAAAATAGAGCCAAGGCCCTACCTAGAAACTCTCTCTGTTGCCCCTGTTGGCCTGAAAACATGGAGGTCAAAGGTTGGTCTCAGCTCCCCACAGGCACCCTGGCTCCCAGCACAGTGCCCCGCCTCTGTGTTTATCATCATCGTTTTTTAGGAGACAGGGTCTCGCCCTATTGCCCAGGTTGGCCTTGAATCCCTGAACGCACGCGGTCCTCCCACCTTGGCCTTCCGAGTAGCTAGGATTCTAGGCACTCGCCGGGCTGCTCTGCTCTCTGCAGGTGCCTTCTCTGCACGGGCCCAGTGCCTGGACACTGATCTGGGGCTGCACCACCTGAGGGCACAGCAGATCCACCCCCTCCCCACCGGCCCAGTTGCTGTGACCCCAAGGAAAGTCCCAGGCGGTTTCAGTCCTGAGGAGCTCCACCCACTTGATGGAGTCCTGCCACTCAGCCCCTGTTTGTTTAGACCCCCTTCTACCTCGGGATGAAAATGCAGCTGTTGGTAAAGAACCCCAGTCCGGCTGGTATTCCCCCGCCCTCTGCTCTGGCTCAGCCCAGCCTGGATTCTCCGGCTGCTCATTCTCTGGCCACCCGCTCTTCCTCCACAGCGCTTTCCACACACCGCACGCCCTTCCTGTGGCCCAGCCCCTGGTGAAGTCCCCGGCCCAGGCCTCCCTGCGCACAGCTGGGGCTTCCCAGAACACACGGGGCACCAGGAGCTGTGGCGGGTGCAGACCCTCTTGGGCATGGTCCCCACTTCCCATGGGGGTGAGTGGGGGTCTGGGCTGGCAACACAGGCCAGCCCCACAGCTGAAGGCATCTCCTCACTGAGCCTGGGACCAGGTCTGCATAACGGGGCCTGTGGAGTCTTTACTCCCTGTGGGAATGGTGGCATCTCCTAGCCTTCTCCAGAGTATCTGTGACTCACAGTCCACACATCCCAACAAAACCCAAGGATGTTCTGCTCTTTACTAAATAAATGTTCTTTTCCCAGAAACCAGCCCCAAACTCATCACTGTTCAAATATGACAAGGTGAGGCTCTCTGTCCCCTTTTACCAGGAGCATGGATGGCATCTGCAAGGCAGTGCCTTCGTGTGCCGGGGAGGTGGCCCCTCAGCCTCCCAACCCTGCTACAGGCAGGACTGCGAGCAGCCCGGGAGGGTCTCCTTTGCTGTCCATCCAGCGGGACCTCTCGGGGGGAGAAAGCCAAACAGCTGCCTTTCCCTTCTGCTCTCAGCACGAGCCGGGTTCCAGGCAGCGGCTGCAGCAGACATCATCGCCCCATGATGAAGCTGGGCACCTCCTCCTCCTCCTCCTCCGTTCCAGACGCCTCCGCAGAGCTGCTGGACCCCTGCTCCTCAGGCTGACTGGGCCCTGTAACCACATGACATTCAATTGACAGATACATAAAATCGTTCAGGGTTGGGTGTGCTTCAAAGAGGAGAGTTGATGAGAGTCAGGAAGTCCCCATTCATGGATCACACAGTGAGAAACCAGGGCCAAGCCTCATGCCTGACAGTCCCCCGAGCCATTCCCTGAGAGTAAGGGTTGGTCACAGGCCTGATCTACCGCTGCTGTGCCGGGTACACCCCATCCTTATCCAAAGGCCCAGAGGCACACGCAAGATCTGACACCCCATAACCAAGGCCCTACTGCTTTTACATGGCTTCCGCCCCCTGCCATGTCCACCTCCTGGGTGGGCGACTTCCCAATCCAGCTCTTCAACACCAGGCTGACAACCCTCTCACTCAAGTCTCAAGTTCTCACTGCTGTCTCTGCCCCTACACATACGCCAGCTTCCCAGCTCCTCCCAAGCATGGCCCAGGAACCCCGTCCTGACACCTGTGTGCACCGCAGCTTCCCTGTCCCATCATGACTGCCAGCCAGAAGCAAAGCAGGAGGACAACGTGTTCCCAACGCCTCCTCCCCTCATCTTCATGTGGGAGCAGGACGACAAGTGAGAGTTGGAAAGGCAGAGGCAGAGGCCACAAGGCAACTGATGGCTCAGCTCAGCCACAGCAGGCCGCCGCCCGCAGGCACGGTGGCCTCAGCAACTCACAACTGGGTGGGCACGCCTGGGCCGCCCAATGGCTCCTCCCTGCACATGGGCAGGTGTTGCACTGGCCACCACATGCCCACTACACACCCTGAGCTTTGCTACTGCTGTGTCACCACAAGTCAGACAAAGGGCCTCTAAGCAGGAGACCCTGCACAGCCAAAAATTCACTGTGATACCTAGAAAGAACACATACGGCACTGGCAAAAGCAGCCGGAAGACTGAGTTTCATTAATTTGGGCATCCCTTCTTCCCCTCAACCTCATACCACACAGTATGACTAGCTTTGAAGTTCAAATGGGGAAGCCAGGCTCCATGGCTCAGGCCTATCATCCCAGCACTTTGGGAGGCCCAGGCAGGTGGATCATTTGATGACAGGAGTTTGAGACCAGCCTGGCCAACATGGCGAAACCCAGTCTCTACTAAAAATACAAAAAAATTTAGCCAGGCGTGGTGGTGCAGGCCTGTAATCCCAGCTACTTGGGAGGCTGAGGCCGGAGAATTGCTTGAACCCAGGAGGCGGAGGTTGCAATGAGTCGAGATTGCGCCATTGCGCTCCAGCCTGGGTGACAGAGCAAGACTTCATATCAAAAAAAAAAAAAAAAAAAAAAGCATAGGGTCTCATCTTTAATTGTGATCTTGATGAATTGTAGTACACTGTTTGAACTAGATGTTTGTGGAAGAGAATAATACAGGAGGGCTCAAAGGATTCCCTGTGGCCGAAAAACCTTTGAAAACGCAGTACAGGCTGTGAATCCCTTATCCAAAGTGTTTCAGATTTCGGATGTTTTCAGATTTTGGAATGAGATATCTTGGGATTGGGACCCAAGTCTAAACATGAAAGTCATTTATGTTTCATCTATACCCCATACACTTAGCCTGAAGGTAAATGTAACATTTAAAAATAATTTTGGAGCCGGGCAAGGTGGCTCACGCCTATAATCCCAGCACTTTGGGAGGCCGAGGAGGGTGGATCACGAGGTCAAGAGATCGAGACCATCCTGGTCAACATGGTAAAACCCTGTCTCTACTAAAAATACAAAAAATTAGCTGGGCATGGTGGCTCGTGCCTGTAATCCCAGCTACTCGGGAGGCTGAGGCAGGAGAATTGCCTGAACCCAGGAGGCGGACGTTGCGGTGAGCCGAGATCGCGCCATTGCACTCTAGCCTGGGTAATAAGAGCGAAACTCCGTCTCAAAAAAAAAAAAAAAAAAATTTTGTGTGAGAATCATGCAGGCGCAGTAGTGTCCTGGGTTGCCAAGATGTCACTCCGTTGCGCCTGGCTACTCTGCCCCAACCCTCGACTCAGCTGAATACGACATATCTCCAGAAACCCGGTGGACGCAAGTCAAGCGGTTGGCCACAAGAGCCCGGATGAAGTGAGAGTACCTGCTTCAGTACAACCACCCCAACCGCTGAGGAGCCATCGAAGATCCTGCCTTGATTCACTGGACCTCTGCAAGATCAACAATGTCTATCCTAATTTTAGACCCACTCCTAAAAACTCACGCTTGGGAGCTCTGTATGGATTTGGGCCCCTCTTCTTCTGAAAGTGTGTTTTCAAAAGTGACAGGGATAGAAAAGAAAAACTTACCCTGGAAGGAAAATTGGATCAAACATTTAACCTCTCATATTAAGTCTGGAAAGATGACTATATGTATTCCTGCCTAAATAAATCGTCTATTAATCAAAATAATAATAATAATTTTGTGGCTGGGTGCGGTGGCTCATGCCTGTAATCCTAGCACTTTGGGAGGCCAAGGCGGGCAGATCACTTAAGGAGAATCACTTGAACCTGGGAGGCAGAGGTTGCAATGAGCCAAGATCGCACCATTGCACTCCAGCCTGGGTAACAGAGCAAGACTCTGTCTCAAATAATAATATTTTTGTGCATGAAACCAGTTGTGTATGACAAACCATCAGAAAGTAAAGGAGTCTATCTCTCCCCCACGTGGCTGATCTGTGGTTTGGCGTCACCATCATTTCTGACTCTATTTGCTATTTATAAGCAATTCTTTTCATAAACTTATTAACACAGAGTGCTTAACAGTAATAAATACGACAGGACATTCATAGAGTGGAAAATAGTAAGCCGGGCGCGGTGGCTCAAGCCTGTAATCCCAGCACTTTGGGAGGCTGAGGCGGGTGGATCACGAGGTCAAGAGATCGAGACCATCCTGGTCAACATGGTGAAACCCCGTCTCTACCAATATAAAAAAAAAAATTAGCTGGGCATGGTGGCGCGTGCCTGTAATCCCAGCTACTCAGGAGGCTGAGGCAGGAGAATTGCCTGAACCCAGGAGGCGGAGGTTGCGGTGAGCCGGGATCGCGCCATTGCACTCCAGCCTGGGTAATGAGCGAAACTCCGTCTCAAAAAAAAAAAAAAAAAAAAGAAAATAGTATGATCAGAGTAATTAAGCAGCACAGTTGAATCACAGGAACACCTGGATCAGCGGTTAAATGGTAACAATGGGCTTTCAATCCCCACCAACGATGCTGTGTCCGGATTAATAGGTTACTGGACACTTGTCGTTTTTTTTTTTTTTTTGAGACAGTCTCACTCTGTCACCAGGCTGGAGTACAGTGGCGCGATCTTGACTCACTGCAATCTCCGCCTCCTGGGCTCAAGTAATTCTCCTGACTCAGCCTCCCGAGTAGCTGGGATTACAGGCACCCACTACCACACCCGGCTAATTTTCAGTATAGCTGGGGTTTCACCATGTTGTCCAGGCTGGTCTCGAACTCCTGACCTCCGGTGATCCACTTGCCTCTGTGGGTCAAGATAGCCAGGGGCAGACCTATGTTATTTCTAGTTAAATAGTTATAAGCTTGCATTGCTTATTGTACACTATAGTTTATAACCCGAACTAAGCCATATCAAATATCGGTGCAATAAAATAAAAATCAAATGGCAACAAGAGGCCTAAGGTAAAGACCATCTGAGAGCACTGTGAAACCGTGGAAACCCGCGGGGTGGCTGCAGAGCGGGAAATATCGCTTTGGTCCCCCGAATGCCTTCTCAACATGAAGGCTGCATGAGGGTCTGGTAGAGAGGACTTGTGTAAGATCTCTGAGAAGGGAGGCAACCTCTGCTCACAAGATCGGGGAGGGTCTTTGCAGATGGGAGCTATCAAGGAGGAAAAGCCTTGCAGGGCAGAGATCACCGGAACACGATGGGCTCTGCCTAGGTTCTCAGAATATGGAGTAATCTTGATTGCTGTGTCCTCAAAGCTGGGAGATAAAAGCCCCCTGATGCACTGGGTGTGGTCAAACCCGGTGGAGCCTTAGCCGCTATGCTTCTCATGCAAATACACCTTGGTAGCAACTGGTGGTAGAACTCAGTGTTGTAGGTTTGCATAAGAATCACCACTGAGGGGCCAGGCGTGGTGGCTCACGCCTATAATCCCAGCACTTTGGGAGATGAGGCGGGTGGATCACGAGGTCAAGAGATGGAGACTATCCTGGTCAACAAGGTGAAACCCAGTCTTTACTAAAAATACAAAAAATTAGCTGGGTATGGTGGCGCATGCCTGTAGTCCCAGCTACTCAGGAGGCTGAGGCAGAGAATTGCCTGAACCCAGGAGGCGGAGGTTGCGCTCCAGCCTGGGTAAGAAGAGCGAAACTCCGTCTCAAAAAAAAAAAAAAAGAATCACCACTGAATACTGCAGACCACACCTCCCACTGGTGGCTATCTTGCCCACATTAGTTTCAAGGCCTCCCCTGATCATCCCTCCCTGCTCCCCCACCCCTCATTTAACAAGTGTATACACCTAGTAAAAGCCTGTGGAAACCAGAGCAGATCGCCCTGCTTGAACCCATGCTGTGAACTTCTACTCTTGGGTCTTGGGTCTTTATTTCCCTTTCTCACTCCCTCGTCACCGCCAGGACACGGGGCACCCAGGCACAGAGTTGGACTGGTTTTCAACATGCCTCGGCCTCCCAAAGTGCTAGGATTACAGGCATGAGCCACCCCACCTGGCCTGGACACTGTATTTTATTCTTTTTTGTTGCTGCTGTTGTTTCTGAGACAGGGTCTTGCTCTGTTACCCAGGCTGGAGTGCAGTGGTGTGATCACAGCTCACTGTAGCCTACTGAGTAGCTGAGACTATGGGTGTGTGCCACCACACCTGGCTAATTTTTGTATTTTTTGTAGAGAGGAGGTCTCAACCATGTTTCCCAGGCTGGTCTCAAACTCCTGGGCTCAAGTGATCCTCCCTCCTTGGCCTCCCAAAGTGCCGGGATTACAGGCAGGAGCCACCACCCCCAGCCTCATTTTTCAATTCTTCATCAACTTCTGTTCATTGCTTTTGGCATTTCAATCGTTCATCCTTCTGCTTCTCCAGGTGTGTGTGGCAGTCATTCTTGGTTTTCTGGGCTATAGATACACATAAATGCTTCCTCTTTTTCCTATCACTGTTACCCACAGGGGAATCTGCAGCCTTTTTGAGTTTTCAATACTGTATGTCAGGCCTCCATGTGCAAGCCTGGACCCAGAAAGTCTGAAGTCCTGCCTGCCTCTGTGGATCACCCCCCAACCCCCAACCTCCAACCCCCGCCTGCGCTGGCCATCATCCCTGATCACCATTTCCAACCCCATCCTGCCATCTTAACTGTTCTTATGATAATGTGAATACTCGTCGCCCCACCCTACCATCTTAACTACTCTTATGCCTTACCCACCTGCCACTGTAACTAACCTTATTGTAACGGATACTCCTTGCCCCCACCCCCACCACCATTACTAATCTTACTCCTGTAACACCCCTGCCCTCTCCCCAAAAGATTTCCCCAACCTATAAAACCAACTCCTATCCCACCGCCCTTCGCTAATGTCCTTTTCAGCCTTAGCCCACCTGCACCCAGGTGAATAAACAGCCATGTTGCTCACACAAAGCCTGTTTTGGCGGGGGGGGAGGGGGTTCTTCATTCAACGTGCCTGTTTTGAACAATATACCACAAAACAGAAAACAAGCAAAAAAGCAGTGAGTAACGCATGTAGGTCTGGGCCCCATGTGGGGCATGTGGGGAACCTGCCACTGGCGTGTGTGGACTGCAGAGGAGCCATTTTCTTACCCTCTGTGGGTGTGCTTGTCGGGGGTCGGGGGGGATCTGGGTGTATGTGAAAAGGTTGTATTGCAGCTGAAGGGGGCTGGGAGGGTCTTCTGTCCCTGGGAGACACCGGATAATCTGTGTTGTGTATCTGCATTTCGACCGTGACCTGCTGCATGAGGTCAGGTTTGGAATTCCTACTTGGAGCCTCATCTCAGTGCTCAAAAAGCTCTGAATTCTGCAGCATTTCCACGTTTGGATTTTCAGGCCTGGGATGCTCAACCTGTACCTCACTAATGGTCAACACAAGGGATTCTGTGTGTGTGGAAGGGCCACTGTCAGGGTCTAAAAATACCACTCTCGGGGAGGAGAAACCTAGAAATCGGGTGCACATTCAAGTCATTTAGCAATTCAACAAAATTAACCCAGTTCATTCTTTCAACAGAACAAATACATAAGTAGTAAGAGATCATAAAGTGGTTATTTCTTGTTAGTTACTATGCTTAATGTTGGTGATACAAGAATTTAAAAAATACTGTCACAAATGAGCACAAGCCCGGGTGCAGTGGCTCATGCCTGTAATCCCAGCACTTTGGGAGGATCACCTGAGGTGAGGAGTTCGAGACCAGCCTAACCAACATAGAGAAATCCTGATCTCTACTAAAAATAGAAAATATTAACCAAGCGTGGTGGCAGGCACCTGTAATCCCAGCTTCTCTAGAGGCTGAGGCAGGAGAATCGCTTGAACTCAGGAGGCAGTGGTTGCAGTGAGCAGAGATTGTGCCATTGTACTCCAGGCTATGAACAAGAGAAACTGTCTCCAAAAAAAAAAAAAAAAAAAAAAAAAAATCACAACACATATATTAGGATAGCTGTAATTCAAAAAATGGACAATACTAAGTGCTACAAGGATGTGAGATAAGAGAAACTTTCACTGGTGGTGGGAGTACAGCATGGAATAGCCACTTTGCAAGACAGTTTGGCAGTTTCTTACAAAGATGACAACATTAATACTATCATATAACCCAGCAACCATGCTCCTAGGGATATAGTCTGTTGATATGAAATATGTGCACAGAAAGCTGGGTGCGGTGGCTCATGCCTGTAATGCCAATACTTTGTGAGGCCAAGGTGGGTGATCACTTGAGATCAGGAGTTCAAGACCAGCCTGGCCAACATGGTGAACTCCGTCTCCACTAAAAATACAAAAATTAGCTGGGCGCGGTGTTGAGCACCTGTAATCTCAGCCACTCCGAAGGCTAAGGCAGGAGAATTGCTTGAACCTGGGAACACAGGAGGAGATTGCAGTGCCCTGAGATTGCACCACTGTACTCCAGCCTGGGCGACAGAGACTCCATCTCAAAAAAACACCAAAAAACAAAAAAACAGTAGCACATAAGTATTTGCCGCAGCTTTATCCATAATCACCAAAACTGGGATGCAACCAGGATGTCCTTCAGCGGGTGAATGGAGGTCTGTCTATACGGTGGGATACTATTTGGCAATAAAAAGGAATGGGGCATTAAGCCACACAAAGACACAGATGAATTTTCAAGGCATTCTGGTAAGCAAAAGAAGCCAATCTGAGGAGGCTGTACATGACACAATTCCAACTCTATGACAGTGTGGAGAAGGCAAAACCACAGACGCAGTAAACAGATCAGGGTTGCCAGGGGCTGGGGGTGGGGAGGAGACTGAACAGGGGTAACATAAGGAATTATTCTGTATGATATGGCAGTGGTGGATACATGGTACTATGCATTTGACAAAATCCACAGAACCTTACGGCACAAACAATTAAAACCTAATCATGCCTTGTTGTTGTTGTTGCTGTTGTTTGGGACGGAGTCTTGCTCTTGTTGCTCAGGTTGGAGTGCAATGGCGTGATCTTGGCTCACCGAAAACTCCACCTCCCAGGTTGAAGTGATCCTCCTGCCTCAGCCTCCTGAGTAGTTGGCATTACAGGTGCCTGCCACCATGCCCAGCTAATTTTTGTATTTTTAGTAGAGACGGGATTTCACTATGTTGGTCAGGCTAGTCTCGAACTCCTGACCTCAGGAGATCCACCCGCCTCAGCCTCCCAAAGTGCTGGGATTACAGGCATGAGCCACCTCGCCCGGCCTATTGTTGCTGTTTTTTAAAAGATGGAGTCTCGTTCTGTCACCCAGGCTGGACTGCAGTGCGGTGATCTTGGCTCACTGCAACTTCCGCTTCCCAGGTTTGAGGGATTCTCCAGCCTCAGTCTCCTGAGCAGCTGGAATTACAGGAGCCCACCACAACGCCTGGCTAATTTTTGTATTTTTAGTGGAGATGGGGTTTCACCATGTTGGCCAGGCTGGTCTCAAACTCCTGACCTCAAGTGATCTGCCCAGCTCAGCCTCCCAAAGTACTGGGATTACAGGCGTAAGTCACCGCACCTGGCCCTCCTTTCATTACTTTTATACTACTGTATATTTAATATTTTAAGATCCAGGAATCTCAGATTTTCTTCACAGGTTACAGGCATATTGAGTAAAATGCCACTGACTGCAACTGAAGCACACACTTTGCTTTTAACAGATGAATGAATGGATTAGAAAAAAAATCCTTCTAAGTATAGACTTGGGAAAATACTTGTGATACAATGGTACATGATAAAATCAGGATATCTATAAATATGGCATTTATAGAAATAAGACATATATTAAAAAACTGAAAAGAAATGATATTAAAGTGTTAAAGTCATTTTTAGTAAGGGTTATAGATAACTTTATAATTTATTTATTTACGAAACAGAGACAAGGCCTTGCTATGTTGCCCACACTGGTCTCAAACTCCTGGCAAATGATCCTCCAGCCTCAGCTTCCCCAAGTGCTGGAATTACAGGCGAGAGCCACTATGCCCGGCCAACTTTTATTTTTGATGTTGTTCTTTTCTGCATATTTTTAAAATTTCTAAAATGATCATAGAGTATCTCTTTTCTCCAAAGACACAAGGATGTGGATAGTTTTCCAACATAATATGTTTAAGGATTTTGGCTCTGAAATAAACAGTTTGATCCAAACACATGTAGAGTACCTTCTCGACATGGGATACCTGCCGCTAGATCAGGAGCTCTCAGCCAGGGACAATTCTGTCCTCCTGCACACATGGCAATGTCTGGAGGCATCCCGAACTGCCAATGACTGGGGGAAGGTGGGGGTTCCTGGCCTCTGGTGGGTAGACGCTAGGACGCCGTGAGACATCCTGCAGTGACCAACACACAGCCCTTCACGACACAGCAGTTCCAGCCTGAAGCATCAGCAGTGTGTCCATGGAGAAGCTCTGCCCCAGATGTGCCTAGTAACAAATCCCCTAAGGGCACCCTGGACTTCTTTGCTGAGCAGGCCTATGTTAGGATAAGTAACAGTGGTGTGGGAACAAATTATCTGGGGAGTTGAAGGCTTCAGAATAATCCAAACTGGCTTAATGTCATTCCATGCCGTCATTCAGACACAAGTCCCACACTGCCAGGAGTCTTCCCTGAGCTACTGGACCAGCACAGAAAACAAGTGATGAGATCTCTCCAACAGCAGAACAGAACGCCCAGCCAGCTGCCCTCTCCTTTTTAGGAGAAGAGCCAAAAAAGCTTCAGTGATCTGTACCTCCAAGTCCATCCAGAACCCATGGCACACCGAAGTCACCTTGTGGCGCAAGCTGGTATTACCACATTAGTTCCCATTTCTTTCTACAGGAGTACTGGAAAAGCTTGCTTAGGCTCACAAAATGAAAAATAAAGAAGGAAACTGAGAAGGCGAGGTAAATGGCCTACAAACCACTCTTTAAAATTTTATTTATTTACTTTGAGATGGGTTCCCACTCTGTCGCCCAGGCTGGAGTGCAGTGGCACAATCTCAGCTCACTGCAATCCCCCTCCCAGGCTCAAGCAATCCTCCTACCTCAGCTTCCTGAGTAGGTGGGACTACAGGCCTGTGCCACCACGCCTGGCTAATTTTTTTTGTATTTTGGTAGAAACAGTTTCGCCATGTTTCCCAGGCTGGTCTTGAACTCCTGGACTCAAGCTTTCTGTCTGTCTCGGCCTCCCAAAGTGCTGAGATTACAGGCATGAGCCATTGTGCCCAGCCCGATAAAAATTAATATCCAAAAAATACAGTGAACTCTTAAAATTCAACAAAATAAAAACAAATAACCTGATTTAAAAATGGCCAAAGGACTTGAATAGACCTTTCTTGAAAGAAGATATACAAATGGCCAGGCTGGGCGTGGTGGCTCATGCCTGTAATCCCAGAACTTTGTGGAGCCAAGGCAGGCAGATCACCTGAGGTCAGGAGTTTGAGACCAGCCTGGCCAACATGGTGAAACCCCATCTCTACTAAAAATAAAAAAATTAGCTGAGTGTGGTGGCGGGTGCCTGTAGTCCCAGCTAATGGGGAGAATTGCTTGAACCCAGGAGGTGGAGGTTGCAGTGAGTTAAGATAGTGCCACTGAACTCTAGCCTGGGCGACAGAGCGAGACTCCATCTCTAAATAACAAAACAAGCCGGGCGCGGTGGCTCACTCCTGTAATCCCAGCACTTTGGGAGGCCGAGGCGGGTGGATCACGAGGTCAAGAGATCGAGACCATCCTGGTCAACATGGTGAAACCCCATCTCTACTTAAAAATACAAAAAATTAGCTGGGCATGGTGGCGCGTGCCTGTAATCCCAGCTACTCGAGAGGCTGAGGCAGGAGAATTGCCTGAACCCAGGAGGTGGAGGTTGCGGTGAGCCGAGATCGCGCCATTGCACTCCAGTCTGGGTAACAAGAGCAAAACTCCGTCTCAAAACAAAACAAAACAACAATAACTACTACAAAAATGGCCAATAAGGACATGAAAAGATGCCGAACATCACAAATCATTAGGGAAATGCAAATCAAAACCACAGTGAGGTACCACTTCACACCCATTAGGATGGTTACTCAAAAAAAACAAAACAAACAAACAAACAAAAACAGAAAATAAGAAGTGTTGGTAGCCGGGCGCGGTGGCTCATGCCTGTAATCCTAGCACTTTGGGAGGCTGAGGTGGGTGGATCACCTGAGGTCAGGAGTTCAAAACCAGCCTGGCCGACATGGTGAAATCCCATCTTTAAAAAAAAAAAAAAAGAAGAAGAAGAAGTGTTGGTAGTATGTGGAGAAATTATAGCCCTTTGGCACTGGTGGGAGTATAAAATGGTTCAGTCCCTATGGAAGAGCATGGGAATCACACACAAATTAAAAATAGAACTAAGGTCAGGCACGGTGGTTCACACCTGCAATTTCAGCACTTTGGGAGCAGCCGGATTACCTGAGGTCAGGAGTTTGACCAGTCTGGCCAATCTGGCAATACCCCATTCTCTACTAAAAATTAGTTGGGTGTGGTGGCACATGCCTGTAATCCCAGCTACTAGGGAGGCTGAGGCAGGAGAATTGCTTGAACGCATGAGGCAGAGGTTGTAGTGAGCCAAGACTGCACTGCTGCACTCTAGCCTGGGCGACAGAGCAAGACTCTATCTCCAAAAAAAAAAAAAAAAAAGGCAAGCAGCCGAAGGAAAACCATGCCAGCCTCTCATGGTGGCTCACACCTGAAATCCCAGCACTCTGGGCAGCCAAGGCGGGAGGATCACTTGAGCTTAAGAGTTCAAAACACGGAAAAATCCAGTTTTTATTAAAAAAAAAAAAAAAAAATACGGGGCCGGGCGCGGTGGCTCAAGCCTGTAATCCCAGCACTTTGGGAGGCCGAGGCGGGTGGATCACGAGGTCAAGAGATCGAGACCATCCTGGTCAACATGGTGAAACCCCGTCTCTACTAATACAAAAAATTAGCTGGGCATGGTGGCACGTGCCTGTAATCCCAGCTACTCAGGAGGCTGAGGCAGGAGAATTGCCTGAACCCAGGAGGCGGAGGTTGCGGTGAGCCGAGATCGCGCCATTGCACTCCAGCCTGGGTAACAAGAGCGAAACTCCGTCTCAAAAAAAAAAAAAAAATACAAAAATTACCTGAGTATAGTGACACAGGCCTGTGGTTCCAATCACTTGGGAGGCTGAGGTGGGAGGATCACTTGAACCCAGGAATTCAAGACCAGCCTAGGCAACATAGTGAGACCCCATCTCTACAAAAAATAAAAACGTAGCCAGGCATGGTGGTACACACCTGTAGTCCCAGCTACTTAAGAGGCTGAGGGGCCGGGCACGGTGGCTCATGCCTGTAATCCCAGCACTTTGGGAGGCCGAGGCGGGTGGATCACGAGGTCAAGAGATCGAGACCATCCTGGTCAACATGGTGAAACCCCGTCTCTACTAAAAATACAAAAAATTAGCTGGGCACGGTGGCGCGTGCCTGTAATCCCAGCTACTCAGGAGGCTGAGGCAGGAGAATTGCCTGAACCCAGGAGGCAGAGGTTGCGGTGAGCCGAGATCGTGCCATTGCACTCCAGCCTGGGTAACAAGAGCGAAACTCCGTCTCAAAAAAAAAAAAAAAAAAGAGGCTGAGGTAGAAGGATGACTTCAGCCCACCAGGAGTTTGAGGCTGCCGTGAGCCATGATTGCACTGCTGCACTCCAGACTGGGTGACAGAGCGAGACCCTGTCTCAAAAAAACAAAAATGAAAACAACAAAAAAACAATAAAATGGTAGCCTTGAATCCAAACATATCGAGAAAAAGACAGAGACTGTCAGAATGAATTAGAAAACATGACCCAGTCTGGGTGTGGTGGCTCACGCCTGTAATCCCAGCACTTTGGGAGGCTGAGGCGGGTGGATCATGAGGTCAGGAGTCCTAGACCACCCTGACCAACATGGTGAAACTCCGTTTCTACTAAAAATACAAAAAAAAAAAATTAGCCAGGTGTGTTGGCATGCACCTGTAATCCCTGCTACTCAGGAGGCTGAAGCAGAAGAACTACTTGAACCCAGGAGGCAGAGGTTGCAGTGAGCCAAGATTGCGACACTGCACTCCAGCCTGGGCAACAGAATGAGACTGTCTCAAAAAAACAAAAACAAAAACAAAAACAAAAAACCACAACATGACCCAAACATTTGACATACAAGAAACACACTTCAAATGTAGTGGTATTTGAAAAAGGGATCAATGGCAGAGTAAGGACCTCCAAAAATCTGCTCCTCCATAAAGGTAACAGAACACTGGCAAAAATCCTAAAAATCAACTTTTTCAGAACTCTGGAAATGCACCTCGGACTATTCAAATGCCTGAACCTCACTAACAGCGTGAACTCTGTGGGCTTTAATTTCCTGTCTCCCTGTCCCCAGATCTGAGGAGGCCTTGAAAGACAAGAGCCCTCCCACCCCCGCCACAGTGGCTGTAAAAAACGGGAGTAGGATGATTGGGCTGGGAGCTGTTGGAAGTTCCATCCCTAGAGCACTGGCCCTGGTTGACCTGTCTAGTGGCTCCCTGGAAACGTCTACCTGCAAGGCTTGTCTTTAGCTGATCTGACTGCATTGAGTTGAGCTCACTCAGCGTCAACAGCTCTTTCCCCCTGGGTGTGTGTCAAAAACCATCAGTGACAACTGTTTAACATCCCATGAATCAAGACAGCAGTAACAACTGACGCAAACAAGGAATTGACCAAAAAGCTTAAAAGAAAAAGCTGGGACTCCAGAGGACCACCAGAGCAGTGCACATGTCCAAGAAAGACAGTCGAGGCCCTGACCTCTCACCTCTGCTGCCCTGAAGGCTCTGTGCAAGCAGGAAGTGAAGGCTACAACAAATGGCAGACTGCCTGCCAGGGGGTTGGGGCACATTCCAACACACATATAGAGCTCCTTGGCAAAGACATGGAGGTTCAAGACATTCAGAGAAATCTCTTATCTTCCACTGACCAACTAAGCTGACCAAGCAGACTTCAGAGTCCAAACACAACAAAGAATACAGGTTTTACAGAATTCATTAGAGAAGTCACTAAACAAATAGCAACAATGACAATGATAAGCAGCAAAACCAAGAGAGGGTCAAATTACTCAGCAAAGGAGGCCATTTTTTTTTTGAGACAGAATCTTGCTCTGTTGCCCATTCTGGAGTGCAGTGGCACAATAATGGCTCACTGCAGCCTTGACCTCCTGGGCTCAGATGATTCTCCTGGCTCAGCCTCCAGAGTAGCTAAGACAACAGGCATGTACCATACCTGGTTAATTCTTAAATTTTTTTGTAGAGACAGGGTCTCACTATGTTGCCCAGACTAGTCTTGAACTCCTGGGTTCAAACAATCCTCCTGTTCCAGCTTCCCAAAAAGCTGAGACCACCGGTGTGCACCATCATGCCTGGCTGATTTTTCATTGTCTGTAGAGATGGGGTCTTGCTATGCTGCCCAGGCTGGTCTTGAACTCCTGGCCTCAAGTGATCCTCCTGCCTTGGCCTACCAAGTGTTGGGATTATAGGTGTGAGCAACTGCGCCTGACCTCTATTTCCAAATGTAACAGGTCCAAGTTACATTACCCCCTCAACAGACTGCGAGAACAGCTTTTATGCCCAGTCCTCCTACCTGGGCCAAGTACCTCCATGACCTACTGCTGCAGCAGAAGGGAAAGTGATGAAGTACTTTCTTTGAGGACTGAAGTCCTATCAGTCACATTTTACCAGTTAAAATAATTTCCTCCAGGAAAGGGCGAGAAACAACCTAAAACTATATCCGATGTGTCACACAGTACAACTCATAAGGAGGTGGTTCCTAGAAGTGGCCAATCATATTACACACACACACACACACATACACACACACACACACCCATTTCAGACAGAGTTTTGATCTTGATGCCCAGGCTGGAGTGCAATGGCATAATCTTGGCTCACTACAACCTCTGCCTAGCAGGCTCAAGTGATTCTCCTGCCTCAGCCTCCCGAGTAGCAGGGATCACAGGCATGCACCACCTTGCCTGCCTAATTTTGTATTTTTAGCAGAGACAGGGTTTCTCCATGTTGGTCAGGCTGGTCTTGAACCCCCAACCTCTGCTGATCCACCTGCCTTGGCCTCCCAAAGTGCTAGGATTACAGGCATGAGCCACTGCGCCCGGCCTTTATTTTTGTTTTGTTTTAATTATTTTATTTTATTTATTTATTTTTGAGACAAGGTTTCACTCCTGTCACCCAGGCTGGAATGCAATGGTGCAATCTCAGTTCATTGCAACCTCCTCCTCCCGGGTTCAAGTGATTCTGCTGCCTCAGTCTCCTGAGTAGCTGACATTACAAGCACCTGCCACCACACCCAGCTAGTTTTTGTATTTGTAGTAGAGATAGGGTTTCATCATGTTGGCCAGGCTGGTCTCGAACTCCAGACCTCATGTAATCTGCCCGCCTTGGCCTCCCAAAGTGCTAGGATTACAGGCATGAGCCACCACACCTGGCCTATTTTTTTGAGATGGAGTTTTACTCTTGTTTCCTAGGCTGGAGTGCAGTGGCACGATCGTGGTGGCTCACTGCAACCTCAGCCTCCTGGGTTCAAACGATTCTCCTGCCTCAGCCTCCCAAGTAGCTAGGATTACAGGTATGGGCCAGCATCCCTGGATCAATCATATTTTAATATGTCAATGAAAGTCTGACTTCACCCTAAAACCAAAAACCACAATCGTGTACTCAGGAAGCAGGCCTGGTCAAGCAGGGAATAGCCACAGATTCAGTCATGTGGGGGACAGTGTCATTTTCTGGTCTCTGAGCATCTTTGTCCCTTTCCAGCTGGGGCCCCCATCCTTTATCCTCAGCCCATGGGTTCCCAGGGATGGGGGATGGCAACCCTAGTGTTGTGATGGGTTTAGAGGTAGCAGGATTGGCAGCATGGTGGGATGCTGACTGAACAGCCAAGCCCGCCCCCGATTCTTCCTTATTAACGGGACCTCAAATCTGGCTAGGGTGGCAACACTCTCAGCTCGCAGTGCCGGATCACGATAAGCTTGAGTCGGTTATAACAGTTCTGTTTTCTATTCCTCCAGCCTGATAGCAGCTAGGGATGGCAAAGTGACCTATTATTTAAGGTGACGTGTTCTGGGCACTTCTGGAGAAACTTTTGCTCTCCGATTTAAAAAGGGCAGACCACGCGAGTACCACCTCACTCCCCTTCTTCCTGCTTTGAACACAGGTACTGTGCCAGAAGCCATGGCAGCCACCTTGCACCCTCGGGGTAAAGGCCAAGGGACAGGCGGGGGTGCCAGCCCACACTGGCACAGTCACCTCAGGCTGCCACCTACCACCAGATTTCTCATCCTATAAAAAACCCAACTCCTCTTGGTTTAGGCACTTCGTTGGCTGCGTTTTGTTGCTTGTAGCCAAAAGCATCCTCACCTGACCTGGCAAATGACTCAGTCAGAGCCAGAGACACAAAAAGACTTCTGCTGGGAAAGCTCAGATGTCCTTTCAATCTTCCCTCCTGGACAAAATCGAGGCAGGATGTAGCCCCGAGAGCTGCTGCAGGCACCTCAAAAACCACAAGGGGGTGTGCGCTGCCTGAGGACAGGACACCAGGACAGAGGGGGAGATGGCAATAACCAATAATGCCCCTGATCTCTCTGACCAGCCATGCCCAAAAGGTCTGTCCTCGAACTACCTTGAGCCAGTATCTTTTTGCTTAAGCCAGTTTGGTTTTCTGATACTTGCAATTAAATGGGTCCTAGCTAATACGAATAAGCTGCTGTTTCTTCAGCAGCCAGCCAGCCCACCCAAACCCTCCATCCCGGTGTTTCCTGACAGTTCAGCCACTGTGACCAACACCAAGAAAGAAGCTATAGCCAGGAAAAGTGGGCACCACTCACCTTCTTTTTGTTTCTTCTGTTCAAGTTTCATCTTCTTTGCCAGTAATTTCTTCTCTTTTAACTTCTGGCTAAAAATATAAAACCATACACATTGATGCTTTCACTACGTTATGGTACTTCTTAGAAAATAAACACTTCCGGCTGGGCGCAGTGGCTCATGCCTACAATCCCAACACTTTGGGAGGCCAAGGTGGGTGGATCACCTGAGGTCAGGAGTTTAAGACCAGCCTCGTCAACATGGCGAAACCCCGTCTTTAAAAAAAAAATTAAAAAGAAAACACCTCTTATGGTATCTTTAAAACCTGTGGAGTAACACAAACATTACAATAACAAAATAAGAGAAACATTAGGTGAGTGCAAAGGTTAACTGCAGTTTTTGCATTGTTGGAATTTGCTGATTTATATTGGAATACATCATTAAATAAATGTGGCTATATTACACGTCATTTTAACTGGCACTTCTGGCTTTATGGGTTTTTTTTTGCTAATGCCTCATTACTTGCTGTTTATTTTATGATTACTTTAGACTATGGAAATGATGTTAGACAAAAAGAAAATTCAAGTGATTTTCTTATTCAAATTCAAAATGGGCCGTAAAGCAGTGGCAACAACTTAACTGACAATGCATTTGGCCCAGGAACTGCTAACTAATGTACAGTGCAGTGGTGGGTCAGGAAGTTTTGCCAAGGAGACGAGAGCCTTGAAGATGAGGAGCGTAGAGGCTGGCCACTAGAAGTTGACAATGGCCAATTCAGAGCAATCATCAAAGTTGATCCTCTTACAGCCACAGGAGAAGCAGCCAAAGAACTCAATGTTGACCATTCTATGTTTGTTCAGCATTTGAAGCAAATTGAAAAGATGAAAAAGCTCGAAACCAGGTGCCTCATGAGCTGAGCGAAAATCAAAAATATCGTCATTTTGAAGTGTCATCTTCTCTTACTCTACGCAACAACAATGAACCATTTCTCGATCGGATTGCGATGTGCGATGAAAAATGGATTTTACGTGACAACTGGTGACAACCAGCTTGGTGGTTGGACCAAGAAGCAGCTCCAAGGCACTTCCCAAAGCCAAACTTGCACCAGAAGAAGGTCATGGTCACTATTTGGTCAGCGGCTGGCCTGATCCACTATAGCTTTCTGAATCCCAGGGGAACACTGGAGAAGTCTGCTCAGCAGATCGATGAGTTGCACCAAACACTCCAACGCCTGCAGCTAGCAACAGAAGGGGCCCAATTCTTCTCCATGCCAACACCCGACTGCACAGTGCACAACCCATGCTTCAAAGGTTGAGCAAACTGGGCTACGAGTTTTGCCTGATCCGCCGTTCACCTGACTCCCTGCCAACCGACTACCACTTCTTCAAGCACCTCGACCACTTTTTGCAGGGAAAGCACTTCCACAGCCAGAAGGACTCAGAAAACGCTTTCTGAGAGTTCATCAAATCCCGAAGCATGGATTTTTACATTATAGGAATAAACCAACTTTTGTCTCGCTGGCAAAAATATGTTGATTGTAATGGTTCCTATTTTGATTAACAAAGATGTGTCTGAGTCTAGTTAAAATGATTTAAAATTCATGGTTCAAAACTACAGTTACTTTTGCACCAATCGAATACTTCTGCACGACTCTGCCAGTATATCCTTCTTCTCAGCTGCTTCTATTAGGATTCAAGAGCAAATCCCAGGGAGCCCTGAGGCAAAGCAACCTCAGAAATAAAGAGGATGCTTTTTTTAGGCCAGGCGTGGTGGCTCATGCCTGTAATCCCAGCACTTTGGGAGGCCGAGGCAGGTGGATCACCTGAGGTTGGGAGTTTTGAGACCAGCCTGGGAAACATAGTGAAATCCTGTCTATACCAAAAATAAAAAAATTAGCCAGGCATGGTGGCGGGCACCTGTAATCCCAGCTACTCGGGAGGCTGAGGCAGGAGAATCGCTTGAACCCAGGAGGCGGAGGTTGCAGTGAGCTGAGATCATGGCACTGCACTGCAGCCTGGGGGACACAGTGAGACTTTGTTTCAAAAAAAACAAACAAAAAAAAAGCAGACATGAAGGAGACACAGAAATCAAAGCGATCACTAAAGTCCTGACTTGCAAGCTCTGGACAATCTGTAACGAGCCGGAGGGTCCTAAGGAACTTGCTCTCTGTTCAGGTTGTAGAAGGCACTGCTCTACACTCATGACCCCTACCAGTCATGCAGGGGAACTACTACTGAGTGCAAGGACTCAGCTCACCCAGCCCAGTTCCCACCCACCCTGGCCCTTAAGTGTCACCACAGTTAGGCCATGCCTCTTACCGCTTCTTCCGGCGCTTTGCAGTCTGCTCCTCTGCAGCAATTTTATTCTTTTCCAGTCTCTTCTGAAACTCTGCATCCAATTTTTGCTGCAATAAAACCCACATCATTTAGACATGCTAGGACTGGGTAGACTGTGGGAGGTTTTTGCTCAGGCTGAGTAGGAGAGTTCTAGCAGTCATGCCACTGGGGGTGCTAGAGGCACTACCCCAGTCTCCAGGTCCATTTTAACTTTAAAAGGCTACCCCAGAGGCAGGGCAGGTAATCGATACATAGCTCTCTGATGGCGAAGTAACACTTTCAGTTGATTGAGATACCCCTCATGCACACATGATCTAGGAGACAGTATGGGAGGGAGTGCAGGGGACACCTTACGGGCAGGGGCAACACCGTCTGCTTAGCCGGAGCCTCAGACATGGCCCAGAGCTCATCAGAAGGAATGGCCAGAGGGTCAGAACCATGGAATTTTCAAGCTCTAACCTCATAGTTACCAAATGGCTGAGGGTTTTTTTTGGTTTTGTTTTGTTTTGTTTTGTTTTTTGGTGATACAAGGTCTCATTCTGTCACCTAGGCTGGAGTGTAATGGCACAATAATAGCTCGCTACAACCTTGAACTCCTGGGCTCAATAGATCCTCCTGTCTCCGTCTCCTGAGTACTTGGGACTATGGGTGCATGCCATTACATCTGGCTAATTTTTATGTTTATTTTGTAGAGACAGGTCTGGCTATGTTGCCCAGGCTGGTTTTAAACTCCTGGCCTCAAAGGATCCTTCCACCTTAGCCTCCAAAGTGCTGATATTACAGGCCACTGTGCCCAGCCACCAAATGACAGATTCTAAAGCAGTGTGACACATGCCATCTGCTGCCATCGCCTGCTGCTAAACACACACCTGCACCCACACGTATATTCCTATCAACTGCATTACTTCTTCTCAGCAGTTCTGTTTCCAAGCCTCAGTTTCCTCATATATAAAATGGGGAAAATGATAATTCCTGTCTCCCAGAGCTGTTAGGAAGAATAATGAAATAAGGGTTGGGCATGGTGGCTCATGCTTGTAATCCCAGTACTTTGGGAGGCCGATACTCGGGAGGCTGAGGGAGGAGAATCGCTTCAACGCAGAAGGAAGAGGTTGTAGCGAGAGGAAATCACACCACCGCACTCCAGTCTGGCGACCAAGGAAGACCATGTCTCAAAAAAGAAAAAAAACAGATAATGAAATAAGACAACCCATAGAAAAGCACCTGTAAACTACCAAGACATCAAATGATTCAAAGCGTCATCTCTCATTTCTTCTGGTCACAGCCATAAAGGTCAATGGAGCAAAAAAGGAGCCAGCAAAGGAGGAAGAGGTACCTTCAACATCTCTGCTGGTCTGCACCGCCACGGTTGCATGCATCTGCTTAGAGCGGCACAGAAACCAAACAAAACAAGCCCCTCTCTGAGGGCAGAAAATATTCCTTCAGGAAGGAAATCGACTTTAATTAATCAACCTTCTGAACAACCAGAAAGCAAATGACTTAAATCTAAAAGAACTTGGTTTGCTTAGACGCTGAGCTGTGAAGGCTGGGTGCCATCGCTTAGGCCTGTAATCCAGCACACTGGGAGGCTGAGGCGGGTGGATCACCTGAGGCCCGGAGTTAAAGACTAGCCTGGGCAACATGGTGAAACCCCATCTCTACTAAAAATACAAAAATTGGCCAGGCGTGGTGGCAGGCGCCTGTAATCCTAACTGCTTGGGAGGTTGAGGCATGAGAATTGCTTTAACCTAGGAGGCAGAGGCTACAGTGAGCCAAGATCAAACTCCAGCTGAGGTGAGAGAGCAAGACTTTGCTGGAATTAAAAAAAAAAAAAAAAAAAAAAAGAAGCTGAGTTGTGAAAGTCTTACTCTGTACTGCTGAAGAAGCCGAATTTCCCAGCAAGTGAACTAAACGGAGCCCCAGCTGGCTGCCGCACCTGGTAGAGGCAATGTCTCAAGCAGGGGTGAGTGGAACTGGGCTCTGATGGAGATGATGTGTCAGTTACTAAAAAATGAGGACTCTTCTCCCTTTTTTTTTAATCTGAGACTGTCTTTTGCCATCCAAAATAAAGGTCTTTGCATTTCCATGAAGGCCAAGGTTTCTGAAACATTTTTCTGTATTTTCTCTGACTCTATAATCAGTATGTAAAACTTCAGACTAACTTACAGTGTCTGAGACAGCAACCTGGTCTACTGTCCTCCCTTCTAAAATAGTTTATAAAAATAAAAGTGTTTCTGATACCAGTTTCCTTTTTTTTTTTTAAGACAGGGTCTTGTTCACTCAGGCGAGAGTCCAGTGACATGATCACAGCTCACTGCAGCCTTGACCGTCCAGGCTCAAGCAATCCTCCCGCCTCAGCCTCTCGAGTAGACTACAGGTGGGTGCCACCACACCTGGCTAATCTTTGTACTCTTTGTAGAGATGGGGTCTTGCCATGTTTCCTGGGCTCAAGTGATCCTTCCACCTTGGCCTCCCAAAGTGTGGGATTACAGGCATGAGCCACCGCACCCAGCTTGATGGTTTCCACACCAGAGCATTATTCTTGACAGGCAAACCCACTGCAGTAACCTGGTACAGTTTTGTGACAAACTGTCTAATACTTCTCACTAGGATTGAGACTGTTAACAGAAGAAGGCAGGAACAAGAAGAAACACCAATACCCAGGGGCCAGAAAAAACTGCAGGAAAAGCAAGTATCAGATGACAGCCAGCACACCAATGACCATCCTGTGCCCAAAGCAGGATTTTTCCTTTTTCTTTTTGAGATGGCATCTCATTTCGTCACCCAGGCTAGAGTGCAGTGGCACTATCTCAGCTCACTGCAACCTCCACCTCTCGAGTTCAAACGGTTCTCCTGACTCAGCCTCCCGAGTAGGTGGGATTACAGGTGTGCGCCACCACGCCTAGTTAGTGTTTGTATTTTTAGTAGAGATGGGGTTTCACCATGTTGGCCATGCTGGTCTTGAACTCCTGACCTCAAGTGATCCACCGCCTTGGCTTCCCAAAGTGCTGGGATTACAGGTGTGAGCCACCACACTGGCCCCCAAAAGCAGATTTTTTTTCTAACTCAATTTTGGCCATTCCAATAAATTCTTACATATTTTCTTCTGTATCCTGACTGTCTCTTTGGTTTAAATTTTCCCTAATGTTTTATTTTGAAAATTTCAAACAGAAAAGTTTAAAGAATTATATAGCACATATACCCATTACCCTTGACTCAACAATTCCTGTTCTGCTAGATTTTCTTAATCACATACCTATTGATCTACCCACAGCTCTACTGGTATGTCTTCCCAGCAGTCCTCTATCTCCAAGCCTCAATTTCCTTATCTACAAAATGGGGAAAATTATAATTCCTCCCTCCCAGAGCTCTATTCATCTACCAATTCATCTTTTTTTTTTTTTTTTTTTTTTTGGTGCATTTCAAAGTAAGCTATAGATATCAAGACGTTCCATTCTTGAGCATTTAAGCATGCATATCATTAAACAGGGTTTCATATTTGTGCATGCTTTTCTTTTTCCTTTTAAAGTAACATCTGGCCGGGCACAGTGGCTCACACCTGTAATCTTGACACTCTGGGAGGCTAAGGCAGGTGGATCACTTGAGGAGGAGTTCAAGACCAGCCTGGCCAACATATTGAAACCCTGTCTCTACTAAAAACACAAAAAAATTAGCTGGGCATGGTGGTGGGCGCCTGTAATCCCAGCTACTCAGGAAGCTGAAACAGGAGAATCACTTGAACCTGGGAGGCGGAGGTTGCAGTGAACTGAGATCATGCCATTGCACTCCAGCCTGGGCTACAAGAGTGAAACTGCATCTCAAAAAAAATAAATAAAGTAATATCTACACAGAACCAAATGCCGAGATCTTGAGTGTACAGTTCGATCACCCTAGAAAGTCCTCTCATCTGTCTTTTCCCAGTCAACCATGACCCCAACCAGACAGCCAGTTTTTTTCCTCACACAGATTAATTTTACCTGCTCTAAAACATCATATAAATGGAATCACACAATATGGTCTCTTTTGTGCTTCTTTCAAATAGCACGTTTTAAACAATCATCCCACTTGTTGTACAGATCAATTGTTTGTTCCTTTTTTATTGCTAAACATTACAATTTTTTTTTTAGAGACGGGGTTTCACCATGTTGGTCAGGCTGGTCTTGAATTCCCGACTTCAGGTGATCTGCCCGCCTCGGCCTCCCAAAGTGGTGGGATTACAGGCGTGAGCCACTGCGCCTGGCCATATTACAATATTTTATAATTATTGCTTGGTTTCATTTTTAAAAGCATTTTATTTCCTCTAGGTAGAAAATCTCTAGAGTCTAATTCATTTTACTACATTATTGGAAGGCAAAATGCTAATAAAGTGGCTTCCTCTCTGATAAAAAGAAGACGAACAAATATTATTTTAAAGCATTTGGGCTGGGCACAGTTACTCACACCTGTAATCCCAGCACTTTGGGAGGCTGAGGCAGGTGGATTACCTGAGGTCAGGAGTTCCAGACCAGCCTGACTGACATGGTACAACCCTCTCTCCACTAAAACTATAAAAATTAGCCAGGCCTGGTGGTGTGCGCCTGTAATCCCAGCTACTCAGGAGGCTGAGGCAGGAGAATGGCTTGAATCCAGGAGGTGGAGGTTGCAGTAAGCTGAGAGTGTATCACTGCACTCCAGCCTGGACAACAAGAGCGAAACTCCATCTCAAAAAAAAGCAACTGAACCTCTCTAACATGGACTAACATACTCTATGAAATAAAAGGCACCCTGGCCGGGCGTGGTGGCTCACGCCTGTAATCCTAGTACTTTGGGAGGCTGAGGTGGGCGGATCACGAGGTCAAGAGATCAAGACCATCCTGGTCAACATGGTGAAGCCCTGTCTCTACTAAAAATACAAAAATTAGCTGGGCGTGGTGGCAAGCGCCTGTAGTCCCAGCTACTCGGGAGACTGAGGCAGAAGAACTGCTTGAACCCAGGAGGCAGAGGTTGCAGTGAGCCAAGATTGCACCACTGCACTCCAGCCTGGCACCTGGAGACAGAAAAAGACTCTGTCTCAAAAAATAAAAATAAAAATAAGAAAGGCACCCTGGCCATACTGAGGAAGGGACTTTTTTTGGGGTGCATGTTATAAGATTAGTAACAGGGAACAATCCCTTACCCTCATTAGGAAAAGTCAGGTGTACATTTGGAAAATCAAAAGGAACCAGCCAAATAACATTTGATGTCTCACTCTGTTGACCAGGTTGGACTTGAAATCTTGGGGCCAAGTGACCCTCCCACCTCAGCCTCCTCTGTAGCAGGGATGAGAGGCACCTGTCTTCTGGGCATTTCTGGAGGCACTTTTGTTCTCCAATTAAAAAAGACAGACCAGGCTGGGCGTGGTGGCTCACGCCTCTCACGCCTGTAATCCAAGCACTTTGGAGCCCAAGGCGGGCAGATCACCTGAGGTCGGGAGTTCACAAGACCAGCCCAACCAAAATGGTGAAACCCCGTCTTAAAAAAAAAAAAAAAGAGGACAGACCAGCAAGGCACAGTGGTTCATGCCCGTAATCCCAGCACTCTGGGAGGCTGAGGTGGGCGGATCAGCTGAGGCTGGGAGTTCAAGACCAGCCTGACCAACACGTAGAAACCCCGTCTCTACTAAAAACACAAAATTAGCCGGGCACAGTGGCGAATGTCTGTAATCCCAGCTACTTAGGAGGCTGAGGCAGGAGAATCACTTGAACCAGCGAGGCAGAGGCTGCGGCGAGTTGAGATTGTGCCACTGCATTTCAGCCTGGGCAACAAGAACAAAACTCTGTCTCAAAAGAAAAAGTAAAAAAAGCCGGGCGCAGTGGCTCACGCCTGTAATCCCAGCACTCCGGGAGGCCGAGGCGGGTGGATCACGAGGTGAAGAGATTGAGACCATCCTGGTCAACATGGTGAAACCCTGTCTCTACTAAAAATACAAAAAATTAGCTGGGCATGGTGGCACGTGCCTGTAATCCCAGCTACTCAGGAGGCTGAGGCAGGAGAATTGCCTGAACCCAGGAGGTGGAGGTTGCGGTGAGCCGAGATCCCGCCATTGCACTCCAGCCTGGGTAACAAGAGCGAAACTCCGTCTCAAAAAAAAGAAAAGAAAAAGTAAAAAAAGACAGAAGAGACAAGTACCACCCAGGTGACACCTGGTACACCATCACACCCAGCTTTGATTTCTATTAATAGAAAGACAGGCAGGACAGGTGCAGTGGCTCACACCTCTAACCCCAGTGCTTTGAGAGGCCGAGGCAGGCAAATCACTTGAGGTCAGGAGTTTGAGACCAGCCTGGCCAACAAGGCAAAACCCCATCTCTACTAAAAATACAAAAATTTGCTGTGCATGGTGGCGCACACCTGTAATCCCAGCTCCTTGGGAGGCCAAGGCATGAGAATTGCTTGAGCCTGGGAGGTGGAGGTTGCAGTAAACCAAGCTGTGCCACTGCATTCCAGACTGGGTGACAGAGCAAGACCCTGTCTGAAGAAACAATGCCTCTCCCAAAATATGGTTTCTTAAGCAATTCTCAAATAACCTAAAATTATTACAGATTAATAATCTTACAATAGTCTATTATTTGACACCTGTCACAAAGAAATGCCAGCTCCAGAGTTAGGAAAATCAGATGCTCCAAGAGGCAGATACTATATGCACTTTTGCAGTAGGGAAAGCATGCTGCCGTTCACACCAAATGCGCAGCTAACTGCATCTAGGCATTCAGCTAAAAAGAGGGATAATGACAGAGAAGTAACAATTTAAATGGTGTGGGGATCCCACTTGCTATTCTATCACATGGCAAATGGCCTAGAGGGAAGAGAGGCCTTGGCTGTGCCCTTCCAGACACAAGGAAGACTCTCGCTCCCCATCCCTCTCCTAGCGTGGGCATCTCGCTGTTCTGATTCTGACCGAGGGATTACCTGGACTCTGCGTTCTGTGCTGCACACCCCACACTAGCTACAATCAACTGTATCTATTCTTCCTAAAATGCTTTTTTTTGTTTTTTTTTTTTTCTGAGATGAAGTTTCCCTCTTGTTGCCCAGGCTGGAGTGCAATGGTGTGATCTTGGTTCACTGCAACCTCCACCTCCCAGATTCAAGCGATTCTCCTGCCTCAGCCTCCCAAGTAGCTGGAATTACAGGTGCACACCACCACACCCCGATAATTTTGTATTTTTAGTATAGACGGGTTTTCTTCATGTTGGTCAGGATGGTCTCGAACTCCTGACCTCAAGAGATCTACCCCTCTTGGCCTTCCAAAGTGCTGGGATTACAAGCATGAGCCCTGAGCCTGGCTTCCCCAAATGCTTTTTTCTAAAGGCAGTACATGCACACTACCCAAACATGGCAGCTCAGCCAGCCTCCTGGCTCACTGACCTTCTCAGCCATGGCATCCATGTAGTCCTGTCGCTGGTATTCTCTTCGGCGCAGATGTCTGTACACGTGGAACTCTCCACTGCCGGCCCCAGCACTTGAACCTGTAGTCAGAACAGTCCAAAGTTCCAGATTAAATACCAATACAGCCACCCTCAATCAAAGGGGAATAAAGAATCAAAAAGTAGAAGTCGTGGAAGGGACCATGCCCTCCTTTCTTCCCACTGCATCCAGAACTGGCCCAGTACCTGGCATATTATGGATGTCATTATTTGTTATATGAATGTTGAATGTGAAGACACTAAAAATCCCACTCAAATATAGTATCAGGAGGAGCAGACTGTGGTTAAGTGACTTTCTCATCTCCTCCATGATTTCACATTTGACATGCCAGATTTCTAGTGAGCTGAAAAGATGTCCACAATACATTAAATGAAAAAAAGGGGTTTACAAAACAATATATTTAGAAAAACCATATTCTGTAAGTGTTTTTTCTTTTTTTTTTTTGAGATGGAGTTTCACTCTTGTTACCCAGGCTGGAGTGCAATGGCGCGATCTCGGCTCACCGCAATCTCTGCCTCCTGGGTTCAGGCAATTCTCCTGCCTCAGCCTCCTGAAGTGTTTTTTCTTAAGCTTTTTTTTTTTTTTTTGAGACAGGGTCTTGCTCTGTCACCGAAGCTGGAGTGCAGTGGCATGATTATAGCTCATTGCAGCCCTGGCCTCCTGGGCTCAAGCAATCCTCCTACTCAGTCTCCCAAGTAGCTGGGACCACAGGCGTGCACCACTATGTCTGGCTAATTTTTAAATTTTTAGTAAAGATGAAGTCTTGCTATGTTGCCCAGGCTGGTCTTGAACTCAAGCGGTTCTACTGCCTTGGTCTCCTAAAGTGCTAGGATTACAGGTATGAGCCACCATGCCCAACCTATGTTGCTTTTTAAAGACATAATGCTACTGAACATTAAACAAACTATAGTAGAATATAAACAAAACTTGTATACGCACTGGGAAACCAAAGAATTTGTAATGATTCCCTTTACTGCGACACTCGCTTTAACTAGGTGGCCTGGAACTAAATTTGCACTATCTCCATGGTATGACTATAGATATGTTACGATCCAACAAAATAATAAAACTATTTCTATTTACAAAAAACCACAATACATTATTAAGAATAATGCAGAAGATGGCCGAGCACGGTGGCTCACAGCTGTAATCCTAGCACTTTGGGAGTCCGAGGCAGGTGGATCACCTGAGGCCAGGAGTTCAAGACCAGCCTGGTCAACACAGTGAAACCCAGTCTCTATTAAAAATAAAAAAATTAGCCAGGCATGGTAGCATGAGCCTATAGTCCCAGCTACTCGGGAGGCTGGGACAGGAGAATGGCTTGTACCTGGGAGGTGGAGGTTGCAGTGAGCAGAGATAGTGTCACTGCACTCCAGCCTGGGTGACAGTGTGAGACTCTGTCTCAAAAAATAAAAATAAAAAAAAGGCCAGGCGCTGTGGCTCATGCCTGTAATCAATCCCAGCACTCTAGGAGGCCAAGGCAGGTGGATCACCTGAGATCGGGAGTTCGAGACCAGCCTGACCAACATGTTGAAACCTCATCTTTAAAAAACAACAACAAAAAAATGCAATAATGCAGGAGAAAATTCTCCAGTGCCAAACCATAAGCAACTATAACCCTTAAGCTAAATTTACTGATGTCAAATGAACAAATAAATAAAAGCAACTATATCCCCATCATTGTAAAAGCAAAACATTGAATAAGTGAACACTTCCCCTCCTCAGAGATTTAACAAATACTAACTACAGGGTTTTTATATCTACCTTAAAAAATTATGGTCGGGCGCTGTGGCTCACGCCTGTAATCCCAGAACTTTGGGAGGCCGAAATGGGTGGATCACCTGAGGTGAGGAGTTCGAGACCAGCCTGGCCAACATGGTGACACCCCATCTCTATTTAAAAAAAAAAAAAAATTAGGCCGGGCACGGTAGCTCACGCCTATAATCTCAGCACTTTGGGAGGCCGAGGCGGGTGGATCACAAGGTCAAGAGATCGAGACCATCCTGGTCAACATGGTGAAACCCTGTCTCTACTAAAAATACAAAAAATTAGCTGGGCACCATGGTGCGTGCCTGTAATCCCAGCTACTCAGGAGGCTGAGGCAGGAGAATTTCCTGAATCCAGGAGGCGGAGGTTGCGGTGAGCCGAGATCCCGCCATTGCACTCCAGCCTGGGTAACAAGAGCAAAACTCCGTCTCAAAAAATAATAATAAATTTAAAAAAATTGTATTTACACACACACATACACACAAAGTCATTACCCATTACATCTCGGACAAATTCTGGGGGAGGTCGAGGTGCCCATTCACTCATCTTCTCTGGAATTGGAACTGCTTTGTCCTGCAACATTTAAACACGAAAGCATTTCTAAATATAAACCTGCTGACAAAATTACATCTCTCTCTCTCTCTCTCTCTCTTTTTTAGAGATGGGCTCTTGGTCTGTCCCTCAGGCTGGAGCGCAGTGATGCAATCATAGCTTACTGCAGCCTTGAACTCCTGGGCTCAAGTGATCCTCCTGCTTCAGTCTCCAGGGTAGCTAGGACTAGAGGTGAATGCCACCACGCCAGGCCATTTTTTAGTTTTTGTACAGACAGGGATCCACTATGTTGCCCAGGCTGGTCTTGAACTCCTTCCTGGAGCAGAACTGAGAAACCTAAGCCATAGTTTCCAGCTAGAAACCGCCAACGTTAACACTACTAGGGGAGAAGAGTCGAGCCTTTCTAGTTAAAGATATAAAGGACGGCTGGACGCGGTGGCTCACGCCTGTAATCCCAGCACTTTGGGAGGCCGAGGCGGGCAGATCACCTTAAGTCAGGAGTTCAAGACCAGCCTGACCAACGTGGTGAAACCCCGTCTCTATTTAAAAAAAAAAAAAAAAGATATAATGGACGTTCTCGTTCAATTGTTTTTATGATCCATGAGACCGAGACCCGGAGGGGGTGTGGGCGGGAGAGGAGTGACTCGCTCCAAACGTCTCGGCCACTGTCTCTCTAACGATCAGTGTTGTTTAGAATATACCCTTTGCTAACGCACAAATTCTACGTTTTCAGTGTAACGCTTTTTGTTCACAGAAAGTTAAACTAGAAGGGGTCTTAGAGCACGGGAAGCCGCTCCACCGTGCCTTCATTCAAGCTGGGCTCTCACACTAGGACAGACGGGAAGTTCACTATCTCTAGGACAGCCTCCTCCCGCCAAAGACTGCTCTGGGATGGTCAGATACTGAGTTTCCGAATTTGGAGGCGGGGAAGATGGACCCGCGGGAAACCAGAGGCGCCACAGAGGAAGGGGATGGGCCTCGGACGGGCCGCGGAGCCCGGGCCTCGTCTCACCGGGTTCTTCATGAGCCGCTCCAGCTTGAGCTTCTGCTCTTCCGCCGCATTCTTGGGGATGACGAGCGTCTGCGGCTCTTTCTTGGGCCTCGGCGGTCGTACCGAGGAGGCGGCTGAGCTCGCCATGACACCCGTCCTATTTTCCTAGCGAGCCGCGGCGGCGGCGCGCAAGTATGACGACAGAGCCGCGCGCCGGCGACGCATGCGCAGTCTCCACAGAGAGAGGACGGAGGCGGGGTTGCAAGCCGGAAGCAGCCTGCTGAATATTCATGAGCCCGAGGCTGGCGTGGGTTTTTGTGATCAAAGCTGCGGGTTTTCATTTCCAGTTCCTGAACAACAAATGAGTGCAGCTAGACGCTCACGTCCCTGGAGGGGAGGTGGCCCTCAGTGCCTGAGTAGCCTGGCCCCAGCCGGCCTTTCCAGTCCCCACGGGCGTCTTTGTGCTACCGCGCAGTCCTGCTGATGCTCTCGGCACTTCCTCCTCTTTGGCTCTCCTCGCCTCCGGGCTTTGTCCTGGCCCTTCCTTGGGTCTGGTCCCCCCTCCTCCATTTCTGACAATCTCCTGTTTACATAAGACAGCGCAAACATGTCACTGAGCTCCCTGAAGACTGAGCCTGCCTCCTTTGTCCTCCTCCAATTACTCTATACCTGGCCCCCTGCAAATACACCTCTGCCAACGAATGAGCCTTCGTAGTGAGACAAAGTAGCAAACCTAAGGAACCATATCTGCTCATTCTGCTTGCGAGCAGGATTTCACAAAGGCCCTGACTCAGTGACTGAGCACAGTCCTTTCCGATAACGCCCTGAACAATAAGCAGGAGAGAGAGAGAACACAGGTTCCTACCTCTCTTGCCTGAATCACTGCATTTTTAGAAAACACAAGCTCAGGCCGGGCGTAGCGGCTCACGCCTGTAATCCCAGCACTTTGGGAGGCCGAGACGGGCGGATCATGAGGTGTCAGGAGTTTGAGACCAGCCTGACCAACACGGTGAAACCTCATCTCCATTAAAAATACAAAATTTAGCAGGGCGTGGTGGCTCACGCTTGTAATCCCAGCACTTTGGGAGGCTGAGGTGGGTGGATCACCTGAGGTCAGGAGTTCGAGACCAGCCTGGCAAAAATGGTGAAACCTCATCTCTAAATAAATACAAATACAAAAATTAGCCGGTGGTGGTGATGTGTGCCTGTAATCCCAGATACTGGGGGGCCAGAGGCAGGAGAATCCCTTGAACCTGAGTGGTGGAGGCTGCAGTGAGACCAGATTGCGACACTGCACTCCAGCCTGGGCGACAGAACGAGACTGTCTCAAAAAAATAAAATAAAATGAAAAGACAAGCTCAATAATGACCTTGCCTCTTCCTGTACATGATCTCTGACAGGATTAATGATTATGCTTCTATAATTTTTTTTTTTTTTAAGAGACAGGGTCTCACTTGGTTGCCCAGGCTGGAGTGTAGGGACGTGATCATAGCTCACAGCAGTATTGAACTCTCGGATTCAGGCAATCCTCCCACCTCAGCCTCCTGAGTAGCTGAGACTACAGGTACATGCCACCACACCCAGTTAATTTTTTTATTTTTAGTTTTTGTAGAGACAAGGTGGTGTTGTGGTGCTCAGGCTGGTCTTGAACTCCTGGGCTCAAGCGATCCTCCCGCCTGGGCCTCCCAAAGTGCTGACGGAGATTATAGGCGTGGGTCACCATACCCAGTCAAGTCCTCTATAATCTATAACTAGATGTACCCTCACACCCAAGCCTTGATGAAATTTTGCTCTATTGTAACTTGTGAGCACATTTGATAATAACTTTTTTTTTTTTTTGAGACAGAGTCTCACTCTGTCCCCCAGGATAGAGTGCAGTGGTTCAATCTCGGTTCACTTAGTCTCCACCTCCTGGGTTCAAGCAATCCTCCTGCTTCAGCCTTCGAGTAGCTGGGATTACAGGCAGCCCCCCCATGCCTGGCTAATTTTTGTATTTTTAGTAGAGACTAGATTTCACCATGTTGACCAGGCTGGTCTCGAACTCCTGACCTTAGGTGATCTGCCCCCCGACTCGGCCTCCCAAAGTGCTGGGATTATAGGCATGAGCCACCCTGCCTGGCCTGATATAACTTCTGAGCACATGCAGGGGACCACCAACTGTATATAAATGTTTTTATATAAACTCTATATAAATATAAATGTGTGCTGAAACTCTGTTTTGAAGCAGTTTAACAAACTGTGAAAAGACTTTCCCTGGTTACAGTCCTCAGTAAGATTTTAAAAAACTAACTTTAATTTTTTAAAAGCCTGATTTTTTGTTTAGCTGACTTTGAGAAAGAGAAAACGCTGGCATGGTGGCTCATGCCTAGGGAAGCCGAGACGGGCGGATCACTCAAGGTCAGGAGTTTGAGACCAGTCTGGCCAACATGGTGAAACCCTGTCTCTACTAAAAATACAAAAATTAGTTGGGCATAGTGGTGCGCACCTATAATCCCAGCTACTTGGGAGGCTGAGGCAGGAGAATCACTTGAAATTAGGAGATGGAGGTTGCAGTGAGCTGAGATTGTGCCACTGTACTCCAGCCTGGGCAACAGAGCAAGACTCCATCTCAAAGAAAAAAAAAAAAAAAGAGAGAGAGCAAGAGAGAGAGAGAAAGAAAAGCTGTTGCTCACATCTGATGTTACAGACTACAGGCTGTTTGGCTCCCCTTGTAATGAAGCTTAACAGGGGTCCAAGCAGATTTCCCAGACAAGGTGTTGATTTCAGAGCTTGTGCTTGAGTGCAGGGGAGACAACGGAAGCAGAATTGAAGGCATCCTCCAGCTGACTTGTGGAAAGACCAGTGGAAATTTTTTTATGAGGCAAAGCATGGGAATTGACATCAGGTGTAGGGTATGCAGGCTGGGCTGGGCAAAGCACGTGAAGGTTTGCAGGTCCCATATCTGGTTGCAATGGTTATCTTGAGTCACCTGGCGGCCTGGCCGGTGGCAACAAGGCAATCAATCAGTTGTTCCACATTCCTTCCATAGGTGGGACACTGTGCAAGCTTCATTCGAAGCTTCTCCAGAATTCTTTAAATAAGAGGCCTGATTAAATGTCACGAGAGCATAGAAGAATGGCTATTTGTATAACTAAAGCCTTGGGGTCAGCAGGTATGTCATCAGCGAGGTAATGCTGTGGGTTTTGTGATCAGACAAGAGAAGGAAAAAGAGAAAGTATGTAAAGGAGAAGCTCTGTCCCGTTCCTGTTCTGTTTCACTGGGAGCTGGCCAGATGTTCACAGCTGGGTCTTGGTGTTCTCTTGTCAAACATAAGTAATTTCAGGACACCAACATCACACAAAACCATTCTGTGGCCGGGTGCGGTGGCTCACGCCTGTAATCCCAGCACTTTGGGAGGCCGAGGCGGGTGGATCACGAGGTCAAGAGATCGAGACCATCCTGGTCAACATGGTGAAACCCTGTCTCTACTGAAAAAAAAAAACAAAAAATTAGCTGGTCATGGTGGCGCGTGCCTGTAATCCCAGCTACTCAGGAGGCTGAGGCAGGAGAATTGCCTGAACCCAGGAGGCGGAGGTTGCGGTGAGCCGAGATCGCGCCATTGCACTCCAGCCTGGGTAACAAGAGCGAAACTCCGTCTCAAAAAAAAAAAAACCATTCTGTGACCACGAAAGCCCGGTGTGGTGGCTCATGCCTGTAATCACAGCACTTTGGGAGGCCAAGGCAGGCAGATCACCTGAGGTCAGGGGTTCGAAACCAGCCTGGCCAACATTGTGAAAACCCATGTCTACTAAAAATACAAAAATTAGCCAGGTATGGTGGTGCACGCCTGTATTCCCAACTATTCAGGAAGCTGAGGCTGGAGAATTGCTTGAACCCAGGAGGCGGAGGTTGCAGTGAGCTGAGATCACCCCACTGCAGTCCCCCCTGGGAGACAGAGCAAGACTCTGTCTCAAAATAAATAAATAAATAAAAATAAAATAAACATTTGCTGGAGGGATGTGGGCTCCTGGGGACAGGACCGCCTTCCCACTGAGTCCCCAGGCAGAAGAACAGGTAAACAAGTGGATGGTACCTGGAGGGTGCTGTGTGTGTTCTCCAAAGGTCTTTCCTGGCTACCTGGTAGTGAGTGGTTTACTAGCAGCCCAGGGTGGAATTAAAGGAGGTCTTTTCTTATTTTTTTCTTAATTGAGATAGAATCTCGCTCTGTCGCCCAGGATGGAGTGCAGTGGCGTGGTCTAGGCTCATTGCAACCTCCGACTCTCAGGTTCAAGCAATTCCCCTGCCTCAGGCTCCTGAGTAGCTGGGACTACAGGTGTGCACCACCATGGGCGGCTAATATTTGTGTGTTTAATAGAGATGGGGTTTCACCATGTTGGTCAGGATGGTCTTGAACTGCTGACCTTGTGATTCACCCGCCTCAGCCTCCCCGAGTGCTGGGATTACAGGTATGAGCCACCGTGCCCGGCCCCGATGTATATTCTTCAATAGACAGGGTTTCACTCTGTGAGTCGGCTGGAGTGCAATGGTGCCAACGTAGCTCACTGTAGCCTCGAACTCCTGGGCTCAAGGGATCCTCCTGCCTCAGTGTCCAGAGAAGCTAGAATTACAGGCATGCACCACCACACCCAGCTGACTTTTTACATTTTTTGTACAGATATGCTATGTTGCCCAGGCTGGCCTCAAGCAATTCTTCAGCCTTGGCCTCCTGAGTAGCTAAGACTACATACAGTCTAGTCAGCCACCACACTCAGCTAATCTTTTTTCTGGGGATGGAGTTTCGCTCTTGTCACCCAGGCTGGAGTGCAATGGCGCAATTTCAGCTCACTGCAACCTCTGCCTCCAGGGTTCCAGCAATTCTCTGGCGTCAGCCTCCCGAGTAGCTGGAATTACAGGCACCTGCCACCATGTCTGGCTAATTTTTGTGTTATTAGTAGAGACGGGGTTTCATCATGTTGGCCAGCTGGTCTCAAACTCCTGACTTCAGGTGTTCCACCCGCCTCAGCCTCCCAAAGTGCTGGGATTACAGGCGTGAGCCAACGTGCCTGGCCTCAGTGAATCTTTTATTTATTTATTTATTTGGTAGGGATGGGGTCTTGCTATGTTGCCCAGGCTACCATTCTGATTTTACTGAGATGGAACTGAGGCCCAGAGGAGAAAGCAATTGGCTCAGGGCCACACAGACTCAAATTCAGCAGTCTGGCCCTGGGTCTGTGACAGCCTAATTGATTATGTGACTCCCGGATGGGACAGAGCCACCACAGACCCTGGCGGGAGCCACTCATGTGACACCTTCCTAGGGCTGAGGTCAGATTTGAGGTCCTGCTCCCAGGAATGAAAGGCCACCTCGAAGATGCCCAGAAGTCTCACACCCAGGGTTCTGTCCCTTTTACCACAAGAGGGCAGCAAATCCTCACCCAGTTCCTGCCACTGGGTGTCTTAACCTACCTTCCCTAGGACCCGGAACTGGGCACCCCAGGAGCAAGGACTACCAGCTGGAAGATACCAGTGCTCTGCAGACTGGCAGACTGTGTGCCACCTACCCTGGGCTTACACAAGCAACCTAACCTCTCTAAGGCTGTTTCCTTATGCACAAAATGGGCACAAGCGAACCTACCTTGACATTGGCCATAGGTAAAATGACATAGTGACGTGCAGTGCACAGCACCGTGCCTGACAATAACATGGCTCATGCCTGTAATCCCAGCACTTTGGGAGGCCGAGATGGTGGATGATCTGAGGTCAGGAGTTCGAGATCAGCCTGGCCAACATGGTGAAACTCGGTCTCTACCAAAAATACAAAAAAAATTAGCCAGATGTGGCGGGGGGCATCTGCAATCCCAGCTACTTGGGAGGCTGAGGCAGGAAAACCGCTTGAGCCTGGGAAGGCAGAGGCTGCAGTTAGCTGAAATTGCGTCTCTACATTCCAGCCTGGGGGACAGAGCGAGACTCCGTCCTAAAATTAAATTAAATTAAATTAAAATAACAGGGTGACCACACCTGTCTTAATTTGATCCTAGGACTGAAGGGTTTCCCAGGAAGTGCGAACTTCAGTGCTAAAACCAGGAGAGTCTTGGGAAAGCCAGGACAGTTGGTCACCCTAGAGGAGTGGGCACTCCTATCTCAATCCTTTGAGTAGTGGTTGATACTTAAAATAATAAAAGAGCAAAGCTTGCTGGGCACCGTGGTTCACGCCTGTAATCCCAGCACTTTGGGAGGCAGAGATGGGCAGATCTCCTGAAGTTGGGAGTTTGAGACCAGCCTGACCAGCACAGAGAAACCCTATCTCTACTAAAAATACAGAATTAGCTGGGCGTGGTGGCACATGCCTGTATTCCCAGCTACTTAGGAGGCTGAGGCAGGAGAATCACTTGAACTGGGAAGGTGGTTAGCTGAGATCGCACCACTGCACTTCAGCCTGGGCAACAAGAGTGAAACTCCATCTCAAAAAAAAAGTAAAGTTTCTTTTTTTTTTTTTGGAGACAGAGTCTCGCTTTGTCTCCAGGCGCCAGGCTGGAGTGCAGTGGCGCGATCTCGGCTCAAATGCAACCTCCGCCTCCCAGGTTCAATCAATTCTCCTGCCTCAGCCTCCCAAGTAGCTGGGACTATAGGCACACGCCACCACGCCCAGCTAATTTTTGTATTTTTAGTAGAGACGGGGTTTCACCATGTTGGCTAGGATGGTCTTGAGCTCTTGACCTTGTGATCCTCCCGCCTCGGCCTCCCAAAGTGCTGGGATTACAGGCGTGAGCCACCATGCCCAGCCAAAAAGTAAAGTTTTTTACAGATGTTCCATCATTTGAGTTTCCCACTGAATTAGTGAATCAATGATGTTTCCACAATAGTCCTGCATTTTACAAGAGAATAAGTTCACCAACGGAGCTAAAAACAGAGATGGAATGCACTCACTACGAAAAAGCGTTTGTCACTTTACTTGTTCTTGCTTTTTTTTTTCTGAGACAGGATCTCACTTCTTGCCCAGGCTGCAGTGTAATGGCATCATTGTAGCTCATTGCAGCCTCGACCTCCAGGGCTCAAGTGATCCTCCCGTCTTGGTGTCCTGAGTAGCTGGGACCACAGGTGCACACCACCACACCTGGCTAATTTTAGATTTTTTTTGTAGAGATGGGGTCTTGCTATGTTGCCCAGGCTGGGCTCAACCTCCTAGGCTCAAAGCAATCCTCCTGCCTCTGCCTCCCAAAGTGCTGGGATTACAGGCTTGAGCCACCACACCTGGCTTGTCACTTTCTTATAAAGATACACACTTAGCATGCAGCCTAGCAATCTCCCTCCTAGGTGCTTTCTCTAGAGAAATGAAAATAGATGTCGACCGACTGACTTGTATGTGAATACAGACAGCAGCTTGATTCATAATTGCCAAAAACTAGAAACAACCCATATGTCCTTCAAATTGTAATCTAGCCCTCCAGAGAAATACTACTTAGCAATAACAAAAAAGGAGTTTTGCCAGGCGCGATGGCTCATGCCTGTAATCCCAGCACTTTGGGAGGCCAAGGCAGGGAAGGATCACTTGAGGTCAGCAGTTCGAGACCAACCTGGCCAACATGGTGAAACACTGTCTCTACCAAAAATACAAAAATTAGCTGGATGTGGTGGTGCGCACCTATAATTCCAGCTACCCGGAAGGCTGAGGCAGGAGGATTCCTTGAACCTGGGAGGCGGAGGTTTGCAGTGAGCCGAGATCACACCACTGCACTCGGCCTAGGCGACAGAGTGAGACCCCATCTCAAAAAAAAAAAGAAAAAGAAAAAAGGAAAAGAGAAGGAAGAGCCTTTTGAGGCTTGCAGCTACACAGATAGATCTCAAATGCATTGTGCTTAGTAAGTGAAGTCAGATCTATTAATAGAAGGCCACAACCTGAATGGTTCCATTTACTTGATGTTCTGGAAAAGCCAAATGATAAGGATGGAAAACAGATCAGCATTTGCCACGGGCCAAGTAGGACGAGGGGACTGACTTGGAAGGGCCTCAGGGAACTTTCTTGAGTAATGGAAATCTTTCCCCCTCCCTCCCTCCCTCCCTCCGTTCCTTCCTTCTGTCCTTCTTTTGAGATAGTGTCTCACTCTGTTGCCCAGGCTGGAATGCAGTGGCACGATCATAGCCCACTGCAGCCTCGAAATCCTGGTCTCCACTGATCCTCCTGCCTCAGCCTCCTGAATAGCTGGGACTATAGGTGCACACCACTACAGCTGGCTAATTTTTTTTAACTTTATTATTATTCTTATTATTATTTTGGTAGAGACGATGTCTTGCTATATTGAAAGGCTGGTCTCAAACTCCTGGCCTCCAGTGATCCTCCCGCCTCAACCTCCCAAAGCTCTGGGATTATAGGTGTGAGCTACTGCACCTGGTCTCTCTGCATATTATTTTGATGATGAAAATATTCTATATCTGAATTGTGGTGGCAGTTAAACAGTCATCCATATTTATCAAACTTATTGAACCATATACATTTATTTATTTATTCCACCTCAGCTTCCTGTGTAGCTGGGACTACAGGCTCACACCACCATGCCTGGCTAATTTTTTTTTTTTTTTTTGTAGAGATGGGGTCTCGCTACGTTGCCCAAGCTGGTCTCAAACTCCTGGGCTCAAGCAATCCTCCTGCCTCAGCCTCCCAGAGTCCTGGGATTACAGGTGTGAGCCACCACGCCTGGCCTTGAACCATATACCTTTAAAGGATGGATTTAATCTTATGAATATTGTACCTGAATTAACTTGACCTAATTCACAATGTGGACTTGCCAGGTTGCAGGGGCAATAGCCCCCCTTGTTTGGTTTGGTCTGGGAAGGAGTTCAGCCTTCAGCTCCTTGTGCCCTCTGAGGGTGACAGGCTTTTGAAAGCCAGAGGTCAATGTGGTTGAAGCCCCCGCATTTCTTTTTATTTATTGGTTTACTTATTGTAATTTTTTTTTTCAAGACGGAGTTTTGCTCTTATTGCCCAGGCTGGAGTGCAATGGTGCAATCTTGGCTCACTGCAACCTCTGCCTCCTGGGTTCAAGCTATTCTCCTGCCTCAGCTACCTGAATAGCTGGGATTACAGGTGCCCACCACCATGCCCAGCTAATTTTTTTTTTAAATTTTTTTTTTTTTTTTTTTTAAGAGACAGGGTTTCTCCATGTTAGTCAGGCTGGTCTCGAACTCCCGACCTCAGGTGATCCGCCCACCTCAGCCTCCCAAAGTGCTGGGATTACAGGCTTGAGCCACCATGCCCCGCCCACTCAGCTACTTTTTTTGTATTTTTAGTAAAGACAGGGTTTCAGGCCAGGGATAGTGGCTCTTGCCTGTAATCCAAGCACTTTGGAGGCCAAGGCGGGCAGATCACCTGAGGTCGGGAGTTCAAGAACAGCCTGACCAACATGGTGAAACCCTGTCTTTTTGAAAAAAAAAAACAAAAACAACAACAACAACAGGGTTTCATCATGTTAGCCAGGCTGGTCTCGAACTCCTGACCTCAGGTGATCCACCCACCTCGGCCTCCCAAAGTGCTGCTATTACAGGCGTGAGCCACCGCACCCGGCTATTATTATTTTTGAGACAGGGTCTTGCTCTGTCACCTAGGCTGGAGGGTGGTGGTACATTCATAGCTCACTGAAGCCTCAACCTCCAGAGCTCAAGTGAACCTCCCACCTCAGCCTCCTGAGTAGCTGGGACTACAAGAGCACACCACCATGCTTGGTTAATTTTAAATTTTTTGTAGAGATGCGGTCTTGCTCTGTTGTCCAGGCTGGTCTCAACCTCCTGAGCGCAAGCGAGCCTCCAAAAGTGATTATCACGCCACTGCACTCCAGCTTGGGTGACAGAGTGAGACTCTGTCTCAAAAAAAAAAAAAGAAATAGCTTGTCTATGGAGGTCATGCAGTGTCTGTCCTAAGCCACTCCAGTGATTGTGCAATTGGTCCATGAGCAGAATGGCCATGGGCAGGACTGAATGGCCATGGGCATGACGGCATGGGCTCCCTCTCATTAAGGCTGATATATTTACTCCTGCCACTGAACGCCTGGATTGAATGACCCATGATACAGCACGATCCTTTGAGCCCAGTCAGCCTCTTGGGGGTAAGTTGATTACATTGGCGGCCTTTCATCCTGGAGGCAGGGGCATTGATTGGTCTTGCTCTAATTGATACTAGACCAGAAATGGACTTGCCTTTTCTACCTGCAGTACCTCTGCCAGCACCATCATTCAAGGGCTTGCAAAATGCATCTGACTTCTGGGCAAGGGATCTCCTACGTCATCTCTTCAGACCCAGGGCAAAGAAGATGCAACATGGCCAGGTACAGTGGCATGCACCTGTCATCCCAGCACTTTGGGAGGCTGAGGCGGGTGGATCACCTGAGGTCAGGAGTTCGGGACCAGCTTGACCAACATGGTGAAACCCTGTCTCTACTAAAAATACAAAAACCAAACCAAAACAAAAAAACTAGCCAGGCGTGGTGGTGCACGCCTGTAATCCCAGCAACTCCAGAGACTGAGGCAGGAGAATCACTTGAATCCAGGAGGCGAAGGTTGCAGTGAGCTGAGATCGCACCATTGCACTCCAGCCTGGGTGACAGAGTGAAACTCCATGTCAAAAAAACCAAAAAACTGAATCTCACTATGTTGCCCAGGCTGATCTCAAACTCCAGAGCTCAAGTGATCCTCCTGCCTCAGCTTCCCAAAGTGTTGGGATTACAGGTTTGAGCCACCTTACCTGGTTAGTGCAAGGAAGTCTTAACAACACGTGTGGCAACTCTTAAGCCGTGGGTGAAAAGAAATGATGGGAAAAGATTTCCCTCTCCTGTTTCTGCGTGGGGAATTCTGTGGCACAGTATACACAGCCCCTCAGGGCTTGATCTCAGTGCGGATTCCAGTATGATTAAGCCCAGTTACTCACAGTGATGAACGCTCTATAGTACTTTCCCTCCTTCCTTCTTTCAGTCTCTCAATCATGCACTCCTGTTTCCTGGGACCACCCCCAGAATAAATTACCTGCCTGCAAGCTCTTTCCTCTGCTCTGCTTCCTGTGGAACCTAGGCTTAGCCACCTAGGTAATTTAGAGGTATGCATATACACACATACATATATCTACATATATACCTCTAAATTTGTTTTTGTATTTGTTGGTCCCCGTGCATAATTTTTGTAAATATTTATTGTGTACCTGAAATGACCTTGTAATCTACAATTAGATAGTTTTCCATGTGCAGTGATATGCTTATTAATTTTTTTTTTTTTTTAAGACAGGGTTTCACCATGTTGGCCAGGCTGGTCTTGAACTCCTGACCTCAGGTGATCCTCCTGCCTCAGCCTCCCAAAGTGCTGAGATTACAGGCCTAAGCCACCACGCCTGGCCAGCTTATTAATATTTAACAACTGGGTCGGGTGTAGTGGCTGACACCTGTAATCCCAAGCACTTGGGGAGGCCGAGGCAGGTGGATCACTTGAGGTCAGGAGTTTGAGACCAGCCTGGCCAACATAGTGAAACCCTGTCTTTACTAAAAATACAAGAATTAGCCAAGTGTGGTGGTGCACGCCTATAATCCCAGCTACTCGAGAGGCTGAGGCACAAGAATTGCTTGAACCTGGGAGGGGGAGGTTGTGGTGAGCTGAGATCTCACCACTGCACTCCAGCCTGGGCGACAGAGCAAGACTTAGTCTTAAAAAACAAACAAACAAAATTTAACAACTGGTCAGACATGGTGTCCCAGCTACTAGGGAGGCTGAGGCAGGAGGATGGCTTGAGCCCACGGGTTCAAGATCAGCCTGGGCAATATAGCAAGATTTCCGTCTCTTTAAAAAAAAAAAGAAAGAAAGAAAAGACTTCTGTTTGCAGACTTTATGATGAACAGAAAAAAAAAAAAGAAGAAAAAAACTAACTGGCTTCATAGGGGAAGGGGATAAAACTCTGATTGGTAGAATTTGGCTATCACACTATTATATAAATATTCCCACAGTGGTCAATATCAAGCTATTAGCATGATATCAGCTGGTTCGGAAAAATCTTGAAATTTTAAAAATTGGTTCTCATAAGAGGATACAATACAGGTCCATCATGTCACTGTGACCATATATGTCCATAGATTAAGTTGTTCAAATCTTCTATATCCTTACTAATTATTTGTCTAACTATTTTGTCAGTTTCTGTTGAAAAGTATGTTAAAATTTCCCACTAGTTTTGGATTTAGCTGTTTAGTCTATAAATTACAGAGCTGTTGATTTTTGCTTTATGTATTTTTAAGACAATATTATTAGGTACATGCAAATTTAGAATTCTTATATCTTTCTGGTGAATTTAACTTTTTGTTATACTGAAGAGTTACTCTTTATCTTGAGGAATAGTTTCTTTTTACCCTTTAAACCTTGATATTTATTTTTTAATTTAGTATTATATTAACTACCTTCCGAGATAATTTAACTTGGCTTGTGCCAGGATACACATTGCTATGCTTGAGGGTGCTAGCAGTCTATGAATCTATGATTACTTTCATTCAATTTCAGGAACTAAGATGATTAGAAGCTGGACTTCAGTCCGCATGAAGGCTGATCTATTTCTTTCTTTTTTTTCTTTTTTGAGACAGAGTCTTGTTCTGTCACCTAAGCTGGAGTGCAGTGGCATGATCTCGGCTCACTCTGTATCCCGGGTTCAAGCAATTCTCTTGTCTCAGCCTCCCAAGTAGTTGGGACTACAGTCACGCACCACCATGCCCAGCTAATTTTTGTATTTTTAGTAGAGACAGGGTTTCACCATGCTGGCCAGGCTTGTCTTGAACTCCTGACCTCAAGTGATCTGCCTGCCTCAGTCTCCCAAAGTGCTGGGATTACGAGCATGAGCCACCGCGCCTGGCTTTCTGGTCTATTTCTGATTCCTAGGATGCAGCCTTTTTTGGGTTTCACTCCAAAGTGCAGAGACTTTAATAGGGCCCCTTGCCTTGGCAGGTCCTGTATTCAAATAATTGTTCCCTAGCCCAACAAAGCTGTTGAAAGGCTTCTCAGCCTTTTAGACATTCATCCACCTCTTCCAGATTGGCAGACAATGCCAGGAAAAGTAGTTTGAAATGCTGGCTCACCTCTCTAGACTTTTTTTTCTCCCTCCAGGCTGTAACCTCGTAATTCTTCACTACCTCCTTAGCATGACAATGCCTTAAGCAGATTTTTAAAATACATTTTGACCAGCTTTCCTATCTTACTCACTGAGGGGTTGGTTGGAGATACTTAATGTGCCCTTACAGGAAGTGGAAGTCTTAGTAGATACCTTTTTTTTTCTTTTTTTGAGGCAGGGTCTCACTCTGTCACCCAGGCTGGAGTGCAATGTCGCGAACGATCATAGCTCACTGCAGGCTCAAGCGATTGCTGGGATTACAGGCAAGAGCTGCCATGCCCAGCTGGTGCTATTTTTTTGTTTTTTTTGAGACCCAGTTTCGTGCTTGTTGCCTAAGGCTGGAGTACAATGGCGTGATCTTGGCTCACTGCAACCTCTGCCTCCTGGGTTCAAGTGATTCTCCTGCCTCAGCCTCCCGAGTAGCTAGGATTAGAGGCATGCACCTAGGCAGGCACCACACTTGGCTAATTTTTGTATTTTCAGTAGAGATGGGGTTTCTCTATGCTGGTCAGGCTGGTCTTGAACTCCTGACCTCGTGAACTGCCTGCCTTGGCCTCGAAAAGTGCTGGGATTACAGGCGTGAGCCACCGCGCCTGGCCTAAGCCTGTGTTCTTAATTACCATGCTATGATGCCACTAGGTAACCCAACTCCTTGGTTTAAAGTCCTTTATGCCTTGGGCCCTCCTTCCTCCCTGCGGTTGCCCAGGGACCCTTCAGAGCTCATTTATGCCTCTTCGGTCTCTCCTTTGGCCCCATTCAACTTCATGCAGGTCTCTTCCCAGGGCAAAGCAGAACCATACAGTAAACAGAAGTTCAAGTGTGACCACGGACCAGTGAGATGGAGGCGGGGTTGGATATCCCTTCCCTTTCCTGGGGCTCGGGTAGCGGCTGAGTTTGCATGCTTTTTATTTGAAAACACTCCACTCCTTGTTGACTCATTTGCAGCTTGAGCAACTCACACTCTCTGGAATGGGACCTTTCCCTCCTGAAGCTGCTGCAGCACGGGCGAGGGCCACATGAGAGGCATAACAGTTCTCCTTACTGAATTTCCTTCTGTAGGGACACCTCTGTCTTCCTGGTTGGCCCAGATCATCTTGAATTGAGATGTGACTGGCTCCTTCTCAGCTCCCTGGAAGCCTTAATAAGATTTTTTTTTTTTTTTTGAGACAGTCTCATTCATTCTGTCACCCAGGCTGGAATGCAGGGGTGCAATCTCAGCCCACTGCCACCTCCATGTCCTGGGCTCAAGCAATTCTCCTGCCTCAGCCTGTCGAGTAGCTGAGATTACAGGTGAGCGCCACCACACCCAGCTAATTTTTGTATTTTTAGTAGAGACGGGGTTTCACTATGTTGGCCAGGCTAGTCTTGAACTTCTGACCTCTGATGATGCACTTGCCTCGGCCTCCCAAAGTGCTGGGAATAGGCATGAGCCACTCCCACATCAGGCCTGCATCCTTGTCCTTAAGAGCCTCCCAACTTCACTGGGAAAAGAGAGGATCAGTCATAAAGGTTCAAAGCCAGCCTGGACAGCATAGAATACTATGCAGCCATGAAAAAAATGAAATCATGTCCTTTGCAGCAATATGGATGCAGCTGGAAGCCATTATTCTAAGTGAATTAACATAGGAGCAGAAAACCAAATACCGAATGTTCTCACTTATAAGTGGGAGCTAAACATTGTGTACACATGGGCATAAAGATGGGAACAGTAGACACTGAGGACTTCTAGAGAGGGGAAAGAGAGAGGGGAAGAGCTAAAACATGCTCACTACCTGAGGAACAGTTTCATACTCCAAACCTCAGCATCATGCAATATACCTTTGTAACAAACCTGCACATGTACCTCCGATTCTAAAACAAAAATCAAAATGAAAGAGAATATAGGCTTTGGAGTCAGACATATGTTAGAATCCTGGTCCCGTCATTTACTACTTTGTGACCCGGGGCAGATTATTTAACCTCTCTGAGCCCAGTTTCTTTTCTTTTTTTTTTTTTTTTGAGACAGAGTCTTGGCTCTGTCACCCAGGCTGGAGTGCAGTGGTGTGATCTCGGCTCACTGCAACCTCTGCCTCCCAGGTTCAGGCGATTCTCATGCCTCAGCCTCCTGAATAACTGGGGTTACAGGCACCTGCCACCATGCCTGACTAATTTTTTGTATTTTTAGTAGAGATGGGGTTTTGCCATGTTGGCCAGGCTGGTCTTGAACTCTTGACCTCAGGTGATCTGCCTGCCTTGGCCTCCCAAAGTGCTGGGATTACAGGCGTGAGCCACGGCACCCAGCCTATGGTGTGGATTTTGACCCTCCAAATCTCATGTTGAAATATAATCTCTAAGGTTGAAGATGAGGCCAGGAATTCGAGCTAGCTTGGCCAACATAGTGAAACCCCGTCTCTACTAAAAAAACGCAAAAATTATTGGAAAGTCGAGGTGGGCGGATCACAAGATCAGGTGGATCATTTGAGGTCATGAGTTCAAGACCAGACTGGCCAACGTGGTGAAATCTTGTCTCTACTAAAAACACAAAAATTAGCCGGGTGTGGTGGCCCATGCCTGTAATCACAGCTCCTAGGGAGGCTGAGGCAGGAGAATTGCTTGAACCTGGGAAGCAGAGGTTGCGGTGAGCCGAGATCATACCACTGCACTCCAGTCTGGGTGACAGAGCAAGACTCCATCTCAAAAAAATAAATAAATAAATAAATAAGAACCCAGACATATTTAAATAACAGGATGAAAAAAGATATATCCTACAAACACCAACTGTAAGAAAACTGGAGTGGCTAAATTGTTAACAAAGTAGTTTATAAGGCCAAAAGTACTACCAGAGCAAAAGATGGACACGTTTTTCATGATGAGAGTCAATGCAACAGAAAGACACAGCAGCCCTAAATCTGTGTGGTCTAATAACGGTACTCAACATACAAGGAGAAGAACCTGGCAGAACTAAAAGGAAAAATAGCCAAACCCACAATCACATTTGGACACTTTAACACTGTTCCCTCAGCAATGGATTTTATCTGTTTTTAATAAGTTAATTTTTTTTTTTTTTTTTTTTTTTTTTTTTTTTTTTTGAGACGGAGTTTCGCTCTTGATACCCAGGCTGGAGCGCAATGGCGCGATCTCGGCTCACCGCAATCTCCGCCTCCTGGGTTCAGGCAATTCTCCTGCCTCAGCCTCCTGAGTAGCTGGGATTACAGGCACGCGCCACCGTGCCCAGCTAATTTTTTGTATTAGTAGAGACGGGGTTTCACCATGTTGACCAGGATGGTCTCGATCTCTTGCCCTCGTGATCCACCCGCCTCGGCCTCCCAAAGTGCTGGGATTACAGGCTTGAGCCACCGCGCCCGGCCTAATTTTTTAATTTTTAATTTTTTTGAGGCAGAGTCTCGCTCTGTCACCCAGGCTGGAGTGCAATGGCGCGATCTCAGCTCACTACAACCTCCACCTCCTAGGTTAAAGCGAGTCTCCTGTCTCAGCCTCCTGAGTAGCTGGGAGTACAGGCATAGGCCACCACGCCTGCTAATGTTTTGTATTTTTAGTAGAGACGGGGTTTCGCCATGTTGGCCAGGCTGGTCTCGGATTCCTGACCTCAGGTGATCCACCCACCTCGGCCTCCCAAAGTGCTGGGATTACAGGCGTGAGCCACTGAGCCTGGCCTTAGTTAATTTCTAAAATTTAGAAGCAGCGTATTGTTCTGTTGCCCAGCCTCTCAAATTGCTGGAGCGCTGCCATCATGGCTCACTGCAGCTTCACATTCCTGAGCTCAAGAGATTCTCCCACCTCAGCCTTCTGAGTAGCTGGGACTACAGGTATGACCCACCATGCCTGGTTAATTTTTTAATTTTTATTAGGGACGGGGGTCTCGCTATATCGTCCAGGCTGGTCTCAAACACCTAGCCTCAAGCAATCCTCTGCCTTTGCCTCCCAAAGCTCTGGGGTTACAGGCATGATCCACCGATCCAGCCTTCAGCAACTGATTTTTTAAAAAGAAGGCAGGAACGTTTATAAGACTATAGAAGATCTGAACAGTACTTTCAACTAACTTGACCTAATTTACTTTTTTTTTTTTTGAGACAGAGTCTTCCTCTGTTGCTCAGGCTGGAGTGCAGTGGCGCCATTTCGGCTCACTACAACCTCCGCCTCCTGGGTTCAAGCGATTCTCTTGCTTCAGCCTCCTGAATAGATGGGACTATCGGCGCCTGCCACCACGCCCGGCTAATTTTGTATTTTTAGTAGAGACGGGATTTCACCATGTTGGCCAGGCTGGTCTCGGATTCCTGACCTCAGGTGATCCGCCTGCCTCGGCCTCCCAAAGTGCTGGGAATACAGGGGTGAGCCTCTGTGCCCAACCCCTAATGGACATTTATAGAACATTTCACCCGACAGCAGCAGAATACACATTTTCTTCAAAAGCACTGGAACAGTCATCAAGATAGACCACATGCTCAGGCTATAAAACAAATCTTAATACTTTTCAAAAGGCTGAAATCATACTGAGTATATTTTCTGACCACAATGGGTAAGTCATCCTATTATCCTGTTGTCTGGTGCTCTCTCTGTAATGGATGCATTCTGACGGGAAAATTCTGTTCTGATGTGAACATCCGGGACACCATATCACATTTATTGTAATGTCTTCTCATCTGCCTCTTGGCTGTGACAGTTTCTCAGATGTTCCTTGCTTCCGATGACCTTGACAGTGTTAAGAAGTACTGGTCGGGTATTTTGTGGAATGTCCCTCTATTGGAATTTGATTTTTTTTTTTTAAATTTTTTTTTAAAAAGACGATGTTTCACCATGTTGGTCAGGCTGGTCTTGAACACCCGACCTCAGGCGATCCGCCTGCCTTGGCCTCCAAAGTGCTTGGATTACAGGTGTGAGCCACCACGCCCGGCCAATTTTTTTTTTTTTTCTTTGAGACAGAGTCTTGCTCTGTTGCCCAGGCTGGAGTGCAATGGCACGATCTCAGCTCACTGCAACCTCCACCTCTTGGGTTCAAGCAATTCTCCTGCCTCAACGTCTGGAGTAGCTGGGATTACAGGCACCTGCCACCATGTCTGGCTAATTTTTATAGTTTTAGTAGAGACGGGGTTTCACAATATTGGTCAGGGTGGTCTCAAACTTCTGATCTTAAATGATTCACCTGCCTCAGCCTACCACAATGCTGGGATTACAGGCATGAAGTCACTGCGCCCAGCTTGTCTGATATTTTTCTCTTGACTAGACTGAAATTATATTTGGTGTGTGTGTGTGTGTGTGTGTGTGTGTGTGTATGGTTTTTAGAGATGTGGTCTTCCTCTGTCACCCAGGCTGGAGCTCAGTGGTGCAATCACAGCTCACTGCAGCCTCCAACTCCTGAACTCCAGCGATCCTCCTGTCTTCACTTCCCAAGTAGCTGGGACTACAGATGTGCACCACCACTCCTGGCAAATTTTTACACTTTTTTTGTAGAGAGAAGGAACCAAGATGAGGAAAAAGAGATACCAATATATAGATCGATATTTTTTTGGTTTTTGTTTTTATAGACAGAGTCTAATTATGTTGCCCAGGCTGGTCTTGAACCCCTAAGCACAAGTGACCTACCCGCCTTGGCCTCCCAAAGTGTTGGGATTACCAGCATGAACCACCATATCCGACCATAATACAAAATTTTTTTTTTTTTTTTTAATTTTTATAGAGATGAGGTCTCACTATGTTGCCCAGTCTGGTCTTGAATTCCTGGTCTCAAGTGATCCTCCCACTTCAGGCTCGCAAAGTGCTGGGATTACAGGCATGAGCCACTGTGCCCGGCCTATTTGATGTGTTTTAATTTATTGCTGTCAATATTCTTTTCTTTCTTTTTTTTTTCCCCCGAGACAGAGTTTTGCTCTTATTGCCTAGGCTGGAGTGCAATGGCTCGATCTCGGCTCACCGCAACCTCTGCCTCCTGGGTTCAAGCAATTCTCCTGCCTCAGCCTCCTGAGTAGCTGGGACTACAGGGGCCTGCCACATGCTCAGCCAATTTTTTTTGAATTTTTAGTGGAGATGGGGTTTCATCATGTTGGCCAGTCTGGTCTCAAACTCCTGACCTCAGGTGATCCACCTGCCTCGGCCTTCCGAAGTACTGGGATTACAGGCGTGAGCCACCACGCCCTGCATCAATATTCTTTTCTGAGGCTCAGAGTGTTGCCTCTTGGGTCAATAGAGGCTCCTTTAAATCAACTCCTGTGTCCTTTTAGAAAGATCTCGGTGGTCGGCCTTTGATTTCTGGCAGACCATCTGACTAGATGTTCTGAGCTCATTTTCCCCATTTCTTGCCACTAACCTGAAGTCAGCCACTTTTCCAGGGAGCTGTAATTCCTCAGTGAGAAATAGTATTGAAAGACCATAGTCAGGCACCAGGGGCACTATTACTACAGGGTCATTGCTGTAGTTTCTGAACCTTTTCAGTAGACAGACCTGGAAAATAAATATATTAGAGTGTATATACCAATCTTTTCCACTTACAGTCATAGGAGTTTATTTATTTATTAATTAATTTCATTTATTTTTTGAGAAAGAGTCTTGCTCTATCACCCAGGCTGAAGTTAGCAGCACAACGTTGGCTCACTGCAACCTCTGCTGGGTTCAAGTGTAAAATCAGGGTTTTAACTTTGATTTATTATTATATCTTGCTGGGTGCAGTGGCTCTCACCTGTAATCCCAGCACTTTGGGAGGCCGAGGCAGGCGGATCACCTGAGATCAGGAGTTCAAGACCAGCCTGGCCAACATGGAGAAACCCTGTCTATACTAAAAATACAAAAATTAACTGAGCATGGTGGTGCTTGTCTGTAGTCTCAGCTACTCGGGAGGCTGAGGCACGAGAATCGCTTGATCCTGGGAGGTGGAGTTTGTAGTGAGCTGAGATCACCCCACTGCACTCCAGCCTGAATGACAGAGTGAGACGTTGTCTCAGAAAAAAAAAAAAAATTGTATCTTGCTGGGCACGGTGGCTCACGCCTGTAATCCCAGCACTTCAGGAGGCTGAGGCAGGAGGATCACGTGAGCCCAGGAGTTCAAGACTGGCCTGGGCAACATAGTGAGACCTTGTCTCTATAAAAAATAAAAATTAAAAAAAATTTGTGTCTTGGTCAGACATGGTGGCTCATGCCGGTAATCCCAGCGCTTTGGGAGGCTAAGGCGGGAGGATTGCTTGCGCTTAGGAGTTCAAGACCAGCCTGGGCAACATAGTGAGACTCTGTCTCTATAAAAACAAAAGCCAAAAAAATCAATATATATATGTATCTCTTTTTTCTCATCTTGGTTCCCGACAATGTGAACACAATTAATTACTCATTGGCTTTCCATACTATATATAAAATATACGCATATATATAAAATAAGTTCAGGCCAGGTGCGGTGGCTCACGCCTGTAATCCCAGCACTTTGAGAGGCCGAGGTGCAGATCACTCGAGGTTGGGAGTTCAAGACCAGCCTGACCAACATGGAGAAACATCATCTCTACTAAAAATACAAAATTAGCCAGGCGTGGTGGCGCATGCCTGTAATCTCAGCTACTTGGGAGGCTGAGGCAGGAGAATCTCTTGAACCCGGGAGGCGGAGGTTGCAATGAGCCGAGATTACACCATTGCACTTTGGCCTGGGCAACAAGAGCAAAACTCCATCTCAAAAAAAAAAAGTTCAAAATAGTCATACCAATACTACTGCTAACAGTATGGTGACTGAATGCTGTTGAAAATTCTTTGTAGTTCTTTCATCCTTAGAGTGTGTTCTCCTAGGAATATTAAACCACTGTGTCCAATTGTGCCACTGACTTCACATACTGTTAGGCTATTTTTTCATTTTGGCACCCGTTGTTAGGAAATTGCTTTGTGGTGTTTTCTTCCTCATGGCTTGCCAAGGAAAGGGAAAACAGATGCAAACTGGTAGTCCTGGGTACTCGCTGAAGGAACCTTTTTACTCTCAGTTGAGAAGAAAAAACTCTCAAATCAGGGGCCGGGTGTGGTGGCTCATGCCTGTAATTCCAGAACTTTGAGAGGCTGAGGCGTGCAGGGCTGTTAGGTCCCACAGGGTCGTGGGGTGTCCCTTACGCTGTGCTGAGGTGCAGGATCCGAGAAGTAAAGAGACAGGACACTGAAGAACTGGTTAAAAGCGTCTGGACTTGGGGGGCCACGCCACCTGTGAGCGGAGATTAGCGAGAGCCCCAAATGCCCAGAAGCATCTGTATATATTAGGTATAAGCAGGGAGTAGGGTCATGAATGAGGCTTGGTAATAGGGCATACATAATCACGTGACTCACAAGTGAGGGGGCCACCCTATTATGTCACTTGGGCAGAGAGGTGGGCCCTGTGCAGTAGGGGGCCATGCCATGCGCAGTAGTAGAGGGTTGTGTACAGAAAAGGGGTCCACCCCCATTAGCTCACTGAGACAAGGAGGTGGGCTGTGTGCAACAGGTGTCATGCGCAACACTTCTTATCTGGGGGCTGGAGACTTCAAAGGATTCTTATAGAAAGATGCTGTAAACCAGTGCAGTGGGAGCTGACAGACTTGTGCTCTTCCCTAAGATACTTTATGGGAGGATGATTTGAGCTAGCACAGAAGCGAGAAAAGGCTGAAGGTGTACAGCCGCCGTGACTGGTCACACCAGAGGGGTTCTTCTCCCTCGGTTACTTCCAGGATCTCAGGCCTGAGGCCTACTTTCCACAGGAACTGGATGCAAGGTACTACAACTCCTTTATCCGGAGGAGAGGCTCTTGCTCCAAGCCTGCCATACGGCGTATGCCCTTTCAGGCAGGGATGCCACCGCCTGGGTCTTTGGTTCTTGTCCTGGTCTGGCTGTTTTTCCCATATACTGCTTCTGTTCTGTGACTGCTCTAGGCATTCCTCCTACTATAAACTACTATATGGTTATATAGAAGGATTCTATAAATCAGCACTAAATGTGTCAGTACAGCTCTGACTACAATACCTATATGATTATATAGAAAGATTATATAGAACTAAGTATGCTAGATCTAAGTACTAAGTATGATTATATAAGCTAGATACATGTAAGCAGTAAGTTATACTTCAGGCACTAATTCTGTAAACTAATATGTGATTATATAAAGGATTATATAAAGGAAATAGCTGAGTAATAACACTTTAAACTAAGATATTCTTCAGGCACTAATTGTGCCTGGGATCTGGACAGTACTCCTTCCTCAGTGCCCATGGAGGGTGTTACCCACAGAGGTGGGCAAATCATTTGAGCCCAAGGAGTTCGAGATCAGCCTGGGCAGCATAACTGAACCCTGTCTCTACAAAAAAAAAAAAAAAAAAATCCCACAAAAATTAGCCAGCCGTGGTGGCATGTGCCTGTAGTCCAAGCTATACCGGAGGCTGAGGTGGGAGGATCACTTGAATTCAGGAAACTGAGGCTGCAGCATGCTATGATCACACCACTGTACTCCAGCCTGGGCGACAGAGCAAGACCTTGTCTCAAACAAACAAACAAAACAACAGAAGGCTGGGTTCGGTGACTCACACCTGTAATCCTAGCACTTTGGGAGGCCAGGAGTTTGAGACCAGTCTGGCCAACATGTCTCTACTAAAAATACAAAATTAGCCAGACGTGGTGGTGCATGCCTGTAATTCCAGCTACTTAGGAGGCTGAGGCATGAGAATTGCTTGAACTCGGGAGGTGGAGGTTACAGTGAACTGAGATTGCACCACTACACTCCAGCCTGGGTGACAGAGTGAGACCAAAGCACAAAATTCCTATGCTTCATAGGAGAAGACACAGTCTCTAAAATATTTCTTATTTCAAGAAGACAATGTAGGCCGGATGCGGTGGCTCACACCTGTAATCCCAGCACTCTGGGAGGTCAAGGCGGGTGGATCACGAGGTCAGAAGTTTGAGACCAGCCTGGCCAACATGGCGAAACCCTGTCTCTACTACAAATACAAAAATTAGCCTGGTGTTATGGCAGGTACCTGTAATCCCAGCTACTCCGGAGGCCGAGGCAGGAGAATCACTTGAACCTGAGGCAGAGATAGCAGTGAGCTGAGATCGTGCCACTGCATTGCAGCCTGGGAGACAGAGTGAGACTCCATCTGCAAAGAAGCAACAAGCTCTTTTTAGATTCAAGCCGTTCATTATTTACATAGACAGCAACGATGAGGTCAGCAAAGGTGTCAGCCCCCTTCGTCCCTTGTTCCACAGAGTGACAGTGAATCAAAAGGGGATAGATGACAATGCCACACGGGTTACACTCTGTTGCTAAGAACCAATTCCAGGCCAGGCACAGACTGGGAGGCCGAGGTGGGAGGATCTCCTGAGGCCAGGAGTTTGACACCAGCCGGGGCAACATAGCAACACCCTGTCTCTACAAAGAATAGAAAAGGAAAATTAGCTGGGTGGGGTGGTGCGTACCTGTGGTCTCAGCTACTTGGATGGCTGAGGTAGGAGAATTGCTGAACTGAAGGGTCGGGGCTACACTAAGCCATGGTCATGCCACTGCACTCCAGCCTGGGTGACGGAGCGAGCGAGACCCTGTCTTTTTGTTTTTCCTTTTTTTTCTTTTTTGGGCCCCGTGATGGGAGAGACCCTGTCTTAAAATATATATATATATATCGACCGGGCGCGGTGGCTCATGCCTATAATCCCAGCACTTTGGGAGGTCTAGGCGGGTGGATCACGAGGTCAAGAGATCGAGACAATCCTGGTCAACAAGGTGAAACCCCGTCTCTACTAAAAATACAAAAATTAACTGGGCATGGTGGCGCACACCTGTAGTCCCAGCTACTCGGGAGGCTGAGGCAGGAGAATTGCTTGAACCCAGGAGGCGGAGGTTGTGTGAGCCGAAATCGCGCCATTGCATTTCAGCCTGGGTAACAAGAGCGAAACTCCATCTCAAAAAAAAAAAAAAAAAAATATATATATATATATATATCAAAAAATTAGCTAAGTGTGTTGGGGCACACCTGTGGTCCCAGCTGCTCAGGAAGCCGAGGTGGGAGGATTGCTTGAGCCCCGGAGGTTGAGACTGCAGTGAGCCGTGACTACCCCACTGCACTCCAGCCTGGGCGACAGAGTGAGACCATGTCTCAAAAAGAAAAAAGAGAAAAAAAGAACCTGGGAGGTGATAAGAAACTGCCTCATGACAGCCTTCCTGAAAGAGAGGAAGGCAGCCGCTCCCTATCTCCCTAAATTCTCATGGTATTCCACCAAGGCGTAGGTCAGCTGTGGTTAGGCCTTGCCTACATGGCTGATGTAGAGACATGCATGGTTTCACCCACTAGGGTACCACAGAGGAATCATCCCTTTAGCAGGGTTAAGACGTCTCTTCCCAGGCCAGGCGCAGTGGCTCGCACCTGTAATCCCAGCACTTTGGGAGGACGAGGCAGGTGGATTACCTGAGGTCGGGAGTTCGAGACCAGCCTGACCAACATGGTGAAACCCCATCTCTTACTAAAAATATAAAAATTAGCTGGGCACGATGGTGGGCACCTGTAATTCCAGCTACTCAGGAGGCTGAGGCAGAAGAATTGCTTGAACCCAGGAGGCAGAGGCTGCAGTGAGCTGAGATTGCACCACTGTACTCTAGCCCGGGTGACAGAGCAAGACTCCGTCTCAAAAAAACAAAACAAAATACTTCTCATCTCTCCCCCTTGAGGGCTGGTAGCAGGAAGGAGAGTCTTCATTCCAGGAAGGCAATTGTGGGCTGATTCTGCCTCCAACTCCCTGTTCACTTCCTTTCCCCTTACTAGCTGCTGTTCTAACCCTGGTAGAAAGAAGATAGGAGAAGTAAGGGGATGAGAGAGTTTCTAAATGGCTGGATGCCTTGCCATTTGTCTATTCTTTTTTTTTCTTTATCTTTTTTAATCTTATTATTATTATTATTATTATTTTAAAGACAGGGTTTCACCATATTGGTCAGGCTGGTCTCGAACTCCTGACCTCAGGTGATCCGCCGGCCTCAGCCTCCCAAAGTGCTGGGATTACAGGCGTGAGCCACTGTGCCGGCTTTTTTTCTTTTTTTTTAGTTTTTTTTTATTTTTTATTTTTTTTTGAAATAGAGTCTTACTCTGTTGCCCAGGTTGGAGTGTATTGGCATCTCAGCTCAATGCAACCTCCGCTTCCCAGGTTCAAGCCATTCTCCTGCCTCAGCTTCCCGAGTAGCTAGGACTACCGGTGTGTACCACCACACCTGGCTAATTTTTGTATTTTTAGTAGAGACGGGGTTTCACCATGTTGGCCAGGCTGGTCTTAAACTCCCGACCTCAGGTGATCCACCCACCTCGTCCTCCCAAAGTGCTGGGATTACAGGTGCGAGTCACTGCGCTTGGCCCTGGATGCCTTGCCTTTTTTCTGATTCTTTCCAAAATCTAGAGCTGATTTATCTCTTTTTAATATTTGTTATTTATTATTATTTTTTAATTTTTTTTTTTTTTAAGATGGGGTCTTACCATGATGGCCAGGCTGGTCTTGAATTCCTGACCTCAGGTGATCCACCCACTTCGGCTTTCCAAAGTGCTAGGATTACAGGTGTGAGCCACCACGCCCAGCCATTTTGTTATTTATTCTTTGTTGAGACAGGGTCTCACTGTCGCCCAGGCTGGAATGTAGTGGTGTGATCATGGCCCACGTCAGCCTCCACCTCCCAGGCTCAAGGGATCCTTCCACCTTGGCCTGGAGCTGACTTTTTTGTAGGCTGGTGATGTAACCCACAGGAAATACTCGTGTCTGCCTTTCCTAGATAAACTCTAGGAGTGCGGCCTCCCCTATCCTGAAGCCACAGGCCGCTTTAGCTTTTCCAGACACAAGGCGGAGAGCAGTCTGCTTTTCCTCAGCAGGAGGTAGCCTGTCTGGCTCTGCAGAGGGGCTGAGAAGCTCCACCCGCCATCCTGCCTTCCCAGGAGGAACTCAGCGTAGCCACAGCTCCCAGTCCCCTTTTCTTTTCTTTTTTGAGACAGAGTCTTGCTCTCTTGCCCACGCCGGAGTACAGTGGCACAATCTTGGCTCACTGCAACCTCTGCCTCCCGGGTTCAAGTGATTCTCCTGCCTCAGCCTCCTGAGTAGCTGGGATTACAGGCATGCGCCACCATGTCCGGCTAATTTTTTTGTATTTTTAGTAGGGATGGGGTTTCTTTCTTTCTTTCTTTCTTTCTTTTTTTTTTTTAAGATGGGGTTTCACCATGATGGCCAAGCTGGTCTTGAACTCCTGACCTCAGGTGATCCGCCCACCTCAGCCTTCCAAAGTGCTAGGATTACAGGCGTGAGCCACCACACCCGGCCAGGGACGGGGTTTCAATGTGTTGGCCAGGCTGGTCTTGAACTCCTGACCTCAAGTGATCCACCCACCTCAGCCTCCCAAAGTGCTGGGATTACAGGCATGAGCTACCAGCCCTGCCCTGCCTTCTCCTCCCCTCCCCACCTCTTCTCCCCTCCCCCCTCCCCTCCCTCCCCTTCCCTCCCTTCTCCTTCCTTTCCCCCTCCTCTTTCCCCTCCCCTTCCCTTCTCTTTCCCCTTCCCCTTCCCTTTCCCCCTCCCCTTCGCTTCCCCCTTCCCTCCCTCCCCTTCCCTTCTTTCTCCCCTCTCCTCCCCTTCCTCCTCCCCTCCCCTTCCCTTCCCCCTCCCTTCCCCTTCCCTTCCCCCTCCCCTCCCCTTCCCTTCCCCTCTCCCCTTTCCTTCCCTGCATTCCTTTTCTTTTTGGTTTCTTTTTTTGGAGACAGGATCTTGCCGTCTCCCAGGCTGGAGTGCAGTGGCATGATCATAGCTCACTGCAGCCCTTGACCTCCATGGCTCAAGCAATCCTCCCATCTCAGCCTCCAGAGTAGCTGGGACCACAGGTGTGCACTAGCATGCCTGGCTAAATTTATTTTTGTATTTTTTGTAGAGATGGGGCCTCGACATATTGCCCAGGCTGGTCTTGAACTCCTGAGCTCAAGCGATCCGCCTACCTCAGCCTCCCAACATGCTGAGATTACAGGCTCGAGCCACCGCCCCCAGCCCCCTTTTCTTTTTTTCAGCTCCTTCCTGTACTTAAAATAGATGAGATGGATCAGGAGCCATAGAATCAGCCTGTGGCCATCTCCTCTGCCAATTCTGCATTTGCTAATTTAGCACTGGAATTTCACATCTATTGCAAATGTTTGTTTGTTTTAGAGACAGAGTGTCCCTCTGTTGCCCAGGTTGGAGTGAAGTGATGTGATCATAGCTCACTGCAGCCTTGACCTCCTGGGCTCAAGTGATCCTCTTACCTTGGCCTGCTGAGTAGCTGAAACCACAGGCATGCACCACCACACCCTGCTGAGTTTTCAATTCAAAAACTTTTTTTGAGAAGGAGTCTCACTCTGTTGCCCAGGCTGGTCCTGAACTCCTGGTCTCAAGCAGTCCTCCTGCTTGGGCCTCCGCAGTGGGATTGCAATTTTGAGTTTCAGTGGGAAATTTTAGGATCATGATATTCACATTCTAAAATATTTATCCTTTTGAGTATCATAGACTCATGGTCTTTTACAAACTCAGCTTAGCCCACTGATTATATATATATATATATATATATATTTTTTTTTTCTTTTCTTTTCTTTTCTTTTCCTTGGGATGATCCAGGTGAATTTTTTTTTTTTTTTTTTGAGATAGGGTCTCACTTTGTCACTCAGGCTGGAGTGCAGTGGTGCGATCATGGCTCACTGCAGCCTCCACCTACCGGGCTCTGGTGATCCTCCCATCTCAGCCTCCTAAGTAGCTGGGACTACAGGTATGCACCACCGCACTTGGCTAATTTTTAAATTTTTTATAGAGACGGGGTCTCACTTATTGCCCAAGCTGGTCTTGAACTTCCGGCCTTAAGCGATTCTCCCACCTCAGCCTATCAAAGTGCTGGGATTACAGGCATGAGCCACAGTGCCCAGCCTATAATTTTTTATTTGTTATTTTTAGAAGACAGGGTCAGGCTGGGCACTGTGGTTCTCACCTGTAATCCCAGCACTTTGGAAGTTGAGGTGAGTGGATCACCGGAGGTCAAGAGTTTGAGACCAGCCTGGCCAACATGGTGAAACCCTGTCTCTACTAAAAATACTAAAATTAGCTGGGTGTGGTGACAGGCACCTGTAATCCCAGCTACTCAGGAGGCTGAGAGTTGAGAATTGCTTCAATGCAGGAGGCGGAAGTTGCAGTGACCCGAGATCGTGCCATTGTACTCCATTTTTTTTTTTTTTTTTTTTTGAGACAGAGTCTCCCTCTGTCTCCAGGTGCCAGGCTGGAGTGCAGTGGCACGATCTCAGCTCACTGCAACCTCCATCTCCCATGTTCAGGTGATTCTCCTGCCTCAGCCTCCTGAGTAGCTGGGGTTACAGGCATGCGCCACCACATCCAGCTAATTTTTGTATTTTTAGTAGAGATGGGGTTTCACCATGTTGGTCAGGTTGGTCTCGAACTCCTGACCTTGTGATCTGCCGGCTTTGGCCTCCCCAAGTGCTGGGATTATAGGTGTGAGCCAGGGCTCACTGCTGGCATTTAATGCTTAAGTTGCCATTCTGTGGCTAGTGAATATCCTTTTAAGCTCTTTATAGTGACAACATCTCCAATTAGCAATAAAAATAACAACAACAACAAAAACCGACCAGGCTGGAGTGCAGTGGAGCAATCAAGGTTCACTGCAGGAGCCGGGCACGGTGGCTCATGCCTGTAATCCTAGCACTTTGGGAGGCCAAGGTGGGTGGATCACCTGAGGTCAGGAGTTCAAGACCAGCCTGGCCATCATGGTGAAACCCCATCTTTAAAAAAAAAAAAAAAAAAAAAAACGTTCACTGCAGCCTTGACCTTCTCAGGCTCAGGTGATCCTCCCACCTCAGGCTCCCGAGCAGTTGGGACTACAGGTGCCCGCCACCAGACTGGCTAATTTTCTTTGTTGTTTTTGTTTTTTTGCCACCAAGTTTTTTGGATGTATTTTTTTTTAGAGATGGGATCTTACTATGCTGCCCAGCTGGTCTCAAATTCCTGAGCTCAAGCGATCCACCTGCCTTGGCCTCCCAAAGTGCTGGGATTACAAGGGCTCTTGCTTTCTGACAGCAGGATAGTCCAGGCCATTTAAGGTTTTCTGTCTCAAATATGGAATTGGGTACACATTCCAAGAGCCTTGGCCCTATTTTATTCAAACATCCTATTAGAGACCAAAATTTGGGGCTGGGCGCAGTGGCTCATGCCTGTAATCCCAGCACTTTGGGAGGCTGAGGCAGGTGGATCACAAGGCCAGGAGTTCGAGACCAGCCTGGCCAACATGATGAAAACCCACCTCTACTAAAAATACAAAAATTAGTATGTGTATGGTGACATGAACCTGTAGTCCCAGCTACTCAGGAGGCTGAGACAGGAGAATTGTTTGAACCTGAGAGGTGGAGGTTGCAGTGAGCTGAGACCATGCCATTGCACTCCAGCCTGGGTGACAGAGGGAGACTCCATCTCAAAAAAAAAAAAAAAAAAAAAAATCGACCATAGGAATACAGATTTTTGTGGTTTCAGAAGAGTGCTGAGGGCATTGCAGATGACAGTACAGAAAAATTACCATTTATTTATTTATGAGACAGAGTCTCACTCTGTCACCAGGCTGGAGTGCAGTGGCTCGATCTCTGTTCACTGCAACCTCCGCATCCTGGTGGGTTCAAGTGTTCCTTCTGCCTCAGCCTCCCGAGTAGCTGGGACTACAGGCACGCGCCACCACGCCCGGCTAATTTTTGTATTTTTAGTAGAGACTGGGTTTCCCATGTTGGCCCAGGATGGTCTCCATCTCTTGACCTTGTGATCCACCCGCCTTGGCCTCCCAAAGTGCCAGGACTACAGGTGTGAGCCACCGCGCCTGGCCTAAATTACCTTTTATTTAAAAGCAAAAAGCTCATGAATTTATGCAGATATTTTAAACTTTTTTTTTTTTTTTGACAGAGTCTCACTCTTTCACCCAGGCTGGAGTGCAGTGGCATGATCTGGGCTCACTGCAACCTCTGCCTCCTGGGTTCAAGCAATTCTCCTGCCTCAGCCTCCTGAGTAGCTGGAATTACAGGTACCCACCACCATGCCCAAGTAATATTTTCTATTTTTAATAGAGATGGGGTTTCGCCATGTTGTCCAGGCTGGTCTCGAACTCCTGACCTTGGATGATCCCCTCCCACCTCAGCCTCCCAAAGTGCTGGGATTACAGGCGTGAGCCAATGCAACTGGCCAGATATATATGTATATTTTTTAAGACGGGGTTTCACCATGTTGGTCAGGCTGGTCTTCAACTCCCGACCTCAGGTGATCTGCCCACCTTGGCCTCCAAAGTGCTTGGATTACAGGCCTGAGCCACCACGCCCGGCCTGGCCAGATATTTTAAACTTAATAATAATTTACTAAGCTCTTTCTACTACTAACATTAAAGTCTTTTAATTTATTTTCTCCTATTTTCTGAGATACTATTCATTATTTTTTATTCTCTGCACTATGTAACATCTTTTTATCAAATTTACATACTTTGCTTTAAAGTATTAGACCAAGTCATGTGTTTAAATAACAATGTTATTTAAAGCTTTGAAAGCTTTAATTTTCTGAAACAAGATTGGGCTTTCTCCAAGAGCATTATAAAAGAATAGCCATAATTCCTTCGTTGTTTCTTTCACTTTTTTTTTTTTTTTTTTTTTTTTTGAGATGGAGTTTCGCTCTTGTTACCCAGGCTGGAGTGCAATGGCGCGATCTCGGCTCACCGCAACCTCTGCCTCCTGGGTTCAGGCAATTCTCCTGCCTCAGCCTCCTGAGTAGCTGCAATTACAGGCATGCGCCACCATGCCCAGCTAACTTTTTGTATTAGTAGAGATGGGGTTTCACCATGTTGACCAGGATGGTCTCGATCTCTTGACCTTGTGATCCACCCGCCTTGGCCTCCCAAAGTGCTGGGATTACAGGCTTGAGCCACCGCGCCCGGCCTGTTTCTTTCACTTTTTAACAGCTTTTTTTTTTTTGGACAGAGTTTCACTCTTATTGCCCAGGCTGGAGTGCAATGGCACGATCTCAGCTCACCACAACCTCTGCCTTCCGGGTTCAAGCAATTCTCCTGCTTCAGCCTCCCGAGTAGCCGGGATTACAGGCATGTACCACCATGCCCAGTGAATTTTTTGTATTTTTAGTAGAGAAGCATACTAAATGCATTAAGCATTTAGTAGAGAAGCATGTTGGTCAGGCTTGTCTCGAACTCCCTACCTCAGGTGATCCGCCCACCTGGGCATCCCACAGTATTGTGATTACAGGCCTGAGCCACCGCCCCAGCCTTTTAAAAATTTTTTGTTTTGTTTGTTTTTGAGATGGAGTCTCCCTCTGTCACCCAGGCTGGACCAGGTTCAAGCGATTCTCCTTCCTCAGCCTCCTGAGTAGCTGGCGTTACAGGCGCACACCACAACACCTGGCTACTTTTTGTACTTTTAGTAGAGACAGAGTTTCACCATGTTGGTCAGGCTGGTCTCAAACTTCTAAGCTTGTGATCTGCCCACCTCTTTTTAACAAGCTTTATTGAGGAAAAACTGACATACAATATGCTGCATGTTTAAAGTGTATAATTTGGGTCAGGCACAATTGTTCACACCTGTAATCCCAGCACTTTGGGAAGCCAGCACAGGAGGATCACTTGAGCCCAGGAGTTCGAGGCCAGCCTGGGCAACATAGCGAGACCCCCCCCCCACCACCCCCATCTCTACAAAAAATTATTTAAAAATAGCTGAGCATGTGGCCGGGCGTGGTGGCTCACACCTGTAATCCCAGCACTCTGGGAAGCCGAGGTGGGCAGATCCTGAGGTCAGGAGATTGAGACCATCCTGGCTAACATGGCGAAACCCCGTCTCTACTAAAATACAAAAATTTAGCTGGGCGTGGTGGTGTGCGCCTGCAGTTCCAGCTACTCGGAAGGCTGAGGCAGGGGAATCGCTTGAACCCGGGAGACAGAGATTGCAGTGAGCTGAGATTGTGCCACGGCATTCCAGCCTGGTGACAGAGCAAGACTCCTCAAAAAAAAAAAAAAAAAAAAAAAATAGCTGAGCATGGCAGTGTGCCGCTGTTGTCCCAGCTACTTGGAAGTCTGAGGCAGAGGATTGCTTAAGTCCAGGAATTCAAGGATGCAGTGAGCTAGGAGGGCGCCACTGTCCTTCAGCCTGGACAACAGAGCAAGACCCTATCTCGGTAAATACATAAATAAATAAATGTATAAAATTTGACACACATATGCACCGTCAAACCATTACTACAAAGAAGGAAATGAAGAAGGGCTTTATGCCCCCAAAGTTTGCTCTCACCTTGTTAAATCCCTCACTCTTGTCCATTTCTTTTCTTTTCTTTAGACAAAGTGTCTCTCTGTCTCTCAGGCTGGAGTGTAGTGGCACGATCTTGGCTCACTGCAACCTCTGACTCCCAGGTTCAAGCAATTCTCGTGCCTCAACCACCTGAGTATCTCGGATTACAAGCACCTGCCACCACGCCCAGCTAGTTTTCGTATTTTTAGTAGAGACAGGGTTTCTCCGTGTTGGCCATGGCTGGTCTCAAACTCCTGGCCTCAAGTGATCCACCCGCTTCGGCCTCCCAAAGTGCTGGGATTACAGGTGTGAGCCACCGCAGCTGGCCTCTACTTACTTGTTGATATATATATGGGTTGTTTCCAGTTTGGGGTTATTACAAATAAGGCCACCAGGAATATTCTGCAAGTCACTGTGTAGATACATAATTTCATTTATCTTGGTTAAATATCTTGGAGTGGAATGGCTGAAGTCTATGGTACGCATATTTTTAACTTTTTAAGAAGCTACTAAATTGTCCTCCATATTGCTTTAAGCATTTTGCATTTTCACCAGCTAAGGGTGAGAATTCTAGTTGTTTTGCGTCCTCATGAACACTTGGGGTGGCCAGTGTTTCTCACTGCAGACGTGATAATAGGTGTGTCTTGGAATTTCATGGTTTAATTTGCATTTCCCTAATGACTGAGGTTGAGTATCTTTTTTTTTTTTTTTTTGAGACAGAATCTCGCCCTGTTGCCCAGGCTGGAATGCAATGGTGCAATCTCCGCTCACCACAGCCTCCGCCTTCCAGGTTCAAGCAATTCTCTGCCTCAGCCTCCCAAGTAGTTGGGATTACGGGTGCTCACCACCATGCCCGGCTAATTTTGTATTTTTAGTAGAGATGGGGTTTTACCATCTTGGCCAGGCTTGTCTTGAACTCCTGGCCTCAAGTGATCTGCCTGCTTCTGCCTCCCAAAGTGCTGGGATTACAAGTGTGAGCCACTGTGCCCAGCTGTTTTCTGTAGTTTTTGCAGAGTGGGGTGGGTCTCGCTCTGTTGCCCAGGCTGGTCTTGAACTTCTGGCCTCAAGCAATCTCACCACCTCAGCCTCCGAAAGTGCTGGGATTACCAGTGTGAGCTACTGCGATTGTCCAAATCAGGGATCTTTTCACAGCATGTCTAGCTTGTTACAGAATCCCAAAGTATCATTCATGCCCATCAGTGACTGAAATTACAGTAGTTGTGAGGGCTGCTATTAGAGTTTGGTGTTTAAAGTGTTAATAAAGAAGCATGTATATTACCACATCACCAGTTTAAAAAAAATTTTGATTACTTTTTAATTGTATTGAATATTTTGACTGAATTTCAAGATAATTGGTTTCCTTTGCAACTCTATGTATTTAATTTTGTGCACTTTAAACATTATGCTGTGCAGGGCATAACAGTTCTACCCAGACTATCAGGGGCCTGAGGCACAAAAGAGATTAGAAACTCCTGGCTTGGAGCCTTTTAGGGGAAAGGTCAGCACTACAGAAAACTTTCTACCTTGCCAAATGCAAGTTTTTCTTATTAAAGGATCTTGAGGCAGGGTGCGGTCACTCACGCCTGTAACCCCAGCTCTTTGGGAGGCTGAGGCGGGCAGATCACCTGCGGTCAGGAGTTCGAGACCAGCCTGGCCAACATGGTGAAACCCTGTCTCTACTAAAAATAATAAAGTTAGCCGGGCATGGTAGTGGTCTTGGGACCTGTAGTCCCAGCTACTCGGGAGGCTGAGGCACAAGAATTGCTTGAAACTGGGAGGTGGAGGTTGCAGTGAGCTGAGATCACACCACTGCACTCCACCCTGAGTGACAGAGCAAGACTCTATCTCAAAAAAAAAAAAACAACAACAACAAAAGGAAAAAGATTTGGGGCTGAGGCAGGAGGATCACTTGGGCAACATAGTGAGACCCCTCGTCTCTCAAAAAAAAAAAAAATTAGCCTGGCGTGGTGGCATCCACTTGTAATCCCAGCCACTTGGGAGGCTGAGGTGGGAGGATTATTTGAGTCCAGGAGATTGAGGCTGCAGTGAGCTGTGATTGCCCCACTGCACTCCAGCCTCGGCAACAGATCAAGCTGCTCTCTAAGATAAATAAGAAATAAATACAGAATTTGGGGACAATGATTGAGATTCATTACTCAACATTCACATTAGTGCATTACTTTGCTTTTTTTTCCTTTTTGAGACAGAGTCTCACTCTGTCACCAAGGCTGGAGTGCAGTGGCACAGTCTTGGCTCACTGCAACCTCCACCTCCCGGGTTCAAGCAGTTCTCCTGCCTCAGCCTCCCCAGTTGTGAGCTGGTATTATAGGTGCGTGTGACTACGTCTGGCTAATTTTTGTATTTTTAGTAGAGACGGGGTTTCACCATGTTGGCCAGACTGGTCTCAAACTTCTCACCTCAAGTGATCCCCCTGCCTCGGCCTCTCAAAGTGCTGGGATTACAGGCATGAGCCACCATACCCAGCCACTTTGCTGCCCCTTAATACTAGGCATGTAAGAGCCTCTCAATGTCCCAGGAGGTTTATTTCTTCTACCCCAAAGAGGTTTAAACTTTTCTAAGTTAGAAGTCCCCAACAGGGGCTAAGGTGAGCTCAGGAGCACAGAAAAGCCTTCCCTAGAGCAGGAAGGCGAAAGCTCGATTGATGTTGATTTTCAGTAGAAAGACCATGAAAAGAGAGTGACACCATCTCCCCTAAAAAAAAAGAAAGAAAAAGAAAAATGTAACTGAAGCGCCTACCAGAAAGAACTGATTTTTATTTTATTTTGTATGCCAATTCCATTTATTTATTTATGAGACAAGTCTTGCTCTTGCTGGAGTGCAGTGGCATGATCTCGGCTCACTGCAACCTCCACCTCCCGGGTTCAAGCAATTCTCCTGCCTCAGCCTCCCAAGTGGCTGGGATTACTGGCGTCCGCCACCACGCCTGGATAATTTTTTAAATATTTTTAGCAGAAGAGGAGTTCCACCATGTTGGCCAGGCTGGTCTCGAACTCCTGACCTCAGGTGATTTGCCGGCCTCGGCCCCGCACAGTGCTGGGGTTACAGGCGTGAGCCACTGTGCCCGCCCAGTGGGTCCAAGTCTTGAGTCTGCCCGTTCCTCTGCCCAGCCAAGCCTCAGCCCAGAGCCCCCTCTGTTCTTGTTAGAGTAGAATGGGGGCTTGCACTTGGCCTGGCATAGACCCCAAACCACCAGGGCACAGGGGCAGAAGGGCTCCAGTTACAACTGAATGGAGGTGCTGGAAGCAGAGGTGGCAGGGTGCTCTCCTGAGCGCTGAATTTGTCTTCTTCCCTCACCATGGTGGCAGCAGGGGGCCCTGCTCTGTCACTTCTTGGTGATTTTGTGCATGGGGCCTGGGTGGCTGAAAGCCCTGGGAGCCGCCCAAGGGTGCTCGTGCCCCTTTTATGGGGAAGAGTCTGTGGCTTAGTTATAGCCCTGAGAGCTTCAGATGTCCAGGGATCTGACATATGCATCACTGGCTGGGCACAGTGGCTCATGCCTATAATCCCAGCCCTTTGGGAGGCTGAGGTGGGTGGATCGCCTCCCATCCAGGATTGCTCAGGAGTTGGACACCCACCCGCCTGACCAACATGATGAAACCCTGTCTCTACCAAAAAAAAAAAAAAAAAAAAAAAAAATCAGCTGGGTTTGGTGGTGCATGCCTGTAGTCCCAGATACTCGGGAGGCTGAGGTGGAAGGATATTTGGAGCTCGGTTAAGTCGAGGCTGCAAGTGAGCCAAGATCATGCCACTGCACCTGTCTCAAAAAAGAAAAAAAGAAGAGGAAAGAAAGAAGAGACAAAGAGAGGAAAGAGAAAGAAAGAAGGAAAGAAAGAAAAAGAAAAGGAAGGAAGGGAGGGAGGGAAGAGAGGAAGAAAAAGAAAAGGAAGGAAAGGAGAAAGAAAAGAAAGAAGAAAAAAGAAAGAGAGGCCTCACTGGCCCAAGCTCTGTAAGGCCAGTCCTGGGCAAGGGGACAGTGGGGTCTGTGAGCCCAGGTCTGGGGTGCTGGGGAGAAGGCAGAGGTTTGGCTCGGCAGGAACAAGATCTTTCTTGAACACTGCCTGGGGACTAGGGAGCTGGATCTGCCAGCAGGCAGTGTCTCTAGGGCCTGGGGTCATGGGAGCCACAGCTGGAACTCTACTTGTGGGTAGGTATGGGGTATGAATGGGATAGGGTGGGGTGGGGTGTGAATGGAGTGGAGCGCGGTGGCTGGGAGGGCTCTTTAAACTTCTAAGCTTAAGGCTACGACCGAGCTGGGAGATCCAGCCTCTTCCACTGTCCAATCCCCTAAGGGCTAAGATGGAGACATCCTGCCCCACCACCCTGTCCCCACCGCCAGACTTCACACATCTGTCCAAAGACGCTTTTCCCTCCTAGTTGGGGCCCGGACTCCTCCTTCTGGCATCCAAGGTCTCCGCATAACCTGGGTGTGCTCCCCATCCCCCACTGTTCCCTGAATGCCCCTCTTCTCTCTCCAGCACCCCTCATTGTTGCCACCCGTCTCTCTCCCTCACAGCTCCATTAAGGCCCCTCCCGATCCTAAGCCTTAACCCCTGCTGTTGGACCCTCTTTCGGGTGCTGCCCGACGCCCCATGGGGGAGTCCCTCAGGTGTCCCACCAGAGACAGAGCTGCAAGGGACCTGACAGGTGTCAGGCCACACTGGGCTGGACGGGGGTCCCTGATGGACGGCGGTCTCTGAGTGTCCGCTCCGCAGTCCCCGACTCCGCTGCCTTCCCCGTGGGAGAAAGGACGACAGGAGAGCCGGGTGCAGTCCCTAAAACAGGCTTTTTAATAACATCGTGTCTTCACTGAAGAGCTTGGCGTGTCCCACCCGGGCGGCGCCGCGGGCTAGTAGAAGGAGTATTGGTTCTCCACGGCGCGCGCGCGGCCGGGCGTGGCCTCTGGGGGCTCCTCGGCGGCGGAGGCGGCCGCGGCCACGGCCTCCAGCAGGCGTTCTGCGCTGTCGCTGCGGCTCCGCGCGCTGAGGGGGCCCTCGACGGGGCGCGGAGGGGCGGGGCCCGATGCGGCCGAGGACGACGAGGCGGACGATGAGGAGGCGCCGGCGGCGTCGGAGGGCGAAGCGGGCGGGCAGGCGGCCGCGGCCAGGCTGGAGAAGTAGTGCTGGCCGGCCGGCTCGCTCCAGCAGGCCGGGGGCGCGGGCGCGGCGGGGGGCACGGGGCCCGGCTCTGCAAAGAGGCGGCAGCAGGGCGTGAGTGGGGGCCCGGGCTGGCCACAACCGGGAGGGAAGCCGGGATCGCGCAGGGGGCCAGGGCCCATGCTCAGGTTTCCGGGTTGCAGCCCACGTTCTCGGACACACATGCACGCACACCTGCACCGATGCAAACAGGAGTACACACAGGCTTACAGGCACCTGCGCAGGCGCGCGCGCACACACACACCTAACCATGCGTTGCACGTGCACAAATGCACGCACACGCATGTGCATGTATACGCACATGCACACACACCCAACGCGCGCGCATGTACACATAATGCACACGCTCGTACACAGGCACATGCGCGCCCACGCACACACACCCACAAGCGCGTGCATGCACACTGCACACGCACGCACATGCACCCATGCCTAGTTGGTCCCAGCAGCTTTGCACTGAGCCTCCCTGGTGCAGGGCTTGGGAATCCATAACCCCAGCTCCTTCCATCCCCCCACCCCACACACATCCCCTCCCCCATACACCCACCTGCACTGCTCATGGGCGCCCCCTTCCCCTTTCCAGGAATCATTAGGGACATGGCCGCCTCTGGGCTGCCACTTCTGCCTCCATTCCTGATGGCCCAACTGTTTGCAATGGCTGTGGCCGGGCTAGGGTGAGAGTGGCACGACTGAGGCTATGGGACTGGAGACCTGCAGCTCATCCCACCCCGGGGGCCAGCTTCTTGAGTAATCAAGGGGGTCTTCTAGAGTAATCGCACAAGCCAGGTGGCAGCATCTTACCTGGTGGGGGGCCCTGGGCCCGCACGTAGCTGCGGAGGGTGATGTCGGCCGAGCCCCCTGACTCCAGTGGGATGGGGTGTGTGTGGAAGTGGCGGAGCATGTCAAGCACAGACTGGAACCACAGGTGCTGTACGTGACACTGGCCGTGGCCGTTCAGGGACAGGCGCAGGTGCTGTGGGTACAGGTGGGTGTGGTCAGAGGCTGGGCTGGGGCTGGGCAGCTGGGTAAGCACTGTTGGGGGTTGATGGAAGGACCCAGGCTCACAGGGGCTGTGTGGGGCTGTGTCAGAGCCGGGGGCCCCTCTCACATGAGCCCCCTCTTGGGGTGGGGAATGGGGGGAGCCAGGCTGGGACAGAAGGCATCAGGCATTGTCCCCACGCTGGGAGCACCCCCACCATGGGCCCATGCCCCACACACCTCTAATCTCTAATCCCCTCCCCAACCCAGAAGGTAGAGATTACTGCCCCCATGTTGGAGATGGGGAAACCAAGTCCCAGGGAGCGGGGGTGACTTGCCCATGGTCTCAGAGCACAGAGCAGGGAAGAGAACTCCTGTCTGGGTGGTTCCCCCAGCCCAGAAGGCTAGAGGTAGGCCCTCTGTCTCTGCAGAGCCAAAACCCGGGGGCGTGGAGAGCTCCCCAGGGCCGGTAGGGAGGAGTGATGGCACGCTGCTGGAACACCTGCAACAGGCTGGCTTCTCTCTGGGTCTCCAGGGCCAGCATGAGGCAGGTGCCTCAGGGTAGGAAGCCATCGGCCTGTGGTCTCTGGTGGTGAGCTGCAGGTCTCTGACTTGAGCCCTAGTTCGCTCAACAGGTATCCCACTGCAGAAAAAAGTGGCTATCTCCGGGGTGGGTGTGGCAAGAGGGGAGCAAGAGGAGCGGTTTGAGGGTACACACATGGCCCCAAGCCCAGGACGGGGAGCTGGTCTGGCCGCCTACATAAAAGACAGACAATCGGCCCAGCGAGGTGGCTCACCCTGTCATCCCAGCACTTTGGGAGGCCAAGGCAGGTGGATCACAAGGTCAAGAGATCAAGACCATCCTGGCCAACATGGTGAAACCCCATCTCTATTAAAAATACAAAAATTGGCTAGGTGTGGTGGCATGCGCCTGTAACCCCAGCTACTCAGGAGGCTGAGGCAGAATCACTTGAACCTGGAAGGCGGAGGTTGCAATGAGCCGAGATTGCGCCACCGCACTCCAGCCTGGTGACAGAGCGAGACTCTGTCTCAAAAAAAAAACCAAAAAACAAACCAAAATCGACACTTGGCCAGGCATGGTGGTTCATGCCTGTAATCCCAGCACTTTGGCAGGTTGAAGTGAGTAGGTCAATGGAGGTCAGGAGTTTGAGACCAGCCTGGCCAACATGGTGAGATTCTCCCCGTCTCTTTAAAAAAAAAACAAAAAAATACAGACAATCCTTGGAGCAGGGTGGTGGTCCCACAGTGAGCTCTGCCATTTAGCAAAATAAGTTGCCAGAACAATGCAGGGACTCAGCCTAAGAGAAACAGCAGAGGGGTCCCACCACAGCCTCACAGCTGGGCAGAGCCTGCGTAGGGCACAGCTGGGCCCCAGGGGTGAGGAGAATCAAAGTGGGTGCATCCTGATCTTCTGCCAGACCTTCTAGATGTTTATTCTGTGAAGGTGAAAGAGTTGCCTCTGGGAAGGTAGTGATCTTCCCTCCCAGGAGGTATGTAAGCGGGAGGCTGGGGTTCCTGCTTTATCCCACCAGCCAATTACCAGGCCTGGGGCCGTCATCTCCACTCTGGGAGAAGAGCAGCCAGGTAGACAGGTGAGAGGCAGGTTTAAGGCTAGGTCTTGTTCCAGGAAGGAGAGGAGCTCCCCGCCCACCCTGTGTTCTCCCATTCTAGCCTCTGGCTTGGGCATGAATCAGATCCAGGCTCTCTGGAGGCTGCGTGGAGCAGCACTGGCCAAGAAATAAACTGCACGTCACCAGCGATGGCCTTAAGGGCCTGGTTGTCAGAGGAACTGGTAAGAGTGGCTGCTTCCCTGGGGGAGGTGCTACCTGCTGCACGGTGGGGCCAGCCAGGTGGAGGAGAGAAGCCACTAGAGGGCCTGCACTGGGCCACTAGGGCTTAGGGCAGCTGGGGTCCCTGCAGAGAGACACTGTCCCCCAGCTGCAGGCTTGGAGCAGGAGTCCTGGAGTTCTCCCCCGTCTGATAGGGGCCGCCAGGAAATCCGTCCTGGCAGGAGCCCAGGCTGAGTGTTTCCTTATCGGAAACCTGGGATGCAGGGGGTGGGCACTGAGGTTCCTGCCTTCTCTGTCCACACTGTACCTTCCCATAATCGTTTGGCTTTGCTGTCAAATTTTCCTTGGAATTTTAGGTCAATAGGCCGGGTGCAGTGGCTCATGCCTGTAATCCCAGCACTTTGGGAGGCCGAGGTGGGTGGATCATCTGAGTCAGGAGTTCAAGACCAGCCTGGCCAACATGGTGAAACCCCGTCTCTACTAAAAATACAAAAATTAGCCAGGTGTGGTGGTGCATGTCTGTAATCCCAGCTACTTGGGAGGCTGAGGCAGGAGAATCGTTTGAACCCAGGAGGCAGAAGTTGCAACATGTTGAAACTGAACCATTGCACTCCAGTCTAGGGGAGAGAGTGAGACTCTGTCTCAAAAAAACAAAAACAAAGCATTTTAGGTCAATGTGGCCTGCAATCCTGTTCCTTGAAAGACCGCCGCCTGGGTGCACCTTCATACCTCCAATCCAGCTGGGTGCTGTTGGGATCGCCCTTCCCGCCTGTCTTCCCCTCCACAATTCTCCCTCCCTTGCAGATCTGAGATCAGGTGTGCCTTTCGATGCTGAGCCCCGCCCCCAGGCCCTGCCCAGCTCTCCCACCCAGCCCAGCTCCTCCTCCCCTGCTGGGTCTGTAGGGTTTGGCCATGTGGGTTTCTCAGGGGTTGTGACCTGACTTGGACAGGGAAGAAGAGGGGCTGTCTGGGGTGGGTAGGGCTCTGAGGGTCTTGGTTGGCTCCAGCCCTGCATATGGGGGGGTCTCTGAGTGGAGACCCTCAGAAGCTCCAGTGCTATGAGATACCCCGTGCACAGGGGCTGAAAGGACTTGCAAATTTGGGTTATTAGAGGGGCTCAGCTGCCAGTAGGTGGCTTCCCCAGCTGGGGAATGGAGAATGTGAATTAGGGCTGACTGCAGTTTCACAGTGATGGGTAGGAGGGTCGCAGGTGGTTCATGGAGCATCGAAGTCATGCCATACCTGTTCGCCTGCAGCTGCTCCCGGGACACAGCCTCAGGGCCAGGGTCACCAAGGCCCCGCTCCCCCAGGACTGGCTACTGCACCCCTGTGGCCCCCCACGCACACTTGCCTTGGCCTTGCCCTGGAAGTTGAAGGTCAGCACGTACTCCCCAGGCCGAGTCTCACTTTGACGGATCACGAAGAGGCCGTGGTTCCGGGGCCCCCCTGCCAGAACCAGCTGAGCGGCCCTGACCCGGGACAGTGTTCCGTGGAACCAGGGGTAGTCGCACAGCTCCAGCTCGGGCTCAGCTTCAGCATCTGTCTCTGCACCCTCCTCCCCTGAGGTGGGGATCACAGTGTGAGGAACATGGGGGGGACAAATAAATAAATGTGGAAGAGAGGCGACATCTTGTTTTTTTACATGCAAAATAGAGTTGGAATAATTTTAAAAATTTGTGTTGGTTTTTATTTTTTAATTTTTAGTTTTTGAGATGGAGTCTCATTCTGTCACCCAGGCCGGAGTGCAGTGGCGTGATCTTGGCTCACTGCAACCTCCGTCTTGTGGCTTCAAGCGATTCTCCTGCCTCAGCCTCCCAATTATCTGGGATTACCGTCATGTACCACTATGGCAGGCTAATTTTTGTATTTTTAGTAGACATGGGGTTTCACCATGTTGCCCAGGCTGGTCTTGAACTCCTGAGCTCAAGCAATCTGCCCGTCTTGGCCTCCCAAAGTGCTGGGATTATAGGTGTGAGCCACTGCGCCCAGCCGAAAAATTTTATTTATTTATTTAACTTATTTTTTGAGATAGTGTCTTGCTCCGTCACCCAGGCTGAAGTGCAGTGGCACAATCATGGCTCACTACACCTTGACCTCCTGGGCTAAAGCAGTCCTCCCACCTCAGCCTCCTGGGTAGCCACGATGCCTGGCTAATATTGGTTTAGTTTTTGTAGAGACAGGGCCTTGCTTTGTTGCCCAGACTAGTCTGGAAGTCCTGGGCTCAAGCAATCCTCCTGCCTTGGCTTCTTGAAGTGCTAAGATTACAGGTGTGAGCCATTGTGCCCAGCCAGAATAATTTTAGAATCAGGCAGGGAGCTGACCCAACCCAATGGTCAAGTATATGAGGTAAACTGAGGCATGGAGCTGTGAAGGACTATCTTGGAGTTGCTCTGTATGTCATCAACAAATCTGGGAACAAATCCAGTCTCCTGTTCCCAACCCTCAATTCCAACCCTCTGTACCCTTTTCTGTGAGCATCTTTCCCTCCCTCCCTTCTTTTTTTTGAGACACGGTCTCTCTCTGTTGCCCAGGCTGGAGTGAATGAATGGTGTGACCACAGCTCACTGCAGCCTCAACCTCCTGGGCTCAAGTGATCCTCCCACTTTGGCCTCCCAAGTAGCTGGGACTATAGGCACATGCCAATGTACCCAGACAATTAAAAAAAATTTTTTGTGGCCAGGCGTGGTGGCTCATGCCTGTAATTCCAGCACTTTGGGAGGCCGACGTGGGCGGATCACTTGAGGTCAGGAGTTCAAAACCAGCCTGGCCAACATGGCGAAACCCTGTCTCTACTAAAAATACAAAAATGAGCCGGGCGCGGTGGCTCACGCCTGTAATCCCAGCACTTTGGGAGGCCGAGGCGGGTGGATCACGAGGTCAAGAGATCGAGACCATCCTGGTCAACATGGTGAAACCCCATCTCTACTAAAAATACAAAAAATTAGCTGGGCATGGTGGCGCGTGCCTGTAATCCCAGCTACTCAGGAGGCTGAGGCAGGAAGAATTGCCTGAACCCGGCTGAGGCAGGAAGAATTGCCTGAACCCAGGAGGCGGCGGTTGCGGTGAGCCGAGATCACGCCATTGCACTCCAGCCTGGGTAACAGGAGCGAAATTCCGTCTCAACAAACAAACAAAATACAAAAATGAGCCGGGTGTGGTGGTGGGTGCCTGTAATCTCAGCTACTCGGGGGACTGAGATGTGAAAATCGCTTGAACCGGAGGGTGAGAGTTGAGGAGCCATGATCCGCCACTGCACTCCAGCGTGGGCAACAAAATGAGACTCTGTCTCACACGTTTTGTACACATAGGGTCTTGTTATGCTGCCCAGACTAGTCTCAAACTCCTGGCTTCAAGTGATCCTCAGTCTCCTAAAGCACTGGGCAGGATTACAGGTGTAAGCCACTGCACCCAGCCCCTGTGAGCATTTTCTTTTCTTTCTTTTCTTTTCTTTTTTTTTTGAGACAGAGTCTCACTCTGTCACCCAGGCTGGAGTGCAGTGGCATCATCTCAGCTCACTGCAACCTCCACCCCCTGGGTTCAAGTGATTCTCCTGCCTCAACCTCCCGAGTAGCTAGGATTACAGGTATGCACCACAACGCCCAGCTAATTTTTGTATTTCTAGTAGAGACAGCAGGGCCAGGCTGGTCTCGAACTCCTGACCTCAGGTGGTTTATCCACCTCGTTGGGGTTACAGGCGTGAGCCACTGCACCCAGCTCCTGTGAACATTTCCTATCAAAACTTGGTCCAGTGGGAGGGGCTAGGTTTTTAGACCGGTCTACAAAAGCCAGAAGTACTTCAGAGCTGTGTGAAGGACCCAGGGGGATGAGATGTCACCACTTTTGAGGCTCAGCAACGTTTTGGAGGGAGCCCATGGGTGGCCATGGCTGGGGGGTGGGGTCCAGGAGAAGTGCGGTGGGAAGATCAGGCTGTCCCCACTGGCACCTGTGTTATTGCTGTCACTGCCGCTGCCGCCTGGGGATTCCAGGGTCTGCAGGAAGGTCTCTAGCGGGACATGGATCAGGGACTCTCTGATGGCATCTCGACCTCGGCTGTGGGGGGCTGTCACCACGGCTCCCACGGCTGTCGTCTCTGGGGGCCGGGGCGGGTCGGCTGCTGGAGAAGTGGCAGGTAAGAAGCACATATCTTTATCCGTCCACCCTGAGTGTGCACCTCCTCCAACCTGTATGCCTACCTACCATCCGTCAGGAGCTCACAGCTGCAGGAGGCCACGCGGCTGGCCAGACAGCCTCCCCGGGAACAGGAGAGCTCAGTGTCTTCCTCACTGTCACTGTGAAGACAAGAAATGGAAGCCATGTCCTGCTGTGGGACTCGGACCTGGACCACAGCCAGCATCCAGCTCTCCTGCCTCTGGTCACATCCCTCTGCCTCCACGTCCCTCTGTCCCACTCTCCGCTGGCTCTGCGGCCACCATGTGATTGACCAGGCCACTCCTGGGGCTCAGAAAACAATACCCCAAAATAAAGTCCTCAGCAGCAGCCTCAGAAACAAAAAAGTTTGGCAGGGTACGGTGGCTCACTCCTGTAATCTCAGCACTTTGGGAGGCTGAGTGGGTGGATCACGAGGTCACCAGTTTGGGACCAGCCTGACTAACATGGTGAAACCCTATCTCTACAAAAAATACAAAAATTAGTTGGGTGTGGTGGCACGTGCCTGTAATCCCAGCTACTCTGGAGGCTGAGGAAGGAGAATCGTTTGAACCCAGGAGGTGGAGGTTGCGGTGAGCCAAGATCGTGCCATTGCACTCCAGCCTGGGCGACAGAGCCAGACTCTGTCTCAAAAAAAATAGTTTTTCTCTGGCCTTCTCCTGCCTACTGTCTCTCAGTCCTCTTCTCCTCAGATCTACCAGAGAAATGAAAGTTCTTCTTTCCCAAGGCAGGTCACAGAAACCAGAACCCCTTTTTCCAAAATGTAGCCCTAAAACCTAAAAATATTCTTTTTTTTTTTTTTTTGAGACGGAGTCTTACTCTGTCACCTGGGCTGGAGTGCAGTGGCATGATCTTGGCTCACTGCAACCTCTGCCTCCTGGGTTCAAGCAATTCTCCTGCCTCAGCCTCTGGAGTAGCTGGGATTACAGGCACCCACCACCACACCTGGCTAAATTTTTTTATGGGGTTTCACTATGCTGACCAGGCTGGTCTTGAGCTCCTGACTTCATGATCCACCCACCTTGTCCTCCCAAAGTGCTAGGATTATAGGCGTGAGTCACTGCACCTGGCCAACCTGAAAATATTCTAGGTAAAAACTTGTCATAAAGAAATTATCCAGCCAGGCATGTTGGCTCATGTTTGTAATCCCAGCACCCTGGGAACTGAGGTGGGAGGATCACTTGAGGCCAGGAGCTTGGGATCAGCTTGGGCAACATACTTAGACCCCTATTTTTTTTTTTTTTAGGATGGAGTCTTCCTCTGTTGCCCAGGCCCCAGTGCAGTGAGCAATTTCAGCTTACTGCAACCTCTGACTCCTGGGTTCAAGCGATTCTCCTGCCTCAGCCTCCAGAATAACTGGGATCACAAGCATGTGTCATCACGCTCAGCTAATTTTTTTTGTGTGTGTGTGTGTTTAGTAGAGACGGGGTTTCACCATGTTGGCCAGGCTGGTCTTGAACTCCTGACCTCAGCTGATCTGCCCTCCTTGGCCTCCCAGAGTGCTGGGATCACAGGTGTGAGCCACTGCGCCTGGCTGAGAGATCCCTGTTTAATAAAAAAAAAATTAGCTGGGCCTGGTGGTGAGGCAGGAGGATCAATGGAGCCCAGGAGTTGGAGGCTGCAGTGAGCTGTGATTATGCCACTGCCCTCCAGCTTGGGCAACAGAACAGGAAAAAAAAATAAATAAATAAATAAAAAGAAGGAAAGGAAAGCAAGCAAGAAAGAATTACCCAACCTACGGGTTTGAATGTAGGTCATCAGACCCCCATTCAAGAAAGGGTTCTGTCCCACACCCAGAAGGAAGAAATGCTTCTCAGAGAGGCCAAGAAGAATCTAGACAGACAGGCCTGGCTGGGTCCCCTGCTCAGCCTATTCCCATTAGATCCTGACCTTTGTGTCCAATCCTCTTTCTACACAGCCGTCTATACTTTCTGAACCTGAGTGTAACAATGGACAGTTTCCCCTCTATCTTTTTTTTTTTTTTATCTAGAGTCTCGCGCTGTTGTCCAGTGGAGTGCAGTGGTGCGTTCTCGGCTCACTGCAACCTCTGCCTCCCGGTTTCAAGCGATTCTCCTGTCTCAGCCTCCTGAGTAGCTGGGATCACAGGGGCCCACCACCACACCCCACTAACTTTTGTATTTTTAGTAGAGACGGGGTTTCACCATGTTGGCCAGGCTGACCTCGAACTCCTGACCTCATGTGATCTGCCTGTCTCAGCCTCCCAAAGTGCTGGGGTTACAGGTGAGAACCACTCTGCCTGGCCCTCCCTTGTATCTTTGAGTCTTCATTCTGAAGGCTCCCATGTATACACGTTAAATACATTTATATGCTCTTTCTCCTATTAATCTGCTTTGTGTAGCTAAGCACACTGGCCCATGCCTGTAATCCCAGAGCTATGGGAGGCTGAGACAGGCGAGTCTCTTGAACCCAGGAATTCAAGACCAGCCTGGGCAACATAGCAAGATCCCATCTCTTTTTTTTTTTTTAAAGACAGGGTTTCACCATGTTGGTCAGGCTGGTCTTGAACTACCGACTTCAGGTGATCTGCCCGCCTTGGCCTCCAAAGTGCTTGGATTACAGGCGTGAGCCACCAAGCCCGGCCGCAAGATCCCATCTCTAAAATATAAAAATAAAAGTAAAAATTAGGTGGGGGGCAGAGGCTTGCGCCTGTAATCCCAGCACTTTGGGAGACTGAGGTGAATGGATCATCTGAGGTCAGGAGTTTGAGACCAGCCTGGCCAACATAGTGAAACTCCATCTCTACTAAAAATACAAAAATTAGCTGGGCGTGGTGGCAGGTACCTGTAATCCCAGCTACTTGGGAGGCTGAGGCAGGAGAACTGCTTGAACCTTGGAGGCAGAGGTTGGAGTGAGCTGAGATTGTGCCATTGCACTCCAGCCTGGGAGACAGAGTGAGACTCCGTCTCAAAAAAAAAAAAAAAAAAAAAAGCCAGCCATCGTGGCATGCGTCTACAGTCCCAGTTACTTGGGAGGCTGAGGTGGGAGGATCGCTCGAGCCCAGGAGGTTGAGGCTGCAGTGAACTGTGGTCACACCACTGTACTCCAGCCTGGCCGACAGAGCAAGACCTCACCTCTAAAAAATAAAATAAAATGCCGGGCGCAGTGGCTCACACCTGTAATCCCAGCACTTTGGGAGGCCAAAGCAGGTGGATCAAAGGTCAGGAGATGGAGACCATCCTGGTTAACACAGTGAAACCCCATCTCTACTAAAAATGCAAAAAATTAGCTGGGCGTGTGGTGGTTGCCTGTAATCCCAGCTACTCGAGAGGCTGAGACGGGAGAATCACTTGAACTTGGGAGGCAGAGGTTGCAGTGAGCAGAGACCGCACCACTGCACTCCAGCCTGGGCAACAGAGCAAGACTCCATCTCAAAAAATAAATAAATAAATAAAATAAAAATAAATAAATAAATTTGTATGCCTTTTCTCTTATTTACCTGCCTTTTGCAAACTGATTTTCCACTGAAACTTCAGAAGCCCAGGGGGAAGGCTCTCGCTAGGCCCCTATACCACCAAGTGGGTATAGTCCCCACTGAGGCCCCATGACCCCTGCCCACTATCCCTGAGGGGTGAGGCTCCTCCTGGGATCCTGTGGGAGACCCTCAGAGAGGATGGGAAGGTTTCTCTCTTCATCTGTGACACAAAGTATCTGGGACCCTGCCAGCTCTAAAATTCCACAAAGCGAGGTTTACCTTCACAGGGGCTGGGGAAAGTGCCTTCAGAGCAGATGGTCCGGAGGGCTGTGGAGCAGGAGGGATTACAACTACTTTGTACTCGGGACCTTAATTGTGTTTCTTTAAATGAAGCCGTTAATTAGAAAGCAGCGGCCCCTCCCCCCGGGGCTTGGCTCACCCCATTAGTGGGCAGAGCTGCTGCCAATTGCTCAGCCTGTCAGGCCGCCTGTCTCTCCTACTCCTGGCCTGGCATCTCTCCTGGACGGTGGAGCCAACCTTTCTGCTGATTTTCCTGTACACAGCTGACCGTAACTGCCCTCTACTTGTTACCCGCCATGGCTCCCATTGTTCCTGACCTACCCATTAACTGAGCTCTCATCAAAATCTCCTCCTCACTGGCTACCCCAAAGGCCTTGATGTTCCCTGCAAGTCCCAGGTGCCTGTACACTTCCACACCTTTTAAAATTATTATCATTTTTTGAGACAGAGTCTTGCTCTGTTGCCCAGGCTGGAGTGCAGTGGCACCATCTCAGCTCACTGAAATCTCCCCCTCCCAGGTTCAAGTGATTCTCCTGCCTTAGCCTCCTGAGTAGCTGGGATCACAGACACCCACCACCACACCTGGCTAAGTTTTGTATTTTTAGGAGATGGGGTTTCACTGTGTTGGCCAGGCTAGTCTCGAACTCCTGACCTCAGGTGATCCACCCACCTCAATCTCCGAAAGTGCTGGGACTACAGGCATGAGTCACCAGGCCTGGCCCCGGCCAAATTTTTTATTATTATTTTTTAAGAGTTAGGGTCTCGCTCTGTTGCCCAGGCTGGAGTGCAGTGGCACAATCCTAGATCACTGCAATCTCCGACTCCTGGGCTCAAGTGATCCTCCCGCTTCAGCCTCCTGAGTAGCTGGGATAACAGATACATGCCATCGTGCCCAGTTCCATTTCCACTCTTTTTTGCTGGGCTGTTCTCTCTGTCCTCTCCCATCCTTCTCTGCCTGGCATAGGTCTACTCTTTATTTAAGCCTCAGGTTAAGTGAGCATGCCTACCAGCAAGCCTTCCCTGAGCCCAGGGCTGGGTTAGGAGCCTCTCCCCAGGTCTTTTTATTTTTTTTTATTTTAAGAGACACGGTCGGCTGGGTGCAGTGGGTCACGCCTGTAATCCCAGCACTTTGGGAGATGGGCGGATCACTTGAGGTCTGGGGTTCGAGACCAGCCTGGCCAACATGATGAAACCCCGTCTCTACTAAAAATAAAAAAATTAGCTGGGTGTGGTGGTGCGTGTCTGTAATTCCAGCTACTTGGGAGGCTGAGGCAGGAGAATCACTTGAACTCGGGAGGCGGAAGTTGCAGTGAGCTGAGATCACGCCACTGCACTCCAGCCTGGGTGACAGAGCAAAACAGTCTCAAAAAAAAAAAAAAAAAAAAAAATAGAGAGAGGGTCTGGCTATGTGTTGCCCAGTCTGGTCTTGAACTCCTGGGCTCAAGCGATCCTCTCAGTTCAGCCTTCCAAAGTGTTGGGATCACAGATGTGAGTCACTGCACCCGGCACCCAGCCCTTTGGGGACTCATTCCCATCTCTGCCCAACTCCCGGTGCTCTGAGGCTCTCTTGGGGTGAAGACGAGACTTGGTCCAACTCCTTTCCAGGTTCCCAGGCCCTGGGCCCACAGAGCAGGCCCTGCAGAATCTGCTGGGGATTGGAGGTGAGGGAGATTTTAAAGCGGGGGTGATCCTGGCTGGCACCAAGCTGAATCGCACTGAATCGCACTGAATTGCTCATTTCTCAAGCTGAGCTCCTGCCCTGTTAGGAAGCTACTCCTGGTGAAGGCTGGACCAAGGACACACCCAGCCCGTCCACCCATCCTCAGGCCACTTGGACACTCACCCAGGGTTCACGCAGCCCTGGATGTCAGCTACCCAGGAGTGCTTCTGCAGGGAGTCGATGGTCTCCAGGATGTACTCGGCTCCATTCTCTACCTGGGAAGGAAAGTGGCCAGGAGTCCAGAACACGGTCAGCAGAAAGGCTCCGGACCACAGGACATAGGGCCAGAGTGGCTCAAAGGGCTCATCCCCCTCTCCCACAGCAGGGCTCAAGGGCATTGCAGTAGGAAGGGCAGTGGGGTCACCATTGGGCACCACCCAGAACCCAGGCCAGGGACCCAGGGGTACAGCCTGTAGCTCACACTCTGCCTGCCTCCCCACTGGGGATATGTTCTGCCCCACTGATCTCAGCTCCTCCGCCTTGGAGATGCAGCCTCTGAGGAGGCCATGCTGGCGAGGGAGGGATGGGTGGTCCAGCATCCCCAACCCATGGCCTGGCACCCCAGGGATGGGGTTCAAGTTGCACAGAGAGGGAGGCTGGCCAAGCACACTGAGTTGTAGGGCTGGTGTGCCTTAGTGCCTGGAGTTGTACCAGCATGGCCATGCGCTTGGGATAAGCAGAGTCTGCAGGGAAGAGGGCAGGGCGACACTCCGGCTGGGGCCAGGCCCAGAGCATAACTCTGCACTCTGCTCAACTCCTCCCAGTGGCCCTGTGAGGAACGGGAGCCATTTATCCCATTTTATAGACGAGAAGACCAAGGTTCAGAGAGGTCAAGAGCTTGCTCAAAGTCACACAGAAGCCAGTGGCAGGGCTGGGGCCTGAACCCAGGTCTCTGGGATGCCCAGGCCCCATGCTGTCGGCTTCTGGTTGTCTGCCTCTGTCAAAATGCAGTTGTTGGGCTGGGCAAGGTGGCTCACGCCTGTAATCCCAGCACTTTGAGAGGCTGAGGTGGGTAGATGTCCTGAGCTCAGGAGTTTGAAACTAGCCTGGGCAACATGGTGAAACCCTGTCTCTACCAAAAATACAGAAATTAGCCAAGCATGGTGGCATGTGCCTTTGGTCCCAGCTACTCAAAAGGCTGAGATGGGAGGATCGCCTGAGCCCGGGAGCCAGAGGCTGTAGTGAGCTCAGATCACTGCACTCCAGCATGGGTGACAGAGTGAGACCCCATCTCCAAACAAACAAACAACAAAAAAAGGTCATTGTTGGACTCCTAGGATGACAGGGCTGGGAGGGTTCTCAGAGATTGCGTTTAATGCCTCTCTAAACAGATGGGGAAACTGAGGCAGGTGAGCCCCTCTGCGTCAGGACTGTCTGCATGATCAGCAGCTTAGAGGGTACCAGGTGGGCGGGGGCTGTGTCCCCAGCTCCCAGCCTGGCATGACTCAGGGTCCGGGGTTGGTAAACGCTCGCTAAATGAATAAGTGAATCCGTGACTAAACAAATGGGAATGGGTCAAAACACAGACACAACCAGATGCCTAGAGAAGAGGGTGGGGGCTTCATGCAGGATGAGTGGGTGGGACCAGGCCTCCCCAGGGACATTGCTTCGCCAATACCCTCTGATCCTTTTTGGAGGCCCAGGGACCACAGCCCTGGCAGCCTGGAGCTGTGTCCTCAGAAACCCCTGCAGGCCACCCCGGTGGCAGCGTGGGGCCTGGGAAAAGGATGGGCTGCCCCTAGACCCACCGGGGTGCCTCCCCGCCCACCCTCGGTGCCTTTGTGCCCTCCGTGGGAGACCAGGCCGGTTCCCACACTGCAGTACCCTGGGATGGGAACATTTGCATAACTGCTGCCGGCTGGCCATCAGTGGGGTGGATGTGTGCTGGCTCCAGTGGGGGAAGGGAGGGCAGGAAGTGAAACTGATGAGCTTCTCCCAGCCCAGGGGTAAACGGGAACAAGGGGCCCAGATGTTGGGCAACACCCAGGGAGCTGAGATTCAAGTCTTAGCTATGTGCTAGCCATCTGTCGTAGGGTCTGGGGACCCCCAACACCAGGGCTCCCTCCCGCTACCATCCTGCCTTAGGCTTCTTCTCCTCAATCCCCTACAGAGCTGTAGCACCCACAGGGGAGGTGGCCTGGGGCAGCCGGAGGATCTTTGGGGTTAGGGGCGAGACCTCACCTTGAGCACAAATGTGTTGTCCTTCTCTGGCATTTCCAGGGGCATGGTGGTGCGGACCTCAATGATGGCCGACAGTGGGATGCTGACCTTGGGCCTGGAGGCCTGGGGGCCAGAAGGACAGTGAGTGGTCCCAGCACTTCCTCAAACCCTCTCCATCCCCTCCCTGCTGCCAGGCATCAGGGCAGCCCTCAAATAGACTGCCACAGCCACGCTGGTACAGAGGTGGCCCAATCCCCATGTCACAGATGGGGAGGTTGAGGAAGTCATTTCTTTGAAACAAAGGACCTTTTCCTGGCTAGGCGTGGTGACTCTTGCCTATAATCCTAGCACTTTGGGAGGCCAAGGCAGGAGGATGGCTTGAGTTCAGGAGTTCAAGACGAGCCTGGGCAACAAAGCGAGACCTCATCTTTACTCAAGATGAAAAACTTAGCCGGGTGTGGTGGCATGCGTGCCTGTAGTTCCAGCTACTTGAGAGGCTGAGGTGGAAGGATCGCTTGATATGGGGAGGTTGAGGCTGAATCAGCTATGATGGCACCATCATATTCCTGCCTGGGTGACAGAGTGAGATCCTGTCTCAAATACAAACAAACAAAATGACCACCTCCTCCTATAGTCATGCAGCAAGTCCAGTACAGAACCAGATCTGAGGAGCCCTGAGGAGTGAACCCCACCTGGGTTGCCCTCTGCCCAATGCACCCACGACATCTGTGGTTTTCATGTTTTCACCTTGACCCGTCGTGAGAAACACAGTTAACACTGGGGCCCAGTACACACATACATAGGTAAAAATATCTCCGAAACAAACGTCTCACCAGACGAGAATTACCCTTCCTGTGTGTGATAGGGTGTGATATTTTCTATTCTATTCTAGTTCACTCTTTAAAAAATGCTGATCTTGGCTGGGTGTGGTGGCTCACGCCTTTAATCCCAGCACTTTCAGAGGCGGAGGCAGGGAGATCACTTGAGGTCAGGAGTTTGAGACCAGCCTGGGCAACATGGTAAAACCCTATCTCTACTAGAAATACAAAAATTAGCCAGGCGTGGTGGTGCGTGCCTGTAGTCCCAGCTACTTGGGAGGCTGAGGCAAGAGAATCACATGAACCCAGGAGGTGGAGGATGCAGTGAGCCAAGATTGCACCACTGCAATCCAGCCTGGGTGACAGAGTGACACCCTGTCTCAATAAAATAAAATAAAATAGCCTGGCACGGTGGCTCATGCCTGTAATCCCAGCACTTTGGGTGGTCGAGGCAGGCGGATCATGAGGTCAGGGGCTCGAGACCAGCCTGGCCAACATGGTGAAACCCCGTCTCTACTAAAAACACAAAAATTAGCTGGGTGTGATGGCAGGTGCCTGTAATCCCAGCTACTCGGGAGGCTGAGGCAGGAGAATTGCTTAAACCCGGGAGGCGGAGGGTGCAGTGAGCCTAGATCACGCCACTGCACTCCAGCCTGGGTGACAGAGCAAGACTCTGTCTCGAAAAAAAAAAAAAAAAAAATTAAAAATGATGGTCTTAAAACCTGGAGGTTTAAAAAAAAAAAAAAGAAAAGAAAAAGAAAAAATGCTGGTCTCCTATTACAGACCAGACCTTCCAGAGCGGGCCCTGGAGCCCCTAACTCAGAACGGGACTCGATGCTTCCTGGAGTGAGTAAAAGGGACCAGTGTTCCCAACAACGCTGCGGGCAGGGTTGATCCAAGGTGAGCTGGTAGGGCTGTGTGGCACAGCCACTCTGTGCCTGGTTCCGCTCACTCTGCCTCAAAGCTCCCTGCAGTAAACCCAAGCCCCCCTCCCCCAGGCCTCGTTCCTGGGAGCTGGCCTGAGTCTGGGATTTCCAGCAGGGCTCTGTCTCCAGGACAGGACAGGGACTTTCTTAGGAGGAAAAGGAAGGGCCACACATTTGATGGGCAGGCAGATGGGAATTCCAGGAAGCACTGGCCCCTGTCCAGCGGGTGCAGGGCTGGGCTTGGAGCATGAATGGGGCCTGGCTGACCCTGGTGTGTGGCCGTCATGCTGGCCAGCAGGGCCGGGGACAGAAGAGACAGAAGTCTGCCGTGGAGGCCCGGACTGGAAGCTTCAGCAGGGATCCTGCTGGCCAGAGATGCTGTGGTTCCCCAGCTTGGAATCTGAGGTCCACCTGTCCTGGTCCAGCTTCCTCCCAGCTGCTCCAGCCACAACTCACTGTGCCTACATCCCTCAATGGTCAACTGGCATTACAACTCCAGGTCTTTGCCCACAGAGCTGACACCTCCAGAAGTGCCTGTTCCAGGGTCCCAGCCACTTAGGCAGCCACAGCTTTTCCTCCCTGGGGCCCTAGAACACCCAGGGTTCACCCCACTAGGATTTCTGTTTTTTTTTTTTTTTGTTTTTTTTTTTTTGAGATGGAGCCTCCCTCTGTCACCAGGCTGGTACTGTCTCAGCTCACTGCAATCTCTGCCTCCCAGGGAGGCGGAGGGGATTCTCCTGCCTCAGCCTCCCGAGTAGCTGAGACTACAGGTGCCCACCACCACATCCAGCTAATTTTTGTACTTTTAGTAGAGACAGGGTTTTGGCATGTTGGCCAAGATGATCTTGAACTCTTGACCTCAAGTGATCCACCCGCCTTGGCCTCCCAGAGTGCTCGGATGACAGGTGTGAGCCGCCAAGCTTGGCCGACCCCACTAAGATTTGCAAGCCTCCTGAAAATACCAGGTTTCCCAGTGGCTTCCCTGATGGCAGGGGGCTGGCGTCATTGCTCCTTGGGTCCCCAGGGCTGGCCTGGCATAGGGCAATGAGGGGACCTGGGTTCAGGGGCTCTTCCTGCAGGGGTGAGGAGGCAGGAAGCCAGAGGCCTGACTCACCGCAGCTGGCATCTCAAAGGCTGTGTGAGACGGAAGTCTAAGGTGCCAGGCCATGGCCCCTGAACCCGCAGGCCCCGAGTTCCTGACTGCTCCAAGGGTGCAGCTAGGCCTCTCGGGGGCGAGAGAGCCGGACTGTGAGTGGGTGCAGAGGCTGTGGGGGTGTCATTAGGGCCATCCCAGCGGGCTCACTCACCCTGGGAGCCGGCCTCCTGGGACCAGGCACATTTGGAAAACTCAACCGAACTCCTACCATGGAAGGAGCTACTCACCCACAGGACTGACTCCTGAATATCCACAAATGCCCCCACCTTTGCATGACACAAGGAGGGGAAGGGCCCGGTGACCCCGCAGGAACGCTGCCCTCTGCCAGCAGCAAAGTTAGCAGCTCTGCCGGGACTAAGGGGGAGCCACCAGCTGCTGCCTCCCCTCCCCCAAGGGTGGCAGACGCTGCTATTTACAGAAGGGCAGCTGTGACTGCTACTCAGGCCTGAGGCGCTGGAGCCCTGGGCCTCTGTCCCTGCCCTCTGGGTGACCCTGGGTAAGCCCCACCCCACCCGTTACTGGGCCTGTCAGACAAGGAGTAGAGTCAGGCTTAGGGGTCTAGGATTTCTCCCACGAAATTAAAGGCAGGGGCCTGGGCAGGAAAAAAGCCCTTGGGAAGTCTAGGGGTGCTGGGACCTGGGGACAAAGCTCTTCAGAGAGTAGGTGTGTCCCTGGAAAGTCACTTTTTCAGGACCCATGTGGTTCATGGGCACTGAGCCTTGGGGAGCCCCCACCCCTCCACCTCCAGGCGCCCAGATTCCCCCAGCAGAGTGAGAGATGGAGAGAGAGCTAAGAAACTGAGGGTGACTCAGAGAGCACCCAGGAACAGAGTGGGCCTTGAGGTGGGAGGTAGGTGGGGGGCCCTCAGTGGTTCCTGGGGGTGCTGTCAGCTGCTGCACCAGCAAAACCTCCCCCAGCCCAAACCTCCCAGTGCCCAAGGACCTCCCCTTCCACATTCCTTTCATTCTTGGGACCACCAGGGTGGTGGGTATCATTACCCTAGGTTTTTTTTTGTTTTTTTTTTTTTTTTGAGATAGGGTCTCACTCTGTGACCCAGCCAGGAGGCTCAGTGCACATCAATGAGCAATAATGTTGGTGTCGGCCAGAAAGAAGCCTGGCATCCAGAAAAGGGTCCCCTGGGCAGGGGCTGGGCTGGGGCCTGGCAGCTGAGCTGGGGAAGAGGAGAGCCCTGTGGAGTCAGACATGGGCCTCCCAGGGAGCCCTCTGTGAATGTGATCGGCCACTACTGCCTTCATCCCTGCAGGCCTCAGCTCTGGGAGATGCCAGCCACCCTCGAGCTGCAGGAAAGGAGGGCAGGTAGCCAGGCTCTTGAATAACAGCAAGAACGGTGCCCTGAGCTGGGCACAGCAGCTCATGTTTGTAATCAATCCCAGCACTTTGGGAGGCCAAGGTTGGGGAGGATCTCTTGAGCTCAGGAGTTCAAGATCAGCTGGGCAACACAGTTAGATCCCATCTTTTTTTTTTTATTTTGAGACGGAGTTCTGCTCTTGTTACCCAGGCTGGAGTGCAATGGCGCGATCTTGGCTCACCGCAACCTCTGCCTCCTGGGTTCAGGCAATTCTCCTGCCTCAGCCTCCTGAGTAGCTGGGATTACAGGCACGCGCCACCATGCCCAGCTAATTTTTTTGTATTAGTAGGGACGGGGTTTCACCATGTTGACCAGGATGGTCTCGATCTCTTGACCTCGTAATCCACCTGCCTCGGCCTCCCAAAGTGCTGGGATTACAGGCATGAGCCACCGCGCCCGGCCCAGATCCCATCTTTATGAAAAAAAAAAAATTGCTGGGAGTGGTGGTGTGTGTGGTCCTAGCTACTCAAGATGCTGAGACAAGAGGGTGGCTTGAGTGTGGGAGGTGGGGGCTGTAGTGAGCCATGATTGTACCACTGCACTTCAGCCTGGGGGACAGCCCCTGTCTCAAAACAAAAAAGAAAGGCCAGACATGGTGGCTCACGCCTGTAATCCCAGCACTTTGGGAGGCATGGCGAAACCCTGTCTCTACTAAAAATACAAAAATTAGCTGGGTGGCCGGGCGTGGTGGCTCACGTCTATAATCCCAGCCCTTTGGGAGGCTGAGGCGGGTGGATCATGAGGTCAAGAGATCGAGACCATCCTGGTCAACATGGTGAAACCCCATCTCTACTAAAAATACAAAAATTAGTTGGGCATGGTGGCACACGCCTGTAGTTCCAGCTACTTGGGAGGCTGGGGCAGGAGGTGGAGGTTGTGGTGAGCCAAGATCGTGCCATTGCACTCCAACCTGGGTAACAAGAGCAAAACTCTGTCTCAAAAAAAAAAAAAAAAAAAAATTAGCTGGGCGTGGTGGCATGCACCTGTAAATCCCAGCTACTGGGGAGGCTGAGGTTGCAGTGAGCTGAGATTGTGCCACTGCACTCCAGCCTGGGACACACAGACACACATACACACACACCAGAAAAATCTCAAAAAGAGAAAGAAAAGAAAAAAACAGTGGCCTAGAACCCTTTGGTGGAACCAGAGGGCCCTTCTTCACAAAGAACTGGGGTTGAAGGGGTGACTGCTCCAAGAGAGGTGACAGGCCCACCTCCCAGAGTCCTGGCACCAAATACTGCACCCTGTCAACCAGATTAGACCGCGCAGTCCCCAAAGGCAGTCCCTGGCACCCTCAGCTGCTACCCAGGCGCCTCCTCTGGTGCCCCCAAGAGGTAGGAGTTACGGAGTGCTCACCTTGGGCGGCACGAAGAACTCCAGGCGGAAGCGTTCCTCGGCCACAGCCCTGCGCAGGAGCAGGCGGCACTTCTGCCACTGCGCCGCGCCCCCGGGACCCGCGGCCGCGTCGTCGGCCACCATGAAGCGCAGCGCCCCCTCGCGCTGAATGTCCACCAGCTCCACCTTGGCCGCCAGCGTCCGAGACAGCCGCAGGCGCCGCGTCCACTTGTCGCGGGGCTCAGCGGCGGGCTCGGCGGCACGCGGGGCAGCTCCAGCGTCGGGCTCGGGCGACGCGCGCCGGTGCCACATGTCGCGCACGCCGTCCACCACGCACAGGCTCATGTTGCGCAGCGAGAAGCCCTTGCGGACGCGGGCCTTGATGGCCGCCTGCGTGGACACGTCCTCCGAGCTCCGCGAGTGGCCGTAGGTCGCCGCCTTGAGTGCCGAGGTCTCTGCGGGCTCCGGCTCCATGGCCTCCACGCGCGCGGCCGCGCCCAGAGACGTCGGCCCGGCCACTAGCACGCGGCGCACCTCCTCGCCGAAGACGTCCAGGAAGTTGGCGGCGAAGTGGCGGGAGAACGAGGCGCCGGCGTCAGGCGTGTCGTAGGCTGGGTTGTCCCGCAGGAAGCGGCAGAACTTGTGCGCAAAGTCCACGGCGGCCGCCTGCGCGTGCAGCTCGCAGAACTGCCGCCAGTCCGGGACCGGGACCGGGACCGGGGCGGCTGCGGCGGGGCCGGGGGCGGCACCATTCATGGCTTCCGTCCCATTGCAGCCACCTGTGGCTGCGGGCGAGAAGAGCGCACAGTGACTTTCAGGCCTATGATCAGTACGTCCACCTGTTCCCTCCTTCCAGCTCCCCCAGGGCTCCCTGGGGCTGTGTGGGGTGTGTGTGTGCGGGGCGGGGGTGTGTGTTGGGGGACTACAGCATGCGGCGTTTCCAAGCAGCATGGATGTGTGCAAAGAAAAAGAAAAAGTGGGGCTGGTGCGTGGCTGACACCTGTAATCCCAGCACTTTGGGAGGCCGAGGTGGGTGGATCACCCGAGGTTGGGAGTTGGAGACCAGCCTGGCCAACATGGTGAAACCCCGTCTCTCCTAAAAATACAAAAATTAGCCAGCTGTGGTGGTGCACGCTGTAATTCCAGCTACTCCGAAGGCTGAGGCAGGAGAAATGCTTAAGCCCAAGAGGCGGAGGTTGCAGTAAAAATACAAAATTTAGCAGGGTGTGGTGGTACACGCCTATAGTCCCAGCACTTGGGAGGCTGAGGCAGGAGAATCACTTGAGCCTAGGAGGCAGAAGTTGCACTGAGCTGAGATTGCGCCACTGTACTCCATCCTGGGCAACAGTGAGACTCTGTCTCAAAGAAAAAAAAAAAAGAGAGAGAGACAGAGAGAAAGACAACTAGGGAGGCAGGAGGGGTGTCTGCAGAAGGGGCAGTCCTGCATTCATTCTCTCCCCAAACAGTAGTCTCAGGGAACCTCAGGGTCATTCCTGGGGCTGGCAGAAGAAGCTGGGATGACAGAGGCTTTCAAGTGGGTTCTCCATGAGCCTCTGGTGACCGCACTTCCTCAGTGACCTCTTCTTCTTCTTTTTTTTTTTTGAGATGGAGTTTCGCTCTTGTTACCCAGGCTGGAGTGCAATGGCACGATCTCGGCTCACAGCAACCTCCGCCTCCTGGGTTCAGGCAATTCTCCTGCCTCAGCCTCCTGAGTAGCTGGGATTACAGGCACGTGCCACTATGCCCAGCTAATTTTTTGTATTTTTAGTAGAGACGGGGTTTCACCATGTTGACCAGGATGGTCTCGATCTCTTGACCTTGTGATCCACCCGCCTCGGCCTCCCAAAGTGCTGGGATTACAGGCTTGAGACACCGCGCCCGGCCTCAATGACCTCTTCTAAGGTCTCACAAAGATGGGTAGAAAGGAAGAAGTCACATGGAATCCCGTTGGCCGGACCTTTGAAATATACCGAGAACTCAATTCCTTCCTAGAGGTCCAGGCTGCTGTCCCGGGATTCACATAACTCTCTTTTTTTTTTTTTTTTTTTTTTTTTGAGACGGAGTTTAGCTCTTGTTACCCAGGCTGGAGTGCAATGGCGCGATCTCGGCTCACCGCGACCTCCGCCTCCTGGGTTCAGGCAATTCTCCTGCCTCAGCCTCCTGAGTAGCTGGGATTACAGGCATGCGCCACCATGCCCAGCTAATTTTTTGTATTTTTAGTAGAGACGGGGTTTCACCATGTTGACCAGGATAGTCTCCATCTCTTGACCTCGTGATCCACCCGCCTCAGCCTCCCAAAGTGCTGGGATTACAGGCATGAGCCACCGCGCCCGGCCCTCACATAACTCTTTTTCCTGCATGCAGTACTCCAGCAGCTTCTTCATGATCCCTGGGATCCTGATTTCACTCCCTCTAAAGTCTGTTCTTGCCTGGACGCGGTGGCTCACGCCTGTAATCCCAGCACTTTGGGAGGCTGAGGCAGGTGGATCATGGGGTCAGGAGTTCGAGACCAGCCTGGTCAAGATGGTGCGTCTCTACTAAAAATACACAAAGTGGCCGGGCGTGGTGGCAGGTGCCTGTAATTCCAGATGCTTGCTGAGGCAGGAGAATCGCTTGAACCCGGGAAGTGGAGGTTGCAGTGAGCTGAGATCATGCCACTGCACTCTAGCTTGGGCGACAGAGCAAGACTCTCTCTCTCAAAAAAAAAAGTCTGTTCTCCTTGGAGCCCAGTCATTTCCAGAACTCAAGACTGCCATATACGGTGGCGCATGCCTGTAATCCCAGCACTTTGGGAACCTAAGGGTGGAGGATTACTTGAAGCCAGAAGTTCAAGACCGGCCTGCGCAACATAGCGAGACTATCTCTAGAAAAAGTAGTAATAAAAAAATTATCGAGGCCTGGCATGGTGGCTCACGCCTGTAATCCTAGCACTTTGGGAGGCCAAGGCAGGTGGATCACGAGGTCAGGAGTTCAAAACCAGCCTGGCCAAGATGGCGAAACCCCGTCTCTACTAAAAATACAAAAATTAGCTGGGCGTAGTGGCAGGTGCCTGTAATCCCAGCTACTCAGGAGGCTAAGGCAGAGAATTGCTTGAACCTGGGAGGCAGAGGTTGCAGTGAGCTAAGATCACGCCACTGCACTCCTCCAGCCTGGGCAATAGTGTGAGACTCTGTCTCAAAAAAAAAAAAAAAAAATCATCTTGGCTGGGGACATTGGCTTATACCTGTAATCCCAGCACTTTGGGAGGCTGAGGTCGGCAGAGTCCTTGAGCTCAGGAGTTCAAGACTAGCCTGGGCAACATGGCAAAACCCTGTCTTTAGAAAAAAAAAATACAAAAAATCAGCTGGGCCTGGTAGTGCGCACCTGTAGTCCCAGCTACTCAGAAGGATCACCTGAGCCTGGGAGAGTGAGACTACTGTGAGCCATGATGTCACCACTGTACTCCAGCCTGGGCAACAGAGCAAGACTCTGTCTCAAAAAAAAAAAAAAAAAAACAACAAAACCTAAAGCAATCTGGATGTGGTGGCATGCCTATGGTCCTAGCTACTTGGGAAACTGGGGTGGGAGAATCACTTGAGCCCACGAGTTGGAGACTGCAGTGAACTATGATCATGCCACTACACTCCAGCCTGGTGATACAGATCCTGACTCAAAAAACAAAACAAAAAAACCCAAACCCAAACCCAAAACATGAGACAGATCAAGTCTTTCCTCCGCACACAATCCCGCAACAGTTCCTATTACAGTCAGAATAGAAGCCAAAGCTGTATCTGCAGCCCCTAGGGCCTGAGATGATCTGACTCAGTTTACCCCTCGGGGCATATCTGCTGCCACTGTTCCCTGGCTGTACCTGCCTCCCTGCCCTCCCAGAAGCACAGCAGCCATATTCCTACCCCAGGGCCTTTGCACATGCCTGGAGTGCTCTTTCCTCCACGTTCCCTCACCTCCTTCGGGTTTCTACTCAATGATCAGCTTGGCCGATAGCCTTCCCTAACCACTCATGAGAATGACAAATGCCCCTGATGACAGTCTCCCTCCGATGCGCGCCATGCACTACTTCCACCATCATCCTGACTGCTGGCTGACATATCGTGTATTAGTTGCTTGGCTGTGTGTCCCCCTCCGCCCCCTTCCCCCGAGAATGCCAGTTTCACAAGGCAGGGATTTTGCCAGCCCTAGAAGTGGCTGTGTCCTCCGTTCTGGGCATATGGCAGGCACTTGGAAAATACTGACTGAATGAACACATGAATGTGTTTGCCACACCAGGCATGTCGCAGCTGTCACCGCCTAAGTCCTCACATTGGGCCTGAGGACAAACTGCCTGTTAGTGACGAGACAGGTCTAGGGTTCTCACCCAGGTCTGCGGTGACTCCAGGACTTGAGCAGCCTCCTCCTAGTGTGGATCAAATGTAGTACTTCCCTCTTGTCCAAGGGGGTATGTCACAAGACCCCTAGCAGATGCTTGAAACTGTGGCTAGTACTGAACCTGTCACTGTTCTTGCCTGACTGGTGTGTGTGTGTGTGTGTGTACGCATAGAGACAAGATCTCACTCTGTTGACAAGGCTGGTCTCGAACTCCTGGGCTCAAGCAGTCCTCTGGCCTCGGCCTCCCAAAGTGCTGAAATTATAGGCATAAGTCACTTGCACCTGGCCCACTACGTTTTTTGGATCTAATAACCGACACAGCTCCTAAGTGATGAGCGGGTCATAGCTACAGCGCTGCTATGCCGGACAAAGGGATGATTTACATCCCAGGCGGAATGGCGGGACGGTGTGAGATTTCATCCTGCTACTCAAAATGGCCTGCAATTTACATTTTTATTTGTATGTCTACTTCTGGGACTTTCTATTTAATATTTTCAGATCTCTGTTGACCACGGGTATCTGAAACCTTGAAAAACAAAGCTGTGGATAAGAACTAAGGTTTTTTTTCTTTTTCTTGAGACAGTCTCTTGGTGTCTCCCAGGCTGGAGAGTGCAGTGGTGAGATCATAGTTCACTGCAGCTTCCAACTCCTGGGTTCAAGCGATCCTCCTGCCTCAGCCTTCTGAGTAGCTAGAACTACAGTGAGAACTACCATGCCTGGCTAAACAAACCAAGATTCTGTACTGACACTGAAGGCCCTGCTTCTTTCCATCACAAAGGCCTGGACGCTTCTATTTACATTCCCACGTTCTGGAATCTGGTTCCCCCAGAATCCCCATTCAAATTTGATTTTGAAGAGCCCCAGTCCAGGAATCCCAGCTGTCTCCTGACCCCAGCTTCATCCTCTTATTCCCAGGCCCCTCCGTCCTTCAGTCCTTCACCACTCTGGATGGCTGAACTGTGTGGCTTGGGGCCAGCCGATCACCTGGAGGCCTTGCCATTGCCCCCGAGGGCACAGGTCCAATCTGCTGTGTGCACACAGCCCTTATTCAGGCCAGGGGAAATATTACCAATACTGATGAAGTGGGGTGATGTAGTGAGTGCCCTGGGAAGTCCCTGTCTGAGGAGCCAGCCCAGTGTTGGGGGACAAGGGACCATCCTTCCGGGGAATGGAGTTAGAGGGTCCTGCCCTCGCCTGTCCTCCCAGGATCCCCACAGTTCCTGGATGCCCCTCCCTCGCAGCTCCTGGGATCACCATCTCATCTCTCCTCAGGGATCCAAACCCTGTAATTAAATGCCAGGTAAAAATAGCTGCCCCACTTCTGTGAGATCATCTGCGAGGCCTCTGGGCCATAGGGCACCGTGGGAATTCCCTCTCTCCTTGGGGCAAGCTCAGCCATCAACCTGCAGACAATAACCATGGGACAGCCCCAGGGACGGAACAGGACTCCCTGCTGAGCCCGCTTAGCTTCAAGGACAGGTTTCCAAACCAGCGTCTCCTAGGAGATCCTGCCTTGGTACTGGGGGAAGGGAGCAGGGAGTTTGGTTTCCTCCAAGAGGTGGTTATTGCGTTGGGCTTCATAAGTGCAAAGAAAATAAAGAGGGAGCTGGGGGCCTGAGCAATGACTTGGAGGCAGGACTTATCAGGACATTGGCGGCTGGGTAGTGGTGGTGGTAGTTAGAGTTCATGAAGGCCGGGGGAGGATGAGGACTGAGGCCCCTACGAGCTTTGCTCATGCCTGACCTTTTCCCTGCCGCATGTTTCCTCCTTTCTTCCCCTAATTCCTACTCACCCTTCAATAATTAATCCAGAAGCCACTTCTTCCAGGGAGCCTTCCCTGATACCCCTCCTTTCTCCTCCACTCAGGCCAGCACAAGTGTCTCCTCGGAGCTCCCACAGCCTCCTCCTGCCTGTCTCTCTTGCATGGTGCCAGTTATAGGGTTCTCCAAGTGTCTGTTCTCATGGCTGTCTCCCCGGTTGACACAGACAGTCCGCAGGGACAAAAGGAAGACCTGAGTCATATTCCAGGCTCCTGCAACTTGCTTCTTCCCTGAGGGTGGAGGTGGGAACGTACCTGCCACCACCACCACCAGCCAGTGGCTGGCCCAGGACCAGGCCTTGACCTGCAGGGATGGCAGTTCCTGGGGCGGGGGTGGGGCTGCAGCTGAGCCCATGAAACCCTGTCCCTGAGCTCCAACCCATCCACTTATCTGGTAGGCTAGTGCTCCTGACGGTGGCCATCTCTCTCCCTTTACCATTGGGACCCCCGGAGGACTCAGAGTTGGTGACCTGGCAGCCTGGGAAGGGTAGGTGTGAGGTGATTACATCCCCACGTGGGGCAGGCAGGAAGTCAGCCCAGTGCGTTGTTCTCAGACATCAATCAATCCCTGTCAACCCCAGCTCTTCCTGCGGGCTGGAGGAACCCTTGATAAGGAGAAGGCACAGAGATGGGGAACAGGGCCCCGGGGGAGGTTCTCACAGGCGGGGCCCAGGTAGCCCTCACTGGAGCGGGAGTGGAACTTACAGAGGAATCTTCCAAGGGCATGGCAGGTGTGGCCAGCCAGGTCCTAAACAGGGACTGGCCTGGGAGGTTGGGGCTGCCTTGACCTCCCCTCCCCAACCCTGTAGGCCAGCCAGGAGCCTGTGGACCTGATGCCAGGCACAGCAGCCCTCCATAGGACCAGCCCTGGATCCACAGGGGAGGCAGGTTAAGTAGCTAGAGGGAAAAGTCTCCAAGCCACAGTGCCAGCAGGAAGGGCCCCACCTGGCTACAGTTGGAGAGAGCGAGGCCTGGACCTGGTTCTCTGGAGTGCGGAGGCTGCAGGCCACAGGGAAGGGGGCCTGGCTGTGGCAGGGGCAGGAGTGCGCTGTCCCCGCCACCCCTGGGACCAGAACTGGGGCAAGGAGACCATGTGTAGGGAGCTTGGCTGACCTGGGTTCAAAGCATGAGCCCTCGGCTCCCTGAGTGAGTGACGCTGACCACACTCCCAACCTCTGAGCCCACCCTCCTCACTTTCTGGCCACTCGGTGGAAAGATGGGGCAGGAGCTGGTGTCTGCAATGTTACAACACACGTGCAGTCATGGGCAGGGCCGGAGCTCCCCTAACCTCTGGGTACGGCCAAGGTCAATGTTTCAAGCTCTCTCTAGGAACTTTGCTCTTCCCACTCGTCAGCATCTCCCCTGCCTTTAGACCGTGCAAAACCCTTTCTTCTGGTTGGATGCGGTGGCTCACGCCTATAATCCCAGCACTTTGGGAGGCTAAGGCGGGTAGATCACTTGAGCTCAAGAGTTTGAGAGCAGCCTGGGCAACATGGTGAAACCCTGTCTCTACTAAAAGTACAAAAATTAGCCAGGCGTGGTGGCACACGCATGTCGCCCCAGTTACCTGGGGGACTGAGGCAGGAGGATTGGTTTAACCCAGGAAGTTGAGGCTGCAGTGAGCCGAGACTGCACCCCTGCACTCCAGCCTGGGCAACAGAGTGAGACCCCATCTCAAAAAACCAACCAAAACAAAACCTATTCTCCCAGGAAACCTTTGCCCTGTACTGCTCTCGCTCTCCGATCTCCATGACCCTGTGATCTTTAACTCTCTTGGTGGTCAGCTCTCCTCCACGATTCCAGGGTGCCAGAAAAAACCAGCTGCGTTGGTGTGGGGCAGTGCTGGCCTGGGCTGTAACCTGGGCCAGGCCCTGCCTGGGGCTTCAGCTTCCCTACCAGTAAAATGGGGTGCTGGACCTGTGTGTGGCCTCTAGGGGCCCCTGATTCGGATGCAGAAGTGATGGCCTTGGACACTGAAGACTGGGCTGTCATTCCATTAAGACCAGGGACAGGGAGGGGACTGCCTCTCCCCCTCACATCCTGCTTCTCTGACGATTGGCGCTGGAGACAAAGGAAGCCCACCCAGGTCCCCCTACGGTGCTGGGCCTCCTCGGAGCACTGGGCGGTTAGACCACCCTCCCGCAATCCATCACACGCCCCCACCTCCGGTTTTTCTATGCTCAGCTGGACTGTCTGGCTTCTCCTCCTGAAAACATGTTTTTTGTTCCCATCTTGGATGGGATGGGGGCTTCAGAGGGGTTTTTGGTGGTGGGGTATGGAGCAAGGAGGGCACGGGAAGTCTAATGGAGTCCCTGTTCATCGCCTTTCCAAACCACCGCCTCCCCTAACCCCACGACCAGCAACCCAGACAAGAGACCCCAGCCCCCAACCCGGCTAGACTGTTGGTCCAGCCTGCATGGGGGAGGGGGCGGCGGCTTTCTGGTGGTAAAAATAGCACTGACAATTGGAGGACAAAAAAAAAAAAAAAAAAAGACAGGGCTTCAGACCCCGCCCGTGCAGCAGTTCCGGACCCCAAGGCCGGGTCACTCCTTAAAATATTGATGAGTCGGACTCGCCACCCCTGCTAATGGGCCGGCGACCAATCGATGCCGGTGCAGTGGGCGGTGGCCCTGGGGGCGGGGAGAGCCAGCAGCCCCGCCCACGTCCAGCTGGCGACCCCATCCCCTCCCCAGCACCATCAGAGCCACAGGAGGCCAGGAGCCCCGGGGAGAGGAGGGATGGTCAGTGGTCCCACAGCGCAAACTACCTATGCAGCACCCCAAAAAACTGCACCCCACTGCCAAAAGCCCCCCTTCCTCCTGCACCTCACTTAGCTCCGTCCTTGGAGCAGCACTCAGAGAACCAAGTACATGAAACGGGAGAGGCTCCTCTCTTATGTCCTGGGGTGGGCAGTGCCACCTATCCCGCCATGAACCATTCAAGATGGGGAAACTGAGGCCTCTTTTTTAAGATAAAGTCTAACTCTGTAGCCCAGGCTGGGGTGCAGTGGTGCAATCATAGCTCACTGCAGCCTTGAACGCCTGGGACCAAGCATTTCTCCTGCCTCAGCCTCCCAAGTAGCTGGGACTACAGGCACATGACCCCATGGCCAGGTTATTCTTTATTTATTTTGAGACAAAGTCTTGCTCTGTTGCCAAGGCTGGAGTGCAATGGCAGGATCTTGGCTCACTGCAACCTCTGCCTCCCAGGTTCAAGCAATTCTCCTGCCTTAGCCTCCTGAGTAGCTGGGATAAAGCCTAGAGAATTTTTGTATTTTTCATAGAGACAGGGTTTCACCATGTTGGCCAGGCTGGTCTCAAACTACCGACCTCAGCTGATCCGCCCGCCTCGGCCTCTCAAAGTGCTCAGATTACAGGCGTGAGCCTCTGCACCCAGCCCCAGGTAATTTTTTGATATTTTGGTAGAGATGGGGTCTCACTATGTTGCCCGGGCTGGTCTTGAACTCTTGGTGCAGCCTCTTCTTAGGGTACCTCCCTGCCTGACATAAGAGACAAGGCCTCACTTTGTCACCTCCACCACCCTCAGAAAAGCTGCCCAGCCACGCCTACTTATGTACCCTTAGGGGTCCTCAGATCTTAGCAGCACTGGCCTGGCCCACTCAGCCTCTCTGAACAACAAAGGCTCCTTCAATCCTGCTGTTCCTCAAGCGCCCTCCTGGCCTCAGTGGGGCAGTCCCCTCCGCCCCTCCAGCCTGCTTTCTGCACCCCTCCCTGGGTAGGACACAGACGATCTTTGGGCAGGCCATCCCTCTGGCCTGGAGTGACTCCCACCCGCTGACCAGGTATGAGTCTTTCTCTCCCCTGCAGATTCAAGAACAGAGCACACAGCGCAGTCTCTGCTTCGCCGCTGAATATGTGGGCATTGGTTTTCAAGTCCATCTTACTCGTCACCTCCCCAGAGACCGCATCCCCACAAGGTAGGCCCCGAACCAGGGCCTCCAGCCAGAGCGAGGATGTGGCTGGAATTCCCCAACCCTCCCCTCCCAGAGTATCTGTACTCCCCCCACCACCCTGGCAGAAGGCAAAGTAGGCATGGTTTCTGGTCTTAACACTTGAACTTGCTGTGACTTTGCTGCAGAGTGGGTGGGTGGGGGCCTTCTGACTGGCGATGGGGACAGGTGTGGATGAAGAGCTACATACCTCTGTATGAGTGAGTAGGTACTAAGGAGTCTTGGCTGTTCTAAGCATTAGTTTCCCTAGCTGCTTTTCCCTGTAGATAACTTTCTAGTCCAAGGCCTGCCCTGAGCAATGTCGCCTGGAGGCAGCTGTTACAACAGTCCTGTGCCCAGGACAACCCCAGCCCTGTCACACAACACTCTGCTTTTGCCACCGCCGTGGAAGGGTGGGAGCCCTTCTGCTGAGTCCCTCCGCTTTTGCAGATACCCCAAGCTTGACAAGCCCTGCTGGCCTGCAGACCCGCAGTCCTAGGGGTTCCCACAGTTGCTCCCCAGCAAAGGGAGCCCCACTGCCTGGGTGCCTCCCTACAGCCACTTCTGGTGTTAAAAGTCTGAGATCTGGAGCTAGACTGTCTGGGTTTGAATCCCAGCTCTCCTGCTGCCTAGCTGCATGACCCTTGGACTCTGGAGCCTCAGTTTCTCCATCTGTTAAGATGGAGGTGAGAGCAGTGCTAACCACATGGGGTTATCATGAAGATTAAATAGTTTGTTTAAAAATCACAGCTCTGGCTGGGCATAGTGGCTCACACCTGTAATCCCAGCACTTTGGGAGGCCAAGGTGGGTGGATCACCTGAGGTCAGGAGTTCGAGACCAGCCTGGACAACATGGTGAAACCCCGTCTCTAATAAAAATACAAAAAAATTAGCCTGGCAGGGTGACAAACGCCTATAATCTCAGCTACTCAGGAGGCTGAGGTAGGAGAATCACCAGGAAGCAGAAGTTGCAGTGAGCCGAGATCTCCAGCCCTGGTAACAGAGCAAGACTATGTCTCAAAAAAAAAAAAAAAAAAAAAAAAAAAAAATCACAGCTCTATCCTTTCCCTTTTGCTCCAGCTGCTTCCAGCAGATGGCTGCAGAGGTACCCATCACCCCAACACATATGCCCAGCCTCTAGCATGACCAACGTCAGCATTCTACAACCCACACCTCAGTGGGCCATACCCCTGTTAAAACCCTTCTCCCATCACATCTTCCCTGTAAGAAAGAGATGTTTCTCCATTGTAAAGATGAAGAAACGGGGTTCTGGGGAGGGAGGTGACTGGCCCGCCACACACTGGCCACCACATAGTGGTGGGCCTGCTGTGTGTCAGGCGCCAGGCGGGAGGATCCAGGGCCACAGAATGGGTAAGAGGGGAGGCTGGGTGCCGTGGCTCACGCCTGTCATCTCAGCACTTTGGGAGGCCAAGGAGGGTGGATCACTTGAGGTCAGGAGTTTGAGACCAGCCTGGCCAACATAGTGAACCCATGTCTCTACTAAAAATGCAAAAATTAGCCAGGCGTGGTGGTGCAAGCCTGTAATCCCAGCTACTCAGGAGGCTGAGGCAGGAGAATTGCTTGAACCCCAGAGGCAGAGGTTGCAGTGAGCTGAGATCACACCATTGCACTCCAGCCTCGGTGACAGAGCAAGACTCTGTCTCAACAACAAACAAACAAAAAAGAGGGGTATGGAGCCAAGTTCCAGGTTGGTTCCTTTCTGAGACCTGTTTCTGGTGATCTCCCCGTACAAGGGCACAGTGAGAGGACCTAGTCCCTGTTTTGGGAAAGGAGATGCCCACCTTTAGAGGATGGGGTACTCTGAGAGGCTGGGGGTGGGCAGGGGAATTCACAGATGGGCTCCTCAGGAAGTAGGGGTCAGATGAGCAGGGAGTGGGGGCCAGGACAACAAGCTAAGCCAGGCCCTGGGAGCTCAAGAGGCAGACCCAGTCTCCTTCAGGAGCGCCCAGTGCTGGACAGTTCCTGGAGGGGCTCTGGAGGTGGAGAGCAGGCTGGGCTGGTTCCAGCTGCACTGGCCCTGCTCACTCCCACCACCCCACCCTGCCTCTCTAGGGTTGCAGAGCAGAGGTCCCTCACTTCTCCAGCCTTGGCCTGAGATGCTCAGCCCCTTCCACTCCCTCAGTGTCATAAGCCTCACGTGGGTCCTGGCCCAGTCCCCTAAACCTGCAGGATACCCCTTTAGTCCCCACTAACTCATCCCACCCAGCTGCCTTCTGGCTTTTCCAGGACACACATACCACTGCTTCCTGAGACTTCAGGTGGCACCCCTAAGATCTGAGCATCCCCGAATTCCGGGGACTGCAGGTGTGAATAAAGCTTCCCCAGGCCTTTCTCTGGGCTCAACTCCCAGCCTGGCTGATAACCAGGTACCTCAAACTCACCACATCCAAATTCTAATACATCCTCTTCCTCCAACTCCTGCTTGTCCTCTGCACAGAGCCTAACCACGCAGTCGGGCGCTACCCCACCTACTTCCCCTGTTCTGCCCCAATAGCAGGCAGGCCTCTGAGCCCACGGAGGCCTTGGGCATGCCCCTTGTTCCTGGCCCCACCTCCCCCCTTGCCCTCTGCCCCTCCACCAAGCCACACGGCTGTGGCCTGTCTCTTCCACCAGACCGTGAGCTCCTGGCTGGCTGTCCTCCCCGCCCCCAAGGGGGCGCTATCCTCAGATGGGCCGGAAGTATGGGGCCCAAACCCTGCTTCATCCAGAGGAACCAAAAGGTGCTTCACACCCACATAGCGATGCCCGGCCTTGCTCTGCCCAAACAGGTGTGGGCTGTGACCTCATGTTGAGGGGTCACATCTGCTATCCCCCTAGACAGAGCATAGCCATAAAACAACACCCAGCCTGGTGAGGGGGAAGAGAAACCTCCCCAGGCCCCAGAGCTCTGACCAGCCCCCTGGCCTCACTTGGATAGTGAGAAAGAGCAGCAGGCCTCTAGACTCAACCCTAGCCCCATGAAGACAACCGCCAGCAGGCCTGACGTCCCTAAACCTCCAATTCCCTGCAACCCAGGCTGGGTAGACAGGGCAAGAAGTGCCAGGCTGTTGTCAGAGAGGAGTGGCTGGGAGGCCTGGTTTGTTGGCTGTGGGACTTTGGGCCAGTCATTTCCCCTCTCTAACTGTGTGGGGATAATAATAGGACTAAACCCACAGGGTTGTTGTGAAGATGACATGAACAGCAACCCTGACGCTCTTAGCTTGGCACAAGTAAGTTTGAAACTGAGAGCTCAGTCCTGGGAAGCCCAGGATCACCTGGGTGGAGGCCCCACCTCCAAGACCCCCAAGGGAAGCCCACCTGTGGGTATCTGTACAGAAGTCCTCCCTAGGAGACCCACGCTAAGTAGGGAAGAGGGATTTAGACGCTCGGGACAGATTTTTCACAAGGGTGAAAAGAAAAGCATGTGCATTCCAGCATCAGAAGCCAGCCCGCTATGGGGTAGGGTAGGGCTGTTCTTGGATGTTTGTGGGACAGACCTCTAAGGAAGTGGCTGGTGGGAAACTGCCTCTGAGACCCCCCCCAAAAACCCTGATCTACACTAGCCTAAAAGTAGTGCCACCACCGCCACAGCCAGACCTCTCCAAAGTTCCTGGAACTGAAAAGTTCTAGGTCACTCTCCCAACCTCTTCCTGCATGGAGTTGGGAGGCCAGGAGGGAGGGGATTGGGAGAGTTCAAGGTGGGGCAGAGTAGGGGGCGCTCAACTCAAGAGGCAGTCAAAACCTCTTGGGGAAGCCACACCCCCTGCCCCCGTCCTCCCAGAGGAGCTCCAGGGACCGGCCTCTGAGATGCAACTCCTGCCGGTCCCTTAGTCAGGAGGCAGGCTGCACCATCATTTTACAGGGTAGGTAATGTTGGCTCGAGGGCATTGGTAGGGCTCCACCCAGGTCTGACAGGCTAGCCTGAGGCTCTCCCTTGCACCAGCTGAAGAGCAACCCTGATGCCCTTAGCTTGTGCACGTAGATCCTGGCTTATTCGTGTTCGGGGTCTCGGCTGGAGCTGCCTGGTCTGCCCTAAGAGGCTCCTGAGAGGCCCTACTCACTGCAGACTTCCCTCCCTAAAGGCCTCCACTTCGGGGATGCGGGGGGCCGGGATGCGTCCCTGCCTCTGCCTGGCCTCAGCCCGCTGGGCTGGCGCGGTTCCGGCCCGCGCTGCCCGCAGGTTCATCAATGGCCGAGGCCCAAGGGCCTGAATGGAGGGCACGAACCCGCCCCTTCTTAAAGGCGCCGGCCTCCTGGGCACCCTCCACGATCCTCCCCGCGACCGGAGGCTGCCGGGGAGCTCCCCGGGTGGGCGGGGCAAGAATGGAGGGCCTGGGCCAAAGGGAGGGCGTGCCTGCCCAGAGGCTGTGGCCTGCGGGAGGGGGTCCTTCCCGATCCTACCCCGTGGCTCTCTCCCTCATTCTAGGTTGACGCCCCCTCCCAGCGCTCCCAGCGTCGGGGAGAGACCTCGGCGCCCCCTCCCTAGTCAGAGACCCCTCCTCTAAGGGCCCGGGTGCGCTCGCCCCACCACCCGACCCTGGCCCTAGCAGGGGGCGGGGGCGCAGCTGCTCCAGAGGCAGCTCAGCCCCTTCAGCGGCTCCCCGCCCCGCCCGTGATGGGATCAGGGAGCCGATCCCAGCCGGGGGCGCGTCTCCTCCCTCGCGCGCCCTCCTCCCTCCCACCCGCGCACACAAAGACGACACGCGCGGACCGGGGCGCGTGCGGCCGCTCTCCCCGGTGCAGCGGTGCGCACACAGCGCACGCCCCCGGGGACAGGCGGGGGTCCCGGGGGAAGGAGCAGGGAACAGGAACTAGGGACCAGGAGGCCATACCTACAGGCGCGCAGCTGCGGCCGAGCGGGCCGGGGCGCCAGCGGAGCGCTGCCCGGACCGCGGCCAGGCTCCCAGGGCCCGGTGGCTCATGGCCCGCTGCGGACTGGGCTCCCTCCGGGAGGGAGGCGGCAACGGCGGAGGCTGCTCCCTCCCTCGTCCACGGCCTCCAAGGCTTGTGCGCTCCTTGAGGTCCCGGCGCGTCCCCCTCGAGGCTCTCCCGCTGCCGAGCTCCGCGCGCTCCGAGCCCAGCCCCGCGCGGCGCGCCCCCTGCCCGCAAAGCGCGCGCCTCCCGGCCCCGCCCCCGCGGCGAGCCCCGCCCCGCCCGCCCCCTCGCACCTCCCCGCCCCGCCCCCGCGGCGAGCCCCCCGCCCCCTCGCACCTCCCCGCCCCGCCCCCACCCGCCCACCGCGCCTCAATGCCCCGCCCCTCCGCGAGCTCCGCCCCCGCCCGTTTCCCTCGCGCCGCTCAGGCCCCGCCCCCGCCGCGCCCCGCGCCCTCCGCAGAGCTCGAGCGGCGCCAGTGGCCGGTGCTCGTCGGCTCCCCTCGGCGGCGGTGCGGAAACTGCCCAGCCCTGGGGCAAGGGGCTAGGAACCCGCCCTGAGTCGCCCCATCTGGGTGGGGTGTCCCCGTGTTGCCGAGCCGGTCCCAGGCCTGGCGCGGGAATCCCCCTCTTCCGCGCGGAGGCGACCCCTCGAGCCCGCGGTGGTGGCCCCTGGAGCGCGGCGCGTGGGGTCGGGGGAATGTCCCGCGTGGCGGGTGTATGGGGCACGGACGCCCTCGAAGCGCCTCTCGGTGACAGATACTTCGCGGGAGCCGCCGCTGTGGCCAGACCCTCCGCAGTGGGGACAATGGGAGCCTCGAGGAGGCCTGGATGTCGCAACGAGGGAAGTCGACGTCTGGTTCCCATAAATCCCGAGGGCCCCCTCCCTCCAGCCCACCGGGTGCAGGAAATCGCCCCGGGCCCACAGGAAGGGGGCAGAGCCCCAGAGCGCAGTGCCCCCACCACCCGACCTTCGCTGTGATGGGGGCCTGATGCCACCCGGAGCCGTGTCAGAGGTCATAGAGGGGGATGAGGAACGACAGCCCTGGCACCTAGCTCAACCCTGCCTGGCTCCAGAACTTGCCCGCATTAGGGCAGAGACAAGAAACAGTCCTGCTGGGCTTTGTGGGACCCTTGTGGCCTGACCCTTGATTCTGGGGGTGCGGTGGGGGGGGCTCCGAGAGACTTCCTGAAAGAGGTACAGGGGCTCAGCAGGCCTGGAAAGGGTCCGAGAGGGGAGGGAGGGCTTCAGTGGGGGCAGAGGAAAGGGAAAGGGGTCGCTCAGAGATGACTCTCATCTCTGCAGATAGCAAGGGAGGACCCCTGGGTGTCTTCTCCCCTCATCTCCCTCCTTGTCCACTGTCCCCACCTCTAGAAGTTCTGTCCTGGTCTCCTTGCCAGCTGGAGCTGCCTCCATCTGTTGACCTCCTGAGCCCATACTGACCTCTGACCTTTCCCAAAGCCATTTCACAACTAATTTCCCAGGAGGCTGGACAGACAAGGGTTTTTATCCCCTTCTTAGGGATGGAAAGAGTGGGGCTTCCAGAGGTGAAGGTGGAGGGCACAGAGCCCTCACCTGCTGCCCAAAACCCCGGTGCTGCCCTCCACGGGGGCACGGGAGCCAGGCAGACCCCTTCCCTGCCCCACACCTCCCCTCTGTTCCCTCCGCAGGACCGGGCCAGCAGACACTTTAATGAAAGTTTCAGCAGTAGGCAAGCCCTCAATTGGAGCTGCACACGGGCTTGGACACCTGGCTGGAAACCAGACACCTGTGAATGAGGCTGGGAAGAGGCAGGAGGGGTGCCCAAGAGTGGCAAAGAGGGAGGCTCCATACACGTCCTGGTTGTGGTGTCTACCCTCCCGGGAGAGGGGAGAGCCTGACCTGCAGCAGACTAACCTGGTTCAGAGTAGTGGGCCGAACTCCACTGCTGGGATGACCATGGCCAGGGAGCGTCCTGGGATGGGAAGCCATGGGCAGAACAATAGCTCAGATCCATCCCCAGGGAAGAGGAAGTGAGGAGGGCTGGTGGCAAAGAGCCTCAGACCCAGAAGGAGGAACTGATGGAGATGTGGAAGTGGCTGTGGGGGTGGAGGGGGCGTGGTTGGCCAAGAGTGGCCGTCACTTAACTGGGGATAGGAACGAGGGTCGGAGAGGACAGGCCCATCCAGGGTCCCTGAGGGCAGGAGGCTCGGTGGGGCTTGGAGGAAGTCCCAATGGGGGAGATGATGAGGAGTGCTGGGAGGGGGACCCCAAAGAAAGGCCCCTGGATACACACGCGTTAGACTGTTCAGAACTAAAATGAAGACAGAGGGCCGGGCACAGTGGGCTCAGCCTGTAATCCCCGAACTTTGGGAGGCTGAGGTGGGCGATCACTAGGTCAAGAGATCGAGACCATCCTGGCCAACATGGTGAAACTCCGTCTCTACTAAAAATACAAAAACTAGCTGGGTGTGGTGGGCGCCTGTAGTCCCAGCTACTCAGGAGGCTGAGGCAGGAGAATAACTTGAACCTGGGAGGCCAAGGTTATAGTGAGCCAAGATGGTGCCACTGCACTCCAGCTTGGCAACAGAGTGAGGCTCCATCTCAAAAATAAATAAATAAATAAAATAAAAAATAAAATGGAGACAGAGGTAGCACAGGGGGCTCTGGCATGGTGGGCTGCAGTGGGGGACCTGGGTTTGCAGCCAGCCTAGTAGGCCACCTGGACGATGAATGGGTTAATGCGCCCACTCCAGACCCAGAGAATATGCTTCTCCATCTGGGGCTGGGGTGGAGGTAAGGTAGCCCAGAACTTGTGGCTCAGAGGGGCTCCAATGCGAGGCTGGTGCTCAGGGGGACTGGTGGGCCTGGGCTCTGCAGCCCCTGGCAAGTGGGGGCCCATGAAAAAGGGGAGCAAGGAGAGAGAAGCTGAGATTCCCCAGGAACTGACGTGGACCAAGACACGTCACAAAACCACCCACAGCCCGAATAGTGGTTTTTTTGTTTTTGTTTTTGTTTTTGTTTTTGAGACAGAGTCTCACTTGTGTCGCCCAGGATGGAGTGTAGTGGTGAGATCCCGGCTCACTGCAACCTCTACCTCCTGGGTTCAAACGTTCCTCCTGCCTCACCCTCCCGAGTAGCTGGGATTACAGGCGTGCATCACCATGTCCAGCTAATTTTTGTATTTTTAAGGAGAGGGGTTTCACCATGTTGGCCAGGATGGTCACGAACTCCTGATCTCCAGTGATCCACCTGCCTCGGCCTCCCAAAGTGCTGGGATTACAAGCGTGAGCCACCGCACCGGGCCCGGGTGGTTTTTGAATAAAGGAATGAGTTTCCCTTTATGATGGTGTTGTCGGCTCAAAAGCACTCAGACACTGGATCTTTTTTTCAGCAGAGCTCTGAACGTACTCATGGAATTCCTGGAGACGAGAAGAGGGGGAGGGATGTCCTGTGTGCCCAGCTGTGAGGCCAGCCCCAGCTCCCAGAGGTGGCACTGCAGGTGTCCCCACCAGCCTCCTGTCCGCCCCAGCGTCCCAGAGCACAGGGCACCAGGGTGGCTGCAATCATGGTTTATTTCAAATGTGCAAAGCTAAATATGCAACTGCAAAACTAACTTAGGAAGGTCTACCAGTGGCCCTGAGAGGTGGCTGTGCTAGGGTGGCCCACAGCCAGTTCTGACTGGCCAGGACACGCTTGGACCCCTCAGACCAGTCTATAGGTCTGAAGAGACTGAGGCTCGGGGGTGGCTAGAGACCTTTCTTTACCTAGAAACCAGAATATCTTGCTAAAGAAGAAAGCAGACATCACATGGGTCTGGGGACAGGAAGGGGGTGATAGAAACTGTTCCGCTGGCTGGGGCTTTCTCTCTTGGGGTGCAGTGGGGGAGGAGGCAGATGCTGTCAAACCTCATATACTCTGCAGGGTGGGGCCGGTGGCAAAGGCAGGCTGGGGGTGCTGGACTCAAAGCCGGCTTTCCTGGAAGGAAGCGCCTTCCACCTCTTACGGGGTGTGGGGGGATCTTAGGGGAGCACAAGAGGATCGCAGTGCAGACAGGCCCAAGTTGGACTAACCACAGCTGGAACCGGCAGTCACCCAATCAGCCTCGCAGCTGAGAGACCTCTGCCACCAGGGCTAGAGGTCAGGCTGCGGGCAGAGCTCTAGCCTGAGGTGGGGGCTGAGAGGGTTTCTGTGACTCTGCCTGGCCGGGCACTGGGGGCTGGCTCTCTGGACATTCTTTCAAGGGGAGCCGAGGGGACCTGGGGCCTCTGGCAGCTGCTGGACCGCGGATAAGAGCAGTTTCCATGGGGGATTCTTGAGGGGAGTCTAAGTGATTGGAAGCACTGAGCAGTTGGGGTGGGGGTGCAGCCGTCACTGTCACTGGGGAGGCCCCGGGTATCACTGCCACAAGTCACCAGCCGCCGCCCCGTTGTCATTCTCGTGGAACTTATGCAGGTGGTCGGCGAACCTGGGGGACACGAGAACCTTTGGTGAGGCTGAGTGTGTGTGTTGGGGAAGGGGATTCTGTACTGTGTGATGGGGTAGGGCTGGGGGGGTAGTGGACACTGGGAGTGGGGGCAGTGGGGAGGACCAGAATAGGGGGCTGTGATAGAGGGCTAAGGAGTGGGGGATATGAGGCAGGAACTTGGGGGTGTCGCAGGGGGTGCTGGAGGCTCGCTTTGGGGCTGGGGGTGCCCAGGCGGGGGTCCTCACTTCTTGGCGCAGAAGGTGGCACAGTCCCTCTCCACACTCTCGCTCCATGCCAGCTTGTAGAGCACCTGGCCAGGTGGAGACACAGTGAGCTGTGAGTTTGCCCGCCTCAAGGTCACTCCCGCAGCCCACCCACAGCCCCTGGGCCTGGCCTGGGACATAAAGGTTCTCGAGCCTCAGGCTCCAGGATGGGTTGGCCTTAGAGATGCTCCTGTGCCCGCCTGTTCTGCAGATGGTCAGATGGGCCCAGACGCAGAGGCACTGCCCCTAATATTGTGGGCAAACCCCTGGAAGGGCCAGGACCCGCAGGCCCCGGGGTCAGAGCTGGAGCCGAGGTTAGCTCTGCAGGTACCATTTTGACTGTGCTGGGGACAGGAGTCCCCAAGGCTGGATCCTTCAGAGACAGCTTCCACCCCCCGCTCCCCTACCTTGGCAGGGAGACACAGCTCTCAACCCCTGCTCCCCTACCTTGGCAGGGAGACACAGCTCCCACCCCTTTCTCCCCTACCTTGGCAGGGAGACACAGCTCTCACCTCCTCCTCCCTACCTTGGCAGGGAGACACAGCTCCCACCCCCTTCTCCCCTACCTTGGCAGGGAGACACAGCTCCCACCCCTCCGCTCCCCTACCTTGTCAGGGAGACACAGCTCCCACCCCTCCGCTCCCCTACCTTGGCAGGGAGACACAGCTCCCACCCCCTTCTCCCCTACCTTGGCAGGGAGACACAGCTCCCACCCCCTTCTCCCCTACCTTGGCAGGGAGACACAGCTCCCACCCCCTCCTCCCTACCTTGGCAGGGAGACACAGCTCCCACCCCTTTCTCCCCTACCTTGGCAGGGAGACACAGCTCCCACCCCTTTCTCCCCTACCTTGGCAGGGAGACACAGCTCTCACCTCCTCCTCCCTACCTTGGCAGGGAGACACAGCTCCCACCCCCTTCTCCCCTACCTTGGCAGGGAGACACAGCTCCCACCCCCTCCTCCCTACCTTGGCAGGGAGACACAGCTCCCACCCCTCCGCTCCCCTACCTTGGCAGGGAGACACAGCTCCCACCCCCTTCTCCCCTACCTTGGCAGGGAGACACAGCTCCCACCCCCTTCTCCCCTACCTTGGCAGGGAGACACAGCTCCCACCCCCTCCTCCCTACCTTGGCAGGGAGACACAGCTCCCACCCCTTTCTCCCCTACCTTGGCAGGGAGACACAGCTCCCACCCCTCCGCTCCCCTACCTTGGCAGGGAGACACAGCTCCCACCCTCTTCTCTCCTACCTTGGCAGGGAGACACAGCTTCCACCCCTCCTCCTCCCTACCTTGGCAGGGAGACACAGCTCCCACCCCCTCCTCCCTACCTTGGCAGGGAGACACAGCTCCCACCCCCTTCTCCCCTACCTTGACAAACACATTGGCCCTGTCCGCTAACTAGAATGCTCCTCTGCAGCTGAGGAGGTCAGTTCCAGATGCCCCTTCTCTGTGCAGCCTTCATGACTGTCCCCTGGTGGAGTTTAAGGAAACTCCACCTGCTCCCCTCCCACCCCATCCCTTCTCCCCAGGAAGCCCCTCCAGGACCGAGCCCAGATGCGATCAGCCCGGCCTCTTCCATGGAGCGGCCTGACTAGTGCCCCAGCCAGAGGGTCCAAGGGGTGGGTCCTCCTCATCCCCTGGGTGGGCCAAGGCCCCTGAAGGGGAGAGGCTTGGTCTGGAGCTGGGGGTACAGCTTGGGGTAGGCCCAGGGCCAGGCCACCATAACAGGCCCCTGGTGCCCTGGAGATCGGGGGTGGGGTGAAGAATGTGCACACTCACCAGGAAGACCAGGCAGTGCAGGAACAGCGTGTAGAAGAAGCCTATGGTGCGAGCCATCTTGTTGGAGAGGATCAGACGCCCCTGGGAGCAAACAAGGGGTGAATGGGGATGGGGCCGGCCTCACCCACCCCTGCAGGGCTGCCTTGGCTTCACAGAGAGAGCCCTAGGGTGGCAAGGGGAGGGAAGGGGCAGGAAGCTGGGGCTCCCATTCCACCCTTAGGGACGAGGGACATGGGCTGCTGGAATTCTTCTTCTTTTTTTTTTTTAAGATGGAATCTTGCTCTTGTCACCCAGGCAATGACGTGATCTCAGCTCACTGCAACCTCCACCTCCAAGGTTCAAGCCCTTCTGCCTCAGTCTCCCGAGTAGCTGAGATGACAGGCATGCACCACCATGCCCGGTTAATTTTTGTATTTTTAGTAGAGATGGGATTTCACCATGTTGGTCAGGCTGGTCTTGGAACTTCTGACCTCAGGTGATCTGCCTGCCTTGGCCTCCCAAAGTGCTGAGATTACAGGCATGACCCACCGCAGCTGGCCACTGGAATTTTTTTTTTTTTTTTAAATATAAAGATGGGGTGTCACCAGGATGGCCAGGTTGGTCTTGAACTCCTGATCTCAGGTGATCCACCCACCTCAGCCTCCCAGAGTGCTAGGATTACAGGCGTATGCCACCGTGCCCGACTGGAATTCTTTAAAATAAATTTTTTTGAGACAAGGTTGCCCAGGCTGGAGTGGTCATGGCTCACTGCGGCCTTCACTTCCTCGGCTTAAGTGATCCTCCTGCTTTAGCCTCCTGAGTAGCTGGGACTACAGGTGCCCACCAAGGCGCCTAGCTAATTTTATTTTTTGTAGAGATAGGGTCTTACTGTGTTACCTAAGCTGGTCTCGAACTCCTGGGCTCAAACGATCTTCCCGCCTCCCAAAGTGCTGGGATGACAGGCATGGACCACCATGCCTAACTCTAGGCTGCAGGAATTCTGAGGAATGGCATCCCTGCAGCCCATTTCAGAACCTACTGCTGTGAGTCATGCTATCGGAGGAGCTGTCCGGGAAGGGGAGAGACTCCCAGATCACACAGCCACTCTTGGCAGGGCAGGTGGCTCTTCCAGCCTAGGCTGCAGGGCGGGTGAAGCGGTGCCTGGAGACAGAGGCTCAGGCCAGTGTGTGGAGGGGTGGGGAAGGGCAGGGACTTACCATGCTGAGGGTGGCCTTGTCCCAGGGACTTAGGCTCAGGTACTTCCTCTGCCGCTCCTGCACAGGGAGGGACAGTGAGGAGAGGACCCCAAAAGACCTCACAGGCCCTGGCTTGTGGCAGAGAGTGGGCCCTGGCCAGCCACAGGCCAGCCTGGGTGCACAGTCTACTCAGTGTGACATTCTGGGCTCCCCTGACATCTGTGAGGAGCCCCCTCCCCGCCTCTGCAGCTCCCATTCTGCCCATGGGACAGTTCTCCACAGGCAGAGCTTCTGCAGCCTGGGTGGGGGAGGGAAGTTGCAGGGGGGTGGTCCCACCATGGATCTCCCGACTCTGGGAGCTGTAACTGGCTCTTCTTGTCCACCTGCTCCCCAGATGCACTCCACGTTAACCTGGTCACTGCCACACGCCCTCAGGTAGCCATCGGCAGGCGTTCCTGAGTGGCCCTGGGTCCACACTGCACCCAAGCATCGTGGAGGCTGTCCTTGGAGGGGACTCCTGGCCTAGTGGGGCCAGGGTGTGCAGCGCTGGCTGGTGAGGCTGGCTGAGAGTGCCCAGACGAGGGCAGGTGGAAGGGAGCCAGGGAAGGCCAGGTGCTCATGGATGGGGGCCAGGTGATGGGGGGACCCCTGGGCTATCCCCTCCCCTCCCCTGCCCAGGCAGGGCTCACAAACCCTCTTGCTGAAGGAGGAGAAGGGGTCCAGGCGCTCCTCATACTGGGACGAGTACCGCAGCTCCGTGTCATCATTGCCGCTGCCCTGCACAGACGCGGGGAGGGGAAGAGACCCAGTCAGGGCCCTGGAGCTCAGCGGGAAGGGCAGGATCCCCGGGGAAGCCTCCCTTATCTGCAAAAAGAGAGGTGGGGGAGGGAGCCCCACATCCCAGAGGCGGGAGAAGAGGGTGCTGAGGTGACAACGTGAACGTGGCTGGTGCCTTGTGCCACAAGGGCATGGAGTTACCCACGGGGTCAGGGCCAGTGCCTCTGGGCACAGATGGGCAACTGAGGCCCAGGCAGAGCCGGGTACAGGTGCAGGAAGGTGGGTTTGCTGGGAGTGTGGGGGTGGCTGTGGGGGCAGGCGGGCCTGGGAGAGGAGATGTCTCCCAGCCGGCCACCCACAGTGAGGCTGGTTTGCAGGGTCTGGGTGCCCTCTGGTGGCCAAGGAGGGGCTCTGATGGGTGGAGATAGGGCTGGTAACTGCTGGGCCCCAAAGGGAGAGGGAGAGGCAAACCCCTGCCCACTGTGGCCCACGGTCTCCCCTCACTCATAGAAAGGGTGTCCTGGCTCGAGATGGCCCTTGGAAGGCCTAGGGTCTGGGAGAAGCCATGCACAGGCCTCATCAGCCCAGAAGCCTGCAGGTGAGTTCTGATCCACTCTCTTGGTTTTTGGAGTGTGGGCTAAATTGTTTACATTTTTTATTATTGCTTATTTATTTATTTGAGACAAATTTTGCTCTGTTGCCCAGGCTGGAGTGTAATGGCGTGATCTCAGCTCACTGCAACCTCCACCTCCCAGGTTCAAGTGACTCTCCTGCCTCAGCGTCTCGAATAGCTGAGATTACAGGCATGCGCCACTACCCCCAGCCAATTTTTGTATTTTTAGTAGCGTTTCACCATGTTGGCCAGGCTGGTCTGGAACTCCCAACCTCAAGTGATCCACCCGCCTCAGCCTCCCTAACTGCTAGGATAACAAGCGTGAGCCGCCGTGCCCAGCCTATTTATTATTTTTTGGAGACAGGGTCTTGCTCTGTCACCTGGGCTGGAGTGCAGTGGCTTGATCTCAGCTCACTGCAGCCTCAACCTCCTGGGCTCAAGCGATCCTCCTGCCTCAGTCTCCTGAGTAGCCAGGACTACAGGCATGTGCCATGATGCCTGGCTAATTTTTGTATTTTTAGTAGAGACGGGGTTTCACCGTGTTGGCCAGGCTGGTCTTGAACTCTTTCTGCCTCGGCCTCCTACAGTGCTGGGATTATAGGCGTGAGCTGCTGTGCCCGGCCCTTCTGAATAGTTTTTCTTTTTCTTTTCTTTTCTTTTTTTCTAGAGATGGGGTTTCACCATGTTGGCCAGGCTGGTCTTGAACTCTTGACCGCATGATCCACCCATCTTGGCCTCTCAAAGTGCTGGGATTACAGGTGTGAGCCACCATGCCCAGCCCTTTTCTTTTTTTTTTTTTGAGATGGAGTTTCGTTCTTGTGCCCAGGCTGGAGTGCAGTGGTGTGATTTCGGCTCACTGCAACCTCCACCTCCAGGGTTCCAGCGATTCTCCTGCCTCAGCCTCCTGAGAAGCCGGGACTGCTTGCATGCGCCACCTTGTTCAGCTACTTTTTTGGTATTTTTAGTAAAGATGGGGTGTCACCATGTTGGCCAGGCTGGTCTTGAACTCCTGAGCTCAGGCAATCCTCCCGCCTTGGCCTGCCACAGTGCTGGGATTATAGGTGTGAACCACCACGCCTGGCCCTTCTGGCCAGTTTTTATGAATGAATCTCAACAGAAGCCTCACTCTATGGGCTTCTCCCCCTTAGGGAGGTGGGTGGATGCGTGGGGAGATGTTGGAAAACCTCAGGGGGCCCCTGAGGCCCAGTGCTGCCCAGCAGGTCTCAGCCCCTGACCCTCCCACCCCCAGAGCCCTGAGCGGCCTCTCTCCCTGCCTGGTCCACCTGGAGCTGAGGCCAGGGGAGGGCCCTCACCCGGCCAGGGTAGCTCTGCAGGAACTTGATCTTCTCAAAGAGCTTGATGTTGTCTGCGCGCAGGCTGTCCAACTCGCTCTGCAGGGCCTGGAGGGTGTGCTGGGCCAGGCGGTTCTCCTGTCGGGGAGGGCCAAGGGGAGGGGTCGGGGACAGGTCGCTGAGCTGGCACAGTTGCTGCTCCGTCTACATGGAGTCCCTTCTGTGTCTATGGCCTTCTCTTTGACCTGCCCAACTCTGTTCAAAGCTGCCCCCTCCCCCGACCCCAGGCAGAAGTCAGGGATCTTGGTTCAGGTTTCTTAATATGTATTAGTTTGGTGCAAATATAATCGCGGTTTTTGCCATTAAAAGTAATGGCAAAAACCACGATTACTTTTGCTTCAACCTTAATATATGATATTTTATTATTATTATTATTTTTTGAGACAGAGTTTCACTCTTGTTGCCCAGGCTGGAATGCAATGGCGCAATCTTGGCTCCTCCGCCTCCCCGTTCAAGTGATTCTCCTGCCTCAGCCTCCCAAGTAGCTGGGATTACAGGCATGCGCCACTACGACTGGCTAATTTTTTGTATTTAGTAGAGACAGGGTTTTACCACATTGGTCAGGCTGGTCTCAAACTCCTGACCTCAAGTGGTCCAAACACCTATGCCTCCCAAAGTGCTGGGATTACAGGAGTGAGCCACCGTGCCTGGTCCCTGTCTATATATTTTAGAGAGAGAGTCTCGCTGTATTGCCCAGGCTAGAATGAAGTGGCACAATCAGAGCTCACTGCAGCCTCAGCCTCCCGACTCAAACGATCCTCGCACCTCAGGCTCCCAGGTAGCTAGGACCATAGACTTGCACCATCATGCACAGCTAATTTTTTTATTTTGTAGAGATGGTCTCTCACTGTGTTGCTCAGGCTGGTCTCAAACTCCTGGGCTCAAGCAGTCCTCCCACTTCAGCCTCCCAAAGTCCTGGGATTACAGGCATGAGCCACCATGCCTGGTCATATTTCTTCATACTTTTTTTTTAATCATTGATATTAGCCTTTTAAAAACTACTACTGAGACATAACGGCCAGGCGCAGTGGCTTACGCCTGTAATCCCAGCACTTTGGGAGGCCGAGGTGGGCGGATCACTTGAGGTCAGGAGTTCGAGACCAGCCTGGCCAACATGATGAAACCCCCATCTTTAAAAAAAAAAAAAGAAAAGAAAAAGAGATATAACACCCATAACAGAAACATCAGCATTTTAAAGTGTACAATTTGATCATTTAAACTGTATTCACAGTGTTACCATCCCCACTACCTAATTCCAGATCGCTTAAAATCACCCCAGTAAGAAACCCCAAACCCGCTGGCAGTCACTCCTCATTCCCTCCTCTATTGCCTGGTGACCGGTAGTCTCCTTTCTGTCCCTACAGATTTGCCTATACTGGGCGTTTCATATACGTGGAATCACACACTGTGTGGTTTTTTGTTTCTTTGTTTGATACAGAGCCTCGCTTTGTCGGCCAGGCTGGAGTGCGGTGGTGTAATCTTGGCTCACTGCAACCTCCGCCTCCCGGGTTCAAGCAGTTCTTCTGCCTCAGCCTCCCGAGTAACTGGGATCACAGGTGTGTGCCACCACGACCAGCTAATTTTTGTATTTTTAGTAGAGACGGGGTTTCACTATATTGACCAGGGCTGGTCTCGAACTTCTGACCTCATGATCCGCCTGCCTTGGTCTCCCAAAGTGCTGGGATTACAGGCGTGAGCCACCTCACCTGGCCTGTGTGTTTTTAATATTTGCAAATCTAAGGACAAGGTGAAATGGAATCTCATTTTTCAATTTATTCAAATGCTTGAATAAGTGTTTCGTTCACACTATTCAAAATTCAAACAGTGGCCGGGCGCAGTGGCTCACACCTGTAATCCCAGCACTCTAGGAGGATGAGGTGGGCAGATCGTCTGAGGTTAGGAATTTGAGACCAGCCTGGCTAAGAAGGTGAAACCCCGTCTCTACTAAAAATACAAAAAATTAGCCGGATGTGATGGTGGGCACCTGTAATCCCAGCTACTCAGGAGGCTGAGGCAGGAGAATTGCTTGAACTCGGGAGGAGGAGACTGCAGTGAGCTGAGATCACACTACTGCACTCCAGCCTGGGCGACAGAGCAAGACTCCATCTCAAAAACAAAAACAAACAGCCAAAATGTGAGCAGCACAAAAAAGTATATGGCAGTATGGCGCTTCCTCTAAACACATTCACACTGAATTACCATAGTATCCATTAATTCCACTTCTGGGCAGACACCCGAAAGAACTGAAGGCAGGGACTTTAAGAGATATTTGTATACCCACATTCACAGCAGCATTATTTGCTTCGCAATAACCAGAAAGTGGAAGCAACTTAAATGAATAGGTGAACAGATAAACAAAATGTGGTCTAAATGCACAATGAAATATTATTCAGCCTGAAAAAGGAAGGTAATTCTATTTTTTTTTTTTTTTTTGAGATGGAGTCTTGCTCTGTCACCCAGGCTGGAGTTCAGTGGCGTGATTTCGGCTCACTGCAACCTCTACCTCCTCGGTTCAAGTGAGTCTCCTGCCTCAGCTTCCCAAGTAGCTGGGATTATAGGTGTGCACCACCATGCCTGGCTAATTTTTGTATTTTTAGTAGAGATGGGGTTTCACCATGTTGGCCAGGCTGGTCTCAAACTCCCAACCTCAAGGGATCCGCTTGCCTCAGCCTCCCAAAGTGCTAGGATTACAGGTGTGAGCCACACTGTGCCTGGCCCGAGTCTTCTTTCAAAACCCAGTATTGCACGACCTCCTCCAGGAAGCCCTCCCTGACTGCATAGAACAAATCTCTCCCCGCTGAGGTTTACGGTCTGTGCTGAATCTCTCTCCTGGAAGCCTGTGTGTTCCCCCACTGTGTCCTTGGGCCCAAGGAGCAGGAGGGAGAGAAGGATGTGACTCACAGCCTCAAGCTCCTGGTTCCGGGCACGGAAGCGCTCCCTCTGGCTGGAGATGATGGAAAGCAGTGAATCCACCTGGCCCTCTGGGAGGGCGCCGCTGGCTGGTGCTGCAGGTCCTAGCAGGCAGACGGGGTGGTTTGGGGTGGCAGGGGGTGGAACCCAGCAGGGGCCCTTTGGTTGGGTCCCCCAGCCCTGGAGGATTTCTGGCCAAACGCCATGGGGTAGAAGCCACATGGTGTCTGACTCCCTGGTGCTGGGCAGGTGGTGGGTTTGGCGGGGGGGAGGGCGGGGACAGCCAGGGGAATCAGGGGGTGTGAGAATGGATGGCAGGGGCTGATCTGACAATAGGGACCCGGGGGAAGGGCCCAGCTCCTCCATCTGCACTGTCAGAGGGCCAGGCCCAGAGCTCCCCTCCCTGTCACTCTGTCCTTGAATCTGAGACCCCTGCAGCCCCTGGGGAAGCAAAGGGGCAGGAGGGGAGCTGGGGAGCCATGGGCACACCCCCAGTATCCTGGTCCAGCAGCCTCAGGTTCCGGCCTCAGTACCCAAGAAGGCCACCTTCTCCCACTGCATGGAGCCCTGACTGTACTTCGGCAGTGAGGCCTAGCTGACCACCTCTCACCAGCCTTTCACAGGCCACTGTCAGGGCCAAAGGGTCAGGTCCCCAAGGTGGGGGGGGTCAGGTCTCCAGGGTCGGGGGTGTCAGGCTAAGATCCAGAAAGGCAGATGGTGAGGCTGATCTACCTTTTTGATTTTTAGAGATAGCGTCTCTGTCTGTGGCCCAGGCTGGAGTGCAGTGGCACCATCATAGCTCACTGCAGCCTCCAATTCCTGGGCTCAAGTGATCCTCCCACCTTGGCCTCCCAAGTAGCTGGGGCTACAGGTATGCGCCACCACACCCGGCCTTATCCAACCCTTTGAAGGATGCTGCTGCATTGCAGGGGTGGGAGTCTGACCTTCTTAGAGGAAGAGATTGCTCTTTGGGGATCTGGGTTCTCAGGCGGAAAGGATCTGTCTCCTTTCCTCCTCCTCCCTCCGCCCCTCCCTCCTCCCACGGGTCAGGCCTCTCCTTACCATAAAATAGGGCAGTGGCTTCTTTGATGGGCTCGGGGATCTTCTCCAGGCGGTGTTCGGCGGCACCCTGCAGGTGACAGAAAGAGATGAGGGGGTGCCTCCGTTCAGTGGACACGGACATACCCTTTCAGCGCGGCCAAGGCAATGGCGGGGTGGGCGTGGCAATGAGCTGGCGTGGCAAGGAGTGGGCGGGGCTATCCGGGGTGCAGGCTGGTTGAAGGAGGGCCCAGACCTGGACATGTCGCAGGTGCTACCAAAGAAAAGACGGCTGGGCCCTGAGTCACTCCTGAGCCCAGAGTTCAAGAGCAGTGGGGCTCTCCTCGAGGCCACTCAGCTTTGACATGCACCAGCACCCGGGCCTCCCTGGCCCTGCAACCAGCCTGCCACGTGACCTGGGGCGGCCCAGACTTCTCTCCCGGAATCCCACTGCTGCGTCTATAGAATGGGAGATGGGCGAGGAGATGCCTTCCCTGAGTTCTTTACGCCCCAGCCTGCTGTGATCTACGGGCTCCAGGACCTTTAGCTGGGAGATGGGTACATGGTCCCGGCCTTACCTCTGCCTCTGCTCTCAGGGCAATGCCTGGAAAGAGGGGCCTCTGTGCTACCTCTAGGAAGCCCTGTGGCCTCTGCCCTGTGGCCTGGCACCCCAAATCGGGGGCAGCATGGTATGCATGGAGTAAGCAGGGAGGACCCAGTGGTTTTATGTGACAGCCCCTTTGGGTTGTCACCAGCTGCCTGATACACGGGCTTATCTGAGAAGTCAGTGTTTGCAGAGGCTCAAAGAACCCTGGGCAGGCAGCAAGGTGGGCATGGGGCAGGGGGGTGGGCTTACCTCAGCGTCGGGTCGCTGGATGGACTGAATGATGCTTAGGTCTTGCTCCAGGCGGGCGATCAGCTCTCTCTGCTCAGTGGCTGTGGCCACAGCTTCAGTGACACGGACCTGCAGCTCCGCACAGCGTCCTGTGGCCAAAGGAAGACATGGCTGTCAGAGGGAGCCTGGTGGGATCCTTGGCGCCCTCCCCTGGCTCTGCCTCTCCAACCTACAGTCTGGAAGCAGGGCTGTCTGGATGCCATGAGAGCGCTGGCTATTCCCCTCCTACTTGCCGCTGCCTAGAAGACCCCATTAGACCTAGGGCCTCCTCCTCCAGGAAGCCTTCCCTGACTGTCAGAGGCACTCCTGGCCCCAAGCACTCTCTGGATGGGCGAAACCCTCTGGGTAGGGGAAGAAGCTCGAGTCAGGGATTTAGGAGAAACCGGTGCAATGTGGCTCTGCCCCTGGCCGTCTGGAGGGCCTGGCCAGCCCCTTTCCTTTTCTGGGCCTCACTTTGCTTGTCATGAGGGGCAAGGAGGCTCAAGTTGCTTCCAGGGCTGATGCTCTGAGATACTGTCCAGAGGGAAGCCTGGGGGTAGGAGAGGCAGAGAAAGCTGTGTGTGTGGGGGTGCAGTGAGGGTGCATAGGGGCCCCACCTCTGGGCTGACAGCAAAGCTGCTTGGTCCCACCCCCAACAGAGGGTCCAGCTGCAGTGGTGAGAGCGGGCTGGCCCCCAAGGAGTCCCCCCACCCCCAGCCCTGTCTCTCTCTACCCCCTTCCAGGTGCCAGGGTCATCTTTATAACAAAACACCCAACTGTGACTTTCCTGCCCTGCAGGAGGGTGGGAGGTGTCAGGGAAGGCCCCCAGACCCGAGCACGCATCGGCAGGCAGACATCAGTGGCCGCGGAGCAGGGCATCCCCGAGGGTGATGTCTGGCCCTGTTGCTTGTGGACTGTGCAACTCAGGGCTGCTGGATTCCCCCTTTTGGGTCCCCATTTGTAACATAGTGACAACAAACTGTGCACAGGGTGAGCTGTCGGGGCTGCAGAGAGGGCGACCAAGGCATGAGACCCAGGACGCTGTCCTTCGGGGTAGGCTGTGCGGCCGCCAGGGGGCACTGTGGCCTCAGAAATGCACAAAGGCTGCAGGCAGTGGGCAGTGCCGGAGGATGGCGGCAAGGAGGGGGATGGTCCGTGCGCCCTCCTCCGGACTCAGCCTTGACTGCACGGCACGCTGACCGGCTGTCCCAGCTCAGCGTCCTGGGCCAGGATGGGAGCAGCCTAGCCTTACCCACACATGCTCCTGGGTTCCCACTGCACACCAAGCCCTTATAGATGGGTCAGAAAAGACAGTCCACATTTTACAGTCAAAGAACAGAGGCTTCCCGAGCTGGGACCAAACCCAAGGCATCCATCCCCAGCTCTGTCTAAGCCCTTCCTCACACCAGAGTCTCGCCTCATTCAGCCCCAAAATGAATTTTATTTTTTTAAAGATTGGGGTTCACCATGATGGCCAGGCTGGTCTTGAACTCCTGACCTCAGGTGATCCACCCACCTCAGCCTCCCAAAGTGCTAGGATTACAGGCATAAGCCACTGTGCCTGGCTCTATTTTATTTTATTTTTTTGAGACAGAGTCTCATCTGTCACCCAGGCTGGAGTGCAGTGGCGCGATCTCTGCTGACTACAACCTCTGCCTCCTGGGTTAAAGCGATTTTCCTGCCTCTGCCTCCTGAGTAGCTGGGATTACAGGTGCACACCACCACGCCCGGCTAATTTTTGTAGTTTTAGTAGAGATGGGGTTTCACCATGTTGTCTAGGCCGGTCTCGAACTCCCAACCTCAAGTGATCTCCCTGCCTCAGCCTCCCAATGTGCTGGGGTTACAGGCGTGAGCCACCATGCTGGACCCCCGAATGGATTTCTTCCTTCAGACATTCACTGAGCCCTTGGGTACCTGGCAGGCAGGTGGTATCTGCAGAAGTGAGGAGGGGACGAGGGAAGAGGCAGGACCTCAGGGCAGGACCAGGCCTTGGAGGGAGGACTGGGTGGGGGGCAGGGTTGGGGGCTGGCCCTGGCCACCTGCAGGGGCTTTAAGCAGACCCCATGGGGAGAAGTCCAGAGATACTACATATGGCCTCACCTCCCGGCCTGAGTGTAGCGTCCTTGGGCCCTGGCCTCTGGAATGGGATGCTGTCCACCTCCCCTCCTAAGCCACGCATGCCTAGGAAGGGAGGTGGACAGCAGTTGTGAGATGTAGGGAGAGGAAACCACCAGAAAGCTAACGGAAACTAGGGTCACGTTAATAGAGGTGAAGTGCCTGGAGCAAGGGAGGGGATGCTTCAGTTTGGGAGAAGCACCTTGGGAGCACATGCAAGAACTGTGCTGGGACTGATCCCATGGGGACAGGTTCCTGGGATAAAAAGAGGGCATTAAGCCCCAACAAGGCTCAGGTAAGCCACATTCCACCTCAGGGATGAGGGCCTGGGGGACAAAGAGACAGGCCTGAGATGGGGAACCTTTAGAGAGGTGACTTTTGCCCAGCCAGAGTGAGCCTTATGTCCCTAGGTGTGTGTCTGGCAAGAGGGGTGGATAAAAAGCTGCTGAGATGATTCCTCACACTGTGTTTTATCTGTCCCCCGTCTGTGGCCACCCCAGTGTGGTCTCGGTCAGGTCCCTGGGGTGGGAGTGACCGTCCGTGGGCACCAGGGAGATGATGGGGTGCGTGGGCCTGGTCCCTGGGTGCTGCAGGGGTGGGCACACGGTCCTGCCGTGCATATATGTGACATTTCTGTGCAGGTGTGAGCGCCCTGGCTGCCAACCCTCTATCCTAGGCTACCTCAGTTCCCAGCTGGTGGCCCACTAGCCTGGCAAGGGCCCATGGGTTAATTCTGGCCATTGCTGCTGCTGCAGATGCTCTGGGCACTGGGTTAGCTCCTGAGGGGATCTCGGGGCACAGGGCTGAGTGGTTGGGGGAGGTCATCCCTGAAGAGGTGGCTTGGGGTGATAGGAGCGCAGGCTGGTTGCACAGGTGGCAGAAATGGGCAGTGGCTGCTCATGAGGCAGAGAGAACAGGCTGGGTAAGACGGGGCAGTGGAGGCTGGAAGGCAGTGAGGCTGGAGGGAAGGCTCTGGGTGTGTGTGTGAGGGGGTGTGGACAGGGAACCGGAGGCTGCAGGGGACAGGATCTGGGCACTGTCCCAGAGTCCAGCTGGATCCCAGCGGCAGCCAGAGCTGTGCTTTGAAACTGTCACTCCACGCTGGGAGGACACGAAGGCCAGGAGACTGGCTGTGCGGGCTTCCCCGAGAGAGGGACCTTACTTAGAGGTTCTGAGAGGACAGGGCCTCACCTGCCACGGGAGGGTCCCCTCCCCGCACCGCTGCCTCACCCTGCCTCCTCTGCTGGAGGCTGGAACATGCAGGTGGGGAAGTGGGGGGCTCACATCTCCGGGTTGCAGTGAGGCTGCAGTGAGCTGAGATGGCACCATTGCACTCCAACCTGGGTGACAGATGACATCAGGTGACCACTTGATGTCCAGTCCAGAACTGGGCTTGCATTCTGGCCCTGCCTTTTATGAATTTCACCATCTTGGGGAAGCTCTTCATTCTCTGGGGTACAGGGCTCTGGTGCAAGTCCACAGAAGGAGCTGGAGAGAGAGCTGGGGACCCCACTGCTGTACAGAACCCAGGTGGGGAGGCCCGGGCCTGGCCCCCTGTGGGAAGGGGCGGGCAGCTGCCTGGCTTGGCTCTGGTATGCACGAAGGTGCTTGTGAACAGTTAAGGGCATACATGTGCTAGGATTGGACCCATGGGCCTGGCCGGGAGAGGCAGGTTGAGGAGATCTAGGGACTCAACCGTTAGAGTCTGGAAGAATTTGCGGGGCTTGGAGGAAGACAGAAAGATGAGGGAAAGTTTGGAACTTCTTAGAGATGGGTTTGATGGTTGTGACCAAAATGCTGGAATAAGTTAGGACTTTGGGGCCCGATGCGGTGGCTCACACCTGTAATCCCAGCACTTTGGGAGGCCAAGGCGGGCAGATCACCTGAGGTCGGGAGTTCGAGACCAGCCTGGCCAACATGGTGATACCTCATCTCTACTAAAAATACAAAAAAAAAAAAAAAAAATTAGCCGGGCATAGTGGTGGGCTCCTGTAATCCCAGCTATTCAGGAGACTGAGGCAGGAGAATCGCTTGAACCTGGGAGGCGGAGGTTGCCATGAGCCAAGATGGCACCATCGCATGCCAGCCTGAAGGACATGAGATTTGGGTGAGGGGGACAGGGTGGAATGACACAGTTTGGATATTCATCCCTGTCCACATCTCATGTTGAAATATGATCAAGCCGTTTGCAGTGGCTCCTGCCTATAACCCCGGCACTTTGGGAGGCTGAGGAGGGAGGATCACTTGAGCCCAGGAATTCAAGACCAGCCTGGGCAATGTGGAAAAATCTCGTCTCTACAAAAAAATAAAAATAAAATAATTAGCTCAGTGTGGTAGTGTGTGCTTGTAGTCCCAGCTACTCTGGAGGCTGAGATGGAAGGATCACTTGAGCCCAGGAGGCAGAGGTTGCAGTGAGCCGTGATTGTGCCACTGCACTCCTGCCTGGGTGACAGAGTGAGACACTGTCTCAAAAAAAAAAATAAAAAAAGAAAGAAATGTAATTAATCCCCAGTGCTAGGAGTGGGTCCTGGTGGGAGGTGTTTAGGGGACAGGCGGATCCCTCACGGCGTGGTGGTGTCTTTGAGATGGGGATCTGGTTGTTTAAGGCGCCTCCCCACCCCCATTCTCTCTCTCTCCCTCCTGCTCTCCCCACGTCTCACGCCTGCTCCCACTTTGCCTTAGCCATGAGTAAAAGGTCCAACACCTCCCCAGAACCCAAACTGATGCCAGCGCCACGCTTCTGGTACAGCCTGCAGAGCCATGAGCCAAACAAACCTCTTTCCTCGATAAATTGCCCAGCCTCAGGTATTTCTCTATAGCGATACAAGAACGGCTAATACAGAAAATCAGGGGCGGTGGACAAGTCCAGAGAGAGTGCTGTTGTGTGAGTGCGGCCAGAACCTGTCGGGGTGACCCACAAAGCGGGTCCCGCCAAGACCCTGAGAAGAGGCGGCGGGAGGCAGAGGAGAAACCGGGAAGGCGCCAAGGTGAGGAGGGATGAATAAGGAGGGTCGGGGGTCAGAAGCTATAGAGAGGCTGAGTGAGGTGATGGCGTCGTCGTCAAGGTGGTGGGCACGTGCAGGGCTGCAGAGGTGTAAGAGGGGTAACGTGTGCCAGAGAGGTGACCTTTTTTTTTTTGAGATGGAGTTTCGCTCTTGTTGCCCAGACTCGAGTGTAATGGCGCGATCTTGGCTCACCGCAACCTCCGCCTCCTGGGTTCAAGGGATTCTTCTGCCTCAGCCTCCCAAGTAGCTAGAATTACAGGCATGCGCCACCATGCCTGGCTAATTTTGTATTTTTAGTTGAGACGGAGTTTCTCCATGTTGGTCAGGCTGGTCTCAAACTCCTGACCTCAGGTGATGCACCTGCCTCAGCCTCCCAAAGTGCTGGGATTACAGGCGTGAGCCACCACACCCAGCCAGAGAGGGGATCTTGAGATGCATGGAGTGTGTGGAATGGAGCATCTGCAACCTGGAAACCCAGGAGAGAGGGACAGGCTTCATTTAGGGGAGAGAGGGGTGACAGGTGAAGGGTGGATGAGTGAGCATCAGATAGGGGGAGGGGCTCAGAAAAGGAGTCAGTGGGGCAAGGTCCCAAGACGGTCCCCTTCCCCTCAGGAAAGACTGTGGAACCTCATCTTCTGGGAGAACCTGGAAAGACACCCCCGAGGGTGCACCTCACAGAGCGGGGGAGGGAATCGAAGCATCTTCAAGGTCAAGACTTCAGGAGGGTTGGGTGCGGTGGCTCACGGCTGGAATCCGCCCCTTTGGGAGGCAAAGTTGGGAGCACTGCTGGAGCTCAGGTGTTTGAGACTAGCCTGAGCAACATGGTGAAACCTCATCTTTACAAAAAAATGCAAAAATTAGCCGGGTGTCATGGCGTGCACCTGTGGTCCCAGCTACTCAGGAGGCTAAGGTGGGAGGATCGCTTGAGCCCAGAAGTTCGAGGCTTCAGAGAGCTATGATTGCACCACTGCACTCCAGTCTGGGTGACAGAGCAAGACCCTGTCCCCCTCCACCCCATGCCCAAAAAAGGTCTAGGCATGATTTCTGACTGCAGAAGAATTAAATGCAGAGACTTAGCATAATTAGAGTCAGATAGCAAGGCCAGTGGTGTCATCCCCATGGTTTTCCTGAAGTTGCAGGGGGCCCCTGTCTTTTTTTTCTGAAACTGAGTTTTGCTCTTGTCACTCAGGCTGGAGTGCAAAGGTGTGATCTCGGCTGACTGCAACCTCCACCTCCTGGGTTCAAGCGATTCTCCTGCCTCAGCCTCCCGAGTAGCTGGGATTACAGGCATGCGCCACCACGCCCAGTTAATTTTTGTATTTTTAGTAGAGATGGGGTTTCGCCATGTTGGCCAGGCTGGTCTCAATCTCCTGACCTCAGGTGATCCGCCCGCCTCAGCCTCCTGAACTGTTGGGATTACAGATGTGAGCCACTGCGGCTGGCCACCCCGGTCTTATTAAATCACTTGCAGGCCAGGTAGGAGTGGTGCAGACACTCGGTGCACACACACACTCGGTGCAGACACTGAGGGGGCCAAGCTGGTGCCTCATTCACCCCTCCCTGCCTCTGCGCCTGTAGATCCTGCAGGTAGCCACAGGTGACCGCCGAGCCCCCAGCCGGCTCCCCATGCTCTCACCCCTACACAATGGTGTCTCCTGCGGCACCAGCTCTTGCTTCTCCCTTCACATGCATGTAGGCATGTTCGTTCTCCCAGCAGGTGTGTGCACATGCACATACACCCCTTCCTTTGACCCCCCTCTGGCAAAACTCCTTGAAGAAGTCTCTTCTCAAGCGTCCAGTTCCGCTCCTCCAATTCCTCAAGCCCTTCCCATCAGACTTGGCCGCCCCTGACACGGACTGCCCTTGCCAAGGTCCCCAGTGACCTCCACACGTTGCTGTGTCCTTGTTTTTCGGCTCTCATCTGAGTTTCCAGGTCACCGACCCTCCTGGGCCTCCTCCCCAGGCTGGCTGCTCAGTCCCTGTCTCCTTGGCTGGTCCTTGCCCTCCCCGCTAAGCTCCTTGCTGCTGCTGCTCAGAGACCGGCCACAGATGCCTCACTCTGCCCTCTCATCTGCTCTGGCCACCCAGGATGTCACTGACAAGCCGATGGCTCCCCAGGGTGGGACTCCAGTCCACGTCTCTCCCTGGATTTATCTTCTACTTGAACTTCTGCTGGTATTTCAACCTTAGCAAGTCTGAATTTCAGCCTGATTCTTTCCTCCCCAAGTCTGCATTCCCCAAGCCCGAGTGTGGACCCCCTGTAGCCCAGCCTCGGGAGGTGACATCTGTAGGGCTAGGCAGAGACTAGCCTGATCCAGCTCTCTGTGACCCTTCGGTGGCTCAGACCAAACCCCAGGAGGTAGCGTCACTCCTCTCCATCACTCCTGATACTGAATCTGTCTTAAGTCTCTCTTTTTTTTTTGAGATGGAGTCTCCCTCTGTCGCCCAGGCTGGAGTGCGGTGGCGCGATCTCAGCTCACTGCAACCTCCACCTCTTGGGTTCAAGCGATTCTCCTGCCTCAGCCTCAAAAGTAGCTGGGATTACAGGCATGAGCCACCATGCCTGGATAATTTTTATATTTTTAGTAGAGACGGGGTTTCACCATGTTGGTCAGGCTGGTCTCAAACTCCTGGCTTGAAGTGATCCACCCACCTTGGCCTCCCAAAGTACTGGGATTACAGGCATGAGCCACCGTGCCTGCCTTAAGTCTCATTTTTGGCTCTACCTTCAAAGTATCTCCAGAATCCAGTCCCCTTTTACCACTGCTGCCACCTGGTCCAAGTCATGACCACCTCTCATTGTGATGATGGCATCAGCCTCCTCATCAGCCTCTCTCTACCACATATGATCTGGTCACAAAGCAGTGGCCAGAGAGAGCCTTTTAAAAAGTTGGCTGGGTACAGTGGCTTATGCCTGTAATCCCAGCACTTTGGGAGGCTGAGGCAGGAAGATTGCTTGAGTCCAGTAGTTTGAGACCAGCCTGGGCAACATAGCCAGACTGTCTCTACAAAAAATAAAAATATTAGCCACATGTGGTGGGTCACGTCTGTCCCCGCTGCTTGGGAGGCTGAGGCAGGTTGATTGCTTGAGCCCAGGAGCTCAAGGCTGCAGTGAGCCATGATTGTGCCACTGACCTCCCGCCTGGGCAACAGAATGAGACCCTGTCTGTAAAAAAAAAACAGTGACCTCGTAGGGTGCAGTGGTTGCAAACAGTAGCCTCCTCGGTAAAGTATGCAGTCTGTTTCTGTTTTTTGGGTGGGGGGATGGATTTTCACTCGTGTTGCCCAGGCTGGAGTACAGTGACTTGATCTCTGCTCACTGCAAACTCTGCTTTCAGGGTTCAAGCGATTTTCTTGCCGCGGTCTCCCAGGTAGCTGAGATTACAGGCACCTGCCACCATGCCAGGCTAATTTTTTTTTTTGTATTTTAGTAGAGATTGGGTTTCACCATGTTGGCCAGCCTGGTCTTGAACTCCTGACCTCAGATGATCCACCCGCTTCGGCCTCCCAAAGTGCTGGGATTACGGGCGTGAGCCACCGCGCCTGGCCACACAGTCTGTTTCTTATATGGGTTGCTCTGAGGAACCTTGGAGACAATTCTGTCCCATGGACATTTGTGTGTCTGACCTCGTGCTGTCTCTGGTCTAGGCACCAGGCATGTATCTGGGGTGCCTTTGGAGACCCCCGGGGTGGAACAGACAGGGTTCACGATGGCCGGGTCATGTCCATCCGCACCAAGCGCAGAACCAGGAGCGTGTGATTGAGGCCGTACGCAGGGCCAAGTTCCCTGACCGCCAGAAGACCCACAGCACAAAGAAGCAGGCTTTGACCGAATTCAATGCAGATGAAACTGATCAGACACGGTGGCTGAGAAGTGGCTCATCTGGGATACCCTGGGGTCAAATGCAACCTCAGTTGTGGCCTCTTGGGTGAGTGGTGGGCCCTGTGCTTCTGAGGGCTTCCCTTGTGCTGACCGCTCCTTACTCACTCCTGCCAATAAATCCTTCTTCCTGTTCCCCGACCAGAATCGCGACCCTCTGTTCAAACCCTCCAACGGCCCCCAGGTGACTCTGAGTAAAAAGTCAAAGCCTCTGCAACAGCCAACAAGGTCCCCATGCCCCTCCTCTCCCTGGTCTCTCTGATCTCATCACCTCCCACTTTTCCTCCTGGTCACAGTACTGTGGCCATGCTGGTTTCCAGACACATTTGCACCACGAGACGAAGTTTTGCTCTTGTTGCCCAGGCTGGAGCACAATGGTGTGATCTCGGCTCATTGTAACCTCCGCCTCCCGGGATCAAGAGATTTTCCTGCCTCAGCCTCCCGAGTAGCTGGGACTACAGGCACGTGCCACCACACTCAGCCAATTTTTGTATTTTTAGTAGAGACGGGGTTTCACCGTATTGGCCAGGCTGGTCTCAAACGCCTGACTTTGTGATCCGCCCGCCTTGGCCTCCCAAAGCACTGGGAAAGTGCTTGGGTTTCAGGCGTGAGCCACCACACCCAGCTACACGAGACCTTTGAACTGGTGGCTCCACTGCCTAGCATGTCCTTCCCTCTGACATCTGGAGGGCTTGCGCCCTCACCTCTGCTAGGACTGTTCAGAAGTTAACTTCTGTCTGGGAACCTGGGAAGGGGAGGTTGCAGTGACCCAAGATTGCACCATTGTACTCCAGCCTGGGCAACAATGCCTATAATCCAGCACTTTGGGGGGCCGAGGCGGGAGGATCGCTTGAGGCCAGGAATTAGAGACCAGCCCGGGCAACATAGCAAGACTTGGTCTCTACAAAAAATACAAAATTAGCCACAAGTGGTGACGTGGGCCTGTAGTCCCAGTTACTGGGGAGGCTGGGAGGGTCACTTGAGCCCAAGAGTTGGAATCTGCAGTGAGCTATGATCACGCCACTGCACTTCAGCCTGGGTGACAGAGTGAGACCCTGTCCAAAAAAAAGAAAAAGATAATAAACAAAGAAGTGAACTGTTAGGGAAGCCTACCCTGACCACCCAATTGAAAACATTAACCATTTTTGGCTGGGCGCAGTGGCTCACACCTGTAATCCCAGCACTATGGGAGGCTGAGGTGGGTGGATCACTTGAGGTCAGGAGTTTGATACCAGCATGGACATGATGAAACCCCTGTCTCTACTAAAAGTAACAAAAATTACCAGGGCGTGGTAGCATGTGCACCTGTAATCCCAGCTATTTGGGAGACTGAGGCAGGAGAATCACTTGAACCTGGGAGGTGGAGGTTGCAGTAAGCCGAGATCGCACCATTATTGTACTCCAGCCTAGGTGACAGAGCGGACTCTGTCTCCAAAAAAACAAAAACAAATCAAAACAAAAACACTTTACCCCTTTTCACTTGCTCTTCCCATCCTCCTTATTTTTCTCCCATTAACACTGATCACCTTCAAAGCAACTATCTAATTCACTATCTATTACATCTCCTGTCTGTTCCTCCCACGAGAAGAGGGAGCCTGGCAACATCACAGCAGCTCTGTGGAGCGCTCCCAGTTCCCTGGGTGGGTCCGTGCACGGAGGCCCAGGCCTCTGCCACCTCACAGGAACCAGTGATGGGCGGGGTAGACACCAGTAAGCTGCGTGTCCCCAAAGCTGGCATGCTAGGACCGTGGAGAGGAACAACACACCCTCAGGCAGCCACTCGGAGGGGCTTTTAAACAGAAGCGCACAGGACCACTGCGGACAATTCAAGTGCTCAGATAAATCTCATCACCACATCGTGCCCCTGTCTATGTGCGACTATGTATCCTCAGAGCATCAAATAAGAAACCTGGCCAGGCGCCATGGCTCACGCCTGAAACCCAAGCACTTTGGGAGGCTGAGGCAGGTGGATCACTTGAGGTCAGGAGTTCCAGATGCGGCTGGCCAACGTGGTAAAATCCTGTCTGTACCAAATAATAATAATAAAACCAATTAGCCAAGTGTGGTGGCGGGCACCTATAATCCCAGCTACTTGGGAGGCCAACGCAGGAGAATCGCCTGAACCCAGGAGGCAGAGGTTGCAGCGAGCTGAGATCGTGCCATTGCACTCCAGCCTGGACGATAGGGTCAGACTCCATCTCAAAAACAAAACAAAATGAAACAAAAACAAATCAGGAGCAGGGCACAGCGGCTCACACCTGTAATCCCAGCACTTTGGGAGGCCAAGGTGGGCAGATCACTTGAGGTTAGGAGTTCAGGACCAGCCTGGCCAACACAGTAAAACCCCATCTCTACAGAAAATACAAAAAATTATTTGTAGGGACATGGATGAACCTGGAAACCATCATTCTCAGCAAACTGATACAAGAACAGAAAATCAAACACCGCATGTTCTCACTCATAGGCAGGTGCTGAACAATGAGAACACATGGACACAGAGAGGGGAGCATCACACACTGGGGTCTGTTGGGGGACATAGGGGAGGGACAGTGGCCGGTGGGGAGTTGGGGAGAGATAGCATGGGGGAAATGCCAGATATAGGTGATGGTGAGGAAGGCAGCAAATCACACTGCCATGTGTGTACCTATGCAACCATCTTACACGTTCTTCACATGTACCCCAAACCTAAAATGCAATAATAAAAAAAAATACAAAAAATTAGCCAGACGTCATGGCACGCGCCTCTGATCCCAGTTATTCGGGAAGCTGAGGCAGGAGAACTGCTTGAACTCAGGAGATGCAGGTTGCAGTGAGCCGAGATTGCGCCACTGAACTCCAGCCAAGGCAACAGAGAGAGTCTCAAACAACAGCAAAGAACACAGTTCTGTTCAGACCTATTTAACTGCAGGGAAGGGAGGAAGACCAAGGCTGAGCCATTTGACTGGAATGGGGGCATTGCCCAATTGCAGTCAGAGGATGAAATCTCACTCTTTTTCTGCCTCCACAGCTGGTCCTGAAAAACCAGGTGCAACTGCAGTTTTGTTTAATTAACTCTCACTTTAGAAGCACTTGGGGAGGCCGGGCACAGTGGCTCACTCCTATAATCTCAGTACTCTGGGAGGACCAGGTGGGTGGATCTCCTGAGCTCAGGAGTTCAAGACCAGCCTAGGCAACATGGTGAAACCCTGTCTCTACAAAAATTAGCCAGGCATGATGGCGCACACGTGTGGTCCCGGTTATTTGGGGGGCTGAGGTAGGAGGGTTGCTTAAGCCTGGGAGGCAGAGGTTGTAGTGAGCCGAGATCGAGCCACTGCACTCCAGCCTGGGCGACAGCCTGAGACCCCATCTCAAAAAAAAAAAAAAAAGTCCCTTGGGGAGACTTTCTGAGGAAAAAGAGTTTGAGCTAAGCTTTTTTTTTTTTTTTTTTTTTAAATTATTTGTTTATATTTTAGATTCAGGGTTTTGCTCTGTTGCCCAGGCTGGAGTGCAGTGGTGCCATCAAAGCTTACTGCAGCCTTGGAACTCCTGGGCACAAGCGATCCTCCCGCCTCATCCTCCAGAGTAGCTGGGACTACAGGTGCATGCCACCACACTCAGCTAACTTTTTATTTTTTGTAGAGATGGGGCCTCACTATGTTGCCCAGGCTGGTCTCAAACTCCTGGGCTCAAGTGATCCTCCTGCCCTGATCTCCCAAAGTGCTAGGCTTGGAATGACAGAAATGAGCCACTGTGCACAGCTGTCCCTCCCTCCCTCCCTGTCTCTCTTTCTTTCTTTCTCTTTCCCTCCCTTCCTTCCTTCTCCTTCCTTCCTTCCCCTCTTTCTTTTCTTTCTTTCCTTTTTTCTTCCTTTTTTTTTTTTTTTTAATATTTCTCATTTTAATTTAGTTAGCAGATCTTTAAATACATGGGGGCATACCTGAACTAGCAAACAGAAAACTAACCATGTCAGACTTAAGCCTGTCAAACACCAAACTGGCAGAGCTCTTAGGTTTTGTTTTTTTTCCCTTCAGACTGAGTTTTACTCTATTGCCCAGGCTGGAGTGCAGTGGCACAATCTCAGCTCACTGCAACCTCCGCCTCCCGGGTTCAAGCGATTCTCCTCCCTCAGCGTCCTGACTAGCTGGGATTACAGGTGCATGCCACCATGCCTGGCTAATTTTTTTATTTTTAGTAGAGCCTGGGTTTCACCATGTTGGTCAGCCTGGTCTTGAACTCCTGACCTCAAGCGATCTGCCCGTCTCAGCCTCCCACCTCGGCCTCCCAAAGTTCTGGGATTACGGGTGTGAGCCACTGTGACTGACCAGCTCTTAGGGTTTTATGCAGTGCCCTCCTGTCTGAGGGGGCCGGCATTTGGGGCAACTCTCGAGACACCCCTGGCCCTGAGTGGCTGCATGCGACGTGGGGCTGCCGAGGGCATCTGGCACTGGGAGGTGTCTCCATCCCGTGCTCTGAGTTCTCCCACTGGAGGGAGGATTGAATCCAGTTTAATTCAGAGAGAGGCTTTCGCTTCTGTATCACACGTGGGCGTTTCACAATCTGAAATCTCCAAATTAATACGCGACCAAGTCATCCCCCACTTCCACTAGACACGTGGAGGACGGTTCCTTCCCAACCCAGCAAGACGAGCAACGGCCTCTGAGTCACAACTGCATGGAGAAGCCTACCAGCCACCTCTCCAGGGCTCTCCCCTCAACGTCCAGCCTGAGTGCCGTCTAGACAGAGACCCTTCTCAGCAGCCCCGGCGTTCCAGAGACCCGCAAGCCTCTGTCCCAATCGCCTCTTCCCGCCTACTCGCAAGCATTAGCTGGTGCCCTTCAGGAGTCAGGGGCACAGTGAGAGCCCCACACAGAAGGCTGAGGCCAGGCCACAGACCCGCTGCGGGCCACCCGGCAGAGGTGCCTGGCTGCACTGCTGGTCACTCGAGTGCCATCGATTGGGGCTGCCACCACCAGCCCAGTGCCGCACCAGTGCTGGCCACCATTCCTGGTCACCCACAGCAAGCCTGTATGACAGGCCATGGTTCCTCCATTTCACAGACGGGGAAGCGGACGCCAGGGAGGGTAAGGGCTTGGGTCAAGGGTAGGCAGACAGAGCCGGTGACAACAGCAAGTAGGAATGCAGGCCCCGGTGGAGCCCTTCCTGTGAGCGAACGCAGACCCCAGGAGATCGGTGCCTGAGATCCCCACACATCCCAGAGCCAAGCGGCTTTCTGTGTGTGCCCGGGCCACACGCCACAGGACGCACGGATAGGTGTGCAGGGAGGGTGACTTCGGGAACGGCGATTCTCGGGGTGCCCTTTGGACCCAGAATGACAGTGTTTGCTGCTTGTCCTCAGGCCAGAGCACTTTAAATAAAAACAACCCACGCATTCTTGTGTTTGTATAAAAGATATTTACTTCAATTATCACACCTAGGGTGCTAGTGAATAATAATACATGGTGTGAGTTTCATACAGTGATATTGCTTCTCCGTATTATATAGGGACCGTTGTACAGTGCTGAGAACAAACATTGTATGGCTAACCAAAGACAGAGGGACAATACCAAGGGGCCGACGGGTGCCTCCCCCACCCCCGCGCCAGCCAGTTCAACTTTGACTCTTAATGTAGAAAAACAAATAGCGAGAAAGAAAATGTGATCAGAGAGAAGTCACACAGCAACACACAGAGGCATCTCAGAGCGACTTGTACAAAAAAAAAAGACGCCTTCTTTTTCTCTTTTTTCTTTTTTTGGTCAATTGGGTCTCTGTGAGGATTTGAGGGAAAAAAATCTGTGATTGTGAGGATGAACAAAGAAGCTTGAGAAAGATCTAAGACTTGGTGCGTTACAGAAAATATCAAATACTGCTAAAATGTAAGACGTGACGAAACACGGGAGCGGGGGTGGGGCGGGGGGAGCTGAGCTTATAAAGAGTTTTCCGGAAGATTCCGCCACCCTGCGAGTGTGTCTTGTGCTGATAGTAGTCTGGACAGAAGCGTGGTGCTACCCGCTCTCAAGGCAAGCAGCAAAGGGTTATTGCACAAACGCAAAGAACTAGGTCCTCTCATTCAATGGAAAGGGATGTGGGGGAAACCACTTCTTCTTCCCCCCACTCTTACAACAAGCTATCTCCAATGCTGTAAGAAATTGGGGTGAATTCTCACGTCTCCAAAATGCACGGCATTTTTCCCCCCAAGAGGTCTCAGATGGCGGGGGGACGTGAGACGCCCGTTCTCTCAAGGGAAGAGGCAGAGATGGCTTGAGAGAGAGAAATGCATAATTAGAGAAAAATGAAAAAAAAAAAAAAAGCTTTTTGGGGAGATGGAGACCTTTGTTTCGGTAGAGGGTTTCTTTCAAAGAGAGAACAAAATCAGGACCCCCCGGCGATTTTGGAGAAGGGGAGGTGATGGCCTAGAAAGAGGTGCCCCGCCCAGCCTCCCTTGCCTTGGCCTGGGGGAAGGTTCCTTCTGCTGGGCCCGTGGGCTCCAGGCAGGCCGTCTCACCTTCACACCCCATTGGCGAGCAACTGGGTGTCCTGCTTGGGGCCACTGCAAGCAATCTCCACACCCAACCTTCCTCCACAGTGAACCACCTATAGGGGAAAGGGGCCCTCTGCCCGTGACCTCCTAGGTGAGCCCTCAAGCCACAGCTGGTACCACGAAACACTGTTGCTTTGAGAGATGGTTTTGACCAACTTTGTATGCAAGAAAACAACAACAACAACAAAACCCAACCAAAACACACCAACCCGTGCGGGCCTTGCCAGAAATCACTCTCTCGCTTGGAAGTGATCGTCTTGAGCGGGCCACTGCGCCCTCTCTGAACTGGGCTGGCCGAAACTTCATGAACCCAGAAGTCTTACCAGAGGCTCTAGGAGGCTTTGGGGAACTGAACTTGGTTTTTCTAAGACTCCTCTGAAGCTCCTCAAGTGAGTACCCTTCAACTCAGCACTCCCTTTACACGTTGGTAGATTTTTGTTCACATACTCTCTCGTTTAGAAAGTTAGACACATAGAGACCGCCAGTTTTTGAGCGGCTACTCTGGAGACAGGTGTTTGATTTTGCTGGGGAAACCCCCTCTGTCCCCCAATCAGTCCCCCAGATGCCTTGGTTCTCTGGGGGGGATGGGGGAGGAGAGGAAGGCAGAGGACAGTAACCACTAGAGTGACAGCAAAAAGCATTTATGACAACAAAACACAAAATAACAATACACTCCTGATAAGTACTTAAATGATTAACCTAATAATAAATAGAAGAGGATAGAAATATTTTTTTTTTTCTCAAGGAAACATCCTTTTATAATCACCCTCACGCACGCCGGCAGGTCAGTAGCAGTCAGTCCATTTCAACAAGACAAGGTTAAGTGCTGGAAGGGACGGCTGTGGCCTCAGACACTGGGGAAGGCTCTCAGCTTCTGAATCACCGACACGCACCATCCTGCCTCGCCAGGCCAGCGGCTCTGGCCAGAGCTTGTGGGCCCTGCGCGCCCAGCTCAGCAGTCACCAAGAGGCAGACTGGGAGACTGGAAGGGGTGGGGGAGGCCTGTTTTCCCTTCGGTTCATGAACAAACGGATCTACAGTGAACAAACCCATTCATAACCTGAATCGTCCTGGTCTAAAGCTTACTTTGAGTTCATTTGGTGTGCAATACGTTATTTATTTTTTTAAAAAAAGAAAAATGATTTCAATTGCACAGAGCTTTTACACATAGTCATCTATTTAAGTGCTTTCTGTTTAAAGCAAACTACAAAAAAAAAAGGTGGGGGGAAGGAATTATGAAACTAAAGCAGCTCCGTGCCACTTCAATGTGTCTTGCTGAACGGTGTCTTGTTTCACCAGCAGAAGTCCCAATGCTTCCGTACACACTGTGCTTCTGATTAATTTCCATAGGGATGTAGCCGTGACATTGGGATATAAGGCACCTTTCCTTTCTGATTACAGAAAGCTTGATACATAGCATATAGCATATTTTTGTGGTAGAAATTAAAGCCTAAACACTACAGAAATTACAGTAATGCAGACTAATGCTTTCTTAACATTATTGGGTAAACTAAAAGGATTCATGAAAAGCAACTCAAAGGCATCTTAAGAGTTTAAGAACGGGGCGGGGGGATGGGGAAGTGCACATTTATACATGGCCAAATGTCTTTCTCTCTTTCAGCCTTTTTTTTCTTTTTTTTTCAGGATTTTTCGCCTACAATGCCCAACTTTTAAAGTTAGCATTTTGGAGGACTCTAGGCGCTTTGGAAATGTCTCGTTAAAGCTAAATGTCACTTCATCCAAAAATGAAAACTCGAGATGATGCCACGGATGGCGTGGACACGGTTATCTTTGGAGGGGAGGTGGTGGTGGGAGAGGCCTGGGGAGGAGGGGGCCGTTTTTGGAAGTTGGGGAGACAGGAGGAAATTGCATTTCCTTCTACTCCCATGACCCGGGGTGGGGGTGGTGGTGAGGTGCACAGGCTGCTGGGGCCTCTGGGATGGGGAAGACTGGGCTGGGGGGCTGGAAGCAGGGCCGGGGCTCAGTTCATGCTCTGCTACCCATGCCCATTCCTCTTCTGTCTGGATTAAGCCTAGGGGTTGTGGACTTAACTACAGCCCATCTCTAAGAGTTTCCTAGACTGGATCTTTCTAGACTTTTTTGGGTACTTGCTTTCTCTTTTCCCTTGTAGTTTTCATCTACAAAAAGTCAAAACCTGATGAAAATAGAAATAAAATCATCAGACTGGACCATTCCCTTAGCGTTTGAGTGTGCTGGCCAGACTGGTATTCAGTACACGCTGAGATCCAACCACGTCACACTGGCCCCAGGTCACCACCTTGCTACTCAGGGCATAAGCCCTATCCTTGTGGTCACAAAGGCGTCCCTAATGTCATCGACGCCCAGGTGAAACCACAGAAGCCCTGGGGGTGGAGGAGGGTTTCTAATGTGAGCTTTGGCTGGTCCCCGCCCACGCACAGGATGCAGTCCCAATCCCTAGGACTTCCTCGCAAATTCTCTCCAGCAGGGGAACACTTTGGCCCCCAGACTGGACAGACCCACATCCAACCAGCGGCCCAGGAGCTAGTCTTCTTTGGTGCTGGATGGGAACTGGCCTATTCTTTTGAGATAAGAGGGCGATGCAAGGCTGGAGGAAGCCATCTATCCTTTTCCACCTTTGAGATGTTTGCTGTTTGCAAAGGAGTGTTCGCAGTGACGCCGAGACCATGCCAGAGACAACGGACGCCAAAGAGCTACAGCGCTCCCCAAAGCCAGCTGGGAACCTTGGGACGTGTCCTCATGTGGCCAAGCTGGGGCAGCCCGGGGCAAGGAAAATGGCCATGATGGATCCGAACAGCTGAACAGGAGTGGGCAGAAAGAACAGGCAGACCAAAGACAAGACCCTCGGAGGCCCGAGACCATGCCCTGCCTGCAAAAGAAACAGCTGCTGGAGCTTCGGGAACAGGTGGAAATCGAGAGAAATCCATGCGCCTTGCAGGGCACAGCTGTCTGTCTGTTGCGCTCACAAAGGGAGAGAGACACAAAGCCGGCCCACCGGCAGAGGGATGCTCATGTCGGCCCCACTGGTAGCTTTTCCGCCCCCTCCAGACCACGTGCCTCACAGTTCTGCGGGGCGTGGTTCTGGGTGATATCAGATGGAGAACACAGGTTAGTGAGGTAGAAGGGACAGTGAGGAGTGTGAAGAGGGAGGACATCCGGGGAGGGACAGGGCCCCCCGGGCAGCACAGGAGCCAAACCTCCAGCCTAAAGTACCGCAGCCAACAGCCCAGCCCCGCATGCTCACCGCACGTGCCCCGTGTTGCCCCGTTTCTCCCGGTACAGGTTGGGATGAGTAAGATCTATGGCCAAGAAGCGCCTGTCATAGTGCATTTAAGGCAAAGGCTGTCGTCCCTTGGTTCGAAATCCTGTAAGTCACTATCTCTGCTTTTCTTTGTGCGACTCCCAGAAGGACGCGCGTCTGTTCCCCCGGCTCTATTTTTCAGTGAGATTTACTTTGCTAAAATCAGAGGAATGAAAAACATTGCATAGAATGTCAACGGAGTTGACTGATCACCCCTGTATCAAAGGACATACGTGCAGGGGCAAAGCCGTCCAGTCCGACCTTAGTTGGGAAGGCACCTGCCCGTGACAGAGCTCACCTGGGGACTCTGGTTCCCCTCTTTTTTAGGGCCTGGCTCTGGCATGATCTTAAAGGAGTAAACCAAGGCCCACAGCGCTCTCTCCGAATTAGAGCACAGCCTGCGTAAACTGGCTGTGAGCTGCACACCTGATGCTGGCCCTGGCCAAGGAGAGAGATGGGGTATGAGAGCTGGCCACCTGGGCTTGGGCAGTGGCCAGAAAGGAACATTTAACCCAGAGCTCTGCTGCACTCTGGGCCGGGACCACCAACCAGCAAACCTGAACGTCCACATCAGACAGGATGGTTTTTCAATGGGAAGAAAACAAAGATGCTAACAGGAAGAAAACTGAGCAGGGAGGCATTTGTACTTTGGAGGTACAAGGGATCTGCCCCAAGGAGGCTGTCAGCTGGTATCTTTCACCTCAATTACTTGCATAGACAAAGTAGCATGGTTTGATGGTGGGTGCCTACGAGCCACGATCCTGGCATTTCTGAGTTCTCCCAAGCACGAATCCCTGGGCTGTCTGCCCTGATCCTGCCCCAGGAGACGCTTAGAAGCTGCCTCATGCCAAGATCCCTCCTAAGATCGTCTAGAAGAATCTAGCTGAGCTGAGCTGAGCTCCATGGCTCTGATAATCCTTTCTAAAGAGATGTCTGGTGGGCAGAAACGACAGAGGTCTTCACGGATACAGAAGTTCAAGAGGAGGCTCCCTGGGGGCTGGGGGGTGGGGGAGGAGGAGAGAAGATTCCTCTGGGGTGGAAGTGAGTTGGGGACAGGTCTAGGAAAGAACCCACACACCTGCCATCTCAGGTACCATAAGGGAGCTTGGGCGGGAACCCTGGGTCAAGAGGCTAAACGCAAACACTGATTTTATGCCGAGCCTCCGCTTAGCCAGCTAAGTTAATGGCAAAAGCCTTAAGTTATGAACACTGCCTCCAATTAACAAAAAGAATCCATTTAAAATGGCATAATGGAGCTTGTAATTAAGTGTTAGTGTTTTATATGGAACCGTTTCCCCCAGGGGAGAGGTACAAATCAGCTTTTTAAACTCATAGAGCGTGAAGAGGAAGGGGTCGGCTGCCTGCGGGGGCCACTGCTTGGAACGCCAGCCTGCTGAAGGGGAGCCACAACGAGGGGACACTGTTCAAGGCACTTGAATACTGCTTAGCAAGATGAGAGATTAACCCTTAGACTCCAAGTGAGGGGCCTAACCAGGAGGGAGGCGCTGCTCCCCTGGCCACAGATTGCTGTATTATTTCAGTGGTAGCTCTTAGAAGTATTACAGACAGCTCTAGCTTAACATTAAAGATCGTAAGGTTGGGATCTCCATGTTTGTTTTTAAAAATAAATAATAGAGGAAAAAAAATACACAAAACTGCAAGCAAAATGTAACCAACGGATTGTATCCGGCACCCAGATGTAAGTCTGGCAAAAAAAAAAAAAAAAAGACAGAATGGGAACCAACAGTAACCTAGTTAAGAATTAAAAAGAGAAAAATAAAAAAGAGAAGACAACAAATGTGACTAAATTGCTTGGGAGGGCCAAAATGACTGCGTTTTAGACTGTTACTGTTTGGCCACTAGAATGGACAGATCTACATATTTGTCAATTTCCTCAGATTTAACACCTCTGTAAATAACAGTCATGCCTTTAAAACTAAGCCCTAGCCTACTATTTCCTGTTAACTTCTTGCTTTCCATTCTTATGAAAATTAGATGATATTTAGAGATTCATCACCCACGATGACAAAAGTCCCTTGAGGTTTCTGTGGAGACACCACAGTGGCCAGGGCTCTGATACTCACTGTCCCGAGGGTCACTGGTGTGAGCTCTCTCCTCTCAATGCACTTGAACTGAGCCAGATGTTGACCCGTGTCCCCTTAAGCTCCTCCAATTTTGAATTCTCTTCTTCCTGAACCAGATTTCAAGTTCAGAAATGATACCCCCATCAAAAGACAAACAAATGGCCTGCCTCCCAGCCCCCTAGAGCCTTCTGAAAACTTCTTATTCATGAAAAGGCATTGTCTTTAGTGTAGTGACTCTCAAAAACTTGTGAAAACATGAACTAAGTGCTGCAGCTGCAGGTTAAAAAGACTCTAAATGAAATAATCTCTAAAACATCATGCAAGAAACGTGGTTTCACATCTTACAGTCAAAGTCCTACAAGGTAATTAACAAGCACACAGAGGTGGAACAGCCAGAGCATACCTTTAAAATTATAACTCCCTCCCACCCCCCAAATCAAAAAAAAAAGTAATATTAATTAAACTTAAGAAATAATGAATGCACCATTAAAATGTCATCCAAAGATGTTGACCTAAGACAAAGGTTTCAATGATACACAATACGGTCAAAAAGTTTTCAATCAGTAATATACAGTATGACAACTACATCTTGTAAATTATACCCAATACTGCCGGCAGTCTATCCCTCTAAAGAATATTTGCCCCTTTCATCCCTTCCTAACAATCAGATAATAAAATACAGCACCTATAAATAAGCAAAAAAAAATATATATATATACCGAAATCATCTATTGTTAGTTTAAAGATATGGCAATAAAGGAGTCTAAATTAGCAAACTTGTAGAAGCCATAACTGATATAACAGCTTATTGAAAAAGGTGGCAGTAATGCACTCTACGTGTGCACAGGTACTTAAGAAAATACACAGACGTATAAAATTGCACACACGCACACGCACACACACTCTCATCCGCCTCTATTCTCACGCATATACACATAGACAAGGGAGGAGTCAGAGACAAGTTAGACTTTCGATGTGTACTTCGACTGCCCTAAAACTGTGCATAAAAGAACTTTCTAAGAGGCGAAATGAATGCAGGGCAAATGGTTGGTCTGGAAGTTGAGCATCCACGTTTTGGTGTGAATTTGGGCCATTTCTACAGGGATGGGAATGGGGAGCCCAGACTGCCACGTTCTCTCTCCTGCAGAGAAAGGAAGTTTCCCACGAGTTCAACAGGGTCATCAGTGCTTGTGGTGGGAAGAAAAAGGGAAAGAGAGAGAGTGCGAGTGCAAGCCCTGCCCAGGCCTGGGGAGTGTCTTCCCCTGGGAGGGCTCAGTTCATCAGGTGCCCAGGAGAGTGGTGTGAGGTGAGGTGCCTTTTGTGCCAGAGAGAGATCCGCAGACTGCTATCTACGTGGGGACCGGCCTGCCTGTCTGGCCTTGGAACTGCCTGCTGCGCCGGCCTGAACTACCCTCTCCTTTCTTTCTTTCAATGCTCGCACACGTGCAGACGCACAGACAGACTGAGACACCATAAATTAAACAAAATTAACAGGTACATGCTACAGTTCTAACTTGTCTCCTAAACCTCCAAGATATGAGGTCTGATCAGCGTGCTCTGCGGTTAGAGGTTAAAAAGCAGATTATAAAATACCTAGATTCGGATCTTTTCTTCTTCTTTTTTTTTTTTTCTGTCCTGATTTGGCCTAGAATGGAGTGTATTAAACAAACCCTGGTCTGCAAAACCCAGGGTCAGTTAAAGCTATACATTGATGTGCACTACATGTCAGGATTCTATTCACGTACAACAAAACACTATGTCAGCTACCACAAAATCAGAGTTTCCTGATGTGACGTCTTCTTTTTGTTAAAAAATATGTGGAGTAAATGTGTTTTATTTTAATTCAAAGTTTCAAACGAGATTTCTTTTCTTGAAAATATTTAGGAATCCAAACTAGTGTGTTTAGAGTCGTTTTGACTGTGCAATCTCTTAGTGGCAACTGAACAGCTACAAAAACTTTCTTTTTTAATTTTTCTGAAAAATCCCCCCCCCCCTTTTTTTTTTCCTGGTTTAAGAAGATAATAGTGTATTATCGCTCTGAAGCCATTAGATGGCAGATAAAAAGCCCCCTTTTAATATGTGGGTTTGATTTTTTTTTTTTTTAAAGCCCACACGGAACAGGAGGACACAAGGCAAAGCTGTAAGAGTTATTCCAGAACCTGTGGAAATCACTTAGGGCAATAAAAAAAACACTTCAGGGTACAAAAAAGCTCGACCACACATTTCTGTTTTCTTCCTTGAAAACACGACATAGATTGGGCTTAATGCTCCTTTGTTTTCTATATGCACCTTGGCCTATGGCGATTTTGCCCTGTGGCCCGCAGGGCGGTAAGTGCGACGCGGTCCAGGCCGCGGGCTGGGTCTGGGCCGTGGGGTCGGTGAAGGCCGCGGGGTCTGCCCAGGCCTTGGGCTTGGATCTGGGCCTCGGGGTTGGTGCAGGCCGTGGACCGTGGGGTGGGTCTGGGCCGCGGGCTCAGGTCTGGCCCCGGGGTCAGTGCGGACCGCGGGTCGAGCCCAGGCCACGGTGTCCGCGGCGCGTGCCCCGTCAGGCCCGTCCAGGCCCAGCTGCCCGCCCCGGGGCCGCGGCCCCTCAGAACTCCCATTCGATAGGTTCCTCCCGGCTGGCGGCCTTCTCCAGGCGGTGGATGATGCTGTTCAAGTTCGCGGCCTTCTTCTTGCGCAGGGGGTTGTCGCGCGAGTCCCGGGCGCCCGCGGCCTCGGGGAGGCCGAAGAGGCTCTGCAGCGAGCTGGGCCTGCGGGGGGCGCTGCTGCCGCTGCTGCTGCTGCTGCCGGGCGGCGGCGCAGAGCTCGGGGCCGCGGGGCCCTCGCCGGGCGGGGCGGCGGCTGAGGTAGCGGCGTCCTCGGGGGCCGCGGGCGCGGCGGTGGCGGTGGCGGTGGCGGTGGCGGTGGCGGGGCTGGGCAGGGGCCCCGGGCCGTCCGCGGGGCCTCCCTCGTGGTCGTCGTCGCGGGCGTCGTCCGGGCCCGGGGTCCCCGAGGGCGGCGGCTCCGTCTGCTCCGCCGGCCGCGGCGCCTCCTCCCGCTCGGCCTCTCCCTGAGACTTGGGCTCCTCCGCGTCGGCGCTGCCCGGGCCCTCGGCGGCCTCCACGCCGTCGCAGCTGTCGCCCTCCGAGCTAGGCGCCGCCCGGCCGCTGCGGGCTGAGGGGGAGTCGCTGGCGCCTGCCTGGCCCTGGCTCCCGGCCTGAATTTCCTCAATGAACAGTTCTCTGCGGATCCGAGACCTACGAGACACAAGCAGCGGGGCCGTGAAGCGGGGGCGCCGCTGGGGACAGGGCCTCTGGCACCGCCCCGACCAGACCCCCCTCTTCCATGCTCCCGCTCCCTCCAGCCTGGAGGCCCTTCCTGCCTCTACAGCGACCCTTGGGCCACCAGGCAACCACTCTCCGGAGTCACTGCTGCCCCCGGGCTCTGCCCCCGGGCCGTGCCAGGAGCCACAAGCTGAGCCTCTGAGTGAGCCATCCCTGGGATGGGACACCACTCCCCTCTTCTCCACTGCGACAAAGCGCCATGGGCATTTATTTAAGGCAGAATTTCGCTCCTGTTGCCCAGGTGGAGTGCGGTGGCGCGATCTCGGCTCACTGCAACCTCCCTCTCCCAGGTTCAAGCGATTCTCCTGCCTCAGCCTCCTGAGTAGCTGGGATTACAGGCGCGCACCACCACATTCAGCTAATTTTTGCATTTTTAATAGAGATGGGGTTTCGCCACATTGGTGGGGCTGGTCTCAAACTCCTGACCTCAGGTGATCCTCCCTCCTCAGCCTCCTAATGTGCTGGGATTACAGGTATGAGCCACTGCACCTGGCCACTTATTTTTCAAAAACCTTTTTGAAACAAGGCCTGGCTCTGTCACCCAGGCTGGAGGGCAGTGGTGCCATCACAGCTCACCGTAGCCTCCAACTACTGGGCTCGTGATCCTCCCATCTCAGCCTCCCGAGTAGCTGCTAGGACCAAAAGTGTGTCACTATGCTTGCTAATGTTTAGATTTTGTGTAGAGATTTTTTGCCCAGGCTGGTCTGGAGCTCCTGGGCTCAAGCAATCTTCCTGCCTGGGCCTCCTCAAGTGTTGGGATTACAGGCATGACCCACCACTTCCGGCCAGGGCTCTTACTGAATGACACTTCCTCCATCCTACCCCACCTGCTCCAACTAGACGGAGAAAGGCAAGGTCCCATTTACTCTTTGCACACTCAGGCCTTGCACTGGTGCCTGGCATGCAGTATTGAAGGTTGGCTGAATTCATCAATGAAACTGCTCGCTAACCGCTGGGTCCTCATCAGGACTTCAGGAGAGAGAACCAATTATTGGACAAAGTGACAGTTTTAATTTCTGAGCCACAGAAGGTCAGGTTGGTTGGGGGCTTGTGGTCCAGGGTAGGGTGGAATTCCACCAAATTCTGTATTTTTTCCTTTTCTCTTTTCCTTATTTTACTCAAAGGCAGTATCTTGCTCTGTCACTCAGGCTGAAATGCAGTGGTGTTATCATAGCTCCCTGCAGCCTCCACTTCCTGGGTTCAGGTGATCCTCCTGCCTCAGCCTCCTGAGTAGCTAGGACCACAGGTGTGTGCCACCATGCCTGGCTAACTTTTTAAATTTTGTAGAGAGAGGGTCTCATGATTTTGTTCAGGCTGGAGTGCAGGGGCACAATCATAGTTTACTGCAACTTTGACCTCCTGGGCTGAAGTGATCCTCCTGCCTTGGCCTCCCAAAGTATTGCTATTACAGGTATAAGCCACCAAGCCCAGCCAATAAGTCTTTCTGAGGCTGGGTGTGGTGGCTCACACCTGCAATCCCAGCACTTTGGGAGGCTGAGGAGGGCAGACTGCTTGATGCCCAGCATTTGAGACCAGTCTGGCCAACATGGTGAAATCCTGTCTCTACTAACAATAAGAAAAATTAGCCGGGCATGGTGGCGTGCACCTGGAATCCCAGCAACTCAGGAGGCTGAGGCAGGAGAATCGCTTGAACCTGGGAGGCAGAGGTTACAGTGAACTGAGACTGTGCCACTGTACTCCAGCCTGGGTGACAGAGCGAGACCCTATCTCAAGGGAAAAAAAAAAACCAAAAACATTTTCTGGGTGCCTACTCTGTGCTGGGTCCTGTGCTGGCTGTGGGGTCTCCCCTGGGGAGGATTCCACTGTAGCTTAGCCCAGGGTATTGGACTCTGGCGGCGTGAAAGGGATGTGAATCTGCTATGTAGTTATTTGGTTCCTGTGTGCAATGAGTGTGGAACCTTGTCCTGAAAGGTTTCTGAGCTCTGGTTCAGAAAGGAAAAGTTCCGAGAAGCCCCTCAGAGGTTCTAAGGTGTCTAAGTCTTTCCCAATTCCCAGGGGCTACTTTGGGAGCCCGGGAAATGGTGGCTCCTGTGAATAGGTTCCTGGGTGCTGTGTGTTCAAGCTCCTTGGCAGAGAGACTGCTAGTTGGGGTGAAACCCTCCATCCCACCCACTTTGGTAGCTAAGGTTTGATAGGCTTTTTAGAAGCAGACACACCTGGGTTGGCTGCCTGGCTTTGCTGCTTACTAACTGTGCACCTTGCACAAGTTAGTTAACCTCACAGTGATGGCATTCTGTGAGAAACAAGAAAACTGCAGTTTTCTTTTTTTTGAGGCAGAGTCTCACTCTGTTGCCCAGGCTGGAGTGGAGTAGTGTGATCTCAGCTCACTGCAACCTCTGCCTCCTGGGTTCAAGCAATTTTCCTGCCTCAGCCTCCTAAGTAGCTGGGATCACATGTGCCCGTCACCATGTCCGGCTAATTTTTTGTATTTTTAGAAGAGATGGGGTTTCACTATGTTGGCCGGGCTGGTCTTGAATGCCTGACCTCGTGATCCATCCGTCTTGGCCTCTCAAAGTGCTGGGATTCAGGTGTGAGCCACTGTGCCCAGCCTTGTTTTTTTTTTTTTTTGAGATGGAGTCTTATTCTGTCGCCAGGCTGGAGTGCAGTGGTACGATGTTGGCTCACTGCAACCTCCACCTCCTGGGTTCAAATGATTCTCCTGCTTCAGCCCTTCAGCCTCCTGAATAGCTGGGACTACAGGCATGTGCCACCACACCTGTCTAATTTTTTGTATTTTAATAGAGACGAGGTTTCACCATGTTGTCCAGGCTGGTCTTGAACTCCTGACCTCAGGTGATCCACCCGTCTCAGCCTTCCCAAGTGCTGGAATTACAGGCTGTGCCCAGCCTAGCCTGAGATACTTCTATTTCCCTTTAGCCTGAGATATTCCTAATTCCCTTAAAGTGAAAGGATAAGAGGAAATAAAGCTTTGTTTTTTTTGAGGGGGCAAAAATTGACACCAAGTGTCATTCCCTGAGGGTTCCACTGGGGCAGGAGGAAAGAAAATCAACTTTTCCTGTTTAACTCCCAAGAAAAGAATGTAAAAAACTACGTTCTTGGTTAGGGATTTAACATATCCAGTGTGTGGGAAGCTGTGGTGGGGATGATGGCAGGTTGATCTGTATGAAGCATTTAGTGAAATAACCAAAACCTTGGAGAAAACAGTCAGTTTGCATCTCTGCTCTGCCCCTGGCCTGCTGGGTGGGTGGTCTTATTTTTTGAGACAGAGTTTTGCTCTGTTGCCCAGCCTGGAGTGCAATGGTGAGATCTCCGCTCACTGCATCCCCCACCTCCTGGGTTCAAGTGATTCTCCTGCCTCAGCCTCTGGAGTAGCTGGGATTACAGGCATGCGTCACCACACCTGGCTAATTTTTGTATTTTTAGTAGAGACGGGGTTTCTCCATGTTGGCCAGATTGGTCTTGAAGTCTCGACCTCAGGTGATCCACCCACCTCAGCCTCCCAAAGTGCTGGGATTACAAGCGTAAGCCACCACGCCCAGCCCTGCTGGGTGATCTTAGACAAGCTACTTCATGCCAATACTGAATGCTCACTTTTCCTTCATTTATTTTTATTATTTTATTATTATTTTTTTTGGTAGAAACAGGGGCTCACTATGTTGCCTAGGCTGGTCTTGAACTCCTGGCCTCAAGCCATCCTCTTGCCTCCACCTCCCAATGTGAAGGGGTTCCAGGCACGAGCCACTGTGCCCGGCCCTTCATTTCTCCTTCCACCTGTTTTGTTGCTTATAAAATTCTTCTCTACTCCAATCCGCCTTTCAAGACCCTGCTCATCTCAGACCTCTTCCATGATTTTTTCCAGATCTCTGCAGCTAAAACTCATCTCTTGGATCCCATATTTGACTCAGCCCAGACTGCTTTGTTGAGGAGTTATTTTTGAAAGGAATTCATTTGTTAATTGTCTACAATAGATCCAGATCGGAGACTCATTTATTTTTTTGAGGCACAGTCTCACTGTGTCACCCAGACTGGAGTTCAGCGGTGTGATCCTGGCTCACTGTAACCTCCACCTCACAAGTTCAAGCGATTCTTGTGCCTCAGCCTCCTGAGCAGCTGGGATTACACGAACGTGCCACTACGCGAGGCTACTTTTTGTATTTTTAGTAGAAACGAGGTTTCGCCACGTTGGCCAGGCTGGTCTTGAACTCCTGGCCTCAAGTGATCCACCTGCCTCGGGCCTCCCAAAGTGCTAGGATTGCGGCGTGAGTCACCGCACCCGGCCCAGACCTGTAATTACTAAATTTTATGTACTAAGTTTTGAGGTCCTACTGGTATTCTTCTTCTCTCCCCTTCTCTCTTTATTTTTGCCAGGTGTACCATTGAATCTGCTGGTGCTAAAATGCACAAAAGAGGCGTCTCCACAGTGATCCAGACTACAGTGTGATGGGTATGGACTGGATGTCAGAAGACCAGCAAGACGAGCAGCAAATGGAGAAACCCGAGGGGGTGTGCCCTGGCCAGGAGGCAGTGGCTGCCCCGCACCTAAGGCCTGTTGGGGGACTTGGGAAACAAATGTGGCCCCAGCAGGGCCAGGGAACATGGTTTTGGAGCTGTCTGTATAATTGTTGGCATCTATGCCCAGAGAGTAACCTAGGGCTTTGCATGCATCTGTATTAGAGAGTTATCACACATGCCTAAGATGGACGTGACTTTCAGGACACTTCAAAGTGCAAGCACCTTTGTGGTTAGAAAGTGGAAATGGTGGCTGGGCGCGGTGGCCACGCCTGTAATCCCAGCACTTTGGGAGGCTGAGGCGGGTGGATCACCTGAGGTCAGGAGTTCAAGACTAGCCTGGCCAACATGATGAAACCCCGTCTCTACTAAAAATACAAAAATTAGCCAGGTGTGGTGGCGTGTGCCTGTAATCCCAGCTACTTGGGAGGCTGAAGCAGGAGAATCGCTTGAACCTGGGAGGCGGAGGTTGCAGTGAGCTGAGATGGCGCCACTGAACTCCAGCCTGGGTGATAAAGGGAGACTCCAACTCAAAAAGAAAAAAAAAAAAAAAGAAAGTGGAAGTGGGATGACATGGCACCTGGCGAGGAGAAGCTCCAGGAAAGCCCTGTCCACGTCTCCGTTCATTTCCTTCATTCTGCTTCATTACTGTTGAAGTTTCCTTCCAAGGAGAGGGAACTCCACTGTTCTAACTGCTGGCCTCCCTCTGCCTCTTGTTTTGATCTGATTCCTAAATTTGGGATGAAGAAACTGGCTATGCAGCTCCTGGACTTTCTTTCTTTTTTTGAGACAGGATCTGGCTCTATCACCCAAGACTGGAGTGCGCTGGTGTGATCTCAGTTCACTGCAACCTCCGGCTCCAGGGCCCAAGTGATCTTCCCACCTCAGCCTCCCGAGTAGCTGGGGCTACAGGCATGTGTTACCATGCCTGGCTAATCCTGGACTTTGTCCTTGTGGGAGGCGGATCACACATGGGGAGGCCTGTTCGGGGGCAGGGCTGCCACCGTGGGGAACTTTCCCTGGGTCTAGGGTCCATGTAGCAGGTGCGCTCAGCTCTCACAATGAGCAGCATCTTGTGACTTTGCCTTTATGGGCAATAAAGGTGTGATTTGGGCTCCCACCTAATATTTAAAAATTTCCCAATTTGTTGAGAGCCTGGGTGGTTTACTGGGCCCCTTCAGGAATTCCAGTGGACCTTATGGGGGAGGGAGGGCCCAGTGAGAGACACAACTTCCCCTCCAGCCTGACTGTGACCTTGTACTGCCCATGACTGTGTCAGACTGGGAGGGTCCCACTGCCATCAGCTACACCTGCATATGGTCACCTTGGTTGAACCAGGCGCGCCTACCCCAGTATTATCGTGTCCTAAGGAAAATGGGAAGTAGCAACTGAGATGGTAATTGGCAAGGCACTAGCTTAGGGATTTCCATCACGTCCCGGAATTCTTGCTTTCTAGCAGTAGAGAGTGTGGTTATAGCTATGATCAGCAACTCAGCATCCTTCAGTGGGTTTCCTGGATTGACTCCAAACACTTCATCCCAACCTACTTTGTTCTACCAAGACAGCACTGGGCCCTGACCTCCTTAGCCGCTCTGAGTTCTGTATGTTTCATCTGTAGAATGAAGAGAGCTGGCCGGGCACGGTGGCTCATGCCTGTAATCCCAGCACTTTGGGAGGCTGAGGCGGGCAGATCACCTGAGGTCAGGAGTTCAAGACCAGCCTGGCTAACATGGTGAAACCCCATCACCACTAAAAATACAAAAATTAGCTGGGTGTGGTGGTGGGTGCCTGTAATCCCAGCTACTTGGCAGGCTGAGTCAGGAGAATCACTTGAACCTGGGAGGTGGAGATTGCAGTGAGCTGAGATTGCGCCATTGCACTCCAGCCTGGGCAACAGAGTGAGACTGCCTCTCAAAAAAAAAAAAACCGAAGAAAATATGGTTTCTCATATACAGTTCTGAGCTGTGAGGATGAAGTGATACAATTCGGTGAAACACTTAGCTCAGAATCTGAGATCTAGAAGATATTCAATCTGTCTTCATTAACTCATGAACTTTCCCAAAAGCATAGGTCTTAAATGACTTAATTTATTTAACTACAAAACTAATCAAACTAATTTGGAAGATAACATGGCAGAAGACCCCGATAAAACATCATAAAATCACTAAGAAATAAAAGTTCAGGCCAGATGTGGTGGCTCATGCCTATAATCTCAAGGCTTTGGCAGGCTGAGGTAGGAGGATGGCTTGAGGCCAGGAGTTTGAGACCAGCTTGGGCAACATAGCGAGACCCTGTCTCTATAAAAAGTCAGCAGGCATGGTGGTGCCTTGGTGTCTTAGCTATTCGGTAGGCTGAGGTGGCAGGACTGCCTGAGCCCAGGAGTTTGAGGCTGCAGTGAGCTATGATCGTACCACTGCAATCTAGCCTGGGTGACAGAGCAAGCCCTTGTCTCTAAAAAAAAACCAAAAAACAAAAAACATGTACACACACACACACACACACACACACACACACACACACACAAACTAAGAATATATATATGTATATGCACTAAACCACAGAAGTTTCACTCCTCTTGAACCATGAATATCTGTTCTCTCTCTTATTAAATGATGTAACTGAGAGGTGATTTTCCTTCTGGGTCATGGCAGATAGCAACTATCTAACTATGTGACAGTGACTAGAAGGGACATGGCCTTACATCTCTGGAGTTAAAACCTCCAATAAAACCTAAGAACCGCCGGGTGCTGTGGCTTACGCCTGTAATCCCAGCACTTTGGGAGGCCGAGGTGGGTGGATCACCTGAGGTCAGGAGTTTGAGACCAGCTTGACCAATACAGCGAAACCCCATCTCTAATAAAAGTATAGGAATTAGCCGAGCATGGTGGCACATGCCTGTAATCCCAGCTACCTAGGAGGTTGAGGCAGGAGAATAGCTTAAACCCAGGAGGAAGAGGTTGCAGTGACCTGAGATTGTGCCATTGCACTCCCACCTGGGCAACAAGATTGAAACTCCATCTCAAAAGAAAAAAAAACCTAAGGGACCAATGAACCGACCAATTACTGAGCTCCCAGCCCCTGGAGCATTACCCCTGTGCGCTGCAGCGGCTCAGGACAGATTGGCCCCTTCCCCTGGGCCGATCGGTTGCTTCCTGGGACCCGGGCGTACCTGTAGTTGTGAAACCAGTTGATGACGGTGCTGGTTTTCAGGTTGAGCTGGGTGGCGAGGTCTTCGATGGTTTTTGGTGACGGGTATGGCTTTTGTTGATACGCTCGTTTCAGGGCCTCCTTCTCCTCAGGAGCCAGCACCACCCGGGGTTTCTTCAGCTGGTGCTGGGGCTGGGGGCTGGCGCCCTGGCTGTACTCGGTGCCGACGGAGGGTGGCTCGCAGGGCTGAGTGTCACTGACTGAGCTGTGCCGCCGCTTCATGTAGGCTGGGGAGGGAGAGATGGCAGACTGAGGTCAGGCCCAGCTGGGACAGTAGCCCAAATCCCCGGGCCCCGCTAGCGGGACGGCATAGTGCCAGCTTGCAGGACTTTGCATAGAGCATCTCAAAACGCTAAGATGAGGCCGGGCATGGTGGCTCATGCCTGTAATCCAAGCACTTTGGGAGGCCGAGGCGGGCAGATCTCTTGAGGTCAGGAGTTCAAGACCAGCCTGGCCAACATAGTAAAACCCCATCTCTACTAAAAATACAAACATTAGCTGGGTGTGGTGGTGGATGCCTATAATTCCAGCTGCTCGGGAGGCTGAGGGAGAATTGCATGAACCCAGGAGGTGGAGGTTGCAATGAGCTGAGATCATGCCACTGCACTCCAGCCTGGGTGACAGAGCAAGACTCCGTCTCAAACAAAATGAAAAACATAACATGAAGATGAGAGCCATTCTGTCACCAGCACACGCCCACCAAGGACCTGCTGTGACAGAATGTGAGGTCCTCATCTGTCCCTGCACCACTGAACAGTTCAGTAGGGGATGCAGAGAAGTATCCAGAGAGACGTTCACAGCAGAGTGAAAAGTGGGGTGGGGTAAGTGCAAGGGAGCGTGAGGATACGGAGAAGAGTTCCTCCACCAGGCCTGGGGAGGGGCAGGGGAAGTTGCTCAGAAGAGATGACTTTTTTTTTTTTTTTTAAATAAAAGACGGGGTTTCACCATGTTGGTCAGGCGATCTTGAACTCCTGACCTCAGGTGATCTGCCCGACTTGGCCTCCAAAGTGCTTGGATTACAGGCGTGAGCCACCACGCCCGACCAGAGATGATGTTTAAACTGCACCTTGAAGGGCACTGCCAGGCGTGGTGGCTCAAGCCTGTAATCTCTGCACTTTGGAAAGCTGAGGTGGGAGGATCACTTGAGCCTAGGAGCTGGAGACCCGTCTGGAGAACATAGCAAGACCCTGCCTCGACAAAATATTTAAAAATTAGCCAGGTGTGGTGGCGTGCGCCTGTAGTCCCAGCTCCTCAGGTGGCTGAGGCGGGAGGATGGAATAAGCCCAGAATGTGGAGGCTGCAACAATGCACTATGGCTGCACCGCTGCCCTCCAGCCTGGGCAACAGAGTGAGACCCTGTCTCTAAAAAAAAATAGGGGCCAGGTGCGGTGGCTCACACCTGTAATCCCAGCACTTTGGGAGGCCGAGGTGGGCGGATTACAAGACTATCCTGGCCAACATGGTGAAACCCTGTCTCTACTAAAAATACAAAAAAATTAGCCGGGCATGGTGGTGCATGCCTGTAATCCCAGCTACTTGGGAGGCTGTGGCAGCAGAATCACTTGAACCCAGGAGGCAGAGGTTGTAGTGAGCTGAGATCGCTCTACTGCACTCCAGCCTGGGTAACAAGAGCGAACTCCATCTCAAAACAAAACAACAACAACAAAAAAACCCAACTTAGGCAAGGGAGTTCTTTAACTAGGAAGCAATTGAGAAAGTAAATCTTCCCCATAGAAAACCAAAACAGCAGAGTCAGAGCTGCTGGATCTAGAGAAAGGGGTTGGATCATCCAGTGGTGGGGACTCCCTCCAGCTCCCTCCCAGGGGACAGATGACTGACCAAGGTCTGGTGGGAGCAGAGGCACCGTGGGAGGGAGGAAGGGCTACTGGGCTGTGCCTGACAGGCTGGGCACCTGGTCCCTCGAGGGGGCTGGAGAAGGCCTATCTAGGGAACAGCTCTTGTGGCCAGCACCCCCAGGAGTGAAGAGAAGGCCCCGGGACCACAGCGGCTTTGGAGACCTGAGCACCTTTGGAAGGGTCTGGGGTGGTGCAAAAACCAACCAAATGGGTGGTTACTCATTTGTAACACAAGAGGGCGCCCTGAGCCCGTGCAGAGGGAAAGACAAGGGACCTAGGAAGCTCTGGAGATGTATCTGGGGGGACTAAGGTCCTTTCCTACCAGCCCAGAGTGAGAAACACAGCAGGCAGTGGGGCTGTCAGGGCCTACTCCCTCCTGAGGGCTGAGGGCTGCCTCCTGGCGAGTGCAGGAAGCTTCACGCTGCTTGGGTGAGGGGGGATAACAGGAGACTCGCATGGATATATTGGGTTCATGACAGCATTCTCTCTACTTTTGTTTATGTTGGAAATTTCCCATAATAAGATGTTGAAAGGGCCAGGTGCAGTGGCTCATGCCTGTAATCCCAGTGCTTTGGGAGGTCAAGATGGGAGGATTGCTTGAGGCCAGGAGTTCAAGATCAGCCTGGGCAATATAGTGAGACCTTGTCCTTTAAAAAAAAAAAAAGAAAAAAGAGAAACAGAAAGGAAGTTGAAAACTTTTGTGGGGGCAATGAGGCACCAGGCCTCTGCAGCTTACAGCGCTGCCTGCGCTACCTCAGAGCCTTAGACTACACGCCCGAGGGCAGGCCAGAGCCCGCCAAAGGGGCCCTGAATGGGGCAGAGGCCACCACCTGGGCAGGCTATCAGTGGGCAGCAGCAGTACCCTGGGTTCCGGGAGGGCAGCTCACAGCAGAGAGGCAGCTGATGTATGTTTAAGATCACCTGCTTTGAAATCCAACAGCCCCGTGTTTCAATTCCCGTTCCCTACTGATAGCAGCTATTGAAATCTGCTAGGCTGCATGAGGCCCCAAGTTTCATATTTATTTCCTGGATAAGGACATTTACATAGGACAGAGTCGTGTGGATGGAGAGCAGTCTTAATGCAGTGACTGGCAAACAGGGCAGTTCTCAGAAAATAGAAGCCTCTTATTATGATAAAGGAACCCACACAGGGTTCCTGAAAGAGGCACCAGAGACTCTTTCCTTCCACAGCCTTTTCCTGGGTTGGGTGAGAAAGGTGATGCTTGGCTGGAATTTCTGGGTGAATTAAGAACCAACAGCCCTGGGTTCTGTACTCACCCCTGGCTCAGACGCTGTGTGTGGGTAGGGTGGGGTGGGGCAGAGGCCCTCAGGAGCCTGGGATGCCCAATCTTTATTTTTATTTTTTTGAGATGGAGTCTCGCTCTGCTGCCCAGGCTGGAGTACAGTGGCGTGATCTCGGCTGACTGAAACCTCCTCCTCCCGGGTTCAAGTGATTCTCCTGCCTCAGCCTCCCTAGTAGCTGGGATTACAGGAGTGCGCCATGATACCCGGCTGATTTTTGAATTTTTCAGTAGAGACGGGGTTTCACCATGTTGCCCAGGCTGCTCTCAAACTCTGGACCGCAAGTGATCTGCCCACCTCGGCTTCCCAAAGTGCTGGGATTACAGGCATGAGCCACTGCGCCCGGCTCCTGGGATGCCCACTCTTAGTTAAGATTCTCTGCGTTAGCTGATGAGGGAGGGTGGGCACCAATTCTTTTTTTTTTGAGATGGAATTTCACTCTTGTTGCCCAGGCTGGGGTGTAATGGCAGGATCTCAGCTCACCGCAACCTCTGCCTCCCAGGTTCAAGTGATTTTCCTGCCTCAACCTCCCAAGTAGCTGAGATTACAGGCAGCTACTCGGCTAGTTTTGTATTTTTAATAGAGACAGGGTTTTTCCATGCTGGTCAGGCTGGTCTTGAACTCCTGACCTCAGGTGATCCACCCACCTTGGCCTCCTAAGGTGCTGGGATTACAAGGGTGAGCCACCGTGCCTAGCTTGTCAGACCAGCAGCAGCTGGTTCCCGGTCTCTGCCTCTGAGGGATGCATTCAGCCACCCAGTCAGCTCCCAGCACTGTGGGTGACCTGAGGACTGAGGGTTCCCGAGGGGCGGACTCAGTGGTGAGGACCAGTTTTTAGGAACCGCAAACCATGAGGCACAGCACACCTGGCTTCGGGCACTTTTCCTATGCTGAACCCTACAGGCTGCAAGAAGAATGCAAATCCACATTCGAGGCGACATGTGGGTGCATGTGGGGTTATCCCTTTAGGGAGGCCGGATCCCCAGAGGCTGGAAAATAACAGCGAGAGAGAGATCTGTGTGGCAGGAGTTTGCTCTGTCACTTTCCACACCGGGTGACCTTGGTGGAGGCACTGAACCTCTCTGAACTTCTGTTTCTTGATCTACAAAATTCAGGGTTTTTTTTTTTTTTTTTGAGATGGGGTCTTGCTCTGTCATCCAGGCTGGAATGCGGTGGCTCAATCTCTGCTCACCACCTCCGGGGTTCAAATGATTCTCGTGCCTCAGCCTCCCAAGTAGCTGGGATTACAGAGGCACGTGCCACCACGCCTGGGTAATTATTGTTATTACGTTTTTTAGTAGAGACAGGGTTTTGCCACATTGGCCAGGCTGGTTTTGAACTCCTGACCTCAAGAGATCTGCCTGCCTCAGCCTCCCAAAGTGCTGAGATTACAGGCATGAGCCACCATGCCCGGCCTACAAAATGCATTTCTTAATTCTCTCTCTGATAACAAAGGAAAGCCTCCAGCCACATGGTACATGCGCAGTAAACGCTGTAATAGCCGGATCAGCCACCCACACAACACAAAAATCAAACGCAGCACCCCCAGCGCTGTTCCGCTCTCCTTGGTTAAAAGTGCTCCCAGTGCTAAAAAAGTCTTTAGATTCAGGCTGCTGGAGACAGAAAGTTACAAATATTTCCAGCCCTCTTAGATACTCATTAGCTGATGACCATCAAAACATATTTTTTTTGCTCTGTCCTCCGGTGCCCTGGTCATGGGTCAGTCCCTCCATCAGCTGTGTGTGAAGGATTTGAGAGAAACAGCCTGTTTGTGAATGAGGACGCAGCCAGCCAGGGCGGAGCTGGGCGACTTACCTTTCTTCTCCATCCGTTTCATGTCCATCAGCTTCTCCACATTGTTGGGGTCGTTCAGCCACAGCTGCATCCGGACGAAGGGCTCCCGTCCTTTCAGACTGAGCTTATGCCAGGGTTTTGGGCGGGCAAGGAGGTCAGAGACAGAGCCTTGGGTGAGCCCTAAGATGGTTTCCCCAAACAAGCGCTGGCCTACAGAGAAAACAGAAGCGACACAAGTATTGTCACCGACAGCCAGGGATCTGAGGGGACAAGTATGTGTCACAGTTAAAATCAGACCCAGGACTTTAAAGGCCCAGGGTTGGGCTGGCGATGTCCTAGCTTACAGCAAGTGCGTGGTAGAAATATATCTTCAACCAGACTTTTAATACACTCCGTTGGCGAGGGAGCTGGCATTGCCCTTGCATTCTTCGTACATATAACCGATGATGTTTCTCTCCTTTTCTTTTTGAGATGGAGTCTTGCTCCGTCACGCAGGCTGGAGTGCAGTGTTGTGATCTCGGCTCACTGTAACCTCCACCTCCCAGGTTCAAGCGATTCTTCTGCTTCAGCCCCCTGAGTAGCTGGGACTACAGGCATGTGCCACCACGCCTGGCTAATTTTTGTATTTTTAGTAGAGACAGGGTTTTGCCATGTTGGCCAGGCTGGTCTTGAACTCCTGACCTCAGGTGATCCACCCACCTTGGCCTCCCAAAGTGCTAGGATTACAGGCGTGAGCCACCACGCCCAACCAATGATGTTTCTCTTAAACCTTCAGCTGGGTGCGGGGGCCAGAAGGGCCTCTGGGAGGCTGAGGCAGGAGGATCACCTGAGTTCAGGGGTTTGAGACCAGCCTGGGCAACACAGCAAGACTCAGTCTCTACAAAAATACACACACACAAAAATTAGCCAGGCGTGGTGATACATACCTATAGTTCCAGTTACTTGGGAGGCTGAGATGGGAAGATTGCTCGAGCCCAGGAAGTTGAGGCTGCAGTGAGCGATGATCGCACTACTGCACTCCAGCCTGGGCGACAGAGAGAGACCGTGTCTCAAAAGAAAGAAAGAAAAAGCCTTCAGGCTTTGTGTGTGCTGAGGTCACACTACCACCTGTGGCATTTCTCAGAGGCAGTGAAATCCCTAAGCCAGAGCTCAGGATGTCACACAGCAAACAGGAGACCTCTCTTGGACAATCTCAAATCAGAGGGCAGCCTACGTCTTCTTCCACAATTAGCAAGGTTATCAGGTCTCGCTGAGAAAACGGGGCACACAACACATAATCACAGCAGGACGGAGGAGAGAGAGCTGCCCAGCTCTGCTTGCTGAGAGGCAGGCCGATTCCAATTCCAAGGTTGGCTTTTGCAGTGTAGGCTGCCTTTGCTAAATAAAGTAGCTGGAAGAGGATCAAAACCCCTTCCCAAAGACCTTTTCTTCTCCCAGGCAGGGGTAAGTAGCCCACTTCACAGGCTGATCAGAGGGCATTTCGCTATGGAGAGCACAGCCGCATTGAATTGGAAATGCTTGTTGGGAGCTCAGAAAGAAAGGCTCACTTCTCTGAGGGCCATTCTGCTGCTGGTTTAGAGGGCCACCGCTTGTAAAGGTACAAATCGGGATCAATGAGAACCTGGATGGCCTCATGGGAGTACTTGAATGAACAGGACTTATTAGGTGGAAGTGGAGATTGGGATCAGAGGGGCCAGCGTTTAACCCCATAAAGCGTACAGATAAGAGCACCTCTCCGGCTCCGGGGCAGGGAGACGGCAGAGGGCTGGCTAGTTCTCTCTGCGGCTCACATCCTGTGAAACAGAAACACCTCACACCAGCTTCTAAGAAGGGGCTTCCAAGTAAAAGATTACTGCCTGGAAAACTCTGAAGTTGAGAAATTAATTTCTTATTAGTGTTTTTTTTTTTTTTCCCCTAAAGAAACAGGGTCTCGCTATATTGCCCAGGTTGGACTCGAACTCCTGGCCTCAAGCAATTGTTCCATCTCAGCATCCTGAGTAGCTGGGATTACAGGTACGCACCACCATGCCTGGCTTGGTTATTTTAAACTCAAAGATAAATTTACTGATTTTGTAAATCTGTGGTTTCTCTGCCTTTCAAACTCTTTCGCCTATAAATGTCCCAAGTCCTTATGATTTTTTTTTTGCAGTTGTTATAAGTAAATTTTATTTAATGCTAACATGGCGAACGAATCTATTTTCATTCCAAGGAGCTTGCTATCTTAAGGAAAGCAATAAATATGAATCACTAGCTACTTTTTGCTTCAGCCTCCCAGTTGAATGGGGAAGAAAAAAAGCAGATGATTATTCCTGGAAGATTATCTGTATTACTCTTAGGACTATCACTCTCAGTCCTAGCCATGACTTTTAATTTTAATTGCTTTTGGGCTACAGACCCCTTTGAGAACCTGAAGAAAGCTACAAACCCTCACCCAGTAAAACCAACATCAACGAGAACTCCACAATGATGGTGGCATGGATGATAAAGCCAAGCATCAGATCTCAATGTTCGCAATCTTGTAACTGCCATCTTGCCACTTATCAGTGTTTAAAACGAGACTTTCCCTTGTAATCCCAGCACTTTGGGAGGCTGAGGTGGGCGGATCACTTGAGCCTAGGAGTTTGAGACCAGCCTGGGCAATATGGGAAACCGCATCTCTATTAAAGAAAAAAAATTAGCCAGACTTGGGGGTGTGTGCCTGTAGTCCCAGCTACTTGGTAGGCTGAGGTGTGAGCACTGCTTGAGCCCAGGAGTTCAAGGCTGCAGGGAGCTATAATCGTGCCACTGCACTCCATCCAGCCTGGGCCACAGAGCTAGACCCTATCTGATTTTCAACATTTACACAAAATGCCACTTCCTGTACGGGGGTGGGTGGCAGTGATGCATCGGGCCTGCTTCCTTGGATGTGTGACAAGCTATGAAGTGAGAGGTGACTCAAGTCTAGGAATCCCTGCACATTTCAATAACTGAGGAACACAGGGGACTTAGCCATTTTTTCAAATCAACAGCTACAGTCTGTTTTTATGAACTGACTGAATTATACAAGGTCTCATTGATAGGACGACACTTTCTCTCAGTCTGTTTGGTTGCCGCACTGTACAGACAACGGGTGGGAGGCTTCACTGGACAAGCTAGTGTGACCCCTAGGCTGTTAGATCATTGAACAAACTTTAGTGGAACTCAGCTACTCCCCCGCCTTTTTTAAAAAATTATTTTTTTGAGACAGTGTCTTGCTCTGTTGCCCAGGCTGGAGTACAGTGGTGCCATCATGGCTCAGTGCTACCTTGACCTCCTGGGCTCCGGTGATCCTCCCAACTCAGCCTCCCAAGCAGCCACCATGCTCGGATTTTTTTTTTTTTTTTTTTTTTTTTTTAATGAAGTCTCGCTCTTGTCCCCTAGGCTGGAGTGCAGTGGTGTGATCTCAGCTCACTGCAACCTCCACCTCCTGGGTTCAAGCCATTCTCCTGCCTCAGCCTCCTGAGGAGCTGGGATTACAGGTGCCTGCCACCACACCTGGCTAATTTTTGCATTTTTAGTAGACATGGGGTTTCACCATGTTGGCCACACTGGTCTTGAACTCCTGATCTCAGGTGATCCACCTGCCTCGGCCTCCCAAAGTGCTGTGATTACAGATGTGAGCCACTATGCTGGGCCCATTTTTCTTTTTTTAATTTATTTTTTGTAGAGACAGGGTCTCACTGTTGCCCAGATTGGGCTAAACCTCCTGGCCTCAGGTGATCCACCCGCCTCAGCCTCCTAAAGTGCTGGCGTTACAGGCCACCTGTCATCTTCAGGTGAGCCATGGTGCTCCGCCTTCCTTTTCTTCTCATCCCATGGGAGAAGCAAAAGACACACAAGACCTTTCCATGAGTGGCAGACAAACTGCAACCACTTGGTAGGGTTGTGCTTGCATGCACTGTCCCTTTAACTGACTTCCACCCTTGAAAAATAGGAAAGCTAGGCCCGGCGCGGTGGCTCACACATGTAATCCCAGCACTTTGGGAGACCGAGGCGGGCGGATCGCGAGGTCAGGAGATTGAGACCATCCTGGCTAACGTGGTGAAACTCTGTCTCTACTAAAAATACAAAAAAATTAGCCAGACATGGTGGCAGGTGCCTGTAGTCACAGCTACTCGGGAGGCTGAGGCAGGAGAATCGCTTGAACCCTGGGAGACAGAGGTTGCAGGGAGCCGAGATCACGCCATTGCACTCCAGTGTGGCAGCAGAGCGAGACTGTCTCAAAAATAAATAAATAAATACAAATAAATAAATAAATAAAAATAAGAAGGATAGAAAGGTGTGTTTCCAACCTCCACGTGCCTAAACCAGGGAACCCTGTCTGGTCAACGCCACACTGCAGGAGCATGGTGGTTTAAAATGACAAGACAGGCATGGCCGGCGTGGTGGCTCACGCCTATAATCCCAGCACTTTGGGAGGCCAAGGTGGGTGGATCACCTGAGGCCAGTTGGAGAACAGCCTTGGCAGCATGGTGAAACTCCATCTTGACTAAAAATACAAAAATTAGCTGGCTGTGGTGGCACGTGCCTGTAGTCTCAGCTACTCGGGAGGCTGAGGCAGGAGAATCGCCTGAACCTGGGAGGCGGAGGTTGCAGTGAGCCGAGATCGTGCCCCTGCACTCCAGCCAATGATGAAACACTGTAATATTGTTACATAATAGCAGCTGCTGAGCAGTGACACAGACCACAGAGACCCACCCCAGCCAAGCTCCTGGGGCGCTGGAGCACATGCCTGGCCGAGGCCAGGTCTGACACACGGTGGGAAAGCAGGGTAACGGACTGAGTTTCCCAGGGCTGCCTGCCTTGGTGGTGGGCTGTGAAATGGAGATGGCTTCCCTAGGCAGCAGGAACAGCCAAGAAAAAATAAAAATGACTATTCTGACTGGCCAGGGCTGGTGCTAGAATTGCTGCTACTCACAGCCCCCAGGCAGGCGTGGTTATTCCAGTTCTGTGGAGGGGGATCTGAGGATGGGGGCTGCCTGGCCAGCATCGCGGACTCAGTGAGCAGAGTGAGATCCAGGCCCGGCCTGTCAGACCTTCCACTGAGCTGTCCTGGTGCTGCTGAGTGAACGATGACCAGCTCTAGAGCCCACTGAGGATGCTGGGCTCCACTGGGTGCCCCTCTCTCTCTCTTTTTGAGACAGAGTCTCACTGTGTTGCCCAGGCTGAAGTATACAGTGGCACGATCACAGCTCACTGCAGCTTAAAACTACAGGGCTCAAGTGATTCTCCTGCCTCAGGCCTGTGGGCACACACCACCACACCCAGCTAATTTTTGTAGAGACAGGGTTTCACCATACTGCTTAGGCTGGTTTCGAAATACTGGCTGGATTCAAGCGATCCTCTTGCTGTGGCCTCCCAATGTGCTGAGATTACAGGAATGTGCCACCATGCCCGGCCTAATTTTTAAATTTGTTATAGAGAAGGGTGTCTTGCTGTGTTGTCCAGGCTGGTCTCAGACTGTGGCCTCAAGAATCTGGCCTTACTCAGACTGTCTCTATTGAGATACATCCAAGCCAGGCACGATGGCTCATGCCTGTGATTCCAACAAATTGGGAGGCCTAGGTGGGCAGATTGCTTGAAGCCAGGAGTTCGAGACCAGCCTGGCCAACATGGCAAACCCCATCTCTACTAAAAATACAAAAAAATTAGCCAGGCGTGGTGGCAGGCACCTGTAATCCCAGCTACTCAGGAGGTTGAGGCATGAGAATCGCTTGAGCCTGGGAGGCGGAGGTTGTAGTGAGCTGAGATTGTGCCATTGCACTCCAGCCTGGGCAACAGAGCAAGATCCATCTCCAAAAAAAAAGAAAAGAAAAAAGAAAGAGACAGTCTGAGTGGATCTTCCTGAGTCCACTCTGACCCTTGTGCTCATCTTCTAAGGTCCCTGTGGGGGTGTAGGGTGGGTAGGAGGTGGGGACTGACCTGCAGAACTCACGCTCCTTACTGTTCACAATTATAGGGCATTTCATGTTCTTAGTGGGTGCCTACACAAGTTGAGACTCTGTGGCTGGCTCAGCCTGGGGCCCGCCCCACCCTTCCCCCGCTCCTCCTGCGAACTCCCTGCCGCCTCCTGACCCGGCAGCCGAGAGGAGAACCTACCGAGGTTGTTGTCCGTCAGCACCTCCTTCACCCGCTTGGTTATGCCGTAGGTGTCCAGCTCCGGGGACATGGCTACTAGCTCTTGGATGCTGAGGGCCGAGTGTCCAGAGAGAGGCAGCGGGGTTGCGGGCTGGGAGTCGGATGCTGGCGGGTCACTGGGCTCCGGGGGCTTGCCATCCTTGTTCGCCTCTATGGGGGGACAGGGCTGCTGGACCAGCTCAGTCAGGCTCTTCACCGACTCGCTGGAACTCATCGGGGACTCAGGGGCAGGGCTGCAGCTGGCGGAGGTCTTTGGAGTGCTTTCTGTAATTAAAGCACAGGAGAAACCGCGCCTGAAAATAGCTGTCTTTCACCGTGAACGTCCATGTCCCTTATCTAGGAAATACTAATTAAACGCTCTGTAGGCGAAGCAGACGCTAGGGTTTTCTGTGGGTCTTCGTGAATGGTTTCATATTTTTTTGACTGAGAGTCACCTCTAATCTTCTGTACGAAAAAACAAAAATATCATCACTGGAAGAAAAACTAAGGGTTTAAAAGAGAGGCTTTGGAAGGCTTAGCATGAGGGTATTCTGCTAAAAAACTATTAATCATGTTATCACTGTCATGGTTTCTTCTAATGAAACCCCATCATTTGGTTCAGAAGCACTCTGGCTAGGTCATAACTTGTGTAGTTATCCTGTTCATATTTTCCAGAACAAACAGCATAGACAGATTGTTTTAAATAATGTGTAGTCACCACAGTTATGAAGACCCTTAAGAGGAAACATGGCCGTGTGCAGTGGCTCACGCCTGTAATCTTTGGGAGGCCGAGGCAGGTGGATACCTGAGGTCAGGAGTTTGAGACCAGCCTGGCCAACATGGTGAAATCCCATTTCTACTAAAAATACAAAAATTAGCCAGGCGTGGTGGCGGGGGCCTGTAATCCCAACTACTAAGGAGGCTTAGGCAGGAGAATCACTTGAACCCGGGAGATGGAGGGGGCAGTGAGCCGAGATTGCGCCACCACACTCCAGCCTAGGTGACACAGAGTGACATTCCATCTCGAAAAAAAAAAAAATGAGGAAACATATGGCCATAGCTTTTGGTCCCCAGCACTGTGGGGCTGAGAACCTAGGGTGGTTTATTTTTATTTTTTTAGAGATGGGGTCTTGCTCTGTGGGCCAGGCTGGAGTGCAGTGGTGCAATCACAGCTCACTGCAGCCTCGACCTCCTGGGCTCAAGCAATCTTCCCGCCTTGGCCTCCTGAGGAGCTGGGACCAAAGGTGCATGCCACCATGCCCAGCTGGTTTTTTGTTGTGAAGACCAGAGAACTCTATGGCACTCAACTCCAGAGGCAAGGAGAGGAGGAACAACCACTCTGATGCCCCAGCTCTTACATTTTAGAGTTCTACATCAAACCTCAGGACTTGCTCTGAAAACCAAGTTCTTTGCTGGTATAAGGCACGCCGTAACTGATGCCAGAAGTGACTGGGCTGGTGTGGACAAGCCAGCGTCTACACTCTGCTCTGCCTTGCTGGGGTCGCTGTGAGTGCCCAGTGGGAAATACCAGCTGGGCTGTGTTGATGAGTGGTCCCTCTGGCCTATAATCTTATAGCAGCCCATAAAACCTGAAAAAAGAGGCTGAATTCCAGTTCTGGGGTGTCTGGGATAAAGACTTTGGCCATTTCCTAATTTCTGCAGATAGAAACTGTCCAGGAGGAAAAGTGGCTTCGTGCTGAGGTCCTGCCTGCAAGCCAGAATCTGCCTGTGGTCCAGCTCAGTATCTTGGCACAATCCCTCCCCCCGTGCCCACTGAGGTAGACACAGGTTAAGATCCCACAGTGCCAGGTAAGAGGGCTCAGGCCATGCTCTCTGCTCCCAGGGTCTTTTAGAAAACTGTTTTGTAGAGACGGGGTCTTGCTATGTTGCCCCAGCTGAACTCCTGGCCTCAAGTGATCCTCCCTTCTTGGCCTCTCAAAGTGCTAGGATTACAGGCATGAGCCACTCTGCCTGGCCAAGAGGATCTTACACTTGCTCCTTCTCCCTTGGGCCCTAGAAGGTCACTCAGTCACTATCAGCACCAGAGTAGTTACCTGGCTGAAAAGAAAATGTAGCACACAGTAGCAACTTAATGTTAAATTACTATTTAACTCGAGAGTCCTTTTCTGGACATACATATCCAGGATATACTAAACCTGCCGTAAATACATTCCAAATACAAGGAGTATTTTGTATTCATATCTAGCAAGAGCAAAACCCCAAATAAAACAACTACAACTTAAGCGATCAACCTGTGTATCATCCTGAACCCGCATAAACTCCCACCATCGTATAAAACTGTGTCCTTGACCTGGGAAATCAGGTTATAAACAGAAAAAAAAAAAGCCAAACTGGCTTTTGAAAGATGTAGAAGAGACAGGCGGAAGAGGCAGAAATGGTCCGTATAAATCTTTAGGGCAATGTGAATCTTACAAATCAGATTTCTTCTCTCTGCTCAACCCCCCCGGGTCACCAGAGAACTGGATATAAAACCCTGCAAATGTTATTTTTGTGTCTGAAGCCGGCAGAGGAATTGTACTGTAAGGGTGGCGTGATTCAGCCATGCGAAGGACTGGCCTGGCAGATCATCCGTCTTGCTCACCGGATACTGTCAAGGATGGCATGAATTCCCCAAATGATAAACAGATTTCTTTTCAGGTTTTGTGTCCTTTAACCCACAGCAAGGTCAGCACCATGGCTGCCTGGTTAATGAACTGCGTGTGGCACTTCCCTGTTCTCTTCTGGGTGCTGGTGGAGGCAGAGCTCGCCACGCAACTCACAGGCTGTGCTGTTCTTTCTTCCAGGGACTCCCTGTGAGCCGGTGGCATGGACTTCTGCCATCATGGACCCCCAGGAGAACTAAACAGGGGCGCTCACTAGTGTTACAGGTATTTCTCTGTGCTCCGGGATGCAACTACAAAGGCAGGACCCCTGAGATCAAAGCCCTTTCTGAGCCCGGAAAGGTCCAGATGTGTGAAAGTGTCACATGGCAGCTGGTTGCTGGAGGTGGCTTGTATCTGTTTCTCTACTCTGAGTCTGAATCTAAAATGCAGAAGACCTTTGGGAGGCCAAAGTGGTCAGACCACTTGGAGGCCAGGAGTTCGAGACCAGCCTGGCCAACATAGTGAAACCCCAACTCTTCTAAAAATACAAAAACTAGCCAGGCGTGGTGGTAGGTGCCTGTAGTTCCAGCTACTGGGGAGGCTCAGAACATCACGTTGGGAAGAAAATCATTCTTTTTTTTTTGAGATGGAGTCTTGCTCTGTCACCCAGGCTGGAGTGCAGTGGCACGATCTCAGCTTACTGCAACCTCCGCATCCTGAGTTCAACCAATTCTCCTGCCTCAGCCTCCCGAGTAGCTGGGATTACAGGCGCCTGCCACCATGCTAGCTAATTTTTGTACTTTTAGTAGAGAAGGGGTTTCACCATGTTGGCCAGGCCGGTCTTGAACTCCTGACCTCAGGTGATCCACCTTCCTTGGCCTCCCAATGTGCTGCGATTATAGGCATGAGCCATCGCACCCAACCCTTTCTTTTTTTAATTATTATTTTTAATTGCATGGAGTGGAACAAAGCTTGCTTTTTCAGAGAATATTGCTTTAATCACAAGGCTCCATGGGCTAATTTTTGGAAAAGAAGAAGTAATGTTTCTTTTCTATTGACTGTATTTTGGATGGTGCACAGAGGGTCCCCTAACCCTGGCCACCCTGACAGGGTGAGCCACTGCGCCCGGTCAAATGTGTTTGTTTCTATAAAGACCTATAGCCAACATAAATTTCATGATCAAGTGCTATTTCTCCCACAATGCCTGGCACATGACAAGACACATGGGTGACAGACTCAGGAGGCCACATCCAGTACGATGAGTTTATCTTTTTAAAGACATTCAACATTTTTTTAAACTTTAAAAAAGAGACAGGGTCTTGCTATGTTGCCCAGGCTGGTCCTTGAACTCCTGGCCTCAAGTGATCTTCTCACTCTGGCCTCCCAAAGTGCTGGAATTATAGGCGTGAGCCCAGCCACGCTTACACTGTGCCCAGCCATTTGCCACATTTTACAAAGGTAAGATATAGTGTTCTGGCCGGGCGCGGTGGCTCACGCCTGTAATCCCAGCACTTTGGGAGGCTGAGGCGGACAGATCACCTGAGGTCAGGAGTTTGAGACCAGCCTGGTCAACATGGCGAAAACCCGTCTCTACTAAAAATACAAAAATTAGCCAAGCATGATGGCGCATGCCTGTAGTCCCAGCTACTCCAGAGACTGAGGCAGAAGAATCGCTTGAACCTGGGAGGTGGAGGTTGCAGTGAGCTGAGATCGTGCCACCGTACTCCAGCCTGGGCAACAGAGTGAGACTGTCTCAAAAAAAAGAAAAATGGTGTCCCAAGACACACAGCCAGGAGCTAGGGGGATGAGCCATATTCTAAACAGCCCCTGTATGCCTGGTGGTGCCTGCATCCTGCACCCAAGTGTGTGTTAGTGACGGAGTGACTGTGCTGCCTGCCTTCCTGGGTACAGCTTTTCTACAACCCACATATCGACATGCGTGCATCTCCAAGACTTAACGATGAGTCACAAAAAGCTGATCTACTCACGGGATTGTGGAAGGGAACCAAAACACATTTCATACCAGGCGTGAATGGAGTAGCGAGCTGAGGGCGTTTACATGTGGCTTCATTCAATTGTCCTAACGGCCTGGGGTGGAAATTGACACCCTATATCCCAGGTGAGAAAACCGAGGCTCAGACAGGCAACCTGACTTCGTTAAAGTCACACAGATGGTGCAAGGATCGGAACCAGATCAGGAGTTGAAAACCTCGATGTTTCTACCCATCCTGCTGTCTGCCAATCCCATGTGATTCTGAATCGCAGTCTACCATCATTCCTGCGTTATTTCACTCTCACTTTATTTTTTTTGAGACAGGGTCTTGCTCTGTTGCCCCAGCTGGAGTGCAGTGGTATGATCATGGCTCACTGCAGCCTTGACCTTCTGGGCTTCAGAGATCCTCCCACCTTAACCTCCTTGCTAATGTATGACCATAAGTAGCTGGGACCACAGGCGTGTGCTACCACGCTGGCTAATTTTTGTATTTTATGTAGAGAGATGGGGTCTTGCTATATTGCCCAGACTGGTCTTGAACTCCTGGGCTCCAGCATACCACCCACTTCAGCCTCCCGAAGTGCTGGGATTACAGGCATGAGCCACCGCATCTGGCCTACTCACATTTTTAAAGCACCTACTCTGTGTCTTGGGGATAAGAGAGAAATCAGACAAAAATCTCGCTTCCAAGGACTCTACAGCCTGCAGGACTGGGACAACTGAAAATGGGTAATTTGCATATTTTAAAAGCCTCACTGCACGGTCCCATCCATCCAGTCTTTGACAGCAGTAGTAAGGTGTTATATTTAAAAAGTCATCTATGTGAATTAATTTTTGATTTTTTATAAGACACTGAATGTGGCATAAGAGGAGCTTGCTTAGCGAGCTACAGAAGCAGAGATAGTGACTCAAGGCCCTCTGAGATACACAACACATTCAGGAACTATAAAAGGATTATGAGAAATATTAGATTCCAAAAACAGCAGGGAAACAACAGCTGCCTTAACTTTTCAATGGGAGCAATTGAAAACGCACACCCGCCGTAATTCTCAGAGACATCTCTCTCTGCGGTTCATCCGACCCACCGTTGAAATTTCCATACCCGGGATTCTATCTGCAGTAATAACCCAGATTCCATTTAGTGTTCATTTGAGCAGTCAGGATAAAGTCGTTTCTTATTATCTCCCCACTGTGTAAAAAACAGCTTGAAGGTGGGAAGTCAGCAAGCATTTTCACCAAAAAGTAATTATTGTAAGTGACATTTTTACTGCTGGCATGCCATAAGGCGAACTGTGCGTTCGGAAGGACAAGTTGCTGAAACAAAATGACAGGGTACTCTGTGACATTCTGACAAGAACCCAAACATTATTTAACTGGCGGCTGGTCTGATGCACCACTTTTCATTCTGTCCATGGTGTCGGCTTTGAGCCCAAGCCAAGCCAGGAAATTCCAATGACTATACAGACAGACATGTATGGAAGGGCGGGAGGAAGGAGGGAGGAGGTTAGGGGAGAGGGGAGGGTGGTCGTGGCCTGGCACGTGTAAGTGTGAATCAGCAGGGGAGCCGGGCGAGGTAGCTCACGTCTGTAATCCCGACACTTTGGGAGGCTGAGGTGGGCGGACTGCTTGAGGTCAGGAGTTCGAAACCAGCCTGGCTAATGTGGCGAAACCCCGTCTCTACTGAAAATACAAAAATTAGCTAGGCGTGGTGGCACATGCCTGTAATGCCAGCTACTCGGGAGGCTGAGGCAGAAGAACTACTTGAACCCAGAAGGTGGAGGTTGCAGTGAACTGAGATCATGCCACTGCACTCCAGCCTGGGTGACAGTGCAAGACTCTGTCTCAAAAAAAAAAAACAAAAAACAAACAATAACAACAAAAACACCCCACCACAAATAATAAACAGCAAAGGAGCCTGGGAGGAGAAGAAAGGAGAGCCTGAGGGAGGGGTTGGGCCTGGCGGTGGCAGGGAGTGGCGCAAGATACAAGGAGGCACGGCGGGCTCTGAGGTACCCAGTATGGGCATCCTGGGGCTGGCAGGAGCCCTGGAGGCTCAGAAAGACTCTGCCCAGCCTGTGGGCCTTTCCAGCCACTGGCACTGATGGCTTCAGAAGCCACAACAGGGTGAGCACCAGCCTGGATGCTTCCTAGCTGGCTTTAGAGGGACAGATTGTGATGTGGGCACCAGACCTGCTCCTGCGCTGACCCTGTGCTCTGAAAAGATCACACCCCCTAGGGGTTTATGCCTGGAGTCTGTTTAGAAGAAATGAGTTTCTCAGCATCAAAAGGGAATAGCATGTTCATTTGGCCTCCTGTTTTTTCGTTTTGAGATGGAGTCTCTCTCTGTTGCCCAGGCCAGAGTGCAGCTGCAGGATCTTGGTTCACTGCAACCTCTGCCTCCTGGGTTCAAGCCCTTCTCCTGCCTCAGCCTCCTAAGTTGCTGGGATTACAGGTGTGCACCACCATGCCCAGCTAATTTTTGTATTTTTAGTAGAGATGGGGTTTTGCCATGTCGGCCAGGCTGGTCTCGAACTCCTGACCTCAAGTGATGTGCCTGCCTCAGACTCCCAAAGTGCTGGGATTACAGTGTGAGCCACCACGCCCAAACCTGGCCTCCTGTATTTTGGTCATACAGGCTCAGATCACAAACACGAGACCCTCTTGTACGACCAGCTCTGAAATTTCTGAACACCAAGGCTTTCCTCGGCAGTGGCTGCGGCGACGCTGGGCTCCTCGGTTCCCGAGCCTTGCTTCTGAATCCAGCAGCAGAAGCTGACAGCCCTGGATCGCCACCAGAACAGTCCTGCGTCTCTGTTAGATGCAGCCCATATGAAAACCTACAGTATTCTTCTTTTGAGTAAGACTGGCATCTTGACTGATTGGCAAGAGCTTGAAACAAAATGTGTGGCGACTTTATCAGATGTCACAGAGACACTCAGGAGATTTCCACGCCTCCTTCGTGGGCCACTGGACACTTCCCTACCACGAAACAAAAGTAGCTCAACAACATACTGATGAATATCAGAGACGCACTCAGCGTGGCCAGACTGCAAAATGGCTTTCTTTCCAAGAAGGTGAGTGCCATGCCTGGCGCCAGCAGGGGAACGCAAAGGTCCAATTTCTGAGGGTCAAGGTTGGCTTTCTGCCCCTTGGGAAGGTCTGTGCCCATACAAATGGCAGCATCAAGCTCTGGGCACATCCCTCGCCAGCCCCAAATCTATCAAGTCACTGTTTTTCAACAGCAGAAAGAACCACCCTGAGAAAGATTATGTAGGGGATGGGGGCGTATGAAGGGTTGGCGTGGGTAGCTCTGCCCCACCCCAGGAAAGATCAATGCCCGCCCCACCCCAGGAAAGATCAATACCCACCCCACCAATGGGTGCCAGTTTCTTCTATAAAATGGAAGAGCAATCTCTCTCTCTCTCTCTCTCTCTCTCACACACACACACACACACACACACACACACACACACATATCCTGACAGGGACTAAAGAATAGGATAAGATGAACTAAAAGTCCCTGGTACCTAGTAGGTGCTGGGGTGTGTCTGTGTGTCAACTATGTAGCCAGTGTGTGTGTGTGTGTGTATGTGTGTATTTCTGAGGGAGGGTCTTGCTCTGTTGTCCAGGCTGGAGTGTAGTGGTACAATCTTGGCTCACTGTAACCTCTGCCTCCCAGGCTCAAGTGATCCTCTGACTTCTGCCTCCTGAGTAGCTGGGACAACAGGCATGCGCTACCATGCCTGGTTAACTTTTAAATTTTTTGTTGAGACGAGGGTCTCACTATGTTGCCCAGGCTGGTCTTGAACTCCTGGACTCAAGTGATCTTCCCGCCTCAGCCTCCCAAAGTGCTAGAATTACAGGCATGAGCCACCATGTCTGGCCAATAATATATATTTTTAGGTTTGCCCAAGAAACTCCTATAATGACATGGGCGCCAAAGTTATTTCTCTCTGTCACTTTTGAGACATGGTCTCATCCCATTGTCCAGGCCGGAGTGCAGTGGTAATCATGGCTCACTGCAGCATCGAACTCCCGGGCTCAAGCAATCCCCCTGCCCCAGCCTCCTGAGCAGCTAGAACCACAAACATGCACCACCATGTCCAGCTAATTTGTTATTATTATTTGTAGAGATAGGGTCTCACTGTGTTGCCCAGGCTAGTCTTGGACTCCTGGGCTCAAGTGATCCTCCTACCCTGACCTCCCACAAGTGCTGGGATTACAGGCATGAGCCACCATACCCGACTCCAAATACTTTATTACCAAAGAAAACCTACTTCAATTAGAGCAAGGTTGTTTAACTTGTGCAGTTTGTATTTTACCTCCCCAAAGCTAACTTCTAAGGTGCTCGAAGACGGGACCTGTGCCTTCCACAATGGGGAAACCCTCCACATGCCGGATAGTTGGGGCACAGCTGTGAGCAAGGCAGACCCTGTGCCCCCACATCTTGCCACCAAAGTGGGAGGCCGATGTCGCCAAGCAGGTCACCAAACACAGAGCCTCGGTCAAGAGTGTTTTTGGGGAGGGCAGCTGAGGCCAGTGTCCGACAGGGTCTGGGGTTGCAGGCAGCGTGGTCTGGGCCGCTAAGTGAGTAAGAAGTCACTCTGAGAAGTCAACCATCGGCTCTTCTAACGAGGAGACACCGCTGTTTGCTTCCCTCCCTCTGGGATGGTTTTCTACTCCTCCCTCTCTCTCTCTCTCTCTCCTTTTTTTTTTGAGATGGAGTCTCACCCTGTTGTCCAGGCTGTACTGCAATGGCATGATCTCGGCTCACTGCAACCTCTGCCTCCAGGGTTCAAGCGATGCTCCTGCCTTAGCCTCCCAAGTAGCTGGGATTACAGGCACACACCACCATGCCGGGCTAATTTTGTATTTTTAGTAGAGATGAGGTTTCACCATGTTGGCCAGGCTCGTGATCCACCCACCTCAGCCTCCCAAAGTGGTGGAATTACAGGGATGAGCCACCGTGCCTGGCCTCTACTCTCCTCTTTCATCTCCCCAACGTGGGAAAGGATGCTGGGGAGAAATGATCTTAGAATTCTATGTTGTCCTGAAATGTAGGCGGACGAAGCTGCAGAGGTGACGTGCTGCTGTGGCTGGCGGGAACCAGCGCAGAACCAGAGCTCACCCGCAGGCAGGGAGGGGACCTGCCAGGGAGTCAGAGTGTCAACTCGCTCTCCCTCTGGGCTCATTTGGCTTGTGTATCTTTTATAAGCTCTTAAGGAAATAAGCATATCAAAAGCAGAGCGTGGAGATATTAAAAATTAAAAACTCTGCTTACATTACAATTCAATTTTGATAGTAAAGTCCCAGTCTGGCCAGATTGCTGAAGGGACGCTGGGTGACACAGATGGCCCTGCTTCAGGGGCACAGGCTCGCCTTGTTCCAGCTTTTCTAGACATCCATACTGATTCAGAAAAGATGCTTTCAAATTACCTTCAATAACCTTATTACCAAGCCAGCTGTGTGTACGAACACTTACCAATGTGTCCCTGTGCGTTAAGACAAAATGTATGTCATACAAACAGTCTAAATATATATTACTAAGATGGGAAAAAACAAAGCCTCTAGTTAAATTGCTTTGCTGTAATCAAAGATTAATCACTGTGTGAATGTGTGTGTGTGTGTGAGAGAGTGTGTGTGTATATGTACGTGTGCCCTCTTTTTCCTGAGGGTTCAATTTTGGCTTTGGGAAAACCTGCCCGTCCCTTACCAAGTCATGTTCTCTGGCTGGTATGCCCATTGCCATTCTGATAGTGAAATTAATTTTTCTGGATTTCTGAGACTTGGAAGAGCTAAAAAGAAGTCAAGGAGGTCTTTTTGTTTGTTCGTTTTTTGAGATGGGGTCTTGCTCTGTTACTCAGGGTGGAGTGCAGCGGCGTGATCTCAGCTCACTGCAACCTCCACCTCCTGGGGTCCAGTGATCCTCCCACCTCAGCCTCCCAAGTAGCTGGGACTATAGTCTATAGATGCACAGCACCATGCCTGGCTAAATTTTTGTATTTTTTGTAGAGATGAGGTTTCCCCATGTTGTCCAGGCTGGTCTCAAACTCCTGGCCTCAAGCAAGCCTCCCACCTCAGCCTCCCAAAGTGCTGGGATTATAGGCAGGAGTCACTATGCCCAACCAGGAGGTCTTTTTTTTTTTTTTTTTTTGAGACAGAGTCTCACTCCATCACCAGGTGCCAGGCTGGAGTGCAGTGGCGCGATCTTGGCTTACTGCAACCTCCGCCTCCTGGATTCAAGCAATTCTCCTGTCTCAGCCTCCCGAGTAGCTGGGACTACAGGCACGCGCTACCATGCCCAGCTAATTTTTGTATTCTTAGTAGAGACGGGGTTTCACCATGTTGGCCAAGATGGTCTTGATCTCTTGACCTCATGATTCGCCCGCCTTGGCCTCCCAAAGTGCTGGGATTACAGGCAGGAGCCATTATGCCCAAGCAGAAGGTCTTAAATGTTGTTTTCTTTCTGAGTCTTCTAGGCCTGCTGCTCAGAAATGTTCCTTTCCTGCAGCCACACTGTGGACAGCAGCTTGGGGGTGCCCATCTGTGAGAGCAGGCTGTCCCCCTCCTCCTTCCATGATGCTGCCTGTTGGCCCAGGGCGCGGGTAATGTCTGGGCTGCAATGGAATGTTCCTCGGAGAATCCATGGCCGATCGCGACCCGTGGAACACGCCGGTGTGGTGGGCTGCCTCGTGTCTTCCACTCAACGCCCAGGTTTGCCCTACGAGGCCCTGGGGCAGTGCTGGGCAGAACCAGGTTGACATTCTCGTCTTCCACGACGGTATTAGAAAAGCCATTAAGGTACATTATTTTACACGTCCTCCTAATCTCTCCATACTGCTTTACTTAATTTGTGATGAAATTGTTGAGAAAGGGTACTTAATGTAGGACAGTCAGTAAAAGTAATTTATCATCTTCCCGCTTCGGTGCTCACGTTATCAGCGAACTCATTTCTGCATTCATCATGCAATCAGCCTATTATTTGCATATTAATCAGGCAGTGGACTGTGAAAGAACTGCATCCCAGCCAAATGCTGCACTATCTCAGGAGAAACACTCAGTAATTATCATACATCAGTGTTATGATGTGATAATTGATTATAACATCTTTCTGCTGCCCCTGGGGAGTCCCTGCACTAACCCAGCTCCAGGCACTCTGGACAGATTTTTCTTTGCCTGCCAAAAAAAAAAAAAAAAAAAAAGTCGGAGTAACCACTGCTGTGCTCTCAGAGTGCTATTTCTGGGGAGCCTTGATTCTCTTCTCTATATTCACAAGGTGTTTTAAGCCACGTGAAACAAAACTGACCTTAACTCAGGAACGAGAAGGTCTGATGGCGACGAAGGAGTGTCCCTCTGGGGCCCGGGTGGCCTCTCTCCTCAGCCTCCTGGGTTCAGAGGTGCTGCTATGGCTTGCATGAAAGTTTCCTTATCATATAAAATGTTCCAACTACCTCCTCATTGCAAAGTTGGTATAAAGGCCGTTTGGCTGCTTTATTTAGTTGCGAAATGACAGACTAATTTTGGTCCTCGTGGAAAGGACAAACCCAACATCTGCCAATTCAGACTCGGGCTATATTTAGGAATCCAGCTCCAAAGGGAAGAAGTAAACACAGAATCCAGAGGAGGCCCCGGTGGAAGCCTCCTGCCTGGCACCCATTCTATCCAGGGCAATGCCATTACGGGACTCCCCTCCTTACACCTCGCCGGGAGGGGGGCAGGTCCCTCGGGTCAGTCCGCATGCGGCTGGGGTCAGAGTGTTGCCATAGCTACAGGAGGCTGTGACAGCTGAAGGGCGGGGCTGCCCTGCTGCATGCAGGGAGAGGACCTCAGTCCAGTGTGTACAGGTTCACTGAATTTAGACCAGAAGAGGTTTCAAAGCAGCATGGACACTCCATGAATTCTAGGCCAGGCGGATTACACATTCTTCAATGGCCAAATCTTGTAAACGTGGCTTCGATGCTGTCACTGATTTGTTGATTCTACTCCTGGGCTCAAGCAATCCTCCCGCCTCAGCCTCCCAAGCAGCTGGGACTACAGGCGAGCGCCGCCATGCTCAGCTAAATTTTAAATTTCCTGTAGAGATGGGGTCTTGCTACATTGCTTAGGCTGGTCTCAAACTCCTGGGCTCAAGCGATCTTCCCGTCTCGGCTGCCCAAAGTGTTGGGATTACAGGTGTCAGCCACTGTGCCCGGCCACCACCTCCTTCTTGATTGGGGCAAATCACCTCTATTTCTGAGCCTTGGTTTACCTCATCTGTGAGAGGAGGGAACCATTTCCACTTATTGATTTTTTTTTTGAGATGAAGTTTCGCTCTTGTTGCCCACGCTGAATTGCAGTGGTGTGATCTCGGCTCATTGCAACCACCTTCCGGGTTCAAGTTATTCTCCTGCCTCGGCCTCCAGAGTAGCTGGGATTACAGATGTCTGCCACCGTGCCTGGCTAATTTTTGTATTTTTAGTAGAGACGGCGTCTCTCCATGTTGGCCAGGCTGGTCTCGAACTCCTGACCTCAGGTGATCCAACCACCTCAGCCTCCCAAAGTGCTGGGATTATAGGCATGAGCCACCATGCCCAGCCTCACTTATTGATTAAGGATTAAAGATGTCAGCTCTGTGAGTGGCACAGAGACCATGCTAGCACGTGCATGCCCTTGTTTTATTACCACCCACTTTCTGCAATCACCTGAGGATTTCCAGTCATTTAAGCTTCTTCATTCCTTCCCTAGACCTCAACCACTGAACACTGAAGTCCTCATTTGCTCCCGTGACCTACTTTTGCCTCTTGTACTGAATGCCCACTGTGCTGTAAATTCTGTTTTCTATGGAAAGCCTGAAGCGGGGAGAACCGGATGTGTCTACAAGCTGGGCTGGGCCTGCCCGGGCCTTTTCAGAAGGGGAAGCCGGGGAGCACCGGACAGAGGGTTCAGGGAAAGCGACGGAAAGAATGAGAGTTATGTGACCCCTCAGCCTCGCTGGCTGTGTCCAGCCTAGTTGGCCTGATTCCATACTAGCTTGGCCCCAAACGGCCTGAGCGATGACCTAGGACTTGCAGTCTTACCCTGGAAGCTCAAGGTTTTGTGTCCACTTAACGGAATTGGTCAACGAACAGGCAACTTCCAAGGATGGAATGGCCTTGTACAGTAGTCGAGACTTTGGAAAGGTGCACACAGATCACCTCCTAGGGGACTGTGGTGCCAGGAGCCCCCTGCTCCATCCTTGAGGGACAATCCCCACCAAAGGAGGTGGGAAGATGCGACCAGATTCGGATTTAAAGGTAGACATGTGACAGGGCGCAGTGGTGCACACTTGTCATTCCAGCACCTTGGGAGGCCGAGGCGAGTGGATCATTTGAGGTCAGGAGTTCGAGACCAGCCTGAGCAACATGGAAACCCCGTCTCTGCTAAATATAAAGGAATTAGCTGAGTGTGGTGGCAGGATAATGAGAGAGGGCCAGCAACTGATTTCTTAAAAAGACTGTAAGTTTCAATGCTTGTATTTTGTAACTATGATGCATTTTACTTCTTGGAAAAAATCCTGCAAATCATAATAAAAACCAAAAAGTCAAATAAATCCGTGACTCTGGGCTACGGCTTCTCCCCTTTCTTTTGGTGAGGCACAGGGACAAATTCTGCTCTAGGAACAGAGACTTTGGGGGCCGAGTTCTGCCAAAGCAGCCGTCAGCAAGGGTGTATGACGGGTGGTTGCCGGGAGCTGGGAATGCAGGGTGCTGGGGTGGCGCTGGCAGCCTGTGTAGGCCGCCTTGCTCGCTGGATGGCAGCGACGTTTGTTACTTTGAAACAAAACCTAAAGTGGGCTGCGGTACTCAGCGCTGGCTGCCCGGGGCGCCTGTGCAGGAGCTGAGTGTGCAGGGTCCTCTAGGCTGGGCTGTCCCAGGAGCAAAAGGCCCTCCACACACCCGTGCTCTCCTGCGTAAATGTCACAGGGTGCTGGTTCCAGGAACATGTGGCCGGTCCCCAGATCGTGAATCCCACAGCATCTGGAGGGGCTTGGGGAACTGAACATGCAAGTCACAGACAGTGACAGAGGGGCCTTCTGGCGAGGTCCCCGAGCGATCCTGACATGCCGCACATCAAGGAGCTTTTGAGAAGCGCATCTGCCGTTCCTCCTGCGGCTCTCAGGGCGGCCCCCTGCAGCCTCGTTCCTGTCAGCCTGGCCCTCCCACGCTGCCTCCACACAGCCTGCCTCACCTACTCTGGAAGGGTTTGCAGTGGCACAAGCCAGCCCCTTTGCATCTTAGCAGCAAGATTTTTTTTTTTTTGAGATAGTTTCACTCTTGTTGCCCAGGCTGGAGTGCAATGGTGTGATCTTGGCTCACTGCAACCTCCGCCTTCCGGGTTCAAGCAATTCTCCTGCCTCAGCCTCCCGAGTAGCTGGGATTACAGGTGTGTGCCACCATGCCTGGCTAATTTTTATATTTTCAGTAGAGGTGGGGTTTCGCCATGTTGCCCAGGCTGGTCTCAAACTCCTGACCTCAGGTGATCCGCCTGCCTCAGCCTCCCAAAGTGCAGGGATTACAGATGTGAGCCACCACGCCCAGCCAAAAAGTTGATTCTTTAATGTCTCCAACTGAAGAGGTATTTTTTTTTTTGGTGGCCGGGGGAGACACGGTCCTGCTTTGCTACCCAGGCTGCAGTGCAGTGGCACTATCAGAGCTCCACTATGATAGCAATGGTGTGATCTCGGCTCACTGCAGCCTCCATCTCCCAGGTTCAAGTGATTCTCTTACGTCAGCTTCCCGAGTAGCAGGAATTACAGGCACATGCCACCATGCCTTGCCTGGCTTATTTTTATATTTTTAGAAGAGATGGGGTTTCACCATGTTGGCCAGGTTGGTCTCAAACTTCTGACCTCAAGTGATCCACCCACCTCGGCCTCCCAAATCGCTGGGATTGCAGGCGTGAGCCACTGCACTCAGCCCCTGCCTGTTTTAGACAGTGCTGTGGAATTTCCAGGGGTGCAATCAGCCACTCCCATCCATATTAACGTGCTATCCATGTGCCCCTGGCGCTGATAGTTAGCCCTGAACATGGGGGAGTTGACTGCTTACCAAGGACACTGCTTCAGAATCTGCTTGTAGAGTTCAAAGCAGAAGAGCCCTGGACACGTGTTCCTGGGCTGTCTGGTGGGAACCAGCTAACAGCCATGAGCATGACACACACACACATTCAAAAGGAATGTGGACCTGTCCTCAATAGGGGCTGTGGCCATGGGGACTTCCTGGCTATACAAGGTCATGAACAGCCCACAGCCCCGTCGGCTTCATGTCAAAGAGGGGCACACATCAGACCACCCACGTTAGAGACAGCCTTCAGCAGCTGTCCTCCCAAAGAGGCAACTGATACTCTGTTGGCTGACTGGGAACAGAACAAGCAGCAGAGAAGGCTTGGAACCCATCGTTCCTAACATGCTGGGCAACAGCCAGGTATTTCACAATTCATCCAAGGACAGTGGGCCATCCTTCCACCCGGAGAGCCGTAATACACCTGAAGCCAGTGTGAATGCGGATGCGACAGCTTGTTAGTTACAGCAATGAAACGCTCCCAGATTAAAAAGTTACAAAGTGGCCAAGGGTGGTGGCTCACATCTGTAATCTCAGCATTTTCAGAGGCCAGGAGTTTGAGACCAGCCCTGGCAACCGAGAGACCCCCTACTTCTCCAGCTTACTTGGATATTTGGAAATAGAAGGATACAAAAGGTCACATGTGTGGTGGCTCACACCTGTAATCCTAGCACTTTGGGAGGTTGAGGCGGGCGGATTGCCTGAGGTCAGGAGTTTGAGATCAGCCTGATCAACATGGTGAAACCCCATCTCTACTAAAAATACAAAAATTAGCTGGGCATGGAGGCAGGTGGGAGGCTGAGGCAGGAGAATTTCTTGAACCCAGGAAACGGAAGTTTCAGTGAGCTGAGATCGCACCACTGCACTCTAGCATGGGCGACAGAGCAAGACTCTATCTCAAAAAAAAAAAAAAAAACAAACAAAAAGAATAAACCCTCACTTCTACAAAAAATTAAAAAATTAGCCCAGTGTGGTGGCAAGTGCCTGTAAGTCTCAGCCACTCAGGAGGCTGAGGAGAGAGGATTGTTTGAGTCTCAGAAGTTGAGGCTGTACTGAGCTGTGATTGTGTCACTGCACTCCAGCCTGGGTGACAGAGCGAGACCCCATCTCAAGAAACAAAAAACCAAAATCAATTCCAGGCTGGGCATGGTGGCTCATGCCTATAGTCTCAGCTGCTTGGGAGGCTGAGGTGGGAGGATCACCTGAACCTGGGAGTCCAAGGCTGCAGTGAGCTGAGATTGTGCCACTGTATTCCAGCCTGGGCGACAGAGTGAGACTCTGTCTCAAACAAAAAAAAAAGTTATAAAGCAGAGTGCCCTGGGGAGAACGCTCTCCTTTCTTCCTGCCCTATAATGTAATGAGTAATGTTGAATCCAGGATCATCTTTCCTTTCCCCTTTTCTCTTTCCCTTCTAGAGTTGTCTCTTGTCTCCTTCAAAAAGATTAATGATGCCAAGGAACTGTGAAAATGAAATGAGTTTTAAGGAATGAAAAAGAGGCCGGGCGTGGTGGCTCATACCTGTCATGCCAGTACTTCGGGAGGCTGAAGTGGGAGGATTGCTTGAGCCCTGGAGTTTGAGACCAGCCAGGGCAACATAGAGAGATCTGATCTCTACAAAAAATAAAAATTTAGCTGGGAGTGGTGGCGTGCACCTGTAGTCTCTGCTATTTGGGAGGCTGAGGCAGGAGGACTGCTTGAGCCTGGAAGATTGAGGCTGCAGTGAGCTATGATCATGCCACTGTTCTCCAGCCTGGGCAACAGAGTGAGACCCTGTCTATCTATAAAAAATAAAATAAATAGGATAAGATAAAACAAATTGCTAAATGATAAGCAGGCTGCAGTCTGAGAACACAAGCCTGAATGAGCCCCTACCTTCTCCACTATGAACACTTGCTGTGGCTAAGTAGTGTGACGTCCAAGAATGATGAGCAGACAAAAGGCACTTGCAGAATCAGTCCCCAAGGACCACCTGCAACTCCACCTCCAAACGAAGTTTTCCAAATCAGACCAAAGATGACCCTGGTTATAACTACACCCTGCTTTGTCCCCCGAGATGCCGAGCATTTTGCAAGAAGCCAACACAAAAGTATTTGTAGAAAGTTAAGACGCACCAGGAAATCTGTGAACAGGTAACTGAAGATTTGTCCTTTAAGAACCCTTTTTCTACACCTGTCATCCCAGCACTTTGGAGGCCGAGGTGGGCGGATCACAAGGTCAGAAGATGGAGACGACCCTGTCTCTACTAAAATAACAAAAAATTAGCTGGGCATGGTGGCCTGCGCCTGTAGTTCCAGCTACTTGGGAGGCTGAGGCAGGGGAATTGCTTGAACCTGGGAGGCAGAGGTTGTAGTGAGCCGAGACTGCACCACTGCACTCCAGCCTGGGCAACAGAGCAAGACTCCATCACACAAAAAAAAACAACAACAAAAAAACGTTACTCATGACTGGCATGGAACCTACTGCTTACCTTAAGCTTTTTCATTTATTTATTTTTAATTTTTTAAGACAGAGTCTTGCAGTGTTGCCTGGGCTGGAGTGCAGTGGCATGATCTTGGCTCACTGCAATCTTTACCTTGCGAGTTTAAGTAATTCTCTGCCTCAGCCTCTCGAGTAGCTGGGATTACGGGCGTGTGCCACCATGCCCGGCTAATTTTTTGTATTTTTAATAGAGACGGGGTTTCACCATGTTGGCCAGGCTGGTCTTGAACTCCTGACCTCATGATCCACATGCCTCAGCCTCCCAAAGTGCTGGGATTACAGGGGTGAGCCACCGGGCCCGGCATCTTAAGCCTTTTCAAGGCCTCAACAGTGTCGAAGAAAAAGCGGCGGATCACTAGTGACGCTGCTGGTTACAAATGACATCAAATTTCCTTAATGCCCAAGGCCGTCACCCCCATGCCCAGATTCTCAGAGGAACACTGAGAACCAGTTGTATCTGCCAAGAGGAAAAAGCAATGATGTGAATGAAATGTCAGTTTCTCTCTCCTTTTTGGCCAATTTGGCATCTAAGTCATTAAGGAAAATGGAGCGACTGACGGGGCAACAGAGCCCAGCAGGAAGAGGCCGGCGGGAATTCTTTAGTGAGGAAAACAGACTCCTGGGCCAGCAGCTCACTGTTCAGATGGGCGAGGCCACTCTAGTGCAGGGCACCTGATCGCCATGGTAACCGAGCACAGAGCACAGAGCCAGCGGCCGCCATGGTCTCCGCTGTAAGCCCGCTTCCCTTCCTGCAGGGCTGTGGCTGGCTGAGCAAGTCGTCCATAGTAACTGCCTACCTGGGAGGGACATCCAACCGCCAGTCCACCTTTGAGGCCTGCAATCTCAAGCACTGATCGTTTCTCACCAAGATTCAGGAAGAAGCCAAGCTAGGCTTGCAATGACCTTCCTGCGGAAACCTGCTTCTACCACAGCGAGCTGCTCAAGGCAGGGAATGGAAGGAGCTACCACCAAGGACGGAGCATCTTCTGGGTCTGGGGGCCCGTTGAAAGGATTCCGGGGTAGCCATGGGAGGAACAGGGTATCGGAATCTTGTAGCAATCTTAGGACAGAGACTCGCTCCCCTGCTTTGGGGCGGCAATGCTGAAAGCTTCCACAGAGACACTCTCAAGGAAGATTCTAGAGAATCTCATTGTCCCTCGTCCCAAGGATTTACTAACAACCACTATTAGAAAGCAACTCTATTTTTCTAAATTAAATTCCATATACTGGGCCAGGCACAGTGGCCCATGCCTGTAATCCCAGCACTTTGGGAGGCTGAGGTGGGCAGATCACCTGAGGTCGGGAGTTCGAGATCAGTCTGGCCAAGATAGTGAAACCCCATCTCTACTAAAAATAAAAAAACTAGCTGGGTGTGGTAGTGCATGTCTGTAATCCCAGCTGCTTGGGAGGCTGAGGTGGGAGAATCACTTGAACCCAGGAGGTGGAGGTTGCAGTGAGATGAGATTGTGCCACTGCATTCCAGCCTGGGTGACTGAGTGAGACTCCATCACACACACACACACACACACACACACATCTATATACTGTGAATATAGATTTTTTTTTTTTTTTTGAGACAGGGTCTCCCTCTGTCACCCAGCCTGGAGTACAGTGGTGTGATCTTCGCTTATTCCAGCCTTGACCTCCTGGGCTTAAGCAATCCTCAGTCCCCCAAGAAGCTGGAACTACAGGTGTGTGCCACCATGCTTGGCTAATTTTTGCATTTTTTGTAGAGACAGGGTTTTACCATGTTGCCCAGGCTGGTCTTGAACTCCTAAGCTCAGGCGATCTGTCTGCCTTGGTTTCCCAAAGTGCTGGGATTACAGGCATGAGCCACTGTGTGAAACTCTCTTGAAAAGTAACCTCTGATAGTAAAGTCTCAGACAAGGAAAGCCATATGATAATCTCTTTTCTTTCTGGCAAGGCCTTCCTTACAGAGAAACATTTTTGCTTAGCCATCATTATGCTATACAATTAAAAAAAATTTTCCTGGCCGGCCATGGTGGCTTATACCTGTAATCCTAGCACTTTGGGAGGCTGAGGTGAGCAGATCACCTGAGGTCAGGAGTTTGAGACCAGCCTGGCTAACATGGTGAAAACCCGTCTCTACTAAAACTACAAAAATTAGCCAGGCATGGTGGTGGGCACCTGGAGTCCCAGCTACTCGGGAGGCTGAGGCAGGAGAACTGCTTGAACCTAGGAGGCGGAGGTTGCAGTGAGCTGAGATCGCGCCACCACACTCCAGCCTGGGTGAGAGGGCGAGACTCTGTTTCAAAAAAACAAAAATTTTCCTGCAATATAGGAAATATTTTTCCATTTTTCTCCCTAGTCACCATGATTTTTGCTTCTGCTGGTGGCTTTCCTGACTTCAAGGTGTTGGGTAAGTGATCTGTGCTCAACCTCCCCTCTTGCTGGAATGACACGGGGCAGAGGAGATAGACCCATGTGTCGCCTCTTCACAATAACCACTGACAACTTCTACACCCTTTTCAGTTTTATCCAGGGGCTCATTGCCTTTTTCTCTCTCCCGCTTCCAATCTGCAAGACTCCCTAGGAGTCTTAACTGACTTTATTCTACAAAGAAAATTGATATTTTAGAAATACCATTTACATTCCTCTTAGGAGCCAAGTGTGTTTTTCTTAGGTTTGAAATGTGACTGTTGTACGTTTCAGCACGGTGGCGACTATCTGTTACAATACAAAGTAAAACGTCATTCTTCAAGGATGTTACGTCACGGAGAAGTTTCTTCTGGCACTGATTATCAGCAGGCCTGGAACCGAGGGAGACTTCCTGTTTTATGTAGGAACAAGGGTTTTTTAAATTTTTTTTGAGATGGGGTCTTGCTCTGTCACCCAGGCTGGAGTGCAGTGGTTTGCTCTCAGTTCACTGTAACCTCCACCTCCTGAGTTCGTGTTTCTCCTGCCTCAGTCTCCTGAGTAGCTGGGATTACAGGCACCCACCACCACAGCCGGCTACTTTTTTTATATTTTTAGTAGAGATGGGGTTTCACCATGTTGGCCAGGCTGGTCTTGAACTTCTGACCTCAGGTGATCCGTCCACCTCAGCCTCCAAAAATGCTGGGATTACAGGCGTGAGCCACTGTACCTGGCTTAACGAGTGGTTTTGATCTGGAAAATGTTAGTCACTCTCTGCCAAATTCAGTCCTGCCTCAATGGACTCAAATACTCTCATGAGTTTAAAGAAGGCCAACTTCCTGTTGCAGCAGGGTGGTCAATGCTAACTTTCCATGCAGACGTCTGTAAAACTCCAGCACGAACAGTTACGCCCATTATGTTCCCTGAAGTATTCTGAACTTGAGCCAGTGCTGGATGAGTTCTTGGTACTTTCTAATTAAATTGGCAAAGCCAGAATGAGTGTTCCCTTCTCCTGATGGACCCTCGCTCTACCTAGAGGTCCAACCATGAAGACCCACGGAGCAGGCAAGAAACAGCCTCCTGACCTCCATGCTGGTCAGAATCAAATCAGAACACAGACAACACACAGAACTCTCAACTGGGGACTGAGGTGCCACCGAGGCGCTCCGGCTGCATCTGTGTATCTGTTTGGGGATCTTGCAGAGGCAGCAGCCGCTGCCACCCAGCTGTTCCCCGCGTGAAGCTTGCAGCAAGCTGGCGAGCTTCGTGCTCCTGTTAGCTTTGTTTGTGTTTTCATTGAATCAATGGGATATGGAGACGAATCAACATGTTTAGAAAAATACAGAAAGGGAAAAAGAGGACCAGCTCACAGTGCAGGCTGTTTCTAAAAGCCAGGCTTTTAGAAAAGCCTGTGAAAAGCTCGGCTGCAAGTGTGGGCTCGGCGCACGAGGGGGAGGCGGGGGCACTCAGGAGGGAGCCTGGGAGCCGTGGCCTTGGGTCAGCCTCAGTGGGCTGTGTCCAGACACTGTGTGGCAAAGAGAACAAGTCTGGCCAGAGACCTCGGGGCTGTGAAATGCAGACAGGAAGCAGCTGAGCTTCTCAGCCTGCAGCCACCACCCTCCGCTGCTGCCACCTGCTCCCACGCTCTGACCTCAGTCCCCAGCTCTCCATCCGTTCACACCTGAGCTGTCTTCGTGGGCTTCCTGGCTATTTCCTTTCTGATACCCTACGCTTCCCACTGCTCAAGCTCGAAACTCCCTGTTTGCCTGTTCGGGGGCTGCCTGGATATCTTCCGGATAGCCAAGAAGTCCCCCGACACGACCCTGCCGGGAGAGTGACGTGTGCCCGTGCTTTGTCCCTTCCCATCAGACAGTAAGCCCCCCAAGTGGGGAATCTGTCTCTTAGACCCCAGCGCTGAACACAAGGCTCTGGGTGGATGAAGGATGACACCGGGCGTGGGAACCTTAGCAGCGTCCCTCCACGCACTGTAGGCTTGCTCTCCATTAGAAACTGACATGGACAGGGACCCCGTTTGCAGATAGGATGCCGTATTTCCGCTCCCCAAATCCAGAACATGGGAGCCTCCAGGGGACGGACCGGAGTACGGGACAACAGAAAAGCAGTGAGATATTTCATGCAAAAGCAATAGAAATCGGCTGGTTACCTGAGCTGACACAGCCCTGCTGCAGGGGGTCCTGGAGTGACGTCACGGAGTGGAGTACTAGAGTAGAAAAAGGTTGCAATTAAAGGAAGGAACGAAGTCCAGGGCTTCAAGCTTCCTAACTGAAGGTGGCAAGGCCTGGGGGAAGCTTCCCGCTCCTCCTGGGGAGGGGCGGGCGCGGGGACCCGCAGGGCAGGGAGGCGCTGCTGCTGCAAGGCCAGGCCCCCGGGCCGGGAGCAGGTGAAAGCGTTCGCCTGTGACATTTTCTGCTTTAGTACCTCTGGCTGACTTTCTTTCCTGACTCCCTCCCTGATTTAACTACTTGACTTTTACCTGTATTTATGTATAAACAGCATTTTTTAAATTGGTAACTCATTTTCTGCTGCTTATAAAATTAGACAGGCATGATCTTCTCTCCTAAACACTATAGTCAGGCCGACGGTGACAGGCTGTGGAGGAAGGGAACGGTTCTGTCCCCCAGCACCAGTAAACAGTGGGGGTGTGGCGGGCCGCCTCTCGGGGCAGTTCCCTACTCCCTCTCTGCATAGTCCAGGTGGGGCTGCTGTGACCAGGTCTTTGCTATAGTGGGGGCAGCCCCTCTCCTGCGGCAGGACCCCCGTTACCTGGCCCTTGCTGCTGGCCCTGGACGGGTAAAACACCCTGGCCCAGCTCGCCATTCAGCCAGAGCTGCATCCGGATGAAGGGTTCTCGGCCTTTCTGCGTCAGCTTGCTCCACGGCTTCGGTCGGGACAGCATGTCGCTGACGCTGCCCTGGGACAGGCCCAGCACCTGGAGTGGCAGCAAACACACATGGCCATCAGTGGATGGGTATCAGCACGATGCCACGGATGCTGCTGCAATGCACACGCAACATGCAGAGGGCGTGTCTAGGGCTGACTTCTGAGCACAGAACCATGGCCTGGTGGCGGTGACAGCTTGTGGGCAGGGAAGAAGCATTTAAACGTCAGTGGTGGGCTGAGGCCCCAGCACAGGGGGCCTTTTGGGGGAGCTATGGTTATAGCCACAGCTCTTAGCTCTCAGGGAGGGAAGAGGTTCTCGTCCCAGGGTCTTGATCCTGCCAAGACTGCAGGCTGTCATCCTGACACCCTGTGGAGGAGGTGTGTACAAGCACCTTGCTCTTTGCCTGGTGGCACCGAGGAAGGCCAAGGTGCCAGGACAGGACCCTCCAGAGGTGGGGCAGTGGGTGCCAGTGGGATGGGGGGACCTGGTGTCCTCTGCAAATGCCGACCAGGCTGCCGTTTTGAAAGGTTTGCTTGCTCTGATCACATCCTGATCAAAGGTGGGGGCCCAGAGGGGAACAGGAGGGAGCCGGGGAGCCGGCCTGGGAGTGACATCCCGCCACAGATGATGGCCGAGTTGCGTGTACGCACCCGAGTTTCCTGACGCTCCCAGATGGCCATACATATGTATAGCCACAAACACCCCCCACAGGACACAGATGCAGCCCTGGGATATTTAGGGGCTGCATCCGATCACTCTTTTGAAAAGTTCTCAAGTTCCAGAATAAAACTGCACTCACGGGCCAAACAAGTTCAATGTTATTAAGTCTCTGCTAAATTTAAGGCATGAGCACGAATGTCTATTTCAATGTTCTCAGATGGTATTTTTGTAACACTGAACTAGAAATCTCAAGGGGCTTGAAATACTGATCCTCATTTCTAGTCGCCCCCCTTCACCTTTTGCAAAATCAGGGCAAAGCTGGCCCCTGGACATCACCCAGATTCACGGCACAGCACACAGCAAACATTGAGTGGAAGGCGGGGCAGGGAGTGCGGGACGGTGCTGTGTGGGGACCCTGGCTGTGGGGAGGAGGGGGGATTGTCCCCTACTGATTCAGCCACGTGCCCCCTCAGAAAGGTGCCTTTTAGGGGAGGGGTGCTTCTCACTCCATTCAGCACCCCATTATTTAATCTAAAATGATAGAGGGTTGGGAGGCCAAGCGGGCAGATAACTTGAAGTCAGGAGTTCTAGATCAGCCTGGCCAACATGGTGAAACCCTGTCTCTACTAAAAATACAAAAATTAGCTGGGCATGGTGGCGGGCACTTGTAATCCAACTACTTAGGAGGCTGAGGCATGAGAATTGCTTAAACCCTTGGGGAGGTGGAGGGGAGGCTGCGTGAGTTGAGATCACATCACTATACTCTAACCTGGACAACAGAGTGAGACTCTGTCTCAAAAATTAAATAAATAAAATGATACTGGGGCATGATGGTTGCTTTAGATTTGGCAGGCACAGTTAACCCTCATCCTCCTGAATCTCAATGACCAGGAAACTGCCAAGAACAGAAAGGCCTGGAAGCTCGTCCATGCATGATCACACCTTCCCCGGGCCAGGGAAGGACAGTGGGGAAACATGGGCCACCCTGCAGGGGCCATCCCTGAGCTGTGTCCCTGGGCTGATTGCTTGACCTCTCTGGCTGAACAATATCCAAGAGTCACACAAGAAAGGAACAATCACGCTCTCTGTAGCTTTTTCTTGTAAGTCCCTTTTGGCTCTCTGCGTGCCGGTCGTCCCTCTATGTGGTGATGGGATCAGATCTTTTTTGGCCAAAGCAGCCCGCGGGGGTGTCTCTCAGCTCCCCTTGGCAGCAAAAGCTGGACGTGGACTCGGCTGCCAGCCAGGTTGGGGCAAGTAGTCAACTTCCCCAAGCCTTGGTGTACCTCCCTGTCAAATGGAGACTTTAATCATCCACTTCCCAATGTAACTGAGAGGTCGAAAGGGTAGCACACAGGCGAGAGGCTGAGCCCAGAACCTGGCCGCAGTCGGGGCTCAGCAAATGGGGTCAGGGGCTGGAATGTTCACCAGCCCTACCCTGGGAAGTCTGGGAGTGGAGGATTCCTTATGCTCCACTCTTGGGTGAGTCAAAATGGGTGATGGCCACGGGCTCCGGGATAGACACTTGGTCCTGAGCAAGGAGAGGAGACGGGAGAACTGAAGCCCCCGGTCGGATCCCTTACCTTCTCCCCGAAGATCCTCTGGCAGATGCCGTTCTTGGCCAGTTTCTCCTTAACCTGCCGGGTGAGCTCGATGGTGTCCACCTCCTGGTACATGTAGACCTCGTACTGCTCGGGGGTCAGCGGGGGGACCGAGGGCTTGGTGGGCTTGGACATGGGCACGATCGGGGAGGACGGCAGGGGGCTGTTCTGTGGCGTCTCGCTGCGGCTGGCCCCAGTCAGACTCAGCTCTGAGCTCTGGGAGTACGGGGACTCGGCGCTGGGCCACTCCTTCCAGTACTCTGACGACGCGGGTCCCTGGAGCTGGCTGCGCTCTGCCCGAGGCTGGCTGCCGCCACCGCTGCCCTTCTCTTTCCCACTGCCTGCTTCTTCGGCCTTGGCCTCCTCGGAGGAGGCGGTGGCATTTCTTCTCTCCGGCTGCACCTGCACCGCGCTCCACCAGTGATCCTTCCACGCGCCGCTGCGGCCCACCTCGTTTTTCACCTGTCTCAGGACCCCTTGTGCACAATCAGCCACTCCCTGGGGGTCCAGCCCGGGGGTGTCCTGGGCCTCCTTTTTGAGGGCCGGGGGGTTTGGCAGAGCAGAGGCACCCGCCTCGGGAGCTGCGGGGGGCTTCTTCAGGGAGATGGCGAGAGGCGGGTAGGTGGACACGGTCGGCATGGGCGAGGTGGACAGGAGCTTGGGGGTGAGGATGGTGATGTCGCTCTGGGACAGCGGTGCCTGCTTTAAGGCGGGGTCGAGGGCGGCCTGCTGGGCCTCCATCTCCCGGCGGGCTTGCTGCAGGATGGAGCGGATGGCATCATCGGAGTTCCCGCTGCCAGATGTGGAGGAAGGCTGGGCCGGCTCTGCTGCATGGAGAAACGGGGTGAGACTGTGGCAGGGTGGCCCCCTTCAGCTGGGGACACGATTCTCACCCTAACTTGACCTACTGCAAAGTGTGGTTATTTGGGAGAACCACACTGTGTATTTCCCCAGCACGTTCCCTGTCAGTGATAACATTCAGGCATCTCGTCTGAACCAAGGACTAGGCCCTGAGGCTATCGCTCAATGACCTGGTGGCCCGAGGCACACACTAGTGTAGAGGGCAATAAAGGGGGTGTCAGTGAAAATGCCCTCCTGGACCTCCTTTCCCTGATAATGTTTTTTTGAGACGAAGTCTCACTCTGTCACCAGGCTGGAGTGCAGTGGCGCGATCTCAGCTCATTGCAACCTCCACCTCCCAGGTTGAAGAGATTCTCCTGCCTCAGCCTCCTGAGTAGCTGGGACTACAGATGTGCGCCACCACGTCCAGCTAATTTTTATATTTTTAGTAGAGATGGGGTTTCACCATGTTGGTCAGGATGGTCTTGATCTCTTGACCTTGTGATCTGCCCACCTTGGCTTCCCAAAGTGCTGGGATTACAGGTGTGAACCACCGTGCCTGGGCCCAGAATTTTTTTTTTTTTTTTTAAAGAGACAGGATCTCGCTCTGTTGCCCAGGCTGGAGTGCAGTGAGATGATCATGGCTCACTGTAGCCTCTACCTCCCTGGCTCAAGCAATCCTCCCAGCTCAGCCTCCCAAGTAGCTGGGACCACAGGTGCGTGCCACTGTGTCTGGCTAGTGTTTTAAGAGACAAGGTCTCACTATGCTGCACAAGCTGGTCTTAAACTCCTGAACTCAAGCCATCCTCCCCCACTGGCCTCCCAAAATGCTGGGATTACAGGTGTGAGCCACCACACCTGGCCCCTGATAATTTTTATACTTAGTATTCATTGTCCTTTGCTATATTCTGAAATGCGAGTGGTTCTGTCAAAGCTGAGGAGTGTAATCTCTGTGAATAATTGCAAGAAGGGGCCAGGTACAGTAGCTCATGCCTGTTATCCCAGCACTTTGGGAAGCTGAGGTGGGCGGATCACTGGAGGACAGGAGTTTGAGACCACCCTGACCAACATGATGAAACCCTGTCTCTACTAAAAACACAAAAACTAGCTGGGCATGGTGGCATGTGCCCATAGTCCCAGCTACTCGGGAGGCTGAGGCAGGAGAACCGCTTGAACCTGAGAGGCAGAGGTTATAGTGAGCTGAGACTGCGCCACTGCAGTCCAGCCTGGGCAATAGAGTGAGACTGCATCTCAAAAGAAAAAAAAAAGGTAACTATTAGGCAAATGCAGATCACACAGACCCGCTTCTCTCTATGCGCCTAAATGCTTGAGAACAGGCGTTCATTATTGTTTAAAAAAAAAATAGTTAATTACCGCTGACCAGAGCACTCATGACAATTCTCTTAATTAAGTTTGGAAGACAGTGGGTGAAGAAATGGAAGCTGTACCAGTTTTCTGCACTTGGAGCTCCCGCTTGGCTTGCTCTAGGATGGACTTGATGGCTTCATCGGAGCCAGTCTCGGAGGCTCGGATCCGGGTAGTGATGTTACCTGCAGGGAGAAGTCGCACCAATGACATCAAACCCAAACCTTGGATGGAAGTCAGCGCTGCGCGATGACATCATTCTGATAAACAGCCCCACCTCGTGGAGGCCAGTGACACAAGGAGGCAGATGTGGCCTCCCAGTGGCCTGTGTTTGCTGTGAGTGTGACTTCACAGCGACACTGGGCAGGAGGGGTTTCTTGCTCAGTTGACCTTACGGTCAAGGTTACTCTGCCAGAGCCAGACACCACCCGTGGGTTAGTACTCGGGAGGACTGATCATTTGATCCATATATATATATATATATATAAATAAAAGGTGAGTGATTAAAAGGGAATGTTTTTCCTGAGTCACTTAGGAGCAACTGCTGTGGCTTGGGACTGACTATCCTTGGGGTGGGATTTTATTGGAGGCTGGCGTCCCACGCGGGATCAACGGGAAAGGAGGGCAGAGGGTTTGAGGCTGATTCTCTATCATCATTCAGATGCACAGGGTGAAAAAAGACAGGCTAAACTTGAAAAATTGTTTGCATCTATGATCACATTATGTCTTTGTAAAATTTACAAAGGAGGATAGGAACCTGCGGGAATTCCTTAGGGGTGAGGATGGATTCTTTCGGCCATGTGGTGATGTTTGGTGCAGGTACACTTGCAGACGAGATAAAGTGACGGTGGCCCAGGGGCCGGCCCCAGCTCTTTCTGGAAGCCGCCCGGATAGTTTAATTTCTCACTGCTTTCCTAAACAGGAACCACTGCATTCAAAACAGGCATACCACCATTTAAAAACAAGTCTGCCACCGGGACGATGTGGGATGCGTCCGTTCCGTGGGACCTCGAGCGTGTTTCCAAGTTAAAAATACAAGGAAGCAGCAGTATTTAATGTGACGGGGTCACCTGCCTTTTCTCAGAGCAACTGCTGTTATTCTTTCACCTTATCTGAGAAATAGCAGACCGGGTAATTAGGATCTGGAGTGGGCTGGGATTCAGACTCGGGGGGCTTAGCTTGGCGGATGACTCTTCTTACCCCTGCCTGCGCTTGGGAGAAGGCAGGCAGCTCAGGAGGAAGGGGCTGGGTGTGGTTGAACCCGTGCCTTGTTTTATACTTACTAGCTGTTTTTCCATCAGGTTCCAGGCCAGAATCACATGGCATAGTTTTAACCCAAATACACAGCTAAGGACATGCTGCTTCCCTAGGTTACTGACTGCAAAGAAAACACCTGCCTGCGACATACCTTCAGACCCATTTCTTCGTTTCGGTACTTCCTGAAATAGTCTGTTCAGGCTCTGGCCTGGATTCTCTGTTGAAAAACAAGTGTGGTAAGAACAAAACAATCAGGGGAATGGTGGTGTTGACGATATGGGCTGTGTGACATGAAATCTGAGCCGCCTGTCGCTAAAGAAAGGGCTCAGGGCTGCCTGTGCAACTTGGGAGTTTCTAGAATCTTCTGAGAGGCCCTTCCCTGGCTGACCGGCCCACAGAGGCCGTGGGTCTGCTGGAAAAGGAGATCGGGGAAACCTTAGGAGTGACCTGCGGCACCAGGGCCAGGGAGGTCCAAGGGATGGGGGGACTGCCTTGAAGGAGGATCACCCGCCAGCCCCCAGAACAAAGCTCACATTAATCATCCAGAGACATTCAATTTCAGTTAACATCCTCATAAAACACTGCATGTTCTTGGTGGAAACTGGTGCTGTTCAAAACCTCTCCCTGCTCCGCCTGAGTCTAAATCTCAGGGTGTTTCAAATATGTCTGATGAAATGCCCTCTCTATAGCTCTGTTGACACGGCACATTGATCCCCTGGTCTTAAATAAGACAGGAATTTTTTTTTTTTTTTTTAATTTGAGGCAGGCTCTCGTTCTGTTGCCCAGGCTGAAGTGCAGTGGCTCAGTCATGGCTCACTGCAGCCTCCACCACCTGAGCTCAAGCCATCCTCCCGCCTTAGCCGCTCAAGTAGCTGGGACCACAGGTACATGCTACCACGCCTGGCTAATCTTTTGATTTTTGTGTAGATCAAAAGAATACAAACTCTATGTTGCCCAGGCTGGTCTTGAACTCCTGGACCCAAGAGATCCGCCCACCTCAGCCTCCCAAACTGCTGGGATTATAGGTGTGAGCCACCGCACCTCGCTGGGATTTTCAAAATTATGAATGTGACTGACATTTTATCTTTTTACGGAGGGTTGGGTAGGAAGGGTGTTTGAATAAAACTTTTGTGTATTTTACTCAAGACGAGCCTGTCTTGCTCATAAGGCTACACAAATCACCTAATGGACCGTGAATGATGCAGGGAAAGTGACCACGGGACACGCCCTCTTCTTCATGGTAGGAAGAGGGGAGGTGTCCGTGATGTGCTCTCCCTACAGAACCAGCTCTGCATGAGGATCCAGCCCAGTCAACGTTGCTGCTATGGGGCTGGAGGGGTCCCAAGGGCTCCTCCCAAAAGTGAGACCAGCCCCCAAGGCCAATTGGACCCATGGCCACTAAGCATACCGAGATGCTATGTGCCAAGTAGTGCAATTCCCTCCGATACGATCTACGGTATGGAAATACTGGGTTTCCTAAGTGCGGAGTGCTGAGTGCGTTTCAAAGGCCAGATCTCCCAAACCTAACAGCCTTAACTCATGCCGGGCCACCCTTGAGCTCTGGATGTGGCAGAATAGAGAGAGCTTTACCTGATGTGATGCACAAATGTTTCATCTCACACACACACAGACACACACACACGCGTGCAACTCCATGACAGGCTCACACGCTGGCACCACCCAACGCCAGTCTCTCACCTCTTTGTCTGCCTTGGATGCTACGGAGGGCCAGGATGTTCTGCTCATCGGAGAGGAACTGTTTCATCTTGTGAAATGGCTCCTTGCCGCGAACAGTCAGTTTATTCCATGGCTTGGGCCGGGCCAGAATCTCGCTCACGGACCCTTGAGACAGTCCCAAGACGTAATGTCCGAAAATCCGTTGTCCGATATTGTGCTTAATCAGCTGCTCTTTGACCTGCCGGGCGATTTCTGCAGTGTCCATGTCCTCGCCCTCGGAGACGCTCCCAGCACTTTCTGACTGGCTGGGGGATGGGGCCATGCCATTGACATCTGGGCTTTGTTGTAATGGACTTTGGGAAGATATGGAGTTTGTGCTGTATGGACCTGTTGAAAAAATCATGCTTGTGCTTCCGGCTTCCTGCATAGCCTTGGAGTAGAAGGACTGCATTAGCTGTCGCTGGAGAAGAGAGTTTAGTGCAAATTTTCCTGTAGAAGCCAGGGGTAGGCTGGGGCTTGCCAGGGATGAGCTGAAAAAGTCTTGACTTAACCCCGCTGGTGAGAACTGGTGTGTACCATTAGTATTGGAAGCCTGCTCCCCCGGGTTGCGGGGCAACTGAGAAGGAGGGGGGGCCGGCAAAGATCCCGGGCGCCGACTTTCAGGCTGGTCTTTACCTTTTCTCCTGGCTGACCCTACAAGGAAGGGCAAACAGAATGCATTATGGGGGATTCCAAAGGGGGAAACGAAAAGCAAGAGCAAAATGCAAGAGTTTGCCCCCGCAGGCGGGAAAACAAAAACGAGTGCGGGTTTTTTACAAGGGCCAATGAGGTGGCTTGGTTTGTTTTCCGATTCAATTTGTAAGTCAGCCAAACGAGGCTTCCCAAAACAAGCAACATGCATTCATGTTTGCGCCTTTCTTGTACGTTGCAGCCTGGAGAGTCCCCTTGACATAGATTCAAACTCCTAGCGTGACAAGGAGCCGGCGACACACACAGGGAAGAGTTGACGGGTCGCAGGCCTCCTACTGGGCCCGCTGGCCCCGGCCGGAGAAGCAGCAAACACTGACATTTTAGGACCAATGGATCCGCTCGCACCTCTTGCTCTGAGGCGGTTGCACCGTACCGAGCCCCCTCGATTTGGAGGCGCACACCCGTTTTGAGAATGCAATACCATCGGAGCCCGAGACACCCGTACGCATTTTACCACCTGCCCAGACCAGAAGCACAGTCAGTGACGCCACCGTTTGTGGGATGAGCCAAGAAAGGCTAAGGATGGGGGACGCGTCCCCAGGGGAAACCTGACCAAGGAAGAAAAACCTCTACTTGACCCCGCAGGCCGGGGCCATCCCTGGAAACACCACCAGAGCGAGGCTGGGTTCACAGTGCCCCTGGCCCCTGTGCAGCACAACTAGACACAGATCAGAAAAGCCGACGCCCTCCGAGCTGTCCCTCCGGGGGTCTTCAGCCCCACTGCCCCTAACTGACATCCACAGAGCCTCTGCGGCTGGCCTGACTCGGCATCCAGCTGTAAGCAGGGTGGGGAAGGGAAGGGAGGAGCGGTGGGGAGGAGGGTACCCAACACACGTTAGTCAAAGTTTCCGTCAACTGGCGCTTTTCTGGCCGTGCATCTGCCCAGACTCACGATTCACCTTTCTCTTCCTCGAACGACCCCTGGAAGTGAACCAAGCACCGCACACGCGCGAGGCCCGGCCAACCTACCGCTCAGGTCGCTGTTGGAGATGCGCAGCGCGGCGTTCTCAGACTGCAGCGATCGGTTCTTCTCCAGCAACAGCACCTCCAGGGACTTGGCTGCATCCTAGACGGGGCAGAGCAGCGGGGAGGGCTCACTGCAGGGCCGGCCACCAGGCCCCGGGCCCCACCTCCCCCTGTCTGTCCAAGTTCCCACCCAGCTCTCAATCTGACTCCCAAGTGGGCTACAGACAGCTGATTTCTCCCCAAGACGTTTAACACATGTGAAAAACAAGTTCCCTTTAGAAAGAATGGATTCTAGTAGAAGTCATTTTTCTTAGACTTGCATAGGTTCTAAACAATTAATTATTCTCTCATCTGTTCCTCAACTCCAGTGACCTGAACCGCCTCATTCAGCCATAGGACTGGCTGCCAAGCCACAAACCCCTGTTCAAAAGTAACTGTAAAGGGAACTTTTTTTTTTGCCAGCCACAAAGATGTTGGCTGTCTTCTGGCATCAGGAGTCAGATTCCACTTACGATGTCAATTTTATTTTATTTTATTAAGATGGAGTCTTGCTCTGTCACCCAGGCTGCAGTGCAGTGGCATGATCTTGGCTCACTGCAACCTCCCACCTCCTGGGTTCAAGCGATTTTCCTGCCTCAACCTCCTGAGTAGTTGGGATTACAGGCATGTGCCAGCACGATCAGCTAATTTTTTTTTTTTTTTTTTTTTTTGAGACAGAGTTTCGCTCTTGTTATCCAGGCTGGAGTGCAATGGCGCGATCTCGGCTCACCGCAACCTCCACCTCCTGGGTTCAGGCAATTCTCCTGCCTCAGCCTCCTGAGTAGCTGGGAGACCAGCTAATTTTTTATATTTTTGGTAGACATGGGGTTTTACCATGTTGGCCAGGCTGGTCTTGAACTCCTGACCTCAAGTGATTCACCCACATCAGCCTCCCAAAGTGTGGAGATTACAGGCATGAGCCACCGCACTTGGCCAGGGATGTCAATTTTAATCAGCCACCAGATGACTGTGGGCCCCTGTCATTCTGCTCCTGGGCCTTCTCTACTGAGGTAGCTTGTAACTAAAGTTCCTAAACCAATCCACTTTTGGCTGCTCTTTAATGCAATTAAAAAAAAATAGAGACTCACTCTGTTGCCCAGGTTGGAATAATGCAGTGGTGCAATCGTAGCTCACTATAGCCTTGAACTATGGGGCTCGAGTGACCTTCCTGCCTCAGCCTCCCAAGTAGCTGGGACCACAGGCGTATGCCACGGTACTTGGCTATTTTCTTATTTTTTATAGAGACATGGTCTTGCTATATTGCCCAGGCTGGTCTGGAACTCTTGGCCTCAAAGCGATCCTCCTGCCTTGGCCTCCCAAATTGCTGGGATTACGGGCATGAGCTACTGAGCCTGTACTTCTTAAACACAATCTGAAATTGTTTTTTATTTACGTACTTAGAACTGCTTAAGTGAAATCACAATTTCACTTCGGTTACCAGTTTGGAAAATGCTAGCTTTTCTCTTTGCTCCTCTTTTTAGTTAAAGATAATTTGCTTTTTACAAAGTGATCCCTTGTTCATCCCCAGCTTGGCTTCTGATCTGTGCCCATGCCTGGTTCATGCCTTGGACACATGGAAAAAAAACGAGAGAAAAAAAGATAATTTGCTTTAACTTGGTTAAATGTTCCTGAAGTATGACTCACTGGCTGTAAGGGAGAGGCTTCGTACAAACAGTGAGATAGTGGGGCAGGCCGGGGGGACCAGCAGTGACCAGCAGCCAGACCGCTGGTACAGACCATTGAATCAGACGCGTACCTGTGTCCCAGCGCCCTCGGATGGTGCAAACTCCATGGACTTCAGAATGCTGCAAGAGCACGACAGAGCGGTTATTTTATTTTTTTCTGACAGTCTCACTCTGTCACCCAGGCTGGAGTGCAGGGGCACGATCTCGGCTCACTGCAACCTCCACCTCCCAGGTTCAATCGATTCTCCTGCCTCAGCCTCCCAAGTAACTGGGATTACAGGCATGTGCCATCACACCCAGCTAATTTTTGTATTTTTGGTAGAGACAGAGTTTCATCATGTTGGCCAGGCTGGTCTCCAACTCCTGACCTCAAGTGATCCGCCCACCTCGGGCCTCCCAAAGTGCTGAGATTACAGGCGTGAGCCACCACACCCGGCCCAGAGAGGTTATTTTCCACTTATACTTTTGACAACAGCCACATTAATAAGCATTAACATTACAATTTCCTGCTCTCCAGGAACTGAGGAACTGTCAACTTTAACAACTTCCCTGGCAGTAATAGAATCTGATAATGTCTCTAGAATAACTATTCAACTAGCAGTTGGCTGGCAAAAGTTTCTTGCCTAGCATGTAAATCATCCCATATGGAATCACACCAGGTCTGTTCAGAGTATAATTTTAAAGTTTAATACAGACATAACATTGTTGCAAGAGGAATCTATTTGTAAAACTTAAAGGGAAGGAAAAAGTTGTAAGGAGAAGCCAGAGAGAGAGGAACCCACCAGGGAGGCCACTGCCCACACCTCACTCGTAACTGGCACCCAGCTGGGGACCAGGGGACATAGGCAAAGAGCAACATCCTAGACTCGGATGGCTCAGAAGCGAGGTGGGCAGACCCCCTCTGCAGCGCCAGGCTGGGGAGGGAGCGCAATGATAAAGGTGTGGTAAGAGAGGGCGACTTCTCCCTGCCTGTTCTCACTGGCACTGAAGAGGGCCGTGCCCTGATCACTAAAGTCTCCGGGCTGCCTGAATGGGTCCTGGTCCCCAGGATTATTACTGTGTCTTGAGTTCCTTTTGCTGTGGATGTCCCTTTTTTGCTGAGTTTACCAGGGAGAAGAGGGGAAGTAAGGCTATGTGGCTTCCCAGGAGTTGCAAGTGTTTCTTTGAAATACCAAGCATGGAAGAGTGAGACACAGACCAGGCTGGCTGCACCGTGAGACTTACGACTTGCAGGTACCGAGACAACCGGACCTTCACAGCGTCCCTGCAGCCACGATTTCGGCCTCTGTCCCCCTGGTGTGTGCCACCACACCCGGATAATTTTTGCTTTTTTCTTTTTGAGATGGAGTCTCACTCTATCACCAGGTTGGAGTGCAGTGGTGAGATCTCAGCTCACTGTAACCTCCGATTCCCAGGTTCAAGCAATTCTCCTGCACCAGCCTCCCGAGTAGCTGAGATTACAGGCATGCACCACCATGCCCAGCTAATTTTTATATTTTTAGTAGAGACAGGGTTTCACCACATTGGCCAGAATGGTCTCGATCTCTTGACCTTGTGATCTGCCCACCTTGGCCTCCCAAAGTGCTGGGGTTACAGGCGTGAGCCACCGCACCGCGTCCAATTTTTCCATTTTTAGTAGTGACGGGGTTTCACCATGTTGGCCAAGCTGGTCTCGAACTCCTGACCTTAGGTGATCCGCCAGCCTCGGCCTCCCAAAGTGCTGGGATTACAGGTGTGAGCCACTGCACCCGGCCAAAAGGGGTTTCATAAGATGGAATCCTGTCCTTTGTTTCCTATTTTCTTTAGAATTATATAATAAAAGACCACGTGTCTTTTCTTCTACACATTTTACCAGCAACCTGTTATCTGCTTGTCACCATGGAGAATCAGAACCACTCCTGGTCCGTACTCCAGGAAATTTACAGGCCATTACGGGTATAGGCAAGACTCCAAGTGGTCCACTAAGAGATAGAACTTGTGGGGACCCCAGCAGGAGGGATCTTGTTGGGTTGGAGACCACGTCTCAGCGTCATGATGAACAAGCATTTGAGAATGGGCCCTGAAGGGACACGGTGTCTTATGCTGCAGCGCATGAGGATCTGAGGTCAGCACAGCCTGTCGCGTGGGGGTGGGAAAGTGGAAATGGGACGATGATGGGAAGGGGACATCTGCAAGAGCTCAAGAGCACCCTTGGTTCACCGGGAAGCGAGTGGGAAGCTAGGAGCACATTTGGGCAAAGAAGCCAGCTGAGTGGGGCTTCCAGGCATGCACATGATGGCGGGGCCTGTCGTGTGCAGATGCAAAAGGAAGGGTCAGCAGGAATGCTGTGACAGGCGAGGCTGATGAGGCAGCCCTGTAGTGGGGTAGGGGCAGCCTGAGGCCCAGCGGGGGATGGATAGGAGGGAGTAGACAGGTATGTGCTGTGGGCTGGAGCCACAAGCCTTAGCTCCCAGGGAATGAGGTGAACTTGGAGAAGGAGGAGGAAGAGGAGGAGGAGGAAGAGGAATACTAACTCTCAGGCAGGGTGGGGCTGGGAAAGGCCTTCTTTTTTTTTTTTTTTTAAGATGGGGTCTCACCATGTTGGCCAGGCTGGTCTTGAACTCCTGACCTCAGGTGATCCACCCACCTCAGCCTCCCAAAGTGCTAGGATTACAGGTGTGAGCCACTGTGCCCGGCCGGGAAAGGCCTTCACAGCAGGGTTTCTCTCACTCAAAATTAGAAGGCCCAATTTCCTTTTCTTTTTTTGGAAGAGGGAAAAAGAAGGAAAGGAAAGATCGGGATAAGATTGGCAGGTAGAGAAGGTTAATCAGGTAATGTTTAATAATAAGTTACAGAGGCTGGAACTGAGAGGGGTGTAGGGGTCTGTCCGAGGAGGTGCCGGCAGAGGCTTTGCAGCTGGAAAGAGGATGAGACCGCTCGAGGGGAGAGCATGGTGGGGACAGGGACTACGAGGGCCAGCAGATGCCAGCAGGGCTAGGGGTGCCAGGCGAGAGAAGGCGGCTGGTCACGCCCGAGGAGCTTTTCTTATCGGAATGGAATTAACAATACAAAGAAAACCTGGTGAGTGGGTGTGGGCTCATCTTAAAAGGAGAAATGGAAAATAGCAGCGAGAAGGGGGCTGATGGGACAGCAGAAGGGGGCAGGAAGGAAGGGATCCGAGGTCTAGGGCAGAGAGGGGGCAGTGTGCAGAGATGGGAGGTGGTGCCCAAGACCAGAGGCGGGGTTCCAGACAGGGACAAAGCGAAGGGAGTCCATCCCTGGCAGAGAGGGCTGGGGTGTCTGCAGTTAGAGGTTGGGGTAACAGTGATGAGGGCAGGGACAAACCCCTGAGGAAGCCCCAAACTAGCAGAGCACCAGCAGGGAGAAGCACAGGGGGACCCGTGGGGCCAGTCACCACGCCCTAGGTAACCTTCATTCGCAGCGTTTAATAATCTAGGAGTGAAGCGAGGATGCCAGCAGGGGGCTTGGAATGGCTGCCGGTCCAGGGGGAGCTGTGTGCACACAGAGGGACTGACCACAGGCTCCAGGCTGGCTAGGGAGGTCAGGGAGCCTGGGGCATGACGGATGCGGGGGGACAGGTAAGGACCAGGGACTGGGATCTCCAGAGTGCCAAAGCGGGCTCAGGGAGAGGAGGCAGCAGTGGGGGCCGGTGGCCACGTATGAACTTTGAAGGCTGAGAACTGAGCATGCCATCGTTAGCCCTGAAAAGATGACAAGTTTTCAGCTACAGCCTCACAGATGGAGAATAGAGACTGAAAGATGGAGTTTCCGAGTCCAGGAGGCCAGGGCAGCGTGAGGCCATGCGCCCGCCTTCAACCCGAAAACGGTTCCCTCCTGTGCTCTGCTTCTGTGTGGGGCATTTATAGTTGCAGAACAAGGTCTTATTTGATCGTTTCTGTAAAGGCGCTATGCCCCTGATCCCCTGCATTCTGGAATACTTGAACTGCACAGCTTTTAGAAAAAGTCCAAAGAATTCAGGGACAGGCCTGAGTGCAAATGTCCACAGCATTGGGTAGCCCAGGACACCATGGAGTGGCGGAGCTCTGGCTGAATTTACAGGCATCTGCTGGGCCAAAGGGCAGGGGGCCAAGGCTGCCTGTCACCGGCCTGGCATTGTTAGCAGACGGCCCTAACGCGCCCCAGCTCGTGAGGGGCCACAGGGGTCTCCGTACTTACTTCAGCTCTTTCTTCACCTCTTCATAATCAGCCTGGCCTTTGAGTTTTTCTTCCAGTTGCTGAAAACAGAGAAGAAGTTGATCAGTGGCCATGTCTGACAACAGGATGACGGATCTCACGACGGCATTCACCGAACAGCCAGCTGTGCCTTTGAGGGGAAGCCAGCCCTTTCGAATGGCAGTCGACAGTGCTGGGGACATCTTTTGTCCTTCACGCTCCTGGCCTGCCCAGTGTCAGCGCGTGCCCAGGTACGGCAATGCATGTAAGGTTGCTATAAGGTTGTAATGTACAACTTAGCCAAACAGAATGAAGGCTGGGTGTCACGCCTGTAATTCCAGCACTTTGGGAGGCTGAAGTGGGACTGCCTGAGCCCAGGAGTTTGAAATCAGCCTGGGCAACATGGTGAGGCCCCATCTCTACAAAAAATAAAAAATTAGCCACATTGGTACATGCCTGTAGTCCCAGCTAATTGGAAGGCTGAGGTGGGAGGATCGCTTGAGCCCAGGAGTTGGAGGCTGCAGTGAGCTATGATTGTGCTGCTGCACTCCAGCCTGGGTGACAGAGTGAGGAGTGGAGACCCTGCCTCTAAAAAAAAAAAAGCACCCTCCACCCTGAAAGAAAAAAAAAAAAACAGAAGGAAGAATCTTTGCAGAGGTGAAAACCAGAGGAGGAAAGGTCTACTTCGTAGGAAGCACCACGAAACAGCAAACAGAAGGAGGAGAGGCTTTCCTGGTGTCTGAAGAGCAGCATGTGGTTTTAAACAAAATATGTTAGGCTGAGGGACTCATCCGGCTGGTTGTCAACACCTTTGGGGCACCCCCGCTAACGAGAGACACAGCCTTTTTGTGTTGAGAGTAGGCATCAAATAGGCATCAGGGCAAAAGCCTTTGCACTCCTGAACCCAGGATGCTGGGTTTTAGGACTAGGGGCCTGTTCAGCTGGGTGCTTGGTGGTTTCCCTGACAGCCAGCTGGTCTTGGTCCTGCGGGGAGGACTCTGCCCAAGAGATGCTGCTCCCTCTCAGGGGCCTAGGAGAGTGATAGCACATTTCCAAAGTACGGTGATGCTCCAATGGGCTCCAGAAAGGTCTGTGAGCCCACTGGGGATTGACGTGGCTGTTTTTTTGTGTGTGTGTGGAGATGGACCCTCACTCTGTCGCCCAGGCGGGAGTGCATTAGTAGTGTGATCTTAGCTTGGCTCACTGCAACCTCCGCCTCCCAATTTCAAGCAATTCTCCTGCCTCAGCCTCCCCAGTAGCAGGGATCACAGGCGCACAGCACCACTCCTGGCTAATTTTTTTTTTGCATTTTCAGTAGAGACGGGGTTTCACCATGTTGGCCAGGATGGTCTCGAACTCCTGGCCTCAGGTGATCCGCCTGCCTCAGCCTCCCAAAGTGCTGGGATTACAGGTGTGAGCCACCGCACCCAGACTGATGTGACCGTTTCTGCCCACAGCTCTGCAGGGCTCTCTTGCTAGCAGAGCCATTGCTGTGGGGTGGTCCGTAGGGGGTGCTTTCTTCTCTGAAGGTGTTTTTGGACTAGTTTGCTTTCGATCTTTCCTAAAGGTAGCTCCTAGGAGGAAATGAGGCAACTCTACGTAAAACAAGAACATGGAGGGGCGGTGCTGGGAGGGTGCCCTGGCCGTTCCGCGTGTTTCCAAGCTAGAGGTGAACAAATGTCATTCTTGTCATTCTTCTTCTTTTTTTTTTTTTTTAAAGAGAAAGGGTGCTGCTCTGTCACCCAGGCTGGAGTGCAGTGGTGCGATCATAGCTCACTGCAGCCTCCAACTCCTGGGCTCAAGAGATCCTCCTGCCCTAGCCTCTTGAGTAGCTGGGACTACAGATGCACATCACCATGCCTGGCTACTCTTTATTTTTATTTTTATTTTTTATTTTTTAGAGATGGGGTCTTCCTATGTTGCCCAGGCTGGTCTCAGACTCCTGAGCTCAAGTGATTCTCCCACTTCAGCTTCCCCAAGTGTTGGAATTACAGGCATGAACCACCATGCCCAGCTGTAGGTGCCCTTTCAGGTTCTGCTTGATAGGCCATGGCTAAGACCACTGTTTACAGTCAACTGAGAGCATTCTATACTTTGGGGAGGAGATGACGCCATCCAAATCCCAACTTGTCTGCTGTTTACAAATTAATCACTAATTAGTTAATAATTAGTGATTAACTAATTATTCAATAATAATTAGATATGAAGTTTCACCATGTTGGCCAGGCTGGTCTCGAACTCCTGACCTTAGGTGATCTGCTTTCCTCAGCCTCCCGAAGTGCTGGGATTACAGGCTTGAGCCACTGTGCCCGGCCTAAGTCCCTAAGATTCTAATAGAACATACAGAGAAAGCAGGGGAAATGACTGAAGTTCCATAATGGTGCTGGGACATTAGGTTTTCCATATGAAAAATAAGCAAAAATAAAAATATATATACTATCTAGGTTTGTGCAAGCACACATTATTAATAACTAATTAACTAAAACTCCTGGGCTCAAGCGATCCTCCCGCTTTGGCCTCTCAAAGCACTGGGATTCCAGCTGCCAGCCTTCATTGGGCCCGTCTTTTTCTGTTACCTTTGCTGGCGATTTCTCATGTGTGCCTTTCCCACTGCATGAAATTGCTCTGCCCTAAGTCCTTTTGAAAGCCTCCCGCCAAATTTTTATATTACAATGGTTTTCTCAGTCCTAATAAACAGGAGGTAGAAGGCACTCATTTTTCTACAAAAGATTCTCAGAAGGTGCTTGTCAAGAAGTGATTACTTCATTCTCTTCCCTGTCATCACATAGCAGGAAGTACTCAGGTACTTGTACTCCCTTGCAGGAGATTATTCAGTGTCTCTGGGATCCAAAATGCACGTCAGACAGTCACGATCACCGAGGCTGGACGCAGAACACGCATAAACATGGTCATATCCAGAGAACAAGAGACAGCTGGGAATAAGGCAGAGAGAAGGAGGAGAACACGGAGGACCTCACAGCCTGGCATGGCACAGACCAAGAAGGCTGACGGCCTGAGCCTGGAGCCTGAGTCTGTCACTTACAAGCTGGGTGCCTATGAGCAAGTTAATTAACTTCTCATCTGTAAAATGGGAATAACGGCAATTACTAAAGGGTTTGCATGCAGCAAAGAACCAGTGCAGATGTTGGCAACTCTGGGCGCTTGATAGTGGGACTCTTTTTTTCTTTTTGAGAAGGAGTATTGATCTGTTACCTAAGCTGGTGTGCAGTGGTGCAATCCCAGCTCACTGCAACCTCTGCCTCTCAGGTTCAAGTGATTCTCCTGCCCCAGCCTCCCAAGCAGCTGGGATTACAGGTGTCCGCCACCATGCCCGGCTAATTTTTGTATTTTTAGTAGAGATGAGGTTTCACAATGCTGGCCAGGCTGGTCTTGAACTCCTGACATTAGGTGATCCGCTCGCCTGGGCCTCCCAAAGTGCTGGGATTATAGGTTGAGCCACCGTGCCTGGCCTAAGTCCCATAAGATTCTAATGGAACATACAGAGAAAGCTGATGTACGGTCCTTTATAAAGGCACTGCGGATGCAGCAGAGGAAATGACTGTTTAGTAACGGTGCTGGGACATTTGGTTTTCCATATGAAAAATATGCATAAATAAAAATACATCTACTATCTAGGTTTGTGCAAGTACACACTCTGATGTTTGCACAACAACGCATTCACCTAATGACGCATTTCTCAGAACGCAGCCTCACTGTTAGGTGACGCATGACTGTATTTTAGCTGGACGTGGGTTTTTACTGAGAGCTAAACAGCTTCCACCGAGAGTTCTGCCATCTACCTGGGAGGCTGTTTAATCAGGAAGTTCCCAAGATCTCTTCTGTAAACCTGAGATGACATTTCCTGTCTTGGGCAGACGAGCTAGATGGAGCCTAGGGGAGGCTGCCTGATGACGCTTCTCCCAGCTGGCAGAGCGCCTATAATCCGGTCCCATGGAAGTCTCTGTTCCAGTGGCCCTGCTGTGAGAGCCATATCTCAAAACCTGCAGGCGCAGGGTTCCCATTGGCCTCCGATGCAGGAAATGCCCAGTGTGGAAAAAAGACCAACTGTCCTCAGCACGGTTCTTTGATCAGAAACTCCTTGTTGGGTTCCTGGAAAGCCTGGTTTCAGAGACTCTGACCCTGGGACGGGCGACGGGGACATTGGTTTCTTAGTGTCTCTGAAGACATACGCCTCTTGCTCAGTTGCGCTACCGCTGGCCGCGTGGTATGCCAAACCTGCGCTCAGTCCTAGCATTTCATACGCTACCTGGTTTCGTGGCTGCAAAACTTCTGCAGATGTGTCCGACTACCCAAAGAAAGAAAAAAATCTCAGGGATCCTTCAGTGTGGATCTTGACAGAACTGACGCCAGCCCCACCTGCCTGCAGGGAGGAAGTGAGACTCCAGAGAGGCCAGGACAAGCCAGAGACTCCTGCAAAACCTTGGCTCCAGACTCCAACAGATCCTGACTCTGTCACGTACTTGCAGGGTGAACCTAGATAAGACTCAACAACTTGGGTCGGGTGTGGTAGCTCGTTTGAGCACAGGAGTTCAAGACAAGCAGGACAATATAGCAAGATCCCATCTCTACCAAAAACAAAAAAATCAAAACATTAGCTGGGCATGTTAGCATGTGCCTGTAGTCCCAGCTATTCAGGAGGCTGAGGCAGGAGGATCACTTGAGTCTGGGAGGTGGAGGCTGCAGTGAGCCGTGACTGTGCCATTGCACCCCAGGCAACACAGTGAAACGATTTGTATTTGAAAAACAAATACATAAACCCAGGCTTGATTTCTCTAAGCCTCAGTTTCTTTATCTATAAAATGGGGATCATGTTTATATGTCACAGCACTTTGGTGAGGATTAAATAAAGTATTGGGTACTTAGAGCTTAGTACGGTGCTGGGCACATGGTGAAGTGCTCTGTCAATGGTGGTTAGTACTGTTACCGCCCTTATTACTACAGTTATTGCATCCCTGCTAGGTGGGGTTGAATCTGGCTAAATTGGATCTGAAGAGAGTCTCTGGTTCTGTATCTCCAGGGGCTCTGTTCGCAAAGGTCTCCAGATCTTAGCCTGTCACCTCCCAGCGTTCCTGCTCTTCTTTGACAGGGCCAGAGAGAAAGAGCACATGTGCTCTGGAGTGATTCTCACTGTCGAGGGCACGTCCAAGGCTGTGGAAAGAGAACCTGGGAACTGGTCATCTTCCTGAAAAATGCACTTGTCTGGCCAGGTGTGGTGGCTCACGCCTGGAATCCCAGCACTTTGGGAGGCCAAGGCAGGAGGCTTGCTTGAGCCTAGGAGTTCAAGACGAACAGGGGCAATACAGAAAGACCCCATGTCTACAAAAATTTAAAAATCAGCTGGGTGTGGTGGTGCACACCTGTAGTCCCAACTACTCGGGAGGATAAAGTGGGAGGATGCCTTGAGCCCTGGAGGTCGAGGCTGCAGTAAGTTATTATCACACCACTGCACTCCATCCTGGGGCAACAGAGCAAGATCCTGTCTTTTAAAATAAAACAAAATGCACTCATCTAAGGAACATGCGTGGGCTTTACACAGAGAGGTGAGAAAAGGCCAAGTGTCAGAGACCTGGCTGCCAACCTGTTCCCGCCCCACGTTGACTATGACCTTGGATGACCTTAGCCTGTTTGGGCATTGCATTCCTCATCTGAAGAAAGGGGAGATTCAGACAGAAAATGGGTTTTCAAAGGACAGTGGTGAGATGTAGCATCATCAAATGCCAATCAAACATGTCTGTTGTAATAATACAATGGAAAAGATACACGGAGCCCACACGGCTCCAGGAACCTCACTGATGCTCCCCAGCTGGGTCCGGAAGTGCCAGAAGAATTATCTATTTAAAGTTCTTAAAAGCCTGGCTAAGATTTAAATGATAATGAACTTTAATCTACAATGCCAACTATTTTGGCATTAGCAAATTAAGTGTCCAATCTATAGATGATGTCTATCTACTGCAGGGTATGGTGGTTTACGCCTGCAACCCCAGCGCTATGGGGGACTGAGGTGGGAGGATCACTTGAGCCCAGGAGTTTGACACTAGCCAGGGCAACATATTGAGACCCCATCTCTACAAAAGATATAAAAATTCGCTGGGCGTGGTGGTGGGGACCTGTAATCCCAGCTACTCAGGAGGCTGAGGCAGGAGAATCACTTGAACCCAGAAGGCAGAGGTTGTGGTGAGCTGAGATCCCTCCACTGCACTCCAGCCTGGGAGACAGAGCAAGACTATGTCTCAAAAAAAAAAGAGAGAGAGAGTGAGAAAGAGAGACGGGATCTCACTACATTGGCCAGGTTGGTCTGGAACTCCTGGGCTCCAGTGATCTTCCCATCTGAGACTGCAAGATGAAAAGAGAGACCCCCAAGGCCAGAGGGTGTCGGGAGATAAAGGGTTTTATATCACCTCTTTTATACCATGTCAGTGCCCGGAGGGACACAGCATCATCCCATAGTGTCTCCGTGGGACCCATCAGAACCTCAGAAGGTGGAGTGAGGGGTGGAGAAACGTGAGCAGTTGGGAAAAAAGACCCCTAGGTGACTCTAATGTATGTGCCCACCTACCCAGTGGGAAGTACTGATCTTTTTTTTTTTTTTTTTGAGATAGAGTCTCGCTCTGTTGCCCAGGTTGGAGTGCAGTGGCACAATCTCGGCTCACTGCAACCTCCACCTCCCGGGTTTAAGCGATTCTCCTGCCTCAGCCTTCCGAACAGCTGAGACTACAGGCACACGCCACCATGCTGGGCTAATTTTTGTATTAGTAGAGATGGGTTTTCACCATCTTGGCTAGGCTGGTCTCAAACTCCCGACCTCATGATCTGCCTGCCTCGGCCTCCCAAAGTGTTGGGATTATAGGTGTGAGCTACCGCACCTAGCTGGGAAGCACTGATCTTTAAAGCATCTTTAGAAAAATCTAATTTCTCCTTCTGGGAGATTGGGGTTCTTTTAGCCTTTCTTACAAATACCCATTTCAAATAGATGCTATTGGTAGCATTATTTTCTATGCTGTAGCGAGTATAGTGCAGTTGACTGGCTAATTATACTGCCTCTGTATTAAAGCGTTCCAGCAGAAGACCACAGAATAGAGATTTATCAAAAAGCAGCCTTGTCACGGCGGTTGGGTTATTTTATTAATTGCAAAAACTGAGTTCTCTTTTACAAGTGGCCCTGTGTTTAAGCACTTGTCAGATTAGGCAGGAGGAACATCGCCCACTTCTGAGGCTGTTTCCATGCCTAATTAAAGGTTCGAGGATGTCCCTGACACATGTGGATAGCGGGGTGCTATCAGCAGACAGACGTATCTATATAACTGACAATCTATGGATTGACACCCAATTTGCTAATGTTAAAATAGTGCGCATTGTAGATTAAGGTTCGTTATTGTTTAAATCTTAGCCAGACTTTTAAGAACTTCTGATAGATAATTCTTCTGGCACTTCAGGACCCAGGTGGGGAGAACCAGCTAGGCTCCTGGAGCCGTGGGGGCTCCGTGTGTCTTTTCCATCGTATTATTATACCGTATTTGCTTGAAAAAGCAGAGCCCTAGAAAGGACAGGCTGGAAGACCTGCAGCTACCTGGTATCCTTGTGAAATGACAAATCAAATCCGAGGGAAGAGAAGACATCTCGGTGGCAGAAAGATGGAGGATTTCAATGGGTTAGAGAAAGAAAACCAGTTCGTCAGTCCCCCAGTATATCCAACTACAGAGCGCATCATTGGGAAGTGCGGGTGGAAAGAATTCAATGGACTCAAGACAAAAAGATTCTGCCCGATAAGCCTTCCGCTTATGGGAAATGCCCTCTCCCCAAGTGGACTGCCACCAAACACCCTGGCACATGTCTCAAAGATCAAGGACCCACGGCCAAGTGTTCAGGGTAAAACCATCCACAACTCCAAACAGCTCAGCCCAGAGCTGGGAGCTTGGCGCCTCCTCTCCCAAACAGCAACCTAATTCAAGGTCCCATTGTGCGTCCCAGGGTCCCCCGTAAGAGGAAAGAGGGGAGGAGGACAAGGAGAAAGAAAGAGAGCATCCCCATGGTAAGTGAAGGTGAATCCTTTGAGTAGCCAGGACTGCGGGGTCGGGGTTCCCCACGGCGAGAGCATCAGGTCACCAATTTGCCAAATCTCATTCATAAAAATATTTTCCCAGTAACTGTATTCCTTTAGGTTACACTTGAGACTATAGATTAGGAAAAAGAAAAAGCCCTCAGAAAGTATCTCATCCAATTAACCTTATTCCTTTGGGGTAAGAGGAAACCCTGGTTTGGGGAAGTCAAATGCTTTCTGCATGTGGATTTGATATCAGCGAAATCTGCACTCCTGGCAACCAGGAGTTAAGATAATTAAAATCAGAAGTCTTGTTACTAGAGGATATGTTTTGATTATTAGATCAGATGAAGATAAGGTAGCAACGATTTTGGAAGAAGTATTGCTGAATTGTTTCATTAACTGCACAGTATTAAACAATTCCCCCAAGATACGGATAACGAACATTAATTTGCAAAACCGCGCTTCCTTTTTTTGTGAAGGCAAACATTGAAATCTTAACTGATTTGGAAGAAATTATTCTATAATAAAAAATGTGAGGTCTATAGCCTTGCTCTCTTGTAGCCAGCGTGTATCTGAGTCACGCCCTTTAACTCGACAATGGAGAGAAAGGGAAATTATCTCATAACGATGCCGTTGCTGGGGTCAGAAATTGCTGTAACATGAGAAAATGAGATTAAATCTAGAAATAAAAACCGAATCCTGGTACTCACTGGGCAAGCTGATGAGAGAGGAAGAAATGGTGGCGACGAAATAAATGACCCGGCTTGCAGTGGCTCATGCCAGTAATCCCAGCACTTTGGGAGGCGAAGGCGGGTGGATCACCTGAGGTCGGGAGTTCGAGACCAGCCTGACCAACATGGAGAAACCCCGTCTTTCCTAAAAATACAAAATTAGCTGGGCATGGTGGTGCATGCCTGTAATCCTAGCTACTCGGGAGGCTGAGGCAGGACAATCACTTGAACCCAGGAGGTGGAGGTTGCGGTGAGCTGAGATCGTACCACTGCACTCCAGTCTAAGAGACAGAGACTCCGTCTCAAAAATAAATAAATACATGACCTGGATGAGGACAGATGGAACCAGATTCCAACCATTTCCCCACAGTCAGAAGGACTGTCTCCTCAGAGGGACCCAGCTCTGGGCAGTTTCTCACTGAGTGGGTGAAATTCACCCCAAAGAGGCAGAAGGCAGGAGTGAGGGAGGGTTGTATGAGCCATCAGCATCAGCAATAGATTTGCTGGAAAGAGAATGTTTCTTAGCTTAGAAGGTCGGATGTGACTTCCACGGACCTGGGGTTTTACTTGGCTTGAGCACTATAAGTGCTGGAGTTCTAGTGCACCAGGTCCTCCTGCGGGGGTGTCCTCAGAAAGCTGGGATGCCCAGCAAAACTCAGAGTGGGGTGCGGCGGCTCATGCCTGTAATCCCAGCGCTTTGGGAGGCTGAGGCGGGCAGATCACTTGAGATTAGAAGTTCAGATCGGCTTGGGCAACATGGTGAAATCGTGTCTCTATCAAAAATACAAAAATTAGCCTGGCATGGTGGAATGTGCCTGTAGTTCCAGCTACTCAGGAGGCTGAGATGAAAGGATGGTTGCAACCCGGGAGGCAGAGGTTGTAGCAAGCTGAGACTACGCCACTGCACTCCAGTTTGAGCGACAAGAGCAAAAATCTGTCTCAAAAACAAAGAAAGAAAAACTCGAAATGGACCTGACTACATTCTAGGACTACTTCATACCAGAAAAAGTTTTCTTTAAATTTTCACAATGAACTCTGATGCACTTTATTCATACAATGTATATACCTTACAGTCAGTCAGTCATTCACTCACCCACTCAACACAGAGGGACTGGGTTGGGGAAGGAATGGACCTGAAAGGGCTGCCCTCGGGCAGAGCGGGGAACCCCCAGCCTGGGGCTGAAGCCTTGCCCTAAAGGTCCTGCCTTCTACGGTGTCAAGACAGAACTCCGAGAGTCTCCCCTGGCTGTGAAGCCTGTGAATTGAGGGTCCCAGGACCCTCTTCAAATTACATTTGCTTCAACAGATTGTAAATACCTAAAGTAAAATCATTACTTTTTAATATGTGGAAAAGGTTCTGGGTTCTGAGTCTGGGAGACAGATTTATGGAGAAGCTCAAGAGTACCTGGTGGGAGGGAGCCTGAGTGTCTGGCTCCCTGGACTGAAGTGGCACTGGGTTTGGGGCCACTGAGGGAAAACGTGCTTGTTGCCTTAGAAGGTCAGATGTGACTTTCATGGACCTCTGGGGTTTCATTTGGCTTACGCACCGCTGGAGCGCTAGCATACCAGGTCCTCCTGCGGGGGTATACTCAGCAAGCCGGGATGCCCTGCAAAGCCCAATTAAAGAGTCGGGCGCAGCGACTCATGCCTGTCATCCCAGCACTTGGGGAGGCTGAGGCAGGCGGGTCACTTGAGGTCAGCAGTTCGAGACCAGCTTGGGCATCATGGTGAAATCCTGTCTCTACCAAAAAACCAAAAATGAGTCGGGCGTGATGGTATGTGCCTGTAGTCCCAGCTACTCAGAAGGCTGAGGTGAGAGGATTGCTTGAGCCTGGGAGGTGGAGGTTGCAGTGAGTAGAGATCGCACCACTGCACTCCAGTTTGGGTGACAGAGTGAGGCCCTGTCTCAGAAAAAATCCAAAACAAAAGCCGAAACAAATATTGGGTAAAAGGACTATCTGTGTAGATGACCTTTAACAAACACTCTGAACCTCACGTAAGAAAGTCCACAGAATTTCCAGGCTGAAGACCAGATTCCCAGTCTTGGGAGATCTCAGGTGGTGATGCAGTACATTGGACAGACTCTACCAGATGGGACTTTCCACTGAGTGCCAGGAGACACGTGTGCTTCACACAGGCATGGCCCGTCAAGAGGGAAATGCTGGCCGGGTGCAGTGGCTCGCGCCTGTAATCCAGCAATTTGGGAGACTAAGGTGAGTGGATCATTTGAAGCCAAGAGTTTAAGACCAGCCTGGGCAACATGGTGAAATCCCATCATCACTAAAAATACAAGGCCGGGGGCGGTGGCTCACGCCTGCAATCCCAGCACTTTGGGAGGCTGAGGTGGGCGGATCACCTGAGGTGAGGAGTTCAAGACTAGTCTGACCAATGTGGTGAAACCCCATCTCTACTAAAAATACAAATACTAGCTGGGCGTGGTGGCCCATGCCTGTAGTCTCAGCTACTTGGGAGGCTGAGGCAGGAGAATCGCTTGAACCCGGGAGGTGGATGGAGGTTGCTGTGAGCCAAGATCGCACCCACTGCACTCCAGCTTGGGCGACAAGAGTAAAAGTCCATCTCAAAACAAACAAACAAACAAAAAATTAACCAGGTGTGGTGGTGCACGCCTGTGATTCCAGCTATGTGGCAGACTGAGGCAGGAGAATCGCTTGAATCTGGGAAGCGGAGGCTGCAGTGAGCGGAGTCGTACCACTGCACTCCAGCCCGGGTGACAGAGTGGGACTCCGTCTCAAAAAAAAAAAAAGAGGGAAATTCGGTCTACACCAGGGCTGATGGCAGGGTTCAACATCCAGTCTCCCTGCCGTGGACTCCAGGACTCTGCTTGGAGCTACTTTACAGAGGTTCAAGGTCGCCACACTTGCTATCAAGTCCAGGAAGGCAGTGGATGTATGCGTGTGCGTGTGCGTGTCCAGCCACCCGTCCTGCTCCCTCAGGCCACCCCCAGCCCCGAGGCACCCTTACTTTTAGCGTGCTGTTCTTGGAGCTCAGTTGCTGCTCGAGCTGCGAGATCTGGCTGGCCGAGTTCTCCCGCAGCTTGGTGAGGCCGGCCTGGAGTCTCTGCACATCCTCCACCAGCTGTGCGATCTCCCGCTCCTTGGCGGCCAACTCAACTTCTAGGCTGGAGCGGGTCAGCACCTCTATGGCCTGCTCCTGGGGAGGAGAAATGAGATGACAAAACTGCACTGGCCATAAGGCAGAAGCTGCACAGACGTCAGGGTGTGGATGGTGACGGCAGGACGCCGCTTCTTGCCTTTGCTTGGACTTCCCCTGTGCCACCTTCCTCTCCCCGTGGTTAGCTGCCACCTGGATTCATTCACTGGACACATATGTACTGAGTGCCCACCATGTACAAAGTACATAGCAGTGAATCAAAGGACAAAAGTCCAGGATTACACACCTGTAATCCCAGCACTTTGGGAAGCCAAGGCGGGTGGATCACCTGACGTCAGGAGTTCAAGACCAGCCTGGACAACATGGCGAAACCCCATCTCTATTAAAATGCAAAAAATTAGCTGGGCTAATTACAGGCACGTGGTAATGCATGCCTGTAATCCCAGCTACTCGGGAGGCTGAGTCAGGAGAATTGCTTGAACCCAAGAGGTGGAGGTTGCAGTGAGCCGAGATCGCACCACTGCAGCCTGGGCAACAGAGTGAGATTCTGTCAAAAAAAAAAAAAAAAAAAAAAAATGGAGAAAAGTCCATCTTCCCAGGGCTTACAATCCATCAGGGATGGGGCAGGGTGAGCGAGACGCAGAAAACAGTAGTAGTGAAAAGTGCGCAGGGTGACCACAGACAAAGGAGACGTAAAACAGAGGCCACAGAGTCAGAGTTGAGAGAGGCCGGGGGTTTAATAAGATGGCCAGGAAAAGACTCACTGAGATGGTGACGTGTGAGCTGAGACCTGGGGGAGGTGGGGAGGGGCTGCTGGGTGCTGGGGAAGAGGGAAGAGTGTTCCAGGCAGGGGAATGGAGAGTGGGTGGCTCGGAGGAGGGAGCCTCCCTCGAAAACTCCCAAACCACCGAGATTTTCCACCGAAAGGTGGGATTCAAGGTCCTTGGCATTCACTGTTAAATTACCCAGAAGCTGAGATATTGTTTGACAAACTATTACTCTGTATCAGCATTTTCTTTTTTTTTGAGACAGAGTCTTGGTTCCTGTCGCCCAGGCTGGAGTGCAGTGGTGTGATCTCAGCTTACTGCATCCTCTATCTCCCAGGTTCAAGCAATTCTCCTGCCTCAGCTTCCTGAATAGCTGGAATTACAGGCGGGTGTCACCACACCTGGCTCATTTTTGTATTTTTAGGATTGACCAGGCTGGTCTCAAACTCCTGGCCTCAACTGATCTGCCTGCCTTGGCCTCCCAAAATGCTGGGATTTATAGGCGTGAGCCACTGTGCCCAGCCAGCATTTTACTTAGTAACAAAAAGTAAAAGATGTGGAAGATGTGTACTTGGTGTTCTTTTGTTGAAGAACTCTTAGGATAATTGATTTTTTAAAAAACTGACTGCCCACCCTTAACCTCACCAAATGCTCATTGTGGAAAATATGCAAAATAGAAAAAAGGTAAGGTATTTGAAAAAGAAGGCCGGGCGCGGTGGCTCACACCTGTAATCCCAGCACTTTGGGAGGCCGAGGCGGGTGGATCACGAGGTCAAGAGATCGAGATCATCCTGGCCAACATGATGAAACCCTGTCTCTACTAAAAATACAAAAAAATTAGCTGGGCGTGGTGGTGTGCGCCTGTAGTCCCAGCTACTCAGGAGGCTGAGGCAGGAGAATTGCTTGAACCTGGGAGGTGGAGGTTGCAGTGAGCTGAGGTCGCGCCACTGCACTCCAGCCTGGTGCCTGGTGACGGAGTAAGACTCTGTCTCAAAAAAAAAAAAAGAAAAAGTCAAATCTGTAATTCTACCTCTCAATGACTCAAGTAGTACTTTTTTCAAGCTTTAAAAGTAATTATGGGGCCAGGTGCAATGGCTCACTTCTATAATCCAAGCACTTTGGGAGGCAGAGGTGGGTGGATCACCTGAGCTCAGGAGTTCGAGACCAGCTTGGGCAATATGGTGAAACTCCACCTCTACAAAAAATACAAAAATTAGCCAGGCATGGTGGTGTGTGCCTGTAGTCCCAGCTACTCAGGAGGCTGAGGCCAGAGGATCACTTGAGCTTGGGGAGGTCGGGGCTGCAGTGAGCCACGATTACACCACTGAACTCCAGCCTAGGTGACAGCAAGAATCTATGTCAAAGCAGAAAAAAAAAAGGAATAATGATTCCTGAAATATTCTGAAATATTTTCTGCAGGGCAGATGCAATTCTGGGCATGATAGATGGAGATGGGGGTGGAGAGGGCAGAGGTGCATGGTGTCTGTGACAGCAGAATCCCAGGGCAGCCCACGCTGTAACACAGAAAGCCACTGTCCTTGCCGCTGTCGCCCCTCTGAAGTGCTCAGTTGCACATCCTGATCTTGCCTGTATTGTGGGGAAATGGTGGCACTGTGGCCCCGGCTAGCAGGTGCAGCTGGGCCATTCCATGCTCTGTGTGCTTGTCATGGGTTTTCAAATTTGGGGACAGCCAGTCCCTCCGGGAAATAATGTTTCATATCTCCCCTGGGGAAAATGAAAGCCTTTACCATTTAAGTCTGCAAAGTTTTGTGTGCAAAGATGGGACTCCTTCCTGCTTCTCTGATTTGTATGAGGTTGCAAAATAGGTGGCTCAGCTCTCCTGACCTGTGACAGCTGTGCGTGTGGCCCTGGGGGGCCGTGAGCGAGCATCTCCTGCGGCTTATTTCCCAAGCACAGGCCATCCAGGTCCGTTCGGTGCAGCGTGAGCTGCATGGATCGTTGCCAATTTGCAAACTGTTGCCAGTGCACAGTCAGGCAATTACGGAAATCGAGAATAAGTGTTTAGAAACTTTTATAGCGATTCGGCATTTCGGTGACATTTTAAATGTCTTTTATATAAAACGATCAGTCTGCCACAGACTGGAAATTTAAAAAACAAAACAAAACTGTCCATCATAAGGAGTTTGGAAAGCACCGCTCTGGATAACGCCAGGCAGGGCCAACGTCAGGAACCCTGGGATGTGCCCTCCAGGGTAGGAGGACCAGGACAGAGGCACGTGGGGCTGAGCTACGAGGGGTGGGCCTTGGGAAGGCCTCGGAAGGAAGGAAGAGGGTTCCATCTCAGGGTGGGTGCTGGGGAAGGGCAGGGGACATACAGGCAGGTGCAGAGACACAGGAGTCGGGAGCAGGGCTGGAGGAGTGATAGCCGCTAGGGGTGGCCAGAGGCACCTGGACGTGTGGTGGCAGCCCTGGGGAGTCCCTGCAGGCTCTGGCGCAAGGAGGGGACACACAGAAGTGACATGCAGGGAGGTCAGTCTGGGCACAGATTGAACCATGCTTATCTTAATCTTCCACTCCTGAGGGGTGATGGCCACAGACTTGGTTTAGAGGGCCTTTAGGAAAACGTCAATAAAACCAGCCAAGGGGATGTGCGCTTTATGAGGGGCAAGTGGAAGTGAATGTGTCTAGGACAGGTGCTTCTAATGACACAGGTTAAAGGTGTGGATTTCAGTGCTGTCCCTGGACACAGAGTGGGGTCTGGGGAGCGTGTGATCGTCGGTTCAACTGCTGGGTCCAATTGGGTGTGGCCACAAGAGCTTGGCCACACTGGCCAACTCCCAGGAACTAAAGTCACAAATTCCTCCTTCATAAAATAGCAAAAATCATCTCTGTCTTGCATGAACTAAACAAGGTGATAATGAACCCCAAAGCAGTAAAACCTTGGAAATGACACAGACATGATCGCCCTGCCTTTATCTGTTTTTTTTTGTTTTTGTTTTTTGAGATGGAGTCTCGCTCTGTCACCGAGGCTGGAGTGCAGTGGCGTCACCTGGGCTCACTGCAACCTCTGCAACCCAGGTTCAAGTGATTCTCCTGCTTCACCCTCCTGAGTAGTTGGGATTATAGGCACACACCACCACACCCGGCAAAAGCAAATTTTTATAGTTTTAGTAGAGATGGTGTTTTGCCACGTTGGCCAGACTGGTCTTGAACTCCTGACCTTGTGATCTGCCCGCCTTGGCCTCCCAAAGTGCTGGGATTACAGGCATGTGTCACCACCCACAGCCTCATATTTACTTTTTTGGAAACAGGGGTTCTCTCTGTTACCCAGGTTGGAGCACAGTGGCACAGTCACAGCTCATTGTAGCCTCTGCCTCTTGGGTTCAAACAATCAAGAAATAAAAAAGAACTATGCAAAACATGGCATGGCCACAAACTCGGGGCAGCTGCTTACTCGGTGACCGCTCACCTTCTAGAATCGGGGATTCTACTGGGATACCCAGTGGGTGGGTCTTGGCCTTTGCTAGATCTGCAGACTCCACTGTTTCTCTACTGCGTTCTGCCAGCCAAGCGCAACAGACCATCTTTCCGCTGGCCCAGTTACCTAGGTTTGCTCCCCAACTGGCTGCAGCGGGAACCCACTGGCTACGTGGGAACATGTGCCCGCGGGAAGCCCCGCGGGGCTGCTCTGGGGAGACTGAACCGGTGCCATGTAAACAAGGCACTTAACCGATGATGAAGTGTTGAAGCGCCCCTAGGATCCACACCGACTCTACCTGCAAAAACATTCATTTCCTTCTGAAATGTTTTGGTTGCTGCAGTCCAGGATGGTGCCAGAATTCTTTTCAACCAAAACACTGAGCTTGGGGGCCCCATGTAGACACATCAGAATGGACGGCTTCCTTTGCAGTACCAAGCGGGACCCCAGGGCTGCCTCCCACCGCAGCCATCATGGTGCTGTATACAGTTTGTCTAAACTTCGAGGAAGGAATGGTAACAGAGCCAAGGGGACATTTCAGTTAAAATTAAGTCCCAGAGTCCATGAAGTACGAAGGACAGGATGGCCTGTTCAATGGAAATCTTTTCTCTACATCTGGAAACACTTCAATCATATATATATATATATATATATATATTTTTTTTTTGAGATGGAGTCCCGCTCTGTCTCCCAGGTTGGAGTACAGTGGTATGATCTGGGCTCACTGCAACCTCTGCCTCCTGGGTTCAAGCGATTCTCCTGCTTCAGCCTCCTGAGTAGCTGGGATTATAGGTGCATGCCACCACACCCAGCTAATTTTTCTAGTTTTAGTAGAGACAGGGTTTCACAATGTTGGCCAGATTGGTCTCGAACTCCTGACCTCAGGTGATCTGCCCACTTTGGCCTCCCAAAGTACAAGGATTACAGACATGTGCCACCACACCCAGCCTTGCTTCTTGGGTTCAAGCAATCCTCCTGCCTCGGCCTCCTGAGTAGCTGGGACTGCAGGCACATGTCACCATGCCTGGCTAATTTTAAATTTTTTGTAGAGATGGGGTCTTGATATTTTGCCCTGGCTGGTCTCAAACTCCTGGCCTCAATCCTCCTGCTTCAGCCTCCCAAAAGGCTGGAATTACAGGCGTGAGCCACTGTGCCCGCCTGGCAACAAATGTTTTATTTAATGTTAGTTTTAAAAAGAAAGCTAAAAAAATCCATTCTCAGAAGGGACTCTTAATACCCTGATCTAGATTCACTGCTAGGGAATAGTTTAAAAGCCCCGTCTGGAGTGTCAGAAGGCCCAGCTCGGGTCTTAGCTCAGCCACTAGATTGTACTTTGGGAAGAGGTGTTTACATTCACCGAGCTTTTGTTTCTTCATCTATTTAAAGAAATAGGGCCGGGAATGATGGCTCATGCCTGTAATCCCAGCACTTTGGGATGCTGAGACGGGAGGATCACTTGAGCCCAGAAGGTCAAGGCTGCAGCGAGCCATGATCACTCCACTGCACTCCAGCCTGGGTGACAGAGTGAGACCCTGTAGTAGCTCATGCCTGCCGTCCCAGCACTTTGGGAGGCCAAGGTGGGAGGATCACCTGAGGACAGGGGTTCAAGACCAGCCTGGGCAACATGGCAAAACCCCACCTCTGCAAATAATACAAAAATTATCCAGGTGTGGTGGTATGCACCTGTAACTCCAGCTACTTGGGAGGCTCAGGCACGAGAATCACTTGAATCTGGGAGGTGGAGGTTGTAGTGAGCTGAGATTGTGCCACTGCACTCCAGCCTGAGTGACAGAGCAAGACTTTGTCTTGAAGAAAAAAAAAAAGAAAGACAGAAATAACAGTACCCTGGCCGGGCATAGTGGCTCACGCCTACAATCCCAGCACTTTGGGAGGCCAAGGCAGGCGGATCATGAGGTCAAGAGATCGAGACCATCCCGGCCAACATGGTGAAACCCCATCTCTACTAAAAATACAAAAATTAGCTGAGCATGGTGGCATGCACCTGTAGTTCCAGCTACTCGGGAGGCTGAGGTGGAAGGATCGCTTGAACCTGGAGGCGGAGGCTGCAGTGAGCTGAGACTGCACCACTGTGCTCCAGCCTGGCGACAGAGCAAGACTCTGTCTCAGAAAAAAAAAAAGAAATAACAGTACCCTGTTTCATGGATTGGGTGAAAATAATGACTGTCAAAATGACAGATGAATTTATTACAAGAGCGAGTTCTTCTGACGAGACTGTACTCTCTGCAACCAGCCTGATCTCACTCCTCGTGTCTATTACAAGCCCTGGCATACAGCAAGGGCTCAACAGAGTCACTGTTCCAAAAAAGGACTCCTACAACTCGTATGTACTCATTGTAGCCTTAGGATGAGGGGCTCCCTTACAGGGGCCTTATGATCACTTCATCCTTATTTTACACACGGGAAAACTGAGGTTTGTAAGTGAACTAGTGATCAAATTGCGTGCTAGGAATTGTGGGATCAGGCTAGGTGCGGTGGCTCGCGCCTGTAATCCCAGCACTTTGGGAGGCCGAGGCAGGAGGATCACTTAAGTGCAGGAGTTTGAGACCAGCCTGGGCAACATGGCAAAACCTTGTCTCTACAAAAAATACCCAAAACAGCTGGGTGTGATGGTGTGTGCCCGCAGTCCCAGCTACTTGGGAGGTTGAGGTGGGAGGATCGCTTGAGCCTGGGTGGAGGCTGCGGTGAGCCTAGACTGCACCACTGCATTCCAGCCTGGGCAATAGAGACCTTGTCTTAAAAAAAAAAAAAAGACAGAAAAAGAAAAACATGAAACTTAAAACTGGGGGATCAGAGATAATGGTGCCAATTACAACTAGAATTACTGCTAAGGTTTAGTTAATCTTATTACGTGTCCAGCCTTGCTCTAAATTATTTGCTCGTAATAACTTCTTGGTCAACCCCCTAGTTTACAGGTGGAGAAACTGAGACTCAGGGATGTTAAGCTCCTTGTCCTCATCACCAGACTACAGAGCTGGGGTCCACACCAGCGGGTAAGGCTCCAACACCCAAAGTCTTAGCTCCTACACTGTTCCCTGTCCATACACAGCACTGAAGGAGAGTCTGGAAACAGTAGTTCAAAGCCACCTTGATCAAGCTGGGAATGTTTGGGCTAAGAGTCATTTGTGTTAATTTCAGAGAAATCAAGCTGCAAAAAAGTGGTGAGATACCCACTTTTCCTGCTCTATCGTCGGTGCAGAATGCTTCTTTATTACCTCTCTGCCGCTCCCCACCCCCTCCCCAGCTCATCCTGAACTGTTCCTCATCTTGGGATGGCACAGCCAGGAGGAGAAGAAACCCTCGATTTCCCCGTGTCATTCTGGAGAGGCTCTGGGTTCAGATCTCCACCCGCGCGCGAGCAATCACCTCTCAGGCGTGGCCGGGGCATCGTGACTGTCTGTGACTGTGTCTGCGCGGGCTCCACCTCGGGCCTGGGTGGACGCCACGCTGGCCTCAGCCCATCCACGCACAGTCAGCAAAGCTCTTCCTTCGACTTTAACAAGCTCCAGCCCCCAGTTGGTGAAGCAAACCCCAGCAAGAAAGCAGTACTGGTTAAAACGTGATTCCCAAAAAGAGACGCTAAAATGAAAAGGAGCAAGTGGCAGTAACTCGAAGGTGCAGAGGCCAGGCGGGGACAGTCTCCCACGGGGCCAGGGCTACCCACCACGTCTGGTGCCTTCTGGATCTGTGAGGCCAGCTGGAGGGAGTGATTGGCCGATGAGAGCTGTTCCCTTAAGGTCTCCGCCTCTCTCTGAGCCACCTCTGCCCTCTGAAGGAAATGAAAAGGGGTGAAAGAGAAAGCACATTCAGTTTAACAACTGACAATTATTACAAGAACATTCATCAATTCATGCCTGACTGACTATAATTGATTTTCCTAAACACTCAACCTAATAAATGCTAGGGAAAAAAAACACAGAATGTGATGGATTTTTATTTTAAACAGTACAAGGAAGAAATAATTGAGCGATTATGACAGTAATTTAACGCTAGGAGCAAAGGAATCCCCTGCTGATACTAATACTCCGGCCCACTGAATTTCCCAGACTGAATAAATACAAGTGAAAATCGAGTCTTTTGATTCAATTTCTTTCTATTCTCATAGACCAAGAAGATTTTATTGCGGGATTACTCCTGGGAGTAATTCTCACGGGTAAACAGTGAATTAAAGACGCTTTCGCCATTCTCTTCCTAAAAACACACACAAACAATGTTGTGGTTGTTTTTCTTCAGCGAGGATTTCCATAAACGTACAGGATGTAAATGCCACTGCTTCTGTACGGGCCAGGCTTATTTCAACATATTTAACCCTTCACTGGGCAAAGTGTTCTGAATGCTGATCCTGGCATTTTCAGCCAACCAGGCCAGTCCGAGGCCGTAGGATGGCACAGACCATTGCTGGGGGCTGTGGGACAAATGAGTGGACTTTCCCATCATTTGCCTGCAATTCCCGAACAAGGAAACCACCGTCCCCAGAAAGCGAATGGGGATTTCCCGCTGGATGACGAGATAGGTCACTCCAGTACCCATCACCGACAGGGCATCTGGGAAAAGATAAACCATGGCAAGTTACCCAAGCTCGCCGAGCTGCCGCCTACCGATCTGTAAAATGGGAACCCCATCCCTAGCCACGGAAGTTCCTGGGACACACAGAACTCAGGCAGACGTTATTTGTGAATGGCCTTGTGCTGGTTTAATACTTAGGATTGAGACATAGTTTTTTTTTTGTTTTTTTTTTTGATACAGAGTCTTGCTCTGTCACCAGGCTGGAGTGCAGTAGCGCTATCTCGGCTCACTGCAACCTCCACCTCCCAGGTTCAAGTAATTCTCCTGCCTCAGCCTCCCAAATAACTGGGACTACAGGCGTGTGCCACCATGCCCTGCTAATTTTTGTATTTTTAGTAGAGACGGGTTTCACCATGTTGGCCAGGCTGATCTCGATCTCTTGACCTCGGGATCCGCCTGCCTTGGCCTCCCAAAGTGCTAGGATTACAGGCATGAGCCACCGCACCCAGCCTTGAGTCGCAGCTCTAAGATAGGTGGGAGCCGGTGGTGAATGATGTGGGACACATGGACTGAGATGAAAGTTCCGCTTCTTCCTCCCAGACTTACATAAATGTTCAAACAGGAGAGCCTGGCCAGGGAGCATCTCATCATGTGTGTTATTTTGTGGCATAGCAGTGTGTGGCTATTAATTGCTGAGAAAGCACTCAGAAAGACCAGCAGCTGGCCTGCCCTAGAACTGGGTGATCACTCTAGTTCTAGGAGGGGTAGCTTTGGCAGCTTTAAGTAATTCTGTGGCAACAGCATTGAAAATATTTTCCCTGCATACGGACAAATTAGGATATTTCTTTTTTTTGAGACAGAGTCTGGCTCTGTCTCCCAGGCTGGAATGCAGTGGCACTATCTCGGCTCACTGCAGCCTCCGCCTCCTGGGTTAAAGCGATTCTCCTGCCTTGGCCTCCTGAGTAGCTGGGACTACAGGCACCCGTCACACCTGGGTAACTTTTGTGTTTTTAGTAGAGACAAAGTTTCGCCATGTTGGCCAGGCTGGTCTCGAACTCCTGACCTCAGGTGATCCGCCTGCCTTGGCCTCCCAAAGTGCTGGGATTACAGGCGTGAGCCACTGCACCCGGTCAGTTTAAGATATTTCTATTGGCAGTTCCATCAGCCCAGGGTAGTGCTGGTGGCTGCCTGCCTTGCATCTCCAGGAGCTCTTGGAATTACATTCAGTTGAGTTCACGTGGTGCCTGGCTGGGCCTATCTCAGCCCAAGCAGTCACCTCTTTCACTAGCTCTCCTCTACAGCGAATCTAGAACCAGCCATCAGGAAGGAGGCAAGGTGACCTGTATGTCCAGGACTGTAGAGGTGATTTCTGGTTCATGCTAACTAATCAACTGTTTTTTTTTTTTTTTTTGAGACAGAGCCTCACTTGCCCAGGCTTGAGTTCAGGGGCGAGATCTTGACTCACTGCAAACTCGACCTCCAGGGTTCAAGTGATTCTCCTACCTCAGCCTCCTGAGTAGCTGAGACTACAGGCGCGTGCCACCACACCTGGCTAATCTTTGTATTTTTAGTAGAGACAGGGTTTTGTCATGTTGGCCAGGCTGGTCTCGAACTCCTGACCTCAAGTGATCCACCCGCCTCAGCCTAGTCTAATCAACTATTAAGACTACAGAAAAACGTCCTCTTCAACAAAATAGATTTCTCCCAGTTTATTTCCAGACGAGCCACGCCAAGTGTTTCTGATAATCATGTCACATCACTGAAGGGCTTACTTTTCCCTTGCTGGTCAGTTCAACTCTTGGGTAGAAAATATCCCAGACTCTGCCTGAAATAAGATGTATTTGGAGATCTTTTTCCTGGTCTCTTGGGCTAGAAAACCTATTTCTTAGCCTCGTGGAGAAACCGTTCTGGTGGCAGCCAAGGAGGTGGCCTGACCACTCTGACTTGTAACACTGGCTCTGAAGTGTTCTGGGATGGCCAGAGCTGGAGAAGCCTGGGGCATCTGGTTACAAGGTATCCCCAGGGGCCTACAGTGGTTTCAGGTGGGCATTTAGCAATTCAGAGAAGATACTGTCTCATCACAATGCAACAGCTCACAGAAGAAGGGATCTAGCTGATGATTTCAACTTCTGATTGCGTAACTATTTTTTTTTTTTTTTGAGATGGAGTCTCGCTCTGTTGCCCAGGCTGGAGTACAGTGGTGTGATCTCAGCCCATTGCAACATTCACCTCTCGGGTTCAAGTGATTCTCCTACCTCAGCTTCCTGAGTAGCTGGGACTACAGGTGTGTGCCACCACGCCCAGCTAATTTTTGTATTTTTAGTAGAGACGGGGTTTTGCCATGTTGGTCAGGCTGGTCTCGAACTCTTGATCTCAAGTGATCTGCCCGCCTCAGCCTCCCAACCGCACCTGGCCTGATTGCGTAATTTCTGTGGAGCATTTGAACTTGCACTCAGTTTCCAAGTTCGTGGACAGTGTCTCTGTGGCCTGTCTGTTGGCGGTCACGGTGGTCAGACTTCTATCACTTATGGCTTGACTTCCTTTCTTTCCCACAGCTTTCTGATCATGTAGTTATTCAGGATTTCTGTCCTGAGGGCGTCCAACAAAATACAAAACCCACAAAACGAAGTGTTGAGGTGGTTTGTGCGGTGAGACATCCACAAAGCAGAATTCAAACTAAAAACAGACCTAACGGCAGTGAAAAGAAGGAGCGAGGGAACAGACGCCGACCTGCAGCTGGGGTGAACTGGTTTCGGGAGCTGAGAAGTAAGTGTAGCCCGGTGTTGGCAGCTGAGGCAGGAAGAAGGGGGCCCTGTGCCGGGCTGCATGTGGTGACACTGGTTTTGAGGCTCTGGCGTCTTCCTGAAGACACCTGTTCGACCAGCTGTAGCTGTGTCTCTAGATCCGGAACCCCAGATGCAAGAGCTGAGGCTGCCCTGAGACCTCCACCTCCCTGTGTTCACTGCGGCTCCTGTCTCCTCCTGCGTCCCTGCAGAGGCGGAGCCACCGGGAGTCCTCGTTCTAATTTTGCGTGTGCCCTTTGCTGAGCCTGAGTGGCTGTTCCGGGAGATCTTTCTTGCTGTTTCTTGTCTCTTCTCTGTTCTTTGCTGAGAAATCAGAGTAGATGCTGGAAACGCAGGGGCAATATGCTCCCGTATCAGTGATAACTCAGAAAACAGCCGCCCGGGAAGGGGACTGGCGACTACTGGGCTCACACAGGCCGATGCCCGCCACCTGGCGACGGGGTCCAGTACGCTGTCATGAAGGTCCCTGGCAGGTGTGGCCACAGGCACTCCTCACATCCTCCTCATCTCAAAATGGAAGACGCTTTTGTACTCTCAGCTGGCAGCAGGTTAAACCGTGCCTCCCCTCAGCAGTCACGTGGGAGGTAGCCAGCAGCTAGTGACACGGTGTCTCAGGAATTCTTCCTGTTAGAGTCAAGCAAATACAGAGACGGTCTCCACTGTGAGACCCGGGGGAAGCCTCCATCTTTGGGGAAGGTGAGGGAGGCTGTTCTGCCCCTTGCACTGGAGTCACATTTGTCACTGGGTGATTTGGGGACAGGCAGCCAGAACCAGGGGTCCACAATGTCACCTTATCCTAGAGGAAGTTTTACAGGCCCCCCAACCCCTGCCCATGCCTCAAAGACCCGTGAAAAGCCCCAGGAAATACGGTAAATAAATGCTGCTTTCGCTGGGCGTGGTGGCTCATGCCTGTAATCCCAGCACTTTGGGAGGACAAGGTGGGCGGATCACTTGAGGTCAGGGGTTTGAGACCAGGCTGGTCAAGGTGGTGGAACCCCATCTCGACTAAAAACACAAAAATTAGCCGGGTGTGGGGGTGCGTGCCTGGAGTCCCAGCTACTCGGGAGACCGAGGCACAAGAATCCCTTGAACCCAGGAAGTGGATGGTGCAGCGGGTGACAAAGCAAGACTCCATCTCAAAACGAACGAACAAACAAAGGCTCTCCCCATCCTCAGCCCCCGTCCCCCGACTGGGATGTGAATACAGGATGCAGACAGCTACTTCCAGGCCTTTAAAGTCTGAACAATTTGACTCATAAAATGTGGTGAAGTATCATGGGAAGGACACAGAAGGGTGGGCTTCAGAGGATAAAGACAGGGCCTTGAGCCAGGTGCATCCTGGCGGGGCGGAGGTGTGGGGAGAGGGCTGGGAGCCCGCTGTGAAACGCCGCCCCACACCTGCGCAGAGGTGGCTGTGCTTAGGAATTCTCTTGGGAGGCTCATTTTCTTCTCCCTCTGGAACCGTCACCGTCACTGTCTCCCCTTTAAGGGCAGACTCCCCTTTTCCCCCCAGTTTACACTTTCACAGGGTGGCCTTTGAAGTCCCTGGTTTTATAATGGGGGTTGTTTCAGGTCCGGTCTTCCACCCTCCTCTTGGCCCCCGGTTTTGTCTCTTGCTCTCTGCTTGCACAGCCATTAAAACGCTTGAGGACATGAGAGGTGAGCAAGTCCCCTGAGGGACAAAGCAGCGTGGGGAGCTGATGGTGGGCTGAGGCCCTGCTGCCCCACCCCCCACCCCCAGCATGCTATTACAGCCAACACATCTCCACGCCCAGAGGGAAGCCCTCGTGCCTCTGCAGGAGGTCAGGCACATCTACCACGGCTGGAGACAGGACGCTGACCACGTGTCCCACGCTGACACTGCTCCAGTGGCCAGAGCCTCCATGGAGACCCACTCTCTGTGTTTCTGGGGGACGCCCTGGATACTGATTTGCATTGCTTTCATGGGATAGCTGGGCTGCGGCTGGAACTACACCGACGCACCCACGTAAACATCGCTTATCACTGACTGAGTCATGACTTCAGGAAAGCCAGCAGAGCCAACGTTCCTGCCTCTTCCGGCTGGAAAGGCCTACCATGGGTGGCCCGGGGCTCTCGCTCATGAACACGTCTGGGCTGGGAGCCCAATTTATGACAAGGAGAAACCAAGGTTCCCAGGAAACCTACGGAATGACTAGTTGTCATGCACGTGGATGGCCCAGTAGAAATGACCCTAGACTCAGCTGTGTGAAGCCAGCCTTTCCTCCATCTTTTTCTTAAGACTGGGTCTCACTCTGTTGCCCAAGGCTGTCGTGCAGTGGCACGATCTTGGATCACTGCAGCCTTGACCTCCTGGGGCTCAAGCCATCCTCCTACCTCAAGCAGCTGGGACTCTCAAGGAGCTGGGACTACAGGTGCACATCACCATTTTAAAATCTTTTTGTGGAGACGGGGTCTCGCTATGTTGCCCAGGCTGGTCTCAAACTCCTGCGCTCCCATGATCCTCCTGCCTTGGCTTCCCAAAGTACTGAGATTATAGGCGTCGGCCACTACGCCCGGCTTTGAAACCAGCATTTCTTTACTACCTACAAGGCCTGCTCGGCACAGGTGCTGAAAAAGATGTGCTGAATGAATACAGGCTTCAACGAATGGGGACTCTCATAGAGCCGTGAATCATTAACCCCCAGTTTGGGAGGCACTGGGAGATGGGGGATTTGCTGAGGCCACGTGGGTGAGAAACGGTGCACTGGGGATTGTAATGTAGGGTTCTTGACTCCAGACACAAAATCCTTGGCCAAAGAACATGCCGCACTTTGCTATAAGCTCCGTGGGTTCTTTGGATTTCTTCTACACTTGGCTCCTCCTCCTCGGGGAGGTTCAACTATGGTTTCCTAACCTCGACCTGGAGCGTCCTCCATTAGGGCAGTCCTGTGACGTAAAAAGCAGGCAGGTGGACAGGAGGAGGGAGCTCACTTCAATGACTCCCTCCTAGCCCCACAGTGGACGAGGAGACCGTGCCACTGCACTCCAGTTAAAGCCCATATTCATTCAGTACATCTTTTTGAGTACTAGCTCTGAGCAGGCCTTATAGTCAGTAAAGAAATGCTGGTTTCAGAGTGGGCGCGGTGGCTCACCCCTGTAATCCCAACACTTTGGGAGGCCAAGGCAGTCGAATCATGAGGTCTGGAGTTCAAGGCCCTCCTGGCCAACATGGTGAAACCCCGTCTTTACTAAAATACGAACAATTATCTGGGCATGGTGGCACGTGCCTGTAATCCCAGCTACTCGGGAGACTGAGGTAGGGGAATCGCTTGAACCCAGGAGGCGGAGGTTGCAGTGAGCCGAGATCGTGCCACTGCACTCCAGCCTGGCAGCAGAGTGAGACTCCGTCTCAACAAAGACAAAATAAATAAATAAATAAAAGAAAAAGCTGGTTTTGAAGCTGAGCACAGTGGCTCATGCCTATAATCCCAGTACTTCGGTGGGCTACGGTGAGAGGATTGTTTGAGCCCAGGAACTTGAGACTGAGGCTCACCAGCAACTTGGACCACCACTGCTCAGAAAGGAGACCCCAGAGGGCCAGTGCGGGCAGACTACCCCAAAAAAGCCATGAACTGCTGCAAGCCCCGGGACAGGGTTTCATACACAGTTCCACGTGCAAAGCTGTGGCTTCTTATTTACCGTGACATCTGAAGAGTTCTGAACCTTGACTGTTACCAGTTGGGAGACAGTGAGTATTTATGCCAGTGCCCTGATGTTCATTCAACAAACTGGAGTGAATGAGGCTTGGACGTAATTGACAGGTGGCGACTGCTGTGCCATTTCTCCATAACAGGAGCACGGTACTTTAGCGATAAAAGAGAGCTTCAGGTCTCAGTAGAACATTCTAACTACGAACCTAGGGAAAACCAATGTTACATGCCGGCGAGCTAGTAAATTGCTCCTCCTGGGGGTTTCCCGATGGGAAAGGCATTGGTCCAGATGCTCGCCGCCTGCATCGGTGTGGGACCGTCTCAGCGCCCTCCTCCTCCTGCCCAGCCCGCCTCCAGCTCGCCTCCAGCTCACCTCCGCAGGGATGGCCTCGGCTCGGGCCCGTGCCATCTCTCCCTGTACTGTCACAATAGCCGCCCACTGCTCTTCTGGCTTCTGGTCTTTCCACTCTCATCTGTTCTCCAGTGTGTAGCCAGAGCAATCCTTCTAGAACTCAAACCTGATGTCTCAATCCTGCCCACGATTCTTCACCGCTCCCAGGATGAATCCTTCACACTTGGACCTCCCACGGGCCTGGCCAGGTTCCCTTCTACCAGCCCACTCTCCGAACTGCAACTCTGGTCTTGGTTTTGAACTCCTGGGCCTAAAAAATTCTCCCACCTCAGACTCCTGGGCTAGCTGGGACCACAGGTACGCACCACCATACCTGGCTATTTAAAAAAAAATTTCTTGTGGAGATGGGGGTCTCACTATGTTGCCCTGGCTGGTCTCAAACTCGTGGGTTCAAGCGATGCCTCCTGGCTTGGCTTCTCCAAGTGCTGGTATTACAAGCGCTGCCGCCACCAAGCCCCGCTTTGGGCAGCCTTCCTCCCAGTTATGGCCCAGGCCAACATCCCCTTCTCTGGCTTTCCTTTAACCTTCCACTTCTTTTCCTGCTGGAAATATTCTCTCGACATTCCAGGGCTTGCATCTTCCCTGCCTAGATGCTTCTCATGCCAATGCGTCCACCTGTAGCTTCATGAAATCCTTGACTTCAGGGTCAGAAGGGACCCTTTGAGCCTGCTTGTTCAATCCCTCCTTCCATCCACGCGGTGCCTCATTCCCCATCTCATGCTCTCCGGGAGGGCTGGCCCAAACCTGCTTGCATAGCTCTGGTGACAGGGAGTTCACTGTCTCCAGAGCAGGTATCCTTGGGAGCCGCACCTCTAGAGAGCCAGACTAAGGAGGAGCTCCAATGGGAATAAGCTTCCTGGCTGGGCGCGGTGGCTCACGCCTGTAATCCCAGAACTTTGGGAGGCCAAGGTGGACGGATCATTTGGGCTCAAGAGTTCCAAGACCAGCCTGGGCAACAGCAAAATCCCGTCTCTACTAAAAACACAGTAATTAGCTGGGCCTGGTGGCATATGCCTGTAATCCCAGCACTTTGGGAGGCCAAGGTGGGCAGATGGCTTGAGCCCAGAAGTTCGAGACCAGCCTGGGCAACATGGCAAAACCTCATCTCTACTAAAAATAAGAAAATTAGCCATGTGTAGTGGCGTGTGCCTGGAGTCCCAGTTATTAGCGGGGCTGAGGCAGGAGAACTGCTTGAACCCAGTAGAGGGAGGTTGCAGTCAGCCAAGATCATGCCACTGCACTCCAGCCTGTGTGACAGAGCGAGACTGTCTCAAAAACAAAAACAAAAAGTTTCCTCCTGCCAGCCTCTATGCTTGGCTGTGGTCCGCAGGGGTCTCTCAGAAAAAGCCTGGCTCTGTCCCCTGGCCTTTATTTCTGGTCAGCCCTTGCGAGCTACAAGGACAGAACCCACAATTCCCCTGCAAGTCTTTTCCCTTCTCATCTTTTCACATCCAGATTCCTGAAATTATCGCTCTTGTTCCTGCTGCCAGTGCTGCTGCCGTCTTTCCCTGCTACCCAAGATTAGGAATGTCTTCAAACCCCCTAGTTCCTTCTGTGTTAGAGCCCTTCCATGTCCTGGCCGTGGAGTCGTCTCTGAATGCACGCCAGGGAGGTGCTTCCCTTATAGTGTGGCTTTTAGTCTGAAATGGAATTTCTGACCGAGCGTGGTGGCTCATGCCTGTAATCCCAACATTTGGGGAGGCCGAGGCAAGCAGATCACCTCAGGTCAGGAGTTTGAGACCAGCCTGACCAACATGGTGAAACTCGTCTCTAATAAAAATATGAAAATTAGCTGGGTGTGGTGGCAGGCGCCTATAATCCCAGCTACTCGGGAGGCTGAGGCAGGAGAATTGCTTGAACCCAGGAGGCAGAGGTTGCAGTGAGTACTGAAATCACACCATTGTACTCCAGCCTAGATGACAAGAGTGAAATTCTGGACAGGGCGCGGTGGCTCACGCTTGTAATCCCAGCACTTTGGGAGGCCGAGGCAGGTGGATCACGAGGTCAAGAGATCGAGACCATCCTGGTCAACATGGTGAAACCCCGTCTCTACTAAAAATACAAAAAATTAGCTGGGCATGGTGGCGCGTGCCTGTAATCCCAGCTACTCAGGAGGCTGAGGCAGGAGAATTGCCTGAACTCAGGAGGCGGAGGTTGCAGTGAGCCAAGATTGCGCCATTGCACTCCAGCCTGGGTAACGAGAGCGAAACTCCGTCTCAAAAAAAAAATAATAATAAAATAAAGTGAAATTCCATCTCAAAGAGGAAAACAAAATAAATAAAATGGAATTTCCTAGGCATGGACTCACTGCTGCCAATGAGCAGAATCACCACCTCCTTCATTCTAGAAACTCTATTTCTATTAATGCAGCCGTGAGTTGTTGGTGAGAACTCGCTTCTACCCCTCGTCACCCTTTCCTGAGAGCAGGACTTTACAGTTCCCTCCAAATCTGCGCTTCCTCAGCAGCTACAGAACTAACATTTATTTAAGCATCTACTTTTTTTTTTAAGATCGGGTCTCACTCTGTCATTGAGGCTGGGGTATAGTGGTGCAATCACATAGCTCACTGCAACCTCTACCTCCTGGACTCAAGCGAACTTGGCTGGGACTACAGGCACACCGCCACACACAGCCAACTTTTGTATTTTTTGTAGAGATGGGGTCTTGTTACATTGCCCAGGCTGGTCTCAAACTCCTGACCTCAAGTGATCCTCCTGCCTCGGCCTCCCAAGTGTTGGGATTACAGGTGTGAGCCACCGCACCCGGCCACCATCTACTTTTTACTCTGCCATTTTACCTCTAATCCTCAAAGCAAACTTGGAAGCATTCACTAAATTCCCTTCCTTTCTTTAAAAAGTTTTTAACATATTTCAAATCGTGGTAAAATACACAAAGGCTAAAATTTACCATCTTAACCATCAGTGTACCTTTTAGTAGCGTCAAGGACATATACATGGTTGTGCAATTAATCTCCAGAATGTTTTCATCTTGCAAAATCAAAACCCCGTATCTGCTTCACATCGGCTTCCTCTTTCCCTCCTCCCCTCGTCCCTGGCAACCACTGTGGCGCTTTCTGTCCCTCTGAAGTTGGCTCCGCTAGAGACTTCACACAGGTGGGACCATTCGGTATTTGTCTTTTCTTGTGACTGGCGTATTTCCCCTGGCATAATGGCCTCAAGGTTCAGTTTTCTTTTGATTTTTTTATGACCAAGAAATTTAAGAGGTTAACAGACCCGTGAAGGCCACACAGGAAATGCCGAGTTAGGAACTGAATCGAGCCTCATTCTGTGGTCAGCACCTTTCCCTACCATCCTGTCTGGTGTCTAAGACCGGGGTCCACCGAGTGGCTTCTGCACCTTGAGAAATGTGTCCACTTTGCCAAACTTTTTTTTTTGAGGCACAGTCTTGCCCGTCTCCCAGACTGGAACGCAATGGTGCAATCTCGATCACTGCAACCTCCGCTTCCCAGGTTCAAGCGATTCTCCTGCCTGAGCTTCTCCGGTAGCTGGGACTACAGGCGCACGTCACCACGCCCAGCTACTTTTTGTATTTTTTAGTAGAGACAAGGTTTCGCCATGTTGGCCAGGCTGGTCTCGATCTCTCGACCTTGTGATCTGCCCGCCTCAGCCTCCCAAAGTGTTGGGACTACAGGCGTGAGCCACCGCGCCCAGCCCGCTTTGCCAAACTTCTTAGGTACCTGGGGACTGCCTCTGAGACCACAGAGAGTCTGTTCCAGACAGTGCACTGATATTCACAGGGTAAGGCTCTCCTGTTTAACAAACCAGAGCTTGCCCAAAAGTGCCATCTAAAGGCAAGGCATGCCCCAGACTTGCCTTGAGGGGAGCGGGGGAGTGGGTGGAAACTTGAGAAATAGGAATGGTGATTATGTGATGAAGGGTAACTCCTTCCAGTAACCGCTTCTTTTTTTTTGAGATGGAGTCTCGCTCTGTCACCCAGGCTGGAGTGCAGTGGCGCAATTGGCTCACTGCAACCTCTGCCTCCCAGGTTCAAGCGATTCTCCTGCCTCAGCCTCCTAAAGAGCTGGCTAATTTTTAACGTCACTGCACCTGGCTAATTTTTGTACTTTTAGTAGAGACAGGGTTTCACCATGTTGGCCAGGCTGGTCTCAAACTTCTGACCTCCAGACAAAGTGCTGGAATTACAGGCGTTGGCCACTAAGCCCAGCCCAAAGCTCTTTTATTTTATTTTGTATTTTTTTGAGATAGAGTTTTTGCTCTGTTACCCAGGCTTAGATCTCGGCTCACTGCAACCTCCATCTACCCGGTTCAAGAGATTCTCCTGCCTCAGCTTCCTGAGTATCTGGGATTACAGGTGCCTGTCACCACACCCAGTTAATTTTTGTATTTTAATAAAGACGGGGTTTCACCATGTTGGCCAGGCTGGTCTCAAACTCCTGACCCCAAGTGATCCACCCGCCTCGGCCTCCCAAATTGCTGGGATTCCAGGTGTGAGCCACTGCGCCTGGCCGGGGGACCACTTTCTTTCCAGAGCAACAGCAGCACTCATGAAAGCAAAATGTTTTCCTGTTCTGTGGGGCCCCTGAGGAAGGAAAGGGTTTCTGGGGATGACTGAATTTTCCAGGCAGCAGAGTGTTTAGAACCACCCAATACCATGTGCCCATCTGTGCCAGACACTGCGCTGGGTACTTTCCACGAGGCCTCTCTGAGAACCAAGTGTCAGCCAAGAGGGGGCCGTCAGCTGGGAGCCCTCTCTGGAGCAAGTGGCTGAGACTCATGAGAAGGTGGTGTTAAGGAACTCTCCTAGGATAACACCGTGGCAAGATGTCTACACTAAGGAATTCTCCGAGGATAACACTGTGGCGAGATGTCTACACTGTCACGGATGCCACAGCTATCCAGATGGGTATTTAAGAGATGGAGTTAGGAAAAGGAGACAGTTGCCACTTTGAAGGGGATATTCACCATGGGATGTCTGAGATGCTGGAACCACATCAAAGACTTTGCCAAGGAAACAGTGCCTGGGACTTTTATGTCTTTTCCTACTTCTCACGACATCAGAAAGAGCATCGACGTGGAAAGCTGTCAGCAAAAAATGCAAGGATAACCGGCCTTGTAACTTTGGGTGACGCAGCTTCCGAGATGCCAGGAAGGGGCTCGCTATTGTGGGGTTTGGGACTGAAAGCGTTCAGGGTCCTACCTGGTTTGCCCTTTCAAGGTCCGTCATGATCATTTCAATCTCGTCGGCCCTAGGAGGGTGAGAGGGAGAGAGCAGGTTAGTCACAAGGAGACCGGCTCAGGGGGTGACTGAGGGGACAGATTCCTAGCTCAGGGCTCGGGAAAGGCTGTGCAGACCCACGAGTCACTGCTGTCCAGAGAGGGGTGGGCTTGCACTGGGGGAAGAGACATGCTTTGCTGCCGTCATGCTCTCTCTTGATAATCGCATGTCTGGTGCACACGGGCTGCCGTGTTTGATGGGGTCCCAATCTCATCAGGGAGACATAACCATAAAAAGATAAAATACAGCGTGTTTTGCCAATGGTTCAAAAAGAGCTCTGAGCAGAGTGCTCTGAAAAAAAAAAACAGAGGAGGGAGAGAAGAATTCTCTTTGTGGGAAGGAATCAAGGAAGGCTGCAGAGGAGGTGATGGGAAAGTGGGGTTTTGAAGGGTGAGTAGAAGTTTTGCCAGGCTGGGGGTGAGAAGAGGAGCTGCGGAAAGGCTACTTTAGGAAAAGGCACTTGGCAGTGCAAGTCTTGCCAGGAATGAGGAAACCAGGGGAAGGCGGCCAGCTGGAGGTGAGGAGGGCGGGTGACGATGGAGATGCAGGCTGGGGACTGCACAGGCTGCGGTGCAGACTGCCTGACTTCATTGCTATGGCCCAGCCCGCTCGTAAAAGCAATTGTCCAGGTTCTGTCTTTTCTGGTTTTGTTTTGAAAGTACTTCTTGAGTAATCTGAAGGCAAATACACGAATGCAACATAGAGCATCATGAGAGAGGAATGTGGAGAGTGCTTTTTTTGTTTGTTTTTTGTTTTCAGACAGAGTCTCACTCTGTTGCCCAGGCTGGAGTGCAATGGCGCGATCTCAGCTCACTGCAACCTCTGCCTCCCGGGTTCAAGCAATTCTCCTGCCTCAGCCTCCCGAGTAGCTGGGATTACAGGTGGGTACCACCACGCCCAGCTAATTTTTGTATTTTTAGTAGAGCTGGGGTTTCGCCATGTTGGCCAGGCTGGTCTCAAACTCCTCACCACAGATGATCCACCTGCCTCGGCCTCCCAAAGTGCTGGGATTACAGGCATGAGTCACTGCGTCCAGCCTGGAGTCCTTTTGAGAAGGGCCTGGCCAACTCCAAAAGCCTGTGTGAGGTTAGAGCAGGACACCTGGGCAGACTACCTCCCCAGTGTCTGCAAGGAGGCTCTGAGGATGGTCTCTGTTAGAAGGCCACAGGCTGGGACCCTCTGTGGCCCAAGGAAGGTTTCAGCATGCCCAAGGGCCGTGGGGCCACTGTTACAGCCACAGGGACCTGGTTGGGTTGAGGGCTCTCGTGCTGTGGCTCCGAGTCCACAAGCACCTGCACTCTGATGCCTCCAGGATGCAATCCCACCCTCCCCAAGGCTCCTTCCTCATCTTGGCCTTGCCCGTCACTCATTCTCAGGGCCCTGTGCTCCAACAACTCCCACCACATGGGGGACCCCGAAGCGCCAGGCCTTCTGCTAGCCCTAGGCTTGCGCTGCCTGCCTGAATGCCTTCTCCTCCCAGGGAACCCCATCTCCTGCTTCCACCCCCTCTGCCCTTCCCAGACCCTCCCAGCAGCTCCGTCTCAGGGAGTGGCACAGTCCCTATTCCTAGCGTGCAGGCTTGGGTTTTCATTTGGTGCCCACACTGTGAGCTCTCTCCGAATGCTGGGACATAGGTCCCTTTTGCCCTATATCCCTAGAATTTGTCCTGTATTCACAGGGCTGTGTGTCCGATTGGATGCCAGAGTCCTGGACGAGGCCCATCCTGTCAGCGATGGGCAAGTCTACTCCTGGGGACGGCCCAGGGCACCAGACAGGCCTGACAATGAGAACTGTGTCCTTCAGAAACCTGCTTCGTGGTCCCAAGAAGGCAGGCACAAGTGACAGCACCCACGCACCCTGCTAGGGTCTGTCTCCAGCAAAACTGGTACTGAAATTTCCTCCCCAATGTGGGGACACTGGGAGGTGGGGCCCAGAGGGAGATGTCTGGGTCATGGGGCCAGATCCCCTCATGAATGGCTTGGTGCCATTCTCCTGGCAGTGAACACTCTCTTGCTCTGACCAGACTGGAGGAACTGGATTAGTTCCCTTGAGAGTAGGCTATCATAAAGCCAGGAACCTCCCTGGGTTTTCCCTCTTGGCATGCATCCACCTCCCCTTTGACCCTCTCTGCCATGTTATGACGCAGCATGGAAGCCCTCGCCAGGAGCCAGGGCCATGCCCTTGAACTTCCCAGCCTGCAGAACTGTGAGCCAAATAAGCCTCTTTCCTTTTCTTTTTCTTTTTTTTTTTTTTTGAGATGGAGTCTCACTCTGTCACCAGGCTAGAGTGCAATGGCACAGTCTTGGCTCACTGCAACCTCTGCCTTTTGGGTTCAAGCAATTCTCCTGCCTCAGCCTCCCGAGTAGCTGGGACTACAGGCATGCACCACCACGCCCAACTCATTTTTTTATTTTTAGTAGAGATGGGGTTTCACCATGTTGGCCAGGATGGTCTCGATCTCTTGACCTTGTGATCCGCCCACCTCGGCCTTCCAAAGTAACCTCTTTTCTGTATAAATCACCCAGCCTCCCTACGTCCGCTGGCAGTAGCGGGCTCGGGGCCTTCCATCCTCTGCCTCCCCTTCCCGGTGAGTTCGGACCCCCTTCTCCATGAAGACAGAGTCTAGCCTCCATGGTGGCACGTGCCTGTAATCCCAGCTACTCAGGAGGCTGAGGCAGGACAATTGCCTGAACCCAGGAGGCAGAGGTTGCGGTGAGCTGACATCGCGCCATTGCACTCCAGCCTGGGTAACAAGAGCGAAACTCTGTCTCAAAAAAAAAAAATCACCCAGCCTCAGGTATTCTGTTGTAGCAACAGAAAATGGGCTAAGGTACACCCTGAATGCTGAGAGGTGGAAAACCTGTCTCTAGGCCCCGGGGACTGGGGAATTTTTGCGACCTGAGGCTTTTGCAGCCTTTAACTGCATGCAGTGATTTGAGGCAGTCTTACCAACTCCCAGCAGCCTGAATAGGGAACAGATGCCTTGTGATCGGGTTCAATGTTCATTGTATCTGTTTGAAATAATATCCGGCTTTCAGACTGGTCTGAGAAAAAGTCTGAAAAAGCCTGTCAAGTGGCCTAGTTAAATGAAGCTATTTTTAGGTCGATTTCATGAAGAATGCAGTGTCTCTGTAAGATAAATACCCAAACTGGGCCTCTGTAATATAGCGCTGGGTGCAGGGAGTGGGGGAAGGACCAGGCTGCTTAAATGATGAAACATCCCACTGTATTCTCTCAAAGTGAAACCTCCAAGATCTAATGGAAAAATTGCTGTGCAAAGCTAGTCTACTACTGCAAATGGTAATTTCAAAAAATCGAAAGTGTTAAGGGTCTTAAAACACATCCGAAAAGGATAATCACCAGTCACCGCAGAAAGCTGCTACCTTGATACCCTGTGGATGAAGAATTCAGAGGGGAAACTCCTTCAGACACTAAGTAAAAGGCTGCAAACTTTTCATAAGGCAAATTGCAAAGCTTTTTTTTTTTCTTTTTGAGACAGGGTCTCACTCTGTCACCCAGGCTAGAGTGCAGTGGCGTGACCTTGGCTCACTGCGGCCTCTGCCTCCTGGGCTCATGAAGTCCTCCTACTTCAGCCTGTGGAATAGCCGGGACTAGGGCATACACCACCACACCCAGCTAATTTTTGAGTTTATACATATATATATATATATGGTAGAGAAAGGGTTTCACCATGTTGCCCAGGCTGGTCTTGAACTCCTGGGCTTAAGCCATCCACCCGCTTCGGCCTCCCGAAGTTCTGAGACTATAGACATGAGCCACTGTGCCCGTCCCAAATCACAAGTTTTAAACACAGTTTTGTGCTTCAATCAGTTAGTCAGTTACTTCTCGTGAATTCTAATGTCCACATGCGCAGGTCAAAACTGCCCTGGCTATCGGCATCATTCATTCACTCACTCATTCCACGAGCATTTCAGACACCTAAAAGTTTCCTGGTGCTGGAACGGGCACACAGAGATGCAGATACAGGTCCTGCGTATCTCACCAATGTTGTAGATTTAAAAGATGATGATGAAAACACATAGCTGCTGAGTACCCACAACAAGATATGCAGGGATTTGACAATTGCCTAAATCCTCTGAATGCACCAGCAGAGCTGGTAGCAGAACTTGGGAGGTGGCTGGGGACTGGTCGGGCTGGTGAGTAAAGACACACTGAATATGGGTCTAAGGTGAGGACTTTTCCTAATGGCTCCAGTGTGGCCCTATATAAGCCCGCTCATCTTTCTTTAATTCTGGCTAATTTGTTTTCATTTGAATACTTCTGCTCTGTTTGAGGCTGCTATTATTTGCATATTGTTGGCAGAGCTACCTTGGTCCTCCATGTCATTCAACTTTTAAGTTTTGCTATTTCTTTATCCTTTCCTGCTGCCTTCTAGATCAAGGTTAACTTGATCTAACTTGTCTTTAACAATTTATGTATTTTTCTTTTTTTTTTTGGAGACAGGTTCTTGCTCTGCACCCAGGCTGGAGTACAGTGGTATGATCACGGCTCACTGCAGCCTCCACCTCCTGGGCTCAAGTGATCCTCCCACTTCGGCCTCCCTAACAGCTAGAACTACAGGTGCATGCCACCATACCTGGCTAATTTTTCTATATATTTTTTTTTTGTACAGATGAGGTTTTGCCATGTTGCCTAGGCTGGTCTCGAACTCCTGGGCTCAAGCGATCCTCCCACCTCAGCTTCCCAAGGTGTTGGGATTACAGGCGTGAGCCGCTGTGCCTGGAGTCTATTTTCTGCTTCTTCTTTCTAGAATTCCTATCAGGCGGATGTTGGATCTCCTGAATCGATGTCTAATTTTCTTTTCTTTCTAACTTCTATATCTAGATCTCTTCAGTTGCTTTCTGGGAAATATCTTCATCTTTATTTTCCAGGCTTGTGTTTATTCTTTTATTTATTTACTTAAAAATTTTTGCTCATAGAGACGGAGTCTTGCTATGTTGCCAGGCTGGTCTCAAACTTCTGAGCTCAAGCAATTCTCCCGCCTCAGCCTCCCAAAGTGCTGGGATTCCAGGCGTGAGCCACTAGACCCGGCCAGCAATGTGTCCTTTCTTCTTTGCTCCTAAGTCATTCCATTTTTTACAGCTGTTACTCGGTCCGTTTGAAAGTCACCTGTTGGCTCCGCTTCACATGGCCAACATCTTCCTCTGTTTCCCTGAGTGCCTTTTGTGTGCTGACTCTGTCTTTGTGGCCCAGTTGTCCTGCCTCACATCACACCCACCGTTGGGGGTCTGGGTCTGTCTTTCAGAAGGGGTGCTCTCCTCTGGGGCCCAGCTGTTTCTGCCTGTGTCCTTGGGTCCCCCCGGGGGTGCCAGCTGCTCTTTCTGGCAATTCACATGGTAGGAGAACAGAGAAGCCTGCTGTGTCTCTCAAGATGAACTGAAGAAGAAAAACACATGGTAGGCATTCAACACCCTTTTGCTGAAGACAGGAAGGAAGGGAAGGGCACGGCCCCAGTTCCCGAGGTCCCTCCCTGATGGACGCCTCTCTTCTGCTGCTTGTCAACCAGGAAAACCCTCTGCCCAGGGAGCTGAGCCTTGAATCTTCCAGGAGCAGCAGGAAGACAAGGATGCCGTCTCCCTGGGTGCAACCCTCTGACCGTGAGTGTGGAGCTGAGAAGCTGGAGGCTTGGCTGCCTGGTGGTGCCGGGCCACCCCTGGCTGCTTTCACCCACTCCTCACTTTTGGCCTGGCTGTTGCAAGTGGCCAAAGGCCCAGGCATGGAGAACAGTGAGGTTACAGGGGCCCAGCTTTACACAGAGGTCGGCTTGGCAGGGCTGGGGTCTGCGCGGGTTGCGAAGCGGCATCCAGTTCCTGCCAGGTTTATGGGGCCTGGGTGGGGCTTGGGCACCTCCTGGAAAGTGCACACTCTCTGGATGTCTTCTCAGACAAGTGCATGGCTTTGGATTTTCATCAGGACACTCAATACCCAGAAAGCCATGCCTCATTCCCACAAGATTTCATGTCACTTATAAAAAATTAGTCACACTGACGCGGGAAGGTGCAAACTTGGCAGTCTGAGGCAATCCCTGGAAGTGAATTTCAAGTTTTCCATCTCCTGGTCAACTGTGCTTTGGTTACTAAGCAACTGCCAAACGAACCAAAATACTGAATGTGATAACAAGAACTACACTTACCTTTCACGACGAGAGCAACTCTCTTTTCCCCAAGCTTTCAAATGACAATGACGACACCACACTCTGCCATTTGTAGGGCAGGCCTATTACATACCAGGGATTGTGGTGACAGTCGGGCCTGAAGGGTCTGCTGTCCCCATTCACGGAAGGGACCAGAAACCAAAGGAGGAGACGATGGGAGGAACCAGGGATGCAGTTGGCGAGGAAAAGTTCTGATTATTATTTTAAAAGTCAGCCGGGCGTGGTGGCTCATGCCTGTAATCCCAGCACTTTGGGAGGTCAAGGCGGGTGGATCACTTGAACTCAGGAGTTGGAGACCAGCCTGGCCAACATGGTGAAACCCCGTCTCTACTAAAAATGCAAAAATTAGGAGGGCATGGTGGTGCATGCCTGTAGTCCCAGCTACTTGGGGGGCTGAGGCAGGAGGATTGCTTGATCCTGGGAGATTGAGGCTACAGTGAGCCAAGATGGTGCCACTACACTCCAACCTAGGTGACAAAGTGAGACCCTGTCTCAAAAAAAAAAAAAAAAAAAGTCCACGTGTTTCTTACTCATTTTTCTGATAATCCTTTTTTTATTTTTGATACAGGGTCTGATTCTGTCCCCCAGGCTGGAGTGCAGTGGTGTGATCACAGCTCACTACAGCCTTCAACTCCTGTCCCGAGCCCAAGTGGTCCTCCTGCCCCAGTCTGTCAAGTAGCTGGGACTACAGGTGTGCACCACCAAGCCCAGCTAATCTAAAAGAAAAATTTGTTTTTTGGAGATAGGGGTCTTAGAGTGTTGCCCAAGCTGGTCTTAAATCCTGAACTCAAGCAATCCTCCTGCCCTGGCCTCTCAAGTAGCTAGGACCATAGGCATGCACTACCACACCTAGCTAATTTTTTCTCCTTTTTTCTTGTAGAGACAATGTTGATCTTGCTGTGTTGCCCAGGCTGGTCTTGAACTCCTGGCCTGAAGCGATCCTCCTGCCTTGGCCTCCCAGAGTGCTGAGATTACAGGCATGAGACACTGTGCCTGGCCTGTTATTAATTTTTCTAAGGAGGTATTCATTTTCAAAAGCTGAAAGAAAAATACAACTAGCTAAGTAAATGCGATCAGGGCTTTGGAAGATGTGAAGTGTGGCCATCGGCGTTTGCAGACCAAGGAGGTGGGTCTTGCTTTGGGGCATCTCCTATCCAGTTTTTTCTTTTCTTTTCTTTTCTTTTTTTTGAGACAGTCTTGCTTTGTTGCCCACGCTGGAGTACAGTGGCACAATCTTGGCTCACTGTAACCTCTGCCTTCACGGTTCAAGCAATTCTCCTGCCTCAGCCTCCCAAGTAGCTGGGATTACAGGCGCACATAATCACAGCTAATTTTTGTATTTTTATTTTATTTTATTTTGAGACAGTTTTGCTCTTGTTGTTCAGGCCGGAGTGGAATAGCACAATCCTGGCTCCTCACAACCTCCACCTCCTCGGTGCAAGTGACGCTCCTGCCTCAGCCTCCCGAGTAGCTGGGATTACAGGCACCTGCCACCACACCAGGCTAACTTTTGTATTTTTAGTAGAGACAGGGTTTCATCATGTTGGCCAGGGTATTCTCAAACTCCTAACCTCAGGTGATCCGCCCACCTCAGCCTCTCAAAGTGCTGGGATTACAGACGTGAGCCACAGCACCCGGCCCCACCCCAGTCGTGATCATCCACTTTCTTTTTTTTTTTTTTTTTTTTTTTTTTTTTTTCGAGACGGAGTTTCGCTCTTGATACCCAGGCTGGAGCGCAATGGCGCAATCTCGGCTCACCGCAATCTCCGCTTCCTGGGTTCAGGCAATTCTCCTGCCTCAGCCTCCTGAGTAGCTGGGACTACAGGCACGCGCCACCATGCCCAGCTAATTTTTTGTATTAGTAGAGACGGGGTTTCACCATGTCGACCAGGATGGTCTCGATCTCTTGACCTCGTGATCCACCCGCCTCGGCCTCCCAAAGTGCTGGGATTACAGGCTTGAGCCACCGCGCCCGGCATGATCATCCACTTTCTAAACTGCTGCCTCCCCTGACTGAATTAATCCTGCCTGACAAACTATCCTCAATAAGTAATATGAAAATGCCCAGGGGTTAATACCACAACTGCAAATGTAATCTTGCAAGTGCAGTAATGAGTGAACTGGCATGTGCTTTCATGATGTGAGTGTCAACGGTACGACAAAGACCTTTTTATTCTCTTCATGCTGAAGGCTCCACTCACCACATCAGTGTCTGCAGGCTGACACTGGTCCAAAATCACTTATTTTCCGAAGTCCGTAATAACTGCACATATTGTTTGCTCAGCAAAATGATTTATTATAAAAATTTAGTTCTCTCACCTTTTTATGAGCTGACAAAACAGCTTCCACTGATCTATGGACCTGCCTCGCATTATGCTCGGCTCTGACCTCAAACAGTGAATAATTTCAGTTTGTCCTAGAATATGCAGCTCATTCAATCAGTTCCCTACACATCATTTCAGGGTATTCTCTGGGCTAACACACAGTTTTTATGAGGAACTGAAAAGGACACGGTCAAGGTCGATGGGAGGGAAATTATATCCACACCAGAAACTCTAGTATTTACTTTCACGCAAGCCTCCTGGGGGCTGACGTGTGGCACCAGGGCACAGGGTGGGCGCGTATTTCAATACCCAAATAAGCACGCCGACATCAGGAGCTGTTAAAACAAAGTATATCTACAAGGCAGTTGGAAAAACATACAGAACAGCCTTCAAAGACCAGTGTATCTTAGACTTGATGCAAAAGCCAATAGTCTCAGCCTGGTGTAGGGGCTCATGCCTATAATCCCAGCACTTTGGGAGGCTGAGGCAGGTGGATCACTTGAGGCCAGTAGTTTGAAACCAGCCTGGCCGACAAGATGAAACCCCGTCTCTACTAAAAATACAAGTGTGGTGGTGTGCACCTGTAATCCCAGCTACTCGGGAGGCTGAGGCAGGAGAATCACTTGAATCTGGGAGGCGGAGGTTGCAGTGAGCCGAGATCATGCCGCTGCACTCCAGCCTGGGCACCAGAGTGAGACTCTGTCTCAGAAAAAGAGAAAAGAGGCCGGGCGTGGTGGCTCAGCCTGTAATCCAAGCACTTTGGAGGCCAAGGCGGGCGGATCACCTGAGGTCGGGAGTTCAAGACCAGCCTGACCAACATGGTGAAACTCTGTCTTTTTTTAAAAAAAATAAAAATAAAAATAAAGAGAAAAGAAACACCAATAGTCTCAATACCAGACCATAAAATTATTTGGCACTGAAAGGAGAAATATGTACAGATTAATTCTTCCTGACTTCATAAAAAAGCTCCGGTTAGGTCTGATCAAGTGAACTCTCCGCTTCCACCCCAGGGCTGCATGTGATGACCTCCTCTGTCCTTAAGGGGGTCATTTTTCATGACAACCTACACCCCAGGTGAGGCTTCCTTAGCGCAAAGGGTAGAGGAAACGGACAGAGGTGGGGCTCACTGGACCTCACCCAGAAAGTCCAGGTCAGTGAAGCGGAGGAGATAGGGCCAGGCTCTGAGGAAAGTCCCTTGGCTCTGGGTCTGGAATCCCCTTAACTTGGGGGCTCAAGGAGTTGGGCAAGGGGTGGGGACAAGCCTATAGGAAAAGCTGATCAGAGCACAAATGCCTGATCTTCCGGAGAGGAAGGGCTGGTCTGCAGTCTCATGCAAGCCAAGGCAAGATGACTCCAGCAAAGGCACATCACCCTGATGGCTATGGGCCCAGCTCAGACTGAGAGAGGGCGCTCTCCCATCAATAACGCCCACAGGGCACCTACCCTGAACCACGTCCAAGGGAAACAAATGTCCCAGGGGCCGAGTGGGGAACGGCGCAGTGGCGCTGGCACTGGCTTCTCGCTAGCAAGCAGGAGTATGCCCTGCACACCCTACGAGCTCAGCAGGGATACGCCGGGAATGGGTGGGTGGGCAAGGACTCCTTTCCTGTCTACCCAGTGGCAGGTGCAAGGAGAGGGCAGCCACCAGCGATTCAGCACAGTGACACTCCAGAAAGCGGCATGAGGGCCTCTGCAGACACCAGGAGGAACAGCCTCCCGGAGGAGGGACATCCAGTCTGCACCCTGGAGGATGAGGACAGATATACTGAGCAGGGGACTCTGGGGCAGAGGGAGGTATAGTTGTCTAGAGAGATAGGCCACAGGGGAACAGAAGCCTGTTTGATTTTGTAACAACTTTTCAACGGCTCTCTTGGGGTTGCACGGCATCCCGTGACCACGTCTGCAAATAAGGACGGCAGAGTCTCTTCACGTTCCCTTTTGATACTTCTTATTTCTCGATAGAATACTACTCAGCCCTAAATGAATTAATGGCATTCACAGGAACCTGGATGGAACTGGCGACTATTCTAAGTGAAGTCACTCAGAAATGGAAAACGCAACATCGTATGTTGTCACACATAAGTGGGAGCTAAGCTATGAGGATGCAAAGGCATAAGAGTGACACATGGACTTTGGGGACTCGGGGAAGGGTGGGAGGGGGTGAGGAGAACAAGACTACGCATTGGGTGCAGTGGATACTGCTCGGGTGACGGGCGCACCTAAATCCCACACATCACCACTGAAGAACTTACTCACGTGACCAAGCATCACCTGTTCCCCCCAAATCCAAAACCTTCATATTTCTTTTTCTTGGACAACTGAACTGACCAGTGCTCCCAGAAGTATATTAAATACACAAGAATCCTGGTTTGGAGTCTGACTGATACATGGGTACCAGATCTAATGGCTCACCATGAAGCCATGTGGCTGAATTCTGGCTTTTTATATATTATATAATACATCCATTAATATGAAGTTATATATGTAACACATACATAGTTTTATATATATACATTTTTAAATGAAATATCCAACTATATTCCTATTTTATTAAGACTTTATAATAAAAGATGGGCATTTCTTTTTTTTTTTGATACGGAGTCCCGCTCTGTTGTCTAGGCTGGAGTGCACTGGTGGAATCGCAGCTCACTGGAACCTCTGCCTCTGGGGTTCTAGCAATTCCTGTGCTTCAGCCTCCTGAGTAGCTGGGACTACAGGTGTGCACCACCATGCCCGGCTAATTTTTGTATTTTTAGTACAGAAAAGGTTTCGCCGTGTTGGCCAGGCTGGTCTTGAACTCCTGACCTCAGGTGATCTACCCGCCTTGGCCTCCCAAAGTGCTGGGATTACAGGCATGAGCCACCGTGGCTGCCAAAAGACAGATATTGACGTCATTAGATACCTTTTTCTTTTTTTGAGATAGAGTCTCACTCTGTTACCCAGGCTGAAGTGCAGTGGCACAATCTTGGCTTACTGCAACCTCTGCCTCCTGGCCTCCCAAGTAGCTTGGATTACAGGCACACGCCACCACGCCTGGCTAATTTTTGTATTTTTGGTAGAGACAAGGTTTCACCATATTGGCCAGGCTGGTCTCGAACTCCTGACCTTGTGATCCGCCCGCCTCTGCCTCCCAAAGTGCTGGGATTACAGGCATGAACCACCGCTCCCGGCCCCATTAGGTATCTTTTAAGCATTTACAGAGCTAATGAAGTGGCTTTTCTCATCTGGCCTGCTAAAACGGTCAATCACCCTAACAGTTACTTGCTCCGTTTGGTTGTAGTGTATTCCTCATTTAATGTGCTCCACGATTCTATTTGCTCATATTTCATTTAGTATTTTTTCTTTCTTTTTTTTTTTTTTTTTTACCTGCAACTGTCTTTTGGTATTACTCGATGTTTAGTATTTTTTTCATACACATTTATATATAAGATTGGCCTTTAGTTTCTTCTGTCTTACTTTGGTTGAGTGAAGTCATAAGAAGTATTTTTTACTTATTAATTCATTTCTTAGAGACAGAGTCTCACTGTCGCCCAGGCTGGAATGCAGTGGCACAATCACAGCTCACTGCATCCGCTGGCTCCTGGACTCAAATGATCCTCCTGCCTCAGCTTCTGGGGCCACCACACCTGGCTAATCTTCGTACCTTTTGTAGAAATGGGGATCTCACTATGTTGCCCAGGCTGGTCTTGAAATGCCTGGGCTCCACTGATTCTCTGGCCTCAACCTTCTGAAGAGCTGGGATTACAGGCGCAAGCCATGGACCTGGCCCACATTTTCTTTATCCAATCACCCACTGATGGATACTTAGGCTGATTCCTTATCTTTGCTCTTGCGAACAGTGCTGTGATAAACATGCAAGTGTGGATATCCTTTTAATATAACGCTTTCTTTTCCTTTGAGCAGACACCCAAGAGGGGTCCATGCATTTCTTTTTGGCTTCTTCTCTCTCAGTTAGACCCCCATGTCTAATGGGCCAGGATGCCCTCAGCCTTCTGTGGGCCCAGGCTCTGCAGGAAGCAGAACGTCAGTGGGTGATCAAAGAACTGCTTTCTATCAACACCTTGGCTCCTTCTCCAGCTTTATTTCCACCTTCCAAACAATATCTATTCTTCTGAACAAAGGGGCCTGGGTGCAAAACTGCTTCCTCATCAGAGCCACTGTTCTGGGATTTAGGGATCCTTTACTTCTAGTAGGCTTGTGTTTTACAATCTGTCATCTGTCAGTAACACCTATTCCATGTCAATTTCCTTCTGCAGCTCAATCAACAAACATTATCACAGTTTCTTTACTCCTTTTTTTTTTTTTTTGTGAGACGGAGTCTCAGTCTGTTACCTAGGCTGGAGTTCAGGGGCGCAATCTCAGCTCACTGCAACATCCGCCTCCCAGGTTCAAGTGATTCTCCTGCCTCAGTCTCCTGAATAGCTGGGATTACAGGTGTGTGCCACCACACCCGGCTAATTTTTATATGTTTAGTAGAAACAGGGTTTCACCACGTTGACCAGGCTGGTCTTGAACTCCTGACCTCAGGTGATCCTCCCACTTCAGCCTCCCAAAGTGTTAGGATCACAGCCGTGAGCCACCATGCCCAGCCTCTGTAGCCTTGTTCTGTTCCTTGGAACTATCATGCTTGTCCTACCTTTAGGCCTAGGAAGCCATTCCCGGTCTCTACCCTACTGGCCCACCTCTGAGAGGCCTCTCCACAGCCCCAGTCTCCATTGTCCATTCATTTTGTTTCTGTTGCATTTATGCTGTCTTAAAGTGTCTTGTTTATATATTGATTACTCGCTTATCCACTGCCATAGTTCCAGAGAACACAGCAGGTACTCATGAAATACTGGTTGACCAAATATTTATTTATTAAATAAATAAAGTTGCATATTTGGGCAACCAGTATTTCCTGAGATGGAGTCTCACTCTGTCGCCCAGGCTGGAGTGCAGTGGTGCAATCTCGGCTCACTGCAACCTCCGCCTCCTGGGTTCAAGTGATTCTCCTGCCTCAGCCTCCTGAGTAGCTGGGAGTACAGGCATGTGCCACCACGCCTGGCTAATTTTTGTATTATTATTATTTTTTAGTAGAGACAGGGTTTCACCACGCTAGCCAGGCTGGTCTTGAACTCCTGACCTCCAGTGATCCACCTGCCTCAGCCTTCCAAAGTGCTGGGATTACAGGCGTGAGCCACTGAGCAGGACCCAGTTATGCAAATTAATGACACCTGTGCTACCTGAGGTCCCCTCTGCCTTTGAGAGACAGACATTCACTGGCTGGTATTCTAAAGGGCAGACAGGGTAGAATTCTTTTGCCAAACTGTAAATATGACTTTTAAGAAAAGAGCCTACAAGACATTATTGCAGAAGGAAAATGATTTGCTTTTCAGAGCATTTGAAAAACAAGGTAATAATAGCCTTGGGGGAAAGTATATGAAGACCCAGAATTAGGCTTCCTTTTGTCCCCTGGACTGTGAGGTGCTGGGGAGTAGATTCAGGTGGTCTGGCTCATCACTCATCACTCGTCCCTGTGCCCGAAGCGACTCTGCAAACCAGGTCAGGACTAAAGACACAGGGGCTGATGGGGAAGGGAAGGAGGAGAGGAGACTGTTTCTCAGGGAAAGGTTTTCTTGGCAGCCCTCATCTGTATGACCAACCCTATCTTTCATTTTCCACCCAACCACCTCTGCTTCGGCAGGAGTAGAGGGGAGGATGAAGCCATCTTGCATCTTCCAAGCCCCTGATCAAATGTGTCACATTCCAGGGTGGCCCCACCCCTCCCCAGTCAAGGGTCTGGATGGAGAGTCGGTCCAGTCCATGAAACTATAACCCTACAGATAACCTTCTGGAAATAGCGATTTTCATTTTTGCTGGAAGTAACACTGTGCCGAGAGACAGTTAAACGGCCAGGATGTCACCTCTGCCTGCTCAGAAATTAACCACAATTTGTTCTCTGGAGATTACCATTATATTAAATTTAAATGATACAACAGTATAACGATTAAAAACAAGTTTAGGCCAGGCTCGGTGGCTCACGCGTGTAATCTCAAGCACTTTGGGAGGCCAAGGCGGGCAGATCACTTGAGTTCAGGAGTTTGAGACCAGCCTGGCCAACATGGTAAAACCCCATCTCTACTAAAAATACAAAAATTAGCTGGGCGTGGTGGCGCATGCTTGTAATCCCAGCCACTCCGGAGACTGAGGTCGGAGAATCACTTGAACCTGGGAGGCGGACGTTGCAGTGAGCCGAGATCCCGCCACTGAACTCCAGCCCGGGTGACAGAGCGAGGCTCTGTTTAAAAAAAACAAAAAAAGTTTGGTTAAGTCTCATCTTTTCAATCCCAAACGGGAAGAAAATTTCCCTTCCTGCCTCACTATCTAGTTGACTTGTTCATGGGAAACGATTTCAATAAAATCTTCCTTGAGCTCAGTCTGAGTCTAGCTGATGAAGGAAGTAACCTCCTACCGCACACGCGGGGTCAATCTTCCACCTGTGCCAAACCAGCAGCACTGCTCCGGCCGGCTGGGTGCCCGCCAGAGTGTGACCCTCAGCGTGATCGGGAACAGCCTGTGACTGTCACTTGGGCTTCAGTCATCTCCAGGCAGGGAACGTGGGACAGCTGTGGCCCAGAGAATGAGGCTATGATGTTGCGTAATTCATTCGGCTTCTAGTCCTGAGGCCACGCAGTGACTCCAGGAATGAGCATCTGGGTTCATTGCTGGCTGCTTCCTGCATTTCTCTAGAGCTCTAACAGCTCTGCTCTACCCAAAGAAGTGAAGAGCGGGCTGGGTGTGGAGGTCCCTTTCTTTTTTAAAATCAAGTGAAATTAGAAAAATTGAGGTCTAGGCCGGGCACGGTGGCTCACGCCTGTAATCTCAGCACTTTGGGAGGCCAAGGCAGGCAGATCACCTGAGGTCAGGAGTTCAAGACCAGCCTGGTCAACATGGTGAAAACCTGTCTTAAAAAAAAAAAAAAAAGAAAGAAAAATTGAGGTCTAGAGAAAAGAGTGTGGCTGGCGGAAAATGGGTTGGAATTCTTCTCCACTAAGAAGAATTTTTATTTTATTTATTTATTTATTTATTTTTAAAGATGGGGTTTCACCATGATGGCCAGGCTGGTCTTGAACTCCTGACCTCAGGTGATCTGCCTGCCTTGGCCTCCTAAAGTGCTAGGATTACAGGCGTGAGCCACCACACTCAGCCTGTTTATTTATTTTTGAGATGGAGTCTCGCTTTGTCACACAGGCTGGAGTGCAGTGGCGTGATCTCAGCTCACTGCAACCTCCACCTCCCAGGTTCAAGCAATTCTCCTGACTCAGTCTCCCCAGTAGCTGTGATTACAGGCACCCGCCACCATGCCCAGTTACTTTTTGTATTTTTAGTAGAGACGGGGTTTCACCACGCTGGCCAGGCTGGTCTCGAACTCCTGACCTTAGGTGATCCGCTCGCCTCCGCATCCCGAAGTGTTGGGATTACAAGTGTGAGCCACCGTGCCTGGTTCTCCCATTCCCTTTTAGTTGTTTGACCTTGGACAAACTTCTGAGCTGGATAGTCATCTACCTATACAGGAGGAGCTATGAAATTCAAAGAAATTGGCGTGAGGATAAAACAAGAATGCAGAGAGAAAGGAAAACGTTTTGCAAACCACCAAGCTCCACGCCTGGATTCATGATGATTGTTCATGGAAGTCAGGACCTTCTCTTCTGGCAAGAGCTCTTATCCAGTACCTAAGACCATCAGGAGATCATCGCAACCACTCGTGAAGTGGCTTTTGGCCAAAAACTTCTAGCCTGAGTCTGATCAAACCTCTAGATTCAACTACAAATTTACAGGAATGTAAGAGGACAGAGGAGCATGATAAACTATTTCTGGGGAGGCAATCGGTAAAATCTCAATGGGGGGGCGAGGAATCTTTTCTGGACAAATGACCCCATTTCTGGCACAAATACATTGCAAGAAAAAGAAAAAGCAATGAAGAGGGAATCTGTACAACGACCAGGACTCAAAGACACACCAGCTAACTGCATCGTTTGGATCTTACTTGAATCCAAATTCAAAAAAAACTTGTTTTAAGGCGGAGTCTCACTCTGTCACCCAGGCTGGAGTGCAATGGCACGATCATGGCTCACCGCAACCTCCGTCTCCCAGGCTCAAGCGATTCTCCTGCCTCAGCCTCCTGAGTGGCTGGGACTACAGGTGTGCGCCACCATGCCCAGCTAATTTTTGTATTTTCAGAAGAGACGAGGTTTTGCCATGTTAGCCAGGCTGGTCTTAAGCTCTTGATCTTAAGTTATCCACCTGCCTCAGCCTCCCAAAGTGTTGGGATTACAGGCGTAAGCCACTGCGCCCAGCCTAAATTAAAAATAATTTCAGAAAATAAAACCATTTATGATGTTTGGGGACAACTAGAAATTTCAATAATGGCTAGATATACCTGATCGTATTGAAAAATTATGATTATTACTTTTACTGTTTTGTTTTTTTTTAAGAGAGGGTTTTGCTCTGTCACCCAGGTTGGAGTGTAGTGGTGCGATCATAGCTCAATGCAGCCTCAACCTCCTGGCTCAAGCAATCCTCCCACCTCAGCCTCCCGAGTAGCTGGGACTCCAGGTGAAAATTATTTTTGAATGTGCTAACTGCACTTTGGGAGGCCAAGGCAGGTGGATCACCTGAGGTCAGGAGTTTGAGACAGCCTGGCCAACATGGTAAAACCCTATCTCTATCAAAAATACAAAACTGGCCACGTGTGGTGGTGCACACTTGTAATTCCAGCTACTTGGGAGGCTGAGACAGGAGGACTTCTCGAACCCAGGAGGTGGAGTCTGCAGCGAGTCGAGATCTCGCCACTGCACTGTAGTCTCGGCGACACAGAGTAAGACTCCATCTCAAACAAAACAAAAAACAAAAAAAAGAACTGGCGGTCCTGTGCAGTCCACGTGATGCCAGACTCTGCTGACTTCAGCCAAGGTAGTTACCTTCCCAGAATCTTGTTTACCCACTTGTCAAGTGGAGAGAATGCACACAGAGAACACCTTTCTGTAAAAAGAATGTGACTTTAAAATAATAACACACCCTATGTATGTTTTTCTTTGACGTAAAAAAAGATTGGGCCAGGAGCAGTGGCTCACGCCTGTAATCTCAGCACTTTGGGAGGCCAAGGTGGGAGGATTGCTTGAGCTGAGGAGTTCGAGACCAGCCTGAGCAACGTGGTTAAGCTCTGTCTCTACAAAAAATTACTACAGAAATTAGCTGGGTGTGGTGGTATGCACCTGTGGTCCCAGCTATTTTGGACCACTTTGGAGGCTGATGTGGGTGGGTCGTTGGAGCCCAGGAGGTGGAGGCTGCAGTGAGCTATGATTGTGCCACTGCACTCCAGCCTAGGTGACAGAGCGAGACCCCATCTCAAAAAAAAGAAAAAGATTGTTAGCCAAGAATAGAGAACAGGAAGAAAATGAATCCCGGAAGGGACCTGTCATGGTGAGAGTCTTACGCTTAGGCGATGGAGGAAACTGAGGTGCAAGTTCCTGCTGTTGACATCGTGGGCTGGTAACCTGCCATCCATGGAGTCCCCTGGACATGGGACATTTACAAAGATGCAGGCAACATGGCAACTGCAATCCAGGGACTTGCCCCAACTGTGCCAGGAATCACGGGTGGATGGTAACCCGGTGGGAAATGGGGACCAGGTGTTGCTTCTTTACTTTCAGATTTGTTTTTATTATTACTTTTTTTTTTTTTTAATAGGTCTTGCTCTGCTGCCCAGGCTGGAGTGCAGTGCTTTGATCATGGCTTGCTGCAGGCTTGAACTCATGGGCTCTAGAGATCCTCCTGCCTCAGCCTCCCAAGTAGCTGGGACTACAAGTGTACATCACCACACCTGGCTAATTTTTAAATTTTTTGTAGAAACGAGGTCTCGCTATGTTGGCCAGGCTGGTCTTGAACTCTTTCTTGTCTTAAGTGATCCTCCCATTTCGGTCCCTGAATACCTGGGACTACAGGTGTGCACCACCACGCCTGGTTAATTACATTTTTTTGTAGAGACCAGGTCTTGCTTTGTTGCGCAGGCTGGAGCATGGCGGTGCAATCGTGGCTCACTGCAGCCTTGAACTCCTAGGCTCAAGTGATCCTCCTGCCTCAGCCTCCCAAGTAGCTGGAATTGCAGGTGTGAGCTATCACACCCGGCCCTAGTTTCAGACTTTGAAAAGTTGTTCAGGAAGGGCTGCTGTTCTATCATCTATACGCATTGTTTTTAACAGAGTCTCCTTCACGTTTTAGTGTGAAACTGCCAGCAAACTTTCCTCCTGGTGGGAGTACTGCTTGCCTAATTTCTGAATTCTCTCTTTCGGCACCACCTTTCAGGTTCTGTTTCTTTCCTGGTTTATTTCACCTGTGAGCATCCCGCCTGTAGCTGTCAATAGAGGCTGCCCAAGAATGTGCCAAATCGTATTTTGGGCAAGATGCGGGCTTCTCTCTCTCATCCACCTCCTACGCTGCACAAAAGACACACCACAGGGGAACAATGCAGACTACAGAGGAAGACTGCTAGGATTTCACAGGTGGGGAAACTGAGGCCCAGGGCACAGCAGTGCTGCCTGGGCTCAAGGGCATGGTGGGTAACCTGTCTATACCAAAAGCCCTGCTTTGACTCCCAAGTACAAGAGTTTCTAATGACTTTCTCCCCTACGTACTGTGCAGTAGGAACTGTTAAGAAAAGGTTGGGGCTGGGCGCAATGGTTTATGCCTGTAATCCCAGCACTTTGGGAGGCTGAGGTGGGTGGATCACGTGAGGTCAAGTGTTTGAGACCAGCCTGGCCAACACAGTGAAACCCTGTCTCTACTAAAAATAAATAAAAAAAAAATTAGCTGGTTGTGGTGGCGCATGCCTGTAATTCTAATTACTTGGGAGGCTGAGGTGGGAGAATCGCTTGAACTCAGGAGGCGGAGGTTGCGGTAAGTTGAGACTGTGCCATTGTACTCCAGCCTGGGCAAGAAGAGAGAAACTCTGTCTCAAAAAAAAAAAAAAGAAAGAAAAGAAAAAAAGAAAAGGTTGGGGCTGGGCATGGTGGCTCATGCCTGTAATCCCAGCACTCTGGGAGGCTGAGGCGGATGGATTACTTAAGGTCAGGAGTTTTTGAGACCAGCCTGGCCAACATGGTGAAACCCTATCTCTACTAAAAATACAAAAACAAATTAGCCAGGAGTGGTGGTGCGTGCCTGTAATCCCCGCTATTCAGGAGGCTGAGGCAGGAGAACCTGGGAGGCAGAGGTTGTAGTGAGCTGAGATCGTGCCACTATACTCCAGCCTGAACAACAGAGTGACAGAGTGTCTCAAAATAATAATAATAATAATAATAAAAACAAATAAAAAGAAAAGGTTTGGTGTCAGAGAAGCTAAACACAAGAATAAAAGATTTTTGATTGCAAACTAGTTATTACTCTCAGCTTTCTCTCCCTCCCCATCTCTAAGCCCAAACCTCCTTCCGGGGCCCACCTCCCTGGCTCAGGTCCCAAGTCCTGGTGCCTTCTGACTAACCGAAGCTCCTTGAACCTTCCTCCACCTGGTCTTTCCCCAGTAAAGTCAATGCTTGGCTCACCTGTGGCTTCAGAGTCTCTCTGGATTTGTCCACAGTTCCCTCCCCGCTTAACTGTCCTGCATTTAAGTTAGCTGGTGGTTTCCCGCACCCTGCAGGGCTGGGAAGTGAAACTGAAGAACCAGGCAGTGGAGGCATCAGAACATTCATAGGAAAGACAGCGTCCTTCCTCTTCCTCTCGCTGGCACCAAAAGTCTGCCTTTCGGCAGGCTAAGTGCCTTTTTTTAGGGCAACTTGAAAATGAATAATTCAGCAGTTCCTATTCTACTTGTGAAGTGTTAGACAAACAATTCAGATGGGGCCAGACTTGCTGGCCCCACAAAGACCGTCCGTTCCCTTCACTCTGACATCATCGGATTTGGCCATGAATCTTTAAGAATGCCCTCCATCCTGTCTAATCACTAAAATACCACAAAGGAAGTTCACAATACTTAGATGTAGTGAAAAAAATAGAAAGGTTAATTGCAACAAGAATTTTTCCCTCCTAGCTAAGCAAACAGTATATTAGGGTGGCATAGTAATACCGACTTTTTTTTCCTAAGATGGAGTCTCGCTACGTCACCCAGGCTGGAGTATAGTGGCATAATCTTGGCTCACTGCAACCTCTGCCTCCTGGGTTCAAGCAAATCTCCTGCCTCAGCCTCCCAAGTGGCTGGGATTACAGGCACCTGCCACCACACCCAGCTAATTTTTGTATTTTTAGTAGAGATGGGGTTTCACCATGTTGGCCAGGCTGGTCTCAAACTCCTGACCTCAAGTGATCCTCCTGCCTTGGTCTCCCAAAGCGCTGGAATTACAGGTGTGAGCCATCGCGCCTGGCCTCGATCTCTTAACGATAAAAAAAAAGTAGGTAGAGAATGTCTTAGTCACACCAGGTTATTGAAGAGTTGAGTGTTTTATCCAAAGCCAAGCCTTAGAAGTTACCTTCCCCACTGAGCTATTCCCCTGTAACTCTCAGACTTCACTTAAGAGCTTTATTGATTCTGTGTCTTGTATTAAATCCACCTGAAATACTTGGTTGGAAGTAGGGTAGTAAAAGTGTTAAGGTAAAAAAACTAAACAAAAAACAATTTATCTAGTTTGGTTATAGAATTTGTTTTCGGCGGAGTGGCTTGGACCTGTAATCCCAGGACTTTGGGAGGCTCAGGTGGGAGGATTGCTTGAGGCCTCAGGAGGTCGAGACCAGCCTGGGCAACATAACAAGACCCCACTTCTACAATTAAAAAAAAATAGCTGGGTGTGCTGACATGCACCTGTAGAACCAGCTACTTGGGAGGGTGAGGCAGGAGGATGGCTTGATCCCAGGAGTTTGAGGCTGCAGTGAGCTATGACTGTGCCATTGCACCCTAGCTTGGGTGACAGATCAAGACCCTGTCTTAAAAACAAAAACCAAATCATTTTGGAAAGGGTTTTTAATTTTTAGTAGAGATGGGTTCTCACTATGTTGCCCAGCCTGTCTTGAATTTCTGAGCTCAGGCAATCCTCCCAGCTTGGCCTCTCAAAGTGCTGGGATTACAGGTGTGGGCCACCATGCCTGGTTGGAAAGGAGTCTTTTTTTTTTTTTTTTGAGACAGAGTCTTGCTTTGTTGCCAGGCTGGAGTGCAGTGGCACGATCTCAGCTCACTGCAACCTCCGTCTCCCGGGTTCAAGCAATTCTCCTGCCTCAGCCTCCCAAGTAGCTAAGACTACAGGCATGCGCCACCACGCCCAGCTAATTTTTGTATTTTTTTTAGTAGAGACAGGGTTTCACCATGTTGACGAGGATGGTCTCGATCTCTTGACTTCGTGATCCACCCACCTCGGCCTCCCAAATTGCTGGGATTACAGGAGTGAGCCACCGCGCCTGGCCGGAAAGGAGTCTTATCGGACAAGACAGGCTGTTTCCTGTGTTCATGGTTGGATAATTTCAGGTGATAATAATATCTCCATTAGAAGGATGTATATCCAATAGCTGGCCTTACAGCTCAGGTATGCTTTTGATCATCAATGTATTAATACAATGTCATCGTAATTCTGGATAGGAAATTGGATTCAGTCACTTTCCAAATGCCAGGGTAGTCACTTCTCAGGTTTCAACTTACAGAAGGACCCTGGTGTCTAGCTCATACACTTCTTTTCTTTTTCTTTTTATTTATTTATTTATTTATTTATTTATTTATTTATTTATTTATTTATATATTTTTTAAGACGGAGTTTCGCTCTTGCTACCCAGGCTGGAGTGCAATGGCATGATCTCGGCTCACCGCAACTTCCGCCTCCCGGGTTCAGGCAATTCTCCTGCTTCAGCCTCCTGAGTAGCTGGGATTACAGGCACGCGCCACCATGCCCAGCTAATTTTTCGTATTTTTAGTAGAGACGGGGTTTCACCATGTTGGCCAGGCTGGTCTCAAACTCCTGACTTCAAGTGATCCGCCTGCCTTGACCTCCCCGAGTACTGAGATTACGGGCTGAGCCACTGCGCCCAGCCCAGATGAAAAATTTCTGAGTTTAGTGAAACTTAAAATGGCAGCTGGATTGTTTAAAACAATGTGATGAGAAGAAAATCTTTGTCTATGTGCGTAAACCCCAGGGGATCTATGTGGCATACCTCAAGTTGGTGAAAAATATTTACCATATGCCAGGGAATAAAGGCTTCTCACCACTAACTGATAACCCTGCTAAACAGCAGCTGCTTTGTAACGGGAGAAGAAGACAATCGCTGGAAATCCAGATAGCTTTAAAGAATTCACCAGCAGCAATTTGTAGGTCCAGAGTATTTTATAAAAGATCGGGTCTCATTGTAGAGGGAAGTGGCAAGGTTAATATAATGAAGTATAATTTGCTGCTGTGCTAGACATGTAATCTAATAATAGTACAGTATGATAAGAAAATTTAAATATATAGTTTTGAAAAGGTTTCAGAAGGGCTCAGTGGTTCTGTAACAGAAAGTGAATTTCAGTAACAAGAGGAGACTCAAGGCAGGGCTGATTAGAAGGTTCAGGGGACATTCAGAGGGTCATTTAGGCTGTTCACTCAATCTTCCTTAAACAGAAGAGAAAGCAGGCCGGGCGTGGTGGCTCACACCTGTAATCCAAGCGCTTTGGAGGCCAAGGTGGGCGGATCACCTGAGGTTGGGAGTTCAAGACCAGCCTGACCAACATGGTGAAACCCTGTCTTGAAAAAAAAAAAAAAACCAAACAGATCAGAAAGCCGAGGACGGAGGTACTATGAATTAGAAAAAACAAAAGGATCAATAATTCAATAATGAAGAGAAATTTAAGTTAAGACTTACATCAGTAAATGTAATTAGGCCAAATTTACCCATAAAAATAAAATACATATTTTAAAAAAATCCGCCGGGCATGGTGGCATGTGCCTATAGTCCCAGCTACTTGGGAGGCTGAGGTGGGAGGATCTCTTGAGTCCAGGAGTTCTGGGCTGTAGTGCGCTATACCAATCGGGTGTCTGCACTAAGTTTGGCATCAATATGGTGACCTCCCGGGACCGGGGGACCACCAGGTTGCCTAAGGAGGGGTGAATCGGCCCAGGTCGGAAATGGAACAGGTCAAAACTCCCGTGCCAATCAGTAGTGGGATCGCGCCTGTGAATAGCCACTGCACTCCAGCCTGGGCAACATAGTGACACCCCGTCTCTTAAAAAAAAATCCAAAAAGGGGCCTGGTGCAGTGGCTCACAGCTGTAATCCCAGCACTTTGGGAGGCCAAGGCAGACGGATCATGAGGTCAGGAGATCAAGGCCATTCTGGCCAACAGGGTGAAACCCCATCTCTACCAAAAATACAAAAATTAGCCTGGTGTGGTAGCATGCACATATAGTTCCCGCTACTTGGGAGGCTGAGGCAGGAGAACTGCTTGAACCCAGGAGGCGGAGGTTACAGTGAGCTCAGATCGTGCCACTGCACTCCAGCCTAGCGACAGAGCGAGATCTCGTCTCAAAAAAAAAAAAAAAAAAAAGAAATCCTAAAAGGGTGGTAGAAATACATTTTGAGTAAAAAGGCAATGATTAACTAGATTTTTTCTTTTTTTTGGAGACAGGATCTCATTCTGTTGCCCAGGCTGGGGTACGGTGGTACGATCTTGGCTCACTGCAGCCTTGACCTTCTGGGCTCAAGCAGTCCTCCCTCCTCAGTCTGCCAAGTGGCTAAGACTATGGTGAGCACCACTATGCCCAGCTAATTTTTAATTTTTTTTTTTTTTTTTTGAGACGGAGTTTTGCTCTTGTTACCCAGGCTGGAGTGCAATGGCACGATCTCGGCTCACCGCAACCTCCGCCTCCTGGGTTCAGGCAATTCTCCTGCCTCAGCCTCCTGAGTAGCTGGGATTACAGGCAAGCGCCACCATGCCCAGCTAATTTTTTGTATTTTTAGTAGAGATGGGGTTTCACCATGTTGACCAGGATGGTCTCGATCTCTTGACCTCGTGATCCACCCGCCTTGGCCTCCCAAAGTGCTGGGATTACAGGCGTGAGCCACCGCGCCCGGCCTTAATATTTTTTTAGAGAGAAGATCTCACTACGTTGCCCAGGCTGGTCTCCAACTCCTGGGCTCAAGTCATCCTCCTGCCTTGGCCTCCCAAAGTGTTGAGGTTACAGATGTGAACTAGTGCGCCTGGCCAACTAGATTTTTTAAAAAGACTAATTAAGGTAAGATTTGAAGCCAGACTAACCAACATTAAATGTAGCATAAAGACGTTTAGGGAGAAATAAGAAGTGCTAAACGGTACAGTAAATAGAAACATAAGCTTCAACTTGTCTTAAATAATCAAGCAAGAAAATCTAGAAAACATGTAAAATAAAAACGGAATAAAACATATTATATATAAGTGTAATCCTACTATTAGGTTGGTGCAAAAGTAATTGCGGTCTTGCCATTACTTTTTTTTGAGATGGAGTTTCTCTCTTCTCGCTTAGACTGGAGTACAGTGGTGCCATCTCGGCTCACTGTAACCTCTGCTTCCCAGGTTCAAGCAATTCTTGTGCCTCAGCCTCCCTAATAGCTGGGATTACAGGCGCCCATCACCACGCCCAGCTAATTTTTGTGTTTTTAGTAGAGATGGGTTTCGCCATGTTGGCCAGGGTGGTCTTGAACTCCTGACCTCAGGTGATCCGCCTGACTCAGGCTCCCAAAGTGTTAGGATTACATATGTGAGCCACCGAGCCTGACCTGCCATTACTTTTAATGGCAAAAATTGCAATTACTTTTGTACCGACCTAATAGAAAATGAACTACTCCACTAGGAGAATCTAACACAGTTGCCGGGTCACATGGAATCTAAAAACCAGGTCACAGTTCAATTTACAGAGGGGAAATCACTGGAGCATTTGGTTAACATGGAAAAGGACACGGGCTTAAACCAAGATCCTGTGTTTCTTCCCAGAGATATAATAGAAATGAAAGAAGAGGATCAGAGGTTCTGAGTGTCACAAAGGGCGCACATTCACTACCAGTAGGTAATACAGTCCCATGCTCCCCAAATCCAAGGGATTCGCTAGGAGCAAATGGGCTGGGTCAATCATGACTTCAGCAAAGTCCTCTGTTTCTTGTAAAGACAAGGAAATAACAAACTCCGCTATACTAGTAATAAACATCCACAAAATGAAGTAGAAGATCTATCTCATTTACAACAGGGATAAAAATACAAGCACACAAAAATTAAAACAACATAGTATAAATGCCATCTATAGAAAAATCGGATTACAAAATGCTTGGAGCAAAGGAAGGGAATGATACATTTCTTATGTGCAGCTGCATTAAATCTAAAGAAGCATACATTTCTCTCCCAAGTTAATTTATTAAAGTTGATAAAATGGCTGGGTGCGGTGGCTCACGCTTGTAATCCCAGCACTTTGGAAGGCCGAGGCAGGCAGATCACGATGTCAGGAGTTCGAGACTAGCCTGACCAAAATGGTGAAACCCTGTCTCGACTGAGAATACAAAAATTAGCCGGGTGTGGTGGTGGGCACCTGTAATCCCAGCTACTCGGGAGGCTGAGGCAGGAGAATTACTTGAACCCAGGAGGCGGAAGTTGCAGTGAGCCAAGATTGCACCATTGCACTCCAGCCTGGGTGACAGAGCGAGACTCTGTCTTGAAGAAAAAAAAGTTGGTAAAATGACAAGACGCATACATGCAGAAAAAATAGGTGACCAAAATACTAAAGGTTTTTTTTTTTTTTTTTTAAAGCAAAAACAACAACAGTAAACTGGCTATAAAAGATACTGAAACAGAAAACGAGAAGACTTCATCCAGAGTGTGGTGTGGCACTTATTAGAGTGAAAAACTGGACTGATAGAGCCAAAGTATAGACGGAAATCCAGAAATATACGTAATTATGCCCCATTTGTTGGATACTAAATATTGGAGGAAGAAACCATCAATATTATTGGGCAAAGTGGGTATTAATATAAAGAATAACAAACAGAAACAACTATTACTCTCTATGCTATAATAAACTTCAGACAAGTTAAAGACACAATAAATCATTGAAAAACAAGAAAATGGATTGAGGAGAAAAGTCCATTTTCTCTCTTTTTTTGAGATGGAGTCTCACTCTGTCTCCCAGGCTGGAGCGTAGTGGCGTGATCTCAGCTCACTGTAACCTCCGCCTCCCAGGTTCAAGGATTCTCCTGACTCAGGCTCCCAGGTAGCTGGGGCTATAGGCATGCACCACCATACCAGGCTAATTTTTGTGTTTAGAATAGAGATGGAGTTTCACTATGTTGGCCAAGCTGGTCTTGAACTCTTGACCTCAAGTGATCCGCCTGCCTTGGCCTCCCAAAGTGCTAGGATTACAGGCGTGAGCCACTATGCCCAGCCTGAAAAGACTATTTTCTATCACCAAAACCATATTAGAAATGATTAAGATTGATGGGACCTATCTTATTTATATTTATGTTATTTTTGTGTACACACGCACACACACACACACACACACTCTCTAGTTGACCCTTGAATATGGGTCTGAACAGCACGGTTCCACTTCAACTTAAATATTTTTCAGTAAAATTACACTGAACGTGCCTGGCTCCCCTCCCACCTCCTCCACCTCCTCCTCCGCTGTCACCTGAGACTGCAAGACCAACCCTCCTCTTCCTCTGCCTATTTGATCTGAAGACGATGGGGATGAAGACCTTTCTGATGATCCACTTCTACTTAATGAATAGAACATGTATTTTTTCCTTAGGATTTCCTTAACATTTTCTTTTCTCTACCTTACTTTATTGGAAGAATGTTGTATGTAACATATGTAACTTACAAAACATCTCAATCAGCAGTTTATGTAACTGGTAAGGCTTCCGGGCACTAGCAGGCTGTCAGTGAAGCTTTTGAGGAGTCAAAAGTTGTACTTGGATTTTTCAATGTGTGGAGGGGTCAGTGCCTCTAACCTGTGTTGTTAGTCAACTATATACGATTCTTTGGGACAGTGAAAATCACTAAAACTTGAGTGAAAAGAAAAGCAATTAATTGATAGGTAAAAGCAGTCATAAATGTGAGCGAGTAGCTAAAATCCAGAATATGTGTAGAATTACTATCTACACTCTGTACTCGGGTTCACAGGATACAAGGAACACACAGAGAGTAAAATAAATAGGGGCCGGGCACTGTGGCTCACGGCTGTAATCCAAGCACTTTGAGAGAGAGAGGTGGGAGGCTCGCTTGAGCCCAGGAATTCGAGACCAGCCTGGGCAACGTAGTGAGACCCCATCTCTAAAAATTAAAAAATAATTAGCTGGGTGTGGCGGCCCTTGCCTGTAGCCCCAGCTACTCAGGAGGCTGAGGTGGGAGGATCCCTTGAGCCCAGGAGGTCAGGGCTGCAGTGAGAGGTGATTGCATCACTGCATTCCAGCCTGGGTGACAGAGCTAGATCCTGTATCAAAACAAACAAATAAAAAGTCATGTGGTACAAAGTGGCATTGTGCAAAGTGGTGGGGCAAAGAAGGAGGAGAATCCAGACACAGCCCTCAAGACTGTCAACCGGAAGCGGCTGCTTAACCCTTCCTTTGCCACAGTCCCCTCTGGAAGTCTTGTAAAGAATACAGGCGTCTATTCGGAATGTTTTAAAGATGTAAGTCCCTAAGTCCATTAGAGGACATAAGTCTAATCATGTTTTAAAGACCAAGGGAAACAATTATTTTGAAGTTCAGGCTGGGCGTGGTGGCTCACGCCTGTAAACCTAGCACTTTGGGAGGCCAAGGCAGCTAGATCGCTTGAGGTCAGGAGTTCAAGACCAGCCTGACCAACACAATGAAACCATCTCTATGAAAAATACAAAAATTAGCCAGGTGTGGTGGCGGGCACCTCTAATCTCAGCTACTCAAGAGAGTGAGGCAGGAGAATCGCTTGAACCCGGGAGGCAGAGGTTGCAGTGAGCCAAGATCAGGCCACTACACTGCAATCTGGGTGACACAGTGAGACTCTGTCTCGGAAAAAGAAAGAAAGAGAGAGAAAGAAAGAAAGAAAAGAAAGAAAGAAAGAAAAAAAAAGAAAGGAAGAAAGAAAGAAAGAGAAGTGCAGTTATTGCAATATTTTTTATTTTTAAAAATTTATTTTTAGTTTTTTTGAGAATGAGTCTAGCTCTGTTGCCCAGGCTGGAGTGTAGCGGCCTGATCTCGGCTCACTGCAACCTCCACCTCCCAGGTTCAAGCGATTCTCCTGTCTTAGCCTCATGAGTAGCTGGGATAACAGGCCCTTGCCACCATGGCCAGCTAATTTTTTATACTTTTAGTACAAATGAGGTTTCATCATGTTGGCCAAACTGGTCTCAAATGCCTGACCTCAAGTGATCCGCCCACCTCGGCCTCCCAAAGTGCTGGGATCACAGGTACGAGCCACTGCGCCCGGACAATATTTTTTTAAAACTAGATTTGTGATATAGGAACAACTGTTCTTTACTGTTGCACTAAATAACAATCTAAGAACTACTGACATTTTGAAGTAGCCATGAATCCAAACAGCAGTTGCGATCTCTGCAACAACGGGAATGAAATGTGAAAGCCTCTGTGATTTCCACTCGAAACAAGGTCACAGGTCTGCAGTTACCCCGGTGTGGGGCTTCATTTGCAATGGAAGGAAATGCTACATTGCAGTTAGAGACAATGATGGAAACAAAAATGTATTTTTTTCTGGGTCCAATTTGTGAAGGCCCCGGGTCCTCCCTATAGACCCCATATGAAAAGTCCCTAGAATAGGGGAGACCAGAGCCCTCTTTAGACAGAGCAGGTAAATGTGGGCACAGGAGCAGGGAAGGCAGGGCAGGATCTGCTTGTCAGGGAAGGTGGAACTGGGGAAAGGCCCGGGATTCTCCAGAATGGGAGAGTTTGAGTTGGCGTAAGATGAGGCTGGGAAGGCAGGGCTGTATCCCCAAGTGCCTTGTGTATCACGCTGTGAGTCTGGACTTTCTCAGAGACTGCGCCACCGAGAGATTTTAAGCAGGACAGGTTTTAGCAGGATTAGACATATTTCTGAAAGATACTTTTAGCAGATGCTTGGAGGGTGGTTTCATCCAGGGAGAAACTGGTGGTAGAAGGTCAAGTTCAGAAAATCTTGAAGAAGTGAGATCAAGAGATGAAAAATAAATTAAAGCCAGTTGCAGCGGCTCACGCCTGTAATCCAGCACTTTGGGAGGCTGAGGCAGGTGAATCACTTGAGGTCAGGAGTTTGAGACCAGGCTGGCCAACATGATGAAACCCCGTTGCTACTAAAAACACAAAAATTAGTCAGGTGTGGTGGTGGGTGCCTGTAATTCCTGCTACTTGGGAAGCTAAGGCAGGAGAATTGCTTGAACCTGGGAGGCGGAGGTTGTAGTGAGTGGAGATTGTGCCACTGCACTCCAGCCTGGGTGACAGAGCAAGGCCCTGTCTCAAAAAAAAAAAAAAAAAAAAAAGAGAGAGAGAAGAAAACCAAATTAAAATGATGGTAGTGAGAGCGACGATGAAGCTGGGAATGTGCGATGTTGCATCGAGGCAAAACGAACACGAAATAGACAGAGGGCTCAAAAAGGAATCAAGAAATACCCCCAGTTTCTGGAATGAAGGAGGAGCAGGTATGGCTGGGCAGAGGAAAAAAGCAGAAGGGGGCTGACTCTAGGGAAGGGGGAAGTTACGGAGAATAACAAGTTAATCTGAGTTTGAGATGCCCATAGTACAAATGTCTAGTAAGGAACTGAAAATATAGAGGTTTTTCTACTGGGAAATGAAACTTTGCTTATTGCTCTGTAAGGAGATACACACGCACACACACACGCATGCACACACACTCTCACTCTGTTATATACATTGCAAATATTTTTGCCAGTCTGTCTAAATCCATCTGTCCATCCGTCTGTCCATCTGTCTGTCCATCTATCCACCTGCCCATCCGTCTCCACAAAGGTCTGAATTTCCCTTTGTGAGTTCTACTTTTGGCATTACGCTTAAAAAAATTTTTTGCCCACCCCCTTATTGTATAAATATCCACCTAAAATTGCTCCTGGTGTTTTTACGGGGTTTTTTGGTCACATCAAATGTTTTAAACATCTAGCCCAGGTGTGGTTGCTCACACCTGTAATCCCAGCACTTTGGGAGGCCGGGGTGGGTGGATCACATGAGGTCAGGAGTATGAGACCAGCCTGGCCAACACAGTGAAACCCTGTTTTCCTACTAAAAATATAAAAACTGGGCGGCTGTGGTGGTGTGTGCCTGTAATCCCAGCTACTTGGGAGGCTGAGACAGGAGAATTGCTTGAACCCAAGAGGTGGAGATTGCAGTGAACTAAGATTACACCACTGCACTCCAACCTGGGGAACAGAGACCCTGTCTCAAAAGAAATAAATAATCCATCCATCAGTGTTTTAAACATCTAGACTTGACTTTGCAGGGGGCTCTGCTCTGACTCTACTGGCTTCTACACAGTCGGCCCATTATTCCACCATTTACTAAAGATTCTGTCCTTCAATGTACTTTGATTTGAGCAATTTTTATTTTAAAACTTTTTTTTTTTATTAAATAGACATGCCACCTTGCTGTTTTGCCCAGGCTGGTCTTGAATTTCTGGCCTTAAATGACCCTCCTGCCTTGGCCTCCCAAAGTATTGGGACTACAGGCGTGAGCCCCTGCGCCTGGCCAACTGAACAATTTTTCCAAAAGCTACTGTAAGAAAATAACAATCACTCACCTGCGTACAAAAAGAATTAGCCACTTAACACAACCGGTCCTTTTTCCATTGGAAAAATCCATCGGCAATTGGATTTCTAATTACATTTGGGCTTTCCATGGAAACTGCAGAGCAGCCGGTCATCTATATATTCTGTAAATCCTACAAATTGCAGAGGTTTTTTCTTTTCTTTTTTTTTTTTTTGACGGAGTCTCGCTCTGTTGCCCAGGTTGGAGTGCAGTGGCTTGATCTCGGCTCACCACAACCTCCGCCTCTTGGGTTCAAGCAATTCTCCTGCCTCAGCCTCCCAACTCCTGAGTAGCTGGGACTACAGGCATGTGCCACCATGCCCGGCTAATTTTTGTATTTTTAGTAGAGACGGCGTTTCACTATGTTGGCCAGGCTGGTCTCGAAGTCCTGACTTCGTGATCTGCCCGCCTTGGCGTCCCAAAGTGCTGGGATTACAGGTGTGAGCCACCGGGCCTGGCCTGCCAAGATTTTTTTTTACGGGTAGGAAGATCACAGAAATTCATCAAAGTACACATTGTTCAACTCAGAAAAAGTGAAAAGGTAAAAATATAGGCCATCTCATAAAATTTCAAGAATAAGCTGTGCTTTTGTGCTTCAGGCTATTTTAATAGCAAGCATTCTCAACACAACATATTTTTTTATTTTTTTGAGACAGAGTCTCCCTCTGTCACCCAGGCTGGGGTGAGGTGGTGTGATCTTGGCTTACTGCAACCTCCGCCTTCCAGATTCAAGCCATTCTCCTGCCTCAGTCTCCCAAGTAACTGGGAAAACAGGTGTCTGCCACCACATCAGGCTAATTTTTGTGTTTCATAGAGATGGGTTTCACCATATTGGCCACGCTGGTCTGGAACTCCTGACCTCAGGTGATCCGCCCGCCTCAGCCTCCCAAAGTGATGGGATTGTAGGCGTGAGCCACCTCACCTGGACAGGATAATTTTTATTTTTTTTCTCCTAACTCCTTATGTTTCCCTTTAGGAAAATCGGAGGGCACCGCCATGGTCATTTGGGGGTTAATTCTCACTGATGTTGAATGCCCCAGTCTTTGCTCTGTTCATCGGAGCATTAAATCTGAAGGCTCAGGAGAGCAATGCAGTCGGACTGTGCTGGAGTGATGCCATAAAGTCTGGCATTAAAAATTCATATTGCAGGCTTGCCTTCGAACTCAGCTCTGGCTGAAAGGAGAGGTGGCGAGGAAATATGAGACACCCCACTGTCTTTCTGGCAATTGGAGACATTCCTCAACAAACAGCACCTCGGGAAGAGAATGAAAGGGCAAACAAGCCGTGAAGGAAATCAATGAGTTCAATTATCTCGCCTGCTCCTGCCTTCCTATAGGAAACTTTTCATTCTTTGAGGTGGGTTCCAAAAAGTTTTTTAACCAAATCCCGGAACAAGATCCCTGGGCATCCTTGCTGGGTGCCCGGCTGTTTGGCACCTCTTTTAATTTGTTTTACACTGGTCCAGGGTGCCCCAAATTCTCCAAGTCAGATGGAGCCAGATCTCCAATGTGGGCCGCCCCCTTGGTGTCACTCAGCTGGGAGGGGACCCAGCAGCTTGTTCTCGCTTTAAAACTTGGATCTTGCAAAAATGTGGCACATAGGAGACAGTTACTAGATTATTAACCTCTGGTGCTGATTTTTCCTCTGAGACGGAGTCTCACTCTGTCACCCAGGCTAGAGTGCAGTGGCACAATCTCAGCTCACTGCAAACCTCTGCCTCCTGCGTCAGCCTCCCCAGTAGCTGGGATTACAGGAGCCCATTACCACACCCAGCTTTTTTTTTTTTTTTTTTTTTGAGATAGTCTTGCTCTTGCCCAGGCTGGAGTGCAGTGGCGCAATCTCGGCTCACTGCAACCTCCACCTCCCAGGTTCAAGCCATTCTCCTGCCTCAGTCTCCCGAGTAGCTAGGACTAAAGGCGCCTGCCACCACACCCAGCTAATTTTTGTATTTTTAGTGGAGATTGGGTTTCACTATGCTGGCCAGCCTAGTCTCAAACTCCTGATCTTGTGATCCACCTGACTCAGCCTCCCAAAGTGCTGGGATTACAGGCCTGAACCACTGTGGCTAATTTTTGTATTTTTAGTAGAGACAGGGTTTCACCATGTTGCCCAGGCTGGTCTCAAACTCCTGACCCCAAGTGATCCACCTGCCTCAGCCTCCCAAAGTGCTGGGATTACAGGCGTGAGCCATCACACCTGGCCCCGGTGTTGATTTTTTAGAGACACATCTGTGAAGGCATTTGCAGCTGTGCAATGGTTTGACCTTGGAACTTTTGGCCACCGTATTAGCGGCACCTCAATGGTGACTAATATAGATCTTAAAATTTAGGGTCCCCTGAGGAAGACGATGGGAAAGAAAACCTTGCGCCTCGCTCTCCCAGCTGCGGCACGCTAATATGGATGAGTAGGTCTTGCAGTGTGGATAAGGATTTTTACAAATTCATCACGGAAGGCGACAGAATTCTTGAGGGTGGGACGAGACCTTCAGCAGGGAGAGGTAAGCAGACCTTTTTAAAATGTGCCAGGTCATGCCAGGTGCCTTGCAGGCAGCAGCAATGTCAGCCACCCTTTATAGATGCAGCCCTGGCTGAAGGTTACTCCACAAACAGGCCCTGCTGGGAGACAGCAACAGAGATCCAGGTCTCTGGGGAGACCTTTGTAGAGGTCCTTGCGAGGCACCTGCACCGGAGTGGCATTCTTTTTTTAAACAGAGTCTCTCTCTGTCACCCAGGCTGGAGTGCAGTGGCGTGATCTCGGCTCATTGCAACCTCTACCTCCCGGGTTCAAGTGATTCTCCTTCCTCAGTCTCCTGAGTAGCTGAAATTACAGGCATCTGCCACCATGCCTGGCAAATGTTTGTAGTTTTAGTAGAGAGAGGGTTTCGCCATGTTGGCCAGACTGGAACTCCTGGCCTCAAATGATCTGCCTGCCTCGACTTCCCAAAGTATTGGGATTAGAGTTGAGAAGTGGCATTCTTTCATTTCATTTATGAAAATACTAAGGTATCTGGATATTAGACCTCAGTCAGATAGGTAAAAAACAAACAAGAACAAAAAAGAAAATACTAAGGCCTGAGTAAGGAAACCTGCCCATCTTGAGGTTATGTAATTCACAGAGTCGGGAATCAAACCCAGGTCTTGTTGTGACCCAGGTTCTTCCCACCGTGACTCATGCTGTGCCTGGTGCCCTGGATGCAGGCCTGCCCGAAGGTCACTCCACAAACAGGCCCTGCTGGGAGATGGCAACAGAGATCCAGGCCTCTGGGATCCAGAACTGGGCAAGAAAGTGCAAGGGGCTGACAAATGGGCTGGCTCCTCCGTCCTGCCTGGCATCCAGTCCGTTCCTTTCGTTTTACCAGCAAGGTTGGTGCTGCAGCTGAGGGAGGGGTTTTGTGGGGCCACATGTGGGGACAGACGGGACCAGAGTCAGCGTCTCTGAGCCGAGCGCATTGTCCACTGTCCCCTGATTTTCACTAGAGACAAATGTCATGGAGCAGCAGTCTAGGAACAGGGGCCCCGTGCCAGTGCTGCTGTGAGCCCTTGGAGAACTCGGGGTTTCCAAACTCTCTTGTCTGATGATGGCTATGGGAGGCTACCCAAGATGCCACAGATGGCCAGATACAGTGGCTCACATCTGTAATCCCAGCACTCTGAAGGCTGCGGTGGGTGGATCACCTGAGGTCAGGAGTCCAAGACCAGCCTGGCCACCATGGTGAAACATGTCTTTATTAAAAATACAAAAATTAGCTGAGTGTGGTGGCACACACCTGTAGTCCCAGCTACTCGGGAGGCTGAGGCAGGAGAATTGCTTGAACCCAGGAGGTGGAGGTTGCAGTGAGCCAAGATCATGCCACTGCACTCCAGCCTGGCTGACAGAGCAAGACTCCATCTCAAAAAAACAGACAAACCGTGAAAAACATGCCAAAGCCACTGGCAGAATACAAAAGCATACAAAGAGTAAGGACAAAGCTCCCAGTTTAAAACCCGCAGGGCAATGAAAGCAGTGTCATAAATCAGGCTCCTGAACAGCAGGGAAGTAAGTGGGCAAGTCTTAGGACTCACCTGAGTGATGGAATGTTACGCAGTGTGCACTGTGTTTCTGAAGAATATTTAATGATAAGCAAGAAATATTTACAACATGTCAGGTTAAAAAAAAAACAACCTCAAAATCAAAATAATGTTATCAGTCTATGCCACTGGTAAAAAAACAAAAGGGTTTGGGCTCAGTAGCTCATGCCTATAATCCCACCCAGCACTTTGGGAGTCCCAAGTGGAGGACTGCTTGAGCCCAGGAGTTCAAGATTGGCCTGGTCAACATGGCAAAACCCTGTCTCTACAAAAAATACAAGAATCATCCTGGTATGGTAGTGCACACCTGTAGTCCTAGCTACTTGGGAGGCTGAGGTGGGAGGATCGCTGGAGCCCAGGAGTTAGAGGCTGTAGTGAGCTATGATGGTGCCACTGTACGGCAGCGTGGGTGACAGAGTGAGACCATATCTCAAAAAGAAAGAAAAAAAAAAAACAAAGCACTATGTAGATCAGGGGTCCCCAGTCCCTGGGCCACATCTGTTCCACATCTGTATCCTGTTAGGAACCGGGCTACACAGCAGGAGATGTGCTGCGGGAGTGAAGCTTTGTCTATATTTACAGCTGCTCCCCATTATTCTCATGACTGCTTGAGCTCCACCTCCTGTCACATCATCGGCAGCATTACATTCTCTCACAGGAGCGCAAACCCTACTGTTAACTGCGCGTGCGTGGGATCTAGGCTGCCGACTCCTTACGAGAATCTAAAGCCTGATGATCTGTCGCAATCTCCCATCACCCCCAGATGGGACCCTCTAGTTGCAGGAAAACAAGCTCAGGGCTCCCGCTGATTCTACATGATGTTGAGTAGCAGAATTATTTCATTATATATTGCAATGTAATAACAATAAAGTGCACAATAAATGTAACATGCTTGAATCATCCCGAACCCCGCCCCCCACCTCACTGGTCCATGGAAAAATTATCTTTCACACAACTGGTCCCTCTGGACAAAAAGGTTGGGTGCACCTGTGTTAGATGATTTTGCCTAACTGTCGGCTAATTAATGTGGGTGTTCTGAGCACGCCTAAAATAGGCGAGGCTAAGCTATGACGTTTGGTGGGTTAGATGTGTTAAACGCATTTAGACTTAAGGTATCTACAACTTACGATGGGTGCATGGGGGACAAAATGTCACTTTAAGGAACATTTGTATAGAAAAAAAGATAATGGAAATAGGCCAAAGTGTGAATAGCGATTATCTTTGCTGTGGGATTATGAGTGATGAGCTGCTTCCTTTAAAAAATCTTTGAGAATTTTCTAAATTTCGTATAGTAAACATGTATGGTTTTTGTACTTGAAAATAATGTTATGGGCTGGGCGAATTGGCTCAAGCCTGTAATTCCAATACTTTCGGAGGCCGAGGTGGCAGATCACTTCAGGCTAGGAGTTCAAGACCAGCCTGGCCAACATGATAAAACCTTGTCTCTACTAAAAATACACACACACACACACACACACACACACACAGCCGGATGTGGTGGTGCATGCTTGTAGTCCCAGGTACTTAGGAGGCTGAGGCAGCAGAATTGCTTGAACCTGGAGGCAGAGGTTGCAGTGAGCTGAGACTGCGCCACCGCACTCCAGCCTGGGCGACAGAATGAGACTCGGTCTCAAAAATAAAATAAAAATGAAAAAAAAAAGGAAAATGGTGTCATGTAAAAGGAATCAGCCTGTAATCCCAGCTACTTGGGTGGCTGAGGTGGGAAGACTGCTTGAACCCAGGAGGCAGAGGTTGTAGTGAGCCAAGATCGAATCACTGAACTCCGGCCTGGGTGAGACCTCATCTCAAAAAAATGAAATGGAATAAAATAAAAGCAGTAGGACTGGTTGAGACTGCATGATAAAATTTTTTTTTTAAAAAGTATATTCATAAACATGTTTATATACATGGACACATGCATAGTGCCTGTTTTTTTTTTTTTTTTTTTTGAGATGGAGTTCACTCTTGGCACCCAGGCTGGAGTGCAGTGGCACAATCTCAGGAGTATTGCATGGGAAGGACTGGGCATGCATATCCCATAGGAAGGATGGTTTTCCTTTCTGCCAGCCTTTCCAACTCTCTTTACAAGGGCCCTGGGTGGGACCGGGCAGCATGAGGCCAGTCACTTTCTCCTCTGCCACTTCTGAAGCAAATAAGACATGCTGTGTCACTGCGATCTGCATGGCCAGGGCCCTCCCAGCGGCAGCCAGGGACTCCCCATGGTGAGTCAGAACCTCACAGTTTTAAGGAATTTTATTGGGGGCAGAAGGTGGCGTGAACGTTCCAGCCTGGGCCTCTGTTCCGACTCCTCGCTGTTGAAGCACTTGAAGGCCAGGTGGCGGCTGCTTTCTGCTTAGGAGCCAGCAGCATCCTGAGTCTACCTTTCCAGAGTGCAAACGTCCTCATCGGGCAGGCTGCAGGCTGAACACTGCAGAGGCCGTTCAGCTCTGCAGTAACCCTGACCCACTCATCGACACGGGGAAGGCTCAAGAGTTCCTGCACAGCCACGATATGCTAAGCCTGTGGTGTACAGGTCATGGGATAAAGGCTCTCTTTTCAGGTAGTTTCCAGTCGACACTTAAACCGGGGCTGGGCATGGTGGCTCACACCTGCAATTCCAGCACTTTGGGAGGCTGAGGTGGGCGGATCATTTGAGGTCAGGAGATCGAGACCATCCTGGCCAACATGGTGAAACCCGTCTTTACTAAAAATACAAAAATTAGCCAGGCGTGGTGGCACGTGCCTTTAGTCCTAGGTACTTGGGAGGCTGAGACACAAGAATCGCTTGAACCCGGGAGACTGCAGCAAGCCAAGATTGCATCGCTGTACTCCAGCCTGGACAACAGAGGGAGATTCTGTCTCCAACCTCTCCCAACCCTTCCTCCCTCCACCTCCCCAGCCTCTGGTAACCACCATTCTTCTTAACTTTTATGTGATCAGCGTTTAGAGTCTATATGAGTGAGATCATGTGGTATTCGTCTTCCTGTGCCTGGCTCATTTCACTCAACACAATGTCCCCCAGATGAACCCATGTTGCTGCAAATGGCAGGATTTCCTTTTGTAAGGTTGCATCGTATTCCACTGTGGATCTACACCACAGTTTCGTCACCCACTCATCTGCAGCTGGATGCGTAGGTCACTTCTGTCTCTAGGATGCTGTGTGAATAGTGCTATGATAAACGTGTGAGCACAGGCATGATTGCAACACAACGATCTCCTTTGGATAAAAACCAGCAGTGAGATTGCTGGATCGCAGGCTTCAGGAACGCCTGTTATCATGCCTGACCCCCACAATTCTGGGACGCAGGGAGGGGCGTGTCAGGACACCCTTGTTTTACAGATCACCATATGTACTACGAGCTATACATTGTATTCACTTAACAGTCTATTACCCGTTTGCTTCATGTATACACTGTGGGATCCCTAGACTTAACAATGAATCAGAAAAACTTTAAGGATCACTTAATTAGGTAAAATCTGTATGAATGTATGCCAAACCCACGTGACAGTCTACCAATAACGATTTTCTCTAAACTACCCTCACAAAGGATGCTGGGTGAATATGATTGCTTTATTGGCCGGGTGCAGTGGCTTATACCTATAATCCCAGCACTTTGGGGGGCCGAGATGGGTGGATCACTTGAGCTCAGGAGTTCGAGACTGGCCTAGGCAACATGGTGAAACCCTGTCTCCACTAAGAATATAAAAATTAGCCAGGTGTGGTGGTACACACCTGTAATACCAGCTACTTGGGTGGCTGAGGTGGGAAAATTGAACCCAGGAGGTGGAGGTTATAGTGAGCTAAGATCACATCACTACACTCCAGCCTGGGTGACAGAGTGAGACCCTGTCTCAAAATAAATAAATAAATAAAACAAAGTAAAATAAAATAAAAGCAGTAGGACTGGTTGAGACTGTATGATAAGAAATTTTAAAGAACTGATTGCTTTATACATATTTGTAAACATGTTTATATACATGGACACACACTGTGCCTCTGTGTTTTTCATTTTTAAGACGGAGTTTCAGTCTGTCGCCCAGGCTGGTGTGCAGTAGCATGATCTCGGCTCACTGCTACCTTCGCCTCCCGGGTTCAACCGATTCACCTGCCTCAGCCTCCGAGTAGTTGACCTGGTGTGTGTCAGGTGAACAGGCACACCTGGCTAATTTTTATATTTTTAGTAGAGACAAGGCTTCACCATGTTGGCCAGGCTGGTCTCGAACTCCTGACCTCAGGTGATCTGCCCGCTTCGGCCTCTCAGAGTTCTGGGATTACAGGCATGAGCGACTGTGCCCAGTTGCCTCTCTGTTTCTGTGTGCGTGTTTTTGGGTACAGAGTGTGCGAGCCTGTGTGTGTGCATGTGGCGTCTGTAAGCCCCCTCCCGCCCTGTCTTTATAGTTCCAGCACACCTGACACCACACCTACCACGGTACATAGCAGGCCTTCCGTAAACATCAATGGAGGAGAGGAGTCAAGTTTGCCAGTTCTCATTGATGCTTTACAGTAGATATGTCCATTACATGTCAATTACATTTTCTAGCCATGTCTGGGGTCCACAGAACAAGCGAAGAATCTTTAGTGCTCAGAGGACTCACTACCTGGAGTTGGAACTGTAAAGCCAGCCCATTGTTTCTGCCTAGTCCCCCAGCCTGGGGAGATACCAGGTCGTGGCTGTAGTATTTGGAGGAGGCCAGAACAGCTGCTGTCAGTACAAAAGACAAGGAAAATCCTTTAGGGCTCACCCAGGCATCAAATTTTAGGTGTGAAGCAAAATACTTGTACAGAGATTAAAAAAAAAAGTGGGGGGGGGCAGGCATTCTACAAAATCCACAAGCTCTTTTGGAGATAACACACGGGAAGAGAGAGAGAGAAGAAAAAGGCCATCGGGTTTTCCCTCCAAGTCTGATTTAGTGGTCTCTAAGGTTAAAGGGACAGTAGGTTCTTTATTCGAGTCCATACTCTCAAAACCATAAAAGTGGCTGCTTCTCTATTTTTAGGGAAATTAATCCAAGCAGGATAATTACAGCAACTTGTACTGGAAACTGATGAGTCATCAAAAAGACAGGAAATAGAAAATTTTACATTCTTAAAGGTACAGCAGACTCCATTTTCAGGACGCTTAAGTTGTCCCTTTCAAATTCAATCAGGGGATGCAATATTCGTCTAAACATGATGGCCAAGACAGTTGTGTGATTCTCAGGTTTAGTCAGCTAGGCTCTATCTGGCCCCAGTTCTGTGGAGTTATTGTTCAAAAAGGGAGAAATCCATCTGCTAGGGTAAATACAACAGGGGCTTGTGGGGCTGGGGAAGGATGAAACTCCCAGGAATGCCTGCCTTCACCTGGCTAGCCCTCACCCTTGCTGCTTGATTATGAAGCTGGCACCATTTGAGCCTAAAGGACTAGGTCCAGGGCCTGACTCTGTGAGGTCCTGGGACTGCTTCCTCATCCATGCAATGAGCACAAAAAAAGCTGCCTCAATGATTGCAGGAAAGGGCAAATGAGATAATACTCGGGAAACCACCGTGAAACAGTCTAGCACAGTACGTAAAGAAAGTATCGATCTCAGCTGCTCACGTCTGTCATCCCAGAACTTGGGGGGGCCAAGGCAGGTCAATCACTTGAGGCTGGGAGTTCGAGATCAGTCTGGTCAACATGGTGAAACCTTGTCTCCACTAAAAATACAAAAATTAGCCAGGTATGGTGGTGGGTGCCTGCAATCCCAATTACTTGGGAGGCTGAGGCAGGAGAATTGCTTGAACCTGGGAGGTGGAGGTTGCAGTGAGCCGAGATCACGCCACTGCACTCCAGCCTAGGTGACAGAGCGAGACTCAATCTCAAAAAAAATCAAAAAACAAAAATTAGCCAGGCATGGTGGCACTCGCCTGTAATCCCAGCTACTCCAGTGGCTGAGGCAGGAGAATCACTTGGACCTGGGAGGCAGAGATTGCAGTAAGCCAAGACTGATTGCACCACTGCGCTCTAGCCTGAAAAACTGAGCGAGACCCTGTCAGGAAGGAAGGAAGGGAGGGAGGAAGGGAGGGAGGGAGGGAGGAAGGAGGGAGGGAGGGAGGGAGGGAAGGAGGGAAGGGGAGGGGAGGGGAGGAGAGGGGAAGGAAGGGAAGGGGAGGGGAAGGGAGGGGAGGGGAGGGGAGGAAAGGGAAGGAAGAAAGAAAAGAAAGAAAGAAAATATCCCTCATATCCACGCTTGCCATGCAGAGTTGTGTCTTGAAATGCTGGTTTCCTCCTCCCCTCCTTTTTATAATAATATTATTTTTAGAGATGGGGTCTGGTTCTGTCACCCACGCTGGAGTGCAGTGGTGCAATCACAGCTCATTGCAGGCTGGAACTTCCAGGCTCAAGCGAACCTTCCAACTCAGCCTCCCAAGTAAATGGGAGGAACTGGGGCCAGGTGGAAGTACGGGCACCACACCACGCCCAGCTAACTTTTGTATTTTCTGGTAGAGCTGGGGTCTCACTATGTTGCCCAGGCTGGTCTTGAACTCCTGGGCTCAAGTGATCTTCCCCTCTCAGTCTCCCAGAGTGCTGAGATGACAGGCGTAAGCCACCGTGCCCAGCCTCCTCCCCTTTTCAAATTCTGTCTTATGTCCTCTAGGAACCTGGAGTTCTCCAATCCTGCAAAGAAGCTTAGAGGCTCCCCCAAGCTGAGTTAGCTATGGGAAAGTTTTCTGCTGTTTCAGAGGACGATGTATTTTGTGATAAAGTGCTGGTTATATACATGTTATAAAGAAAATACTCTAAAATTAACCCAAGTGAAGTTTCTCATAAATGTCTCTTTTGTAACTGTACTATGTAACTGTGTGTACATACGATGCTGTTCTTTGAAAAAAGCATATAGGCTAGGAATACAACATAAGTAACCTTAAGAAATATGAATTTTACTGGCAGGAAAGGTTTAGGAGGTGCAAATTCTCCTAAGACTAACATTGGCTATGAGAAATGTAGTATTTCAGTGCAATTCAATATTTTCTTTCATCAAGGCTCAGCGCCTCGGCCCACGAGTGGGGAGGAATGCGAGAAGCTGACTGCGTGTGTTGTAGCTGAAACTCCTTTTCCAACCCAGATTCAGGGGGACAGAGCACAGGACCGTGGGCTTCAGCAAAAATGCGAATTCCTGCACTTTTGCCCAGAACACTAGCTGCTTGGCTGGGAGGGCAACATTCCTGCTGGAGGGTGCAGTAGTGACCCAAACCCAAGAGCAAGTAAGTGAACAGCTGCAGGAGACAGATGCAGGAACTTGGGGCAGTGAGGGCTGCCCAGGCCTCTCTCTCTGGGCCGGCGGCTGCTGCTGCATGATTACAGGGATCCACCATCTCCATGGACATCCCTCCCAGGTAATCGTTAGATGTTAAAATGCACACTGTGTTCCTCTGCTAGAGTCTCCAAGGTAAAGTTGATTAGGGTGGTAAACATCCATTTGCTAAGAGAGATGAGAAAATTTGTACACAGAGTGACCACCTGAGAAGGAGGTATGTTTTTAACTAAAGAAAAGAAAAAATGCCAGACATGGTGGCTCATGCCTGTAATCCCAGCACTTTGGGAGGCTGAGGCGAAAGGATCACCTGAGGCCAGGAGTTTGAGACCCACCCTGGGCAACGTAGTGAGACCCCGACTGTAAAAAAATTTCAGAAAAGAAAAAAAGGGCAGAAATAATTCATTTATTTAACCCAGAAATGGTTATAATGGGAAACCTTGCAGTCCTCTTACACAACAACTGTTCTGGCAAAGTCCCCATGTTCCAACAAATATGAAACTGTGCTTGCCATTTGTCTAAGGAATCTTGCATTAATAAACATGAAGAAGAACACTTTTACCTCCCACTCTCAACGACAGGACAAAACAAAGACCAGCTGTATTCATCAATGGGCCCTTGTTCCGCACATAAAGGCTAATTACATTTTGCTTCAAGCCTACACATGGAAAACTTTACTGCTGTTGTCTGATCACAGTCAGCCCGTGCTGTCCCAGCTGACGCATGGCGATGACTGCTCACGATAAACCAGGGTCTCAGAGCAGCCTCGGTGCCATCGACCTGCGGGCTTCTCTCCAAAACAGGGGAGAGGGATGGGTCCCCTGTGACATCTCCCCATGACGGACAGGCGATGTGGGCCCAGTCCATCGTGGTGATGCGGTTAAGGTCAATTTCCTCCAAGGCCGTTAATTTCAGAAACGCATACCACGCCCTGCTGCGGGCTTGCTGGGAATAGCTTCTATCTGTCGACAGCTTAGCCTCAGAGTCTCACCATGCCAGGGGCTGTACACACACATCCCATTCCTCTTCAAAACCACCCAGTGACTTCACTCCTGTTATGGCCATTGTACAGGTCAGAAAGGGAGGTGGACAGGTCATAGCGTACTCAGGGTCACTCAGGGAGCTAGTACTGGAGCCTAGAGAATCGCTCCCAAGTCAGTCTTTCTCCAAAGCCCATCTTCCTTTACGCCTCTCCAATTCCGACCAACAAATATCTAAGAATCCCTCTATTTATTTATTTATTTATTTTTGAGACAGGGTCTTGCTCTGTCACCCAGGCTGGAGTGCAGTGGTGCAATATAGGCTCACTGCAGACTCGACCTCCTGAGCTCAAGCGATCCTCCCACTTCAGCCCCACAAGTAGCTGGGACTACAGTTACGAGCTACCACGCTGGGACAATTTTTGTATTTTTTGTAGAGACAGGGTTTCGCCATGTTGCCCAGGTTGGTCTCGAACTCCTGGACTAAAGTGAGCTGCCCGCTTCAGCCTCCGAAACTGCTGGAATTACAGATGTGAGCCACTGCTTCCGGCCCTAAGAATGCCTCCTTCTGAAGAGGGAAAAGAAATTGTTTTTGAAATGCTGTAAGACCATATGTGAAAAGATTTGCCCCCAAGGAGCTTATGTTCATAAGCATTACTGAAAACGTGCCTGGTCTAATAAAATATGCGTAGGTTGGACTTGAAGCGGATGGAATAGTGACAAATCTGTCTTGGAAAATGAAATGGGAGGGAAAGGCAGTGGGGGAGGTCTCAGATGGAGCCCATGGCTCCCAAAATTAAAAGAAAATAGCCAAGATCCAATTCTCTCAGGCCATTCTTTGCATTTCTGGGGGACTGTCACAGTACGTGGTTGGCCCTAGGCTGCCGCTGTCAGTGCCCAGACTGTTTCTGATGTGGAAATGCCAGGCCGCGCCCTTCCTGCCCCATAGCAAATAATTCGGAACCTCTGGCGGGTCCTCCCCAACAATGAATTCACCAGGCTTGCATTTTCACAAACCTCTGCAAACCCCGACCTGACTCATCTTCCAATCCCGAATCCCATCCCACCCTCTTTAGAAAGGGTTCCTGACAATTCTTTCTCTGCAGTCTCACGGTGCTGAGGATGTTCTACTCCCTTCCCCAGCTCCCCTGGCTGGTGGGAGGAGAGAGGGAGTCAGGTGAGGGGTCCCTGGCACTGCCTTGGGTCCTCTCCCAAGGCCACAACTCCCCTCAAGGGAGCCCTTACATTCAGGCTCCAGCCACCTTTCCCTCCTCTGGCTCATTCAAACCCAGGTGTGGAAACCCTACTGGTATTACGGGCCTAGGATCCGCACCTCTGCAAACAGACCCAATGTTGAACTTTTTTTTTTTTTTGAGATGAAGTCTCACTTTGACACCCAGGCTAGAGTACAGTGGCACCATCTCGGCTCACTGCAACCTCTGCTTTCCAAGTTCAAATGATTCTCCTGCCTCAACCTCCTGAGTAGCTGGGATTACAGGCGCTCGCCACCATGCTCAGTTAATTCTTGTATTTTTATTTAGAGACGGGGTTTTGCCATGTTGGCCAGGCTGCTCTTGAACTCCTGACCTCAGGTGATTCACCTACCTTAGCCTCCCAAAGTACTGGGATTACAGATGTGGGCCACTGCACCTTCTGACTGTCCCAATGGGAGTGGCCTGCCTGCCGCCTGCAGGCTCCCTGTCTGACCAGCTGACGGCCAGTGCCCTATCCCTTGATGGCAGCATTGGGCATGCTGGATTGCAGTGGACTGACTCCCCATGGAGCCATAAAAGGCTCAGAATTTGCATGGGGTGAGGCACAGAGGTGGCCTCTGTGAACATCTGTTGAATCAATGAACGAATCTATTATCTCTGAGCCACGCTCATCATCTAACCGAGTGTGTCTCTTTCCCTTCATGCACACCACACCTCTCGGCTCGGCTCACCACTGGGGAGACAAGAATGTTTCTTATTTCAGATGCCATGTGGGGCACACCCCAGGGGAACCACTGCCCTCTGAGCTACAGTCCTGAGACAAGGCTAATTTTTTTTTTTTTTCCCCGAGATGGAGTTTCGCTCTTGTTGCCCAGGCTGGAGTGCAATTGTGTAATCTCAGTTCACTGTAACCTCCACCTCCCGGGTTTAAGCAATTCTCCTGCCTCAGCCTCCCGAGTAGCTGGGATTACAGGCACGTGCCACCATGCCCAGCTAATTTTGTATTTTTAGTAGAGACAGGGTTTCCCCATGTTGGTTGGGCTGGTCTGGAACTCCTGACCTCAGGTGATCTGCCCGCCTTGGCCTCCCAAAGTGCTGGGATTCCAGGTGTGAGCCCCTGCACCCGGCCAAGGCTAATTTTTACACGACAGGACAATTGGCCCCTCACATTTTTTTTTTAAATTAAAAACAATATATTTTTTAATTTTTTCTTATTTTTAGGGAAAGGGTCTTGCTCTGTTGCCCAGGCTGGAGTACAGTGGCACTATCGCAGCTCACTGCAGCCTCAAGTCCTGGATTGAAGTGATCCTCCCACATCAGCCTCCTGAGTAGGTGGGACTACAGGTGCATACCACCATGCCTGGTGAAATACAATAATTTTTAAAAACCAGATTTACAGAGAAAAACAACTTAATCCAAGTAAGTAAGTTGCTTAATCGGGTCCAAGCAGAAGTAATTGAGAGGAGGGATTAGCTAATCTGGTGGTGATGTTTCAGTCTTTATGTGTAAGTTTCATACTCATGACCAGAATCCATTCTGACCACCAGGCTGGGGAGCTCGGCTCTCGAGGTCTCGATCCTGAGCAAAGTGTCAAGAGCACCCATACAGCATCCTGAAAGCAACGGACCCAGCACCACCCTCAAAGCCCGATGTCAAGTGAGATGGGGCAGAGAGACACTGAGTACCAGCACCCCACACAGAGCTGGGGCCTGGGGGGACAGCAGCACCATTCAGAAGCACCCCTCTTCTCGCGGATGCCCACGGAGGCACTGTGTGAGCAGAGTCGGGGGAACCTTTGTTACCGGGGTAGGGAAACCCAGGAGACATGGCAGTGGGCACACAAGCGTGTTTCCACGAAAGATGGGGAGAGCCTTCCAGAACGGGAAAAAGACGTTCAAACGCTAGCCTGGCACTGCCCACCTGGAATTTAGTAGAGGAGGAAATGGCTAGGAGCAATTTCTGCCAATTCTTCATCTTTTCATGACTTATATCGATCATTATTTCTTCCTCGCTGGTGTTCCACACGAAAGATGGGCTGGTAAAAAGTACACTTGTGGTGGATGCCTCTAATTTCCTTTGGACAAGAGCTGGGTAGGAAGTTGGCCTTTTGTGACTCTGCCCGCCCGAATCTGTATCCATCTGTATATGCACACCTAGCATTGTAAGGTGTGACATGAACCCATACGTCTGCATGGGAATGTATTATTATTTTGAGGCTGGCCTTCCTAAAGGGTCCTGGGAGAAATGAAGATCTCTGGCCCAGGGAAAAAAGACATATGATTTTCCCAGACCCAACTCCACACAAAAAAATGTCCCGTGTGTCACATCTTGTATAAATGAACTCCCAGATTTTCATGGCAAAAGGTCTAGCAGTGACCAGACTTCATAATAAAGAAGGGAAGACGTCTGTTGGAAGGATTATCCAGGGAGTGCTAGAACACAGACTGAACTGACGCGAGAACTCACGGGAAAGACACTGTGTACCTGCAGCGGTACAGAGCTCCAGAACCTTCTCCATCCCGCCCTGCTCTGCAGAGCAAAATCAGGTGAGAAGTGCGTACGGTTAAGGGGGGCCAAGCAGAGAGACTTACTTTGCAGTAGTTTCTTCATCATATTTGGTTTTCAGGTCAAATAATTCTGTTCGAGTTTTTTCCAGGGCTGAAAGGCAAAGAATATAAAATCATGACGTAAGATACTCTTTAAATAAAGGTTAAAAAGAACGCATATACACCTAATCTATTCCCATTTCAAAAGAGGCAGAGATTTCTGTGAAGAATGAGGTGTGTGAAAAAATAAAGATTAAAAACATATAAAAAAGGCCAAGATGATGAAAATACAAAAAATACAACAGGAAATCCCCTTTCATCTCTGCCTCATCTAATCCCAAGCACCTACAAAGACAGAACCAATGTTAACAGTTTCCCTCCTTCCCTCCCTCCATCCATCTGTCCATTCCTTCCGTTTTTTTTTTTTTTTTTTAAATAATTTTTATTACTTTTTTTTTTTGTGGAAACGGGGTTTCTCCATGTTGGTTAGGCTGGTCTTGAACTCCTGACCTCAGGTGATCCAACGGCCTTGGCCTCCCACAGTGCTGGGATTACAGGCGTGAGCCCACACACCCGGCCCGTCCCTTCTGTTTTTTTTTTTTTGAGGCGGAGTTTCGCTCTTGTTACCCAGGCTGGAGTGCAATGGCGCGATCTCGGCTCACCGCAACCTCCGCCTCCTGGGTTCAGGCAATTCTCCTGCCTCAGCCTCCTGAGTAGCTGGGATTACAGGCACGCGCCACCATGCTCAGCTAATTTTTTGTATTAGTAGAGACGGGGTTTCACCATGTTGACCAGGATGGTCTCGATCTCTTGACCTCGTGATCCACCCGCCTCGGCCTCCCAAAGTGCTGGGATTACAGGCTTGAGCCACCGCGCCCGGCCCCTCTTCTGTTTTTAAGAGACAAGGTTTCTCACTCTGTCACCCAGGCTGGAGTACAACGGCACAATCACAGCTTATTGCATCCTTGAACTCCTAGGCTCAAGCCATCCTCTTGCCTCAGCCTTCCAAATAGCTGGGACTACAGGCGTAAGCCACTATTCTTGGCTGTTGTAGAGATAAGGTTTTACTATGTTGCCCAGGCTGGTCTGGAACTCCTGGCCTGAAGTGATCCTCCCACCTTGGCCTCCCTAAGTGCTGGGATTACAGGTGTGAGTCACTGCACCTGGATTATTTCATGTTTTAAGGTGTATTTTATTATTTCTGGCTGGGCAAGGTGGCTTATATCTGTAACCCCAGCACTTCGGGAGGCTGAGGCGGGCAAATCACCTGAGGTCAGGAGTTCCAGATCAGCTTGGCCAACATGGCGAAACCCCGTCTCTACTAAAAATACAAAAATTAGCCAAGTGTGGTGGTGCATGCCTGTAATCCCGGCTACTCGGGAGGCTGAGGCAGGAGAATCACTTGAACCCTGGAGATGGAGGTTGCAGTGGGCACTGCACTACAGCCTGGGTGACAGAGCAAGACTCCATATAAAAAAAAAAAAAAAAAAGGAAAAAGAAAAAGAAAAAGAAATAAATAAAAAATTTAAAAATTCTGACAGTCCGATAGGCAAAACAGTCTTTCACTAATTTAATCTGCGTCTCCCTGACTGTAAAAAAAACTTTGCATTTCTTCATATGTGTAGTTTCCATTTGCATTTCTTCTGTGAACTGACTGCTCATTGTTCTACTGCAGTTTCTCTAGCTTAACGGATTGATTGACAGCCTTTACATTTTTTTGTTTATTATCCGTTTGTCAAATTTGTTGTGATTATTTTCTCCCACTCTTGTCATTTGTGTTTTAACTTGAATAATGTCTTCTGATGTCTGTCTACATTTAAATAATCTGCTCAGTTCTGGGTCACCCCAAAAATAATAAAATTAAAAAACACATTTAAATGGAATACATGGTGATGCTCCTATTTCAGAAATAAAAAAGAGAGGCTGGGCGTGGTGGCTCACTTGAGCTCAGGTGATCGAGGCCAGACTGGCCAACATGGTGAAACCTTATCTCTACTAAAAATACAAAAATTAGCTGGGCATGGTGGTGGGCACCTGTAATCCCAGCTACCAGGGAGGCTGAGATGGGAGAATTGCTGGATCCCAGGGAGGTGAAGGTTGTAGTGACCTGAGATCACGCCACTGCACCCCAGCCTGGGCGATAGAGCTGTCCCCCAAAAACAAAAACAAAACAAAAATAGAAAAAAGAGAGAAAAAAAGAAGTTTAAAGAAACTGTAAAAACTTGAGCATAACCTTTTTTGGTGGCTTTTACATTTTAAAGGTCTGAAATTACTGTTCTCTTTAACTTCAGTTAGGGTAGAAGTAAGTTTTTTTTTTTTTCTATTATTGTTGCAAATGAAATGTCAGTCTTTGACAGTTTGGTGATTTAGACGTGTTTGTTGGAAAAAGAGCAGGAAGAAAGGATGGCGTGTGGAAGGGATGAAAATGGAACCGAGATCCTCCCACCTCTACATTAAGAACTCAAAGTCAGTGAGTAATGAGGCACAGCAGCTGGCGGGCGAGCTGCGGAATTCTTCAGCGTGGGCTCACAGCAGCTCCCACGGGTCCCAAGAGCAACAGGTATCTGCAGGGACCAGGGCGGTCACGGGACCGACCCAACTCTCCCCCTGGGTCCTCCCCACATCCACAGTACTAGGAAGGAGAGTATCAAACCTGTTTGTAGGCTCTGAACCTTATGCTCAGCTTCCTCCAGCTTTGAGGTGGTGGACATCTGTGTCTCCTGCAGCTTTCTGCAAAGGAAGAGGACGTAGCCAAATTGGTCATCTCCTTTACCCACTGAAATGCACGTGTGCGCTTGGGCTGAGCTCAGCTCCCTCCCTGCGCTCAGCTGGTGGCAGGCGCGCCACGGGGTATCGCCCGCAATGACACGTGTGCCGTGGGCCCGGCTCCCGCAGCTTCCACACCCCAGCTTTGTAACCGCGTGTCACATCACGGGAAGCGTGCACCCTGCAAGGGCTTGATGGGTGGTAACTGGCGTAGAAGGTTATCCTAAATGTAATTTGTTCTTGAAATGCCAGATTTTAAAAAGAAAAAAAAAAATCATCATCACGCACTCATTGTTTTCTGAAGTTAGCCCAAGAAGAATGATCCATTTACATTCTGCTGACACAATGAAGGAGTTTGTTGGAATAAAGGATGCACTAAATAGATGTGGCAGCTGTTCTGTCTCTGTTATAATGGAATGCAAAACGCAACTGCAGTACCTAATGGGGACCCTGTGAACGCTCGCACTGCATTCCACAGATTCACATTTCCCGGGATCGCTAAGTGAATTCCCTGGTCAATAAATAGCATTCCTGCCTTTTAATCTGGAAAAAAAAAAAAAAAAAAAAAAAAACCCTCTAAAAATAAGTTTATTATTTTTATATCATATGAATATAACATATGCTCTCATAATAATAAACTGGGAATACAGAAAAGTAGAAATGACACGGTTTACGAAGTCACTCCAATTCCCATCACCTCCAGAAAAGCACTGCTTTTCTGTATTTTCTATATTTTCTATATTTTCATGTATTTCAATTATGAAACTAATGTACTCTCAAGGATGTAATGAAATATGATGATAGCATGGCAAGTGTGAGACGCTTACTATTCCTTGGCTCATTTCCGTTCCTCAGACAGAGTTCATTTCTTTCTAAAATGTTTCTGCATGTACAGAGATACAACATCATACGTTACAGGCTACAGTGTAATAAGAAAAAATACGTAACATACTATAGCATAACATGAACTAATATGTAACATATGATATCTAACAGGCTATAGCGTGATATAAACAAACGCATAACACACTGTAGCACAATATAAACTAATACATACAAATGATAGCATACAACTAATACGTAACGCTATAGTGCAATACAAACTAACGTGTAATACACTATAGCGTGAACTAATATGTGAACTACATAATATGAACTAATATGTAAGAAGCCATAGTGTAATATAAACTAATATGTAACATGCTATGGTGTCATGTGAACTAATATGCAACATACCATAGCATAAGGTAAACTAATGTAATATACTATGGTGCAGTATGAACTAATATGTAATATGCTGTAGTGTAATGTAAACTAATGTACTATAGTGTACTATGAACATGTAACATGCTATAGCATAATGTGAATTAAAATCTAACATACCATAGTGCAATTCAAACTGATGTGTCACATAGTATAGCAAAATGTGAACTAATATACCATAGCATAGTATAAACTGAGACGTAGCACACTATAATGTAACAATGAAGTAATGTAATATACTACAGTGGAATATGAATATGAAATATACTAGTGAATAGAAGTATTTAATATGCTACAGTGTAACAGAAACTCCCTGCCCTGTTATTTTAATACAAAGGTGATCATAACACGCACCCCATTCTGGGCTCCCTTATTCACTTATCTCCATGTTTGGGAAATGTTCTATTCCAGCAAACATAGTTCCTCCTCATTCTTGTTAAATAATTAACTTAATCAAGTTTCTCTGGACACTCAGATTATTTCTATGGTTCTTTCTACTGAACATTTCCTCAATGATCATCGTGGAGATACTGTATAATTTTGAGAGTGAATCTGTTGGATGAAATGCTAACTGAGGAATTACAATGATCAAAGGGTAATCTTTTTTTGTTTTTTTGGAGACAAGACCTTGCTGGAGTGCAGTGGCGTAATCTCGGCTCACTGCATGTCTGCTCCTGGGTTCAAGCAATTCTCCTGCCTCAGCCTCCCAGGACGCTGGGATTACAGGCGTGCACCACTATGCCTGGCTGTTTTTGTATTTTTAGTAGAAATGGGATTTCACCATGTTGGCCAGGCTGGTCTCAAACTCCTTGCCTCAAGTGATCTGCCTGCCTTAGCCTCCCAAAGTGCTGAAATTATAGGCATGAGCCAGTTCGCCTGGCCCCTTTTTTTGTTTTGATAGATGTTGAAAAACTTCCCAACAAAAAACTTTCACCAGTTTAAACTCCCACCAACAATATGTAAGTGTGTTTTCGTATACTCTGCCAACATAAGATAAAACCAAATCTAAATTTTTTTTACTGCTGAGTAAAGCTACGTTATTTCTCTTTGTATGAAATGCCTACTTATCTCCTTTGCCTATTTTTGTAGAGTGGATTTTGTTTTTACTAATTTAGAAGACCTCTTTGTATATAAAGCAAATTAGCCCTTTGTCTTACATGGTACAAATATTTCTTCCCAGTTTGTTGATTTTTAAAAATATTATTAGTTTTAAAGAATCTATTTTAAGTTTCAGTCATATTAATAATAAAAACAAATATGCACCCTAGTTTTCTTCCACTATGTTTGTGACATTAAAAAATTAAAATCTTTAAATCCTAGATCCATCCACAGGTTTTTGGTATAAAGAATAACATCTGTAACCCCAGAACTTTGGAAGGCCGAGGTAGGTGGATCACTTGAGGTCAGGAGTTCAAGACCAGCCTGGCCAACGTGGTGAAACCCTGTTTCTACTAAAAATATAAAAATTAGCTGGGTGTGATGTTGGGCACCTGTAACCCCAGCTATCTGGGAGGCTGAGGCAGGAGAAGTGCTTGAACCCAGGAGGTAGAGGTTGCAGTAAGCTGAGATTGTGCCACTGCACTGCAGCCGGTGCGACAGAGTGAGACGTGGTCTCAAAACACACCCACACCCACACCCACACCCACACACAGAGAGAGAGAGAGAAAATGAAGTAAATTCTAGCTTCAGCTCTTCCCTCTAATAGTCAGTTATTATATCTTTCAATATATCTAATCCCTTTACCTAATTTGAAAAGTCAAGAGCTGGGCACGGTGGCTGACAATTGTAATGCCAGCACTTTGGGAGGCCGAGGTGGGCGGATCACCTGAGGTCAGGAGTTCAAAACCACCCTGAGCAACATGGTGAAACCCCGTCTCTACTAAAAACAAAAAAATTAGCTGGGCTGTGGTGGCACACACCTGTAATTTCAGCTACTCAGGAGGCTGAGGCAGGAGAATCACTTCAACCCTGAGTGGAGGGTTGCAGTGAGCCGAGACTGTGCCACTGCACTGCAGCCTGGGCAACAGAGCGAGATTCCATCTCAAAAAAAAAAAGTCAACTTAATAATATTTAATTCCCATATGTGTTTATTTCCACATTGTGGTAATGTATGAGTTTGCTGTAGGAAGATGTACAATCATACTGTACTGTATATAATTTTGTATGGTGCATTTTTTGACTTTATATTATGCTAGATATATTTCTTACATTACTATGAATTCTACATAACTATTACTAATATTTAAAAGGTGACATAACATCCCAGTTAGGGATAGTCCTCTTTCTACTAACCCATTTCTCCATGGCAGGGAAAACAGACTGATTGCACTTTATTACTCACTGGTGAGGAATCTCTCTGGTCATAAAGTGCTATCCTAAGAGGCACTGACTTAGGACCAAGTCCGTATCAATGGCATCAAGGGTCTGGCCATCTTTCTGAGCCTTGATTCTGTTTCGCATTCCTCTCCCGGAGTCTGCGCCCTGCTGCGCTCCCCCAATGGAGGATGGATGCAGCCTCCACCTGCAGAGTTGGGTGTGGCCCCAAGGGACTGGGCTTGGTCCTGCAGTGAGGACTCCAGGTGACCATGACAGATCAGAGGTGGAGGCCAGGGCTGAAGTGGGCAGGCGCCAGTCTGGAGATGCAAAGTCCCACCTCTGGCCCTGATTAACTGCAAAAGCTGTAGGAAGTACCTCACCCGCGACCTGGTTTCTCCCTCTGTGAAACGAGATGGTCTACATCGCACAGCCAACCTGGGCAATCAGTGAGAGAATGTACTGAGAGCCTCCAGCCAAGTTTTGATGCAGGGAAGACCCTGGGTGGGTGGGAGCTGACAGTTATCTTTTTCTCTTTCTTTTTTTTTTGAGACGGAGTTTCACTCTTGTTGTCCAGGCTGGAGTGCAATGGCGCAATCTCGGCTCATTGCAACCTCCCCCTCCCGGGTTCAAGCAATTCTCCTGCCTCAGCCTCCCAAGTGGCTGGGATTACGGGTGTGCGCCACCATGCCCAGCTAATTATGTATTGTTCTTTTTTTAGTAGAGATGGGGTTTCACCTTGTTGGTCAGGCTGGTCTTGAACTCCTGACCTCAAATGATCCACCCACCTTGGCCTCCCAAAGTGCTGGGATTACAGGTGTGAGCCACCGTGCCTGACCTCTTCTTTTCTTTTTCTTTGTTTTTTTTTTTTTTGTTTGAGACAAGGTCTTGCTCTGTTACCCAGGTTGGATTACAGTGGCCTGATCATGGCTCACTGCAGCCTGGAACTTCTGACCTCAAGCAATCCTCCTGCCTCAGTCTCCTGAGTAGCTGGGACTATAGGCACGTGCTGACAGGCGGGGTTCATTCATTCATTCATCTATTTTAGAGATGGCATTATGTCTATGTTATCCAGGCTGGTCTCAAACTCCTGAGTTCAAGGGATCCTCCTGCCTCAGCCTACAGATTATATCTGTAATCCTCAAAGTGCTGGGATTACAGATGTGGGCCACCACGCCCGGCCAGTTTTCTTTTCGGATGAAGTCAGCTTAATGACATCCCCCAGAAGCCTTCATGATGCTGTAGGGCAGGTGAGCCCAAAGGAGGGCTTAGCTGGCAAGGGCTCTGGGCTTCCGCCAGGAAGGAATTCAAGGGCGAGCCGGTGGTAGGGCAGAAGAAGGCAGTTTTATGGAGGCGGCAGTGTTACAGCTCCATGACTGGTCTCGTGGGGCATGACTGCCCATAGGCTGTGTGCTGACAGTGGATCAGGACAGTTTTGCACTCATATTTGTACCTACTTTTAATTACCTGTAGATTAAGAGGCAGCTTATGTGGAGATTTCTAGGGAAGTAGTAACTTTTGAGCTGTCAGATCATTGCCGTGGAAAGGGGTGGTAACTCCTGGGTGTTACCATGGCAATGGTAAACTGACATGGCACGCTGGTGGGCATGTCTTATAGAAGGCTGCTTCTCTCGAGGCCCTGTTTTAGCTAGTCTTCAATTTGGTCCAGTGTCTGAGCCTCATCTCCTCACCCAATGATGTTGTTACAGAGCCCGTCTTACAAAAGTTCACCAAGGGCCAGGCGCCGTGGCTCATGCCTGTAATCACAGCGCTTTGCGGGGCCAAGGCGGGCGGATCTCAAGGTCAAGAGATTGAGAGCATCCTGGCCAACATAGTGAAATGCCGTCTCTACTAAAAATACAAAAATTAGCTGGGCATGGTGGTGGCACGCACCTGTAGTCCCAGCTACTCAGGAGTCTGAGGCAGAAGAATCGCTTGAACCCAGGAGGTAGAGGTTGCAGTGAGCTGAGATCGAGCCACTGCACTCCAACCTGGGTGATAGAGTGAGACTCGGTCTCAAAACACACAGAATAAAATAAAATAAAGAAAAGTTCACCAAGAGCATCAGCACAAGAAGTCAACTGAAAATAAAATAACCAAACCCCACGCCAGCCACAATCCCACCAGGCCCCTTACCTATAATCATAAACTTAGTGCTTCCTGTTGATGGATACATACATTTCTTCATGCTAGAGTTAAAATTCAGTATCTCTTTTTTTCCCCCCTTTTTTGCTTTTCTTTTACTTGATGGTGGCAGGTATAAAATTTAATATCTTAATTGAACCCCTCAGTTTAAAAAATCTGATCTAGGCCAGGGATGGTGGCTCGCACTTGTAATTCCAGAACTTTGGGAGGTTGAGGCAGGCAGATTACCTGAGGTCAGGAGTTTGAGACCAGCCTGGCCAACATGGTGAAACCTCATCGCTACTAAAAATACAAAAATTAGCCAGGTGTGGTGGCATATGCCTGTTATCCCAGCTACTCAGGAGGGTGAGGCAGGAGAATTGCTTGAACATGGGAGGTGGAGGTTGCAGTGAGCCCAGATTGCGCCACTGCACTCTAGCCTGGGTAATGAGAGTGAAATTCCACCTTAAAAAAAAAAAAAGCCAGGCGCAGTGGCTCATGCCTGTGATCCCAGAACTTTGGGAGGCCAAGGTAGGATCACCTGAGGGGTCAGGAGTTCAAGACCAACCTGGCCAACATGGTGAAACCCAATCTCTACTAAAAATAAAAAAATTAGGCCAGGCGCGGTGGCTCAGCTGAGGTGGGGAGTTCGAGACCAGCCTGACCAACATGGAGAAACCCTGTGTCTAAAAAGAACAAAAGAAAATAATAAATAAGTAAATATTAGCTGTGTGTGGTGGTATGCGCCTGTAGTCCCAGCTATTTGGGAGGATGAGACAGAAGAATCGCTTGAACCCGGGAGGTAGAGGTTGCAATGAGCCAAGATCACGCCACTGCACTCCAGCCTGAGAGAGTGAGACTCCCTCTCAAAAAAAAAAAAAAAAAAAAAAAAAAATCTGATCTATGTGGTTGGGATAGGTAACTTCAATAGTCCTCATTGTTGTTACAATGAATCTAACTTTCATTAACTCATCACACTAGGGAAAACCCAGCTCATTATTTGTGGGAAACACTCTCGGTAATGTAAGCCATTAGAAATCTAAAATTCACATCAGTTAGATGGTGCATTAACATACGTTACTAACTCCCTGATATGTGAGGTAATAAGAGAGGCAATACCAAAAAACCCACCAAATTGTGTGTGTGCGTGCATGTGTGCGTGTGTGTGCGCGCATGTGTGTGCGTGCGTGTGTGTAGTATTAAATATCAATTCACTTGAGAAGGCAGAGACAGTTTAGCACTAACCCAGGGCTTGTCTCCCGAGGACTCACACTGGGAAATGGCCTTTCCTCTCTGGTCTCAGCCCAGGTCCAGCTGTCGGGTGTCACCTCGCTAACGACTCATGCCTTGAGCTTCACCTCTGCATCTGCACCGCCTGGATGCCCTTGGGCTCACAGGCTGCCTGACACCACTCACCGACGGGGAACGACAGATGTATTTCGCTCAAGGAAACCTCACAAATGTAGAATATCATTTTTGAAACATTTTACCTACAGCTATTATGGATATGGGGTTACAGTGTGCGCTGATTTTGCAGGTCCATTTATCAACGTGTCTTGCCATGTGAAGTTCAGGGCAAATGCTATGTCGGTCTGTGTGCGCCTGGAAGCCACGCTCACCTCTCCTTTTCTGCAAAGTCATTCTGTAACTTCTGTTCCTTCTCAAGAGCTATGGTTTCGGCTTGGTTCTTCAGTGTCTGTTCATATTCTCGGATTTTCTCTTTAAGTGCTTTTATCGTAACCTCTGTAGAAAAGAAAAAAAAGAAACCTACAGTAAGAGAAGCACACAATTCCACATGGCTGTAGGTACAAGGCTCTCATAACCTGGTATGACCAGTGTGTTTTAAACCTTAGCTCTTCCAGTCTGACACAAAATCAATGGTTACGAGTCCCTTCGGAGACCTTTTACTCCCTAAATGTTAAATTGAACTTTAAACGCTTAGGCTGAAGAGGATCAATGGATTTTGCTGAAAAGAAGAGCTATGGGCTGGACGCGGTGGCTCACGCCTGTAATCCCAACACTTTGAGAGGCCAAAGAGGGCAGATTATGAGGTCAGGAGTTCAAGACCAGCCTGGCCAATATGGTGAAACCCCATCTCTACTAAAAAGACAAAAATTAGCTGGGCATGGCAGCGCACACCTGTAATCCCAGCTACTCAGGAGGCTGAGGCAGGAGAATGGTTGGAACCTGGGAGAGGGAGGTTGCAGTGAGCCGAGATCGCGCCACCGCACTCCAGCTTGGGTGACAGAGCAAGACTCCATCTCAAAAAAAAAAAAAAAGAAAAGAAAAGAAAAGAAGAGCTATTGTTTCTTTCTTACAAGTCAAAGAAAAAAAGGAGGGTGGGAGGGTGGGGATGGAAATCAATGGTAAAATATATCATCTTACTGATGAGTCTTAAGTTAGTCCTGTAACTGAGGGATGATTAATAAAGTTTTAGTGTGGGTTTCAGTACTTTCTCACACACACGTAAACATAGTTCATAATGGTGTGTGCATTTTGGAAGAAGTGATCAAAGTGGAATCAGGAAAGTCTATGGTACACCATTCTCTATGATGTGACGATTTCATCCAAACCTGTCATGTACCCTATAAATATAAACACCTACTATGTACCCACACAAATTAAAAATAAATTAAAAAAAAAAAAAAGAGAAGAAGTCTACAGGCCAAGCGCAGTGGCTCACATCTGTAATCCCAGAACTTTGGGAGGCCGAGGTGAGAGGATCCCTTGAGCTCAGGAATTTGAGACCATAACATAGCGAGCCCCACCTCTACAAAAAGCACAAGAATTAGCTGGATGTGGTGGCGCATGCCTGCAGTCCCAGCTTAGGGACCTGGGAGGCTGAGGTGGGAGGATGTCTTGAGCCCAGGAGTTTGAAGCTGCAGTGAGCTATGATTATGCCACAGAACTTCAGCCTGGATGATAGATGAGACCCTGTTGAGAGAGAGAGAGAAACAAAGAAAGAGAAACAGAGAGAGAGACAGACAGAAAAGCAAGCAAGCAAGCTGGTGTGGCCCTGCAGCTCTGCTGGTTCATAAGTTACAAGAAATGTGTGGTGCTAGGTGGATAAAGCATGAGACTTCTGGGCTGGAAGGGACCCGCCCCGGAGCACCCTCCACGCTGGTGGTCGTGGGCTTTGCGCGCAGAGCAGAGGGTGCATAGCGAGGGAGAAGATGCTCTGGTGACTGGCCCATGGCTCGGAGGGTTCCCAGAGCGGGGCGTGAGTGCCAGGGGTGTGGGGCAGGGCTGTCTCGGGAAAGCCCAGGCCCACGCGGCTCTGGTGGGTGGCTCCCATACCAACAACTGCAAGTTCACAGACATCACCTCAACTGCCCATTCGGGGAGCATCAAAGCGGACTTGATGAATAGAGCAGACTGGTGGGTGGCTCTGGCGCAGGCCTGCTCCACCTGCATCCTCCTCTAAATACACCTATGCCACTCTGCATGCCGGATGCATTGTAAAGAAGTACCGTGGCCCCAGCCCCAGGAGAGGGGAGCTCTTAGGTAACGTTGCCTGCTGCTACAGATCCACCTCTTAGCAGGCAAGGCTCATTTTCTTTGCGTTCCCAGTGCCGGCACAGGCTTGTGCTCAGGAAAGCACTGTGGCATGAATGAATGAATGAATGAATGAATGAATGAATGAATGAATGAAGCTGAGGCCGGGCAGAGCCGGGGGAGGCCCAGACTGGGCTTGTGGCAATGGGGCTCCCTCTGGGGCAACAAGGCCACCTGCCAGGTGTGTAACTCACATCCTTTCCTGCTCTCTGGGATGCACAGACCCTCACTGGCCAGGGCAGGAGCACATCACCTGGGCGATTAACATCCACATGGCTTAGCACATACAAGCTAAAGGCTTTTTTTTTTTTTTTTTTTAAGGTAGAGTTTCACTCTGTCACCCAGGCTGGAGTGCGGTGGCACAGTCTTGGCTCACTGTAACCTCCACTTCCCAGGTACAAGCAATTCTCCTGCCTCAGCCTCCAGAGTAGCTGGGACTACAAGTGCGCTCTACCACGCCTGGCTAATTTTTGTATTAAAGGCTCTTTTGTTAAGAGAAGAGATTGGCCTTTTTCATTAGGTGGAACCCAGAGTGCTTTCTTTGGAGAGGGGGAATTCCACTAATGATCTCATCAGGGCACCGGAGAGGGACTGGGCACCTTTCTGCCTTTTGGCCTGGCTGTTCAGGGCCCGGAAGAAATGCTCTGTGCACACAATGGTTGGTGATACGTCCCTCTCAAGCCATACAGACAAGGCCAACGTGAGGCAAGAGCTGGGCACTTCCAGAATGGACTCCAGACAGGTCAGCTCTGAAAACGCCCACACTGCTCTGCTACGTCAACGGTCTACACTCCTGCGTAAACATGCAGCAGTTTTTTTTAAATTGAGACAGAGACTCGCTCTGTCGCCCAGGCTGGGGTGCAGTGGTGTGATCTCGGCTCACCGCAACCTTTGCCTCCCAGGTTCACGCAATTCTCCTGCCTCAGCCTCCTGAACAGCTGGGACTACAGGCGTGTGCCACCACACCTGGCTAATTTTTGTGTTTTTTTTCTTTTTTTTTTAAGTAGAGACGGAGTTTCGCCATGTTGGCCAGGTTGGTCTCGAAATCCTGACCTCAAATGATCAGCCCACCTTGGCCTCCCAAAGTGCTGAGATTACAGGCATGAGCTACCACACCCAGCCTCATTTTTCCCTTTAAGGACTGGCTGGAAGTGGGTGGACAGTACCTGGACCCTAATGCTTGTTCCAGTGGGGCTCCTCAGTGACACATCACAGAGTGTGACCTCGTCAGTGTGCTGGCTGTACCTGATGAGGTCTCTTTGCCACCCCCTGGCCCCCGGTGGGCGCTCATGGACCAGCTCAGCCTCAGCCACGGGCCACTTCATCCTAGAGCCTCTGGCCTTCCTCTGGCCCAGGTTGCATCCCGGGCAGACTCTGAGTGTCTCAGCAGGCCTCCCAGGCATGTGCAGGGGAGGAGGGGGCCAGCATAGCAGGGAGGGCTCTGAAGGGCTTGGCATTACCTGGGGCCTCCATTTACTCATCATTGCAGGGTGGGTGGGGCTGTGGCCTCTGAGGTGGATGCTCCCTCACTGCTCTTTTTTTTTTTTTTTGAGACGGAGTTTCACTCTCATTGCCCAGGCTGGAGTGCAGTGGTGCAATCTTGGCTCACTGCAACCTCCATCTCCCGGGCTGAAGTGATTCTCCTGCCTCAGCCTCCCAAGTAGCTGGGATTACAGACATGTACCACCACGCCAGGCTAATTTTTATATTTTTAGTAGAGATGGGGTTTCTCCATGTTAGTCAGGCTGGTCTCGAACTCCTGACCTCAGGTGATCTACCTGCCTTGGCCACCCAAAGTGCTGGAATTATAGGCGTGAGCCACCGCGCCTGGCCACTGCTCTAACTTTTATTATGTACCTGATATAGTTTAGATGTTTGCCTCCTCCAAATCTCAGGTTGAAATCTGATCTCCAGTGTTGGAGGTTGGGCCAAGTGGGAGGTGTCTGGGTCTTGGGGGCGAATCCCTCATAAATCGCTTGGTGATGAGTCACTGAGATTTGGTTGTTAATAAGAAGTCTGAGACCCCCCCCCATCTCTTTTGCCTTGTGGCATGCTTGCTCCCCTTTCACCTCCTGCCATGAGTAAAAGTTTCCTGAGGACCCCCCCAGAAGCTGGGCAGATGCTGGCGCCGTGCTCACACAGCCTGCAGAACCATGAGCCAAATAACCCTTTCTTCATGTATTTCTTTACAGCAACACACAACACACTCAAATCATATCTTTTTTTTCTTATTATGTTGTCCAGGCTGGTCTTGAACTCCTGGCCTCAAGCGATCCTCCTGCCTCAGTCTCTCAAAGTGCTGGGATTATAGGCGTGAGCCATTGTGCCAGCCCCTGCTCTAACTTTTTAATCATTTACACTACTGCTGTGATCATTACAAGTAATGTGCACCGCCTACCTTTCCAAATTAAGATGATTTTTTTTTTGAGATGGAGTTTTGCTCTGTTGGCCAGGCTGGAGTGCAATGGTGTGATCTCGGCTCACCACAACCTCTGCCTCTCAGGTTCAAGCAATTTTCCTGCCTCAGCCTCCTGAGTAGCTGGGATTACAGGCATGAGCCACCACACCCAGCTAATTTTTTGTATTTTTAGTAGAGATGGGGTTTCTCCATGTTGGTCAGGCTGGTCTGAAACTCCCAACCTCAGGTGATCCGCCCACCTCTGCGAGGATCATTTTTATTCTTGGAAGAGGAGGAGAGGAAATGACATTTTTCTGGAGCTTGGAAAAACTTGTTACCCAATTAAAAGGGAGTAAATTTCTGGCAAATACCACACTGCTGAATAAGCAGCAGGTACTATTAAGTGCTAAATGCTGTGTGTGTCCATATTTAATCCCACACCAACCCTACCTGGTCAGTATGAGAACTGCCTCCCCCAAAAAACAGGCTTTTAGCCAAGTGGGATAACTTGCTGAAGGTCACACAGCCAAGTGGTGGCAAAGAAAGGACTCAAACCAGGCCTGTCTGTCTGCCTCCAAAACTGTTCTTTTTTAGGGACAGAGTCTCACTCCGTCGCCCAGTCTAGAGTGCAGTGGTGTGATCTTAGCTCGCTGCAACCTCCACCTCCCAGGTTCAAGCCATTCTCCCACCTCAGTCTCCCAAGTAGCTGAGATTATAGCGTGCCCTACCACACCAGACTAATTTATGTAATTTTAGTAGAGACGGGGTTTTGCCATGTTGGCCAGGCTGGTCTTGAACTCATGACCTCAAGTGATCTGCCCACCTAGACCTCCCTAAGTGCTGGGATTACAGGCGTGAGTCACCGCACCTGGCCTGGAGCTGTTCTTAAATCTTGGACTCTAGAACTCATGAGACCTTTGGGGCGAGAAGATCCACATTGAGCTTGGCACCTGGCCAGCCCCTGTGCAAAGCCCTGGCCATCGGGAAGCTGGTAATTGAGGCACTGGTGAGGTAAGGAGAAGGGAAGGAAAATCCTGCACAGCGCTTCAGGCCCCCACCGGCATCACCCTCCGACAAAAGCAAACTTAAAAAGAAAAAAGGCCAGAAAGAGGCCGAGCATGGTGGGACACATGCCTGTAGTCCCAGCTACTCAGGAGGCTGAGGCGGGAGGATTGCTTGAGTCCAGGAGGTCAAGGTTGCAGTGAGCTACAATCATGCAACTGTACTCCAGCCTGGGTGACAGGGTGAGACCCTGAATCTGAAAAAAGAAACAAAACAAATAAAAAAAACCCAACAAACAAACCAGACAGCAGATCTGTCAAAATCAGATGCCAGATGACAATGAAGGGAAAAAAACCCAGGATACTCCCCTTCAGGGTAGCGCGCCTATGAAAAAATGTGCATATTTGCAGGTTAGTTTTCTTTTTTTTCTTTTTTGAGACAGAGTCTTGCTCTGTTGCCCAGGCTGGAGTGCAGTGGCATGATCTCGGCTCACTGCAACCTCTACCTCCTGGGTTCAAGCGATCCTTCTGCCTCAGCCTCCTGAGTGGTTGGGATTAAAAGCATGCGCCACCATGCCCAGCTAATTTTTGTATTTTTAGTAGAGACGGGGTTTCACCATATTGGCTAGGCTGGTCTTGAACTCCTGAACCTTGTGATCTGCCCACCTTGGCCTCCCAAAGTGCTGGAATTACAGGCATGAGCCACCGTGCCGGCACAGGTTACCTTTCACTGGAACAGTGGAGTGATTCTGGCAAGAAATGCTTCCTACAGGGGAAGGTAATACCTTCCTTAGAGCAGTTCCAGCTTAGTAAGCCCAGTGCCTTACTTTCTAGCAGGACACAGCTATCCCTTCTGGTCCTAAAGGCTCACCGCTCTCAGCAGAGCCAGACAGAAGTGGCGCCTGGGTTCCCCAACTGCCTGTTACCTAATGCCCCCAAATCTCAGCAGGGAAGCCCTGCTGGCCTGAGGGTTTGAGTATCCCAATGCCCACGCCACAGGGAGATGTGCTCAGAGGCCCTGGGCACCACTGCCCCTCAAAGCCCAGGCCTCTACCCCTGGCTCTTCCCACATCATCACAGATGCTTTCTGGATCATTTCCATGGACAATTTCTCTTCCTGAGTCTGTCTGCGGTGTTTTTAAAGCCAAAGGACACTTTTAAAAGTCTTTGCCAATTAACTTTTTTTTATTGTTGTTAAAGACTTACTTGATCTTGCTCTGTCACCTAGACTGAGTGCAGTGTCATGATCAGGGCTCACTACAGCCTTGACCTCCTGGGCTCAAGCTATCCTCTCGCCTCATCCTCTTGAGTAGCTGGGAGCACAGTTGCGTACCACCACACCCAGCTCATTTTCAATGTTTTGTGGAGACAGGGTGTCACTAGGTTACCCCAGGCTGGTCTTGAACTCCCGGCCTCAAGCAATCCTCCCACCTTGGTCTCTCAAAGTGCTGGGATTACAGGTGTGAAATCCACACATGGCGAATTAAATCTTTATTGAGGTCTCTACAAATAGTCAATGGACATCCTCTCCTTTCTATCCAATTCCTCACCCACATTCCCAAACAAAAACAAACAGGCAGAATTATTCTTTGGAGCTGACTGAAAAACCTGCTGTCAGAGGTGGGCTGTGATTTTTCTTCAAGCCAAGGAAGCCAAGAAGCTCCAGGATCCTGAGTGCCTCTGGATTTTAGGTATAGGAGAGATTGCTTCATTCTTCCCTAACGGGAAAAGCCAGATAACCTTTGCCCTCTCTGTCTTGTTGATGGCTGGGCCAACACACCAAGAGGTTGTTTTCTATCCTTAAATTCCTAATGAATAGGCGATACTGACAAGGCAACAGCAGCGCTTAAGCACGTAGCCTTTAAGACGTGTCCGAAGCCTTAATGTATCCGCAGCAACTATTAAATGACTTACTGTGTGTGACCCTTTGATCATGAGCTGGCTTTCTGACAGGTGTCGCCTCGAGGCAACGTGCATCAGCCTTTCAAGAGGCAGACCCAATCATGTAATGATACAGGAAGAATTTTCAAAGAATCCTGATCGGTCTCATCAGAGGGCAATAAAATCTTACGTGGTAGTTGTGAAGAGGAAAAGTTTTACTTGGAAATAGCTCAGGACGATTATCATCTCTCTTTAACGACTCAGATTCCTGCCCCACCCTGACTTTACGATGTGTATATTACAAGGAGAGCTGGTCCCAAAAGTATGGGAAAAGGCAATTAAAAAAAAAGAAAAGAAGAGAAAAGAAACGAAGAGAGAAGAGAAGACAAAGCAAGGAATGCATTTTCCACCAACCTTGGTTCTTCACTTCGGCAAATTCCTTGTTGTATTCTTCCAGAGTTTCCCTAAGTTTCTGGTTCTCTGTTTCAATATCGTGCAGCCGCTGTACTTTGAGCTGGAGTTGCTGTCCAAGATCCAAAGCTGGTACCGGATCTGCACAACAGGAAAGCAGCCATCACCCCACTCTGCCCCCAAACATGCCCCCGTCACAGCAATACACAGGCTCAGAACGGGACTCCCAAGACGTCAGCTCCAGCGGGCTGCCCAGAGACCATAGTCATGCCCCTGCGACCTCACCTCCTCCTGCAGGGGCCCTGCAGCCAGCCCCCTTGCTGGGTAAGGGAGGTATCCGCTGCTTTATAAAGGATGGACCCAGCCCAAGGTCCTTGAGGTGTGAAAACGGGGTGGGAATAGTCATGAGATTCACTGGTATTTGCCGATTACGTGATTTTCATTCTTTGATCGGGTAAGTAGAGAAATATACCAGGCAGCAGCCCCAGGAGATCAATCACATCCCCAGAGATGTATGTGAAAGACAGACAAGTCCATGGACAGCTGCCCGGATGTTTAAGGTTTCCAACGATTATGAAGTTGGAATAACAGATAACACCTGATGCCCTGAGAACGCCACACACTTCACGGAACACTTTATGGACATTTTGTCCTTTGGGCCTTACAACGATCTCGAGAAAGAGGCCTCAGAAGCTAAAGCCCAGGGATGCAGAGTGACTCTCCTGAGGTCACCGGCTAGTTGGCTGGCGCAGAGAATGTACACCTAAGTCTGTCAGCTCCAAGTGATCATGCTTTTTTGTGTTTGTTTGTTTGAGACAGGGTCTTGCTGTGTTGCCCAGGCTGGAGTGCTGTGGCACAATCATGGCTCACTGCAGCCTCTGCCTCCTGGGCTCAAGCGATCCTCCCACCTTAGCCTCCTGAGTAGCTGGGACTACAGGCACGCACCACCACGCTGGGCTGATTTTTGTATTTTTTGTACAAATGGGGTCTTGCTACGTTGCCTAGGCTGGTCTCAAACTCCTGGGCTCAAGGGATCTGCCAGCCTCAGATTCCTAAAGGATTACAGGCATGAGCCACCCTGCCCAGACCCGAGTGACCATTCTTTACAACAAGGAAGGTCACTTGGTGAAGCAGAGGGAAGAAACACGTAGGCTTTATAAAGAAGTCACCCCATTTCGCGACACGATCACTTTCTATCACCAGCCTCCTTCACTAATGAAGGGTGTTCAGAAGAGTCAGGGGTTAGTGGCTGCGGGTCCCAAGGCTGGAGACCCCTGCAGAGGCACAGCTGGTGACCCGGCATGGCCCTGTGGTAGGCCAGCTGGCCAGGAGGCCACCACACTCCTGATGGTAACAAAGCACGGAGCAGCATGAGCTGAACAGCAGCCAGGCCGGTGATGAGGTCTTGCGGCCAATTCAAGGTCACATCTGCCATCAGATTCACTTGCAGAAAACTGGATTTTAATTCAAAGTCAGAAGTCACAGACCTGGAATTTACAGTACAGACTCAGGGCTCTTCCCTTCACCGTGAATTCAAGACAGGGCGGAGAGACCTTAATGTTCTTCCGCACCAATGCGATCTTTTAGTTTTCCTCCTGCTGCCTAAGAGGCGATTATAGTCTGCCTGCTGGGTACTCGGGGCACACTTCCTTTGGAATTTTCAGGCTCCGTCAGAGTGGAAGAATACCCAAGCCCACGGAGCTTAGAAAGATTACTGAATATATTTCTGGTATGGGCACCGGCGTCACTTGTGAGATGGCTGCAGAGATTTAGTCTCCAGTTGAGGAATGTCAAACACCATGCCCAGTGGATCAACAAGAGCATATATTCAAGAGCTCACTTAACTTTCAAATGCCAGAGTCATTCATTTTTCGGACCACCCTAGGTTCCCGGAATCGAGGGCCAGGTCTACCATGCCTCGGTTAACACATCCAGAGGGAGCCAGAGACTCTCTGGGATGCCAGAGTCTTTGCAGAGTTTACAAAAGGCAGGCATTGGGCTATGTCGGGCTCAATGTCAGCAGACCCCGGGTGCTAGGCACTTATTTTGCACGTATACACAGTCTATAATTGCATCTCTTTCTTGTGCATGGCTTTTCATGATTATTTTAATCAGCATTAAAATATTTATGTTAAGTTTGACTCCAAGAGCTATTTCGGAGGCTGGGTGCAATGGTTCACGCCTGTAATCCCGGCACTTTGGGAGGCTGAATCACTTGAGCTCGGGAGTTTGAGACCGGCCTGGGCAACATGGTGAAAGCCTGTCTCTACAAAACAAAAACACAAACCAAAAACTAGCCAGGCATGGTGGTGCACACCTGTAGTCCCACCCACTGGGGGAACTAAGGCAGGAGAATCGCTTGAGCCCTTGAGGTCAAGGTTGCAGTGAGCCATGATTGAGCCACTGCACTCCAGCCTGGGCCACAGAGCGAAATCCTGTCTCAGAAAAAAAAAAGCTATCTTGGGGGGATGGTTCTTTGTAAGTAGGAGTAGTGATAATACAAAAAACGGAATTCCTAAAAACATTCCAGGTGCTGTTCGTAAAAGAAAAAATCTCAGTAACTTCACCTCAGCCTTCCCTCTTCTCCACCTTCCTGGCCTTGTGCTGGGCAAATGGTCTTAAGAAAGTGAACAGCATGTTCATAGCTTCCCTTGTATAGAACCACAATTTAAACTTGACGCAGAGGTCAGGGAAGGGGAGGTAAAGAGAGGAACCTTTGCTCACGTATAAAATTCTATTAAGAGTCCCTCACGTAGGCTTTCCGGCACAAGTGCCGGCAAATTATATCTTTAAAGAACAAAGCTAGTACACTGCCTGCCCTCCCTAAAAGTTCTGTCAACAGCATTTCCAGTCCATTCCTTTCAAAAGGCCAGGACCCCCTTGTATCTGCTTCGAATAAAAAATAGCTTCTCCCATGCAGTTCAGCAAGGAATCCGGTAACATATGAAAATGACACGCACATCATCCACTGAGCAGGAACGAGACCCTTACACCAATTTTCAGAGCCTTACACTGTAAATGAAAATTCAGGCGATCTCATAATCGTTCATTATGGCATGTATATTTAGTCTGACACTAGTAAAGGTTAATACCTAAGTAGCAAAACTGATCACAGACTAAAGGATGAGCTGAGTGTTCAAACATCTCTATGCATTAGACTCCAAACTTGACTACGGTACAGCTGACTGCCTAAATGCCTGCAGCATCTGAATACTGTTTTGGGATATGTAAGAGGCATTGCTAAAGAAACTCTTAGGCTTAATTGTTATTACTTGTATTAAAGGAACAGCTAATTACCGCATGACAATATAATGACTCTAGCATGTTTGGGCTGGAGACCAAGACAATGAATTTTGGCGTGCCAAAACCCAACCTGTGTGTTAATCTACGGAAATCATAGCTTTTTGTCTCCTTAATGATTTCCAAGGCCATTTAAACCCCACACAAGGATTGTCAGGTCTTATCCCAGCGTCAGATGCCTCGGATCTTAGCAGCTCAATTAGGGAATTGTCTGGAGGAGGTGAAGAGGACACACCCATACATAAAAAAGGAACACACAAAAGCCGGTAACCCCTGTCTTCCCAGCCTCCTCCTCCGATTCAACTCGCCTTCCTGCCAGCTCCACCCACCCAATGCGACAATCTTGTAAAGTGTTTTACGATCATCTGATACTTGATTCCTAAAGCAATCCTGGAGGTATTATATAGTTTGTTATGCAACACAGGGCTCAACAACAATACCATCACCTGTACGGATTCAGCACCTTTGCCTACGTGCATGCAACATTACCTTGCTAATTCCAGCCACGGCAGAGCTGCTGGAGCCCACTCTGCAATGTATGGGGTAGATGCATCTCACCCGGGGAGGTAAGGAAGAAGCAAAGAAGCCGGCCAGGCAAACGAGTATGAGAAATTCTCAGTGCGATTTCTGCTTACTGGCTGGGCAGTGGCTCATGCCTGTAATCCCAGCACTTTGGGAGGTAGAGGATGGAAAATCATTTGAGCCCAGGAGTTTGAGGCCAGCCTGGGCAACATAAGTGAGACCCTGTCTTTAGGAAAAGTACGAAAATTAGCTGGGCATGGTGGTGCACGCATCTAGTTCCAGTTCCCTGGGAGGCTGAAGTAGGAGGATTACTTGAGCATGGGAGGTGGAGGTTGCAGAGAGCTATGACTTTTCTTTTTAGAGACACAGTCTTACTCTAGCCTTGGGGACAGAGTGAGACCCTGTCTTAGAAAAAAAAGAAAAGAAAAGAAAAAAAAGTTTCTGTTACCTGAACCAGCAGCCAACGAAAATCTCTTTCAGTACTAATTTAACAAGTATTTCCTACGGAACTGAAGCAGCTGTCTGTGCTGCGAAAGGCCCGGCCTCACAGCAGAGATAAACCATGCATGTGCATGACAAACTCAAAGCAGGAGGAGCCACGCTGGAGACCAGATGAGCAGAAGAGTGCTCCTGGAGAAACTGGGAAAAGGAGGGTTTTTTTTTTTTTTGAGATGGGGTCTTCCTGTGTCCCCCAGGCTGGAGTGCAGTGGTGCTATCTCGGGGTTCAAGTGATTCTCCTGCCTCAGCCTTCCAAGTAGCTGGGATTATAGCCGCCCACAACCACGCCCAGCTAGTTTTTGTATTTTTAGTAGAGTTTCACCATGTTGGCCAGGTTGGTCTCGAACTCCTGACCTCAGGCGATCTGCCTGCCTCAGTCTCCCAAAGTGCTGGGAATATAGGAATGAGCCACTGAGTCCGGCCAGGAGTTCTTTTAAAAGAAGAGGTGACTCTTGAGCTGTCTTTCCCTAAAGGTTACACAGAATTGAGACCTGTGGAGACCGCAGGGTGGTCAGTCCCTGTGGGCAGCTCAGCAGGCATGAGAGCAAGTGGAGTGTGCAGGGCACAACCAAAATAACGGATGTGGACAGGCTTGGGGACCACACCTATAATCCCAGTGCTTTGGGAGGCTGAGGTGGGAGGATCACTTGAGGACAGGCATTTGAGACCAGCCAGGGCAACATAGTGAAACCTCCATCTCTACGAAAAAAAAAAAAAAAAAAAAAAAAGCCAGGTGTGGTGGCACATGGCACACACACGTCCCAGCTACTCAGGAGGAGAGATTGCTTGAGCCCAGGAGTATGAGGCTGCAGTGAAATTAGCCAGGCGTCATGGCGCAGCGCACACATGTAGTCCCAGTTATTCCAGAGGAGAGGATTGCTGGAGCCTGGGAGTCTGAGGCTGCAGTGAAATTAGCCAGGTGTGGTGGCACACAGTGCACACATGTAGTCCTAGATACTCGAGAGGAGAGGACTGCTTGAGCCCTGGAGTCTGAGTAAGCCTGGGTGACAGAGTAAGATCCCATCTCTTAAAATGATATAAAATAAAATAAAAAGTAGAACAGATCAGCTTGATGCCAGCAGTTGAGGTACACAGACGTGAACAAGAAAAAAATCTTGGCTCTCAAAGGCTTGACGTTCTAGTGAAGCGAGGGAGACAGACAAGGAGAAAAACCACACACGACAGAAAACCTTCAAGTAGGACGGCGTGAAAGTGATGCGTGTTCAGTAGAGACCGTACTTCGAGGACCCATACAATCGCTCTGTTTCTCATTTTCAGTACAGTATTCAATAAACTACATCAGATATTTAACACTTTATTCTAATACAGGCTTGGTGTTAGGTGATTTTGCACAGCTGTGGACTAAAGGAAGTGTTCTGAGCATGTTGAAGGTCAGCTGGGCTAAGCTATGGTGCTCAGCAGATTAGGGGTATTACATGCTTTTTTTTTTTTTTTTGAGATGGAGTTTCGCTCTTGTTGCCCAGGCTGGAGTGCAATAGTGCCATCTCAGCTCACTGCAACCTCTGCCTCCCGGGTTCAACCTGCCTCAGCCAACTGAGTAGCTGGGATTATAGGCATGCAGCACTATGCCCGGCTAATTTTGTATTTTTAGTAGAGACGGGGATTCTCCATGTTAGTCAGGCTGGGTCTGGCACTCCCGACCTCAGGTGATCTGCCTGCCTCAGCCTCCCTAAGTCCCAAAGTGCTGGGATTACAGGTGTGAGCCACCATGCCTGGCCTTTTTTTTTTTTTTTTTTTTTTTTTGAGATGGAGTCTCATTCTGTTGCCCAGAATGGAGTAAAGTGATGCGATCTCAGCTAACTGCAACCTCCACCTCCTGGATTCAAGCAATTCTCCTGCCTCAGCCTTCTGAGCAGCTGTGATTACAGGTGCGCACCACCATGCCCAGCTAATTTTTGTATTTTTAGTTCAGACGGGGTTTCACCCCATTGCGCAGGCTGGTCTTGAATGCCCGGCCTCAAGCAATCTGTCTGCCTCAGCATCCCAAAGTGTTGAGATTACAGGCATGAGAGCCACCACGCCCAGCCTAAATGCGTTTTTGGCTCATGATATTTTCAACTTATGATGCTTGGTAGGTTAGGGGTATTAAATATATTTTTGACTCATGATATTTTCAACTTGTGATAGGTTGATTGGGGCACAGCCCTACTGTGAGTGAGGAATATTTGCACTTCCAAGCATGGAGAGGAGAGGCACAGGGAGCAAGGGGAATGGGTCCTAGAGACAAGGGGACAGGGAAGGCCTCTCTGAAGAAGTGAGCGGGGATGGAGATCTGGATGGTAATGCGAGGCACTGCAAGGATTCACCCCAGACAGAGGCAGCGACCAGTGAAAGGTCCTGTGGTAGGTGTGCATAGGGCATAGTCAAGGCATAGTGAGAAGCCAGGGTGGTCACAGGGAAGGAGAGGGAGACAGAAAGAGAAAAGAAATCAGGGAGAGGGAACCTGCACACAAGGATTTTAAGAAAAATAGAAGTGCAACGAGGAGAGAAATAGAAGATATAAAGAAGAAGCAAACTGAATGGTAGAGCTGAAAGTACAATTTCTAAAATAAGCCAACAGTCAGAATTTGGATGCAGTTCTGCTCCGGTCAAGAAGTGGCCAGGAATAGACGCCATGGCTCACGCCTGTAATCCCAGCATTTTGGGAGGCCAAAGCAAGCAGATCACCTGAGGTCAGGAGTTTGAGACCAGCCTGGCCAATATGGCTAAACTCTGTCTCCATAAAAAATACAAAAATTATTCTGATCGTGGTTTTGCTAAAAAAAAAAAAAAAAAAAAAAAAAAAAAAAAAAAATTAGCTGATTGTGGTGGTGCACACCTATAGTCCCAGCTATTTGGGAGGCTGAGGCAGGAGAATTGCTTGAGCCTGGGAGGCAGAGGTTGCAGTGAGCTGTTATCACACTACTGCACTCCAGCCTGGGTGGCAAAGCAAGATTCCATTTCAAAAAACAAAACAAAACAAAACAAACTATAGTACTTTGACCCACAAAATGGTTTATTGGTTTTCTCTTGGCAAAAGTATGTAAGAGTTTTAAGCTTAAAGATAAGCTCTACAATTTTCTTTAAAAAAGCTAAGTGATCCTGGCCAGGTGGAGTGGTGTGTGCCTATAATCCCAGTACTCTGGGAGGCTGAGGTGGGAGGATCACTTGAGGCCAGAAGTTCAAGACCAGCCAGGGCAGTATAGCAAGACCCCGTCTCTAAAGATAAAAAATAAAAAATTAGCTGGGTATGGTGGAACACACCTGTAGTCCCAGCTACTAGGGAGACTGAGGTGGGAAGATCACTCAATCCCAGGAGTTAGAGGCTGCCGTGAGCTATGATCATGCCACTGCATTCCAGCCTTGGCAACAGAGTGAGACCCTGTCCTCAAAACAGGAGGGAAAAAAAAAGCTAAGTGATCCAAACTACCTGCCCTGTTTTGTGATGGTAAATGGCTATCGTATCAGTAATATGCTGCTTGACAGATATTTTTGAAAAAATAAATGCATAATACTCTTAAGTTGTTGCAATAAATGTGGTGCTTTAATATTTGTTGAGCAAAATAGCTACTTCATGCTACAGTGACAGCATTCTAAAAGTGAATATATGGAAATACTCCCATCATCTATATACCGATGGGCAAAGATAGCACCTTCTACAAAAATGGCTCAATGCCTTATATCATACAAGAGGGAGTGTAGGGCAATGGTTTGCAGTATGAGCCAGACTGTGTGTGTTCGAATCTCAGCCCTCTCATTTACTGGCTGTGCAACCTTGGACAAGTTACTTAACCCCTCTGTGCCTTAGCTTCTTCACCTATAAATTGGGCATAGTAACTGGGACCATGTCACAGTGCTGTTGTCAGGATTAATTCAAGAAAATTGTGACATACAGAGTTAACACTCAATAAATATTATCTACTATTATTTACCAACTCAAATGGGAGTAAACATTTGCCAAAAGAAGTTTCAAATCCTTTAATTAATATAAGAAATGCAAAATCTTCTGAAAAGTTAGCAAAAAAAGAAATCATGAAAAATGAAAATAGACTAGCTGAGTTTCAACAAATACCTTCTCATAATTAGTACAAGCTGAGTATCCCTAATTCAAAAATCCAAAATCCAAAACACTCTGATCCCAAGCACTTTGGATAAAAGATACTAAACCTATACCTAGATTTCATAACTATGAATCCTATTTTTGTAAAGATAGCCGATAATGTGTTTCTTTGGTTTGAATCTATGTATCTTTGTGAGTTATTTTTTTCCAGCCATTTATAACAAGCCATGAAAACCAAGAATCAAAATTAACAGAACTTGGAGTCTTTGCTTCTGGCCAGGACAGATCTACTGATTCTCAACTTGTCCTCTGGTCATAAACAACTAGAAAACCAGGCAAAGTCAATAGAACAACTATTCACAGACACTGGACAACTGGTGGAACAAGACTTCCTGAAAGAAGGAAAGCAAATGAGATGAGCCCTGTGTTACCCCTCCTGGCAGGAAGAACTCTCTGGACTGCACCACGATGAAAAACAACCCCAAACAGTGTGGTAGTCTCCCTGTCCATGGAAGGACAGCATTTGGAAGACTGGGTGGTGGTGGCAACTGGAATTTGCAAGGCAGAGGGACTGAAAAGGAGGGACATATACCAAGGAAGAGCTACAGAAATCTGCAGAGGCAATCTGTTGCCAAGAGCTAAGGTGCCTATGCACAGGGTGAAACGCATGAGGCCAGGCAGGAACAGAAAGGAAGGTCTGAGTTGAAAATCCCCCACAGTTTGAGAGCTGGAGGACTTTCAAACTGCCTCCAGACAGACAGGACACACTTGTTGAAGAGCAAGGACCTGTTGAAGGGTAAAGACACTGGAAGTGTCACACCTGAATGGAGGGCTAAACTAATCTTGAAGGCTCGTCCACATCTACTCCAAAAAGCTACAAACAAGCCTCAGAACGATTGAGCTTCTGCAAGTAACTTAACTGCCTGCCCAAACTTCAGCACTTAAATAAGACAACAAAATCCAGTTAACACTCATGATGTGTCAAATTCAATAGCAAATTACTAGACATGCAAAGCAGCAGGATCATGAGGGGGAAAAATCAGTTCATAAAAACAGAACCAGGGCCAGGTGTGGTGGCTCATGCCTTTAATCCCAGCACTTTAGGATACAGGCAGATACCTGAGGTCGGGAGTTTGAGACCAGCCTGACCAACATGGAGACACCCCGCCTCTACTAAAAATACAAAATTAGCCAGGCGTGGTGGCACATGCCTGTAATCCCAGCTACTCAGGAGGTTGAGGCAGGAGAATCACTTGAACCCAGGAGGCGGAGGTTGCAGTGAGCCGAGATCACGCCATTGTACTCCAGCCTGGGTAACAAGAGTGAAACTCCGTCTCAAAAAAAAAAAAAAAAAAAGAAAAGAAAAAAAAATCTTCATAGCCTTGTATGTGTTAAAGAAATTAATTTGTAATTTATTTGCCATAAAGAAAATTCCAGCATCGCTGGTGAATTAAGTTTTAGGAAGAAATAATTGCAATCTTATACAAACTCTTTCAGCAAACAGAGGAAAAAGGGAACACTTTCCAAACTTATTTTACAAGACCAGTGCTACCTTAAAGTAAAAACCCGATACAGGAATTCAAAGGAAAAAACCAGAAAACTACAGTTCTGTATTTCTGTATTAGTCTGCTCTCATACCGCTAATAAAGACATACCCTAGACTAGGTAATTTATAAAGGAAAGAGGTTTAATTGGCTCACAGTTTAGCATGGCTGGGGGAGGCCTCAGGTAACTTACAATCATGGCAGAAAGGAAAGCAAATTTGTCCTTCCGCACATGGAGGCAGGAAGAAGGGCCGAGCAATGGGGGAAAAGCTCCTTATGAAACCATCAAATCTTGTGAGAACTCTCACTCACTATCCCAATAACAGCATGGGCGTAACCACCCCCATGATTCCATTACCTCCCACTGGTCCCTCCCACAACATGTGGGTTTTATGGAAACTACAATTCGAGATAGGGATGAGGACACAGCCAAACCATATCGTTCCTCATAAATTTAAAGGTAAAAGTACTTAGTAAAACAGTAGCAAATTGAATCCAGCAAATTTTAAAATGCACAAAATATATTACGAAATGAACACTATGCATAAAATGCATAGCTAAGTAAGATTTATCCTAGGAATGCATGATTGGTTTAACATTTGAGAATCAAATCGCTTTACCATGCTAAGAGAATAAAGGAGAATAATCATATGACCATCTCAACAGATGCCAAAAACAATCTGAGAAAATTTAATACCACTCATGACGAAATTTCTTCGCAAACTAGGAGTAGGAGAGAATTTCCATCTCATAAATGGTATCCACAAAAAATCTACAAATAATATTATACTTAATGATTATAGTCTGAATGATTTTCCCTAATGTTGGGTTCAATGCAAGGATGTCTGCCTCTCTACCCCTATTCAACATTATATATAGGTAGCAAGTGCCAAAAAAAAAAAAAAAAGGCAAGAAAAAAATATACAGTATTACAGATTGGAAATCAATATGGATATAGGAAATATGGACAAAACTATCAACCAACTTGACCTAACTGATGTTTATAGAACACTGCATCCAACATCTACAAAGTATACATTGTCTTCATGGGCATATGGACAAATCAACACAACTTCAAAAAAACTTCTAGAGGTGATAGGTGAGCATTAGAAGGTCACCTATATTATATTATTATTTTATAACACATATTGATATATTTTATTGTTTGTTAAAATATAAAAATTATATAAAATATTATTATATGAAATTCACTATATTTCTACATAAAAGCAACAAACAATTGGAAAATAAATTTACAAAGAAAATGCACTTTAATCTCACACCTGTAATCCCAACACTTTGGGAGGCTGAGGCGGGCAGATCACTTGAGGTCAGGAGTTTGAGACCAGCCTGGCCAACATGGTGGAATCCTGTCTCTACTAAAAGTACAAACATTAGCCAGGTGTGGTGGCAGGCACTTGTAATCCTAGCTACTTGGGAGGCTGAGGCAGGAGAATCACTTGAACCTGGGAGGCAGAGGTTGCAGTGAGCTGAGATAGCACCACTATACTCCAGCTTCAGCAACAGAGACTAAAAAATAATAATAATAATAAAATAAAAAGATTACAGATTTTTTTAAAAGAAAATACCCTTTAACATTCAAAAACATGACTTAAACCTAGAAATAAACTAAACATAATCTGTGTCAAACTTATACATCAAAACAGTAAAATAATGCTCAGAGAAATTAAAGATGAACTAAATAAAAATATGTTTAGATCAGAAGAATAAATAAATAGTGTTGTCAACTGTCCTCAAATTGATCTACAGATGCAGTAGAATCCCAATCAAAATCACAGAAAGCTCCTTTGTAAAAACTGACAAGCTATATCTAAAAACACATATAGAAGCCAGGCGCAGTGGCTCACGTCTATAAGCCCAGCCCTTCATGAGGCCAAAGTGGGAGGACTGCTTGAGCCTAGGAGTTTGAGACCAGCCTGGGCAACACAGCTAGACCTTATCTCTAGAAAAAAAAAAAAAGTCGGATTTGGTGGCATGTGCCCGTAGTCCCAGCTACTCGAGAGGCTGAGGTGGGAGGACTGTTTGAGCCTGGGAGATTGAGGCTGCAGTGAGCTATGACTGCCTCACTACATTCCAGCTTGGGCAACAGAGGAAGCCCCTGTCACCAAAATTAAAATGTGTAAAAAATTGAAACAGTTTATAAATAAAAGTCCATGAAAGCAAAAATGCACATGAAAAATATTCAGCATCATTAGTCGTCAGGAAAATGTAAAATAAAATCATAATGAAATACATTACACATTGACTAGTAATGTCTAAAATTAGACCACACTCAATGAAAGAGAGGGCATGGAGCAACTGGAACTCTTGATTTCTTAGGGGGGGATATAATAATACAACTATAACTTTGCTCCCCTGAGGAAAAGAAAATGAAAAAAAATTAATAAAAAAAATGATACTACTACTTTGAAAAGCAGCCTGGCATTTCTTATCTGGTAAAATGTACGGGTACCCTGACCCCCATCCTAGGAAGTTGCCTAAGAGAGATGAAAACATGCCTTCGTAACAACTCTCCATGAACGTTTATAGATTGATTCATAAGAGCCACAAACAACCAAATGTCCATCAGTCAACATACCTACTGGATAAACAAACTGGTATATATCCACACAGTGCAATATCATTCATCAATAAAGAGGAAAGGACAAATGATACCAGAAACTTAGATGATTCCCACAACACTGTGCTGAATCAAAGAGGCCACATGTAGGAGTACAGACCAAACGATTCCACTTTTACACAACTCCAGGAGCGACAAATCTACTAGACAGTGAGAGAGCACATCAGTAGTTGCTAGGTACTGGGGTCATAAGGGGACTTTTGAGGTGACAGAAATGTTCTACATCTTGATTGCGAAGGTGGCCATGCTATTACATTGCACACTGAAACGTGCGTTTGAAATGAGTGCATTTCATTGTTATGTATGTATTTATTTTTAGACAGAGTCTCACTCTGAAGTGCAATGGGATGATCTCAGCTCACTACAACCTCCCCCTCCTGGGCTCAAGTGATTCTCCTGCCTCAGCCTCCTGAGTAGCTGGAATTACAGGCACGCACCACCATGCCTGGCTAATTTTTGTGTTTTTAGTAGAGACAGTGTTTCACCATGTTGGCCAGGCTGGTCTGAAACTCCTGACCTCAAGTGATCTGCCCGCCCTGGCCTCTCAAAGTGCTGGGATTACAGGTGTGAGCCACTGCGTCTGGTAAACTGTATGTATTTACATACCTCAATAAAGTTGACTTTATTGAGGAGGGGATTGCAGTGAGCCAAGATTATGCCACTGCACTCCAGCTTGGACGACAGCGAGACTCTGTCTCAAAAAAAAACAAAAAAGAAATACCTGAGACTGGGTCATGTATAAAGAAAAGAGGTTTAATAGACTCACAGTTCCGCATGGCTGGAGAGGCCTCAGGAAACTTATAATCATGGCGGAAGGTGAAGGAGAAGCAAGCACCTTCTTCAAGGCAGCAGGACAGAGAAGAGCAAAGGTAGAACCTCCAAACACTTAAAAAACCATCGGATCGGCCGGGCGCGGTGGCTCACGCCTGTAATCCCAGCACTTTGGGAGGCTGAGGCGGGTGGATCATGAGGTCAGGAGTTCAAGACCAGCCTGGCCAACATGGTGAAACCCCATCTCTACTAAAAATACAAAAATTAGCTGGGTGTGGTGGCAGGTGCCTGTAATCCCAGCTGCTTTGGAGGCTGAGGCAGGAGAATCGCTTGAAGCTGGGAGGTGGAGGTTGCAGTGAGCCGAGATCACACCATTGCACTCCAGCCTGGGTGACAGAGCAAGTCCCCCATCTCAAATAACAACAACAAAGCACCATCAGATCTCGGTTCTCGTGAGAAGGCACCATCATGAGAACAGCCTGGGGGAAACCACCCCCATGATCCAATCACCTCCCTCCCTCCCTCGACACCTGGGGATTATCATTCAAGGTGAGATTTGGGTGGGGACACATCGTGGCCACGGTGCCTGCGTGAGTGATGATGCCACTGACTGTCTTGGGAGCGCGGGGTCGGGGCAACTGATCATTCTCTTGTGGTCATATGGAGCGTTAGAAGTCACCTAGGGAGAGAATGTAGATGAAAAGGCTAAGAGTACCGTCCTGGCATACTCCAACACTTAGAGCCCTAGCAGAGGAACAGAAGGCCACAAAAGTCTGAGGAGGAAGAGTGTCAATAGGTAAAGAAGTGGCTATAGTGGGCAGTCACCTCCCAGGGGACTTCTGCTGTGATGGGGAGTAGCCAAGTGGCCAGAAACCAAAGGTACTGGGCATGTATTTTCTTAGCAAATATGATGTGTGTTAGAGATCAGGGCAGAAAGAAGGAATAAGATAGCATATCTGGGGTGGTGGGATATAAGGTCAGGGGAGGTCTAGGGCTTGTTTCTATGTTATCGTAAACTAAGTTGCTCTGGGACTTTAATGCAAACAGTTTGCTCTGAGTTCTTTGGATCCCTGCAAAGGAAGTGCTGGCATGCCCTTGATAGAGCCCAACAGCCTTGGTGTAGAGAGGTCCCATGAGAAGCAAGGACACATGGTTGGATCTCAGAAGAGCTGCAGAGCCCTGCAGGCGTGTTTTGGATTCGGCGGCAGGCCCGGAGAGGGTGCAGGGTGGCGAGGATGCTGCTACTGAACTGCTTTTCCTGCAGGCTGTGAGGGTTGAAAAGGCCAATCTTAATAGACTCGAAGCCCATGTTTGCACAGTGTGCTCTGTGGGTGACGGGGGCTGTCCCCTGCCACCAGCCTAAGGGTGAATGTCCCCCTTGTGAGCACCATCCCCGAGATGACATCACAGCACTGCAGACGCTACTTTTCGCCAGGGCACTCTAGGCTAATGTAATCATACGATTACATAATTAACCCAGCTGTCTCATTAAGAAAATCAACTGGAATTCAGGGCATAATTAGTCATACAGCAATTAGCATGCTGATGAGCGACTGATGAAAAGCTGTCTAGATACCCAGCGTGCCAGGACCACCCCAGTCATGGCCAAGCGGGTAACCAACGACACACCTCTCCACTCCCCATGCAAGCACACCGAGGAGGAGTCCCCAAGTCACATCCAAGGAGCTCTCATGCTTACAGCTGTGTCAAGGGACCGGGGGAGGATGGATGGAGAAGGAAAAGCCTTGGGAATGATGGCAGCCGGCAAAAGCTGGCAGCGACGGGCCCAACGCCCATTTTATGCCTGCCTGCCTTTAGAACACTGGTGGCCCATTCCTTAGCCTGCAAACATACAGTCTCCTAGACGGAGGGGCGGACTGGGCTCCAGGTTTGTTGACCTGCCTGAGGAAGGTGGGGACGCTGCTTCCATGCCTGCTTTCCAATTCCCCTAATGCTGGGCCTGAGTATAACTGGGACAGAGCTGCTTCAGGACCAGCTTGGGGCCAGGGCCTGCGGCTCGGGCAGGAGTCAGCGCATTATCCACCACCCACGGGGCTCTGTTCTTCCAGACCCAGTTCTGCTTTCTGTCCTGTTTTGTTTGGGGCTTGTGATTGCTTTGTAAGCACATGAATGAAAATGTTTTATGAAGGCAAACAGAATTTGTAAAGGGATCCTCCTGTGTGTCTCCCGCTACTGAAGTTACAGGGAGCTCTCTAGAGGGGCCCTGGGTACCGGGTCTTGTTTGCCAACACCAGGAGATTTGGAATACATGGACTGGAGTCACCTTCCAGAATCAGGCTGCAACGGCCACATTTCTGTCGCCTTCGAGAAGGCTACAAAGTGGTGCATCCATGAACATCTCGGCATGAAAACCAGGGGCTATTTCTAATGAAGTCATAAGATTTTGTCCCCCCTCCCTTTTTTTTTTGAGACAGCTTCTCGCCCAGTCTGGAGTGCAGTGGCACAATCTCGGCTCAATGCAACCTCAGCCTCCCAGGTTCAAGAGATTCTCGAGCCTCAGCCTCCGGAGTAGCTGAGATTATAGGCGTGTGCCGCCACGCCCAGCTGATTTTTCTATTTTTAGTAGAGACGTGGTTTCACCATGTTGGTCAGGCTGATCTTGAACTCCTGACCTCAAGTGGTCTGACCGCCTTGGCTTCCCAAAGGCTTGGCATTACAGGCGTGAGCCACTTTACCCAGCCGATTTTGTCACTTTTTTTTTTTTCCAGGAGTCTTAATATGGGATCCTTGAGTGAGGGGCAGGCAGCGGGGAAAGAAGTATAAAAGAACAGTGTTTTCTAATTTTAACCTGTAATGTGTCCTCACTTGAAAGTAACAGGCACCAGGAACCAGATTGCTATTTTATTCTCCTGGAGGAGCATTAAAAAGCAGTTCTCAAAAATGATGACATTCCACTTTATTTCGAGATTCTCAGATGCTAGGCCGAGGATAGTCACCAGGAGAGATGGTTTTCCTACATCCGAAATGAAACCTCCCCCGGGCGGGGGGGACCTCAGATCATGGGCATTTGGGAGCAGCCTCTGAAAATGGAATGGCCTACAAATGCACTCTTTTAGGACTTCCGAAAAACCTACATCTACTTTTGACAAAGGCAGGCCAGTTAACCTATGGAAATAAAGGGAGGCAAGTCAGTCACGAAACAGTGACTTCTCGCAGTGTTTCACGAGTCAATGAATATTTTATACCACTGGTAATGTACTTCCTAAGATTTAAATCTTAAAATAAACCCTTCCAGGCACTGCCTTTATGTTTGAAGGGTTTGTGTCTGTAGGAACTAAACTGCATCTTAGCAAGCAGTAAAATGCGGTTCTGATAGCAGGGTCACAGACAGAGGCAAGGACAACTGGGGAAGAGATGTTTCCAGGGAACTTCGCAACCAAAGCAGAGAAGTTCCGTAGTGCCTAGTCTTTCTTCTACCTAGGAACTCTTTCAAATACACCATTACTAGGCTGGGTGCGGTGGCTCATGCCTGTATAATCCCAGTACTTTGGGAGGCTGAGGCAGAATTGCTTTAGCCTAGGAATTTGAGACCAGCCTGGGCCACATAGTGAGACCCCCATCTCTACAAAAAAGTTTCAAAATTAGCCAGGTATAGCGGGGTGTGCCTGTAGCCTCTACTACTCAGGAGGCTGAGGCAGGAGGATCACTTGAGCCAGGAGGCTGTTAAGTGAGCTGTGTTTGTACCAGTGCACTCCAGGTTGGGCAACAGAGACCCCGTTGCTAAAAAATAAAAAACAAAAAACCCCAAAACCATTATTAAGACGTTTCTGGAACAGAAAAGTCACGGCTGTGCTTTATACTTGTAAGCATCCTACAGCTACTTGGCTAAGTTCTTATCCGTAGTAAATTAATAAGGCCTATTCAGAAACTAAGATTGCAAGTTGAATATTTTACTAATTTATGCTCCCTGCCATTGCAGAAATAAATACATGCTCATTGTAAAAAAAAAAAAAAAAAAAGTAGCAAGAAGCAAGAGCAAGTCACCCACACAAGGTTAATTACTGATGGATTATGCAGGCTGTCATAATTTTGCTCAGAACTCAGTAAAATTCCAGCTATGCAAGAGCCTGTTAGAAGCAGTCATTCCAGAATATTCCCAGCTATCTGAGAGAAAGACATTTATTTCTTGTTTCATTACAGTAAGGGACAGAAGCTGCCTATCTCACTTGTATTTTTTTTTTTTTAAGAGATGGGGTTTTTGCTATGTTGCCCAGGCTGGTCTTGAACTCCTGGCCTCAAATACTCCTCCTGCCTCCACCTCCCAAAGAACTGTGATTACAGGAGTGAGCCACTGCACCCGGCCTCCCAGAGTCATTATTCCCAGCCCCTTGGACTACTGCCGTGTCTCCATCTGGCTGCTGCAGGGCTTGGTTGCTCCTGGGTCCTTCTCTTCTGCTCACTAAGCTCTGTTGACCCGACATTCTCCCCACCTGCTGGTCTCCTTCCCGTCCCAGCTCCTCCCTGCTGCTGTTTTCTCTGGTCAGAAAACTGCCTCGTGTGGCTTCTCCTGGCCTCAGTGGGTGACACCTCAGCTGCCTCTGCTCCTGCTCGACTCACCTTATTCTATACTCTCATTGCCTGGTGGGCTTTGCTTATTGCACCTAAAATTTAGTTGTTATTTATGCAATAATGTTTTCCTCTCCTTTTTTTTTGGAGACAGGATCCCACTCTGTCACCCCAGCTGAAGTGCAGTGGTATGATCTTGGCTCACTGCAGCCTTAACTTCCTGGGCTCAGGTGATCCTCTCACTGAGGCTTCCTGAGCAGCTGGGACCACAGGCGTACGCTACCATGCATGGCTAATTTTTGTATGTTTTGTAGAGTTGGGGTTTTGCCGTGTTGCCCAGGCTGGTCTTGAACCCCTGGGCTCAAGTAATTCGGCTGCCTCAGTCTCCTGAAGTGTTGGGATTACAGGCGTGAGCCACTGCACCTGGTCACAGTTACTTTTTAATGCCCATATTATTCCCACCAGGCTCTATATTCCAAGGGCAGGAACTGATCTGGCTGTTGTATTCCTTGGGCTCAGCCTGCTCCTGATGCCCTGGGGGTATGGTGGGAGGATGAGGGGTGCTGGGGTCTCAGGCACTGAATCGAGTAACACTCAGGGAGATGAGAGTCTGATAATACTCACGAAACCGACTAAGGAATGAGAAGCGATCTGATGGCAAATGAAAAGAACAGAAACATCAAGGTCTGAACCATCAAACCTGCTCAGAGTGTGCATCAGGACCATGAGGGTTCAACGCTACTATATTGCTAAATGCTTATTTGGTGTCTTTATTTTTTTTTAATTTTTATTTATTTATTTTTTAGACAGAGTCTTGCTCTGTCACCCAGGCTGGACATCTCGGCTCGCTGCAACCTCTACCTCCCGGGTTCAAGCGATTGTCCTGCCTCAGCCTCCCAAAGTAGCACCTCCCGGGTTCAAGCAATTGTCCTGCCTCAGCCTCCCAAGTAGCTGGGATTACAGGTCCCCGCCACCATGCCTGGCTAATTTTTGTATTTTTTTTAGTAGAGATGGGGTTTCCCCATGTTGGCCAGGCTAGTCTCAAACTCCTGACCTCAGGTGATCTGCCCGCCTTGGCCTCCGGGCAAGTGCTAGGGTTACAGGGGTGAGCCACTGCATCTGGCCTTGGTGTCTTTAATATGAAGGAGATTTCAGAAGGTGGAAGATGAAGAAGAGGGAGGGGCCAGAACACTGAAGGAGAAGTGGGCGGGTAGGGTGGTGGGAGAAGAGCGGGGGTGGAGGGAGACCCTATCCTGGGTGCTGGGCGATGATGTGGGATGAGCTGAGGTGAAGGGAGATCCTACCATGGGTGCTGGGCTTGGAGTGCCAGTGTGACATCTGGTAAACCAAACACAGATCCCAGCTACCAAGGGCCGGCCCCAAAGCCGAAGGTCTCAGAAGCATGTGTGCTGGTTTGGGCAACCCCAAATGCTAAGTGCTGTATAAATGTCTATGCAGGCATGTAAATCTTTATAGAGTGACACCAAAGTAAAATGAGCATTCGGAGAGCTATTAAACTGCTGCAACTCAATGAAAGATACATTCTGTTCTCCTGCAATTGACTTGTCTCAGTGCTCCGCAGTGCTCGCCCTCACTGGGAAGCTTCGACCTCGGGAGGGTGGTTCAGTGGGAACAGTTAGAGCCTGAGTCCAGAGAAAACACTCAGAGAGCGTTTTGAAGAAATAATTTGATTCATTCATTTCTGCATTTGTTTAGCAAATATTTATGGAGTTTCTGCCACATGGCAGGCACTGGGGTAGACACAAAGGAAGTAATTAGGGACAAAACTGCACTGAACCAGTCTCTGCCAAACAGTTACCAAGGAATTACGATAGAGAGAAGGGCAGGGTCCCAGGGCAGGGCGTGTGTGCACGGGAAGGGTCCCCTAAACTGGCTGGGAAGGCCTTTCTGTCAGGAAGTGACATCTCAGCAGGTTAAACCAGAGGGGCCAGTGGAGATTAGCCAGGAGGAGTCTGGCCGCCCTGCAAGTGCTTAGACTCACATCAACATGAACTGCAGAGTGTAGGGCAGGAGGTGGGGTGGAGGGAAGTGGCTGGAATAGAGACACAGCCTAGAGGTCAGATGGCCAGAGTTGGTGACAAAATGCTCAGAACACAGGCCAGGTGTGGTGGTTCACGCCTGTAATTCCAGCATTTTGGGAGGCTGAGGTGGGCAGATCATCTGAGGTCAGGAGTTCGAGACCAGCCTGGCCAACATGGTGAAAACCCATCTCTATAAAAATACAAAAATTAGCCGGGCGTGGTGGTGCAAGCCTATAATCCCAGCTACTCAGGAGGCTGAGGCAGGAGAATCACTTGAACCGGGGAGGTGGAGGTTGCAGTGTACTGAGATTGCACCACTGCACTCCAGCCTGGGCAACAAAGTGAGACCCCATCTCAAGAAAAACAAAAAGATCAGAACATGAGCAGCAAGGTGGGAGGTGATGCCGTCTGCCAAAAGAAGAAATGCAGGAAAAAGACAGCTTCTGCCGGACACATTGGGTGGGTGAAGGGTGCCCGCCACGCCATCCTATCGGGAAAGTCCAGGTGGCACTTGGATATGCAGGTTGACACTCAGGAGTGAGCCTGGGACCAGGGACAAAGCTCTAACAGTCACCAGTGCAACCCTTGGTGAACCCTGGGGCTGAGGACTTGGGGAGTGGTGGGGATTTGGGTCAACTGACTCCTTCAGTCATTCACCACTTCCCACCTGTTGCATGCCAGGTGCTGGGCAGAGAGCCACAATGCAAAGCCCTGTCCTCACGGAGCTGTCACTCTAATGAGACCCAGAGATAAGCAACAAGGAAATACACAAATAAATAAAACTTCAGGAAGGGGCAGCGGTGGGAGCTGGTTCGGTCAAGGGTCTGTCACTCTCAGGCTGGGTGGGACTCTGGCTCTGCTGTTCCTGGGGCCAGCTTGGTGGCTCTCCCTGTGCTCCAGGAGTAGGGCTGCATGGTACATAGCTGAAATGCCTGTTGCATTATCCCCAAGGGCTGCCTCCCTTTTTCTGTGACAGTGTGAGTTGCTGTATCTTGCAACTAGCAGAATTTACCACATCCTACAAATGTTTCTGGATTCCACTGGACTATGGCCTGAAGTATGCAGACAGTTAAGGCACCCCGACTCCCCGCAACTGAGTGACTGTCAGTAAATGCATCATCACTATTGACCAGGCCCTTCCTGTAAGCCTCAGCCACAGAATGACTGCCTCTGAGCAATAATCAGACTTCAAAACACAGGGAGAGTGCTCCGAGCTCCATTCCTGCTTTGCAAGTAACTTGTTAGATCTGGCAGATCACAGCATTTGTAAGAAATACCTGGGAGGCGGTGGGTGAAAGTTATCTATGTGGAATGTAGATGTATTCTGATTGACTTTTAGTATTACAGTAAATATCAAACATTCTTTACTCCCACCATTCATCAATTTAAACTGCACACTTCAATTCCCTGGCCAGAAATAAAAACTGTGAAGAATACCACCAATATAGAAAAATGCTTAGGGTAATAAGAATCATAATATTAAGGAAGAAAGGCAGAATATGAATATATACACATGCTATGATCAAAATTCTATAAAATCTGTACATGTACATGGACAAGGTCTACTCAGATAAAGAGGAACGCTGGTGAGAAGAATGGTCTCTTCTTTTGCTCTGGGAAATTAACACAGAAAATAACTGCAGAGAAAGAAACCTAAGCAACATTTTAAAGTGGCTGCCCAGTTGAAAAATTTCACTAGGGAAAAACCGATGTGCAAATTCCACGTTTTGAAAAGAGATTACAGGTTATTTAGAAAACAGCAGGGAGGCCAGGCACGGTGGCTCATGCCTGTAATCCCAGCACTTTGGAGTGCCAAGGCGGGTGGATCACTTGAGGTCAGGAGTTTGAGACCAATCTGGCCAACATGGTGAAATCCCATCTCTCTAAAATATAAAAATTAGCTGGGTGTGGTGGCAGGCACCTGTAATCCCTGCTATGTGGGAGGCTGAGGCAGGAGAACCTCCGGAACCTGGGAGGTAGATGCTATAGTGAGGACAGACTGCACCACTGCACTCCAGCCTGTGTGACAGCAAGAAAAACAAAAAAGATTACAGATTATTTTGAAAACAGGTGCTAAAGAGTCTTTGGGTCTCTGGCAAAAATGAAGTGGGTCAGTCTTCTATTGACTAAGTCACCAACTAGACAAAGTTCTCAGCTGGAAAACACTCACTTTTGAGATCCTGCTCCCAGAAGTGGTAGCAAGAACTTCTGGAAATAGGCTGGAGCAGAACCTTCCTGAGCCCGAGGAAGCAACAAAAAGTCAAAGAATGAACTCTTTCGCAACACAAAATAAGATTTCTCAAAGCCCGGGTCATACTTTTTCTGTAATTCTTTATGCCTGTGTCAGTATGGACATGACACAGTCCAGACAGAAAATTCTCAGCCACCACCTTACGCACAAGAAAATGCCAGTGATACCCGCCAGGCTGCTGATGCCTGAGGGTCAGTGTGCTCTTAAGGCAGGAGAACAGGGCGTGCAGGCAGAAAACCGAAGGCCAATTCACCCTGACTTCCTTGAAATAAATCGAAAGAAAACCCTCACTTTCCACGCCTAAGTAACAAAAGGACCAGAGGCTACTTCCTTTGCAAACCCCCACCGTTTTCTGCCCTGCAGATGGGAAATTGAAAGTACCTCTGATTGGTTGCTTTCTACAACCAATCAGATGTTTGCATAGGAGGGTAACTTTGTAACTTCAGTCTCTGATTGGCTGCAACCAATCAGACTGACTGCAGAGCCAAGCTTCATTTGCAAAGAAGTGCAACTTTATAACTGAACTTTAGCCTCTGATTGGTTACTTTCCACAACCAATCAAGATGTTTGCTAGGAGTGTGACCTTTGTAACTTCCCTTCAGCCTCTGGTTGGTTGCTTTCTACAACCAATTGGACTGATTGGAGGCCACCACTTCATTTACATGGGGTAAACACCAACTGGCCAACGGGAGACCTCTAGGGGGTGACTCGATTCTGTATCTGTGCCCTTGAGCAGGTGCTCAGCCCATTCCCAACCTGTGGAGTGTACTTTCATTTTCAGTAATCTCTGCTTTGGTTGCTTCATTCTTTCCTTGCTTTGTGCGTTTTGTCCAATTCATTGCAAAACACCAAGAACCTGGACACCCTCCAGCGGTAACTCTCTGATCCATTTTACCGTGAAGGAGCTTCCTCATGAGGCTCGGTCAGATTCTTCAGGGAACTCCTAGTCAGATACAAACTCCCACAGAAAACCAAAGGCTAGAATTTGGAACTAATAATTAGATAAACTCCCAAGACAGTACATTCTCTACGGTTAGGCTGTTACCCAACCCTGTTCCATCTGTTTTATTTTACAGATGACAGCACTGAAGTCCAGAGAGGAAAAGGAATGTCATCAAGAACTCTTAACAAGTCCAGGGAAGGAGAATCTGGATCTCCCCACTCCCTGTCCCAACTGCTTTCTGTCGTCCCGGTGCGACAGCTTTTAATCCCAGTTCCAAGAGGGGACAGCAAAGCCCATGGTGGACCTGAATCAGAACCCAAGTACAGGTACAAAGGAGACCTGTGCCTGCCTCGCTCTGTTAATGTAGCTCTGATGATGTCAATGATATTCAGAGAACTGCTAACAAGGGCAAGTGCACAACTGTAATTGGTGGGGAGGGGAGGGTGGTAGTAATTCGAATTCCTTGCTTGGTGGAGAAAAACATCAAATGACTTTCCTAATTTTCTGATCAGCATCTCCCTAGGGCTGAGCTGGGCCCCACATGGTTATATCCATCACTTTACTCGAGATTCTAAGGCAATTGAGGACCCACAAATAGGACCATAGAGCTCAAGGCACTTGAAACATGCATTTTCACTTTTCCAGAATAGAGAATAGGAAGCCATTATCTCTCAGAATGCCTCACAAACATTATTTAAATTTTAATTCTTCAGTCCCTTTAAGAGATTAAAGGTGGTGCAGTCGCTCCTACCTATAATCCCACAGCACTTTAGGAGGCTGAAGTGGGAGGATCACTTGAGCCCAGGAGTTGGAGACCAGCCTGGGCAACACAGTGAGACCTCATCTGTACAAAAAATACAAAAATTAGCTAAGTGTGTTGGCATGCACCTCCCGGCTACCTGGGAGGTTGATGTAGGAGGACCGTTTGAGCCCGGCAGGTGCAGGTTGCCATGAATGGAGATTGCACCACTGCACTCCAGCCTGGGCAACAGAGCGAGACTCTGTCTCAAAAATGAATAAATAAGTAAACTTAGAAAAAAAATAAAAGAAACAATGGAAATACTTGCTTGTAGCTGCAGGGATTATAAGTTACCCTCTGCCCATAACCCTTAAGTGAAGGACTTGTCCGGGGCCACTGATCTTGGGTGACCTGGCAGGGGGAGCAGGACACTCCAGGTGTCTTGGTAGGGCCATTCCTAAAGTCCTGAAGGTGGCAATGGACAGTACAAGGGACTTCTGCACAGCACACAAGCATTGGCTCTGTATCTCCTCTGTGGTATGTGCAGCGTTCTATGCTGTAGCCCCAGAGATTTGGGACTCTGCTTTTATGAAATCATCCCCTAGAGATTACACGAGTCCTTCAACAAGTGCATCAAATTTCCTTCCATATCCAAAGACTGGCTCTTGGAGGATTCACGTGTGAGGCACTCCCTGGTTTCCTAGGGGAAGTTGCGACTAATGGTATTATTTATTTTTCTCAGGAAAGCCAATAAAAATGAGCCCAAAACTCACCAATTCACCAGACACAAAGCCCCCCACTGGTGGGCCATCAGTGCCAGGGCTTACCTGGGACGTCAATCAATCTTTTGTAGACATTCAAGAAAGCTGCTTCAGCTTCCTTGCTTCTTTTACTCAGTGCATCAATCTGAATGGGAAGGAAAGAAAGAAAAGAAAAACAAAGAGCTTAACATCTGTCAAGAGGTAATTTACAAAGCATTACACATCTAGTGAATTCCTGTATCAAGGAGAAGTCTGATTCGTCCGAGTACATGTTTGACAACTGGGCTTCAACCTCTTAGAGGAAATCCTTGCAAACACAAAAGGGCCCAGTTCGTGAAGGTAAACGAGGGAGGAGCAGAGATCTGGGAGTATAGAGCCATTCACTATACAGCAGGGAACACTGGGTGGGTCTTTCATAGAGAAGAATGGTCTGGCGTGCCCTTCCTGGTCTTTTTCCTTCTGCAAGCACTGACTAAGGGCTAGCCATGTGCTAGACACTGCTGAGGGTCAGGGGTGGGCAGGAAGAGACAGTTTCTACTCCCAGGAGCTCAGGGTCTAGGAGGGAAACAGGTATGTAATTAACAAGTAATTAAATCCTTGGGGACAGGGGGAAGGGAACCTCAGGAAGGAAAGCTGTGACCTTGGAGCAGTCTTACAAAGCATTTCACTCAGGTGGCCAGTAAGACATTGCATATAAACGGAAAAACACATTCAAATGCCCAGAGGAAAGAATTTCATAAAATTCTTTTTTTATTTTTTGGAGACGGGGTCTCACTCTGTTGCCCAGGCTAGAGTGCACTGGTGTGATGTCGGCTCACTGCAACCTCTGCCTCCCAGGTTCAAGAGATAGCTGGAATGTCTGCCTCCTGAGTACCTGGGATTGCAGGTGCCTGCCACCTGTAATCACGCATGGCTAATTTTTGTATTTTTAGTAGAGATGAGGTTTCACCATGTTGGCCAGGCTGGTCTCGAACTCCTGACCTCAGGTAATTCACCCGCCTCAGCCTCCCAAAGTGCTGGGATTACAGGCGTGAGCCACTGTGCCCGGCCTACATGTTCTCTGTTTTAAGACACTTATTCACATGTCAGCTTGTGCTCCATTCCTGAAGTCCAGATTAAGAGCCCACCAACGGGGCTACAACACACCACGGGGCATGGGGAACTGTGAGAGTCTGCCGGGTGGGAATGCAGATACATATGCGGGAGCTGGGGGTGACACAGCTGGACAAGCAAGTGGGTTAGATCATGAGGGGCACAAGGGCATGTGGTACTGGGTGATCCTTATCACCTGGGCAGCAGTCAGGGTGGAAGGAACACAGGAGAGGGCAGGGAGGAAGAGACCACTCAGACGTCATTGCTCTCATCCAAGTGAGATGCGCTGGGCAGTGGCTGCGGGTGTTGAGGAGGAGGCAGAGGTGCTGGAGAGATCGGCAGCACACACAGTTGACGTGAGGCCCAGAAGAACAAGGCAAACCGAGGACGGTGCCTGGGATTCCAGATTAGGCAACTGGTGAGGTTTTGTGACGGTGGCCAGGGTTGGTTTGTTTTGTGAACTGACTAGCTGAGCCAGTTTCCTCCACGTGGACGTCTATTCATCGACTATGCCGGATGCACATGCAAAGAGCCTGACATGGTTGGACCAACTTGTTAGCATATTTAGCTTACCTACACATTTGCTGAGACAACAGATCACTCTTTACAGCCGAAGCACGCAAGACTGCACATGCACCAATTCATACTGGCTCAGGCAAATGACGCCAAATTATATATTCCTTCTGTCCCCTCCTTGAACTATGCTGTCTCCAATGTTATTTTTAAGAGGCAAAGGATGTGGTTTAATTCCAGGGCCTCTCACCTGAGCCACCTGGCAGTTAAGGGCTGAGAGAGGTCCCCTGACTAAGGATGTGGGACGCTCAGGACTGGGGGATGAGGGCTAGTGGGAGCTGGGTCTAGAAAATCAAACGCACAGCAGACTAGAGCAGTGCAAGCATTTCCAACTTCTAACAAGCTGTGCACCAGGATTCCAATTTGAAGTCAGTTGTTTGGAACTCAGACACATTCCACCACCACCCCGTCTGCTGCCCCATCTCCACCACAACCCAGTAAGATATCAACCCTGTGATTCTGGGCCAGGTGTGGTGGCTCACGCATGTAATCCCAGCACTTTGGGAGGCCGAGGCAGATAGATCACGAGGTCAGGAGTTTGAGACCAGCCTGGCCAACATGGTGAAACCCCACGTCTACTAAAAATGCAAAAATTAGCTGGGTGTGTGGTGGTGTGCACCTGTGAACCCAGCTACTCAGGAGGCTGAGACAGGAGAACTGCTTAAACCTGGGAGGCAGAGGTTGCAGTGAGCCAACATCACGCCACTGCATTCCAGCCTGGGCAACAGAGTGAGACTCTGTCTCAAAAAAAAAAAAAAAAAGCTGCATGAAATGCTGACATACCAGCAAACAAGAGAGAGATGCATCATACACTAGAGTGGTCTCAGACTGGGGGTGGGTGGGGAGGAGGGGCTGGTGGATGCCAACTGAAGAGTGTGGGATTTCCTTTTGGGGTGATGAAAATGTTTTATAGCCAGGCACGGTGGCTCACGCCTATAATCCCAGCATGTTGGGAGACGAGGTGGGTGGATCACCTGAGGTCGAGAGTTCAAGACCAGCCTGACCAACATGGAGAAACCCTATCTCTACTAAAAATACAAAATTATCATGGTGGCGCATGCCTGTAATCCCAGCTATTGGGGAGGCTGAGGCAGGAGAATCGCTTGAACTTGGGAGGTGGAGGCTGCAGTAAGTGGAGATCGCGCCATTACACTCCAGCCTGGGGCAACGAGAGCAAAACTCCATCTCAAAAAAAAAAAAGGGCTGGGTGTGGTGGTGCACATCTGTAATCCCAGCACTTTGGGAGGCCGAGGTGGGTGGATCATGAGGTCAGGAGTTCAAGACCCGCCTGGCCAACATGGTGAAAGCCTGTCTCTATAAAAAAAAATAATAAATTAAAAAAAAATGTTTTACAATGGTCTGTGGTGACAGCTGTATAACTTTGTGAATATCCTAAAAGTCAATGGACTGCAGACTTTAAATGGGTGAATTATATGGTATGTGAATTACATCTCAGTCAAGTTGTTTAAAACACGTGTGTGTACGTCTTCAAAATCAACCTGTACGTAAAATTGTGCGTCGTGATTTCTTTCACTGTCATATCATGTATCTTTCTCAGTATCTATTACAAATTTTGGGAACTGTCGAAATGGCATTGTTTCAATTGTACCTAAGCCCACATATTATACGTCTCTGGAGTAAGAAACGGATTTGGAGTTACTTCTCCAGATGAATTGGAACACTTCCTGGGGGCTCTTCTAAGAGAGGCAGGTGGGTAGCAGGGTCTGTCCAGAAAGCTGGGCAGACGCCCTGGCTGCTGTCCGTACCGCTTGACGGCCACACAGAGGTTTTTCTTCCTGGCTTAGGATCTGCCTATGGAGGGCCCCTCACTTTCCAGGGATTCCGGTGGTGGGTGATGGGTGGCTGTGTCTCCCACAGGCAAGGGCTGGACTCTGGAAGGACCCTGACCTCTGTGCTCCTGCCTCGGTTATTCCCAGGGACGTGGGGTTTGGTAATTCACATGGCACACTTCGGGGCTGTAAGGGGTTGAACTGTGTCTCCCAAGAGATGATGAAGTCTTGACCCCCAATACCTGTGAAGGTGACCTTATTTGGAGCTAGGGTCTTTGCAAGGTGATCAAGATAAGGAAAAGTCATTAGTGTGGGCCCTCGTCCAATAGGTTCCGATAAGAAGGAGATGCCTGGACACAGAGACAGACATGAAGACAGGCGGGATGTCACAGGGAGATGAAGGAGAGACTGGGCTGACGATCTCTAAGGTGAAGATGATCAGGAAACCACCAGAATCTGGGACAGGGACACAGTAGATTCTCCCCTACATTCCTCAGAAGGAACCAGCCCCGTGGACACCAGGATCTTGGACTTCTGCCCTCCCGAAACCGGAGAGAATAAACTTCTGATGTTTAAGCCACTTGGTGAGTGGCACTTGGTTCCAGCACAGGTGTGGCATGAGTTACTAAGAAATTCTTTTAGGCAGATAAGGAGGAAAAGTTTTCATTTCTTTTAAAGCTGCTCCGAAAGCATTTCTTGTAAAGCCTGGCTCTTAATGCCCAGTCAGCAACCTTAATATGCAAACACCAGCCGTTAAAAACTGGGTCCACCCCAAATGGCAATTCCCACCACTGCCCTCTTGCTCTTGCCCCTGCATGTCCCTGGCAACATGGCTGTCCCCACATGTATCCACACGTGTAGAACATTAGGACGTGCTGCATTTGCATATTACAAGGCGAGGGTGGGAAGGCCAGTTTTTTTGCGGGCTACATAAATAACATACCTGGTCAAACCAATCCCCTAAGCCCTATGCAATTCAGACTGCCTCCTCCAGCCTCTATATATACCTGGCTGTCTTCCACTCCACTTGGGGATCTCTGCTTTCAGATTTGGAGCCCCCCTCCCTCTGTCTCTGTACGGGGGAGCCTCTTCCTTCTGCCTTTTCTTTCCTTTCTTGCCAATTAAACTCTCAGCTCCTTAAAACCACTCCATCAAGCCAGGCACAGTGGCTCACACCTGTAATCCCATCACGTTGGGAGGCCAAGGCCTGTGGATCACAAAGTCAGAAGTTCAAGACCAGCCTGGCCAACATGGTGAAACCCCATCTTTAGAAAAATATAAAAATTAGCTGGGTTCATGCCTGTAATCCCAGCTACTCGGGAGGCTGAGGCAGGGGAATCGCTTCAACCCAGGAGGTGGAGGTTGCAGTGAGCCAAGATCATGCCACTGCACTCCAGCCTGGCAACAGAGCGAGACTCTGTCTCAAAAAGACAAAAAAACAAACAATTAAAAAAAAAAAAACACTCCACGTGTGTCCATGTCGTTTTATGTAAACTGGCATAAAACCCAAAACCCTAGTGTTCCTTCACTCATTAGAGCTGCATCACAGGGACCATGGTTTCCAGTCCTCTCCCCATGCCCTCTTCCACTCACATAGGGAAACTCCATTCCCGTCCCGAGGAACACGGTCAGGCCAGTGAGTTTAATCATTCACCATGCAAATGGACCATGAGGTTTCTGAAAAGAGATGACTTAAAAGATCCTCTTCTAAATGATTAAGTCCCCTCAGCCCCATGTAAGATTTCCAAACATGTCTGGAAGAATTTGTGGATTCTAGGAATTTGGATACTTTGTATGCTCCTTCACTGTTCTGACTTCTGTGGCCATTGGCCGAGACAAGAATGGGCCTCAAGGCTGAGTGAGGTGGCTCACGCCTGTAATCCCAACACTTCAGGAAACGCAGGCAGGAGTTAAAGGCCAGCCTGGGCAGCACAGTGAGACCCCATCTCTACAAACAAATCAATTAGCCAGGCATAGTGGTATATGCCTGTGGTCCCAGCTACTCAGAGGCTGAGGTGGGAGGTTCACTTGAGCCCAGGGGTTCAAGGCTGGAGTGAGCTATCATTGAGCCACTGCACTCCAGCCTCGATGACAGAGCGAGACCCTATCTTAATAAAAAATAATAAAAATTGGGCTGGGTATGGTGGCTCATGCCTGTAATCCCAGCATTTTGGGGGGCAGACGCGGGCGGATCACGAGATTAGGAGTTCAAGACCAGCCTGACCAACATGGTAAAACCATCTCTACTAACTATAGAAAAATTAGCCGGTGGCTCAAGAGTTCTGATTTAAAAAAAAAAGAAAGAAAGAAAAAGAAAAATTAGCTAGGCATGGTGGTGCGGCCTATAATCCCAGCTACTCCGGAAGCTGAGACAGAAGAATCACTTGGACCTGTGAGGTGGAGGTTGCAGTGAGCCGAGATCGCACCACTGCATTCCAGCCTGGGTGACAGAGCAAGGTTCCATCTCAAAACAAAGCCAAACAGAAAAAAGCCCAACCACTCAGAAGTTACCTATGCTGAAGCCCAGTACACACGCCACTTCCTCCAGACCTCGAGTTGGGCCTGTTATCCTGGGGCTGGCCATGTTTTACGTCTGGAGGGAGGGAGGGAACCAGGCCTTTGAATGTCAGCCTCACCTCATCTGCACAGCAGCCATCTCCTGGGGCTGGGTGAGTCACTGACCTACCCTGGGGGTGGCCACTGTACCAGACACATCAGAGTGACTCTAACACACAGAATAGCTTCCCCCAAATGTCCACACGGCTACCGGCCAGGAAGAGCACCCGTGCCAGGGAGGCAGGAAGGGACAGTGTCCTGCTCATCTTCATGCCCCTGACCCACCCGCCTGCCTGCAGGGAGCCCAGCCTGCCCATTGCATGCCTTGGAGGTGCCAGACCAGGCTTGGTAACACAGCTCCCTCTAAGAGGGGAGGGATCTGTGAATGAGCAAATGCCTATGGCAAGGTATTAAGGCAAGGACTGCTGAACAGGGGGTCCTAGGCTAGGGTTCCAGCTCCCTCAGGCATGCACTTTAGCTTGAGGTAGGTACCACGCCCTTAAAACCATTTAGGGCCGGGCACGGTGGCTCCTGCCTGTAATCCCAGCACTTTGGGAGGCCAAGATGGGAGGATCGCTTGAGCCCAGGAGTTCAAGACCAACCTGGGCAACATGGCAAAGCCCCATCTCACATACACTCTCACAGAAACACAAAACCATTGAGAAGAAGCTAAACTGGGGCGGATCTAAAGAAGGTCAGACACTGGCCTGTGGACTTAGGTAAAACCTGTCCTGCTCTGAGGGACCAGCCTCTTTTTCAGGCTCACCTCTTGCCACACCCAGTCACTCCCAGTTCCCTGAACACATGAGCAATTTCCCCTCCGCCTGGAAGGCGCCTCCCAGGAATGCTACTCTGATCCCCAGGCTCAGGGCAGATCCATCTCCCAGCTGCGGCCACTCCCACACCACCTGGGGCTGTCCTGGAGTTCTAGGATGACAGATAAGGCTGTATGACTCAGGGATCCTGAATTCCTGGAAAACTAAGCTGTAGCATCACCTGCTTTTCTGCCTGACCACAGTCACACAGTGGGTCCTTAACATGCTTTTAATATCTTCCTCAATGGCCAACCACATGGGCTGCAGATGTGACCCAAGTGTTCAAGAATCCAGGTTCAAATCTTTATGAAAATGCTTAATATGTAAAGAGTTCTTGACCAGGCACAGTGGCTCATGCCTATAATCCCAGCACTTTGGGAGGCCAAGGTGGGTGGATCACCTGAGTTCAGGAGTACACGACCAGCCTGGCCAACACAGTAAAACCTTGTCTCTCTAAAAACACAAAAATTAGTCAGGTGTGGTGGTAGATGCCTGTAATCCCAGCTTCCTGGAAGGCTGAGGCATGAGAATCCTGAGCTGGGAGGCGGAGGTTGCAGTGAGCCGAGATCACGCCACTGCACTCCAGCCTAAGCGACAGAGTGAGACTCTGTCTCAAAAAAAAGGAAAATGCTTAATATGTAAAGAGTTCTCTCTGTAGTAAGCATTTGTTTTGCGTGCTGTGAGATAACGATGGTCACCTGGCTTGCAGCAGCTCCTGGGAGGTGTCTTTCTCCACCGTACACACCCCACAGCGCTCTCCAGCCGTCTTCCTGCAGTGACCTGCACATACCTGCTAATGGCTTCCACTGGATTCCACGGTTATCTTTTCAACACCACTTTCATAAGGTTGAGGTTTGTTTTTCTTTTCTCTTTTTTTTAAAATTTTTTTTAAAAAAAATAGAGACGGGGTCTCACTATGTTGCCCAGGCTGGAGTGCAGTGGCTATTCACAGGCGCGATCCCCCTACTGATCAGCACGGGAGTTTTGACCTGCTCCATTTCTGACCTGGGCCGGTTCACCCCTCCTTAGGCAACCTGGTGGTCCCCCGCTCCTGGGAGGTCACCATATTGATGCCAAACTTAGTGCGGACACCCGATTGGCATAGCCCACTACAGCCCAGAACTCCTGGGCTCAAGCGATCCTCTAGCCTCAGCCTCCCGAGTAGCTGGGACTACAGGCACGCGCCACCGCGCCCAGCACGGTTGAGGTTTTTTTAACATAATGTGTTACATTTAAAGACAAATGTGCAGGTGCAGTAGCTCATGCCTATAATCCCAGCACTTTGGGAGGCTGAAGCAGGAGGATCGCTTGAGTGTAGGAATTTGAGATCAGCCTGGGCAACGTAGCAAGACCCTGTCGCTACAAAAAACAAAAAAATTAGCTGGGTGGGTGTGGTGGTGCATGCCTGTGGTCCCAGCTCTTGCGAGGATGGCTTGAGCCCAGGAGGTCAAGGCTACAATGAGGTATGATTGCACCACTGCACTCCTGCCTGGGTGACAGTGAGACCCTGTCTCAAAAAAAAATTACAGATAAATGTCTGTAGGAAGGTATTTTAATCTAACTCTCAATCAGTATTTGCTTACAACAGCATAAAAACTCAGTCTAGTTTGGAAAACAAGTTCATTGACACCCACCAGATCTCTGAGATATGGAAGGGGTGAGAAAGTGCCCAGCCATGTGAGTTCCAGCAGCGCTGTGCTGTGGGTTCCCGGAGTCACATGGACTACGGTGTTGCTGCTCCCTGCCACCATCCGTGCTCCCTTGGAGGAGGCATCACACTGTTCACTGCCACGTGACGTGTGCTATAACAGCAACTTCCCTGTGGCTGCTTTCCTGGCCCAGTGAGGTCAGGTGTGGCCACGTGAAATGCTTTGGCCAATGGCATCTAAGTAACGGTGTCTTATCTGAGTGTAAGATTTAAGGGCCACTGTACTCGCTCCCTTTGCTTTGAGGACCTTATAGAACATGATTCTTCCACTGAGATTCCCAAATGAGGACCACCCATGGGGCTGGGGCACAGCCACGGCCAACCCCCAGACAACACGACATAGGAACAAGAAATGATTTTTGGTTGCCACACGCCACTGAGATTTGGAGCAGTCTGCTGTTACTGTGGCATAATCTAGTGAAAGCTGATGGTTACAGATCTCAACAGTTGGTCATATCTCTAAGAGAGTAACATAGAGTGCCAGGCGCGGTGGCTCTCGCCTGTAATCCCAACACTTTGGGAGGCCGAGGCAGGCAGATCGCTTGAGGCCAGGAGTTCAAGACCAGCCTGGCCAACATGGTGCAACCCCGTCTCTACTAAAAACACAACAATTAGCCTGGCAAAGTAGCACATGCCTGTAATCCCAGCTACTTGGGAGGCTGAGGCAGGAGAATCACTTGAACCCAGGAGGCAAAGGTTGCAGTGAGCTAAGATCTTGCTACTGCACCCCAGCCTGGGAGAGAGTAAAATACAGTAAAAATAAAGACTAAACAACCAATATCTTGAGAGCTGAAGGATTTTTGTGTGTTTGTTTTGAAGCTTGACTGTTTATTTTTGACAGGAGTTGGAAGAGGGGAAGATTGTGTGATAAAGGGGAAACGGCACTAAGCTTGAGATCAGAAGTTGGATTAAGGCATGGCTCTATCACACCTGTAATCCTGGCACTCTGGGAAACTGAGGCAGGAGGACTGCTTGAGGCCAGCTATTTAAGATCAGTCCGGGCAACACAGCGACAATGCTTCATTTTTTGTGCATTTTTATTTTGAGACAGAGTCTAACTTTTTTGCCAAGACTGGAATGCAGTGGTCTCAAACACCTGACGTCAAGTGATCTGCCCACCTCGGCCTCCCAGAGTGCTGGGATTACAGGCATAAGCCATTGTACTCGGCCAAGAAGTGCTATGTATTTTGAAATAAAAAAGGCTCATCTCTCCAGGGTAACGTGGGGGCCCGGCCATGCCCGTGTGGTAGGCAAGTCGACGCCACGCACAGCTGAGAGCCTGGGTATGTTGTTGGCACACTAGGGTTTGATTTCCAGCTCCAATATAAAACAGGTGCACTGCCTGAAGCATTGAATTAACCTCTCTGGGCCTCAGTTGCTTCATCTGCAAAGTGGGGCGATACATCTTGGTTGCTGTCAAGATCAAAGCCACGACGGCCCTTGGAAAACAGCGAAGGAACCGCCATCTCACCAGCTCCATTTCTCAGACGCAGAAACCCACCAAGCCACTTAGAACCTGGCCCCTGGCCCCTGGCCCCTCCTAGGGATATAATAACATCCAGCATTGCGCACTGGGCCTGGGGGCCACGTGGCTGATGGAAAGAGTATGTGCTTTGATGGAAAGACAGACTTGGGTTTGAATCCTAGTTCCAGCACACACTGGCTGGGTGACTGGGAGGCAAGTTATTTAAATACTGAAGCCTCTGGCTGCGCACAATGGCTCACGCCTGTAAATCCCAGCACTTTGGGAGGCCAAGGCGGCTGGATCACCTGAGGTCAGGAGTTCGATACCAGCCTGGCCAGCATGGTGAAACCCTGTCTCTACAGAAAATACAAAAGTTAGCCAGCTGTGGTGGTGCGTGCCTGTAATCCTGGCTACTTGGGAAGCTGGGGCAAGAGACTCACTTGAACCCTAGAGTCGGACTGGCAGCGAGCCAAGATCACGCCACTGCACTCAAGCCTGGGTGACAGAGCGAGACTCCGTCTCAAAACAACAACAACAACAACAACAAAAACAACTGAAGCCTTGGTCTCTTCGTCTGCTAAGTGAGGGTAGTAACTCCCTGCTTGAGCTGCTGTGAGTATAAATGTGAGAACCTCCTACATCAAGTAACCAACTATGTCTGAATAGAAACAGTCAACAACACTAACCTTCGCTAATAAATTCAAAGTCGGCACTTTCTTTCCACCACACCCTAGGTTACTCCCTGTCGTGATCAAACCAAGCAGAAAGCCAACACGTAGAAAGTGCTGGAGGACCAAGACACTGAAGTAACGTTTAAGACCACAGTGATGACAGCATATTCAAGAACAGTCCGGTAGCCTGTAAACCCTGGGAATTTACAAGCTAATGATTTAGAAATAAACACAGGCCATTAAAAGAATTTTCAAATCAATGTGCTCTGTCAGACTATAGGCCAATAACAATCAACCAAAGCTTCAGGGATGTGATAGGGTAGTTTTGTCTCATTTGAAGTCGAGCTCCAAAATGTTTTCAGGAGCAAAGCATGGTTTGGCGGGCCACACGGAACATGAGAAGTTAACTAAGACTGACCCGGGTCCTGTCCAAAACAGACACATATGCAGGCCAAAGCTGGAGGTTTCTATATATATATATATATATATATTTTTTAAGACAGAGTCTTGCTCTGTCGCCAGGCTGGAGTGCAGTGGCGCGATCTTGGCTCACTGCAACCTCCAGCTCCCGAGTTCAAGCGATTCTCCTGCCTCGGCCTCCCCAGTAGCTGGGGCTACAGGCCTGTACCACCATGCCCAGCTATATATATATATTTTTAAGTAGGGATGGGGTTTCATCATGCTGCCCAGGATGGTCTTGATCTCTTGACCTTGTGATCCACCTGCCTTGGCCTCCCAACGTGCTGGGATTACAGGCATAAGCCACTGCGCCCAGTCATTTTTTTTTTTTTTTTTTGTGAGATGACATCTTACTCTGTTGCCCAGGCTGGAGTGCAGTGGCATGATCTTGGCTCACTGCAACCTCCGCCTTCCCAGTTCAAGTGATTCTCCTGCCTTAGCCTTCTGAGTAGCTGGGATTATATAGGAGCGTGCCACCACACCTGGCTGATTGTTGTATTTGTAGTAGAGATGGGGTTTCACAGTGTTGGCCAAGCTGGTCTTGAACTCCTGACCTCAAGTGATCCGCCTGCCTTGGCCTCCCAAAGTGCTGGGATTATAGGCGTGAGCCACCATGCCCAGCCACACTTAGCAAAGTTTCTAAGAGAGGAAAACTAGAGAAGCCCCTAAGAAGCTGCCGCCTTGGAGGAAGGGTGTGGGATCCACAGAAGAGATCTGTGGCAGGGGATAGTACGAGATTAAAAGCCAAGATGATAAAAACAGCAACAAGCATTTCTATTCTCCTTGAGTTTATAAAGCCCTTCCAAGTACATCTGCCATTCTGGCTGTCAACATCTATCTGAAAGGCTGTCTTGGGAAAGAAAGATTAGCTGTCTTCTCTCTTCCCACAGTGCAAAACCAGAATGAACAGGTAAATACTCCAGGACGACAGATCATGGCTTAAACAGCAGGGAAAGCTCTGCCTGCAGCAGAAGGGCTCTTCAGAGGAAGAAGGTGCCGGGGTCTTGCTCACCCCCCGCTTCACTTGTTCCTTCGCTCTGTCAATCAAGTTGTTTAAGGGGGCTAACGAGCTAGGCAGAGCTCTATCCCATCCTATGGGAGACCAAGATTCCTACTGCTGCTCCCAAAAAGCTTAAGATGGGGCAATGCTCCCTTCCCCTACCTCCCTTGGGTAAATCCCAGTGGGGGCATGCGACAGGCTTCCTAGGGGATAAATGCCTACCTGAGATTATTATATCACCATTGTTGAGAGTAAATAATATATGTGTACAATTTAAAAACTTGTAAATGTATAAAAGTTACATATTCAGCAAGATTGCACAATGCAAGATCAATATATGGGCATACCTTTTTCTTTCTTTTTTTTTACCCCAGTACATAGGAATGGGCGTACCTTGAAGAGAATGCAGGTTTAGTTCCAGACCACTGTAAGAAAGTAAAAATGAACCAGGTGCGGCGGCTCACGCTTGCAATCCCACCACTTTGGGAGGCTGAGGAAGGCGGATCACCTGAGGTCAGGAGTTTGAGACCAGCCTGGCCACATCGTGAAACCCTGTCTCTACTAAAAATACAAAAAAAAAAAAAAAAGTCAGGTGTGGTGGCACATGCCTGTAATCCCAGCCACTGGGACGCTGAAGCATGAGGATTGCTTGAACCTGGGAGGTGGAGGTTGTAGTGAGCTGAGATTGCACCACTGTACTCCAGCCTGAGTGACGGAGTGAGACTGTCTCAAATAAATAAATAAATAAATAACAGGAGGGCAAATATGACCAAAAAAGCAAAAGTTGCAATGAAGAAAGTCAGATAATTTTTTTAGTTTTCCAGTGAATATAAAAGTTGTTTGTTTATTTATTTATTTATTTAATTTTTGAGACAGAGTCTTACTCCGTCGCCAGGCGCCAGGCTAGAGTGCAGTGGCATGATCTCGGCTGACTGCAACCTCCGCCTCCCGGGTTCAAGCAATTCTCCTGCCTCAGCCTCCCGAGTAGCTGGGACTACAGGCACACGCCACCATTCCCAGCTAATTTTTGTATTTTTAGTAGAGATGGGGTTTCACCATGTTGGCCAGGATGGTCTCGATCTCTTGGCCTTGTGATCCGCCCGCCTCGGCCTCCCAAAGTGCTGGGATTACAGGCGTGAGCCACTGCGCCCGGCCAAAAGTTATGTTTATACTGTAGTCCATTAAGTATGCAACAGCTCTATGTCTCAAAAAAATGTACATACCTTAATTAAAAAATACTTTATTGCCAAAACATGCTAAAGATTATCTGAGCCTTCAGGGAGTTGTAATCTTTTTGCTGGTGGAGAGTCTTGCCTTGATGTTGATGGCTACTAGACTGATCAGGGTTGTGGTTACCAAAGGCTGGGGTGACAACAATGAAATCGGCTACATTGACTGACTCTTCCTTTAACAAGAGAGTTCTCTGTATCATGCACTGCTATTTGATGGCTTTTTATCCACAGTACAACTTCTTAAAAAATGGGAGTCAGTCCTCTCAAACCCTGCCACTGCTTTATCAACTTAGTTTATGGGATATTCAAATTCTTTGTTGTCATTTCAACAATATTCACAGCATGTTCACCAAGAATAGTTCCCATCTCAAGAAACCACTTTCTTTGCTCATCACAAGAAGCAGCTCCTCATCCATTCAAGTTTGATCATGAGGTTGCAGCAATTCGGTCCCATCTTCAGGATCCACTTCTAATTCTGGTTCTCTTGCTATTTCTACCACATCTGCCATTCCTTCCTCCACTTAAGTCTTGAATCCCTCAAACTCATCCATGAGGGTTGGAATCCATTTCTTTCAAACTCCTGTTCATGTTGCTACGTCAGCCTCCTCTGATGAATCATAAATGCTCTTCATGGAATCTAAAATGGTGAATCCTTTCCAGAAGGAAAGGATTTCTATTTACTTTGCCTAGATCTATCAGAGGAATCATCAATTATGCCAGCTATAGACTTACAAAATGTATTTTTTTTTTTTTTTTTTTACTGTTCTATGATCATTATGCAAAGCAAACAAAATGTATTTCTTAAATAATAAGACTTGAATGTCAAAATTACTCCTTGATCCATGGGCTGCAGAATGCGTGTTGTGTTAGTAGGCATGAAAACAACATTAATCTCCTTGTACATCCTGTGTGACAGAGCAAGACTCTATCTCAAAAAAAAAAAAAAAGAAAGAAAGAAATACAAAACTTGTGCTATAAAAACCATATATCACTGCTGAAAGACACTAAACTAAATGGAAAGATGGCCAATGTCCATGGGCTGGAAGACTTAATATTTTAAAGATGGCAAGTCACAAAGTTGACTTACAGATACAAGGTAATGCCTATCAAAATTCTAGCTGGATTTTTTTTTTTTTGAGACAGGGTCTCACTTTGTCATCCAGGCTATAGTGCAGTGTCACAACCTCAGCTCACTGCAACCTCCAACTCCCAGGATCAAGTGATCCTCCTGCCACAGCCTCCTGAGTAACAGACTATAGGAATGTGCCACCATGCTTGGCTAACCTTTAAATTTTTTCTTGTAGAGATGAGGTCTCATTATATTGCCTAGGCTGGTCTTGAATTATTAGGCTTAAATGATCTTCCTGCCTTGGCCTCCCAAAATGTTAAAATTACAAGCAAGAGCCACTGTGCCTAGTCCCAGCTCCTTCTTAGCAGGAACTGACAAGTTGATTCTAAGATTCATATGAAAATGCAAGTGACCCCAAATAACCAAAATAATTTTGAAAAAGAGAAACAAGGTTGTAAGAGTCACACTTTCCAATTTCAATACTAAATACAAGCTACATTGACCAGTACTGGTAGAGGCATAAAGATAAACATGCAGATCAATACAACCCAGAAAGGAACCCTCATATCATGATCAACTGATTTTTGGCAAGAGTGACAAGACAATTCAATGGCAAAAGAACAGTCTTTCAACAAATGGTGCTGGGACAACCAGATATCCATATGCAAAAGAGCAAAGTCTGATCCCTACCTCACACCATATGCAAAAATTAACTCAAAATAAATCAAAGACCAAAATGTAAGAGCTAAAACTATAAAACCTCTTAAAAGAAAACACAGATGTAAACCTTTATGACTTTGGATTAGGCAATGGTTTCTTAGGTAAGATGGCAAAAGCACAAATAACAAAAGAAAAATTGATAAACTGGATTTCATCAAATTTAAAACTTCTGTGCTGCTTAAGATGCTACCAAGAAAGTGAAAAGACAGGCTGGGTGAGGTGGCTCATGCTTGTAATCCCAGCACTTTGGGAGGCCGAGGTGGGTGGATCATCTGAGGTCAGTAGTTCAGGACCAGCCTGGCCAACGTGGCAAAACCCTATCTCTACTAAAAATACAAAAAGTAGCTGGGCATGGTGGCACACACAACAGTGATCCCGGATACTCAGCAGTCTAAGGCAGGAGAATGGCTCGAACCTGGCAGGCAGAGGTTGCAGTGAGCCAAGATCGTGTCACTACACCCCATCCTGGGCAACAGGGTGAGAACTCTATCTCAAAAAAAAAAAAAGTGAAAAGACAACGTGCAGAATGGAAATTTTGATAAGGTACTCCAGAATAAAGTCCTCTTACAACTCAGTAAATAAAGACAATCAGTCAGGCACAGAAGACAAACATCACATGTTCTCACATATTTGCGGGATGTAAACATAAAAACAATTCAACTCTTGAAAACAGAGAGTAGAAGGATGGTTGCCAGAGGCTGGGAGGGGCGGTGGGGCAGAAAGCTAGTATGGTTAACAGGTACCAAAAAAGCCAGGAGGAATGAATTAAGACCTATTATTTGATAGCACAACAGGGTGTCAATAACTTAAACTGCCCATTTAAAAGTAATTAAAGAAGTATAATCAGATTGTAACGCAAAGGATAAATGCTTCAGGTGATGGATACCCCATTTTCCATAATGAGATTATTACACATTGCACGCCTGTATCAAAACATCTCATGTGCCCCACCCCATATCTATATATCACCCCACAAAAATTAAAAATAAAATATTTAATAAAAGTAACTAAATTAGGCCAGGGGTGGTGGCTCAGGCCTGTAATCCAGCACTTTGGGAGGCTGAGGTGAGTGGATCACTTGAGGTCAAGAGTTCGAGACCAGCGTGGCCAACATGGCGAAACCCCAACTCCACTAAAAATACAAAAAAATTAGCCAGGCATGGTGGCACATGCCTGTAGTCCCACCTACTCAGGAGGCTGAGGCAGGAAAATTGCTTGAACCTGGGAGGTGGAAGTTGCAGTGAGCTGAGATCACGCGACTGCACTCCAGCCTGTACAACAGAGCAAGATTCTGTTTTCAAAAAGAAAAAAGACAGATAATACTAATGCTAAGTGTTAGAATGCTGAGAAACTGGGAACCTCCCACATTGCTGACAGGAATGTAAAATTTCGTGGTCACTTTGGAAAGCAGTTTGGCCGTTCCTCAAAATGTTAAACATAGAGTTACCCTATTGCCCAGCAATTCTACTCCTAGGTACACAGGCAGGAAAGATACAAATGTTTACCTGCATAAAGACTTGTATATGAATGTTCATAGAAGCATTATTCATAATGGCCAATAAGTGGGGAAAAAAATTCCAAATGGCCATCGGCTGATAAATGGATAAGTAAAACATGGGGCATCCGTACAATGGAATATTATTCAGCCATAAAAAGACTGGAATTAAGTACTGCTTTATGCTAGAGCACAGATGAGTATCAAAACCATGGTTAAGTTAAAGAAGCCAGAACAAAAACTAATATATTACTTGATTTCATTGATAGGAAATGTCAAGAACGGCCAAATCAATAGCGACAGAAAGGACATCATGGTAGCTAAGGGTTGGGGTTGGGATAAATGAGGAGTGACTGCTAACGGGGTATGACGTTTCTTTCTTTTTTTTTTTAAGACGGAGTCTTGCTCTGGTGCCCAGGCTGGAGTGCAGTGGTGCAATCTCGGCTCCCTGCAACCTCTGCCTCCCGGGTTCAAGTGATACTCCTGCCTCAGCCTCCGGAGTAGCTGGGATTACAGGCGCCCGCCACCACACCCGGCTAATTTTTTTGTGTTTCTTTTTTAGTAGAGACAGGGTTTTGCCATGTTGGTCAGGCTGTTCTCGAACTCCTGACTGCAAGTGATCTGCCCACTTCAGCCTCCCAAAGTGTTGAGATTACAGGCATAAGCCACTGTGCCCGGCCAGTATGAGGTTTCTTTCTGAGCTGATGAAAATGCTGTGGAATTAGGATGATGGCTGCATGACTTGGTGAATACACCAAAAGTCATTTAATTGTAAAAAGAAAAGAAAAGAAAAGCGAAACCGACTTGATAGTGAAAAGTAGGTCTTCCTCCCATCCACATCCACCTGTCATCCAGCTGCCTGGCCTGGAGGTACAGATGGTCCTGGTCATCCTCCCAGAGACATTTATGCATTTACAAGCGTCTACAGACATGCACTGTCTTCCTTTTTTGAGATGCGGTCTCGCTCTGTTGCCCAAGGCTGGAGTGCGGTGGCGCCATCTTGGCTCATTGCAACCTCTGCCTCTCAGGTTCAAATAATTCTCCTACCCTGAATAGTTGAAACTACAGGAGCCCGCCACCATGCCCAGCTAATTTTCTGTATTTTAGTAAAGACAGGTTTTCACCACGTTGGGGCTGGTCTCAAACTTCTGAGCTCAGGTGATATGCTCATCTCAGCCCCTCCAAGTGCTGGGATTACAGGTGTGAGCCACCGCGCCCGGCCCTTTTTCTTTTTTTCAAACACAAATGATAGGCTATTAGAGGCAATGCCCTGCATCCTGTGTTTTGCAAACTTCAGGCAAGTTTTAAAGAAGACAAAGATCATCTTTATTCATGGTGGGAGGGACAGGGCTCCAGTGGGGAGAAGAGGGCTGTTCAGAGAGAGACGTGTTCAAACAGAGTGGCCTGTTCAGAGAAGGGCAGGGACCTTCCGTGCCTTGAAGCAGAGGAGGTGACTGGCGAGACGTGAGGTGAGGAGGCAGGCAGAGGCCAGCCTGTGGAGGGAGGTGCAGGGGACCACGCCCAGGGGGCGGTAGCTTTATGCTCAAGGGAGTCCCTGAGGATGTCAACTGAGGACCGACATGAAGTGATCACTCAGGACAACGTGGCAACTGATGTTAAACAGAGCAGTCCAGGAAAGAGAGGGAGGAAGCCAGGTGCCGGGGAGGGAGCCGATTCCAGTGAGGTTAGGGAAATAGAATTCACAGGGTCTTAGCAGGGTGTGGTGGCATGCGCCTGTAGTTGAGGTTGATTGAGACAAGGGGAAGATCACTTGAACCCAGGAGTTTGAGGCTGCAGTGAGCTATGATTGCACCAATGCACTCCAGCCTGGGCAGCTGAACAAGAGCCCAACACAATAATAATAGTGAAGGATAATAATAATAAAAAGAATTCACAGGCTCTAATACTGAACGTGGCTTCTCCCGGAGTTCTGGCCAGGGAGACTGGCCAGAGAGGGGCTGGTTACCTCTCCTGAAATGGGGCAGACGGAGGTGCCCATGTTTACATGGAAAGTGAAGATTATTTGTTAGTGAGGTGCCCAAAGTGGGAGCCCCAGGGAGGCCTGACATTGGATGACAGGCCCAGGCCAGAGGCAAAAATCTGGAACTGCCAGCCCCAAATGGCCCACATGAGGTTACTCTGGAGTGTGGCTGGGACAGGGATACGGTGAGAGCCCCAGAAGGTTAAATCCTGGGGGAGCATGGTACTGAAGGGGTTAAAGGACTTGGAGGATTCTATGATCAGTAACCAGCTACCAGCTCCTAACCAGCATGGCTGTCATGCCATGATCTTTAAACATGCACATAGAATGTCTCTGCTGTGCGAGGGAGATTTGCTGTTACATGGATGAGACAGAAAAGTAGGCATGAGATATTCAAGATCATGCTGGCAAATGATGATGTCAGGATTCAAATCCGGATCTGACTCCAAGATCAGTGATTTGTTGGTTTGGTTTTCTATGCTCCTCTAAGCAGGAACCCAGGAGAAAATTCAGGAGACAGCGTGAAAAGGGAAACAGTGTCTGTACCCCGGGAGTCTGCTCCTATACCCATGGGGGTGTCCTGGTCAGCAGAGGTAGCTCCTCAGGAGGAATGCCAGGAATGCTCCCAGCTAGACTTCTGAGCCCTCCTCATGCCTGTGTCGGGACAAGATTGTGTTCCTAGCCGGGTGTGGCAGCCCATACTCGTAATCCCAGTACTTTGGAAGGCAGAGGCGGGCGGATCAGCTGAGGTCAGGAGTTTGAGAACAGCCTGGACAACAGAGTGAAATCTCTTCTCTATTAAAAATACAAAAATCACCTGGGTGTGGTGGCGGGCGCCTGTAATCCCAGCTACTTGGTAGGCTGAGGCTGGAGGATCACTTCAACCCGGGAGGCAGAGGTTGCAGTGAGCGGAGATTGCGCCACTGCACTCCAGCCTGGGTGACCAGAGCAAAACTCTGTCTTAAAAAAAAAAAAAAAAGGCCGGACGCGGTGGCTCACGCCTGTAATCCCAGCACTTTGGGAGGCCGAGGTGGGTGGATCACGAGGTCAGGAGATCGAGACCATCCTGGTCAACATGGTGAAACCCCTTCTCTACTAAAAATACAAAAAATTAGCTGGGCATGGTGATGCGTGCCTGTAATCCCAGCTACTCAGGAGGCTGAGGCAGGAGAATTGCCTGAACCCAGGAGGCGGAGGTTGCGGTGAGCCGAGATCGCGCCATTGCACTCCAGCCTGGGTAATAAGAGCGAAACTCTGTCTCAAAAAAAAAAAAAGACTGTTATCTTGTTCCTTTATCTGCTGATGTGTGCTCTCTGGGGATGCCTACCACACACTGCGGGGCCACATGTGCTCTCTTAAGTCCCCAAACACCAACGGGCTCCTTGAAAAGCAAAGTTGTTTCAAGGGAAGGCCTGCGGCATTCCTCCCACAGCCTTAGGAACCGGTTTCTCTCCCTTCCTATGTACCTATGGATAATTTCATCGGTTTCTCTTTTTTTTTTGGTAGAGATGGGGACTCACTATATTGCCCCGCTGGACTCAAACTCCTGGGCTCAAGCGATCCTCCCGCCTTGGCCTCTCCAAGTGCTGGGATTACAGGTGTGAGCCACCGCGCCCAACTGGTTTCTCTTTTCTTGTTATGCTGGAAGACAGTGCAATCCCACAAGGTTTTCCCTCTTCTCCTACTTCTAAAGCAATTCCAAGACACTTTCAGGCTTTACAGAATAAGCATGGGCTTTGGAGTTCGACGTCAGAGTCCAAGTTTCAACTCAAGGCTGACAAGCTCCAAGCAAGTTACTTCATCTCTCTGGGCCTATTTTCTCCTCTCCGTAGAAGTGATCATAAACCCCTCTGGGCTGAGCTGCTGTGCAGATGAAATGAGATAACATCAGCGAAGCTTCTGGCACGCAGCTGGAGCCGAAGGGATGCTCTTCTTCTCACCCTCCTTCATCTGCTCAAAGGGCTGTGCTAAGAGTCTGCTGTGTTTCAGAGGAAATTTCTCCGAGTGGGTCTGTATTTCTTACTATCAGTGAATGACGACAGGCCTTTCCCAGCTCCTGTCCCCAGTACTGTGCCACTCTGGGTCCTCGTAGGTGGTTGAGGAAAGGGGGCAGGGGACAAGGCCAAAGAGCAGCAGCAAGGCAGGGACAGGCCTATTCTGTCCCCCAGTTAGGCAGGATCTTAGTGACTGGAACTGAGACGGCTCAGGAAGTTTATACTTACAGGGGCACAGATGAAACAGACACAGAACTCAGGTTGGTTGGTTTGTTTGAGACGGAGTTTCGCTCTGTCACCCAGGCTCTAACATTCAACATTAATGACTTTAGGGCAAATTCCTTTTTTTCTTTTGTTTTTTTTTCCCTTGAGATGGAGTCTCGCTCTGTTGCCCAGGCTGGAGTGCAGTGGTGCGATTTCAGCTCACTGCAACCTCCGCCTCCCAGGTTCAAGTGATTCTCCTGTCTCAGCCTCCTGAGTAGCTGGGATTACAGGGTTGCACCATCATGCCCGGCTAATTTTTGTATTTTTATTAGGGACAGGGTTTCACCAAAGTTGGCCAGGCTGGTCTTGAACTCCTGACCTCATGATCTGCCCGCCTCGTCCTCCCAAAGTGCTGGAATTACAGGTGTGAGCTACTGTGTCTGGCCTCCAAATTCCTTTTACTTACTTATTTTTGAGGTGGAGTCTCACTCTGTCACCCAGGCTGGAGTGCAGTGGAGCAATCTCGGCTCACTGCAACCTCTGCCTCCGGGTTCAAGTGACTCCCCTGCCTCAGCCTCCTGAGGAGCTGGGGTGACAGGTGCATGCCACCACACTCAGTTAATTTTTATATTTTTAGTAGAGATGGGGTTTCACCATGTTGGCCAGGCTGGTCTCCAACTCCTGATCTCAAGTAATCTGCCCACCTTGGCCTCCCAAATTACTGGGATTACAGGTATGAGCCACCTTGCCTGGCTGAATTTGTTTTTAATTTGATTTACAGTGGTCGTGTGTGTGTGTGTGCGCGCGCGTGTGTGTGTGTGTGTGTGAGAGAGAGAGAGAGAGGAATGAATATTACACCAAGTTCAAACACCTGAGTTCCAACAGTAACGCTCCTTCCAACTGACAGACCCTGTTTGATCTATGGATCTCGAGGGGCTGTCCATGAGGGTTTTCTGTGCAGGTGGCTGGACAAATGTGTGACCCCGTCAGGCTGGGGACACTTGTTAGAGGTGGTGGGAATGCGGTGGTTCCAGGGTGGCATTGGCCTGCGCATAACAAGGTTCAAGGGAGCCAAAGATTTCAGGACAGGACCAGGAGAGGGTGGGGGGAGGAGAGGCTGGAGCCTGGAGCGGGAACCCTCCCTTGCCCCTTAGACTGTCTGCTCCCCCTCCTGTTGGTAACTCGGGATGGTGACGATGCCCCCAGCACAGGGTGGTGAGGAAGGGTGACCGAGAGCATGGAAACGGTGCTTTGTAGATGTAAAATGCTGTGCAAAATATTATTAGCAAAGGGAGCTGTGACATAGTTGGGAAAAGACTGGGGGAGGGAAGAGACGTGGAATACTCCACACTGAGCAACCCACTCCTGAGGGCTCTCAGCTGCTATCAGACTGCATCCTATGCGCCCTCCTCGGAACCACACACATGGACGTGGGCTTCCTTTGACCATCTGGTCCTTGGTGTCAGTTTGATTTAAGGAATGACTGCAACAAATTGATGGAACTTTAGTAAAACCTAATTAACATCCATATTGAGTTTTTCCCAGGGCAGGGAGATCTGCAGAAAATAAAATGCCCTAGAAATTTAAATTCCACAATAGTTAAATAAATACTGTATGACTGAGTATTACAAGTTGAATGATTTTACTCCAGGAAAAGAAAATGATCTATTCTTATAGACACATACTGCTTTCTAATCATCCCTCCCTCCCTCCCTCCATAGCTCTATCCTATCATCCATCCATCTATTCCTTTATCCAATCATCCAGCCATCCATCCCTCTATCCAATCATCTATTCATAGAAGTAACCCGGGTGTGGTGGCTCACACCGGTAATCCCAACACTTTGGGAGGCATTTGCCGGAGGACTGCTTGACGCCAGGACTTGAAGACCATCTTGGGTAACATAGCAAGATCTCATCTCTTCAATAAATGCAAAAATAAGCTGGGCATGGTAGTGTGTACCTATAGTCCCGCCATTCAGGAGGCTGAGGCTGGATGGCTGCTTGAGCCCAGGAGGTGCAGGCTGCAGTGAGCTATGATCATGCCACTGTACTTCTGCCTGGGCCATAGAGTGAGACTGTCTCAGAAACACAAACAAAACAAAACAGAAAATGGGGTCTGGGCACAGTGGCTCACGCCTGTAATCCCAGCACTTAGGGAGGCTGAGGCCGGTGGATCACTTGAGGTGAGGAGTTCGAGACCAGGCTGGCCAACATGGCGAAACCCTGTCTCTACTGAACATACAAAATATTAGCCAGGCGCGGTGGCAGGTGCCTGTAATCCCAACTACTCCAGGGGCTGAGGTAAGAGAATTACTTGAACCCAGGAGATGGAGGTGGCAGTGAGCTGAAATCACGCCCCTGCACTACAGCCTGGGCAACAGATCGAGACTCCGTCTACAAAAAAGGGAAGTGAAATGGGTAAGCCCTGGGGCTTCCTGGGGTGCCAGCCCTGCCCAGACTCCCACAGGGGCTGGCATCGGTCTATCACAAGGGACCTCAGTTTCCTTACCTACAACCCGCTGGTCTCTTCAGTCTCAGATTCTAAGTCAACTTTGCCACAACATCATCTTCCTAAGTTATTCCAGGGTTCTTAGAGCTTTCTCTCATCCATTTCAGTTCAGTTCAGCTCAATTCAAGAAACATTTCCCAAGCACCTACTACAATCCCAGGCACTGGGAGATCCAGAAACCCCCCATGCACCTTTCCTTGGCAGCCTGAACTCGACCCAGAGCCCGTGTTCAGGAGCCGTGCAGGCAGCGGGGTCCCTAGTGTGGGTCCCCCGGTGGAGGCGCTAAATGACAGCTGGGAGGGGGAGTTCGATCTGTAAACATCCAAGAAATCTACCAGCGGTTACTGAGAGGATGTTAAAAATAATTCTCCACTGAAAATATTAGATTTGCTCTGGATTGTTCATTACATACAATGGTTTAATAGGACTTTTATTGAATAGCTGCAGAACTCTGGGCTGAAATCAATTTGCCCTCCACGTGGAATTTTGATGTCTGCTGTTGACTTCTACAACATGGAGCAATTTGTAATCGCTCGGGCTCGCCGTTGTTTTCAAAGCTCCTGCTATATCACAAGCATTTATTTCTGACCACAAAATTACATTTATTCAACAGAAAGCAGCTCCGGGTCTTTAAGAGGTTAACTTCTGGAGTGCTTGGCCGCGCTCCAGCCCGCATCGGAGGGGGCGCGCGGGCGCGGTGGCACCCGGCAGTGGCGGCAGCGCCGGGCGGGCGGCCGTGATTAATAGACTGCTGAGAGCGCCCCTTTCCACAGGCGCACGGCTCCTGCCCCTGCTTCCATAGATCATGGACTTAGCCTCAACATATCTGACTGAAATTGAATTTGGCTTCTCTCTCAACTGTTCATTTCCTATGTTATGCAAGGTTAGATCCCTTTCTGCATGAGCAGAACCAAACCAGCTGCAGCTTTGGAGGAGAAAATGTGCTTTCAATTATGCAGCTGGCCTGAATGCTGAGCCGCAGTCGGACGGTTCCCTAATTGAGCCATCATGGCTCGAACATACAGGGAGACACTGCATGTGTCAGGCCTGTGGGTTTTGCCGTAAGATAATGACAGTACACCAGCCACATCACCAAGGTGACCGCCATGGCTGCCACCACTGTCACCTCCATTGCCGCAGAAGGCCCAAGAGCCTGCGGACAGCCATGCTGGGTGAGAAGGAAGTTTCCCACCCAGCAAGGGACAAGGGCAGCGGCTGTGTTAGGGTCTCTGGGAAGCCTCGCTGTGTCCTCCAGCCAGAACGCGTCACCCTGTCCCCAGAGTGCCTGGCGTGCTCCACGGTTGTCTGTCTGGCCCCAAAACCACAGAAGACCCGGACAACCTCTCTCTACTCCCAGCAGCGCACTGACCTATTTCTCTTGCGGGCCTCTAGGAACTGGAGTAGAGGCTTGCACGCAGTGCTTGGTAAGCACTCATTCACAAGAAGGCAAGGTTCAGCGAAGAATGTTTTACATAACCAGTTCCATGAGGCAAGGAATAAAGTATTTAGGCCCTCAAAAGGTGTACAATCTCATAGAAAAGTGGGCTGGAAAGAGGGGGAACATTAACAAGGCAGTAACAAGAAAACGAGCACCCTGAAAATGGGCTAAGGTGGCCGGGTGTGGTGGCTCACACCTGTAATCCCAGCACTTTGGGAGGCCGAGGCGGGCAGATCACTTAAGGTCAGGAGTTTGAGAGCAACCTGGCCAACAGGGTGAAACCTCGTCTCTACTAAAAATAAAAAAATTAGCCAGGTGTGGTGGCACATGCCTGTAATCCCAGCTACTCGGGAGGCTGAGGCAGGAAAACTGCTAGAACCCAGGAGGTGGAGGTTGCAGTGGGCTGAGGTCACGCCACTGCAGTCCAGCCTCTCCAGCCTGGGTGACAGAGCAAGACTCCGTCTCAAAACAGGATCCCAAAGGATCCCAAAAGAAGACATGAGGCCTGGCGCCGTGGCTCACACCTGTAATCTCAAAGCTTTGGGAGGCCGAGCTAGGAGGATCATTTGAGGCCAGGAGTTCAAGGCTACAGTGAGTCATGATCTCACCACTGCACTCCAGCCTGCATGACAGAGCGAGACACTCTCTCTCTAAAAAAAGACATGCAACTGGCCAATGGGTATATGACAAGCTGCTCTACCTCATTACATAGCTGGGAGATTCGACTCAAAACCAAATTTGAGCTATCACCTGATACCTGTTAGAAGGGCTATTACCAAAAAGACCCATGAGTACTAGTGAGACGTGGAGAAAAGGGCAGCCTTGCACACTGTCGGTGGGAATGTGAATTGGCACAGTCATTACGGGAAATGGTAGGGAGGTTGCCCCCCAAAATTAATACGATCCAGCAATACCACAAAGGGACTGAAATCAGTATCGTGAAGAATTGTCTGCACGCCACGTGCACTGCGGCACTATTGACAATAGCCAAGATATGGAGGCAGCCTAAGCGTCCAACAACAAACATATGGGTAAAGAAAAAAAGAAAACGTGATTTTACATACACACAGTCATCCCTTGGTACACTCGGGGGAGTGGTGCCAGGACCCCCTGTGTATACCAAAATCTGCATGTACTCAAGGTCCCCCAGTCAAAGGGTACAAAGTTTTACTTAAGTAAGAAAAGTAGGTTTTGGGGACCTAAGGTACAGCATGGTGACTACAGTTAATAATATTGTAATAATCTATATGACATCTGCTAAGGCAGTAGATCTCAAGTGTTCACAAGACAGACACACACACATACACACATACACACACACACCTGTGAGCTAATGGGTATGTCGTCAGTGTGATTGTGGAAATCACTTTGTAATGTATGCACGTATGAAAACATCACACTGGGCTGGGTGTGGCAGCTCACGCCTGTAATCCCAGCATTTTGGGAGGTCGAGGTGGGAGGATTGCTTGAGGTCAGGAGTTCAAGACCAGCCTGGCCAAAGTGGTGAAACCCTGTCTTTACTAAAAATACAAAAATTAGTCAGGTATGGTGCCATGTGTCCACAGTCCCAGCTAATCGGGAGACTGAGGCAGGAGAATTGCTTGAACCCAGGAGGTGGAGGTTGCAGTGAGCCGAGATCATGCTGCTGGAGTTCAAGACCAGCCTGGGCAACACAGCCAGACTTTGGATTTACAAAAATTGAAAAAATATAAAATTAACTGGGCCAGGCACCTGTAGTCCTAACTCCTCAAGAGGCTGAAAGCAGGAAGATTACCTGGGAGGTCGAGGCTGCAGTGAGCCCTGATTGTGCCACTGCACTCCAGCCTGGGTGACAGAGGGAGATCCTGTCTCAAAAAATTAAAACCCAGGCTGGGCATGGTGGCTTACACCTGCAACCCCAGCACTTTGCCAGGCTGAGGCGGCTGGATCACAAGGTAAGGAGTTCAAGAACAGCCTGACCAAGATGGTGAAACCTCGTCTCTACTAAAAACACAAAAATTAGCTAGACGCGGTGGCAGGCACCTGTAATCCCAGCTACTCAGGAGGCTGAGGCAGGAGAATTACTTGAACTCGGGAGGCGGAGGAGTGATCCAAGATCGGGCCACTGCACTCCAGCCTGGGTGATAGAGTAAGACTCCATCTCAAAAAAACCTCCCAAACCATCACGTTATACACTTTAAATATGTGTAACTTTTCTTTGTTAATGATACTTTCATAAAGCTGAGGATAAAAAAGAGGGAAAAGTTAGAAACAGGATGAGGTGGTCAGGAAGATGATCAAAGGAGACAGACTTGTGGTTCAGCCCTAAAGGATGGAACTGAGTTTTATAGGTAGGGAACAGCAAAAGCCTCTTAACAATAACAGAGGTTTCAGGAAATCAAAAAGTATGTTCAGGCGACTTATAATACACAGTCCAGTTCAGCCTGAGTAGAAGTCCAGGACTTTGAAGCTGGAAAAATATTTCAAAGCCAAGTCATGGAGCTCCTAACACAGCAATCTAAGGAGCTTGAGTGGGCAGAGAGAGTCACAGAACTTGTCACCAGGAGAAAGACCTCTTTCATGGAACCGAGTCCCGTGGTTCCTACAACTAGCACTGTGTGAGAATCAGAGGTGGACTTTAAAAATGTACAGATTCTGCAGTTCCACCCCATGCCTTCTACACCGGAATGTCAGGGTAGGAGCCTGGGGAGCTGGATTTCTGGAAACATGTGAGCAGTTCTCATGGAGCCAGGGTAGCACTGGTCGGACCCAGCTGCAGCTCTGGGAACCACTGATCTGGTCCAACCTTCTCTAATCTTATTTCAAACCCACTTCACTTAATGCAGTACTAGGCAAGTACAGGCAACGTGGGGACAGAAATAGGTGCAAAGACACACTCACACACACACACAGTCTAACACACATACACTCTCACACACACACAGCCTAATACACACACACATATACACTCACACACACACAGCCTAACACACACTCATACACTCAGACACACACACAGCCTAACACACACTCACACACACATACACACACAGCCTAACACACACACACATATACACTCTCACACACAGCCTAACACACACATATACACACACACAGCCTAACACACACATATACACACACACAGCCTAACACACATATACACTCACACATACACATTCACACACATACACAGCCTAACGCATACACACACAGCCTAACACACACATATACACTCAGACACACACACAGCCTAACACACATACACTCACTCAGACACATACACACATACACTCTCACACACACATATACACACATATACACACACATACACACACACAGCCTAACACACATATATATACACTCACACATACACACTCACATACACAGCCTAACATATACACACACAGCCTAACATACACATATACAGTCAGACACACATATACACAACCTAACACACACTCACATATACAAACACACACCACACAGCCTAACACACACATATACACTCAGACACATACACACAGCCCAACACACTCACATATACACATATATACACACACAGCCTAATACACACATACACACACACAGTCTAACACACATATACACTCAGACACACATACACACACAGCCTAACACAAACATATACACTCACACATACACACACAGCCTAACACACCCTCATATATACACACACACACCCATACTTATACACACATTCTCTACCTTCTATGTTTTAGAAGCATAAGGCCTTAGTAAGTAAACTCTAAGGGCAGAATGACTTCAGGCCCAAAACCTAAAGGGAGAGAGAGTGCCAAATTCTAACCACTAGGCGGATCACCTGTGGTCAGGAGTTCGAGACCAGCTTGGCCAACATGGCAAAACCCCATCTCTACTAAAAATACAAAAAAGTAGCTGGGCATGGTGGTGTGTGCCTGTAATCCCAGCTACTCGGGAGGCTGAAGCAAGAGAATTGCTTGAACCTGGGGAGATGGAGGTTGCAGTGAGCCAAGATTGTGCCATTGCATGCAGCCTGGGTGTCACAGAGAGATTCCATCTCAAAACAAGCAAACAAAAAGAATGGATAAGAGATGACAATCTCCCAATCTCCCTGGCAGGTGGTCATCCGGCTCTTGCTTGAACACTCCCAGGAATGGGAAACTCACTACCTTAGACAGCAGCTCATCCTGTTTTTTTTTTTTTTGGAGACAGAGTCTTGCTGTGTTGTCCAGGCTGGAGTGCAGTGGTGCGACCTTGGCTCACTGCAACCTTCACCTCCTGGGTAAAAGTGATTTTCCTGCCTCAGCCTCCCAAGTAGCTGGGACTACACGCACCCGCCATTGTGCCCGGCTAATTTCTTTTGTATTTTTAGTAGAGATAGGGTTTCACTATGTTGGCTAGGCTGGTCTTGAACTCCTGACCTCATGATCCCCCCACCTTGGCCTTCCAAAGTGCTGGGATTACAGGCATGAGCCACCTCACTCAGCCAGCTCATCCTATTTTTGAACAGATCCACATTGCTGAAAAACATCCTCTTCTGTTCTGCTGGTGATAGTCAACCAAAGTACTGCTCTGGTGGGTCTCATGGGGTTTCAGAGCAATGGAGCTCCTTGGAGGAGGATCTGGGTCACCCGAGCATTTTACAGATGAGCAAAGTTGGCCAGAAGGAGGCCCCGAGACTCACCCAAGGTCACAGAAGTGGTGGGCAGCAGCGCCTGGACCGGTTTCCTGTGAAATGTCCTTTGGAGCGAACCACATGGACGCCCTGGCTTTATTTAGCAACGGCCTTTAGATCTGAATGCTTAAATATGTTACAGACAGCTCAACAGATATGGGCTGCAAGATGGGCAGCCGACTCGCAGTCACTTTTAACTCATTCATAGCCTGTTGTTCTAATTCACGCAACTTTCTCTATTTCCCCATTATGTAATTAGAATCTGTCAAATCGTACTGCTGGTGCCCACGGGGAATTTACTTTCTACTGTACTCCTTTGAAAGGGTCTAGTCCAAATGGGAGACTAAAGGGTGTCCTACAAAGAAGCCTAAGGCTTCTGCCCACAAGGCCCTGGCCAAGACCCGGGCCCAACTAACTTCCTTGGTAATGCTCCCTGCCAGGCAAGCCCATCCCTGCAGAGCTCTGGCACTTGCTCCCCGCATCTTCCCGACGTTCTTTCCCAGTTCCGAGTATGACTGGTTTTCCTTGCTTCTTCCCTCTGATGTCCCGTCGTCCTCCCAGGAGAGGCTTCCCTGAATGACTGACTGAAGAAGCCACTGCCACCTCCTCCTGCTCTGCCCAGACACCTAGCGCGTCTCCCTCGCAGCGCCTGGCACCGTCTAACATTGCCTTTTGTGTTTATGATCAGTTTCTCTTCATTAGAATAGCAGGGTCCTAGTGGACTGTATTCAAAGCGACATCTTTAGCTACTGTTTGGCCCATAGCTGGAAGCAGGAGGCTCCTGAAAAGGTTGTGTTGAATGAAGACCAGATAGTGAAACTTAGGATCCGAGAGCACGTCCTGCGCGCAGCTCTGAACGCGGCCAGCGTGCTGCACGCAAGGGAGACATTCAGCGCAAAGGGAAGTTTCAGATCATTCGTTGGTCCCTCCCTCAGGCCATGTCGGCGGGTGATACTGTGATGAAATTCACAGTTAACCTGGGTCCCACTCCTTCCAATGATGCAGATCGTAGTTGTAGCAAAGCGCACGAACACAGTGATAGACGTACACAGGAGATAATGAACCAAGCTCCAGAATTTATCTAGGAGGGGCTGGTTAGAAGGGAAGGGGGCTTCAGGCAGGGTTTGCAGAGCACTTTGGCGAGATGAACATCAATCGTTTGTTTGCTTGTTTGTTTTTAAGAGAGATGGGGTCTTGCTCTGTTGCCCAGGCTGGAGTGCCATAGTGCGATCACAGCTCACTGTAGCCTCAACTCCTGGGTTCAAATGAACCTCCCACCTCAGCCTCCTAAGTAGCTGGGACTACAGGTGTGTGATACCACGCTTGGCTAAGTTTTGCATTTTTTTGTAGAGATGGGGTTTCACTATGCTGCCCAGGCTAGTCTGGAGCTCCTAGGCTCAAGTGATCCATCTGCCTCGGCCTCTCAAAGTGTCAATCAAAGACTGGGGAGGTTGGCTGAGATCCGGGAGGGGGTGAATGCATGGCTTCCTCCCCTCAAGCAGTATCAGAGCGCACCAACGTTAGAGGACACTTCTGAGAAGCCAGATGGCCCCAGGATCGAGGCCCAGTCCTGCCATTATGACCTGTGTGACCTGGGGCCCTCTCTCGGGCTCAGTGCTTTCATCTGTTAAGATGAGGTTGATGCTTCCACCTACTCATCCAATCAACACTTATTTAGTACTCGTGAAGGAGAGGCCCTGGGTATACAGAGCTCATAACTTTCAGTAAATAAATCCATATGCTTTTCTATGATTCATCCTTTGTTGCAACAAAGTGTTATCATAATTCTTTCTCCTGTTGATGGCCACTTGGGTTGTTTTCACATGTTAACTATTTTCAAAATTTCTGAACTGGTTTTCCAGGGCCGACAAGTTTATTTGTTTATTTAATTTTCTTTCTTCTTTTTTTTATCCAAAACGTGTTTATTGAGATGGTTTCCCACTCATCTTGATTCAGAGTGCTTTTAGTGCTGCTTCCTCCTGAAAGAACATCCTTCTGTAAGCCTTGCTTTTCCTCCTGTAGGCTGGCAGAGGACAGTGGAGCAGCCAACACACAAAACTACCGTTTGTGCATGGCTGAAGACCGTGGTGAATTTATAGCATCCTGGGCATTTCACATCCATGAAGTAGGAATCGGGGCTCTGCACCAGGCGTTTCTTCTTGTGTTTCCTCTTCTCCTCTTCTGGAGAGGGATGAAGGAGATCCTTTGCGAGAGGCATGTTCTCGTGGGTAGGTCGCCACCGCTGGAAAGGTGTTTATTTAATTTTCTTTTGAAATAGACTCTGGCTCTGTCCCCCAGGCTAGGAGGCAGTGGTGCCATCAAAGCTCACTGCAATAGGCGGGCGGATCACCTGAGGTCAGGGGTTTCAGACCAGCCTTGCCAACATGGTAAAACCCCGTCTCTACTAAAAATACAAAAATTAGCTGGGTGTGGTGGTAGGAGCCTGTAATCCCAGCTACTCAGGAGGATGAGGTAGAATCACTCGAACCTGGGAGGCAGAGGTTACAGTGAGCCGAGATAGTGCCACTGCACTCCAGCTGGGGTGACAGAGCGAGATTCTGTCTCAAAAAAAAAAAAATCTTGTTTAGATTTTTACTGGAACTACAATGACTGACTCTGTGATCAATCTGGAGAAAACTGACTGCATCAATAGCAGTGGAAATTTCTCTCCTTGTATACTTTGTTTCCATTTGAATCTCCTTTAATATCCTCCAAGATAAATGTTACATCTTTCTCCAGAAAGATTTCCATTGTATTGTTACATTTATTTCTAGGTATTGTTTCTTTCTTTCTTTTGTTTAGTGTCACTATCTCCAGTAGCATCCTTTTTAAAAATTACATTTTAAGTTTGCTGCTGATAGAGAGCTATATAATTACTTTTATGCATTGATTTTGTATGTAGTAACCTATTTAAATAATTGAGGCTCACTTGAAAAATGACAGTTTGATTTCTTTTTTTTTGAGACAGAGTTTCGCTCTTGTTACCCAGGCTGGAGTGCAATGGCGCCATCTTGGCTCACCGCAACCTCTGCCTCCTGGGTTCAAGCAATTCTCCTGCCTCAGCCTCCTGAGTAGCAGGGACTACAGGTGCGTGCCACCATGCCCAGCTAATTTTTGTATTTTTAGTAGAGACAGGGTTTCACTGTGTTGACCAGGATGGTCTCGATCTCTTGACCTTGTGATCCACCCGCCTTGGCCTCCCAAAGTGCTGGGATTATAGGCATGAGTCACTATGCCTGGCTTTTTTAATTTTTAAATTTCTTAAATTAAAAAAAAATTTTTTTTGACAGTTTGATTTCTTCTGTTGCAATACTTATGCTGGATCTACAACAGGGTTACATCCCAATAAACTCACTGTAGGTTGAAAATACTGTGTCAAAAATGCATTTAATAAACTAACCTAGCAAACATCATAGCTGAGCCTAGCCTACTTTAAATATATTCAGAAGACTTATATTAGCCTATAGTTGGGGAAAATTATCTAAGACAAGACTTTTTGTTGTTGTTGAGACAGTCTCGCTCTCTCACTGCTGGAGTGCAATGGCACGATCTTGGCTCGCTACAACCTCCGCCTCCAGCGTTAAGCAATTCTCCCGCCTCAGCATCCCGAGTAGCTGAGACTACAGGCACGCGCCTGACTAATTTTTGTATTTTTAGTAGAGAGAGGGTTTCACCATGTTGGCCAGGCTGGTCTCGATCTCTTTACCTTGTGGTCCACCCACCGTGGCCTCCCAAAGTGCTGGGATTACAGGTGTGAGCCACCGTGCCCAACGACAAAGCCTATTTTATAATAAAGTATTCAACAGCTCATGGAATTTATTGAATACTGTACCGAAAATGAAAAACAGCATGGTTGTATGGGTACTCAAAGCAGAGTTTCTCTGCATCATCCTAAAGTTGAGCCATCAAAAGTCCAGAGCTATCTGTACTTTATTTCTTTTTCTTATCTGCTCTGCTAGCTAAGAGTTCCAGCACAATGTGAATTAAAGCAGCAACAGCAGGTATTCTTGTCTTGTTCCTGGTTTTCTGGGAAATTTGTTCTTTAACACCACTGGATCTGATGATTGATGTATGTTTCTGATAAATACCTTTTACTGGGTTAAAGAAGTTTCCCTGTATTCCTAATTTGTCAGTAGTGTTTTTTGTTGTTGTTGTTATTGTTGTTTTTTGAGACAAAGTCTCGCTCTGTTGCCCAGGCTAAGGTGCAGTGGCGCGATCTTGGCTCACTGCAACCTCCGTCTCCCAGGTTCAAGTGACTCTCCTGCTTCAGCCTCCTGTGTAGCTAGGTTTACAGGCCTGCACCCATCACACCCAGTTTATTTAATTTTTTTTTTTTGTATTTTTAGCAGAGACAGGGTTTCGCCACATTGGCCAGGCTGGTCTCAAACTCCTGATCACAAGTGATCCACCATGCCTGGCCTGTTGGTAGTTTTAAATTATGAATGGATTTGAATTTTATCAAAATATTTTGGAATAACTATTGAATTTTTTTCCCTCCTTTAATCTGCTAGTGACATGGATTTACATTAATAAATTTTGAAAATTTTAAAACCAAACAGCATTCTTGGGATATATCAAGCTTCCGAGCTTGACGGATTTAATTTACTAATACCTTTGAAAAGACTTCTGCATATTTATTCACTAGTAAGACTGACTTTTTTTTTTTTTTTTTCAGATGAGGTCTCGCTCCGTTGCCTAGGCTAGAGTGTAGTGGCAAGATCTCAGCTCACTGCAACCTCCACCTCCTGGGTTTAAGCGATTCTCCTGCCTCAGCCTCCTGAGTAGCTGGGATTACAGGTGCCTGCTACCATACCTGGCTAATTTTTGTATTTTCAGTAGAGATGGGGTTTCACCATGTTGGCCAGGCTGGTCTCAAACTCCTGACCTCAAGTGATCCGCCCGCCTCAGCCTCCCAAAGTGCTGAGGTTAGAGGTGTGAGCCACTGCGCCTCGCCAGTAAGATCGACTTTTAATTTTCCTTTCTTGTACTGTTCTTGTCTCGTTTTGTTATCAAGGTTATATTCATCTCATAAAAGGAGTTAGCAGATGCTTTCTCTTTTTCTATTTTCTGAAGGAGTTTGCTAAGTATGAGAGTGCTCTATTTCATGAATGATTGATAACACTCCCTCAGAGAACTGTCTAGACCTCACAGAAATATTTCAGTAACAGTTGCAAGGCTATTCAAGTTTTCTATTTCTTCTTTAATCAGTTTTGGTAGCTACAGAATTCTAAAACTTTTTCGATTTCAGGATTTATTGGCATAAAGTTGCTTATTAACATTCCCTTATCATCTTTTTAATCTCTGGCAGCAGCTGCAATATCATCCCCAATTTTATTCCTAAGATTTTTTGTCTTAATTAGTACAGTGGTTTGTCAATTGCAGTGGCATTTTCCTTTTTTGTTTTCTGAGACACAGTCTCACTCTATCGCCAGGCTGAGTGCAATGGCACGATCTTGGCTCACTGAAACCTCCGCCTCCTAGGTTCAAGCGATTCTCCTGCCTCAGCATGAGTAGCTGGGATTACAGGTGCGTGCCACCATGCCCAGCTAATTTTTGTGTTTTTAGTAGAGATGGGGTTTCACCACGTTGGCCAGGATGGTCTTGATCTCTTGACTTCATGATCTGCCTGCCTTGTCCTCCCAAAGTGCTGGGATTACAGGCGTGAGCCACTGTGCCCAGCGTTGCAGTGGTATTTTCAAATAAACAACTTTTGGAATGTTTCTCTCTTGGCTCTTTGTTTTCTATTTCATTCATATCTGTTCTTAACATATTTACTATTATTATATCTATCATTTCCTTTATTCTATTTGAACTTGTTCTGTTGCACATTTATTTATTTATTTAATAGAGATGGAATCTTGCTATGTTGGCCAGGCTGATCTTGAACTCCTGGCCTCAGATGACTCTCCTGCCTTGGCCTCCCACAGTGGTGGGACTACAGGCGTGAGCCAGCACATCAGCCTACTGTACTTTTTCTTTTCTATTTTTGAGATGGAGTTTCACTCTTGTTGCCCAGGTTGGAGTGCAGTGGCGCGATCTCGGCTCACTGCAACCTCTGCCTCCCTGGTTCAAGTGATTCTCCTGCCTCAGCCTCCTGAGTAGCTGAGATTATAGGCATGCACCACCAGGCCCAGCTAACTTTTTGTATTTTTAGTAGAGATGGGTTTTCACCATGTTGGTCATGGTGGTCTTGAACTCCTGACTTTGTGATCCGCCTGCCTTAGCCTCCCAAAGTGCTGGGATAACAGGCATGAGCCACCATGCCTGGACGAGAACTCAAGTTATTTTTTTAAGAGGATTTTCCTCCCTGAGGACTCTTGCTCCCCTACTACCAAGAAGTTCTCTGAGCCAGCCCCTCAACCCCTCAACCTTCCACACCACGACCCTCTTTAGGGAGAGAAGCAAGGATTGGCTAGACAGGTGGGAGGACAGCATTTTTCTAGAGGGTATGTGTATTACTTTACTGAAGGGATTGTCTAAATTATTGCTGGACTAGAATAAACTTTAAATTTGACTGAATATTAGGGGTACGCCTCCCCCATACCACCCATCAATTTGCTGGGCTTGTGAAACATCCAAAATTAGGTATCATAATCAATAAATTGATAATAAATAACTCTAATTTCAGTGTGAGTTACATTTTATGATTTTGTTATAATAACTACAAGTAATCATTTCACTATAATATTTCAAACTTTTATTTACATTTTTTTTTTTTGAGATGGAGTCTTGCTCTGTCACCCAGGCTGGAGTGCAGTGGTATGATCTTGGCTCACTGCAACCCCTACCTCCCAGGTTCAAGTGATTTTCCTTCCTTAAGCCTCTGAGTAGCTGTGATTATAGGCACACATCACCACGCCCAGCTAATTTTTGTATTTTTAGTAGAGACAGGGTTTCACCATGTTGGCCAGGCTGGTCTCAAACTCTTGACCTCAGGTGATCCACCTGCCTCAGCCTCCCAGAGTGCTGGGATTACAGGCATGAGCCTGAGACAAGGGTTTCACTCTATTGACCAGGCTGGTCTCGATTTTCTGGGCTCAAGGTATTTTCCTGCCTTGTCCTCCCAAAGTGCTGGGATTATAGGCGTGATCACCTTTTTAATAGCAACACATCATAATGAGAGTAAAATATTTTAAAAACCACTTCCAGGCCAGGCGTAGTGGCCCATGCCTGTAATCCCAGCCCTTTGGGAGGCCAAGGCATGTGGATCACTGGGGCTCAGGAGTTCGAAGCCAGCCTGGCCAACATGGTGAAATTACCCTGCCTCTAACAAAAAATACAAAAATTTAGCCAGGCGTGGTGGCATGCGCCTGTGGTTCTAGCTACTTGGGAGGCTGAGGTGGGAGAATTGCTTGAGCCTGGGAGGCAGCCTCGCCTCTTGCAGTGAGCTGCGATCATGCCACCCTGCTTTCCACCCTGAGTGACAGAGCCAGATCCCATCTCAAAAAAAAACAGCACAAATTATTTAATATAAATGTAGCATTTTGGAAGGGATGATGCTGGGAGTGTCTAGAGATTTAATGTGTGACATGAGGACTGTAGTAAATGTAGCTGCAATATGAGGGATTTCTGCCAAATGAGAGCCTAGCTGCTCCTGCCACACACACGAGAAGTAACTACGGGAGACGACGCGTGTATTAATTGGCTTCCCTCTAAACCATTTCATTGTCTGTATGTATCCCATAGCATCATGTTGTATACCTTAAGTATACATCATATATTTTCAAACATGATAGTTAGCAGAGGCTTGATAAATACTAATTAACAGTGCTAAAAAATTACCTTTTTGTGTGTATTCAAAATCCCTGTTAATTTTATTTATTTATAGTTTTCAAATGGCCTTTAAAAGAAAAATAGGTAAATGGAAGCTTAGCCTAGATGTTTCTTGGGTATTTCAAATTTAAGATATCAGGAATCAAACCCATTATCCGACTGAGAATATGTGCTAATCTATAAGATAATTTGCTAAGACTCTTAAAGAAGAAAATCAGGGCGGGCGTGGTGGCTCATATCTGTAATCCTAGCACTTTGGGAGGCTGAGTCAGGCAGATCACTTGAGGTCAGAAGTTTGAGACCATCCTGGCCAACATAGTGAAACCTCGTCTCTACTAAAAATACAAAAATTAGCTGGCGTGGTGAGGAGCACCTGTCATCCCAGCTACTAGGAGGCTGAGGGATGAGAATCAATTGAAACCGGGAGGCAGAGGTTGCAGTGAGCCGAGACTGCACCACTTCACTCCAGCCTGGGTGACAGAGTGAGACCTTGTCTAGAAAACAAAACAAAATAAAATAAAAATGAGGGAGATGGAGAGGATGTACCACATCAAGGGAGATGATGGAGGGGCTTGGTACAGTGGCTCATGTCTGTAATCAGGGCACTTTGGGAGGCCAAGGTGGGAGGATGGTTTAAGCCGGGGATGTCCAGACAAGCCTAGGTAACATATTGAAACACTGTCTCTACTAAAAGTAAAAGGAAATTAGCCTGACATGGTGGTGTACACCTATAGTCCCAGCTATTCAAGGTGGGGGGATTGCTAAGGCAAAAAGATGCTGAGCCCAGGAGGTGGAGGCTGCAGTGAGCCATGATAGCACCGTTGCACTGCAGCCTGAGTTATGGAGCAAGACTCTGTCTCAAAAAAATATATTTTTTTAAATGGAAAAATATAAAACAGATGATGAACTGATAGATCTATAGATAGACAGATTTCCAAATGCAATGTGTGGACCCGATTGGACCCCAGTTGTGGGGACGGCCGTTAGGACAACTGGAAAAATTTGATTTTGGATCAAATATGAGATGACCTGGAATGACTGTGAATTTTCCCAGGTGTGATATCTGTGGTTACTGCGGTAATGTCGGAGAATGTTCATGTTTCCTTAGCTTTGGGAGCCTCAAATGTGTGTTTGAGGGACACAGTGCCTGCTGTCTGCAGCTTACTTCCAAACGCTCAGCAAAAGTGATGGGCGGGGAGGGAAGTGGAGAGGTACGTGGGGTGAAATGTCAACGACTGTGGATCTGGGTAAAGAGCGTACAGGTGTTCGCTGTACTATGTTTCCATTTTTATACAGCTTTGAAATTGTTCAATAAGAAAGAAAAACAAGCAAACACCCAAAAAGCGCACTGAACTCTTTGAGCTAGAGAACTAGGAGAGCACTGGGTCTCTCCAAAGCTGCTGAACAGGTAATGGCGCAGGTGAGATCAAATGTGGTTAGGCATCAGGTAACAGTCTCACTTATCAAGTGCGGGCTTGGGGATGCAGTTCTGAGAAAAAGGCTGTTCAAGTCTACCCAAGCCCTGGGATGCGGGTGTCCTGCTGGCTGGACCAAGCTACGTGCATGGGGGGCTGAATGAGGCAGGAAGAACATCATAAGAAGAGACGAGCGCTGTTCTACCCTCTAAAATTTCCAGCCATCACCAACTGCTGTGTCTTCTTTCTACGCCGGTCCCTTTTGATGTCCTTAAATCAGCTGTCTCTGTCTACAATCTCCCCAGCCTCCAGCCTCCTTCGATCACTCACTCCCTGCTCACGCTTCCAGCTGAAGAATCTCGCAAATGGAAGCCTGACCACTTGCTGTGGAGCTCTGGACCCAGGAACCCAGACTTCCACATAAGGCCCATGTCGCCTGTGTCCCAAGCGGAACCTACTACATCTCACGGCTGTATCTCTCCTGCCCTTGCCCCATGTGTTCCCTGTAACTTAATAGTTGCAACAAAATAAAATCCCCGCCAGGCATGTTGGCTCCCACCTGAAATTCCAGCACTTTGGGAGGTGGAGTTGGGTGGATTACTCGAGGTCAGGAGTTCCAGACCAGCCTGGCCAATATGGTGAAACCCTGTCTCTACTAAAAATACAGAAATTGGCTGGACGTGATGGTGTGCGCCTGTAATCCCACCTACTCGGGAGGCTGAGACAGGAGACTCGCTTGAACCTGGGAGGTGGAGGCTGCAGTGAGCTGAGATCACGCCATTGCACTCCAGCCTGGGTGACAGGGCAAGACTCTGTCTCAAAAAAAAAGAAAAAAAAAGAAATTCCTAAGACTGTACCAATACGGGCTCTTTCAGGGGCTTTGGAAATGTCTCGTTTTCTTTTCTCATCAGCCTGCTATGATCTCCCATTCTGTTTTCCCAATGGGAGAAGCTAAAGAGGTGACAGTCAATAAATCTGAAACAATAATATAATTTCTGGTTTTCTAAACATCACTGAATCTTTACACAAAGGGCTGGCAAGGCGTGTAACCTGCTCGGAGCCCCGGTCCCCTCCATGGTTGCTGTTCCCACTAATAAGTAGCCAGGGTGGACGTCCCAGGTGACTTGCCACCCACATGCCGTCTGCCAGATGGCTCAGTCCTTCTCTGGAAGGATCCGTTAGAAACCACTTCCTTCTGCCAGCCCAGACCTGCTCCTCGTGGCTTCTGCCTGATGCTGTGTTTCAAGCCTGCGATCAAGTGGCATCCCTTTGCCCCTGCCAGCCTCTCACCAAAGCACCGCACTCGTGGTACACACTTGCGGCAGTGGCAGCCCCAGACCAGCTTAGCTCTAGGAATGAGGCGACTTCCCAGAGGGGACGCATGGGCTCCTAAAGGCCATGGCGCAAACAACCTGCCCATTGCAACCACACGGGGCGCTTCTGCTCGGAATCCACCACACCTCTGTATATTCTGAGAATAGGTTCCTTTTCCAGGAGGGCTTTCACCAAGGACCCAACGGAAAACCACATCACAGAGCACAAAATCTGCACGACGCTGGGTCGGAGCAGCTGGGAAGGCACCATCTATCTGGGCAGCCCCTCTTGCCAGGAGTATTTCTTCAACGTGAGTACAGACAGAGCGATTAGCCGCGTAGGGTGGCTCAGGATAGAAAATGAACAGAAAAGCTTACCTCTCCTTGGAAGCTCTTCAGCAGCGGCGCTACCTGCTTGCGCAAATCCTGGAGCAGGAGGCAGAGGTCAGGAAGCAGCCATGTGAAGAGGAGAAAAAAGGGAAACATCGGTTAAGGCCTCCTAAAAAACAGCGTGGCAGTCAGTGCTGATCATCTATCATCTCTAAAGCAAGCCTGGGACCTCGCCCGTTCCTGCACTCCTAAAACACAAATAACGCCAACTGGCGCTCCAGCATTTAAACTCATTTAAGACTACAATGAGGTGGTCCATTTTTATTGTCGTCGTTGTTTGAGATGGAGTTTCATTCTGTTGACCAGGCTGGAGTGCAGTGGCACAATCCTGGCTCACTGCAACCTCCGCCTCCCGGGCTAGAGTCATCCTTCCATCTCAGGCTCCTAAGTAGCTGAGACTACAGGCGTATGACACCGCGCTTGGCTAATTTTTGTATTTTTTTTGGTAGAGATGGGTTTCATCATGTTGCCCAGGCTGGGGTCAAACTCCTAGGCTTAAGAGATCCGCCCACCTTAGCATCCCAAAGTGCTAGGATTACAGGCGTGAGCCACCCCACCCGGCCTACAACGATATTTTATATCTACTAAGTCCTGGTCACATACACCTCATTTTCGATGTGCTACAAACTAATGCTTTTGATGTTAGTCTAAATGAGATAATTTGCTTAGAATAAAATAGACTAGAATGGGGGTTTGACTGCTGTTCCTATCTGAAATTGACCTGGGCCACTGTGCTGTATTTTAGCTGCTTTTTTTTTTTTTTTTGAGATGGAGTCTCACTCTGTTACCCAGGCTGGAGTGCAGTGGTGTGATCTCAGCTCACTGCAACCTCTGCCTCCTGAGTTCGGGCGATTCTCTCACCTCAGCCTCCCAAGTAGCTGGGATTACAGGCGCCTGCCACCACACCTGGCTAATTTTTGTATTTTTGTAGAGATGAGGTTTCGCCATGTTGACCAGGCTGGTCTCAAACTCCTGACCTCAGGTGATCCGCCCGCCTCAGCCTCCTAAAGTGTGGGGATTACAGTTGTAAGCCATCATGCCCAGCCCACATTTTGGTTCATGAGGCCTTCTGAGAATCTAAGGAAAGCTATTGACCTTGCCCTCAGAAATAAAACTGCAAATTATTTTATCACAGCCTTCCTAAGTAAGACCTATCTCAAGACCCCAGGTAAGGAAGTCTTATACTCTATCAACATATACAGCCATATGTGGTTTATATTTAAATATAGCTTAATTAAAATTAAATAAATTGGGAAAATTCAGTTTCTCAGTTACCCTAGCCACATTTCACGGATTTGGAAGCCACTTGGAGCTGATGGCTACTGCTTCAAACCATGCAGATACAGAGCTTTTCCATCATCGCACAGGGACCTACATGACAGTCCTGTACCACAAGTTTTTGTTTTTTTGAGGCAGGATCTTGCTCTGTCACCCAGGTTGGAGTGCAGTGGTGTGATCAGAGCTCACTGCAGCCTCAACCTCCTGGATCCAAGCGATCCTCCTGCCTCAGCCTCCTGAGTAGCTGGAACTACAGGCACACACCATCATGCCTTGCTAATTTTCTTATTTTTTTTGTGGAGACAAGGGTTCTGCTATGTTGCCCAGGCTGGTCTTGAACTCCTGGACTCAAGTGATCTACCTGTCTTGACCTCCCAAAGTGCTGGGATTACAGGTGTGAGCTGCCGTGCCTGGCCACTGTACCACAAGTTTTTTGATTAATATCATCAGCCCACATTATTTTGTATTGTGATCCTATAGAAACATTTGGTCAAGGAGCATTATAATTTCCCTTTTAACTATATACTGTTCTAAAGGATGCATTTCTAAACATGCTACTATTATTTCTTCAGAGAAATCAACCCTGTTTCTTCTTCTACTAGATGATTTTCTGTATTTTTTACACCAAGTTCAAGGACAAAAAAAAAAAAAAAATCAGATTATTTGCTAATCTCTCTTTTTTTTCTTTTTCTTTTTTTTTTTCCCCCTGAGACAGGGTCTCTCTCTGTCATCCAGACTGGAGTGCAGTGGCACGATCTCGGCTCACTGTAACCTCCACCTCCCAGGTTCAAGGGATCCTTCACCTCAACCCCCAAGGTAGCTGGGACTAGAGGCATGCGCCACCACACCCAGCTAGTTTGTGTATTTTTTGTAGAAACTGGGTTTCACCATGTTGCCCAGACTGGGGCTCAAGCGACATGGCCGCCTTGGCCTCCCAAAGTGCTTCGGATTACAGGCATGAGCCACCATGCCCGGCCACCAATCTCTTTCATATAAATAAGGCTATCTGTGGTCAGCACCAGTAATAGTCCTCCAGAGGTAACCACATCCTAATAGCTGGCACCTGTGAATACGTTAGATTGCAATGGCAAAAGGGGCTTTTGCGGATGGGATTATGTTAGGGATCATGAGTCAGGAGATGATCTGGGATTATCCCGGTGGGCCTGGTGTAATCCCAGTGGTCCTTGTAAGAGAGAGGCAGGAGGCTCAGAGGACCGATACAGAGGTCGGAATGCCATAGGAATGCAGGCAGCCCGAGAAGCTGGAAACTGCCAGGAAACTGATTCTCCCCCAGAGCTTCTAATAGGAACACAACTCTGGCTGACACACTGATTCCAGCCTGGGAAATCCCATTTTGGACTCCTGAACTCCAGCACTGTAGGACAATAAATTTCTGTTGTTTGAAGCCACTTGGCATATGGCAGGTTGCGACAGCAGCAACAGGAAGCTAACACACCACCGCATTTCACCCATTGCGCTTTTCAGAAATGTAGAGGGCAAAATAGAACACAAAGGGAAACAAGGGAAAAGAGAGTGGATGGGGTAAAGACTGATGGAAGAAAGATTACTGTGTGATCCCAGCAGGGCCCAGGGAACACTACCACAGGGCCTGGCACACAGTGGGGACTTGAAAAGACATGGAATGGGTGCCGAGGGAACGAATGAAAGGCCAGATACGGACAGGCTCGGTGGCTCAAGCCTGTAATCCCAGCACTTTGGAAGGCCGAGGCGAGTGGATCACCTGAGGTCAGGAGTTCGAGACCAGCCTGGCCAGCATGGCAAAGCTCCGTCTCTACTAAAAATACAAAAGTTAGCTGGGTGTGATGGTGCATGCCTGTAGTCCCGGCCTTACTCAGGAGGCTGAGGTGGGAGGATCACTTAAACCCCAGAGGCAGAGGTTGCAGTGAGCTGAGATTGCACCACTGCCCTCTAGCCTGGGTGACAAAGTGAAACTCTGACTCAAAAAAAAAAAAAAAAAAAAAAAGGCTTAACAAGGGTCCAGATTCAGAGAGGAAAGAAAGAGACAAGGCAGATGAGGTTATGGAATGAGATGAGAAAGCCAGTGGGGCTGAGAGATGTGAGATCACAGCAGAGAAATGGAAGCGGGCAGAGCTTGATGGAGGAGGGCAGGGGGCTGGGGGGCAGGGGCCACGCTAAGCCCTGATCGGCAGTGCACCTTACCAGGCCTGCCTCCCCGGGTTGCCCCCAACCGTGCCAACCTGGCACAGGCCCAGCCTCACACAATCACCAGCTCTGAGAAGTACAGGAGATGATACAATTATTTCTATATTCTATTATAGCATTCCAGAAAGGCAGAAGCAGAAGGGCTATGCCTTTCATAATGTCCTTAAATAAAGCACACTCCTCTCACCCCATCCATGAAGTTTTTCCCCTTTTGAGCATATTCACTCTCCTAACAGACCTACTAAAATAACCTTTTTGATATTAAAGCTGAATGTGTGTTTGTACACATACTCATGCACACACACATATTTAAAGACAGTTGAAGAGAGAAAAAACCGCTATATATTCACACGTATCATACACAAACTGATATATATGTACTTCAAGCCGCCAGCCAAAAATCACTCATTCTAATTTCATCTTTGGCAGTTTGAGAAATTCCTGATCCAATTCTGCTGCCTGCAAATATTATTCAGTTTTGTGCTAAACTAAGAACACAGATACAAAGATGTTCCATTCCGGCCAGGCTCGGTGGCTCACTCCTATAATCCCAGCACATTGGGAGGCTAAGGTGGGAGGACTGCTTGAGCTGAGGAGTTCGAGACCAGCCTGGGTAATACAGCGCCTGTAGTCCCAGATGCTCCGGAGGCTGAGGCAGGAGAATCCCTTGGACCCGGGGTGGGGGTAGGGGGTTGAGGCTGCAGTGAGCCAAGATTGAGCCATTGTACTCCAGCTTGGGCGACAGAGACTCTGTTCCAAAAAAGATGCTCAATTCTGACCCACAGGATTCTCCACTGTCAGTTAGCAAGGACATGATATGATTGACTACCTTTCTAGAACAGCTGCTGTCTGGACAGCACCAGAAAATGCAGACTCTGCCACGTACTGGTCCTCAGGCATACCTGTGCAATCCTTCTTTGTGATCATAAACTGGAAAAAGTGGGGTTCAGGTTGGTCAAAACCACAGTGGAATGAATGATAATGAGGCAGAGAACACGTATTTAAAAACTTTTTTTTTTCACATGGAGTCTCGCTCTGTCGCCTAGGCTGGAGTGCAGTGATGTGATCTCAGCTCACTGCAACCTCCACCTCCTGGGTTCAAGCAATTCTTCTGGCTCAGCCTCCCAAGTAGCTGGGATTACAGGTGTGAGCCACCCTGCCCTGCTAATTTTTGTATTTTTAGTAGAAACAGGGTTTCGCCATGTTGGCCAGGCTGGTCTCGAACTCCTCACCTCAAGTAACCTGCCCACCTCAGCCTCCCAAAGTGCAGGGATTACAGGCTTGGGCCACCAGACCTGACTATGTTTTAAAACTTAATTACTGGCCGGGCGCGGTGGCTCAAGCCTGTAATCCCAGCACTTTGGGAGGCCGAGGCGGGTGGATCACGAGGTCAAGAGATCGAGACCATCCTGGTCAACATGGTGAAACCCCGTCTCTACTAATACAAAAAATTAGCTGGGCACGGTGGCGTGTGCCTGTAATCCCAGCTACTCAGGAGGCTGAGGCAGGAGAATTGCCTGAACCCAGGAGGCGGAGATTGCGGTGAGCCGAGATCGCGCCATTGCGCTCCAGCCTGGGTATCAAGAGCAAAACTCCGTCTCAAAAAAAAAAAAAAAAAAAAAAACTTAATTACTTAGAGTTACACACTTAATTCAGTTACAGGTTTGTCAGTGATGTTTCCACCTTGCTTCCATCCCATCCCATCTGTTGAGCAAAAAGCAACACACATCTTAATGCACAGAGAGTGATGTCCTTGAGATAATTCCTATCAGATGTCTGTGGGCGAAAGCCAAAATAGCTCATATGTCAACCTTCTCTTCTGAGTACACTGCAAGTAAATAATGTTTACACAGAGATGTTTCTATGTGAAAGGATTTCCATTAGTCTCTCCTTTTTTTTTTTTTTTTTTTTTTTCCGAGACAGTGTCTCGTTCTTCCATCCAGGCTGGAGTGCAGTGGTGCAATCATAGCTCACTACAACCTTGTTCTCCCGGGCAGGAGCAATCCTCCCATCTCAGCCTCCAGAATAGCTGGGACTATAGGCATGCGCCACTATGTCCGGCTAATTTTTGCATGTTTTGTAGAGACGGGGTTTCGCCATGTTGCCCAGGCTGATCTCAAACTCTTAGGCTCAAGGGATCCACCCACCACTGCCTCCCAGAGTGCTGGGATTACAGGCGTGAGCTACTGTGGCCGGATTTCCATTATTCTCGAAACTGCTGATTCACAACTCAGTTTTTAGGTCAGAGAACCGAACACCAAAATGCTATTAAGGAATTTTCTAGGTAATGCAAATTGCTGAAGGAAACCATTTTGATGTAAAAGCAAAATAAGAGACAAATAAAATGGTCATGCAGTGTTCAATTGTACCTGCAATGTACGAGTGCAAATCTTGACACATACACTCCCGGGGCCCTCTCTGGAAGGCTCTGCTCCCTCTTAGGGCCTCATGCTCCCAATCCCTGTGAGCTCTCTTCTGCTCCCCACATCCCAGAGTCTTGTGCCAGGGACCCAGAGCTGGTGACACACTGAGCTGCCTTGCGGAGGTCCACCTCTGTGTGCAGGAGCGAGAGGCTCCGGGGACACTGTATATATTTGCAACAAGCAGCTCGCTGGAATCAGCACAAACACATGCATACACAGAAGGAGGCTGTGAATTACAAACACATCTCCAAAGTTAGCAAGTCATCTCTATTTTTAAAATATTTGGGCTAGACGTGGTGGCTCACGCCTGTAATCTCAGCACTTTGGGAGGCCGAGGCGGGTGGAGCACCTGAGGTCAGGAGTTCGAGACCAGCCCGACCAACATGGAGAAACCTGGTCTCTACTAAAAAAATACAAAATATATAATTTCTGTGGTGGCACATGCCTGTAATCCCAGCTACTCGGGAGGCTGAGGCAGGAGAACTGCTTGAACCCGGGAGTTGGAGGCTGCGGTGTGCCAAGATTGCACTCCAGCCTGGGGAACAAAAGTGAAACTCCGAAAAAAGTCTGGTAACTCACGCCTGTAATCCCAGCACTTTGGGAGGCCAAAGCAGGAGGCTTGCTTGAGCCCACACATTCGAGACCAGCCTGGGCAACATGGTGAAACTCCGTCTCTAAAAAAAAAATACAAAAATTAGTGGAGCATGATCTCAGCTGTAATCCCAGCACTCTGGGAGGCTGAGGTGGGTGGATCATTTAAGCCTCGGAGTCTGAGATCAGCCTGTACAAGCCTGCGCAGGCTTGTAGTCCTATTTAGTTTGGCAGCTGAGGTGGGAGAGTGGCTTGTACTTAGGAGTCTGGGACTGCAGAGACCTATGATCGTGCCACTACGCTCCAGCTTGAGTGACACAGCCATGAAAAAAAAATCCGGTAATCCAGATTTTTTTGGATTTTTTTTCACTCTACGGTAACTTGGACGCTTTTCTGGGAAATAACCCCGACTGTGTTGAAGAGGTGCCACATCTCTTGATGGTATCCCATCCTCTACAGGGACAGCTCAGGGGTGGGAGCCTTTCTGCTTTGGTGAAAACGTTAGTCTTTCCAAGAGCACTGGGGCAGGGTGGGCATAGTGAGGGGCTGAACTGGGTCACTTCTGAAAGACTTGATTCTGACTCTTGCAAGATTGTTGCCAACGGTGCTAGAGGCAGGGACACTTAGAGACCTGACCCTGTGGCTCGGCCTGTTCAGTCGTCACCTTCTGTTCCAGACCTGCCCCACCCACCTGGGATAATGCTCTGCTCTTGCCTCTTCCCTGGTCTGAGCTCACATTTTCTTTTTCTTTTTTTTTTTTTCAGACGGAGTTTCGCTTGTCGCCCAGGCTGGAGTGTAGTGGTGCGATCTCAGCTTTCTACAACCTCCGCCTCCCAGGTTCAAGCGATTCTCCTGCCTCAGCTTCCCAAGTAGCTGGGATCACAGGCACCTGCCACCACGTCTGGCTAATTTTTGTATTTTCAGTAGAGACGGGGTTTCACCACGTTGGCCAAGCTGGTCTCCAACTCCACCTGCCTTGAGAGTTCCACCTGCCTGGGCCTCCCAAAGTGTGGGAATCACAGGCGTGAGCCACTGTGCCCGGCCAATTATTGGCAAAAGAAAAAATGTTCTTCGTATTTATTTTCCTGGATGTCATTTAAGATAGCTGGAAGTCTCCCTTATCCATGTATACAACAGCCCAGACCACATACAGAGTCTTAAAAAACAAAACAATATACATTATGTGATATATGGATTGTAGACCTCAACTTAAAATCCAGTTCAGTGAAAAATGAAGTTTCTTTAGTTCCAGGACACCAAAACTGTCACTTCCCATCTCATCTGAAGATGAACCATGTGGCCATCAATGTGGCATCGTGCCTTTGGTTACTTTTATAGATGAAGACATACTCCTTCTAGTCCTTGTGATAGAACAGGGCAACTTTAAATGGCATTGAAACTGAAATATTAAATAAAAAATATCTTTCTATATAACAGCAGACAGTAAGTATGTCCTGGCAATTTCTCAAAGATTTCAGTTCACAGGTTTGAGAAAAATTCCATTAGCTTTAATTATTTATCAGCAGTCAATTTAGATTACTGTTCTTGACCTATTTTTACAGTGTATGGGCCACGCAGCAATGAAATAAATGGATAGTCTTTTTCTAGAATGGCTGATTTTCTGAAATAATAGAAATCTGGTTTAAAGGAGGAATGAAACCCCAAACATATAATTACCACAATATATAACCCGCCACGCTGCTTTTGTAGTTGGATAAAACGCACATCTTTGTGAGTTTTTTGGTTATTAAATAAGATTATCTTGAAAGGGATAAACTCGCTCCTGCTGTAATTTCTTTCCATTTAAATGTCTTTGCACCATTTAAGACACGTTCCAGGTCCTGGCAGAAAGTCTCCAACGCTGATGCTGTGGTTTTTGTGTGGTGCGTGGTTCAACTCCACGATGGGAAGGGCTGTCTTTGGGGGACTGCAGGGGTCGGGAGCCGAGATGAGGGTGCAGGGTTTGAACATAGGGTGCCTGCTGGTAAGCAGCGAGGGGTACCCTGAAGCCACAGAGTTCCTGAGCAACAGGGAATGTCAAGACTTGTCTGATGATGAGGCCGGGCGCGGTGGCTCACACCTGTAATCCCAGCACTTTGGGAGGCTGAGGCAGGTGGGTCGCGTGAGGTCAGGAGTTCAAGACCAGCTTGGCCAACATGGCGAAACTCTATCTCTATTAAAAATACCAAAAAACCAGCCGGGAGTGTTAGCTGGCGTCTGTAATCCCAGCAACTCAGGAAGATGAGGCAGGAGAATCTCCCGAATCCAGGAGGCGGAGATTGCAGTGAGCCGAAATCGCGCCACTGCACTCCACTCCAGCCTCAGCAACAGAATGAGACTATGTTTCAAAAGGAATAAAATAAAATAAAAAAAAGCCTTGTCTGATGATGAGAAGCAGGCAGGGGTTGGGTGTTTATCTCAGTGGAAATGCCTGAATGTGCACCGAGGAGGATAAAGGCTGAGGATGATGCAAAGGACGCGGAAGAAGGGCGGATTCGAACTCCACAGAGTCCTCAATCTGGCAGCACGCGGCCACGGCTCAGGATCATGGCGGAGCCTGGAGGCCAATGCCGCTAAGCCGGTGATCCTGCAAGTGGGGTCTGGGGACTCCTGGCTCCCCAGATCCTTTCAAGGGTCCACAAGGTCAAAACTCCTCTTGTTACCTGCCTTTTCCCGCAAGCGTACAGTGGAGTTTTCTAGCTGGCTGTGATGTGTGATGCCAGCTTCACTCTGACACCAGTGGTGCCTGTATCTGTGTGGTCCTGTGCTTTGCAGACTCCTCAGCTTTCACGTCTAATGCAATCAGTACTGACAGATACAACACGTACACGCGCACATGCACACAAGCTCTCCGGAGCCCCCAATTTTAAGAGACTGAAACTTCTGAGAAATGGTTGCACGAAGCCTTCTTCTGGTCTCAGAGCTGAGAACTGTTCAGTGTCAAGGGCAAGCCGATTGTCCACTCTGAGATCCCATGTGGCCTTGGGGCAGCTCAGACAGGACACCTGGAGCCTCACTGGCATCTGGAGATCAGATACCCCACTGAGAGGGGCGTGCAAGTGCCAGCTCCAGTAGCCTGGGTTGGCATCTGCCCTGCCTGGTCTCCAAAGCCATGTGTCCTGCGCTGGCCCACCTGGCACAGGGATTTCTCCTCGTGGCCAGGGGATCAGTGGTGGGAAAGGAGAGAAGCCAAACGGAGGCTCCATTGGTTAATTCTCTTAAATAAGTCTGATTTGCCTCTAGGTCTGATTTAAAAATATTCTTCCAAGTCCCTTTCTGAATAACTGCTCATGTCTAAACCTCTGACTGGACATAGTGGCTCACACCTGTAATCCCAGCATGTTGGGAGGCCCAGACAGGAGGACTGCTTGAAGCCAGGAGTTCAAGACCAGTCTGGGCAACATAGGGAGACTCCTGCTCTACATAAAATTTCTAAAAAATTACCTGGGCATGGTGGCAAGCGCCTACAGTCCCAGCTACTCAGGAGCGGGCGGTGGGAGGATCGCTTGATCCCAGGAGGTTGAGGCTGCAGTGAGCTATGATCATGCCACTGCACTCCAGCCTGGGTGACAGAGCAAGACTTCATCTCAGAAATAAACAAATCTCTAGTTACATTTCAGAACTTTGAAAACACAGCTGTGATTTATTGATGTATCTATATATCAACAGATTTAGAATTTGTCAAAGAGAGGAAACACATGTTATACATATTATATTTTATTTTTTATTTGTTTGAGATGGAGTCTTGCTCTGTTGCCCAGGCTGGAGTGCAGTGGCGCGATCTCGGCTCACTGCAACCTCCGCCTCCCAGGCTCAAGCGATTCTCCTGCCTCGGCCTCCTGAGTAGCTGGGATTACAGGTGCGTGTCACCATACCTGGCTAATTTTTTTTATTTTTTAGTAGTGATGGGGTTTCTCTATTTGGGCCAGGCTGGTCTCAAACTCCTGACCTCAAGTGATCTACCCATCTTGGCCTACCAAAGTGCTGGGATTATAGAAGTGAGCCACCATGCCTGGCCCATGTATTATAATTTATTCAAAAACAATTTCAGTGATTACTACAAGAAGTGATTGAGAGAGTCACAGTCCCTGCCCTCAGGGAGCTTATGTCCTAGCGAGAGTGGTGAGATCTCAATTTCTAGGAGACATTTGAGGAGATGTCATCCTGAGGAGACACTTGAGAACAGAATGGTCTTCCTCCATTCTATTCCTGGGGCCACGGATGGTGCTAGGTTCAGGGCAGACGCTCAGTGAATACTTGCAGGTGAAATCAATGAACAAAGAGATGCCCTTCCCAGAGACTCCATCCTTGAGATGGAGTCTCACTTTGTCACCCAGGCTGGAGTGCACTGGTGTGATCTCGGCTCACTGCAACCTCCTCCTCCCAACTTCAAGCGATTCTCTTGCTTCAACCTCCTGAATAGCTGGGATTACAGGTGTGTGACACCATGCCTGGCTAATTTTTGTATTTTTAGTAGAGACAGGGTTTCACCATGTTGGCCAGGGTGGTCTCAAACTCTTGACCTCAGGTGATCTACCCGCCTTGGCCTCCCAAAGTGCTGGGATTACAGGTGTGAGCTACCATACCCAGCCCAAACTAACTATTTATGGACACTGCTGGCAAGAGGACTCCTCTGCTAGACGAGGACGGACCCCAAAGGCACCATTTCGCCCTAGGACTCTGTGAAGCCAACCAGGACCTGTGACTCTGACTTTTGCCACTGTGTCATTTACTCCAGATCACAGGCCCTGCTAACTTTTAGACAAATGGGATATTTAAAATCAGAATGCAGATGAATCCTTCCTTTTAGTACTTTTAAGAGTCTATCTGTAAGAATAATCAGAGATGGAGGCAGAGATTTATGCACAAGAATGTTCCGCATGTGTTTAGAACCGAGACAAACTAGAAAAAAACCACGTGGATTCCGACACCAGGGGAGTACTTATTACAGAATTTTACAAAAGCAATACAATCGCATATTGGGTAGTGGGTATAAACATTTGAAGGAAACGAGGTCTCGCTCTGTCATCCAGGCTGGAATGTAGTGGCACGATCATAGCTCACTGTAGCCTGGAGTTAGCATGATTATTTTTCGAAGAACAGCAAAGACCTGGAATGATGCACATGACTTCCATTTATTTGACAAATGTTTGTTGAGGAGCTATTGTGGGCCTTCTGGCCCTGTTTGCAGGGCTCCTTCAATCATGAACAGAGCCCACAGGTTGCTGTGCTTCCTGGGTTTCTGTTGCGTGGTGGGTGAGATACGAGTCAAATCACCACTTACATGGATGACACTTACTTGTGGCCAGTGCTACAGAGGGGGCACGTGGTACAAAGGGAGTTTAAGAGGCAGACCTGGCCGGGAATAGGGGCACATGCCTGTCATCCCAGCACTGTGGGAGGCTGAGGTGGGAGGACTTCTTGAGCTCTGGAGCTCGACACCAGCCTGAGCAACAGAGCAAGACCCTGTCTCTACTAAAAATTAAAAAAAATTAGCTGGGTATAGTGGCATGTGCCTGTAGTCCCAGCTACTTGGGAGGCTAAGGGAGGATCACTTGAGCCCAGTAGGTCGAGACCAGCCTGGGCAACACAGCAAGATCCCATCTCTACAAAAACATTTTAAAAAGTAGCCAGGTGTGGTGGCATGTGCCTGTAACCCCAGCTACTTGGGAGGCTGAGGTGGGAGGATTGCTTGAGCCTAGGGGGGTCAAGGCTGCAGTGAGTCGTGATTGCGCCGCTGCACTCCAGCCTGGTGACAGAGTAAGATCCTGCTTCCGAAAAACAGAAAGAAAAAGAAAAAAAGAGGCAGACCTGACCCGAGACAGCAGAGAAGGCTCCTTTGGAGAAGGGGCACCTGAGCTCAGATCTGGAAAACGCGTAGCGGGTGGATGCGTGAAAGTAGCCATGAACTTTTATAAAGCGTGTTCAGTCTGACCCCAACATTACAGCAATGAATCTCACACACATATATGCATTTGGACAAGAACACCAGGAAAGACATTGGTATGAAATGGGAGATAGAGCCTTCCTCCCTCCCTCTCTTCCTGTCTTCCTCCCTTCCTCCCTCCCTCCTTCCTTCCTTTCTTTTTTTTGAGATGGAGTTTTGCTCTTGTTGCCCAGGCTGGAGTGCAATGGCGTGATCTCCGCTCACTGCACCCTCTGCCTCCCAGGTTCAAGCAATTCTTCTGCCTCAGCCTCCCGAGTGGGGTTATAGGCACGCGCCACCACGACCGGCTAATTTTTTTATTTTTAGTAGAGATGGGGTTTTTCCATGTTGGTTGGGCTGGTCTCAAACTCCTGACCAGGTGATCTGTCCGCCTCGGTCTCCCAAAGCGCTGGGATTACAGGCGTAAGCCACCGTGCCTGGTCGAAATGGGAGATGTTTCTAAGTGAACACAATTACAGCTTTTCTTTTTCCTTTGTCTTTAAATTGTATCCTTTTGGCTGGACGCAGAGGCTCATGCCTGTATTCCCAGCACTTTGGAAGGCCAAGGTGGACGGATCACCTGAGGTCAGGAGTTCAAGACCAGCCTGACCAACATGGTGAAACCCTGTCTCTACCAAAAATAGAAAAATTAGCTGGGCATGGTAGGCTGTGCCTGTAGTCCCAGCTACTTGGGAAGCTGAGGTGGGAGAACTGCGTGAGCCTGGGAGGCAGAGGGTGCAGTGAGCCGAGATTGCACTACTGCACTCCAGCCTGGGCAACAGAGGGAGACTCCATCTCAAAAATAAAAAATAAAATAAAATGAAACCAGATTTCAGGCACTCCTCTCGCAGTTCCAGTTTCATTTTCTTTGTTTCTCCACCTGGATGCCTGACTTCACGTTTATTCATCACTTGCGTGCAACTAGCTTACCTAAAATTAAGTGGCTTGAAAAGGACAGCCTTTTGTCTTAGCTACATAATCAGTGCATATTGTTTAGTAACGTTACTAGCTTCACAGAGCTGCTCAGAGGAATGATAAATAATGAATGATGGGTAAATCTACTTGTAGACACAAAGCTCGGTGCACATGCTTTCTGGGACACTCACTCAAACACACAAATGGAAACCGAGGCAGGATCCTGGCAAGGCACCTGGTCACCCATGTGCAGCCCGAAAGATCTAAGTGGTGACCTCACGATTTTTAGATGTCTTTTTTTTTTTTTTTTTGGTGGTTGGGGGAGACTACAGAGGCGCTGACGTCGGAAATACAGCCCTTAATTTCTTAATTTCTAAATGGAATTATTTATACCATACAGATAGCAACCAAGCCTAACATGCAACTTAGGGGGCGACTAGGGAATTTAAACCTTTGAAACTCGATTTTATGTTTAAAGACGCTCAGAGGCTTCCCAGTGGATTATCCCAACCTAGCAAGCGAAGGGGAAACAAAAACTTCCAAGCAAAGAAAGGCTTCCTGGCCCTCCTCGGCTTCAGCATCCCCAATGGCAGAGCAGCACGCGGCTAGAAAGGGGACCCGACATCACTGCAGCCAAGAAAGGCCGTTCAAGGGCACCAGAGAAGCAGCAACTTGGTTTCATCCAGGAAGTCCCACCCCTCGGAGACCCCGAGGTCACTGCAGAGCGTAGAGTGTATCTAAAAAGAAGTCTAATTGATAGTCATCTATATGCCCAACTTTGCAGTTCTGAGGATGCGTGCTGCTTTAAAATGAGCACCTTTCACAGGAAATTCTGGGTGGGAAACAGTGGCTGTCCTGTGGGAGTGAGTGATGGTCGTACTGAGCACGCCTTATGTCTGTCCTTTGAGATGCCATCAATGTGGCTTCTAAAAGGTGCATCTAACAGTAACCTGCTGCGAAGGCCACAGAAGCTGGTCTCTTCTGAGCCTCCTGCCCAGGAGAGTTCCAGGGACCTGATCAGAGAAGGACACAGTTTAGAAGCTGCTCGGCCTGAAGGACACACACGGCTCAGTACCTATTTTGCACCCTGTCCCTGGAAATGGAGCTACAAATTGCACCTCACTCAATCACAGATGAAAATGAAAAACAGGCTGGGCATGGTAACAGATGCCTGTAATCCCAGCACTTTGGGCACTCTGGGAGGCTGAAGTGGGAGGACTGCTTGAGCCCAGGAGTTCAAGACCAGCTTGGGCAACATGGCGAGGTCCTGTTTCTACAAAAAATATAAAAATTAGCCAGACGTGGTGGTGTGTGCCTATGGTCCCAGCCATTGGGGAGGCTGATGTGGGAGGATTGCTTGAGCCTAGGGAGGTTGAGGCTGCACTGAGCCGAGATCTCACCACTCCACGCCAGTGTGGGAGACAGAGCAAGACCCTTTCTCAAAAAAATAATAAAACAGGCTGGGCGTGGTGGCTCATGCCTGTAATCCCAGCACTTTGGGAGGCCGAGGTGGGTGGATCACCTGAGGTCGGGAGTTTGAGACCATCCTGACCAACATGGAGAAATCCCATCTCTACTGAAAACACAAAATTAGACAGGTATGGTGGCACATGCCCATAATCCCAGCTACTTGGGAGGCTGAGACAGGAGAATTGCTTGAACCCGGGAGGCTGAGGTTGCAGGGAGCTGAGATTGCACCATTGCACTCCAGCCTGGGCAACAAGAGTGAAACTCCATCTCAAAAAATAAATAAATAAATAAATAAATAAAATGAAATGAGAAGAGTTTGCCTATGAGTCAATCAGTCAACAAAGCAGAGAACCCTCTTTTTGGAGTGACTAACCACAGAAAATACACTGTATATGTCAGCTTTGATCTATGGAAAACTGTTGATGCTTAGAGAATTACTATGTGTTTGGCCAATAAATGCCTTTCAAATACTTTTGGAATTCCTCTAAGCAAGCTTTCTCAGGCCTGTTCCCAAATAGTGACTTTTCTATGTGGTCTTGCAATTTTCTTCTGAATACACAACATGGCTTCTGTGCAGCAAAACAATTTAGGCAAGAAATACAGTTGAAGATGTTCTATATCTCTTGGCTGGAGCTGCTGGCCCTGGGAGATGAATCATAGAAGTCCATAAATGTCGAGCAAATTTGCACAGACTTCTCTTTTATTACCAAATATGGCAACTATACATCTATTTCCCTCCAGCCATCGTGACATTCGCTTCGGCGATTTTTGTACTTTATTGTCTTTCCTAAAAATCCCTCTTGATCTGCGTCTCAGCCACACAAGACAGCATGTCCAACGACACGCTGGTGCCTTTTTTGTTTGTTTGTTTTTTGGTATGACGGCAGAATGTTTAAACTGGTAAGTATTTGAGGTAGATCAAAGTACCTAGCTATTTACATGCTTACTATATCTTAGCGAACACCACAGGGCTGTAAGGATTTCCGCAAGCATTTCACCTGAACAAGTTTTTCTCCCCCAAGGAGTTTGGTGTTTCTTATCACACATTTGGGAATCAGCTGAAAAACCCTGGTTGGTGCTGATTGCTTTCGATATATTCCTTAAAGGGATGAATACTGAAAATATTTTTAGGACTCTAAAAGCTGACTTGCTGGGAAATTCCATGACTGCCTAAGATGATTTAAGAATTCTCTGGGGGAATGCTTCATTCATTCATTCATTCATTCATTCAATAAATTTGTACTGAAAGACAGAGCTACAAAGACAGACAGTCCCCCTGCCCCCACCCTCCAGGACACAGAGTGGACATGGTGATATATGCCTTCTGGAAGCAGCCAGGGCCATCTTTTCATGACCCCGGGCAGTACCTTCAAGGAGTCCAGCCAGAGCAGACGCAGGGGAAAGTATAATGATCAGTCTGTCTTCTGCTTACATTGTCATATTCCCCCACGTGACAAGTACAAAATCTTCAGCTACAACCTTTAAAAGCTACTGACGGCCAGGCGTGGTGGCTCACACCTGTAATCCCAGCACTTTGGGAGGCTGAGGCAGGCAGATCACTTGAGGTCAGGAGCTCGAGACCAGCCAGGCCAACATGGTAAAACCCCGCCCTCTACTAAAAATACAAAAATTAGCTGGGCGTGGTGGCGCGTGCCTGTAGTTCCAGCTACTTGGGAGGCTGAGAAATAAGAATTGCTTGAACCTGGGAGGCAGAGGTTGCAGTGAGCTGAAATTGCACCACTGTACTCCAGCCTGGGTGACAGAGTGATACCCCGTCTCTTAAAGAAAAATTCTAAATAAACAAATAAAATACTTTTGTTAAAAAAAGGAAATCCTGTGAAATCAACAATAGGGCAATCAATGTTTAAAACCTAACTGGGTGAAATTATTTTAGAATATCCTTTCAAAGAGTCCTTTCTGTAGTCCAAAGTTATTTGAAAAAAATATATAGTTTAAATTCAACTGTCGACCAGCCTGGCCAACATGGTGAAACCCAGTCTCTATAGCCTGGGTGACAAGAGCAAAACTCTGTCTCAAAATAAATAAAATAAAATGTAAAAAATACATTCGAGTGTCTAGGTAAGGTAATAAAAATCCTCCCACCCCTGCCACCGAAAAAGAGAGGGGCGTACCTCCGAGTCCTGCCCTGGCTAGGTACCAGCTCCACAGCGTAGTTCCCTATTCACACGGAGTTAACCGAAAAAGACAGAATGCTGGCCACAGTGGCTCACGTCTAATCCCAGTACTTGAGGAGGTCAAGGTGGGCAGATCATCTGAGGTCAGGAGTTCAAGACCAGTCTGGACAACATGGTGAAACCCAATCTCTACTAAAAACACAAAATTAGCCACGCGTGGTGGTGCACGCCTGTAATCCCAGCTACTCGAGGGGCTGGGGCAGGGTAATTGCTTCAACCTGGGAGGTGGAGGTTGCAGTGAGCCAAGACTGTCCCACTGCACTCCAACCTGGGTGACAGAGGGAGACTCTGTCTCAGAAAAAAAAAAAAGAAAGAAACAAAAAAACAGAAGAGACCATGTTAGTCTCCCAAATTCCCATGACCAGCATAAGAGCATAGCAAAACTGAAAAGACAGGCATTGGCTGCCTTGGTGAAGGGGCTGTGGGGGCTGAATGGCTCCCGCCAGGCAGAGAGAGGATCACAAAATCAGAACGTGTCGTTCTCGGAGTGCCCGCTGCGCTCCCAGAGCTGGGCTTGAACACAGTTTGGTGTGAGTGCTTGGAAACTCATGCTGAATCCTCGGCATGGACACACTACAAAATGATGCGTCCAGAGAGGGCTTTCTCTCAACAAAGAGACTTCAATAACAATATAATTTTACTTTGATAAAACTGTATCCACGCTTTGGGCTTAGCAACAGAGCGCATCCGGAATCTTTCAGCACAGTGCTCATGCCCGCCAGCAGAATTCCTTCAGTGAGTTTCCTGAATGTCTTCTGGACACCCCTTCATCATATAAATGTGCCTTACATGCATGTGACATGTCCCTGTGCACACAGACACACATTAAGTTATATACGCACGCACACATGCAAACAAATGAACAGACGATGTCATCTCTACTTACTTCGTTCCCTTTCCGGGAAGCTACAGGTGTGTATGTTACCTGTATATTGCCCGATACAAAAGAGATGCCTAATCATGAATTCCATGATACAGCTTTAAGAGACGCTATGCATGGTTCAGTCACCTGGCAAATCTCCCTTTCTTATGTAAGTACATATAGAAGTCCCTTTTTTTTTTTTTTTTTTTAAGACAGAGCCTTCTTGCTCTGTGGCTCAGGCTGGAGTGCAGTGGCGCAATCTCTGCTCACTCCAACTTCCGTCTCCAGGTTCAAGCCTCAGCCTTCTGAGTAGCTGGGATTACAGGCGTGCACCACCAGGCCCGGCTAATTTTTGTATTTTTAGAAGAGATGGGGTTTCACTAAGGTGGCCAGGCTGGCCTTGAACTCCTGACCTCAGGTGATCTGCTAACCCCAGACTTCCAAAGTGCTGGGATTACAGGCGTGTGCCACCACACCCACTACACCTTGCTCTTTCATATCACAGAATCTAGCACTGGCAGCAAGGGAAGCTGCCCACCTCACTCTTTTTTAAGAAGTCCACTGTTCTGAGAGGTTGGAGCAACCTTTTGTTTGCAAGCTCCCCGTGTGTGCCGGAGAGGCTGTCTTTATATGTTTTAACATGTACCAACCAGAGATTAAGCTAAGTGAGGCACGCCAGTCACGAAGGCTCACTGAAATGATGCCTGCTAATCTTTTAAATGGCAAGAACGTTAGGTAGCACAAAAGGAATGTTAGTAATTCCAAAGCTTTTACCCAACTGAGGTGGTTTAAATTTACAGGAACATGTACTAGAGATAAAGAAGTCCAAGGTGGTTGGCCAACCTGTCTGCCAACCTGGTGTGCAGAAGGACAGAAGATCCCGTAATGAGAAAGAGTGGAGGCTGGAAGAGGGGAGGAGGGCCAGGGTTTGAGACCTGGCATGGGCCTGAACTCACTTGAATCATCTTACTTGTAGAAAGAGGCTAGAGGCTAAGTGCAGTGCTTCATGCCTGTAATCTCAGCACTTGGGGAGGCCACGGCAGGAGGATCGCTTGAGGACAGGAGTTCGAGACCAGCCTCGGCAACATAGCAAGATCCCACCTCTAAAAGAGAGGCTGGGCTCCCTGGTCTGGACTGAGCCATTTCTTTGGCCTTCTTACGAGCTGCTCTGCAGTCCCACGCAGCCTTCCTTTAGTGTGCATATTAGGGTGCTGTGTGGTCCAGGTGAGGGGTGTCACTGGCCACCTCTGTGGAGGGATCCTAACACCATCATTCCTGCAGTCAGCGTCATGACAGCCACTGCACTGTGCTTGCTTATAGATTCTTCTGAACAGCCCTTCAGGTATGGAATCATCCCTGTCATGTAAATAAGAAATCTGGAATTCCCAGAAGTTGTACATTGCACCTGAGGCCATCTGGCTACAATCCAAACTCTGGGGGCGGCTGACACCAAAGCTACTACGCCACGCTGTCTTCTAAGCTGCATTTCATCTGGAACCGCCACGGCTGGCGGGCCGAGCCTCTGAACGCTGCAATTCAGGTTAATCACGCAGACCTGCTGGAGCACGTGGGGCCGAGGGTTCCCTGTACCTCTCTTCTCTCCCCTGCTGTCTGGATCTCTGACCTCAATCCCGGTGGGCCTGAACTGCCGCGAGTGATCAAGAACCTGAGAGGCCTCTGATCTGCTCCACGCACATCTGTGCCCACCAGGAAAAACAAAAATCCTGATAAAAGACCCGCGGTGTGAGTCAGGATTCACCACGACCATGCTGTGGTCTCGCCTCCTGAAAAGCTGTTTTGTTCATCCTAAGTAGGCAGTTGGACGACTGCTCGATGTTCAGGCCCTACCCCGTGTCTTGCCCTAGTCAGGGTCAGGGAAGGACAGGTGCCTCGTCCCCAGGCATGCGAGCCCACGGCAGGACAGGATGGGCTTGGGACTCGAGGTTTTGGGGCTCTTTTGGATGAGGCCGAACACTGGTCATATTCCGACCTCTAGAAAGGGCGGAGGCGGACAGGCATGCACTCCGCACCCTCAAGGCTTACGAGGAGAGTAAAGACACGCACGCGACCGAAATACCATTCAGGAAATGAAATGTGCTGAAAGACAGGCGCAGCCAGCCTACGATGGGTACCCAAGAAATGAAACTCCCTCCTTGCTGGCTTGGGGGCAACTGAATTGGGTGACGTTTGCACATGGAGGGGTGAGTAGAGATGGGTGGGTGGGGGAGTTTCTAGAAAAAGACAACACACAAACAGAAGGAAAAAAAGAGGAGATCCAGAGATATAAACAAGGTGAAGCTGATGGAGTAAGCCACGTGGGAGAGGGGGCCAGCTGGGCCAGGCTCCCCGACCACTGAGGCCCCTGGAGGAACCCAGAAACAGCCGGAGAGGCGGGTGAATGGCCAACAATCTCGCAAAAGGTAGGCAGAGACCAGACCAGGGTCTGCTTTAGGAAGGTGACTCCTTCTAAAGGACAGGCCAGAGGGGAAAGCCTGGAGATGAAAGATACCAGCTTGGAAATGAAAGTCTGGACATAGGTAACAGAAACAGAGGTGGCGCCTGTAATCCCAGCACCTTGGGAGGCCGAGGCGGGCAGATCATCTGAGGTGAGAAGTTCGAGACCAGCCTGACCAACATGGTGAAATCCGTCTCTATTAAAAATACAAAATTAGCCAGGTGAGGTGGTGGGCGCACCTGTTGTCCCAGCTACTCAGGAAACTGAGACAGGAGAATCGCTTGAACCCAGGAGGCGGAGGTTGCAGTGAGCTGAGCTCGCGCCGCTACACTCCAGCCTGGGCAAAAGAGTGAGACTCCATCTCAACAAAACAAAACAAAACGAAATAACCAGAGGTGGGTAGTAGCAAGGGATGGGGAAAGAGGAAGACAATAATCCCCAGAATTAAAATAAACTGGACTTGGCAACTGAACTCATGGGAACAGGGGAGAGTGGGGCTTTGTAGAAGTTTAGGGCCCAGGTAAGGGTGAGGGCGGCAGCCCCTGCCAGGAGCCAGACAGGAGGGGCGCAGGCCGGGAACTGATCCGGTGGTGAAGATAATAAGAAATCCATGCTGGGAAATAGCCAGAGCTGGCAGGACTTCCACAGAGGACCCAGGCCTTGGCACCCAGGGGCTGAGGGTGGGAGGTGAGGAGGTTCTGTGGCCAGGACCCTTGGAAATGTCCCCTTAACAGGAAAGGGAAGAGGACAGAAAGGCTGCAAAAATCAAAAACTACAAGAGGCAAAAGGCTGAGACCTGTGGAAAAGCCAAGGGTCTCAGTGAGGGGTCTGACCTGAGAATGTACCCGGGGTTCAAAGTCAGAGACGGCCATGGCTCAGGCATGGGAGGCCAAAGCTGCCGTGAGCCAGGATTGTGCCCCTGAACTCCAGCCTGTGTGACAGAGTGAGAGCCTGCCTCAAAAATTCAATCAATAAAAAACGAAATACCAACAACATAAAAATTCAGAGGGCCATCAGTGAAGACCTCGGGGCGTTCTCAGCTCCCAGAGTGAGGCCAGCAGCAAAGATGAAGAGAGATCCACCCCGAGGCAGCTCGTGGAGAACCACTGGCAAGCAGAGGAGGAGGTGGCCTGCATGGCGAAATCTGCAAGAAATACACCTTTGTGTGGGAAACCTAAGAAGCAGGGGCTTTCCACTGCATCCTGGCCTGCACTGTGGTGGTGGGGGGACGGCTTCTCGCTCCTCTTGCACCCCCAGCATGGAGCAGCCCCTTGTACCCTTGGTAGTGATGCCTGATGTGTCCAGTGGTTTTATTCCACATCTGCCCGTCACAAACTGTTCTAGATTAAATCAGTTTCTGAAGATGACAGCCCGAATCCATTTACCAGTAACCTTATTTTCCCTAAAAGAAAAATCTATTCTAGGTCTGGGTGCAGTGGCTCACGCCTGTAATTCCAGCACTTTGGGAGGCCGAGGCGGGTGGATCACCTGGGGTCAGGAGTTCCAGACCAGTCTGGCCAACATAGTGAAACCCCATCTCTACTAAAAATACAAAAATCAGCAGGACGTGCTGGCGGGCTCCTGTAATCCCAGCTCCTCAGGAGGCTAAGGCAGAAGAATCATTTGAACCTGGGAGGCGGAGGCTGCAGTGATCTGAGATCACACTACTGCACTCCAGCCTGGGCAAGACCATGAGACTCCGTCTCAAAAAAACCAAAAAACAAAAAATCCATTCTGTCCGGATTCCAATAGAAACTGGCATCCCAGAGTTGTCCTTCGCGAAAGCACTGAGGTGTGCTCAGCAGAGATCCTGACAAGGCTTCCCTGTTCAAAGAGTAACTAGACCATTGGCCTGGCTGTTAAAAACAGTTTTCCAACTGGAGGCTCCAAACTGAAAGAGACCGACTTCCGAGCCAGTGAACCCCCGCGGGTCTTTTTCTCTTTACTCCCAGGTTAAAAGGAGGGAGGTTCTGAAGTGAAACCCCAGGCAGTTTTCTTTCTGAATGGCTGCAACCACACTGGGGTCCTGCTTCTTCTTCCCTAGGCTCTGCAACTGTCGGAAGAATGACAGACTTCCACCCCGGTGGCCTTAGCTTTCCAAGCGGCTCCCAAAACAAACCAGTTTCTCTGGCCAACCTCATCTACATGGCAACTCACTCCTTGTGACTCTTCTCTTTGGACCCTCTGGCTTTTTAGCCTGAGGTGCTAATGAGTTGCTCTTCCTTCATTGAAAGGGCCTAAGAGGAGCTACAACACTTGTGCCTCCAGAAGCACGGTTCTAGAAGGATGTGATCTTTCTAGCTCTTTCCTGAGGCTGAGCTGCTGACTATGTCTCCAAGAGCTCCAGCCTCAGCAGGTGGAGTAGAGAGGAGGGGAATCCAGCATCAGTGGGGTGAAGCTGTGGGAATCACGCAGGCAGGAAAACTAGCTTCAAGAAGAGGTCAGGCGTGATGGTTCATGCCTATAATTCCAGTACTTCGGGAGGCTGAGGCAGGAGGATCACTTGAGGACAGGAGTTCGAGACCAGCCTGGGAAAGACAGGGAGACTACCACCTCTGCAAAAATAAAAAAACTTAGCCGGGTACAGTGGTGCACACCTGTGGTTCCAGCCACTTGGGAGGCTGAGGTGGGAGCATCACTTGAGCCCAGGAGCTCAAGGCTTTGTGAGCTACGATGCACCACTGCACTCGCCTAGATGACAGAGGCAGATCCTGTCTCAAAAAAACAAAACAAAACCGGACCAGACTGGTATCAAACTCCTGACCTCAGGTACTCTGCCTGCCTCAGCCTCCCGAAGTGCTGGGATTATAGGCGTGAGTCACTGCGCCCGGCCTAATGGAGATTTTTAAAAAATGCATCTATGGGAGTTTTCCCAGAATTCCTCCGGACTGTATCAAAAGCCAAGTTCTCTGTGGCACAGCAAACCCCCCGACTCCCAGGTACTTCTGGGTAGAAGATGTCAGCTTCTACCCAGAGACTGAACGAGGGGCAGGAGGGGGACCAGAACAGGGAGACGACCTGTAGCCCCCTGCCTGCAACAGCAGCAGATGCTCTCTCCCAGGGGTCAGCAAGCAGCGGTGAGCCGGCCAAAACCAGCCAGCTGCTGGGATTTTTATGGCCCCTGAGCTAAGAATGGGTTTTACACTTTTAAATGGTTGCATTTAAAGTGGTTATGTAAGTGCCTACATAATATCCTGATTTTGCCTCTTTCTCCGTCAAGACTAACATATGTAGCTCCAGGCCCTTTCAGAGAAAGTGTGTGGACCCCTGATAATTCCCTTGTTTCTTTGCCTCCCTACGTGCTGCACTGTGCACCTGCCCAGGTGTGTGGCACTGTGCAGACGGCTGCTTCACATCCCGGGAATCAGGCCACGTGGAAGGAGCCAGACTCCATGGCCAGGACACCAGAGTCTTAGCCCCATCCCTCGCCAAGGCAGGCGTAACTCCCGTGTGCCTCAGTTTCTCCACCTGGGAATGACTAGCTCAACAGCGGCTGTGAATACCAACGGAGATGTGGGATAGGGATGTATTTCTTTTCTTTTCTTTTTTTGAGATGGAGTTTTGCTCTTTTTGCCCAGGCTGGGGTGCAATGGCACGATCTCGGCTCACCGTAACCTTCACCTCCTGGATTCAAGCGATTCTCCTGCCTCAGATTCCCGAGTAGCTGGGATTACAGGTGTGCACCACCATGCTCAGCTATTTTTGTATTTTTAGTAGAGATGGGGTTTCTCCATGTTGATTGGGCTGGTCTTGAACTCCCGACCTCAGGAGATGCACCCGCCTCAGCCTCCCAAACTGCTGAGATTACAGGTGTGAGCCACTGTGCCCGGCTAGGAATATATTTCTTAAAAGCCCAGAACACTCTTGGAATGAAAGTTTATTGTGATTTATCAGTTGATTTATCAGCCAAATTGATTTTCTTTATGTGGAAACCCAACATTCTTTCTGAGTTCACATAAATGGAGTATGTGGGAGGAGGGGGATTTGACCCACTGCTAAACAGGTGAACTAAGCCATCTGACCCATGCTCCCAGGCTCCAATTCCATCACCAGGTCAGGGCAACCTCTTCATTCTAGCTCAGTTTCCTTTGTACCTGACTACACTTGGCTGGGCCATAGGAGGAAAAGCTGCCCCCATCTCACCCTAAAAACCAGAGGTGTGTGGACCCATAAGGAGGGCTGCTTGGCATCGCAAATCAGGCCACGTGGTAAGAGCCGGGCACTGGGGCAGGATACCAAAGCCTTGTCTCATCTCAGCCCCATCAGGTGAGGACAGCTCACCTGGTCCACCTGTGCTACTGGGAAAATCCTTCCCACTGCACCCAGATGCAGGTGAAGGAAGACAAAAAAAATTAAGCTGTATTTCTTAGGAAACCCAGAACAACTAAACATCTATATACAATGTATATGTGTATGTACACAGTTTGTAGAGACAGGGATCTTGCTATGTTTCCCAGGCGGGTTCTGAACCCCGAGTCTCAAGAAATCCCCCTCCCTTAGCCTCCCAAAGTGCCAGGATTACAGGTCCAGCCTAGAACTAAGCATCTTGTAACATAAAGGGAAGTGTGGACTGTGAGTATTCAAGGAGACAGTGATACTTAATATCCTACGTCATTTTAAAACTGGGGTTGCAATGTAAGTTTCATGTAAGTGACAACTTGACTGCCTTACTGCCTCAGGAACACATCTCATTCAATGCCCATAGCAGCCCATGAGGCTGCAAACATGCCATTCCTGGGATAAGAAATCTGAGGCTGAAACCGCCTGGGGTGACCTGATGGAGTAGTGGGGCTGCACCAGAGCCCAGCCCCTGACCCCGGGAGAGTCTGAGTTCTATCCACGGTGAGGGAGACCCTTCCTTCCTTCCTCCAGCTCAGACTCGAATCCGAAGAGCCCAGGCACCTGACCCCGGGAGAGTCTGAGTTCTACCCACGGTGCGGGAGACCCTTCCTTCCTCCAGCTCAGACTCGCATTCGAGATCCCCTCCAATTCCAGGTGGCCTTGCAATAAAGCAAACAGTGAATTCAAGGCTGGCACTCAGCCCTGCTCTAGTCACCTTCTGAGCAGCTAAGAAGTAACCTCCCTTTATTGTCACACTGTTCATTTACAAGGAAACAACGAACACATTCTGACAACAAAATCGCAGACGGTGGGGTGCTCAGCACCAGATGCCGGGCCCGGTGGGATGGGCTGTGCCTGGCCAGAGACCCCGCCCCTTTGGGGGATCAAGGAGCCCCTCTAAAGAGTCCCTCTGGGCCGGGCACGGTGGCTCACACTTGTAATTCCAGCACTTTGGGAGGCTGAGGCGGGCAGATTGCCTGAGGTCAGGAGTTTGAGATCAGCCTGGACAATATGGTGAAACCCCGTCTCCACTAAAAATACAAAAATTAGCCGGGCGTGGTGGCATGCACCTGTAATCCCAACTACTCGGGAGGCTGAGGCAGGAGGCTTGAACCCGGAAGATGGAGGTTGCAGTGAACTGAGATCGCACTGCTGCACTCCAGCCTGGGTGACAGAGTAAGACTCCACCTCAGAAAAAAAAGAAAGAAGAGAGAGAAAGAAAGAAAGAAAGAAAGAGAGAAAGAAAGAAAAAGAAAGAAAGAAAGAAAGAAAGAAAGAAAGAAAGAAAGAAAGAAAGAAAAAGAAAGAAAGAAAGAAAGAAAGAAAGAAAGAAAGAAAGAAAGAAAGTAAGTCCCTCTGCAGGCAGCAGCTAAGATTCCCCTTCCAAGGACTGGAAGACTTTCACCCAAGGGGCGGGTCACAGCTTTAATCACACAGATATGGTGCGGCGGGTGGAGGTGGTGCGGCGGCCCAGCACCGCTCTCAGATCTACAGAGAGCGCTCACTGCCAGGCTGGCCTAGAATTCCACTGTGATGCTCGGACATCAAAGCAGCCTGATCTATAACTCCCAAGTGGGACCTTGCTTCAGACTCGAGTGAACAGGGGAGCTGGACTCTTGGAGGACTGTGGTCCAACAGCAAGGCAGCCTTGTACCAATGCAGGGCAGCAAGGGGACTCGCCCCCTGCAACTCTAGCTAGTAAGTGCCATATGGGACCTAACGGCCCCAATCTCTACACAAAGCCCCAGTGGGGCAAAACCTATGAGAAAATACTCATGCCCAGGTCAGACGCGTGTACTCGGGAAAACACTGGGAAGCGGTTTTGTGGACAAGCTGCCTGTGAGAGACGTGGGGACAGAGCCCGATTCCTATTTTAGTGCCAGCATCCAGAAACAAGCTTACGACACGTGTGTCTCCATGCAGGGCAGCTGCTTTCTGAAAGGGCTAAGCTAGGCTCTTTTGTTTGTTTGTTTGTTTGTTTGTTTGTTTGTTTGTTTGAGATGGCGCTTCACTCTTGTCACCCAGGCTGAAGTGTGATGGTGGTCAGCTCATTGAAAACTCTGCCTCCCAGGTTCAAGCGATTCTCCTGCCTAGGCCTCCAGAGTAGCTGGGATTACAGTCGCCTACTACCACGTCCAGCCAATTTTTATATCTTTAGTACAGAGAGGGTTTCACCATGTTGGCCAGGCTGGTCTAGAATTCCGGACCTCAATTGATCCACCCGCCTCAGCCTCCCGAAGTGCTGGGATTACAGGTGTTAGCCACGGTGTCCGGCCACTAGGGTCTCTTTAGAGAACACACACACACACAAGACACACACCCCCACACACCCCCCACACACACTACACATACACCACACCCACACATCACACCCACACCCCTACACACACACCACACACCTCCTACACCCCCCACACACACTACACACATACACATACACCACACCCACACACTATACACACACAGACCACACACACATACCACACACACACCATACATATCACACACACACACCCCACACACATCCCGACCACACATGCATACAACACACACACACCACACACACACCACACACACGCAAACCACACACAGCATACACACGCACACCACACATATGCATACCACACACCATACACATGCACACAGACCACACACACATACCACACATGCACACCACACACATGTACACCACACACACCACACACACACACGCACCACACACACACATGCACCACACCCCCCATACACACACATATACCCCACTGACAAAACCAAACCCTGGTTTGGGACAAAGGATTTCATTTTCTTTCTGAGCCCTCAAACTTCAAAATCTATATATTTTTAAATGAGATCCAATTCAGTACATTCAGCTGTAATCTTAAAGCAAGTGGTCTGGCCATGTACCGGGCAGTGCAGACTGCCTTGGAAAGGTTTAATCTTGGAAGCAATTGGGCCACAAGTGATCCTGTGGCAGACGAGCCAGTCATCCTCTGTCAGGGGGTCTTTTCAGGCAATTTGTCACCAGCCTCGGCAGAGCAGAAGTGGCGCTCAGACACTCTAATCGTGGGGTGCTTCGAGGAGTGGTGGCAATCCTGCTTTCTAAACATAGCCAGCATCAAACAAAGAAAAGTCAGCTTAACTGAGCCGGTATATTTGCCAGAGAACTAAGACTGCAAAGGAGTCTTTCAAAGCTCAGGGTTTGAACCAAGTTCAAAGGGTTATGCTTAGGCGCAGCCTGCAGGCTCGGCCCACAAGAAAAGGCTGGTAGGAGAGATAAAAATCGGCCCGGTGCAGTGGCTCATGCCTCTAACCCCATCACTTTGGGAGGCTGAGGCAGGAGGATCGCTTGAGCCCAGGAATTTGAGACCAGCCTGGGCAACATAGCAAGACCTTGTCTTTTAAAAAAAAAAAAAAAGGTTGATAAAAAAGTTTTTAAAGGAAAGATAAAAATCACTAGAGAGAGGAGGCAAGAGCTGCTGCTTCTAGAAGAAGAGCCCAGCCACAGCCCTGTGGAAACCCCAGAGCTGGCCCCTCCTGCTCCAGTGATGAGATCGCCTTCCCTCCCCTCTTCCTGGCGTGGGGACAGGATCTGGTGGTATGGTGGAAGCAACATTCTTCCTGCCTGTCTGTCCTCTGCAAGCCGGACCCCTCCCTGAGGAGGGACGTGCTTCAGAGGCACCCTACAGAGGTGTGGCCCGAGGCCCAAGAGGAAACTCCTGCTTCAAAGCCCACCGTGAACCTGGTGAACCTGAGCGCTCGGGGCCTGCTTCTCGCCTGCCCTTGGCACAACAGCTCCCTCAACTTAAGAAAGGGAGGAAGAGAGAGCTGGACACCAATGCCTGGAGGGAGGAAGCAGCTTCTCACCCAACACGACAGAGCATCCTTGCCAGGATCCTCTGCCCCGGCCAGAGCCTGCTCGGACACTGGAGGCAATGGCCACGTTCTTAGTTCCAAAAAACCCAATTGTTTTCACCAGTGATGGGTTCACCATCAGAAAGACTGAAATCAGGAAAGCCAAAAGCCTTTTTCTTCCTCAAATGCCGTCGGCCTGACCCCTGCAGGCAGTCCTGCTGAGAAGCTGTGGCTAAGGGCAGGGCCCAGGCTGGGAAAGATGCCCAGGGTCTTAGATGGTTGCTCCTGCCCAACCGTCGGGCAGGACAGGTACTGGCTGTCTCATCGCTAAGTCTTGAAATCCACACTGTGCACACTGGTAAATGTGCACCTGTAACCCGGGCACGGCCCTGCCATCCACACTGCACACACCCGGTAATGTGCGCCTGTAACCCGGGCATGGCCCTGCCATCCACACTGCACACACCCGGTAATGTGCGCCTGTAAGCCGGGCACGGCCCTGCCATCCACACTGCACACACCCGGTAATGTGCGCCTGTAAGCCGGGCACGGCCCTGCCATCCACACTGCACACACCCGGTAATGTGTGCCTGTAAGCCGGGCACGGCCCTGCCATCCACACTGCACACACCCGGTAATGTGCGCCTGTAAGCCGGGCACGGCCCTGCCATCCACACTGCGATGCCTACAGCAGTCTTTACCAAGGCTTATGATGGCACAGTACCCAGCTCTGTGCTAGGTCCTGGGCTGGGGCAGGAAGGTACACAGCTCCACACTGGACTCCTGCTAAAGGTGCCCAGTTTAAGACACAGGCACTGGACCGAGTGACTGACACTTGGGGAGCTCGTTCTCTGGTGGCTCAGGACCCCCTGAGACTCAGGAACATGAGTGAGGCCAGTGAGGACTGCTCTGTGGGCGCCCACAGGGCCCAGCAGCACTGGGGTGGGTTCCGGAGTCAGCCTCTGATTCAACAGTGAAAGCTCTCTGAGATCGCAATGATGAGAAGAGAGGATCCCAAGGGCTGCGCAAAGATGCTGTCCCAGACAATGTGCTCTGTGCCTTACCGCTGGGTGGCTTCCAGCAGCTTCCTGAGCCTGAGTCTGCTCTGCCATCTGTATCATGGGCACAATATCAGCCTCACATGGCTGAGATGAGGCCACAGGATACAAGTAGGTATTAGTGTTTATAAACTGAAAAGTTAGCTGAGCACAGTGGCTCATGCCTGTAATCCCAGCACTTTGGGAGGCTGAGGTGGGAGGATCATCTGAGTTCAGGAATTTGAGACCAGCCTGACAAACCTGGAAACCATATCTGTAATAAAAATACAAAAATTAGCCAGCCGTGGTGGTGGGCGCCTGTAATGCCAGCTACTCGAGAGGCTGAGGCAGGAAAATCTCCTGAACCCAGGAGGCAGAGGTTGCAGTGAGCCGATATTGCACCACTGCACTCCAGGCTGGGTGACAGAGTGAGACACCATCTCAGGAAAAAAAAGAAAAGAAAAGTTATGGAGATGTCCATGGAGACACGGAGCAGGCTCCGTACACGCACTCATTCCACCGTCTTGGGGACCTCAGGGAGGCCCACGCTACTGCTGCCCCCGCTCTGTGGAGGGGGAGAAGCTGCTTTGTCTTTGGTCCACAGCTAGTGAGTGCAAGGGCCCAATTCAGGTCCAGATCAGGGCGCACCCAGGACTGTGTTTGGGGTTGCTCCCCTGCAGACACAGCCCCATGTACAGGCCCTGATGGGCAGTCAGAGGACACAAGACAAGAGCCGGGTGAGCAGCTCTGAGGGCTGGGCTGGAGTGCACACGAGCGCCGGGGCCGACTGCCGGGAGGGCTGCCCTGCGAGGAGACTGCGCCGGAATTTCCTAACGGAGGCCACAGTGGGCAGGAATACTGGAAGGGACGTGAGATTTTTATGGGTGGACACAGGGTGGAAGGGTATGTGTGCAGCGGGATCAAAGGAGAAAGAGAAGACAGCTTGGAGCTGTATTTGACAAAGTCACAAAATGAAAGAAGGTCAATGAAGGGCGGGAGGAAGACAGGGAGAGAGGGAGGGAGGGAGGGAAGGAAGGAAAAGAGGGAGAAAGGGAGGGAAAAGAGGGAGGGAGGGAAAGAAACCAGAGAGGGAGAGAAGGAAATGAGGGAGGGAGGGAGGGAGTCAGCCATAATTCAGGTTTTGCATTTTAGATCATGAATTCATTTTCTCCCTTGGAAACCACCGTGCGCCTGCCTTTGCCTCAGTACTGCCACCCCCAGGTCTGCTCCGGGCCCCCTCCATGGTCACACCAGGCTGGGCAGAGACAAACCGGAAAAACACAACTTGCTGTAACATGCCTGCAGAGGAGGGCCCGGCCACCCAGAGGTGCGGGCTGCTGTCCACTCCCAAAGGCCAGCAGGTTGCAGGTTCCAGGAGAGTCAGCTGGGCTCAAGAGACAGGATCGGACTCTGGGAGCCTTTTGTCCTGTGCCTGTGACCAGTACCCACTGGGAGCAGAGGAAGGTGACACAGGAAGTATCCACTGGCTCTCTCCTGCCACCTGCACGTGCGCGCCTCCCTGGGTCCATGGGGTGGGGATGCAGGGAGGAAGACGTTCTTTTCCCCCAGAAGGTCAGATATCATCACCAAAATGTAACATAGGCAGATGGTCCTTTTTTATTTCTTTTTGAGATGGAGTTTCGCTCTTTGTTGGCCAGGCTGGAGTGCGGGGGCATGATCTTGGCTCACTGCAATCTCCACCTCCTGAGTTCAAGTGATTCTCCTGCCTCAGCCTCCCAAGTAGCTGGGACTACAGGTGTGCGCCACCATGACTGGCTAATTTTTGTATTTTTAGTAGAGACGGAGTTTCATCCTGTTGCCAGGGCTGGTCTCGAGCCCCTGACCTCAGGTGATCCACCCACCTTGGCCTCCCAGAGTGCTGGGATTACTGTCGTGAGCCACTGCAGCCAGTCCTGCATCTCTTTGGCAAATATTAGTAAGTGTTGGCAAGCTTCCTACAAACTGCCGACCACTCTGCTAAATCCCCATAAACATAACTCTCTGGTCACCAGGGCGCTGTGCGGTCGTGCCCGTTAAGACATGGCCAGCCAATGTTTGGAAGCTTCCAAACACCAATGGAAGTTTTGCACGAGTAACTCTGATCTTTGACAACCACTGCCTACAAGACATTTTATAGTGGTCTGTGGGTTTATTTGTTACATTTGTTTTTCTATTTTGTGACTTGAATTTATTTCCCAAGTAAATGCCTGAGTGAAGGTCCCACTATGTTTATTGGAAGTGTCCATTACCTTGCAGACATTTAATTAAGGTCACTGAATCAAAAGGTGCAAGACCAGAATTCAAGCCACGCAGGGTGAGAGGGTACTACTGTTTTACAAGAAGGAGGGACAGAGATACATTCTTTTTTTTTTGATGGAGTCTTGCTTTGTCACCCACTCTGGAGCACAGTGGAGAGATCTCGGCTCACTGCAACCTCCTCCTCCTCCTGGATTCAAGTGATTCTGTTGCCTCAGCCTCCCTAGTACCTGGGATTACAAGCACCCACCACCACACCCGGCTAATTTTTTGTATTTTTAGTAGAGACAGGGTTTCACTATGTTGACCAGGCTGGTCTCGAACTCCTGACTTCGTGATCCGTCTACCTTGGCCTCCCAAAGTGCTGGGATTACAGGCGTGAGCCACCACACCCTACCATTTTTTTAAATGACAAAGAACAGGATGCACCTGGTGTGCTTTGTGACTGGGAACGGTTTCTGTGGGATTCTACGGAGAATGCTTTCTGGAGTGCACGAGGCAGGGATAAGTGAGCCACTGCGGCCTGGAAGGGACTCTCAGGAGAGGATGAGGAGGGTTCCTAAGGCATCCAGGCAAAATGGCTAGAGTGCGGGGTGTGCCTGAGACTCTACCAGTAGCAATCACCCACAGCCACGTTTCCGAGCCACCCATGTTTCTGTTTCTCTTTTTTTATTTTGAGATGGGGTCTTGTTCTGTTGCTCAGGCTGGAGTGCACTGGCATGATCATGGTTCACTGCACCCTGACTTCCTGGGCTCAAATGATCCTCCCATCTCGGCCTTCTAAATCGCTGAGACTACAGGCGTGTGCCACCATGCCCAGCTAAGTTTTTTTTTTCTTTTTGGAGAGATGAGATCTTGCTATGTTGCCTAGGCTGGGCTTGAATTCCTAGGCTCAAATGATCCTCCTGCCCCGGCCTTCCAAATTTGCTGGGATTACAGGCATGAGTCACCGTGCCTGGCCTTAATGTTTCTCTTCTAGACACGTGAAATGACTCTGAGTTCTTGAATGCCCTCCAGAAATTAAACCAGGACCTTCTGGAACATTCTTGGGAGGGAAGTAACAAGCAGGTTCCTGAAGGTAACGACGGAGGGAGTACGAGCCTTCAGCCCAGATCCAGAGGCATGGATCTGGAGAGGGAGCTCAAATTTTTTTTGTTGTTGTTCTTATTGTTTGAGACAGAGTCTTACTCTGTCCCCCAGGCTGGAGTGCAGTGGCGTGATCTTGGCTCACTGCAGCCTCTGCCTCCCGGGTTCAAGTGATTCTCCTGCCTCAGCCTGCCGAGTAGCTGAGATGACAGGGGTGTGCCACCACACCTGGCTAATTTTTGGATTTGTAGTAGAAACGGGGTTTTACCATGTTGCCCAGGTAGGTCTCAAACTCCTAACCTCGGGTGATCTGTCCTCCTCAGCCTCCCAAAGTGCTGGGATCAGAGGCACGATCCACTGCACCCGGCCTCAAATCTTCTTAGTCTAAAGGTGTGCAAGGCTGACCAAGAGGTTCCAAAGAAATGACTGTCGAAGTAACGCCAGCTGAGGTCTAGGAGAGAAGTAACGGTGGCATCTGCAGTATGATGGGGAGAGAATGATGGAAGCCGAGGTCCTCAGGAGATGAAACTGTCAAGACTTGGTAATGTGTGGATGAGGGAGGTGAGGTGGAGCAAGGGCTCCCATGTGGCCACTTCTGGGCTCAGCTGGGGTGGCCCAGTGGGCACTGCGGCCACCACCGGGGGTAGGAGATGGGAGGCCTGAGGGGATGGAGATAGACAGGCTCTGGGAGCGCTACATCTGCAGCATGAATGGCAGCTGGGCAGGTGGATACAGAGCTGGATGGGTTTGGGGCTGGGCGGACAGAATGAGTCACCGGAGTGCTGGGAACAGGTCAGAAGCACCGTGATGGGGAAAGAGGAGCCCAGGATGCCAGGGAAAAGCACAGAGAATGATGAGGTCACCCAAACACGACCTGAGAACATCCCAGTCTGCACTGGGAGGCACAGAGCAGGGATGACAACTGACGTTCGATGGAAGACGCTGGGACAGAAGACAGAGTAAGGGAGAGGAGAAGGCAGTCCTGTCCAACCTGCTCAGAGAGGCTAAAAAACACGTGGGGGCCACATGGCTAGGCCGTGGAGGTGCTTCTGCGAATGGGTCATCCATGCGTGGAAGGAGGACAAATAAATGAATGAATGAACAAATGGCGTCGCATGGAGTAGCAGGTACTCTGCTTTATTCCTGCATCAGCAACTCTGACATAGTATGAAATGAGCAGGTAAGTGCTCCCCTGGGAGGCCTGAGCCGCTCCCAGAGGATGCTGCACACCCCCACTTTCCCATTAGAGAGATTTTTTTGTACAGATGAGGTCATGCTATGTTGCCCAGGTTGGTCTTGAACTCCTAAACTCAAGTGATCCTCCAGCCTCTGAAGTGGCTGAGACTACAGGTGTGTGTCATGGTGCTTGGCTACTGACTGATTTTTTTTTTTTGAGACAGAGTCTCACTCTGTCCCCCAGGCTAGAGAGCTGTGGCACAATCTCCGCTCACTGCAGCCTCTGCCTCCCAGTTCAAGTGATTCTCCTGCCTCAGCCTCCTGAGTAGCTAGGATTACAGGTGCATACCACCATGCCTGGCTAATTTTTGTATTTTTAGTAGAGACCAGGTTTGGCCATGTTGGCCAGGCTGGTCTCGAACTCCTGACCTCATGTCATCCACCCACCTCAGCCTCCCAAAGAGCTGAGATTACAGGAGTGAGCCACCAGGCCTGCCCCCAACTGGTATTTTTAAAAGAAGCAGACACCACAGAACTAAAAATCCAATACATAGGCAAGATGGCTATGAATTCTAGCGAAAATTGGTCCACAAAACAGAGACATGCACTTGAATCCCATAAAGACACACGTCTGCCATGCACCCTGGCTTCTCTTGCACACATTTTAGCTGGTGTCCCAGAACTCATCTGCTATGCTGCCCATGATGGTGGTGGTGCAGGGGGACCTGCAAAGCTTCGCTTCAAACACTGCTTGTGTTTTGACAGCCTTTTTCCTTTGTACGGTGCTTTTATAATGAAGTGAAACTAGAAGGACTAGGTCTCGTAAGCCGCCGGGGGGAAGCATTTCCTTTCTGAGCCTGTGGGTGCGGGGCTAGGGACAGAGGCTGCTTCAGTAGCAGCACCTGGCTGACCCAACAAGACACCTTGTATCTATGGAACTGGTTCGAATCCCAGGGGAGGTTTAAAAGGTATTGACAAGGCTCAGTGAAGATTCCGAAATACACTTGAGAGGAAAAGAGAATTTCAAAGCCCTCCCGTGGTTTTTATCCTATCAGATAGCAACCAGCCGCTGTCTCCCTCTGCACTTCACCCTCAGGGACCTTAGCGGGGCTGTGAGGTGCAAAGCGCTCAGAGTCGGGGAGAATCACAGAAGACACACCGGCCAGCAGTCCTCCCTGACTGCAGAAGGGGATGTAGGAGAATCCTGGGCTCACGACACTGAAAATTAGCAGCCACTGTACATTCTGGTCTTGTCTCAAGAGAGTTTCCCCCATTTATCTCATGTACTTTTTTGTTTTAAAGAGATGGGGTCTGGGCTGGGCACGGCGGCTCATACTTGTAATTCCAGCACTTTGGGAGGCCGAGGTGGGCATGTCACTTGAAGTCAGGAGTTCGTGACCAGTCTGACCAACATGGTGAAACCCCATGGATTACAAACTAGGATTACATCCAGCCTCTCCTGAGGCTGAGGCAGGAGAATCGCTTGAACCCAGAACGTGGAGGCTGCAGTGAACCGAGATCTCACCACTGCACTCCAGCCTGGGTGACGAGCGAGACTCCATCTCAAAAAAGGATGGGGTCTGGCTCTGTGGCCCAGGCTAAAATGCAGCGGCACAAGCAGAGCTCACTACTGCCATGAACTCCTGGGCTCAAGTAATCCTCTCGCCTCAGCTTCCTGAGTAACTATGGGGCCTACCATGACCAGCTCAGGCTGGTCTCGAACTCCTGGGCTCAAGCAGTTCTCCCGCCTCTGCCCCCAAGTACCTGGGATTACAGGTGTGAGCCACCACGCCCACCCACTGCCTCTTATTTGCCTGCAGATGCTATTTTTTTCAAGACAGAGTCTCGCTCTGTTGCCAGGCGCAAGGCTGGAGTGCACTGGCTCGAGCTCGGCTCACTGCAACCTCTGCCTCCCGGGTTCAAGCAATGCTCCTGCCTCAGCCTCCCAAGTAGTTGGAACTACAGATGTGCGCCACCATGGCCAGCTAATTTTTTTTTTTTTTTTTTTTGGTAGAGATGGGTTTCACCATGTTGGCCAGGATGGTCTCGATCTCCTGACCTCGTGATCCGCCTGTCTCAGCCTTCCAAAGTGCTGGGATTACGGGCGTGAGCCACCTCACCCGGCTGCAGATGCTATTCTAACATGAAACCTTTCACTGAAATATTTATCTACAATGGAGTCTCTCCAGAGTCAACCCATGTCTCCACCGTGGTGAAGCTATCAATTCATTTAAAGTGGTTTCCCAGAGCAAAAGCTGCACCAGCGTGCAAGTGACACCTACACTGAGCATGGATGGACAGACTTCAGGTGTCTTCTATAGGTGGGTTTCTCCTCCAGGCCCATCCACTTTGTCCATGAGGCTAACCCAGGGCTGACCTTAGCACATGCCCACCCCTCTGTACACCCTGAATCCCAGGGGTAGGAAGGACAGGGGGTAGGAGCAGGAAACACGTGTGTGGCCGGGCTGGAGGAGAGAGTGTTGGGGTCAGAACAACTGTACCGCCTTCAAAATTCCCAACTTCCTGCAAAAGCCTCACTGAGAACCTCACCGGTCTCGGCTCCCATCCGATGACAGGGCTGAGCTTCTCTACCCCCGGGGTGCCTTCGAGCTCTTAAATGCCAGGAACTTAAGTTTAAAATCCACACCAGAGCACAGGGAAGCAGCGGAATGTACAACTTGGGTTTGAATTTGGGCTCTGGGACATTCCGTGGGGGCTTGGAGACTTTCCTAACATTTCCCATCCGTGAAATCCAGGGGTTATTAACCTACCCCAGCGGGATGCTAGCGGCAGAGGTGACATCACGTGCCGTGCACCCAGCCTCAGCACGTGGTCAGCTACGCCTGCTATTTCGATCGTTATCACCGGTCGGCGCAAACAACGTCCCAGGTGAGGTGCCAGTGGGATATGTGGACCCAGATACCATCTGAGGTCTCGGGTTGTGCAGTCAGCTGGAAGATGAAGGCCTACAGGCTACACAGTTGGGCAGGATGAGGTGACATCAGTGCTGCAGGAACAGGAAGGAAGGGGGCTGAGGGCTGGGAAGCTTCTCGGAGGGGCAGGCCCCTGAGCTGAGCCTTGGAGGATGAACAGAATCTGACGGAATGAGGAAGCCTTGCCTCCAGTAGGGGATCTGAGTGTCCTTCCCCCACAATTTCATTATTATTACTATTTTGAGACAGGATCTCGCTCTGTCTCCCAGGCAGGAGTATTATAGTTCACTGCAGCCTCAACCTCCAGGACTCAAGCAATCCTCCTGCCTTGGCCTCCCAAGTAGCTGGGTCCACAGGTGCATGCCACCACACTTGGCTATTTTTTTTGTGTGTATAGAATGGAATCTCGTTATGCTGCTGAGGATGGCTTGAACTCCTGGCCTCAAGCAATCCTCCTGCCTTGGCCTTCCCAAGTGTTGAGATACCAGGTATGAACCACTGTGCCCAGCCCCAGGTATCCTGACGCAGGACCCTGTCACAAGGAACCTGGGGGACCACAAGGTACAGAGGCCTCGTTCCAAATGCCTGGAAAGCTGGAAGATCCCTGAGGGTGATGGCGACAGGAGAGGCCAGGACACACCCCAGAGAAGGCGGAGAGGCAGCCCAGGGCTGTGGAATGGGGCCTGGAGGGAAGGGGAGCTGGGAGACACACAGGAGAGCCCGGGGCACAGATCTGCGGCAGGAGGTGAAGAGGAAGAGCTGGCACAGAGGCGCGTGAGAGGCCCACAGCCCTTGAAATAGTTTTCAGGAGAGTTAAGAGGGTACCACAATCAAGCCTGGAGGTTTTGCAGCCAGGAGAAGAGAGACCTTCTTCACAGCTTCAGGGGTTCTGTCTGGGTTTCTTGCCTTCCACCCCAGCCCCCAAAGTGGGTTGACATGAGCTCTGAGCCGTCAGCTGCAGACACTTATCAGACACCAGGGCTGACTCAGGGAAAACATCTTCTCTCTTTTTTTTTTTGAAAAAAAGTCTCGCTCTGTCACCCAGGCTGGAGTGCAGTGGCGTGATCTCGATCCACTGTAACCTCTGCCTCCCAGGTTCAAGTGATTCTCCTGCCTCAGCCTACTGAGTAGCAGGGATTACAGGCATTCATCACCATGCCTGGCTAATTGTTCTATTTTTAGTAGAGACAAGGTTTGGCCATGTTGGCCAGGCTGATCTCGAACTCCTGACCTCAAGTGATCCACCCGCCTCGGCCTCCCAAAGAGCTGAGATTACAGGAGTGAGCCACAGTGGCCGGTCTGAAAACAGCTTCTTACACCAACACCGTCAGCTTCTCTGAACTTGGCTGTTTTTGACAAGAGTTCATTTAGACTTCTTTCTAGGGTGAAAAATCATGTGTATATGTTTTTCATCTGTGTAAGGAGTAATATGGAGTCAGATCAACTCCATTCATTTACTGTTTCCTGTAAGACCAAGACTCCTATGTCCCTGGTGCAGCCCTCTCTCCGATCACCAAGGGCCCTCGGACACGTGCCCTGTGTCAGGAAGCAGCAATGGCCGGGAAAGGCAACATCCCCAACCTTGCTTCTGATGCGGAAGACAGAAGATGGAGAACAGGCGGCGAGTCAGCAGGCTTATAAGGAAGCCCGTGGTCTCCCCTGTCCTGTGGAGTCACTGGGATCAAGGTCCCCCAGCAGTCAACTCATCAGATGTCTTTTGAATAAAAAAGAAATTTAAAAACTTTGAAACAGGACCCTAATCTGAAACAGACTTCAAAACAAGCCGTGCTCTGGGACTCGCTGTTTCTTCCACTCGAACCTATGAGAAGCTATTAGTCACTGCCGTCAATAAATTACTGTGGACGTATCTGAGCCATGAGCAGCGGTCCATATGCACCCCATCCCCGCAACCTAGGGATTTCCACATGAGGACGAGAGGGGGGCCTCTGTTTACCGTCGTGCTCACACAAGCACTTTTGCGTGAGCATTTGTCCCACATTCATTCATCCATGCCTACTGTGTGCTGGGCACTGTGTCGGGACGAGGTAGAGTGAACGAAGGCACACAGATGATCGCAACTCCACCCATGGGCTACCCAGGCGGGCATCTCATTCCAAGACGGAGGAGGTCAGAGCTCCAGGGAGGCGGGAGCACAGGCTAGGACCACGTCCCCATGGCTCCCAGGGCCGGAGCTGTCTTGTCCTTCAGGCCACAGGGAGCTGCTGAAGGACCCTGCAGGACCCTTGATAGTGTCAGCTCGGAGTTGGGGAAGGAACATTCTAGAGCTCTACAGTCTCATGTTACATAAGCGAAAGACTCTGCTCTGGTAGGGTCAACTCAATGGTCCTTATAATCTGTTTCCTCTCACCTCCAAACCACCACTAGTTAACGCTTGGTTCTGTGCGAGAGCTGGATCCCAAGTGGAGCGAGAGCACACTTCCCGGCAGCGGCGCCTGAGGGAGAACGGCTCAGAGCTCACACAGGTTCCTCTACAGAGGCTCACCAATACAGCGATGGGCCGGGGGGAGCCCGCAACCCTCCCCCTCCCCGGGAAGGTGAAGTGAAAGGATGCAGTGCCGCCTGTAATCGACATTCAGGAAGTGCTGCCAGCCCTCTCTCGAGTGAGTCATGAGATGAGCAGGTTTCTTATTCAATTAACCAAGAGTTCGCTTCTGTAACATTTTCTTTCCTTATGGAAAAGAGCCTTGTATTCTAAATAAATACGTGTCTTGAAAACGAGCTCTTGGGAAACAATCCAAAGAAGGAAAAACACTAAATTCCACACTGCTCTTGGAGAAGACAGAACTACTGATCTCACTGGCGAAATCTGACAAAAATATGAAGATCTGACCCCAGTGCCTCGTTATCAATTCCGTCTCTTGCTGTTAACACTTGTGCAGAATTACACCTTACAACCAGGCCCACGTTTTCTATCTGTTAAGTGTTCCTGAATTGTCTGCGAGGGGCTCTTCACAGTGGTGTTAAATTTCACCAGTTTAACAACTCCCGGCTTCTGACAGGCAGATCTGGGGCAGCCCAGGTCCCCGCAGCCAGGAGCGGCAGGTCTCAAAGGCCAGCACAACAGAGGAACTCTGGAAGGGCTCCTGTTTCAGGTACCTTGCTGTCATTGAGGCTGTGTTCCTTTAAAACGTTGCGGAAAGTAAATTTCTGCAACCTTAATGCACTGCCTGTCTAAAGAACCCCTGTGGGAACTCCCTCTGAAAAACAAGGAAGCTTTTGTAACGTCAGGAATCACACCACATCAATCTGCTTTGTAAGTTTCGTTACACCATTACCTGTCAGGCACCAGGCTCAGCGTTGTGTTGGAGAAATGGTCTCATTTAATCCTCAGAACAGGGCGGTGGCTTTTGCTCTTATACACATTCTACAGATGAGGAAACTGCAATGTGGGAATTCGGGAAACTTCCCCCAAAGTGGCCCAGCCGCTGGTCTCTGAAATCCAAGCTCTTAACCTCTCCGCTGTTGGGCACCTGGAAAATCTGGCACTGAGTCCCCACGGCATTTTCCTGGCTGTTCTGGGAGGATGTAGAGTTTGCAGCACGGCACGGTATCAGACGGCCACATGCACGGCAGTCCTGTTGGCACTACCTCGCAGCTGCCACAGTGACCTTGGACAGAGCGCTCCCGTTGGCACCAGGTACTGACACCCAAGCTCAGTGCAGGTACTGGCGGTATCCCAAGCCAGCTGCATTCCCCAGGTTCCCTGAGCCCCCAGGGCCTGTCTCTGTCTCCCCTCGGGCAGGAAACCTCTTCCTCCAGAGGCTGATCTCTCCCCTCGCGCCCCCCGTCTGCAGACCAGCTCAAAACCGAAGGTGAAAGTATCTGAAAGCCAAGACTACAGAGTGTATACACATAGCAATTTGTTACTGTGAGGAACCATCTGTTTCTCGGTATTACAATCCTCAGAGGGCAAATTATAGCTAGCGTTCAACATAAAACATCAATTTAAACCATCAACTATTCATAATTTCAATTCTTTATTGGAAACCAAGGACATAAATGTCAGGGAATAAAGCAATATTTCTTTTATTAACTATTCCATTCATCTGGCTATTAAATAAAACCAGGGCCCCAATAAATGGCAGGAGTCCTTGCTTGACAGCCACACCAAATACCTCTATAACTCTCAGACGTTTTAAAACAACGAAAACGGCATTATTTGAAAAGTTAAAAACTTTAATATATAATAAAATTAAGATTAATGTGATCTTAATACCTTGCAAAACTGTTTGCTGTGCCCTCGGATTCAAATATATTTCTTCTGGTGCGGTTTATTTTTAACCGTGCTCATTTTGTACTGAGAACGCGCTGTTTTTACGACTGGGGTTTTGCGCACGCCGGCCACCTCCAGCACTTTTCAGTGACATCTAGTTGTCCCAGGCTGATGTCGCCTCCCTACTGCCCGTCTGCACCCGTGCCAGGAGGGATGCCATCATCCAGGTACAACCCAGGGAGCGCGTACCCTTCACAGCTCAGCCCTGCAGGATGTGTACACAACAGCTCGCCTGAGACAGGGCAGTGCAGATTCTTGTTGCAAGCATTTATTATTATTATTATTATTTTTTGCTGGGGAACAATCTGAGCGTTCGAAAATAAAATCTACACGGCCGGGCGCGGTGGCTCACGCCTGTAATCCCAGCACTCTGGGAGGCCGAGCCAGGCGGATCACAAGGTCAGGAGACAGAGACCATCCTGGCCAACATGGTGAAACCATGTCTCTACTAAAAATACAAAAATTAGCTGGGTGTGGTGGCGTGTGCCTGTAATCCCAGCTACTCAGGAGGCTGAGGCAGGAGAATTGCTTGAACCAGGAAGTCAGAGGTTACAGTGAGCCAAGATCGCACTGCTGCACTCCAGCCTGGCAACAGAGCAAGACGCTATCTCAAAAAAACAAAAACAAAAATGAAATCTACAAAGCACGGAAGAGATTTACACCATCCTTTGCATACTGGCTGCATATCGAGGTTTTCACATACATTGTCCCACGGCAATCGTCTAGGGTGGGTACACTTTACAGACCATCAGGACACAGGTCTGGAAAGGTGGATCAGCCGCTCATCCCATCCATGAGGCACACCCATGTGTTCAACAACGAGGAGATAAAGAGAAATCAAATACGGGTCCACTTTCAACGCCTGACAGTCTAATAGCCATGATGGGAAACGACATGGTTTGGACATCTGTCTTCTCCAATTTTTATTTTTTTGAGACAGAATCTTGCTCTGTCACCCAGGCTGGAGTGCAGTAGTGCAATCTTAGCTTACGGCAACCTCCACCTCCCGGGTTCAAGTGATTCTTCTGTCTCTGCCTCTGGAGTAATTGAGATTACAGGCACACGCCACACACCCGGTTAGTGTCCCTCCAAATTTCATGTTGAAACGTGATCCCCAGTGTTGGAGGTGGGACCTGGTGGGAGGTGCTTGGGCCATGAGGGCAGGTGGCTCGTGAATGGCTTAATACCCTCTTCCTGGTACTGAGTGAGTTCTTGCTCTGAGTTCTGATGAGATCTGGTTGCTTAAAAGAGTCTGGGACCTTGCACCTCCTGTTCTCTCTCTCTCGCCATGTCCTCCTTTGCCTTCCATTGTGATTGGAAGCTTCCCAAGGCCTCACCAGCAGCAGGTGCTGGGGTTATGCTTCTTGTACAACCTGCAGAACCATGAGCCAAGTAAACCTCTTTTCTTTATAAATGACTCAGCCTCAGGTATTTCTTTACAGCAATGTAAACAAACACAGACTCATATGTAATTGTTTACTGCAGTCAGTGGCCATGGGCCCAGGGCACCCCAGGGTGGGTACAGAGGAAAAGGACAGAGCCACCTTATGCCACCGAGGGAGGAACAACTGGCGGGAGGATGGAAGGGGTGTTAGGGAGGGTTCCGCACCTGGGCTAAGTTTTATGCAAATAGCTGCTTTTCTGTTTCTTTTTCGAGACGGATTCTTGCTCTGTCGCCAGGCTGGAGTGCAGTGGCATGATCCCGGCTCACTGCAACCTCCACCTCCCGGGTTCAAGCAATTCTCCTGACTCAGTCTCCCGAGTAGCTGGGATTACAGGCACATGTCACCATGCCCAGCTAATTTTTGTATTTTTAGTAGACATGGGGTTTCACCATGTTGGCCAGGATGGTCTCGATCTCTTGACCTCGTGATCCACCTGCCTCGGCCTCTCAAAGTGCTGGGATTACAGGCATGAGCCACCGCGCCCGGCCTTCTCTTTCTTTTTCTAGGAGGTTATCACCCAAAGAATAATTATTTTAGGGAAACCAAATCTAACAGCATTAAAGAAAGATCTTATATTCAAAACACTTATAAATCCATCCTATGTCCTCAGCAGACGTGGCCACACAGCCAATGACACAAACATCTCCATCCTTCTGAACAGCGTTGGTGATTTCACCTTTTAGTGGCTGTATGTAACATTCCTTCTTGTTGAGGGGGGCCATCAGTAACTGTTGGGTGAATGAATGCACGAATGAATGACTGGTGCTTTCCCTGAGCACAGGACATGGACACTCACAAGGCGCTTAGACCCATACCTCTGTGGGTGTCCTGATACCACCCAGAAAGGGGATTGAAACTATCCCTGTTGGTCAAGTGCGGTGGTGGTTCACACCTGGAATCCCAGCATTTTGGGAGGCCAAGGCGGGCAGATAGTTTCAGGCCAGGAGTTTGAGACCAGCCTGGCCAACATGGAGACTACAGCCTGGAGATGATGGTGAAACCTCATCTCCACTCAAAATACAAAAATTAGCCAGGCATGGTAGCCTGTGCCTGTAATCCCAGCTACTCAGGAGGCTGAGACACGAGAATCACGAGCCTGGGAGGCGGAGGTTTCAGTGGGCCGAGATCAAGCCACTGTACTCCAGCCTGGGCTGAACAGAGCAAGACTGCATCTCAAAAAAAAAAAAAAAAAAAAAAAAAATTAAAAAACTGTCCCTGTTGTGCAAATGAGGAAATTCAGGAGGCCCAGGGACTTGTCCTCCTGTCTCTCACACTAATTCTAAAGCGGCTGCCCCAGCTCCTGGCCTTCCCACCAGCTCAAAATACCTTGGTGAGAAAAACGAGGCAGCTGGGGCACACTCAGCTTTTCTCACTTACAGTGGAAGCTGTCGGCACTCACAGCCACGGAGGAAGAGAAAGCTCTCCGGGGAAACTACTTTTTACAGGTATGTGCTTGGCCGGGGCTGAGTCATACATTTCAGCCTGAAATGCAGGTAGAGGGAAAGTCTAGCAATCCATAGACAAGAGGAAATACCTGCCAAGATCGACTTGGACAACCTCATGGGTTCTTGTCAAAAGGTTCTTCCCTTTTCTGCTTTCTTATTTTAGGCCATCTTGGTGAATACAGAAAGTGACAGCTAATTTTCCCTCCTACTTATGTGGCTAAGCAAAATCTCTCTGGCTTTATTAGAGTCAAGACTTGAAACCTGGCCGGGCGCAGTGGCTCACGCCTGTAAGCCCAGCACTTTGGGAGGCTGAGATGGGAGGATCATGTGGGGTCAGGAGTTCAAGACCAGCCTGACCAACATGGTGAAACCCTCGTCTCTACTAAAAATTCAAAAAATTAACTGAGCATGGTGGCAGGCGCCTATGATCCCAGCTACCCTGGGGCGGCTGAGGTAGGAGAATCGCTTGAACCTGGAAGGCGGAGGTTGTACAAGCCAAGATCGCGCCCCTGCACTCCAGCCTGGGCAACAGAGCAAGACTCTGTCTCAAAAAGACATAAAAAAAAAAGACTTGAAACTTCAGAGCCTCTGACGTTTGCATTCATGATTTAAACACCACTTGGGAACCCCTGGACATCATTTTAATAAGCACATATTTGTAAAAGAGAGTGACTAAGAGTCATATTCCCACCCTGGGAATGGCTGGCCACTCTCCGTGGCCACCAATTGGCTGTTCCACGCAGCCCAGGCCACACTGAGTGCCCTGAACTGAGATTTATCATTCTCCTCACAAATATTTCAGCACCTGCTATATGCCAGCCACTCTTTCATTCATAAAAAACAAAACATGTTTTTGAATTCATGCAACTTACATCCTCACACAGCAAGAAAGGTAAGAAACAAACATATACTAAGTCAGGAGAGGGGAACTGCAGTGGAGACGGTCCTGCAAGGGAAAGGGAGGTGTGTATATGGGTAGCTGGGGGGCGGGGGCAGGGACACAGTACTGGGTAGGGATTCATAAAAAAAAGCGGGACATTGGCCGGGTGCAGTGGCTCACACCTGTAATCCTAGCACTTTGGGAGGCCAAGGTGGGTGGATCACGAGGTCGGGAGATCGAGACCAGCCTGGCCAACATGGTAAAACCCCGTCTCTACTAAAAATACAAAAATTAGCTGGGCATGGTGGCAGATGCCTGTAATCCCAGCTACTCAGGAGGCTGAGGCAGGAGAATTGCTTGAACCCGGGAGGCAGAGGTTGCAGTGAGCCGAGATCACGCCACTGCACTCCAGCCTGGGCGACAGAATGACACTGTCTCCAAAAACAAAACAGACAAAAACAACAAAAAAGAAGTGGGGCACTCACATCAGGACCTCCCCCTGCTCAGGGGTGACACCAAGTGAGGTCTGTGGTCACCTCCCTACGCAAGCCTGATGTCCACGCATTCATTTTTCATTTTGCAATTAATTGCAAAAACCACAATGACTTTTGCACCAACCTAAATATTTCCCGAAATTCCCAAAGACCAAGCACGTGACTTGGTAGCTAAAGGGAGAAAGAGCATCCCTTGCGTTAAGTTCCTAGGACCTTGAACCCAAGGGCCAGATTCAGAGAGAGAACTCGGGTAGGAAGCGCAGGTGCTGTCTTCAGGAGAAAGTCCCATGGGGTGTGGGGTACAGCGGCTTCCAGGCACATCCACGAGGACAGTGGGCTGGTTCCCGGAGCCTTGAGGAGCCCTATTCCTGGGCTGGGGGTCACAGAGTTAGGAGAGGGCTGGCTGGCGTGCGGGAGCACACAGTTACAAGCTGGCCCAGAGCAGAAGGCTATTAATGTCACCACATTCTTCCCCGAGTCAGATGTGGGAGACCGGGGTCTCCGGGGACTGCCTGAGAACCAGTCTGCCACCTACTTTGCATTGTGTCATTTTTCACTCAAGGGCCAGCTAGAGAACTGGCAGATTCTTCAAAATAAAGGTTTTCATTGTTGGTTTCTTATTGGAGACAGGGTGTCCCTCTGTCACCCAGGGCAGACTGCAGTGGCACAATCACAGCTGACTGTAGCCTCGACCCCTTTGGCTGGAATCATCCTCCCACCTCAGCCTCCTTAGTAGCTGGGACCATGGGTGCATGCCACCATGCTCAGCTACTTTTTAAATTTTTTTTTGTAGAAACAGGGTCTCACTATGTCGCCCTGGCTGGTCTTGAACTCCTGGGCTCAAGCGATCCTCCCACTTCGGCCTCCCAAAGTGCTGGGATTCCAGGTGTGAGCCCTCACGCCCAGCCTGAAGGTTCTTATTATATAAGATCCTCAGTAGTAGCATCAGTGCCCTGGGGACCCTCTGTTGAGAACAATATTCATCACAACCTTCCTGGCCTGGAATGACACTGGAGGGCCCTGCTCCCTAAGCCCAGTGTTGGCCAGGAGCCCTTCCAGGAACAGTTCAACGGTAGGGCCCCACTGTCTGCACTCTGACACCGGGCCTGCACTCACAGTGCTGGAAACAATGAACAAAGAAATGAAACACCCAGCTGGACATGGTGTCTCACACCTGAAATCCCAGCACTTTGGGAGGCCGAGGTGGGTGGATCACCTAAGGTCAGGAGTTCGTGACCAGCCTAGCAAACATGGTGAAAACCCATCTCTACCAAAAATACAAAAATTAGCTGGGTGTGGTGGCGCACACCTGTAGTCCATGCTGCTCAGGAGGCTGAGCCACGAGAATTGCTTGAACTCAGGAGGCGGAGGTTGCAGTGAGCCGGGATCGTGCCAGTACACTCCAGCCTGGATGACAGAGCGAGACTCCGTCTCCAAAAAATACAAATAAAAGAAAGAAAGAAAACACCTGAGCCCAGCCAAGGGGGGCTGTCTTCCCCAAACCAACAAACTTTCTAAAGCTTGCTGGGAGCTCATCCCACCAGCTCTGATTTGGGGATCGTTTGTGAGTTACTGTGCAGAGTAAGTCCCTAGAAGTGATAAGAGATAAATCAACTCAATGTCTGATTTATAGGATATATCAGACTGGTAACTCATGACAATGTTAATCTAATTACAATTGAAAAATCTAATCACGTCCATTTTCTATGCTATTTCATTACCTTGGGGTTTTGTCAACAATTCAACATTTTAAGTGTGACTGAATTCTCGCTTCGTTCCTTTGGGGTGGGTAATGACCTGCTCCGGGGGGGTCTCAGAGCCCCCCAGCAGCCCTGCTTCCACCTGGTGGTCCATACGCGGCCCCAACCCCCTTCCCAGCATTGCAGGCTAGAGCACGGCCGCCTCCCTCTACTCACCTCCTAGAAGGTTTTCTGAGTGGTAAAAACATTCCCTTGAGAGACTACATCTGGCATCGCTTGCCCAGGATTTCTGTTTCTCACTCGTTAAATGAACACCCTTGGCTTTAAAGGTATGGTGGGCACCAGGTGGCAACAGCAGGCAGCGCCCCCGTGGCCCCGGTAATTTGTGGCCACTGGTCATTATGCTTCCTGCATAGAATCCAGCCTGCCCGCCAACGGATGCTTACCGAGCACCTATGATATCCCGAGCTCGGTGCCTGGGGCCGGAGGCATGCCATGAAGTGACCTGAAAGAGCCCCCACCGGAATGACATTCTATTAGGAAAAGGTAGACAGGAGATGACAAGCCAGGCAGCATGTGACAGGAACAGCACAAGTAGCTGGAATTCCTGCGTGAGCCAGGTGGAAGAAAGTGGAAGAAACTACAGGGCGCAGACCGAGGAGGATGGAGGTTAGGCAGGTTCAAGGGTGAAGGCCAGGCTGGAGGGGCCGTGGCCCAGCCATTGAGGGCGACGTGGGGTCACAGACCACAGAAAGTTGGAGGGAAAGGCATCAGAAGGTCTAGCAGGGAGACTGAAAGATCTGAATTGCGTTCGTTAAAAATAAAACTGCGTGGCCTGGCCAAGGTGATAGCGGCGCCGCTGGGAGCCCAGGTGTATCCAGGAGGAAGGACGGGAAGGAGGGGCTTGCTGGTGGACCGGGCATGTCGGGGGAGAGGCGAGGGAGCCGCGGGGCACACCTCGGTTTTAGCCTGAGCAGCTCCTGGGTGCTGACACCATTTCCCGAGGTGATGGGGGGACCGGGATTGGTGGTGGAGGCGGTGTGTGTGGGAGGGGTCAACAGTTCTCTTTTCAAGCTCGGTGAAGCTGGAGATGTCTTTTCAAGTAGAGATGTTGAATATTCAGTTGAATATTTGGGGTAATGTAAATATAGACGCCATCCTTCTGTGGATGGTATTTTAAGCCACGAGAGTGGATGGGATCCCCTGAGGACAGGGTCTTGGAGATATCAAAGGGCAGGGCCCCGAGACCTGTGTGCATGCCAACTTTGGGGGCAGGGCACGAGCGGGCACCCAGCAGAGAGTGACTGATGAGCAAGGTGGGCTGAACCAGGAGAGCCTATATCTCAGGCAGGGGGCAGGGAAAAACGGCGCTTTAAGAAGGGGAGAGTGGTTCCCTCCCAAGAGCTCAGACACATCTCATGCTTTACTTTTTAATACTTTTCTCGTTTCATATTATGGGGGGTTGCTGACCCCCCCATACATAATCATGCTGAAAAAGCAAGATTTCAGCTTGAATCTCCTAGTTCTTAGCTCCTGAAAGGATAAATCTTTTTTTTTAATTAATTTATTTATTTTGAGACAGAGTCTCACTCTGTCACCCAGGCTGGAGTGCAGTGGCGTGATCTCGACTCACTGCAGCCTCTGCCTCCCAGGTTCCAGCAATTCTCTGAAAGGAGGAAATCTTTTTATCTTATTTATTTTGAGCCACAGTTTCACTGTTGTCCAGGATGGAGTGCAGTGGCGCGATCATAGTCAACTGCAGCCTCGATCTCTCGGACTTGAGCCATTCTCTTGCATTGGCCTCCCGCGTAGCTGGGATTACAAGTGTACACCATCATGCCTGGCTAAATTTTTGATTTTTTGGTAGAGATGGGGTCTTGCTACACTGTCCAGGCTGGGGAATCCTTTTATTTTAAAATAATGGTATTTCTTCAAAGAACAGCTTCAGCTTGGACCAAAGCAATTTTCTAAGACTGCACAGAGACAAAGAGGAGTGGCAAATCATGTAGGAAACATTTGGAAAAAGAGCGAAGTTTTAAGTAAGGGCTAGAAGGAAGTTCCTTTTATCTCTCCACTCCACTGTGGAGAGATAAAAGTGGAAATGCAAATCAGAAAGGGGGCCGGGCGTGGTGGCTCATGCCTGTAATCCCAGCACTTCGGGAAGCCGAGGCGGAAGGATTATCTGAGGTAGGAGTTCAAGACCAGCCTGGTCAACGTGGTGAAACCCTATCTCTACCAAAAATACAAAATTTAGGTGTGGTGCATGTGCCCTTAATCCCAGCCACTCAGGAGGCTGAGGCAGGAGAATTGCCGGAACCCAGGGGGTAGAGATTGCAGTGAGCCGAGATCACGCCACTGCACTCCAGCCTGGGCGACAAGAACGAAACTCCATCTGAAAAAAGAAAAAAAAAATCAGAAAGGGAAAACATTCAAATTCTAGTTACAGTAGCAACTCAATGGAATCAAGTCAAATTTAAATAATTCTTGGGAAGTTGGAGCTCCTTTTGTCTCCCCTGAACTGTGACAGAGCAGGACGATTGTTCAGAGAGGCGCATGGAGTTTTCACACCTCCAGTATAATGAGACGCACTGGATCCACTGATGTAAATTTAGAGATTTTCAATATGTGCAATTATGTTCCCATCCAAAATGCCAAAATGCTGCCACGTTCACGCTCGTCATCAGATCTTTAATGGGCGTCCAAAAAAGTGGTAAGAAAGAGGGGCCTGGCTGACGGTAAAACAGTCAATTACGGCTCTCTGGAAAGCCCGCAGGCTACCACCTCTACAAGTTTTGGCTTTTAGAGGAAGTTCATTTCAAACTCCGGCCCCCGTCTGGGTTTTTCAATCAAAAATTCCTTATGCATATTTTTGGTTCGCATTTCCCATCGCTCAAAAACAGATTTTTACAATTCTCTTTTATTTAGGATATTTAAAGGAATATTGCATTGGGAAAATGAGCCATCCGCTTAGGGGGAAAAAAGAGATCCCTTATACCTTACCAGCCCTATACACAAAACTGTTGTCAGATTAAAAAACCAAGTGAAAAGCTAAAAAGCTACAGATTACTTTAAAAGAATATAGAAATATGTTTACAAAAGGAAGGATAGATTTGGGGAAAATTTCTACAATATGCAAGAGAGAAAGAATTAATTCATACTTTTTTTTTTTTGAGTCGAGTCTCGGGTCTCTCTCTGCCCAGGTTGGAGTGCAGTGGCATGATCTTAGCTCACTGCAACATTCTCCTCCTGGGATCAAGTAATTCTCCCACCTCAGACTCCTGGGTAGCTGGGATTACAGGTGTCCATCACGACGCCTGGCTAATTTTAGTAGAAACAGGGTTTCACCAGGCTGGCCAGACTGGTCCTCAGGTGATCCACCCACCCTGGCATCCCAAAATGCTGGGATTACAGGCGTGAACCACCATGCCCGGCATTAATTCATACTCTTTAAAAATGAGTAAGAACAAGCAAGACAAGGCAAAAGACCAACCAGGAAAAATAAACAAAAGATGCCAAAAGGTAATTTACACAGGCAATACCCTGGCTAACAAACATATGGAAAGGCAGCCTCACTGTGTGTTTTTTTTTTTTTTTTAGAGAATTCTTTCTTTTCACTTTCTGACTTAGCCTCACTGTTATCTGACGAGTTTTGAATTTAGGGTAATATATACTTTTTGACCAAGGGAACAGGTATCACAGTGCCATCATCCAGGGTTAGTACGGCTGTGAGGAAGAGAACAGTCCCACGCCCACTCCTCACTGGTGAGGCGTGACAAGTGAGACAGGCGTTTTCTTTTTTATTTTTTAGAGACGAGGTCTCATTCTGTCATCCAGGTTGGAGTGCAGTGACGTGATCATAGCTCACTGCAGCCTGGAACTCCCGGGCTCAAGTGATCCTCCCACCTCAGCCTTCTGAGTAGCTGGGACTATAAGCGTAGACCACCATGCCTGGCTGATTTAAAAAAAAATTCTTTTTTGTAGAGATGGGGGTCTCACTGTGTTGGCCAGGCTGGTCTCAAACTCCTTCCTCCTCAGCCTCCCAAAGTGCTGGGATTACCATGAGATACTTCTTTTTATTTTTTTTCCTTTCGAGATGAAGTCTTGCTCCGTCAGTCAGGCTGGAGTGCAGTGGCATAATCTCTGCTCGCTGCAACCTCTATATCTCTCAGGTTCAAGCGATTCTCCTGCCTAAGTCTCCCGAGTAGCTAAGAATACAGGTGCCTGCCACCATGCCCAGCTGTTTTGTATTTTTAGTAGAGGCGAGGTTTTGCCATGTTGGCCAGGCTGGTCTCGAACTCTTGACCTCAGGTGATCCACCTGCCTCCCAAAGTGCTAGGATTACAGGCATGAGCCACTGCGCCCGGCCTGCGTGAGCCATTTCTGAGGCCAAATTGGCAAAGAACATGGACATCCTTCTGACCCGGCAAACTCCATTCCCAGGCCTCCCTCTGCCCACATGCCATGACAGCCTTCTTCCCAAAAATGCTCCTCTGAGATGCCTTCCTCCCTCTTTTCTTTTTCATTTATTACACAAATAATGCAAAAATAATTCCTGCTATAAAATTTGTAAGAAAATAGAGATGACTAAGGAATGAATGAAAGCCCCTGACGCCAAGCTCCCCGCCCTCTTCCTCAGCTGATATCACCCCTGGCTGTGCTCTACTCTGTGATACAAAAGGCACTTTTGGAGTGAATGATACTCTCTCCAGCTGAAAAGGCCAACCTGTAATATATCTACATCTATATTTAGATTATAGAATTAGATCCCAATTTAGCTGACTTTCATCTCATAGCCTGTGATGTTTCCCAGGGCTGCCTGAATTAGATTTCCTACTAGTTAGAATTTCCTGTAAGCTAGGATTAAAAGCTCTCGTTTCCTAGTTTCTCCTTTCTATCTTAATCATTATACAGCACTTCACATTTCGTAAGAAGTTTTGAAAGTATGAATAGGTTGTTTCGCTTCCTGATCATCTATGAAAGATGTGGAGAGGATAAAACTCGAAAGTGTGGTTTAGAAGAGAGGGTGCCACAGTTTAGGCTCTGTGGCCTCAGTCATGGTCAAGCCACACGGCCTTTTTGGGTCTGATTCTTAATTTTTTTCTCCTTTGAGATGGAGTCTTGCTCTGTCACCCAGGCTGGAGTGCAACGGCACAATCTCAGTCACTGCAACCTCCGCCTCCCAGGTTCAAGCAATTCTCCTGCCTCGGCCTCCCGAGTAGCTGGGACTACAGGCATCTGCCACCATGCCCGGCTAATTTTTGCATTTTTAGTAGAGACGGGGTTTCACCGTGTTGGTCAGGTTGGTCTTGAACTCCTGCCCTTGTGATCCACCCACCTCGGCCTTCCAAAATGCTGGGATTACAGGCGTGAGTCACTGTGCCTGGCCCATTCTTAATTTTTAAAATGAGAATTTGATACTTGGGAGGCTGAGGTGAGAGGATTATTGAGCCCGGGAGGCGGATGTTGCAGTGTGAGATCACACCACTGCATTCCAGCCTGGGTAACAGTCTCAACAGATAGATAAATGAAAATAAAAAGAATCTGGGGCAAGGTGGACAGTATACAAAGTGCCCGTCCCATATGTTCTAATCAAGAAATGTCATTTTCTTTCCTTCCTCCTTTAAAATTCACTCCAATTCAGGGGGCCAGGTGCGGGCTGCTAAGGGTGCTGGTGGCATTTTCCATCTGGGTGTTGGGGACATGGATGCATTCATTTTGTACAAATTAACTGAATGCACACAGTATGAAGTGTATAACATTTTTCTTTCTTTTTTTTTTTTTTTTTTCAGATGGAGTCTTGCTCTGTTGCCAGACCGGAGTGCAATGGCTCGATCTTGGCTCACTGCAACCTCCGCCTCCCGGGTTCAAGTGATTCTCCTGCCTCAGCCTCCCACATAGCTGGGACTCCAGGCATCTGCCACCATGCCCAGCTAATTTTTGTATTTTTAGTAGAGATGGGGTTTCACCATGTTGGCCAGGATGGTCTCTCTCTTGACCTCATGGATCTGCCTGCCTAGGTCTCCCAAAGTGCTGGGATTACAGGTGTGAGCCACTGCGCCTGGCCAAGTGTACATTTTTCTATATGCATAACTTTTTCTGTATGCACGACTTCGATTTAAATGGTCATAGCATAAAAAGTAAAACTTGCTCCCTCCAGCCTTCCATTCCCCTATCAGCTGACTCTGTCCTGGAGTTGCACTGGCTCGCTGCAGGGGGCTAGGGGGAGGTGGCGGAAATGAGCCTCTCGTTAAAAACACGTGCCTTCTAGGGGCCGTGCTTATATGTGAGTGTGAGATGAGTCCAGCTGCGGCCAGAGCTGTGGGATGTGGGTCACTGTGACCCAGTGGGTCACGGGTGCTGGGTGAGGAAGGGCTGGGTGGCGCGTTCAGGCTTACAGGGCCCAGCCTCTGCCAGGAAAAGCAGGCCTGGCTTTGCTGAAGCCCCACATGCGCTCTGATGGATTCCGGTACCCGGGCAAGAATACCGTGGATCGCCTGGATTCTTCTCTCCTGAAATGTACCAGAAGGCGCATGTGGGGATTTCAGCTACTTGAAAAGCAACCTTCTAAAACTCAAGTGTCATTTTTAGAATCAAAAAGGAAGGCAGTGCCTGGCTGCACTGGTCAGTAATAAGATCCAGAACTTTTTGCCTTAATGTCACTCTTTAAAACCCTGCCCTGGGTCAGTGGTAACAGAAAGTCATCCAGGCACCAGGATGCAACCTTGAATGCCGAGAAGGGCTGTCTGTTGGTTACCGTGTGATGAGCTCCCAGGACCCCTCCTGACATGTACTGACAGTGTCTCTTTCTCTAGGAGTGGCCTCTTCTCTCACCCACCACGGTGGACTGCCCTGGAGGAAGAGGCATCGGGGCCAGAGTCCTTTCCCGACAGGGAGTCTCTCTCCACCTTGGCGGCTGAACCCCAGCACATGAGGACGCAGGAGGTGGGGAGGGCACATGCCACTGCATGAATACAGCAGAAAGGGCCACTGACAAAGAGAAAAAGCCAAAGGAGGTGCAAGGGGCAGAGGCAGCCAGTGGTCAGGGCCCTCCCCGGGGTCGTCGGTGCTCCTGGCACTCTTCAAGGCCGTTTTTGACGCGGGCTCCGTGACACGCCCTTCTCTCTCCAACCCCTGAAACCCAGCCAGGTCCGATGCCATCCTAGGGGCCAAGACAATTCTTAAAGCTCTCTTTGTCCCCAGATAGTAAATGTCTAAAAAGAGGGAATGAACCAGATTTAAAGGACAGGGACGGAGTTCATTCTCTGGTTCTAATGACCAGTACTTCACAAGCCACATTTGTTCTGTATCCGAATTCAAAACATCAGCATCTGAAATCACCCACACCTCGCAAATCCAGACAGAAGTTCCTCTACCTTTAGAAAGAGGTGCATCCACTCCCCAAAATGGGCCTGTACATCCTCTTGTCTTCTTTCAGATAAATGTAATGCTGCCTCTATTAAGCTGTAAGATACATGCCAGTGGCACTTGGTGGCCAGCAACTTGTAAGCAGCAACAAAACCAAGTGACTCCTTTTACGAGGATCTTGGGGACAACTTTTTTTTTTTTAAACCAACACCAGAGGAGCTGTGCTTTCCCTCAACGCACACTTTGTTTTGAGCTTGTGGACAGTGTGAGTCACATGACTTCTCTGTTTGCCCTTTTTGCATTGGTTGCTAGGAAGCTCATAATGAAGTCTGTGTCTCATCCTCATGAAGTAAGTACACAGGGTCTGGGGAACTTTGGATAGCTGTCTATTTCTGGTTCTAACTGCCTTTTCCTCTCACTTTATCTACAGTTTATTTTCACAATAGAGATGGGGTCTCCCTATGTTGCCCAGGCTGACCTTGAACTCCTGGGCTCCACTGATCCTCCTGCCTCTGTCTCCCGAAGTGCTGGGATTACAGGTGTGAGCCACCATGCCCAGCCTCCTCTCACTTTCTTTCCTCTTCGTTCCCACTAACTCCCAGCTTCACGCCTTGCTCGTCATACTGTGCTAACTGTACTTTTGCAAGCCACTGGAAATCATTCTTAGAAGTGGGCAGAACACAGCCAGCCCGGAGGGCAGGAACAGCATAGTGGCAAGGGCATGGCTACAGGGTCACACAGACCCAGACTCAATATGAGCTCACCCCACGCTGGCAGCGCCGCCCCCAGGCACGCCAGTGACCTCTCTGAGCCTTCGTCTCCCCAAATGGAAAACGAGGAAGGTATCTTTTCAGGACCATTGTGAGGATTAAATTAGCAGATGCATGTGAACATCCTCAGCTCAGTGCCTTGTTCAAAGCAGGTGCCCAAGATAAGTCACTTCCCTTTCCTTCCGCTGCAGGCAAACCTGGCAGAGATCCCACCCAAAGTCCCCAGACAACCAGGACGCCTCTACACTTCAAGGAGGTCAGTTCATCCCAGAGTCAGTCCTAATCAGAAATGGGAAGGTCTGGCCAGGCATGGTGGCTCACACCTCTAATCCCAGCACTTTAGGAGGCCGAGGCAGGTGGATTGGCTGAGGTCAGGAGTTCAAGACCAGCCTGGCCAACATGGTGAAACCCCATCTCTACTAAAAATACAAAAATCACCTGGGTATGGTTGTAAGCACCTGTAATCCCAGCTACTCGGGAGGCTGAGGCAGGAGCATCACCTGAACCCGGGAGGCGGAGGTTGCAGTGAGCCCAGATTGCACCACTGCACTTCAGCCCGGGCGAGAGAGTGGGACTCCGCCTCAAAAAACAAAAAACGAAACAAAAAAAAAAGACATGGGAAGGTCCAGGATACTCAGCAGAGGCATGGGGAGATCACGTCCCAATCCTGGAGCTCAGGCTTCGCAATCCTGGGATGTGTGCAAAGCTGGGTGGGGACTGGCCAGCCCACAGGAAGCCTGCATCAGACGGCTTGTCCTTCAGCAACTGCAGGTGGGAACAGACCCCTCCAACGTTCCCGGGGCAAAGCTAATGCAGGGTCAGGCAGCTCTGTCTCTAAAGCCCCCGGGATGGAAGGGCTCATTCAAGGCCAGCCACTCCTCTGTGAAGGGTCTGTCGTGCATTTCCTACCACAAGCTTCCCCGGCCACCCATTGCTCAGCGCCATTCTGGGCCGCTCTCTGCAACTGTCAGTCAACGTTTGCGAAGAGAATAAAGCCTAATTTGAATTTTAACAAGCACAGCAATTAGAAAGGCCGATCTGCCACAGAGAGCATCTAATCACACATTTGAAACCCAAATACAAATATTTCAGATTATGCCCTGGGTAGGAATATCCATTTTCATTTATGACATGTAAACTACAAGAGTAACTTTTTTTTTGGGTACTAACTCCAGCAGAGGACAAGGATGTATTCAGAACTGAAAAAGGAAGGAGAAAGAGGCCTGCGGAATCCTGATAGGGCTTTGGGCAAGAGTCAAGGGCAGAGAAAGTTACTTAATTATTACTGCAGGCCAGGAGCCTCCTTCTTCAAGGTACGTCTTCATTTCAAGGGATACATTTAAGTAGGTTCCAGAAGTATATACTGCACACATTTTCCACTAAAGATAGAAACTATGCTTAAAAAGCTAATTTGGTATTTTTAGAAGTTTGGGTTTCTTTGATCTGGCCAAAAGAGGCTTAAAATTCAGCTTCAAACTATTTTAGTCTCTGCTTCACAACTCTGAAATAACTGGTCCATCTTCAGCTGCTTTCGACCGCTAAAAAGTGTGGGATTCTATCAACCCGCACGCTGGAAATGCTGAAAGGGCAGGGCTGAGATCGCATCAGAATCTTCCCTGGCTTGAGGGTTGTGGCTTTGTCAAAAGGAGGTGAATTTCAGAATGTATGATTTGGTCACTTTTGTGATAGGGTCGGACGTTCCTAATCTAAACTCAAGGTTTTTCTCTTTATGGTACAGGAAAATCTGGGTGCCTGTTTTTTGTTTGTTTGTTTGTTTTTTTCTGTTTTTGTTTGTTTTCTGAGACAGGGTCTTACACTGTCGTCCAGGCTGGAGTGCAGTGGTGCGATCTCTACCAGGCTCAAGCAATCCTCCCACCTCAGCCTCCTGGGTAGCTGGGAGTACAGCTGTGTGCCACCATGCATTTTCTGCATTTCTTTTGTAGAGATGAGGTTTCACCATGTTGCCCAGGATGGTCTCAAACTCCTGGCCTCAAGTCATCCTCCTGCTTTGGCCTCCCAAAGTGCTGGAGATACAAGTGTGAGCCCCTGTACCCAGCCTAGGTGCCTGTTTAACAACCAGTGCAGGGCGGTTGATGACAGCACTCAGCTCATGGGAACTCCCAGTACAGACCAGAATCTCTGTTACCTGTCACCACTAGCCCACAGCTGGCCTGACCAGACCCTTTACCGATGTGGAGAGTGGAATGCAGAGAGCCCAGTGTCCCGCCCAAGGCCACACAGCTGGTCACCTGCAGAGCCAGGATCACCCTGCGGAGTCACACCCCTACAGCACAGTCCTCTCCCCACCCACTCTCCCCTGCCTCCCACCCAGGCAGCAGGGACATCCTGGATAGGGCTGAAGAATTCTAAACTCTTCAGGCCAGGCGCGGTGGCTCATGCCTGTAATCCCAGCACTTTGGGAGGCTGAGGTATGTGGATCACTTGAGGTCAGGAGTTCAAGACCAGCCTGGCCAACATGGCAAAACACCATCTCTACTAAAAATACAAAAATTAGCCAGGCATGGTGGTGAGTACCTGTAACTCCAGCTACTTGGGAGACTGAGGCAGGAGAATCACTTGAACCCGGGAGGCAGAGGTTGCAGTGAGCCGAGATCTTGCCACTGCACTCCAGCCTGGGCGACAGACCCCTAGCTCACTGCAAGAGACCCCCGTCTCAAAAAAAATAATAATTCTAGATTTTTCTGATGCCCCTACCCCATGTGGCTTGGGACTCCTAGACACTTTAACAAAAGCAGCAGCAAGTCTGCCGAGGGTTGACCAGGCGACCCACCTGGACCCCAGACTCAGTCTCTCGACTCTCGTATTTCAACATACATTTATATAGGAACGCCCTCCCAACCCCCTAATTAAATTAACTCTTATGTGAAGATTTTTTAAAAAACAAAGGATAAAATCCTAGTGCCAGGTGGAGTGGCTCATGCCTGTAATCCCAGCATTTTGGGAGGCCGAAGTGGGAGGATCACACCCAAGTGCAGTGGTGTGCACCTATGGTCCTAGCTACTCGGGAGGCCGAGGAAGGGAGACTGCTTGAACCCAGGAGGCTGCAGGGAGCTACAATCACACCGCTGCATTCCAGCCTGGGCGACAGAGGGAGACTCTGTCTCAAAAAAAGAAAGAAAAAACCCCAAACCAAAAACCTTAGAGCATGATGATTCCCCCAAATAACAGCACCTGTGAACGGCATCACGCTACGGACCTTGTGGATGTCCTGGCCCCGATACCTCATGTTACAGATGAGGAAACAGACATGGGGAGAGGAAATGTCTTGTCTAGGATAAATTCCGATCATATGTTTCTGGGGACCCTTTACGTATCTTTTCAGAAAGTGTGGTGCACACAACAGCCCTTCCTATAGTGCAGACCATTTCAAGAACGTGGTTTAATTAAACAATTCGGCTAATAGAACGTGTGTTTGCAGTTTTTCACCACTGACACATACGAGCCCAGGCTCAGCAAGATGAGTTTATTTCTTTAAAGCAGTTTCAGGCCATTATTTGCAAAAGAATTTGCGTTCAATGAACATTACACAAACAAGAAGCTTTTAAAGGCTTCCCAAACCTGCAGTTTCGAATCTTTCCCACTGGAGACGGAATCCAAATTGTCGGCAGCTACTAGATCTAGTGCGGGGTTTCGGAAGCTGTGAAGGCTTTATTAGGCTTTGAAAAAGACACTTGGCTGAGTCACAAGTGTGGTAAATGGAAAAAGATTCCTGGCCGGACGCGGTGGCTCAGGCCTGTAATCCCAGCACTTTGGGAGGCCGAGGCAGGTGGATCACCTGAGGTCAGGAGTTCAAGAACAGCCTGGCCAACATGGCGAAACGCTGTCTCTACTAGAAATACAAAAATTAGCTGGGCGTAAGGGCGGGCGCCTGTAATCCCAGCTATTCAAGAGGCTGAGGCAGGAGAATCACTTAAACCTGGGAGGCCCAGGTGGCAGTGAGTTGAGATTACGCCACTGCACTTCAGCCTGGGTGACAGAGCAAGATGCTGCCTCAAAAACAAATAACAACAACAAAAAGCACTTTGCAGACCTGCTCCTTGCCTAGAACTGCGGGCACCTTAAGAGCAGGGACGAATTCTAGACCCAGAGCTCCTGGTGTCCGGCGCGGGTCAAACCTCGCTGCCCCTAAGAGCAAGCTTGCGTAGCTTCTGAAAACACTGCAATGCCTGTCTAGGTTCCTGGCTTGTTCCCAAATCTCAAAGGCAAGTGGTGCATCTCCCACGTGTATCCCTCCAGCTTCCTCTTGGTGACCAGAGTTACTACGTACGCCTCGCCTGCATCACGTGAGTGCCCAATGCCCCCACATGCTCGCTTTGTTCCTGGGGGTCTGAGTGCTCACAGTCAGGTACCAGTCGCCCCATTTCTCAGATGAAAACACTGTGGCTCAAGGACTTGTCCAAAGTTGCAGTGTGAGTAAAAGTCCCAAGGCAGGCAGGTAAACTGAGGCCGCTGGCTCCTCACGCTACAACAGAGTGGTCCCCAGGTGCGTGTCCCTCCGCAGCACCAGAATGTCCCAAAACCACCACGGCCTCAGAAAGATGCTTTTGAAAAGAATGATCCCGGTGTTGTGTGCGTGTTAAAAACAAGAATTATCTTCTATCTTGGCTGCTTAAGGAATCCAGAAGACATTCACTTTCCACAAATACTTCAAAATGCAAAGAAAGCCTGCGATATGATTACATGTGAAATTTTTTTTTTTTTTTTTTTTTTTTTGAGAGGGAGTCTCACTCTGTCACCCAAGCTGGAGTGCAATGGCACGATCTTGGCTCACTGCAACCTCCGCCTCCTGGGTTCAAGTGATTCTCCTGCCTCAGCCTCCCAGGTAGCTGGGATTATAGGCGTGCGCCTGCCCAACTAATTTTTTTTTTTTGTATTTTTTAGTAGAGATGGGGTTTCACCATGATTGTCAAGCTGGTCTCAAACTCCTGACCTCCAATGATCCACCCACCTCAGCCTCCCGAAGTGCTGGGATTACAGATGTGAGCCCAGCCTACCTGTATAATCTCTGACGTTTCAACAGATTCCTTTTAGATAGGTCGCATTTAAGATGCATGAGGGTTGTATTCATGACGGACTCTGTTTTTAACAGGCGGCTCATCGGGGCCCCTACAGTCGCTGGGGACACAACCCTGATGCCCACTTTCATCCACTTGGAACATGGGCTGATTACTTCTAGCTGCTGCTGAGGTTTGGTGCCCTTTGTGGCTCTGCTCCACGGGGTATATTTTGGCAAAAACGCAAAGCGTAGTTAGGGAAGAGGCATGACTCGTATGTTGCTGTTTGAGTAAAAACTCCTCATATGCGGATCTGCCATTTCCGAGGAGGCTCAGGGGCAAGGCACGGGAATGATTTTTCTGTCTGGCAAGAGGTAGGTTCATGGTTGTCAGGCTCGTTACAGAACAAAAGGTGTCAAAATGAAGACCAAGCCTTTAAATCACCATTAAACCACCATTAAACCCTATTCACTCACTCACTCTCACCACTCACACACTCTGGTGCTGGAAAGAGAAAGGTCTCATCTGCTCCCTGGAAAGAAATCAGGCTCCTGAGATGAGGTAGAGATGAGCTAACAACCCTGTTAAACAGCCTATTTCACTGGAGGAATGAGGTATCTGCCTCTTCTCTGGTGCAATGCAGCCATCCTCCAGCACCAGGCAGGATGGACAGACAGGCTGCCAGCTGTGGTCCCTTGCAACTCTGAAACCACAATATTCTGTTTGCTTGGGGAGTGTCTGAAGGTGTTGAAGTTGCTTGCTGGATGCGAAATCCGTGCAAACCCACCCAAATGACTGGAGCTCAGTACTCCCAAAGCGTGTCCGGTGGAGGTGTGGTTTCTAGCGCACAGGTGGGCATTTCACGATCCAAAAAGAATGACAGCAAAAAAGACTGAGAAACTTGAAAGAAAGCAAAGGTAGCTTGCTTTCCTCTTGCCTTCTTAGAACCGGGATGCATTCTGCACATCATCATACCCTGGGGCCGATCATATCAGTAACAAGGACAGCAAGAATGACAGCTAAAACAGACAAAGCGCTTCTCAGGCACCAGGTGCTGTTCTGAGTACTCTATTCCGCTGAACTCATCCAATTCTGATTAGCAACCTGATGAGGTAGGCGGTCCTTTACAGCTGAGAAGGCTGAGACACAGAGAGGGTAAGTGGCTTGCTCAAGGTCACACAGTAAGTGGTGGAGCGGGAATCCCCACCTGGGTGGCCTGGCTACGCAGTGCCTCCCGGGCAGTGAGAAAACACGTGTTGGATGGATGAACATGTCCGGGAAACTTGGAGCACCGTGCTTTCTGAAGTTAAATGGTCCCTAAACCTTCCCGAGGAACACATTTTGCACTGTGTGTTCTTGGAATATACTTTGTGAACGGACCATTGGAGCCAATGTGGTGTCTGGAGTAATTTTTCAAAAGTGCAAGTTTGGTGACGGAACCTGGGCCCAAATTCCCGCTGGGTCCTTTTTTTTTTTTTTTGAGACGGAGTCTCACTCTGTTGCCCAGGCTGGAGTGTGGTGGTGCGATCTTGACTCACTGCAACCTCTGCCTCCCAGGTTCAAGAGATTCTCCTGCCTCAGCTTCCTGAGTAGCTGGGACTACAGGTGCTCACCACCATGCCCAGCTAAATTTTTGTAATTTCAGAAGAGATGGGGGTTTCACCATGTTGGCCAGGCTGATCTCGAACTCCTGACCTCAGGAGATCTGCCTGCCTCAGCCTCCCAAAGTGCTAGGATTACAGGTGTGAGTCATCATGCCTGGCACTGCTGTCATTTCTTGATGCGTCTTTGACAAGAACACCCCACCTCCTGACCTCACAGGGTTGCTGAGAAGTTGAAGTGAAATGGCCGGGCGTGGTGGCTCACGCCCATAATCCCAGCACTTTGGGAGGCTGAGGCGGGCAGATCAGGAGGTCAAGAGATCAAGACCATCCTGGCCAACACGATGAAACCCTGTTTCTACTAAAAATACAAAAAAATTAACCAGGCATGGTGGCACGCGCCTGTGATCCCAGCTACTCGGGAGGCTGAGGTGGAAGAATTGCTTGAACCCAGGAGGTGGAGGTTGCAGTGAGCCGAGATTGCGCCACTGCACTCCAGCCTGGTGACAGAGCAAGACTCCGTCTCAAAAAAAAAAGAAGTTGAAGTGAAATTACGTAGGTAAAGGGCCGGTTAAAATATTGGCTCGGCCAGGCATGGTGACTCATGCCTGTAATCCCAACACTTAGGGAGGGTGAGGTGGGAGCATCACTTGAGGTGAGGAGGTCACAACCAGCCTGGGCAACACAGTGAGATCCCATCTCCACAAAAAATTAAAAATTTAGCTGGACGTGGTGGTGCATACCTGTAGTACCAGATAATCAGGAGACTGACATGGGAGTACGCTTGAGCCCAAGAGTTTGAGGCTGCAGTGAGCCGTGATTACACCACTGCATTCCAACCTGGACAACAGAGCAAGACACTGTCTCTTAAAATATATATAGGCTTGTGCTGACAGATACTAAGTAATTGATTATTATTACATTTTTAGATGAGAAAATGGGCTGCTGAGTGACTGGGTCAGGCCAGGACTCAGCTGTGCCCTCTGTCCGCCATATGAAATGCCCTCCGGCCTCCACTTCCTGCCCTACCAACCAGCAGTAGTCACCTCTCAGTAGAGGAGAAGAGTTGGGGGTGGACAAAGGCAGAGCCCCGGATCCAGGATGAACTTCTGGGTACAGCCCAGGGACGGGAGCCACGTCTGCCTCACTCAGCATCACACGCTGGAATCCAACATTGGGTCACCATGGCCGCGCGTGAATACAGGAGCGGACCCATGAGCAGCTAACCCACGTGATTCCTCCCACACCCAATGAGCAGAAAATATCAGTGAGGGGGAGGACAGGCGAGCCAAATACAGGGAGGACAGCACGTTTTCTGGCACTAAAATAGATGCTGGGGGTGAAGGCTGGGCAGGGAATTTTCCTGCCAGGTGAAAGAAGGGGGTGGTTTTGGAGAAAGGTGACAAGTGGCACCAGAGGTGGCATCGGCGGGGGAAACCAGGAGACTGCAAAAGCAGAAATGCACAAACTATATCTACACTTTGAAAGTAAATCCCTCGGGCCAAACCAGAAAGCTGAGATTGGGCTGGGCATGGTGGCTCATGCCTGGAATTCCAGCATTTTGGGAGGCCAAGGCAGGAGGATCGCTTGAGGCCAGGAGTTTGAGTCCAGCATGGGCAACATGGCGAGACCCTTTCTCTACAAAAACTACAAAAATTGGCCTGGTGCAGTGGTGCACACCTGCAGTCCCAGCTACTCAGGAGGCAGAGGTGGGAGGATTACTTGAGCCCAGGAGTTGGTTCGAGGCTGCAGTGAGCTATGATTGCACCACTGCACTCCAGCCTGGACTGAGACAGCAAGACCCTGTCTCAAAAAAACAAAGAAAAGAGAAATCTGGGGTTGATGAAATATGGTATGATGGCTACTGCGCAGATGAATGGGAGGACTAGAGAATTCTAAAAGCACAGGAGAGATCCATTTCTTCCAGAAAGGAGTCTTCGGTTCGCGTCTATCATCCGCTCAGACATGACAGGCGCACACGTATCTGCGTTTACATCTGCCTACAAACCAGAACCCATGGCAGACACGTGAAAGAGACAAGACAAATACAGTTTGTTATCTCCGGCCTCTATGGACCGCTAAAAACCTTCGCTGAATAGAAATGTCAGATTTATACACAACAGCTTTAGTTGAAATCAAGATCAAATTTTCATTACCCAAAAACTTAAACGGCAGATCCCAGAAGGGTAGAGCAATTTGAGATTCCATGTAGGGACAACCTGGTTTCCTTCACACCGTTTCTGTGCAGTTAGCTCTGTGATTCCACGGCCAGAGAGAAAACGGTGATTAAGGCAAGATGAATTGCAGGGAAATATTAAAAAGACGAAATCGATACATTTGTCTTTTCAGTTCTTCAGACATCTAATTCCCACCTGTATTTTGGGGGAAGGGGTATTCTACTGTTACTGTTAGTTTACATTTTTCTGATCACAGGAGGAATATGTCATGGCAGAGTATGTTTAAAACACAGAAGAATTTAAAGAAAAAGAAAAACGACTCCAAGTCCTGTTCCCTAAAGGGGACTTAATATTTTGGCAAGGTTCCTTCCAGGGTTTTTTACTGCCAGTTTCTTTTGTAGTTGTAATAATACTGTATACACATTTCCTAAGTTGCTTTCTTTTTGCTTAAACCTGACCCATGCACTACAAACTCTCTGCAAACCTAATTTTTTTTTTTTTGAAACGGAGTCTTACTCTGTTGCCCAGACTGGCATGATCTTGGCTCACTGCAACCTCTGCCTCCTGGGTTCAAGCAATTCTGTCTCAGCCTCTGGAACAGCTGGTACTATAGGTGCCTGCCACCACACCCAGCTGCTTTTTCTATTTTTAGTAAAGACAAGGCTTCACTGCGTTGGCCAGGCTGGTCTCGAACTCCTGACCTCAAATGATCCGCTCGCCTTGGCTTCCCAAAGCGCTGGGATTACAGGCGTGAGCCACTGCACCCGGGCAGACATAATTTTTAATGGTTGTGTAACACTTCAAAGAACGGCTGCTCCTGGTTGATTTTTAAAATATACTGCTTTAGTTGTTCTATACTGATCAATATTGTGACTAAATGAACAAACATAATCACATGCGCTGCAGATCTCCATGTGGGACTGAAGTACGCAATGCTTCCCAAATGATTTTGGCAAATTAGATTTGAACGTCGGTATCCTAACAACAATAACCAATATTTATAGCTAGTGTAGAGTGGACGAGGCACTTTGATTTGCACTGAGCTCCTTCAACTCTCACAGCAAACCGTGTGATGATCTTATTACACGTACTTTACAGAGAAAGCCAAGGATCTGAGGATAAGCGGTATTACCATGATCACGCTGCCCAGGGACTCTAGGGACACAAAGATGGACTCTGTCTCCCAATGAGTGGCTCCCGAATCTACATCCAGGCCAATGCCACTCTCCTCCTGGCCAGCCTGTCTCCTGGGCAGCTTTGCTTGGAGGCCCCACTAGTAACTCACACTCTCCAAATGCCAGTTTCATTCCTCCCCAAACTAGTCCTTTTGGGAGTCTCACTGACAGCACCGCCCACCGTAGCCCAAGGCAGAAGGCTGACTTCTCCCTCTCCTGTCTCTCAGCCTTCACTCTCTGCATCCAGACATTCCCCGGGCTCCAGCCACGCCCAGGGCTCACCAGGAGGACTCAGTCAAGCTCACCTTCTAATCACAGGGCACTGCCACCGGCAAAGTAGAGACATTTAATAGACGTTTGCTGAGAGGGAGGAAGGTCTTGAGACTCCACACACACAGCTCTGCTAGGACAGCACACTGCCTTTCTGTGGAATCAAAGTTGTCACCAATGCGCGAAGGAAAAAAAAAAAACAATCTTCTATCTCACTGAAATTCTTTTTGCATGACCAGGCTCTTAAAGCTTACGATTAAAAAAGGTATATTAAGACCTCATTGCGAATTTTTTTTTTGAGACTACATCTTCTTCTGTTGCCCAGGCTGGAGTGCCGTGGTACCATCACTGCAGCCTCAACCTCCCCAGGCTCAATAGATTCTCCCACTTCAGCCTCTCAAGTCGCTGGGATCACAAGTGTGTTCCACCATACCTGGCTAATTTTTTAAAAAGTTTTTTTGCAGAGATGAGGTCTTGTTATGTTGCCCAGGCTGGTCTCAGACTTCTGAGCTCAAGTGACCCTCCTGCCTCGGCCTCCCAAAGTGCTGGGCTTGCAGGCGTGAGCCACTGCACCTGGCCCTCATTGAGAATTTTAACCGAAGCCACGACTTCTATAGCCGTCCGTGGTAAGAATAAGAATCTCACAATTAATCAGTCATCCGATTAATTGCCCATTCTCCTTTACACGTGAATCTCATTAATGCCCCTGAAGTGGGGCAGGACAAACGCAACAGACTTCGCTGCAACAGCTAAAACGAAAGATGTGGAGACGTTTCCGAAGGATGCAACCGGAAGAAACGTCGGGACACACACAGTTGGTCACTGGGTCGAACATGAAAAAAGCACCGAACGGAGGCCGTCCCGAACAACCGGGCGGCCAGAAAATGCTCTCTCAATTTCATTTCATGAGACCTTGCGATTGTTACACAACTGTGCCAGAGTAAGGCGTCTCGATGGCATTAAGGTCTTGTTAAAACAGCAAACCTGTTCTTTTCAAGAGAACAATGGTACTCTAAAATGCCTTGCAAAATTAATCGAGTTATTACCCTATAAAGAGTCAAGCATGTAACTGTTTAAAAGGGTCCGCAGGTTGTACCATGTCCAAACAGAGAGCACATACGCAGTGAAATCCTCCGCAGAACACCTTCCCATTAATTAGGCAGTGGAAACAGCAGCCTCCCCAAATCAAGCAGGAACAAACAGGAAAGAAAAGAATATACTTCTTGTGAGAGAGAAGGGGAAAAAAATACACGCACACAAAGAAATTAAAGGCGATGCACTCCACCCTTGAGAGAATCGGTTTCAACAGAAATAATGAGAGATCTTACGTGGGCTGCCATGACTTCTTCATGTTGCTCTAAAAGCGGAAGGCGGCTTTCCTGGTTGGCATCCGAAGGCAGAACGCTGAGGACTCGGAGCCCAAAGCAAACCACCGCCTGCTTAGGAGGAGAGTGTAGCCTGGTTTGCCATATAATGACAATAAAAGCAAATCAGCTGGGAGGAAAGAAGGCAATTCTTATCTGGGATCCGGGGAAGAGAAATAGGAAAACTTCCTAGGTGGTGAGTTAAGAAAAAAGCGGAAGGGAGTATTGGCGGCTCGGGAATGAGGATGCCAGGTGGATACCTTTGTTTAGCCACGCTGTCTTGCACACAGGCACACACACGCAAACAAGCACACATACACGGTGCACACACATAGAGCTAGGTAAGGAAAACATTCTGGGGGAAAGGTCTGTTTTTCCTTAATCTACAGGCATCATCCAATTATCTAAGGCTAAGCGTGGCGCCTCACACCTGTAATCCTTCGAGAAGCTGAAGTGGGCGGATCGCTTTAAGCCTAGGAGTTCGAGATCAGCTTGGGCAACACTGCCAGACCGTGTCTCTGTAAAAGATGTAAAAACTAGCCAGACATGGTGACTGGCATGAGCCTGTAGTCCCAGCTACTTAGGAGGGCTGAGGTGGGAGGATTGCTTAAGCCAGGGAGGTTGAGGCTGCAGTGAGCCACGACTGTACCACTGGACTCCAGTTTGGGCGACAGGGCAATGTTGTCTCTAAAAAGACAGGCATCATCACCTTGAGACAGAAAAGGGACTCTGTGTTTCTGCCTCTGTGAAAACTTCAGGACCAGCCGGATATGGTGGCTTATGCCTGTAATCCCAGCACTTTGGGAGGCCGAAGTGAGCAGATCGCTTAAGCCCAGGAGTTCAAGACCAGCTTAGCCAACATGGTGAAACCTCATCTCTACTAAAAATAAAAAAATTAGCCAGGTGAGGTGGTGCATGCTTGTACTCTCAGCTACCTGGTGGGGGGGCAGAGGCAGGAGAATCTCTTGAACCTAGGAGGCAGAGGGTGCAGTGAGCCGAGATGGTCACTGCACTCAAGCCTGGGTAACAGAGTGAGACTCCATCTCAAAAAAACCTCTCAGGACCACGCTAGAGTCCTTTCAGATTACTCCTCCCACTGAACCAAGTTCCATCTCCTAAATACATCTTGCTGCAGCTTCAGATCAGGCCCACATCCTGGCTCCCGGGTAGGGTCCAGTTCCTACGACAGCCCCGCCCCATCTTTCCTGAGCCCCCAGGATTCAGCGCAGGTGACTTTACTCACACAGCACACACCAGACTTCAACGCTGTCATTTCTGTTACCTGTGTGCCCCTTCCCACCTCTGGGCTGGAGGCTCTGGGAGGAGGGGGCTATTTTTACCCACTCAGCACTCTCCGCACTTCACACGGAGTCTGGCACACGGCATGGAGACGATATTTCCACTAATAATAGCAAGTGTTCCAGAAACACGTTCCCGCAAAGGGCTCGCGTACTCTGTCTCATTCAATCACTTCAGCAGCTCCACAAGACGGGTACCAGAGATCCCCCATTTCACAGGCAGGGACGTGGAGACTTAGATGATTGAATTACTCACCCAGGGACTGCAGGGAGTAAACAGCAGGCTGCGGATCTGATCTGTGGGACTTCCAAGCCCTCACGCTTAACCACTGTTTCCACTTAAAGATGTCTGGCGAATAAATTAGTAAGTACGAAGAGTCTTCCCAAAAGACTCTATATTGCAAATTTGAACATTTTCTTAGGTTACTGTTTTCAAATTAAAAGGTAACATTCTCCTTCTCTCTTTTTTTTTTTTTTTGAGATAGAATCTCACTTTGTTGCCCAGGCTGGAGTGCAGTGGCTCACTTCAACCTTCACCTCCCGGGTTCAAGCAATTCTCGTGCCTCAGCCTCCCAAGTAGCTGGGACTACAGGTGCCTGCCATCACACCTGGCTAATTTTTTTGCATTTTTAGTAAAGATGGGGTTTCACCAAGTTGCCCACACTGGTCTTGAACTCCTGACCTTGGGTGATCCACCTGCCTTGGCCTCCCAAAGTGCTGAGATTAAAAGTGTGAGCCACTGCGCCCAGCCTGAAAAAAAGTAACATTCTGTATAGAGAAAACCTGCAAAACACAGAAAAGCATAACAAAGAAAAAAGCCAGTCTTATACCAACCAAAAATGATCCCTCTAAGACTTAATCCAACGTCCTCGTGTTCACCCTTGTGTGATGTACAGGTATTTGCATATATTATGCTGTATGTCCAGATATTCGTCTTGTCTTTATATTTTTGAACATTTTTCTTTCATAAAACTAGGGTGTTACAACATTTGTAATTCTTACAGCATTTGCAATTCTTACTTTAGGTGATATCGTCATCTTTTCCATGTTAGTAAATATTCTTGGGAAACTATCAGTTACATGATAATTTGAATGAATGATTTTAACATCATTTAGCCGTTCCCCTATATTGGACACTAAGCCTTGTTCCCTCCCGCCTGTTTTCAGTATATCAGTAACACTGTAATACACATTGTTGTTCATAAAGCGTTGACCATATTTCTTTTTTTCTTTTTGTTTGAGACAGGGTCTCACTGTCACCCAGGCTGGAATGCAGTGGTGCGATCATAGCTCACCACAACCTCAACCTCCCTGGCTCAAGCGATCCTCCCACCTTAGCATCCCAGGTAGCTGGGACTACTGGTGTGCACCAACATGCCCAGCAAACAATGTGTATTTTGTGTAGAGATGGGGTCTCACTATGTTACTCTGCCTGGTTTCAAACCCCTGCACTCAAGCGATCTGCCCGCCTCGGCCTCCCAAAGTACTGGGATTATAGGCGTGAGCCACTGCACCCAGCGAGCTTTCACCGTATTTCTAATGTTTTTCCTTGGGATAGATTCTCAAAAGTGGAATTGCTGGGTCAAGGGAATATAAAATTCTTAAGGTAACTGTTTTCAGAACAGTCTGAATTGACATTCCTATTATGCCAGTTTACCCCTGAAGAAGTTTTCTGAAGGAAATGTTGATTCTATAATCCATCTGATTTTTTTTTTTTTTTTTTTTTTGAAACTGACCTGCTTCACCATCGAGTCATGGACTACATATCCTTTTATGAGTCAGATTACAATTTGGTGTATCTGGTGTCACATGCTAATAAGTTAGCTGATGATAAATATAACCCGTCTATCTCTGCAAAAGGCCGATCCCGGCACAAAAATGGAAATGATCTCAGCCTGGCATCCGGAGAGGCTGCTGTTTGACTGAGACACTGCAATTCTCATTTCAAATGAGGGCGCCTGCATTTCAGCCCTGCCGCTGTAAGATGCTGAGAGCCGGCCACGTCCCCCAAAGCTGCCTTTTCTTTTAACCTTAGAAACAGGGCTTTGCAAGTATTCAACTACTTGAGGGTAGAAGATAAAAGTCAAGACTCGGCCGGGCGCGGTGGCTCAAGCCTGTAATCCCAGCACTTTGGGAGGCCAAGGCGGGTGGATCACGAGGTCAAGAGATCGAGACCATCCTGGTCAACATGGTGAAACCCCGTCTCTACTAATACAAAAAATTAGCTGGGCACGGTGGCGCGTGCCTGTAATCCCAGCTACTCAGGAGGCTGAGGCAGGAGAATTGCCTGAACCCAGGAAGCGGAGATTGCGGTGAGCCGAGATCGCGCCATTGCGCTCCAGCCTGGGTATCAAGAGCGAAACTCCGTCTCAAAAAAAAAAAAAAAAAAAAAAGTCAAGACTCTAAGCCCTGTCCTCCATCTCCCTTAGAGAGGTGGCTACAAAGCCCTAGGTCTGACCCTTGGCACCAATGTTCTCTGCAAATTCACTTTTCTGATTTCCCATTAGTGGAGAAGGTCAGTGTAGAAGGCCTTTAACATCCTTGGGACGCAGTGACATGGCCAGCCAGAAAGACACAGTCTGGGACTTCTTTTTGAGATGGAGGAGTCTCGCTCTGTCTCCAGGCTGGAGTACAGTGGCGAGATCTCAGCTCACTGCAACCTCCACCTCCCAGGTTCAAGTGATTCTCTTGATTCAGCCTCCCAAGTAGCTGGGGACTAAAGGCACTTGCCACCATACCCAGCTAATTTTTGTATTTTTAGTAGAGACAGGGTTTCTCCAGGTTGGCCAAGATGGTCTTGATCTCTTGACCTCATGATCCACCTGCCTAACCCTTCCAAAGTGCTGGGATTACAGGCATGAACCACCACACCTGGCCCAACAGTCTGGGACTTCTGAACTGGCTCAGGAAGGGTGCAAATTAAGAGAGGGGCCCCAGCCATGCGTTCCCTGGGACGCCCGAGACTGCAGAAGTGGGGAAATGGGTAGGTGCAGAGGTCAGGATGCCTGCTGTCAGAGCAGTCAGACCTGGTGAAACCCCAGCTCTGTCACTCTCTGGCTGAGTGGCTTGGGCTCGGTTCCCTCAAGTTTATAAAATGGGCATGATATTATTACACCTCCTCATCAGGGAGATGTAAAGAGTGAATGAGAGAATAAATGGGTGGAACTCAGCACAGTGAATACAAGGACTACAAGCAGCAGGTGCTTGCTAATATCATCACTGAGAAGCAAGAAGTGCCTTTTCCCTGATGTTCAGATCACCTGTGTCACAGCAATGGTCCAACCAGGAGAAGGGAACGGACCAGGGAGGAGGCGTAGAGTGGACCACAAATCATCCTCTCCCTTCCTTGAACCTGTATTTCTTTTTTTTCTTTTTTTGAGACGGGGGTCTCACTCTGTCACTCACGCTGGAGTGCAGTGGCATGATCTCAGCTTCCTGCAACTTCCGCCACCCAGGTTCAAGCAAAGCTCCTGCCTCAGCCTCTTGTGTACCTGGGATCACAGGCGTGTACCACCACGTCCAGATGATTTTTGTATTTTTAGTAGAGACAGGGTCTCACCATGTTGGCCAGGCTGGTCTCAAACTCCTGGCCTCAGGTGATCCGCCCGCCTCGGCTTCCTAAAGTGCTGAGATTACAGGTGTGAGGCACCACGCCTGGCCTGAACCGGCATTTCGACAGCTTCCAAGTTCAAATATTTCTACGTAATGCATCCGATCCTGAGCCAGGCGAAGTGGAAGGGCATGGAGTCTGTCACGGTTAAGCAGCAGCAGACCATGCGTGCTCGCGTTGCCAGCTGTGAGCTGCTGTGTGGCCAGAGCAGTGATTCTGAAAGCTGGTCTAAACCACAGCTTCCTCATCGCTACCACGGGCAATGGTGCCTGCACTGCAAATGCCAGCACACTGTAGAGACAGGGTCTCGCTATGTTGCCCTGGCTGGTCTCAAACTCCTGCACTCAAGTGATCTGCCTGCCTCGGCCTCCCAGACTGCTGGGCTTATAGGTGTAAGCCACTGTCCCCAGTCAGTTTTAACCATATTTCTAATTTTTTCCTTGGGATTTTCCTTGGTGATACATACAGGTACAAAAGACGCTAGAATAATCACGCCCCACAAATACTAGAATAATAGAACAATTACGGTGGCTAATATTTACTGAGCCCTTATTTTGGGCTACCATTTCCTTTATTTTGTTGAGACAGGGTCTCACTCTGCCAGGCGGGAGTGCAGTGGCACCATCATAGCTCACTGCAGCCTTGAACTCCTGGGCTTAAGTGATCCCCCAATCTCAGCTTCCCAAGTAGCTGGGACTACAGGGGTGCGCCACTGTACCCAGGTAATTTTAACATTTTGTCATAGAGATGGGGTCTTGTTATGTTGCCCAGGCCGGTCATGAAGTCCTGTCTCAGGCAATCCTCCTGCCTCAGCCTCCAGAGTAGCTGGGACTGCAGGTACGCACCACTGTGCCTGGCTGACTTAAAAAAATTTTTTTTGTAGAGATGTGGGTCTCGCTATGTTGCCATGACCAGAGGGTTACAATCTGAAAAGATACTGAACTGACTTGGCCTTCCAGAACCACGAGCCTAAGGCCTACAGACGCGCTGCCCATAAAAAGAATGAAAAGGCAAATGTAAAACTGAGAGCCGTAATTTCAACATCACCACGTGACAAGTGAATAAATGCCTTTTTTTTTTTTTTGGATTTCCCAGAAGAAAACCCTTAAAAGCAAAGGCTGTCCTTGCCCTTCAACCCTCCACGTCGTGAGACAAAACAGACAGCGCCAGGCCCGACTGCGTCCTGGCACGGGCCTGAGGCCCCGCTGATCCAGGTCCTTATCTATATTTGGTACGTGAGGTAAAGCTAGAACATCTTATTCCTTCGCCTTTAATAAGCCAGCTTAAGACGCCATTACTCACCACCCTAGTGAACTCATTTTGAAACTCTGAAGGTGGAGAGGCCACTCTTGGCATTTCTTACTAAAACAGAAGTGGTTCCTCTCCCCCGATTCCTACAGCACGAGCTGCCGAATACCTTTAAAAAAGGGGGAAGCCAAATTCGCTCACCAACTTACTGTGTAATTTCATCAACGAGAAGGCTGAACACCAACACATAGGGAAGTGTTTTTCTTCTAATAAGTACCTTTCTGCAAGAAGCCACCAATTATGAGAGCCGGGAATGTATTTAAATGCTTCTTACCGCACCAAGTGGAACACCAGCCTCTTTTTATTTATTACTTATTTGAAAGGGAGGGAGAATGAAGAGAATAAAATTTCCTTTTCCTTCTCTAACAAGATGAGTCAAAATTTCCAAACATTAATCAATCAGTGAGTCAGAGTTGGGGGAGAAGAGGAAACGGCTGGGAGGCCTTCCACCGTGAGCTCTTCCCAGAACTGCACAAAACCAGGAACCCCTGAAGGGCTGACTCGACTTCCCCAGTCCTCACACGTGAGGAGCAGGCAGGGCAGCCAGAAGCCAGGCTTCATGGCCTCTGAGATGCTCCGAGGGGGTCCATCTGCTCCTTCGTTTACGGAGCACACACATATGTCGAAGATGTGTATTTCATGCTGCAAATAGACAGATGGATAAAATGCCCCGACGGAGCCCACCTCCTCCTGGAAAGGCAGACAATCAAGTCAGTGGCTGCAGAGGGACACACAGATGTGCCCTGCTCACGTATGCACACCCAGTGCAGGGGTGGAAAATGCAACGGGCAGGGGGAAGGGGTGGGGAGCTCCCAACGCACCACCAGGACCAGGTAAGCCCCGAGCTGAGACCAGCATCGCGCAGGGAGGAAGAAGGTGGCGGCGGAAAGGGGAGTGATTCTATGCAAGACCACATTTGTGCAAATGCGTGGGAGGGAGAAACGATGGCTCGTTCGGAACCCGCAGGTGGTTTGGGATCAGTACTGCCTCCACCAGATGAGGGAGGGACACTGGCCAGAGACCAGATGGCAAAGAGCCACTAATCCCCGTGAATGCTGGCACTCATTCTTGAGGTCGACATGTTCTGAAAAGTACTCGAGGTTCTGTAGCAGGGTTCTTACGCCTTAGCCAGGAGGGCTGGTTAAGGCACAGGCAGCTGGGCCTGCCCTCAGATTTTCTGATTCAGCGGGTCTGGAGTAGACCTGAGAATCTGCACTTTTATTTATTGCTGAAACAGGGTCTCACTGTGTCACCCAGGCTGCAGTGCAGTGGCATGATCACGGCTCACTGTACGTCTGACCTTCCAGGTCTCAAGCAATCCTCCTGCCTCAGCCTCCCGAGTAGCTGGGACTACAGGCTATTTTTTTTAAGAGATGGGGTCTTGCTATGTTGCCCAGGCTGGTCTCAAACTCTTCAAGCAATCTTTCCACCTTGACCTCCCAAATATTGGGATTATAGGCATGAGCCGCGGTGCCCAGCCAGAATCTGCAATTCTAACAAGTTCCCAGGTACTGTGATGCTGCTGGTCTGGGCAGCAGCTTGACAGCCACTGATCTACGGGACAGGCGTTCAAATGTACCTGACTGTCTTTTTAAATAAAGTTTTATTGGCACACAGCCACACTCACCATTTTTGTATTTTCTATGGCTACTTTACAGCAGAGTTGAGTCTTTGTAAGAGACCATATGGCCCGGCCAAAACCTATAGTATTTTACCATCTGGCTCTTTACAGTAAACAGTTTGCCAATCCCTGATGTAGGCTATGAGAATGGGTGATAAGAAAGGAAAAACCAAGAAGACTTGCACAGTCAATGAGTTTTGAAAGGTTCTAGGTTGATCAATGTTCAGCAGCTTTCTTTTCTGTAAGAATTTACAGTCTTTAATAACTGGTGCATTTATCCTGGGACTGGTATTCCCAGACACAGCATTAGTCTATTTCTCTTTTAGTATTTTTGTTTTTTTTTCAAGACAGGGTCTCACCCTATCACACAAGCTGGAGTGCGGTGGCACGATCTCGGCTCACTGTAACCCCTGCCACCCAGACTCAAGCAACCCTCCCACCTCAGCCTTCCAAGTAGTTGGGATCACAGGCGTGAGCCACCATACTCGGCTGTTTTTTTGTATTTTCAGTAGAGATGGGGTTTTGCCATGTTGTCCAGGCTGGTCTAGAACTCCAGGCCTCAAGTGATCTGCCCACTTTGGCCTCCCAAAGTGTTGAGATCACAAGTGTGAGCCGCCACATGCAGCCTGCTAAAGGATTTTAACTTGGGAATTAATCAATCAGAATTGTATCTTAGAAAAACTACTCTGGGGGCAGATATACAGAAAGGGAATGAAACTGAAGGCAGTGAGACCAGTTAGGCAGTTGCTATGGTAACCAAGAAGTAAGGAGAGTAGGCACCAGGACGGGGGCTGGCCGAGTTTTACCGGAAAGCATCAAGATAGTAAATATTCTAGGTGGCTCATGCCTGTCATCCCAGCACTTTGGGAGGCAAGGCAGGAGGATTGCTTGTGTCCGGGATTTTGAGACCAGCCTGGCCAACACAGTGAGACCTCGTCTCTACAAAAAAAGAAAAGAAAAAAGAAAAAAAAAATATTTTAAGCTTCACAGGCCATATGGTCTCTGTTGCAACTACTCAACTCTGCCACTGTAGCCCAGAAAAGCAGCCACAGACAACAGATAAACAAATGAGTATGGCTGAGTGCCAAGAGAACTTTATTTATGGAGGTGAAGTATGGGATGGTGAAAAAGTTCCGGAGATGGATGGCGGTGATGGCTTGTGCGACACTGAATGTATCTAATGCCACTGAGCTGTAGATTTCAAAATCACTCAAATGGTAAATTTTATGTTACGTGTATTTTACTACAATTGAAGAAAAAACAAACTATGGGCAATGAAATTTGAATTTCATATAATTTTCTGGGTTTTTTTTTTTTTTGGGAATTTCATACCATCTTCTTATATCATAAAATAGAAGTCTTCTGGGCTGGGCGTGGTGGCTCATGCCTGTAATCCCAGCACTTTGGGAGGCCGAGGCGGGTGGATCACCTGAGGTCAGGAGTTCGAGACCAACCTGGGCAACATGGTGAAACCCAGTTTCTACTAAAAAATACAAAAATTAGTCGGGCATGGTGCCACATGCCTATAATCCCACGTACTTGGGAGGCTGAGGCAGGAGAATCAAGTGAACCCAGGAGGCAGAGGTTGCGTGAGCTGAGATTGTGCCACTGCACTCCAGCCTGGGCAACAAGAACAAAACTCCATCTCAAAAAAAAAAAAAGAGAAGAAGTCTGCTGTTTTTTTTCATCCACTTAAAAATGTAAATGCCATTCTTTGCTGGGAGTTGGGAGTTGCGAGGTGTTGGGGGGAGAGGAGGGCAGAGAAATACATGGCTTTGGTCTGTAGTTTGCAGACTGCTGCACTCCAGCCTGGGTGATAGGGTGAGACCCTCCCTGTCTCAAAAAAAAAAAAAATTTCCTTTAGCAACATCCCATAGACTAATGCTGTGTCCTCTCCTGCGTTTCTGGGAACAATCAGTCTTGGGACACCAGTTATTAATTGCGCTAGTTATTAAAGGCTCTGAGAAGTCTTGCAACTCTAAGGCAATGGTAATAAACGGGAGGAAGTAAATGCCAGTGCTGATCAGGAATGGAGTCGTGGAAGGGAGCAAAGGACAGCAGGTAGCAGGGCAGGGTCCAGAGGTCCAGTCAACATATATAAGAAAAGGTCTAGGGCTCCAAAAAAAAAGGCTGTAAGGTCGGGTGTGGTGGCTCATGCCATTAATCCCAGCATTTTGGGAGGCTGAGGCAGGCAGATCACCTGAGATCAGGAGTTCGGGACCAGACTGGCCAATATGGCAAAACCCATCTCTACTAAAAATACAAAAATTAGCTGGGTGTAGTGATGCACACCTTTGTAATCCCAGCTACTCGGGAGGCTGAGGCACAAAAATCAGTTGAATCCGGGAGGCGGAGGTTTCAGTGAGCTGAGATTGTGCCATGTACTCGAGCCTGGGCGACAGCGTGAGACTCCATCTCAAAAAAGCAGCTAGGATCCTGAGGGTAATGAGAAATGACCAGTCCACCCATGGGTGATGCCCAGGAGATACCAGCCCCCAAGTCAGTCCAAGGCAGGAACTCCTGCCTCCTTTACCTCTCAGAAGCCCCTCTCTCAGGCACTGGGCCTGCAGACCACTGTCTAGCAGAAAAAGCAAGCACTCACCAGGTATGGTGGTTCATGTCTATAATCCCAGCACTTTGGGAGGCTGAGGCGGGTGGATGAGCTGAGGTCAGGAGTTCAAGACCAGCCTGGGCAACATGGCGAAACCCCATCTACTAAAAATACAAAAATCAGCCAGGCATGGTGGCGCATGCCTGTAATCCCAATTACTTGGGAAGCTGAGGCACAAGAATCGCTTGAACCCAAGAGGCAGTGGTTGCAGTGAGCCAAGACTGCACCACTGCACTCTAGCCTGGGCAACTGAGCAAGACTCTGTCTCAAAGAAAATGAAAAAGCAAGCACTTTTCCTTATCTACAGTAAATAATCACAGTGAAATTCAATCAGAGATGAGCAGATTAAACAATGACCAATGCTTGTCAAACGATCTGTGGGGGAAGAACACACAACAGATTTTTAAATTTCCAGTCCATAGTGGACTGAGATCTTCATAAAATTAAATTAAAATGCCACTTGGATGTCACCATGACGTTAAATTGCTATGAACGTTTCTAAACGCCTACTCTGAACTTCTGTGCTTATCTTGCGGCAGAGCAGTGATGGCCGGGGGGCTGGCCCTGGGCCGTACTCGGACACACTTTCAGGGGCACAGTGGCCTGATGGGGCCTCCTGAGCTTTCTTTGCAGGAAAGAGAATGAAATGTACAACCCAATCAGGCCAGCCAGTCCCAAGTTGAGACCCTCAGGCAGGTGATTCCTCAGGGACAGAACTCTGGAAAACAGAGGACCTCGATGGGGTGCTACTGTGGCAGGGTGGGCTGAGGTTCAGCAAATGTCAGGGAAGAGAGACAGATGCCCAGCGAAGCCACCGACCAGTGGCCTCTGGCTAATTTGGCTCTTATAGGAAGATAGGGCTTGAGGGGATCCAGATACGGAGGCCCAGCCCCAAGGGAACTCAGAGAGACAGAGGGATGGAAACACCTCCCCATCTTTATAAAGAAATCAGACAACTTGAACACTGGAAATCTACAAAGCAGGCAACGTTCCAAGGCTAGCCCTTATTTTAAAGGCTCGACTTTATTATAAAATCCCAAGGCACCACGTTCCCCTATGAAAAGCCATTTCCTAAAGTGGATCTAGGGCACAGAGGGAACGGATTCTCACTCCATCAGAGCAGACAGTTTTCCTTTTAAGAGATGTAATTGCAAATCATTTTAGAAAACCCTCAACAACTAATTGTTGCGATAATGCCAAGTTTACGGAGCCCAAATAATGGACAAATATCACCATATAATAGAATAGGACAAAAATGGTAATTTTACTATGGAAAGTTGGAACTTGCCATTTCAAATTAGCAGAAGCTGTGAAGTGGGCATTACTGACAATGTGAATATAGTAATTGGGGCTGATTTCTTGGCGCCTCGCCGAATCTGGCTGCCTGGCGTCCTGTGAGTTAATTATAGCTCTGTTAACAGAGTGGGGGCAGGGAACTCAGTGGTGACGCAGAGATAAAACTCAGCCCAGGTCTCTGCAGATGAGGCAAAATGTGAGTGTTTTGGCTGGAGACTGGGTACAACAGAAATTAGTCCCAATTAATTCCGTAAGCAATGGTCCTGAGGAAAGACGGACATGGATGGTTAGGGTCAACCATTCCTGGAAGCCGAACTTTCTGAAGGTGTCCTTGCTAACTCAAAATTGGTCTTCATGCTTTCCACGTTGCCAGTGCAATGGCTAAGTAAGTCATTTTCGTCTACATCCAAAAATATTTCATTTACTGCTTTAAAAGTTTCCTTTTAAAAAAATCCCAGGAATCAAAATATGTGATTCTGTCCAAATTAGCTCTCTCCACAGACTGAGACAATTATTTCACTGTGGGCTTTTTTGGAAATAAATCTTTCTTTTCTTTAATTTTAGAGACTGTATTGTGCACTTTGAGATTGAAGATGGAGTTCATTTCACCCGCATGCCTAAGTCGCTGCCTGTATAATATGGTTGGCATGCCCTGTGCTGGGGCACCAGTTTCTTTAAGAAACTGATGAAGTTGTGCACAGGATTAACTTATGGTTGGACAGGGGTCAATATTTAAGCTTGGGATCGTGCCTAGGATAGTGAGGTGTTTTTTTTTGGTTTGGTTTTTGTGTGTGTGTGTGTGTGTGCTTGTTTTTTTAGATAGGATGCACTCTTGCTCAGGATGGAGTGCAGTGGCATGATCACGGCTCACTGCAGCCTCTAGCTCCTGGGCTCAAGCAGTTCTCATGCCTCGGCTTTCCAAGTGGCTGAGATGATAGATACATGCCACCACACTTGGCTAATTCTTTTTTTTGCTTTTTTGAAATGGAGTCTCTCTGTTGCCCAGGCTGGAATGCAGTGGCATGATCTCGGCTCACTGCAACCTCCGCCTCCCGGGTTCAAGTAATTCTTCTGTCTCAGCCTCCTGAGTAGCTGGCCCTACAGACGTGCACCACCACACCTGGCTAATTTTTGTACTTTTAGTAGAGATGGGGTTTCACCATGTTGGTCAGGCTGGTCTTGAACTCACCTCAGGCGATCCGCCCACTTTGACCTCCCGAAGTGCTGGGATTACAGATTACAGGCATGAACCACAGCACCCAGCCCCACACTTGGCTAATTCTTTAATTTTTTGTTAAGACATGGTCTCATTATGTTGCCAAGGCTGGCCTCCCAACTCCCAGGCTCAAGGGATCCTCCCCACTCAGCCTCCCAGAGTGCTGGGATTACAGGCATGAGCCACCGCGCCATTTTACAGTGAAGTTACTCAAGTTTTAAATCTGTCATCAAAACATTCAAAATAAAGGTTGGTCACCGATTCCTCATTCTTGGGACCTGCTTCCACTTTCCCTCCCAAATCAGCTTTGTCCCCTCCCAGCTGAAACCCTGGGCGATACATCCCGGGCTTTCTATGGCTCCCCTCACTGTGTACCATCTCTAACCACCGAGCTCAGGGAGAGACTGGCTCAGAGGCGGCACCCCCTTGGTCTCACTTAGCACTGGCCCCGAGCCCTCCCCAATGGCAGCGTGGGCTGAACACCAATGCTGGAGTCCGCTGAACTGAGAACAAATTCTCTGAGCAAGTCTACGCCTCCTGTGGCTTTCATCTTTTGTAAAATTAAGACAGTGAGGCCTACCTCCGATGACCATGGGGAACTCATCTGAAAGCCTTAGCAGCGAGTGATCTTTCTTTCCCCTGCCCTGCTCCACCACCTCCTGGCCTCACTCCACACCCCATATCCAACCCAGCATTCGCCAGCTGCAAGCTTGACCGCCACTGACCTCCTCTCCTGCTGGAAACCCTTCTTTTTTTTTTTTTTCCAAGATGGAGTCTTGCTCTTGTCGCCCAGGCTAGGGTGCAGTGACACAATTCCGGCTCACTGCAACCTCTGCCTCCTGGGTTCAAGTGATTCTCCTGCCTCAGCTTCCCGAGTAGCTGGGATTACAGGCACGTACCACCATGCCTGGCTAATTTTTGTATTTTTAGTAAAGACGAGGTTTCACCATGTTGGCCAGGCTGGTCTCAAAATGAACTCGACTTTGCGTGACCCGCCCACCTCAGCCTCCCAAAGTGCTGGGATTACAGGAGCGAGCTACCGTGCCCAGCAAAACCCTTCTCTTCCTAAGCGCAATCTTCCTTCCTGCTGGAAACCCTTCTCTTTCTGACCCGAGTCCTGAGAAAGCTGCCGTCGGACCCACCTGTCACTTCAAGACTGGTTTTGGTTCTTCCACTCTGTCTGTCCACGCATCGCACTAGAGAATGCCGTCACCTCCTCGGTCCCCGATCGCTGGCTTCCTCCGGGGCCTCCCATGCCCCTGCCTTCCAAATCCACAATTCTTCCTTGACTTCCCTCCAAGCGCTGCCCTCCTGACCACAGACCCACCCATTGGAAGTGCAGAATTCACTCTTTACATAAGCAAATGCCTCCTCTTGACTCCTAAACCAAGCCCTGTGCCTCTGGTGACCCCGGCCTTGGCTGAAAGTGATACAGGGTCATCAGAACCATGCTTCTGTCCACAGGAGGGTCAGAACCGCAGGCACGTCTGGCTCCCTGAACCTGGCGGACCAGAACCCCCGACTCCTCCCTCTCGGCCTACAGCCCGGCATGCAGAATCCTGTAGATCCTGTCCCTCCTCCTCACACCATCCAGGTCTTCCCGTCTATCCCCACAGCCCTGGCCAGGACCTGCACTGGGCTCTCAGGATGTCCGCCTGGGGACTCAACTCTCGTTCAGAACATCAGCTCCACGAGGCCAGGACTCCTCCCCAGCACCTGGGATCATGCCTGGCACGAAGAGAACACTCGATACACAGGCATTTCCGTGAGTCCTTGTGCAACTGTAAATAACAATAAATGAACTCCCAGGTATAAATTACGAAGTGTAACAGAGGGGAAATGTACTCACAATTTAAATAAAAGTATTAGTGACTTTTAATTTATTTTATTTTCCTGGCAAGATACTCTACATTCCGTGGTTTCAGTGGTGGTGTGCTTTGTGTCTGAATGACAGTGGAGGTGTCTCCTGTGGCTGAAGGTGCAGAGCCCGAGCCTGCCTGGGTGGGAGCCACTGCAGCACAGACCCTCGTGGCTCTGCCCTGAGGTCACTCTGCCCTGTGTATGCAAAAGACCCCATTCAGCCCCAAGTCCCAACACTCACCTAGCCCCTGACCTGCAGGCTTGGTAATCTGTGGACGACCGTGTGTTGAAGGAGTCCCAGAGCGGGCTTGGGAAGTGGGGTGGCACCCTGTGGTGACACTTTTTGGGAAAGTGCAATGCTGTCTTATTTTCTCACTCTTGTGGCATTTGGTCTTAACTCTGGGTACTGGAAGAAGCAGCTTCACCCTCAGGCTAAATTGCAACACCTTGCTCCAAAAGAGAGGCCCTCTCACTTCATACCAAGCAGGGTCAACCTGGCAGCGGTGACATGTGACACGGCCTGCACCAGTGTGGCCACAGAAGCAACATGGGCATGCCTACCTGCTCCCTGGGTGCCCTGAGGTGGCTGCTGCAGGTCCATGGGGCCCTCTGGGAGGAAAAGCACCAGGCAAGAGGCACAGGGTTTAAAAACAGACGCAGAATCACCCACGAACAGACACGCCACAGCAGATGACACAGACCGCCCGGAGGAAAGGACCCAGGGTCTCTTAGCAGGAGCTCAGTGGGAAGATTCTGGCTCCTGGGTTTGATCTGAGAAACTCGCCAAAGCATGACCTGAGGCAGGTCCCCGCTTCCCTCATCTGTGAAGTGAGAGGGGCGGGAGACTGGATCGCTGGTGTCAACTGATGGCTCACTGGCCACAAACAGTCACGGAGGAGCATGGGTCTCCTGTGCGAGCCAAGACAGTAACACCCAGTGCGTCCCCCAGACCTTGGTGGGTTTATGTCTTACTGCTGAGACTGCCAGAGCACATCACTGATGTTGAATGCTGGCCTATAAATGTATCAACACCTTCCTGGGGAAAGCGGTCCTGTTTCCATGGCACTGGGGCAGATGAACAGCCGGTGGCGCAGGGCAGCAGCCCTCCCGCCCCTCCCCACTCCATCCTGCAGGACTCTTGGACTTGACTACTCCCCTGCAATCCTGCCCACTGCGCCCCTTTTGGGAAGGAGCCAACCGGAGGGGTTGGGACAGTCTCCCTGGGTGGGGGACAAGGCTCCCTACGGATCAGTTACCTGCTCTCAAGGCCCGGGTCACTCACACCTGGGATGGCTGAGCCTAGTTAACTGAAGAAAGAAACAAGTTTTCTTTCCTGAGTCACAGCACTAATGGAGGGTTTGGCAAGAAATGGTGTGCGGCTCAAGTTGTCATTTTTTTTTTTTTAAGAGATGTGGTCTCACTATGTTGCCCAGGCTGGTCTCAAACTCCTGGGCTCAAGCGATCCCCCCACCTCAGCCTCTGTAAGTGCTGGGATAACAAATGTGAATTCACTTATTTAATGATATTTATGGAATGCCTTAGCGGCAGGTATTGTGCTTGGTATACGGCATAGACCAACGTTAGATCACGGGCCTCCAAAAGCCAAAAGGTGCCAATGAGACTCCTCAATGCCCTGCCTTTTTTTTTTAAAGCCCAAAACTCATCGTATTAGGGGACACTGTTCCCAACCCACTTGTGGCTGCACGAGTCCTCTGACTCTCGTTATCTAAGCTGGGCCCCTCGCTCTGCCTCCTGCGTATGATACGTGATACAGAAAAGAGCCCATCTGAGAGCAAACACCAAGACTGAACCAAAGACGCCAAAAGCAGCACTGACGTCAGCCGCCGCAGCCCGGCGGAACAGCTACCTGCCAGCTCAGAGTTTTAGATGAACTGGTTATTTTTCTTGAACTCAACAGAAGCACTGACCAGGGGCCAGGCACAGTCCTTTGGGAGGCCAAGGCAAGTGGATCACTTGAGCTCAGGAGTTCGAGACCACCCTGGCCAACATAGTGAAACCCTATCGCTACTAAATATACAAAAATTAGTCAGGTGTGGTGGCAGGTGTCTGTAATCCCAGCTACTCGGGAGGCTGAGGCAGGAGAATCACTTGCACCCGGGAGGTGGAGGTTGCAGTGAGCCGAGATCACACCACTGCACTCCACCCTGGGTGACAGAGTGAGACTCCATCTCAAAAGAAAATGCAGCACTGACCGGGATGGAGAGGAGAGTTAACATCCACCAGGTACCTGTGTGCATGGTGTTAAGCCACAACGAACATGGGTGTGGTCTCGGTCACTAATCACAGCCGTTCTAGGAAGGACAGATTCCCATCCAAGCTGAATGGAGGTGCAGAGAAGGGAACTGATCTTCTAGCAGTCGATGGAACCAAGATCTGGACCCAGGTTTGTGTGCACCGAAGCCCATGTTGCTCCCACCACCCCAGACACCAAGAGCTGGAGCACAGGCTTGGGAGCCACCGGTGGAGGACCTCAAGTTGTCTCTGCAACGTGAAAAGCAGCACAGGGTCTGCAGTGGCTCACGCCTGTGATCCCAGGATTTTGGGAGGTTGAGGCAGAAGGATCGCTTGAGCCCAGGAGTGGTTCGAGACCAGCCTGGGGCAACATGGGGAAACCCCGTCTCTACAAATAATTTAAAGATTCACCGGGTGTGGTGGTGGGCATCTGTGGTCTCAGCTGCTAGGGAGGCTGAGGTGGGAGGATCACTGAAGCCCAGGAGGTCGAGGCTGCACTGAGCTGAGACTGCACTATTGCACTCCAGTCTGGGTGACAGAAAAAGACCCTGTCTGAAAAAACAAAGGCAAAATTTCTTTCTTAGCGAGGTTTTTTTTGGTCTGGAGTAGACACTGTCTAAAATGCAGATTGCTTGAAATAACACTGAATACAAGGTGAGATCGAAAAGACACACCTGCAGAAGCAGGGCCTCTTGGAATGAGAATTCAAAAAAGACTTGTGTTCCATTTCACTTATTCCGTGAAAGCAAACCTATGACCCAATGTGTCTGCGTTACAGACGAGCCGTTTCCCTGCTGGGAATTCTCCTGTCCTGGCTATGATACTCCACCCTGTTAGCTTTGGGAGTAGTCTTTTTCTCTCTTACTCATGCTTTTCTGGATGCCCTCCAAACCTCGAGCTAAACCTGCAGTACCCTAAAAAGGTAGGTGAACAGTGCTTCTAGGATTTAAACATCTTTCTCCACCTACTGGAACAGAAGCTGGGTACATTTCTACCCGAACTCCTGCAAAAACATACCCGGGAAACAATGTGTACTGGCATGTTTGATAATATTACAGTTTCACCTCCAACTGAAATGACTTAAAAACAAGGAGGGGGGGTGTGGAGAAAACCCTTTCCCTTGTGTCTGTGGTTTTAACAACTTGTTCTGAGCAGTTTCTGCTCTTTTAAGGTTTGAATCAAGGCTGGAATTTAGCAATGCAAAATGCCCCTCATAACCCTTACGTCCAAAGGCTTACGTGGGGTAATTAAAAATGCAGAAATTCTTCAAACAATGTATCTGTTGACTAGTTAATAACATAAAGCCTTCGCTACTGAGCTGTGATCCCAGCCTGAGGTGAGGCAGGCGGAGTTCAGGAATGCCCCGACGTGAAAACTACCAGACAAGGGCAGAGAGAGATCTCTCAGAACTAGGCTATCAAACTGCAACTGCCAAATCCCAATCTCAGCAAGACAAGGAGATCCAGTAGCTCGATGAAATTAATCACAGGACATAGACTCCATTGGCATCATCTGTTTTTCCAAGACTTGGCTTGCAGCACAAAACAAAGATGTGAGACCTTTTTTCCATTTTCTTCCTTAAGATTCTCCAGGAATAGTGAAGAAAGCCAGGCATTCCTCAGGGACACCCCAGCTACCACAAAGCAGACCCCCAAACGAGGTCTTCCCCATGCCACAATGAAGGCCACTCCTGGGCAAGTTTTGTGGGAACTGCACTAACTTTCCCTTCAAACTATGGCAAAAAGTAGGCCAGAGAGAGACTCCGGCATGGTTCCTGGGTCTCCCCGCACCGGCCCTCCTCCCAGCGAGTTCCCCAAGCAGTCTGCCGGGGCCCAAGGCTCCACCAAGGCTCAGGTTGACAGGAACAGGCTGCCCAGCTGGCTGCGTCTGTGGAAACAAGCTCGGATTGGCGACAACATGCCCCAGCTTTAAAACAGCCACCTGCCTGAAGGAAGCCCAGCTCCCTGCCCTTTTCCTTCTGACTTTGCAAATGAACACTATGCAGATGAACTGTGAGGAGCTCTTCATTACAAGAGAAAGGCAGAGCCCAGGGAAGGGGCCCGACCTCCCTAATAGATTGCTGTGGGACTCTGGACAAGTCACTGACCCTCTCTGGGCTTGAAGAACTGACACGATGGGCTACTGATTGCCAAGACAGCTGTGCCAGCATTCCCACTGTGAAGCATCCTTGGGCTAGGTGGGGGTCTGGAATTCCTCAGTGAACACGGGCCCCAGAGCATTTAATCAATCAGCCAAGCAACAGATGTAGACTGATCAACGACATGCCGAACCAAGGAATCGGGAGGATGGAGGTGCTGGTCTTACCTTCCCAGAGCTTACAATCTAACAAGAAAACACATCCCCTTGAAAGCTAAAGGATAAAGGAATTAATTAAATAATATAAGAAACAGAACAATATAAGAAAACACATACATGTATAACTATATTGTTTCTTACATTAAGAAAATACTAGAAGAGTACCTGTAATTCAGAGATGGAAAGGAGCAGGGCAGCTGGCCTCCAGGCAGAGCTGTGCCCGGGAGTCATAAGCCCTGACATCTGACCTGCTCCTGCAGGCCCCACAGCCCGCCCTCCATCACCTGCACCCCCCGCTGGGGGCCAGGGCCCTCATGGGGCGTGTCTCTGGGTGAGCTTCTCTTGCCAACAACACTGAAATCTTTTTTCCACTGGTGACACCAGACCAGAAACTGGCCAGCTTTGCGAAAACTAAAACCTCCTTTTTTTTTTTTCTTGAGACAGAGTCTTGCCCTGTCACCCAGGCTGGAGTGCAGTGGTGCAATCAGAGCTCACTGCATCCTCAACCTCCTGGGCTCAAGCGATCATCCAGCCTCAGCCTCCTAAATAGCTGGGACCACAGGTGTACAGCACGATGCCCAGCTAACTTTTGTGTTTTTTATAGAGAGGGGGTCTCACTGTCTTGCCCCAGCTGGTCTCAAACTCCCAGGCTCAAGTGATCCTCCTGTCTCAGCCTCTTAAGTAGCTGGGACCACAGGCAACCACCACCAGTAATTTTTGTATTTTTTATAGAGATGGGGTTTTACTATGTTCAGGCTGGTGGTCTCAAACACCTGGGCTCAAGCCATCCACCTGCCTCAGCCTCCCAAAATGCTGGGATTACAGGCATGAGCCACTGCACCTGGCCCCAAACCTCCTTTAAAAAAGACTGCTCACATTCAGGATGTTAATGGCAGAGTGGCTGTACAAGATCATTCAGACCAGGGTTAGGTGTGGGGCTGAGCTTGGCTTTAAATGACCCAGGCAACTAGATGTTGGAGCCCCTGACCTAAGCACCGCCTGACCAGCCTTAAAAATCCCTCCACACTGTGGTACATCCACACAGTAGAATACTACTCGGCACTGACAGCGGCCATGTTGTTGAAGTGCAAATGCACCATGGTAAGTGAAAGAAGCCAGACGCAAAGGCTGCATATGGTATGATCCCTTCATATAACACTCCAGAAAATGCAAAACAACGCAAACAGAACACAGATTAGTGGTTGCCATGGACTGGGGGGTGGGGTGGGGGAGGGGGCTGACTACACAGAGTCCTGGGGGAATGTGGGGGGACAGTGGAACTGTCCTATATCTTTTTTTTTTTGAGATGGAGTTTTGCTCTTGTTGCCCAGGCTGGAGTGCGCAGGCGTGATCTGGGCTTACTGCAACCTCCATCTCCTGGGTTCAAGCGATTCTCCTGCCTCAGCCTCCCAAGTAGCGGGGACTACAGACGTGCATCACCATGTCCGGCTAATTTTTGTGTTTTTAGTAGAGACAGAGTTTCACCATGTTGGCCAGGCTGGTCTCCAACTCCTGACCTCGAACTCGGGTGATCCTACCCTGGCCTCCCAAAGTGCTGGGATTACCGGTGTGAGCCACCACATCAGGCGTGTCCTTTATCTTAATAGTGGTGGTGGAACATGACTGTACATGATTGTCAAAATTCATCAAAGTGGACACCTGAAAAGGGTGAATCTTACTGACTGTCAACCTGACTTTTTAAAAAGATCTCTCCCCTCAATGAAGAACTGATTTACACTAATATCTCCTTGCCAGTAGATAAGGATGAAGTGTAACCAAAAACAGCCTCCAAAAATGGTGGACAGCAGCCAGGCGCAGTGGCTCATGCCTGTAACTGCAGCAATTTGGGAGGCCAACAAAGGAAGATCATTTGAGCCCCAGAGTTTGAGACCAGCCTGGGCAACATAGTGAGACCCAGTCTCTGTAAAAATTTAGCTGGGTGTGGTGGCACATGCTTGTGGTCCCAGCTACCCAGGAGGCTGAGGTGGGAGGACTGCTTGAGCCTGGGAGGTTGACGCTGCAGTGAGCTATGATCACGCCACTGCATTCCAGCATGAGTGATAGAACAGGACTGTGTCTCAAAAAAAAAAAAACACCATAAAAACATGGGTATCAACCTTTTGTACTGCCTGATATCATTAAGGCCTTATAAGTAGCTAAATCTGAATATTCACTGCCATCTGTAATTCAATTACTTACCCTTCCCCTGGCTTTTCTGTGAGGTGGGGGAAGGGCAAGAGTGTGGGTCGAACAGATGAGTTAACAGAATCTTCTCGGCGTTAAAGACTGTCTCCTATGATTTATAAAAATCTTTGGTGTCTGCTGAACTCACATTTGCTAGAAAGTGCTGGTGGTGATGGAGTAAGCAGAAATCTACTAATATTAGTATCATTAGGCCAGGTGTGGTGGCTCTCGCCTGTAATCCCAGCACTTTGGGAGGCTAAGGTGGATCACTTGAGGTCAGAAGTTTGAGACCAGCCTGACCAACATGGTGAAACCCCATCTCTACTAAAAATACAAAAAAATTAGCCGGGCGTGGTGGCGCATGCCTGTAGTCCCAGCTACTTGGGAGGCTGAGACAGGAGAATCGCTTGAACCCTGGGAGGCAGAGGTTGCAGTGAGCCAAGATCATGCCACTGCACTCCAGCCTGAGAGACAGAGAGACACCGTCTCAATTAAAAAAAAAAAAAAAAAAGACGTGATTTCTATCTTTTCCTTCATTGTGAAGGGCTCCCATGACCTCCTCACACCCCACTTGCAGGGGCTTGGACATGTGAATAACCCTGGCCTATGCCAAAGCTTGGGCGATCTTTGCTGAAAAATAATCCCATAATCACCAGGTCCTGCCTCTATCTCTGTCGCATGCTATGATAACCCGGAGACTGCTTTTAGGTCTAAACATTGATGGTAAGATTCATTTCCACCACCTGAGCCTCTCCAGGAACTAACATCTTTCACGGGGGGAGGAGCTGGGGGCTGGGGCGCTGGCACTCCAGAACAAGGTCCTCAGGGGGCCACACAGCACACACTCCCCAGGCACCTACTTCGTGACAGAGACAGAGACATGCAAACCACAGCCCTGGCAGGAGACACATCCTCCATCAGCATCTGGAGGAAGGGACGCAGAAGGAGGCCCCAGAGGGAAGGGGCCCAAACTGGCCTCCGAGTAAGCATTCCAGAACCTGCTTCTAAATGCAAAGCCCCAGGCCCTTCCCAGGTGACTGTGTCTCAGTAAGTCTAGGGTGGGGCCCAGGGACAGTATTTTTAACAAGCACACACACACCCGGGAGGTTCTGATATCAGCCACGTTAGGAAGACGCTGACACAGGGTAGCTCCTACATGCCTGCAAACGAAGCTGCTTGCTTAACCATTACGTTTCTGAGGGCCAGGAACCCTGACTGCGTGACTTCCAAGTAGCCGGTTCGACGTGGCCAGGGCAGAAGGCAGAACTCCAAAGCGAGGAGGCTGGTGGGACGGCAGGGCTGGCGCCCGGGCAGCTTCCTCTGCTGGCCCCCTGCCACCCTCTGCACAAACACAGCCCGGCTGCCGCCTCCAATCCAGACCACCCACAGCAGCCGGGCATGAAGGTCACGGGGCTTTCCTCTCTTCTGTCCCCTGCACTTAGCCCCTGCTCATCCCTGAAGGACAACCTTTTTCCTACTTATTCGGGAAAACTCCCAGGGGATCCTGCCTTAGCTTCCTCCCTGGGGTTCCTATCTCCCTGAGTTCCCTTCTGTTTGCCCGCCAGCCAGGGTGCCCGATCCCATCTCCTCCCAAACTCTGTGACCTTCATCTTGCTCTGGAATGACGTTCGCACCTCTCTTGGAATGTTCTCTTTATTCCCACCCCCGTCCCACCTGAAAACAAGCCTGGGGCTCCCCCTTGTCCAGATGGGGAAGTCCTCGCTCTTAACCTGGTCGGTCTACAGATGCTCCCTCCCTCCTCCCTCCTCCCCATCCTTCTCAGCAAAGTGCTTTCCAAACTCAGTCTCTATGCCCCCAGTTCCACAGTCAGAATCCCCCGCCTGCATCTCCTGGAACAAGCACCATGAGGGCAGGGACCTTGGCCTTCTGCTCACAGCTGCGGCCTCGGGGCCTGCAACTGCCAGACACAACTGGTCCACAACAGATTGTTTTGGAATGCGTAAGACATAACCACCGCTTCCTTGTTTTAAGAGCATGTTTCTCGCTGAGTCCTGTAAAACAGTGTCCCAGCTGTTCCGGCTCCACCTCTGTCCCTAGACATCCAGCTGCTGCCACACTGTAGATTGTAACATCGGCTGGAAATGTGAGCCTGGCCACATTACTCCCAAGTGTGTACCCTCTGACACTTGGCAAGGCCTTAGACGGAGTGAAGTCCAAGCTACACTTGGCCTGAGCCCCACCATCGTGCGCCGTCCCCAACACCACCCCAGACTCCTCACACCTCGTGACAGCCCCACGCCGCTGCCACACCAGGTCCAGGTTCCTACACAACCCCAGAGCCCTGTCTGTCTCTTGCTCCAAACATGCACAGGATGCTGCCCTCTCAAGAGTTTCATTTACTACTTTAGATCAGAATGGTGGCTACCATGACAACCTCCCCAGCTGGCCCAGGAGAAGCACAGGGCACCCACAGCAGATGTGCCAGCAGGTCCGACAGCAGGATATGGAGCTGTGAAAATGTGTACAGAGCCGGGCCTTGTCCATCCACGCATGACAGTCTCCAAGTCAGATCTGTCTCGGCAGCTCTCCTCCACCCACTCCTATACGTGGACCCTTCCTCCTCCTCCTCCTCCTCATCCTCCTGCTTCTTACCCAGGGCAATGCTATTTCCACCTCTACTCCTAGAGAACACGGCAAACCCAACTGTACTTTGGCCAGAACTGACTTGAAACAAACCCAAAAGTTTACTTTGGAAGGGAGTTAATAATAAAGGCTGGAAGGCATCTTCGGGTGATAAACACCTCCTTTTCCTTTCTCCCAGCCTTGGCATGGCACCGTCCCCAGGGGGAGCGCTTTCTGGGACACAAAACTGCAAGCCTCATGACCAGAGCCAGGGAGCCCAGAAACCGGGAAGGAGGAAGGAAGGAAGGAAGGAGGAAGAGGATGAGGAGGTGGATAGAGCAGCGAAGGCGCTTCATGAACAGCCGTAAAATGTGCTTCTTGTCTACTGAAAGCTGCAAAACCCCTTCTCTAACTCAGGAGAGGCTCGGGACTGAGAGCTGAGCTTTTGAAAGTCAGACGGATTCATGAAACCCTGCACATTGCCAGGAAGAAGGAACAATAATCCCCCCACCCCAAAGTTTCTAGAAACAAATACAGAAATAGAAGAGCACTTCTTTGAATCCAAACTAAATTATTCTGTTAAGTATTGAAGGTTTGCAGAGAGATACAACTAGAATAAATATCTCTGATAACGAAAGGGCATGATCGTGAAAAGAAGGCAACTTTTTAAAACATCAAGTGTCCTTTCTCTGAAATAAACAAAAATGAGACAAAACTGTCATGACTTTTAGGCTCTAACTGAGGTGGAAAGGAAGTCAGACAGAGATTTTCAAACTTGTACTGTGCAGCTTGACCTTCAGATCATCGTTACGGCGTGGTGAATTCTGATTTTCTGTTTAACATACTATTATCCTTTGAACAATAATAAGCATTCTATTTCACAAAGAGACTGAAGATACCACAAACCTCCTGACAGATATAATAAGGTTCCATAGGATAGAAACAACTTCTCTTCTGATTAACCACAGGGATTTCAACACACTGTGATACAGATTTTACATGGAAAACATCATCAGCCAGCTGATGGGGGTGAGGGGAAGAGAAGAATGATCAAACGAAGCACACTTCCTCGGCATGCCAAACATGGTCTTTCCGGCTTTTAAAATACCCTAACATCGCTTTTTAAGCTTTGATGATAGAAAACTCAAAGAACTTTTTTCATCGTTTCAAAGGAAAGCGCTACAAGTTTTTCTAAATTAGGGCTAAAAGACAGAATGGCTATTTTTAAATGTCTGGTTAAAAATTAGAAAGTCTCAAAGGTAAGCCACAAGCATGCGAACAAACCCAGAACATTTCTATTTCTGTTCAAGTACCGCCGAGTGCAGTAAATGAATGAATATATTCATCCTCGCTTTATGATCAAAACAGCCAACGGGAGGTAAGAAATCTAAAAATTACTAAAACAGAAAAATGTTTATTTCCTATACAACATGATACCTCCTGAAAATTCCATAGAAATTCATCCAGTCTTAATATCAGAAGCATTTTCTTCGGCCAGTTTTAATTTTGAAAAAAAGAAAAAAACAAGCTGTAAAGTCCATTAAGAACTCTTAATCTCCATTAAGACAATGATTAATGTGGGATATGGATTCTATAGTGTTTGCCTAGGAAAAAGGTAAATAACCAGCTCCAAATTCTTTTTAAAAGATAGAAATTTTTTTGGTTAAAAAAGGAAAGTGTCCACTTAGTATAAATACTAACAAAGGTTCTGTATTTTTTTTTAACTGCTCCAAATCCCTGGAATAATGCCTGCTAACTAAAACACCTACTATGAATTTAGTAATGGGTTATGCAAACATAAATTATAAGGCCAGACATTTTAAAAGGAAAAAAAAAAGGTGATTTATCGAGGCACTGGAGACGTGGTAGGAGAGAAGCAATATTTCAATTTTCCATGTATTCCTCAACACTACAGATGTGTTCATACAAAAAGAATTTTAAAATAAAAGTGACTCTCAGCTCTTCTGGTTCTAATCTATCAGTTCATTTACTTGAAAAGGGTTATCAACGAATTCATTTCCCACACTTATAATTGAAAAAATTAATATAAAGCCAAACATTTTATCAAGTTTCAAGAATGAATGAAAAGCGTGTCTCAAGATCTGGTTTCAGTGAAAAGAAAAATACAAATATCACATCCCCTTAGAGTGGCAAAAAGAGTTAAACCACATGTTCTCTTCTTAAATTATTAGCCCTAGAACCTACCCTGATCCTATTTTTCAATTTACTTTCTTTATTTCTAGTCACATATCATTTTTCCTTGTTTTAATTCACTGTTAAGTGAACCAGCATTTTTTTCTTGATTGTGGCAAAGCAATCATTTACATACCTATGACATACCTTTCATGGGTTGTTATATATGTATATACAAAATAAATGAAAATATATTTAGTCTGCAACTTTTAATTCAAGGAAACAGAAGCTATCACCCTCCTCTGAATAGATCATGGGAACTGCACTGGCCCGATGAGATTCCCTGAGCGCACATCAACCAGGCAGAAATCTTCATTTTTCTTCACTTTGCCAGTGGCTGACAGCTTCACAAATGGTCATCTTCAAAAGCACATGTAACTGAACGAGCCGATCTCATGAAAAGGCTTGAAAACTCTGCGCTCGTAAGCGATGCACGTTTTAAAATGCAAAAGTGCAAAAGAACATCTCTGTGCATATTCCTGGTGCGGTGAATTCCTCCCCAGAGAAGGCTAATTTGAACACACACGCTTGCATGCGATATGGGTTCCTGGCACTTTGATTATGTGAACACACCTGACCCCAGGGAAATAGGCTGAAGCCAGCCCCATATTTCAGACAAACCAAACAGTCAATAGACAGTAATGGCTTTAAGCTACTGATGGCCCGGGCCAAAAATGAAACCACACTTCATCTTCTGAGGGAAACTGTCAATGTTAGAGGCCCAGGGCCGACCTTTCCCTCGATCTTAATCACAGCCACCTGTGATAACAGAGTGAGGTTTATTTTTATGCCTGGCTCCAGCCACAATGATCAATCCTTCAATTTTGACGATTTTGTGTCCCACACAATGAACCAGAGTAAGTGAAGTCCATGTAGGTGCGTAGTTTCTGTGGATCCCTTGAGTCAAATATATAGAATGAAATTCACCTATGAATGAAATCTAAAACAATCAATCAAAACTTGAAAATGCCTCCTAAAGCCTCTCCGAATCTGCAAATTCAATGAGCTTCCAGTAAAAAGCCAATTTAAAATTTCCATCTAAAAAATAAGAATTCCAGGGGGGCACGATGGCTCACACCTGTAATCCCAGCACTTTGTGGGGTGGTGGTCTGAGCCTAGAAGTTTGGGACCAGTGTAACATAATGAGACCCCTCTTCTCTACAACAAATACAAAAATCAGCCAGGCACAGTGGTGCATGCCTGTAGTCCCAGCTACTCGGGAGGCTGAAGTAGGAGGATCCCTTGACCCTGAAAGGCAGAGGATACAGTGAGCCGAGATCATGCCACTGCACTCCAGCACGGGCAACACAGTGAGACTGTCTCAAAAAAAAACCTTCAGGCAGCTTTGCCACTTGTGGGCAGTGATGCACGAGGCAAGTTACTCACTCCTTCTCTCTGGGCCTCAGTTTCCCTCTGTTTGAAACCGAAATAAACACTGTACCTGTTTCGTAGGGATCCTGTGAGTGCTAAGTCAGTTGAATGCCTCTTAAGTGTTTAGTGCTCACTAAATGTTCACTGTCTTGATAAGCCACAACGGCTGTGTCCCTGAAGTTACCAAGCCCTTACCACAGTCTCCCAGGTTCGCTCCATTCCACACATGGCAGGACTGCCAGGAATATTTGCCGCACACGTGAATGAATTCTGGGTAGGAAAACCCCAAGAGGTAGAGGAGGTGACGCTTTTTAAGAAGAATGGGGCTGTGCTTATGTCTTCGGCCCACAGGCAAGACCAACAGGAATAAGGGCACCTTCGAAAAAACAGGAGGCTCTCGTTCCAAAATTTGTGGCTCTCAGTCATGGAGAACCTCAGAGTCTCTCTCTGTCACCCAGGCTGGAGTGCAGTGGTGTGATCTCACTGCAAATCTGTCACTGCAATCTCTGCCTCCTAGCTTCAAGTGATTCTCCTGCCTCAGCCTGGTATGCCCAGGTAACTTTTGTATTTTTAATAGAGACAGGGTTTCACCATGTTGGCCAGGTTTCACCTGCCATGCCCAGGTAACTTTTGTATTTTTAATAGAGACAGGGTTTCACCATGTTGGCCAGGTTTCACCTGCCATGCCCAGGTAACTTTTATATTTTTAATAGAGACAGGGTTTCACCATGTTGGCCAGGTTGGTCTCAAACTCCCGGCCTCAAGTGACCCGCCTGCCTCAGTCTCCCAAAGCGCTGGGATTACAGGCATGAGCCACCATGCTCGGCACCAACACCTTTCTTAGACTGAACAACAGGATGACATGGCTTGCTCAGATCTTGCATCCATTAAGCGGCTGAGTCAGAATCAGGATCTAAGCGTCCCGATCCAATTATATCTCCTTTAAGGACATCAACTATATAACACAACATCTTCTTGTTAAAATACTGGGCCACAAACAAAATTACAAGACTCTGCATAACAGGCCAGTCATGCTCCTCATAAACTCACTTTTTATGCCACTCATATTTGCAAGTTAAAACAAAAAGCCAATGTTGGTCAATAACATGCTCAGTGACTACTCCCACCTACGCCACACCCACCCCAGCCCCTTGGCCAAAGAAAGAAAGAAGAAAGAGAGCAAGTATCAGAGTTAGCATGACTTGGCACCCAACTGACACCTTCTTGACTGACACAGTCTCTAAATCGAAGGGGAGATTTCCCCACGCTTTGGCTTCTAATCAATTCTATAAGTTAAGAAGGCTTTCTCAGCCCAATGCCAAACTTTAGGATATAATGTATGTTCCTTCATAAGTCCACGCCTACAAAACGCTCCCCCTGACATATACAATCCTTTAAATGAGTATGCCACTTCAAAGAAATACTCAAAAGCAATTTTAAAAAATATATAATAGGAGAGGAATTGCTAATGGTTAGGTGATTAAAAATTTGGCTTCTGGGCCAGGCACGGTGATGCATACCTGTAATCCCAGCACTTTGGGAGGCCAAGGCAGGTAGATCACCTGAGGTCAGGAGTTTGAGACCAGCCTGGCCAACATGGTGGAACCCTGCCTCTACTAAAAATACAAAAATAGCCAGGTGTGGCGGGCATCTGTAATCCCAGCTATGTGGGAGGCTAAGGCAGAAGAATCGCTTGAACCTGAGAGGCAGAGGTTGTAGTGAGCTGAGATCGGGCTACTGCACTTCAGCCTGGGCGACAAGAGCGAGACTGTCTCAAAAACAAAAAAATTTGGCTTTTGGAACCTGGGGGAGGCAGGGTGTTGGGGGTTACATGGCCTCATTTCTAGGACTCTGTCTGCCGAGGAAAATCCCAGTAGGTGGGAGGCTGGCTTACACTCCGTTAAGTGGTATCGGTGATACTTAGCTCCCAGGGTGACTTCCAGGGGCAGAGAAATGATTGTCACGCACTTAGCATAATGCCTGGCTCCTAGCAAGTACGCAATAAATATTAATAACAGCTCACCACGATTTTAACCAAATCATATGGCTTTTGCATTTAGCCGTTACAACTTAAAAATCGTGCTCAACAAAGATAATTTGTTGAGAAGAGGCAGAGAGTGCTTTTCCGCACTGAAGTTATTATTAAATCCTACACAGAATGACGTTGTCCATTCAGAATGCATTTCAGTTGAGGTTATTGAACAGAAACGCAAGTTATGAGCTACTCTCAAAGAACAGCTTCCAAAACCAAAGTCCAGGAGCAAGCACTTCCACTCTATGAACAGTAAAACTAACGAAAAGGGAGGGAAAATAACTGTCTAGACACATATGGAAGAAGACAAGTTTTTATTTTTTTTTTCTGAGATGGAGTCTCACTCTGTCGCCAGGCTGGAGTGCAGTGGTGTGATCTCGGCTCACTGCAACCTCCGCCTCCCGGGTTCAAGCGATTCTCCTGCCTCAGCCTCCCAAGTAGCTGGGACTACAGGCGCACGCCACCACGCCTAGCTAATTTTTCTATTTTTAGTAGAGACGGGGTTTCACCATGTTGGCCAGGATGGGCTTGATCTCTTGACCTCGTGATCCTCCCACCTTGGCCTCCCAAAGTGCTGGGATTACAGGTGTGAGCCACTGCGCCCGGCCAGAAGACAAGTTTTTATTTTACTGCATCTACTCGAGTCCACAGTAGAAACTAGGGTCTATCCTAGGTTCTAAGATTTTTTTTAAGTGTTCATTTATAGCTTTATTTTATTTTTATTTTTATTTTGAGACAAAGTCTCACTCTGTAGCCCAGGCTGGAGTGCAGTAGTGCGATCTCAGCTCACTGCAATCCCCCGTCTCCCGGGTTCAAGCTTTTCTCCTGCTTCAGCCTCCTGAGTAGCTGGAATTACAGGTACCCACCAAAAACGCCCTGCTAATTTTTGTATTTTTTTTTTTTTGAGACAGAGTTTCGCTCTTGTTACCCAGGCTGGAGTGCATTGGCGCGATCTCGGCTCACCGCAACTTCCGCCTCCTGGGTTCAGGCAATTCTCCTGCCTCAGCCTCCCGAGTAGTAATTTTTGTATTTTTAATGGAGAAGGGGTTTCATCATGTGGGCCAGGCTGGTCTCAGACTTCTGAGCTCAAGTGATCCACCAGCCTCAGCCTTCCAAAGTGCTGCGATTCCAGGAGTCAGCCACCGGCGCCACACCACATTTAGAGCTTTAAAATCCACGCGTGAACACAATTTCTCAAAAGAGTAGACTTTGGTAACACGCACACCCTATGCCATTTATCGACCTTCTACTTCGTGCCGGGGTTGTTCTGAATTCCTGTAAGAGTTCATCTAGCCCGTAATGACTCTGAGGTCACTGTCATCAGTGCTGTTTTTTGAGATAAGAAAATAGAGGCTCAGGCCAGATGCAATGGCTCAAGTCTGCAATCCCAGCACTTTGGGAGGCCAAGGCGGGCGGATGACGAGGTCAAGAGATCGAGCCCATCCTGGCCAACATGGTGAAACCCCGTCTCTACAAAAAATACAAAAATTGGCTGGGCATGGTGGCGTGCGCCTGTAGTCCCAGCTAGTCGGGAGGTTGAGGCAGGAGAATGGCTTGAACCTGGGAGGTGGAGGTTACAGGGAGCCGACATTGTGCCACTGCACTCCAGCGTGGCACCCGGCGACAGAGTGAGACAAAAAAAAGAAAATAGAGGCTCAGACGTGATAGAATTCAGCATGTTTTCTACTAAAATTCCAGGGCACATGAATCTAATGACAATGCTTCCCTCTTGACAGTTATTAAACTCTCAGATAATGCATCTGCTATACTTAAAATAGCCCTGTAAAAACGGCTGGACACGCGAAGGAAGTGACGCATGGCTCTCAGGAAGGAAAGGGGATGCCGGCCTTGTTGACGTTTCAGCAAGGGGTGGGGGCAGACAGACAGAGCGGGCGTCCTGAGATGCTCCAGGAAGGAAAGCATGGCCTGCAGGGTCTTCAGATGCCACCTGCTGCCCCTCAGCCAAGCCCTGCCACAGCTCTGACCACTTCCAGTGACAAAGAACAGAGCAACTGGGAGACTAACTCCCCGTTAATTACCTAAGAATTTCTGGGCCACAAACAAACAAAGTCTGTTTGAAACTCCAGAATTCATTGACTAAATTTTTTTTTTTTTTTTGAAGACAGGGTCTTGCTCTGCTGCCCAGGCTGGGGTACAGTGGTGCAATCATAGCTCACTGCAGCCTTGACCTCCCGGACTCAAGGGATCCTCCTACCTCAGCCTCCTGAGTAGCTGGGATTACAGGTGTGCGCCACCATGCCCGGCTAATTTCTTCATTTTTCTGTAGGATGGGGGGTCTTGCTATGTTGCCCAGGCTGGTCTCAAATTCCTGATCTCAAGCAATCCTCCTGCCTCAGCCTCCAAAGTGCTAGGATTACAGAAATAAGTGACCACGCCTGGCCAACTGAATTTTCTAATGGCCAAATTCAATAGTATCCCTGGTCTTAGAAAGCAGACAGACTCAATCGGATGCTTCAAAGTAACTGAGAGGTTAGAGGCAACATGATCAGGGCTTTACATGGAAGAAATGTGGGGGACTCCACTCCTAACAACTTGCTCAAATTCATCGATGGTTATTTCAAATGTCTGCATGCATGCATGCGTGTGTCTGGTGCTGTGTTGACAGGGCAAACAATAAGTTATTTTGCAGTCTTAAGATAGAAAAATGTCCTCTGACTCCCGGAAGCACCTTCACCCATCCTTGATCACTCCCTGCCATCTTGTCCTGTTTGAGCTCTTCCAGCCACCTGAAATTATCTTGTGCATCATTTGTTTATCTGGCCGCTGCGAGATCTCTATGAGATCCGGAAACTTCTCCCTCCATCCCTGCTGTATCTGACTGCCCCTAGCCCTTGAAAAGGGCTCAGTGCTACTCATAAAAGAAAGGAAGGAAAGAAGAGAGGAGGGGAAGTATTTATTGAGCACCTACTATATGCTCTGTGCATCTAAATTCATTTCACTCTCCTGGGTGAGATGGGAAATCGCCAGTTCTTTCTGCTTATAGGTAAGGGGTCCAAGTCTTAGAACAGTTTGTGACCTTGCTCAGGATCACTGCCTGTTACCACTAACTAGTTACGCACTCCACTCCCAGCTCGAGACTGGACATTCAGCCTCCAGAACCCCTCGAGGTAGGCAGGCTATGTTTCTGTAGATGAAGAAACTGGGGTTAAGCTTTTGTCCCAGCACCATGGAGATCACAACACGATTAATGCTGTTGGAACAAATGAAGCCAGGGGTTGGCTCGCACTCAATGTCCCTGGGCCCAAGCGACCTCCTCTTCCCTACAGGCCCCCGCTGGTGTCCTCCAGACCATGCGGCAAGGTCTTGCTGGGATGTGGAGGGCCTGAATTAGGTTCAAATTGCATTCAATACTGGGTCTCACTCAAGGTATCTCTTCTCCCCGAGGGACTCAAAAGAAAGGAGCTGGGTTGAGAAACTGGCTTAGAGAGTTTAATTGGTAACAGTTAAAAGTTCACTTATAATTTGTAAACTTTTTCTAGTTAAAGGCTTGTTATAACTTAACAGTGGGTGATTCTATAATGATTAAACACCCAGGTTGATTATTGGGGTTTTCTCATTTTGCCAAATCCTGGAGTGGCCTTTTTTTTTTTTGAGATGGAGTCTTGCTCTATCACTAGGCTGGAGTGCAATGGCGCAATCTCAGCTCACTACAACCTCCGCCTCCTGGGTTCAAGTGATTCTCCTGCCTCCACTTCCTGAGTAGCTGGGATTACAGGTGCCACCACCACGCCCGGCTGATTTTTGTTTTTGTTTTTTAAGTAGAGACGGGGTTTCACCATGTTGGCCAGGCTGGTCTCGAATTCCTGACCTTGTGATCCACCCACCTCAGCCTCCCAAAGTGCTGGGATTACAGACGTGAGCCATCATGCCCGGCCCGAGTGGCCTTTTTAAAACCAAATTGCCCCTGCAAAAATGAAAATTTGCAAGATACTTTTATGTGGGGAGTTTCTTCAGAGAATGAGAGGACAACTGAGTAAGAAACCACTTCAGGGGTTTCTCACACCCCCATGAAAAGAGGAATTCTTTTAAAACTTAATTTGGTCTTTTTTTTTTTTTTCTTTTAAGATGGGGTCTCTACTCTGTCACCCAGGTTGGAGTGCAGTGGTGCAATCATGGCTCACTGCAGCCTCAACATCCTGCGGGACTCAAGCGACCCTCCCACCTCAGCCTTCTGAGTAGCTAGGACCACAGGTAAGCACCACCACTCCCAGCTAATTTTTGTATGTTTTGTAGAGGCAAGGTCTCTCTATATTGCCCAGGCTGGTCTCAAACTCCTGAGCAAAAGCAATTCATCTGCCTCAGCTTCCCAAAGTGCTGGGATTACAGGCGTGAGCCATCACACCTGGCTGGAATTTTTTTTTTAATAACAGCTTTATTGATATATAATTTTTTTTTTTTTGAGACGGAGTCTTGCTCTGTTGCCCAGGCTGGAGTGCAGTGGCACGATCTTGGCTCACTGCAACCTCTACCTCCCAGTTTCAAGCGATTCTGCTGCCTCAGCCTCCCGAGTAGCTGGGATTACAGGCTCCCGCCACCATGCCCAGCTAATTTTTTTGTATTTTTTAGTAAAGACGGGGTTTAACCATGTTAGCCAGGATGGTCTTGATCTCCTGACTTCGTGATCCATCCACGTCAGCCTCCCAAAGTGCTGAGATTACAGGTGTGAGCCACCACGCCCAGCCGACATATAATTTACATACCATGCAACTCACCGTTTTAAAGTACACAGTTCAGTGGCATTTGGCATATTCAAAGTTGTGCAGCTGTCACCAGTGTCTTATTCCGGAACATTTTTATATTACAAAAAGAAAGCCCATACCAGCTATCAGTCATTTCTCATTCCTCTCTCCCTCCACCCCTGGGAGTTTCTATCTCTATAGAAATCTGCTTTTAGCTGGGCACAGTGGCTCACGCCTGTAATCCCAGCACCTTGGGAGGCCAAGGTGGGTGGCTCACCTGAGGTCTGGATTTTGCGATCAGCCTGGCCAACATGGCGAAACCCATCTCTACTAAAAATGCAAAAATTATCCAGGTGTGGGGGCAGGTACCTGTAATCTCAGCTACTCAGGAGGGTGAGGCAGGAGAACTGCTTGAAGTGATTGCAGTGAGCCAAGATCGTACAATTGCACTCCAGCCTGGGTGACACAGTGAGACGTCATCTCAGGAAAAAAAAAAAAAAAGAAAAGGAAATCTATTTTCTGTTAATATGTCTAATCTGTCTACTTTCTATCTCTGTAGATTTACATATTCTGGACATTTTACATAAATGGACTCGTGACACTAGTGTCTTGTTTCTTTCACTCAGTATAATGCTTCCAAGGTTCATCCATGATCTATCAAATACTGTACTCCTTTTCATGGCTGAATAGTATTCCATTGTAAAGGTATAGCATTTTAATCAACTTTTTGGCAATTTTCAATCATGTCACCATAAACATTCACGTACAACTTTTTGTGGGTACATATTTTCTTTCTTTGGAATGTATACCTAGGAGTGGAATCACTGGTCCACAGGGTAACACAAGGTTTAATCTTTTCAGGAACTGTCAAATAAAGGCAGTTCTTGAATTCTTTTTTAACTTTGCACAAAATAAATGTATCGACCTATTTGAAAAATGAGGGGCTGGGTGTGGTGGCTCACGCCTGTAATCTCAGCACTTTGGAAGACCAAGGTGGGCGAATCACTCGAGAGGATTTCCAGATCTGCACAGCCAACATGGTAAAATCCCATTTCTACTAAAAGTTTAAAAAATTAGCCAGGCGTGATGACAGACGCCTGGAGTCCCAACTACTCAGGAGGCTGAGGCATGAGAATCGCTTGAACTCAGGAGGCGGAGGTTGCAGTGAGCTGAGATGGAGCCACTGCACTCCAGCCTGGGCGACAGAGAGAGACTCCATCTCAAAAAAAAAAAGAAAAAAGAAAAAGATAAATAAATCTTACAGAGTGATGAAATGAACATTAAAAAAATTCTTTTGTTTTGGAAAGAAAAGATTCCTACACGAACACTATAAATGTAATGGGACTTTCCATGCGACAGTCACTGAGTGCCCATGGCATTCAAGGTACAGGGCTGAATAAAAACAGGATGGAAACACAGCTCCTGCCTTGAAGATCTTTATGCTATAGAAACGGGATAAACTAACTGTTCTTGAGCCGTGGATTCAGAGAGGTGTCGCAGCGAGATTCCCAAGTCCCCAGGACGCGCCGCTTGCTGTGTGCTGGGGGTGTACTACGTCCTGAGCATGTGACCAGCCTGCGCCACAGATTCTTCCCAGCTTGGAGACTTCCTCCCCTATCACTTTCCTTCCTGAAGGGCCCATGACTGTAGGGATGCATCTGGTGTGCCCTTCTCTATAAAGCCCTGTTTTGGCTGGGTGCAGTGGCTCATGAAATCCCAGCATTTTCGGAAGCCGAGGCAGGTGTAACATTTGAGGCCAGGAGTTTGAGATCAGCCTGGCCAACATGGTGAAACTTCATCTCTACGAAAAACCCAAAAAAGTTATCTGGGTGGGGTGGCGCATGCCCAGCTACTCGGGAGGCAGAATTGCTTGAGCCTGGGAGGTGGGGGTTTCAGCGAGCCGAGACTGAGCCACTGCACTCCAGCCCAGGTGATGGATTAGAATTCTATTTCAAAAAAAAAAAAAAAAAGCCCCATTTTGTCACATCAGTGCTGTGGGTCTTCAAGGAAGCCAACTCAACGTGTTCCACGTGATGCAGGGAAAATGGCGCTGGGGTTTTCGCTCTTCTGGGTGCAGTGGTTTTCCATTCGAACGAGGAGTAAAACAGAGAAGAGTCAAGACTCTGGTGGGTAAGGCTAACACATGAGGAGCAGCTGATCATGCCTGGATGCTGCTTCGTGTTTTAAAAGCCCCAAGGGCTGGGTGCCGTGGTTCCTGCCTGTAAGGAGCTTGAGACCAGCCTGGGCAACAAAGTAGAGACCTCCATCTCTACAAAAAAAAAAAAGAAAAAAATTAAACAGGCGTGGTGGTGCATGCCTGTAGTCCCAGCTAATGAGGAGGCTGAGGCGGGAGGATCGTTTGAGGCTGGGGGGTTGAGCAGTGAGCTGAGATCCTGCCACTGCTTTCCAGCCTAGGCCACAGAGCAAGACCCTGTCTTTAAAAAGAAAAAGAAAAAAAGTCATGAGGGATGATATGTGACTTTGCTAAATCCTCACGACAACTCCAGAATGGGATCACGATGATCGCCCACACTTCATCACCTGACTCGCCCAGGGCCCTGCAGGGCATGCAGAGCCTGGCGCCCTGGCGACTACCTCGGGGCAGCCTGTGCACCACGTGTCCACTGGAGTCGCAACTTTATTTTTAAGTGACTCTCTTTTTCCAGGCTGAGTCACTCTGGTGGTGTCTATATAAAGGCTGTCGAGGCAGTGACTAAATGCGTTTGGGCCCAGGCCACAACTATATATTACTACCCCTCCACTCCCTCACCCATCCTGCTAGCTCCTTTTCTCACTGAGAGTGAAAAACGAATCATAAAAGTTCGCAGTGTCTTCCCATCCTCTGTCTTCCTCACCTTGGCAGAGATGGCATGAGGCGCGTGGCTTCCTGGCTTACCCCGCACACGGTACATCCTGATGAATAAAAAGGAGGGACCCCCTTCCCTCGGTGTGCCGCACCTGCCAGGGCCAGGAAGGAACCCACAGATCTAGCCCATTTTGACGACGGCGCTTGGAAAGATTCCTATCTCAAGACAACTCCCAACTCTGAATTTTTACAACTGCTACCTGGCAACTCAGAAATCGGAGAAATGCACCATGCCAGCATAGAAGGGGCAGAGGAAGACGTTAGTACCCAGGACAGGAAAAGCGAGTGGATCAGAAGTTCTGTGAGCAGCAGAGAGACGGTGCTCCCTGTCACAAGCTAGGCATGCTGAGCCAGGCGTCCCGGACGGTCAGGGCTGCCCCGCAGCCAACAAGACTCAGGATGGAGACATGCACGCGACATCACGTGCATCTGAGCAGGACAGATGTAGAAAGCACAGACACAGACGGGTAGCACCGAGGACCAGGCATCGCCGGGATTAGCGTTCCAGAGATCAAGAAATGTGGATGCAAAAATACATCAGGGCAAAAATTAACAGGAGAGCAATGGGGTCTGATTTAGAGGAGACAAAAATGAACCAGGCAAAGTCCTGCAAACAGACACCCAAGAAGCGTTCTGGGGTAGGACTGGGGTGACTGACGTCACAAGGATGAGGCCCGGGGATGGTTTCAAGATAAAATCACAGCATCTCAGGAATGTGGTTCTCCTCCTCTTTCCTCCCATCAGGGAAGGTTCCTCCCATACTGAAAAGAAGCAGAACAAAACCCCAGACCATCCCTGTGCTCTTTCTGGAAGCAAGCCTAACACAGACGACCATTTATTGGAGAGTTGAGCATCACATGCAAATAACAGAGCCCTGAAGCAAGGCCCATGTCGCAGGAGCGCTGCTGGTTTCTCCAGGGAGGACACCATGCTGGGTTACCTGGCCTCCAACCTGCCCAGCCATTCTCTGTCCACTAACTCCCTACAGCTGACCCACTGCAGACCTCCTGTGACCTCGCCTCCAGGGCCTCTGTTGCACAAAGCTGTTCCTGTGTTTGCTCTGGAGGTCTGGCTTGTCACAGAGGCCAGACTGTCTGTTCACAACCTGGCTTGGCCGAGAAGCAGCCGTGGGATCCCCAAGACAAGCTTTGGAAAAGCAATTCCTAGGCTGAGAAACAAAACCCTAGAGCAATCCTTCTCACAATCCCTGATGGGAAAAAACTTGGTTTCCAGGAGTATCCAAGCTCGCCCATCCACAGGCGCCGGAGACCAGGGAAGAACTCTGGAATCACACATGAGGGAAATCGGAGTCCGGCCATGATCAAAGCCACGGAAAAAGCAAACGGCGAATGGAAAGGCTAAGAGATACTTCCTGGGGTTTGCAAGAGCTGGGCTTTCAGCCTCCGCTGCACACATGGTTCTAACACCACCAGGCTTCCAGGAAGCTGCCACCACTCCCTCCTGACACACTGTGGCCAGCCCAGTTCAGAGGTGCCCGCCCCTGCCGCCAGCCCGTGGAGCCCCTTGTCACATCAGTGGCCTTGCTCCTCCATCCATCTCCTACTCCCCAGCACGCAGCCCAGGGCCAGGCACACCCTGTTCGCCCAGGGGTCAGGCCTTGGTACTCATCATCACCCACACCGAAGCTCTAGAGTTCCGTCTCCTCCCTCCTCTATCCTCTTCCACCCTAGGGCATAAGGAGGAGGAGGAGGAGGAGGGTGGAGGTGACCACGTGGTTCTCCTGGAATGGCGAGCTGAAAGTGGGACTATGGACCCAGAGAGCAGTGTTCTCTATGAGGGCTGCATGGATGAGTCGGGGAGCTCCCCAGAAACTGCAAACACGTGCGTTTCTCAGGGGCGTAGGTCCTTAACTTTCATTGATATTTTAAAGGTTAAGAACCAAAGCTCAAAGAGCAGAACTGTTTGTCTATGGAAAGGGTTACTGAGCCATATGTGGCTTATCCAGAGAACATTATCACCACTGATAGAAGAGTGTTTCTGTGGGGAAAATCTACAGTCAGAAGATTCCAGGCATTCTATCCCAGCACTTAACATACTCTACCATTGGGTTCTATTTGCTTGCTAAGTAAGATAAGAAACTTTTTTAAGAATGGAGATAGGGTTTTATTCCCAGGGCCAAACTGTCAGGCAAATGGAAGGTGCTGAATAAATATTTATAGGATGATTAACTGTTATTATAAACCAACTTTCTTTTTTATTTTTTGAGACAAGATCTCACTTCGTTGCCCAGGCTGGAGTACGATCATAACTCACCGCAGCCTCAACCTCCTGGGCTCAAGCCATCCTCCTGCCTCAGCCTCCCGAGTAGCTGGGACTGCAAGCGTACACCACCATCCTGGCTAATCCTTTGATTTTTTGTAGAGATGGAATCTCACTATGTTGCCCAGGATGGCCTCAAACTCCTGGTCTGAAGCGATCCTCCTGCCTCGGTCTCCCAAAGCACTGAAATTACAGGCAAAAGCCACCACGTCTGGCCACAAATCAACTTTTGAAACTACCTGTATTTGTTGTTGTTTTTTTTCAAGTTGCCCGAGGTAAAGTCGGGCACGGTGGTTCAAGCCTGTAATCCCAGCACTTTGGGAAGCTGAGGCGGGTGGATTATCTGAGGTCAGGAGTTCAAGACCAGCCTGGCCAACATAGTAAAACCCCGTCTCTACTAAAAATACTAAGACTTAGCCAGGCATGGTGGCGGGCACCTGTAATTCCAGCTACTCAGAAGGCTGAGGCAAGAGAATCCCTTGAACCCAGGAGGCGGAGGTTGCAGTGAGCCGAGATTGCGTCACTGCACTCCGACCTGTGCAACAAGAGCGAAACTCTGTCTCAAAAATACATACATATATACATACATACATAAAACAAAAGAATTCCCCGGGCTAGCTCTGAGGAACAGAAATCCACAGTATCTCGTGAGTTACAAGGTGAGTATTCCCAGGTTAATACAGATAACGAACATGAGCTAAACTCTACGGACAAGCCTGTGGGTAGTCCCTTCACATACAGGCACACGGGTTAAGTACACACATATGTGCACACAGCAACCCTGTGAGCGGGGCCCTATTGTTCCATTATTTATAGATGACAGAACAGGGCTTTTTGGAGGTATCTGCCCCAAGACACACAGCTAGTAAGTCACCTGAAGTAAGAATTACGAAGAGCAGAGCTGGGCGCAGTGGCTCACACCTGTAATCCCAGCACTTTGAAAAGCCAAGGTGGGAGATTTAGCTTGAGCCCAGGAGTCTGAGACCAGCCTGGGCAACAAAGTGAGACTCCATCTCTACAAAACGTCAGATTAGCAGGGTGTGATGGCACGCACCTGTAGTCCCAGCTACTCTGGAGGCTAGAAGGAGAGGATCGCCGGAGCTCAGGACATGGAGCCACAGTAAGCTCTGATTGTGCCACTGTATTCCCAAAAAAAGAAACATAGAAAGCAACATACCCCAGAAACACTCCACTGCCTATAGTGTTCCATGATCGATTCTTAATTCAATAGGGAAAGGACGTTCAGTTAGAACATTTAAAAACATTTTTCTTTCAAAAGGACTTTTTTTAGATTCAAAAAAAAATTCACACAATTTTATCTGCAGAATAACTGCAACCTTCTTCAAACTAACTACAATTTCTGGATTAAAAAGACACAATATCAAATCATGACAAATATATTAATCTAATGATATAAAGCTGAAACTTTAAAAAATTCATTCTAAACAGAAAACCTTCAGTCAGGCACAGTGGCTCGTGCCTGTAATCCTAGCATTTTGGGAGGCTGAAGTGAGAAGACCTTGCTTGAGGCCAGGAGTTTGAGACCAACCTGGGTAACAGCAAAAGGCTCTGTTTCTACCAAAAATGTAGAAACTAAGGCCAGGCACGGTGGCTCACGCCTGTAATCCCAGCACTTTGGGAGGCTGAGGAGGACAAATCACGAGGTCAAGAGTTCGAGACCGGCCTCGGCAACATGGTGAAACCCCGTCTCTACTAAAAATCCAAAAAATTAGCTGGGTGTAATGGCGGGCGCCTGTAATCCCAGCTACTTGGGAGGCTGAGGCAGGAGAATTGCTTGAACCTGGGAGGCGGAGGTTGCAGTAAGCCAAGACCGCGTCACTGCACTCTGGCCTGGGCGACAGAGCAAGACTCTGTCTTGAAGAAAAATAAAAAAAAAAACATAAAAAATAAAACTAGCCAGGCATTGTAGTGGCATGTGCCTGTAATCCCAGCTACTTGGGATGCTGAGGCAGAAGGATCACTTGAGCCCAGGAATTCGAGGCTGTAGTGAGTTGTGATTGTGCCATCGCATTCCAGCCCAGGTGACAGAGCAGGATCCTGTCCCCAGAAAACCCCTTCAAGGCTCCAGCCATCTTGGCACTCACCTCCTGATGTCCCTGTGGCTTCTCCCACCCGTTGGAGTCCCAGCCACCACATAACACCCCTCCCCGGCCACCTCCCCATCAGAACCCGCCTTTTCCTCCTGGACTAGAGCTTTTTCCAGTCACATCTGGGAAGGGCCAGTCTAGAAGGTGAAATCTCCGACTGGAAATGAAACCTTACTCCCCACCAAACCCACCTAATCCTACATGTGGAACATGTTAAGACATTCATCAGACACCGGGGAACCTTTCCTCCTTTCCCAGAACAAAGGGAGACATGGGCATTTCCACCCACACTGTGCCCTGGAAGGCATGAGGCCATGAGGATCGCGGCTGCATCCGTAGGGAAGAGGACACCCGCCTCCTGGTAAGCCAGGCTGTCCTACCCTACGGGAGAAAGTTCTAAGCAAGCCTCCTCGCTACACATGCAACATTGTGACATCATCTCCATGGCAGGTGTCAATCTGTTCCTTGGTTAGTTATCAATCCTGCAGTGCGGCCAGAGGAAGGAACCAGTGTCGGGGCCATGGTGGCTCCTCAAGCAAATGGCGGCCCAATGTTCCTTCAGGGCGCAGGCCAGGCGCTCAGCCAAGGCTCCACACACATGCTGTCACCGCTTTCCACACACATGCATGTGCTGTCACAGCCCCCCCCACACCTGCCCCTTGTTGGGAACCTCACCTCCTGCACACCCAGCATACTCCAGCCACAGCCCCCAGCTCCCACCATCGCTGTGGCCTTAGGTGGCTTCAAAATTTCCAGCAGGAAGGCCGGGCGCAGTGGCTCATGCCTGTAATCTTAGCACTTTGGGAGGCTGAGGCAGGTGGATCACCTGAGGTCAGGAGTTTGCGACCAGCCTGGCCAACACGGCAAAACTCTATCCTACTAAAAATATAAAAATTGGCTGGGCGTGGTGGCATGCGCCTGTAATCCTGTAATCCAGCTACTTGGGAGGCTGAGGCAGGAGAATCGCTTGAACCCGGGAGACGGAGGTCGCAGTGAGCTGAGATCGCACCACTGTACTCCAGCTTGGACAACAGAGCGAGATTCTGCCTCAAATAAAAAAAAGAAATTCCAGCAGGAGGCTCTGGCTGCTGGCATAAGTGAAGCGGGTCTTGCCTTGGACTTCCCATGCAGGTTGGCCCTTGGATGGGAAAGTGCACAGGCCGGCGGGGCAGGAGCCTACAGCCTACAGCCAGCTCCAGCCTCCTCGCCTCACGAGGACCACATGCTGCCGTGAGACCCTCCTTACTCCAGCGAAAGACGAGGAAGTGGGCGCCACCCTACGTCCGCTGGCAGTGACAGGCTCGGGGCCTTCCATCCTCTGCATCCCCTTCCCGGTGAGTTCGGACCCCCTTCTCCATGAAGACAGAGTCTAAAAATGTGTCCCGAGAAGAAATGCCCCAAGTGGCAGGTAACGACCAGGCTGCCGCCTCCCCAAGCCTCTTCCACTTATTGGGACCAGAAGGGGATAAAAACGCCAAGTTTAAGGCCGGGTGCCTTTGAGTAATAGATGTGCAATTCGACTCAAAGCCAAGATAGAGGGACAGGGCTCAGCACAGTACAAGCAGCATTTATCAACCGAGCATAAGGGACGGATGGGGAGGCCGGAGGGGGACACACTCCTCCACTGTCACCAGGAGTTGGGGACTTTTGAGGAACACCTGGGAATCCAGTATAGGAATCTCATTCCCTGGCTGATTACACTCATGTATTTGTTGCCCGTGGCCTCAGAATGATGGCCTTGCCCGCTCTAAGATTTTTTTTTTTATTCATAAAATGTTTTCTTTTTAATTTTTACTTTTTGTAACAGAGATGAGCCTTGTTATGTTGCCCAGGCTAGTCTCGAACTCCTGACCTCAAGTGATCATCCACCTCGACCTTCCAAAGTGCTGAAATTACAGGCATGAGCCGCCACACCCGGCCAAACCTCTAAGATTTTCTGTGGAAACCTCCAGACATGTGGTCACCGAGGACAGGGGGGTGACAGTACAGGAGGGCAGACAACCACCAGCTACAGGAACGGCCCTAAGAGGAGCCTGCGAGATGGATGCGGCGGGGCTTGGCCTGGGGAAACTGAGTCAAGGACAAGCGCTCAGGAAACCTCACAACTAGAGCTTCCAGGAAAGTCTGCTCTGAAGCTTCTGAGGGCAACAGAAGAAGGACGTTTTGTCACCAGCTCTCTTTTTCCTCCTGTTTTTACTCATCTCAAGGCTGACACGGAGAACAGGGCCCCTCACTCCCCAACATGCACAGAGAAGGCAGCAACCCCCAAGCACCAGTGACTCCAGTCTGCATTTTTCGTCTCCTGAAACACGAAACACCCACATTTAGGGGCAGGCCAAGGCGAGCAGCAAGTGTGAGACTTGAACCCTTAGCTGGCTCTGTGGCCAAGGCCTGCCTTCTTTCCACTCTGCTATCAAGCTTTCTTCCAAAATATTTATTCTGAAGACAGAAAGTTATTAATTTGTTTTCCATAATGATTTCACGCCAGCACTCCCTTGACTAGCAAGCCTCCTTGAAACATTTTAAATGAGTCTGCTTTTTAAAATGCAATTCACATGTAATTTCCCAGCCATACTGTATAAGAGAGGGGCATCTCTCCCAGAAAGGAGCTTTGCCTCCAGGCCTGTTCCTATGTCCTATATGGAGGACCCAAGAGCTGCAGAGAAGATTCTCCAAGCCTGGAAGCTGGGCCGAAGCTGTGGGCTGATGCGACCCCTTCCCATACAAGGGGAAGGTGCAGGAGAGGCTGGGGTCTGAGGCCATGCCATGGGGACCAATCTGGCAGATGTCACCCCGAAAGCCATTCCCACAACTGCTCATGTGCCTGCAACACTCTTGGGTCTTTTTTTTTTTTCTTACTCAGCCCTTAATAGGGGTTGAAGGGAAGGAACAAGGGGCCCAGTAAACGAGCAGAAAAATACCACCCCGGCAACTCAACACTGTCCCCGAGATGCACACTCATGAGAGAAAATATAGGAGCATGTAAAAAGCACATTTCTACTGGCCTTTACAGAGTATTTCAAGAAACAGAGAGGCATTTAAAAGGCCTAGCAGGCGAAATGTCTGCTTTACAAGAAGTGTTAGGCGTGTTGCTATGCCCAGATGCACTCAGCCTTCAGACATTCTGCCTGCCCCAGCACCGGGGAAGCAGGCCCCGAGGACCTTCCACCCCACAGGATCCCTTATGAACTTTGGTGGCGTGCTAACCAACTTAGGACAGGGGCTGAGACGGACTCAAGGGGCTGAGACACCCACACACCTGCCCACATGTTCTTACAGACCCAGCCTGTCCAGTATCTGCACCTTGAATTAGCTCTGGCTTTCCATATTTCCAGACAACCCATCAACTGCCACATCCCTATAGCCTGCAGGGTGGCACGCGCGTTCTGCTGGAAATGGGGCTGAAGACGTCAGGGGAAAGAAACGGGTTGCCCGCCAGCTGCGCGTTTGTCTGATGAAAATGAAATGCTCACGGCGCATCACCTGAATATGCACCAGCATCCTAAGACCCCTTCCAAGTGATCGCGACGGTCACCCGCCTCACCTCTGGAGTGTTCTTCTTGAACTCTCGGCTCTGTTCGATAAGCCGCTTTCTGGACTGCTCGCTTTCATCCTGCCGGTTCGCCAATACTGTTGCGGTGGCATCGAGTTCTCTCTGTCAGGGGAAACAGAAAAGGAAAAGCGAGATTGGCATCGCGCTGTGCACCAGAGGAGGGTCCTATTTGCATTTGACCAGAACACTGCGGGAGAGACCCCGGTGGCTCTAGGGATTGTGGACTCGTCGGCAGAGGAGGTGCTGGAGGGCAGCAGGAAAGCAGCAAAATGAACAAAACCCACCCATCCCACGTCCATCCTACGTGCCGTGGTTCAGAAAACCAAGCTCGTTCAACGTCATGCGTCGTGCATCAATGTGCACGCCATAAATGACTCTGTTCCTGAAATAGAACACACAGAAACACCTTTCTTGCTCCAGCCAAACTACCAGGCCAATGGCCAAAGGACCTGCTGCCCCCGAGCTGCTCCACGCCTATTCTTCCCAAGGGTCCCTTCCAGCCACTCTCCTGAGCTCCTGGTCTTCTGCTGAGCCGGCCCCTCCTCGGGGGATTCCGTGTGGCCGTCCTTCAACACTGTGGGCCTGGGATCTCTGGGAGTAATACTTGGTTTGTGTTCATTCAACAGATATTTACGGTGAGCTCACTCTAGGCCAAGCATCATGTTCAAGGCCATTAACCTATGATTAGTTTTCAAGAGGGACCTTTAAAAGGTAAATTCCAAGAATAATTATTTCTGGTATCGGGTGCACTTTTCGGAAACAAGGCGCCGGGCGTTGGTGGTTATTCTCGAATCACATTGCTTGCATGGGAACGCTAAGGACCACCAGGAGTGGATCCCCCATGAGGGACCTGCTGGGGGGCTGAGGGCTCTGGACTCTGCTCCCCGCAACAAACCAATCATCGACGCGTCAGAGAACCTGTGCCCTGGCCTCGCAAATTCTGGGAAGAGCTGCCAAGAGGATCTGTTTCAAACAAGCCTGCAGCAGATGGCCCCAGAATGGTGTTCCAGGCTGACAGCAGGAGCCCAAGGACACATTGCTGTCGCCACCAAAAGGCCTGTTTTCCTGCCGAGTCACTTCGGTGACTGAAGACACACAGCGGCCCATTCTGCTGGGATCCAAGGTGGCTGCTCCAGCTGGCTTTTCAACGGTAGGGACCGTCACCCTGCGTCCGAGCAGAGCAAGGACCTGACATTTCAAAGGCTGAACGGCGAGAAAAATCAAAGCTCAAGATTTATCCCCAGGCCTCCAAGAAGCATACGACAGCCTCTCCTTCTCCACCCCCGCCACTCATCTCAGGAGTCTCACTGGCTTTCCTCCTTGGCGGAAGTAAACCAGCAAACCTATAAACTGCTTCTGGGAAATGCTTCCTTGGTACCACTACGGGGTGGGCCATGCTGGATGGGATGATAGCGTCTATTGCTGACAACTTAGAAATCACAGACAGGCTGAGGGCAGTAGCTCACGTCTGTAATCCCAACACTTTGGGAGGCCGAGAAGGGTGGATCACCTGAGGTCAGGAGTTCAAGACCAGCCTGGCCAACATGGCGAAACCCCCTCTCTACTAAAAATACAAAAATTAGCCGGGCATGGTGGCACATGCCTGTAACCCCAACTATTTGGGAGGCTGAGGCAGGAGAATCGTTTGAACCTGGGAGGTGGAGGTTGCAGTGAGCCAAGATCATGCCACTGCACTCCAGCCTGGCAACAGAGTGAGATGTTTCAAAAAAAAGAAAGGAAAGAATGAGAAAGAGATGAGAACAGAAGAGAAGAGAAGAAGAGAAGAGAAGAGAAGAGAAGAGAAGAGAAGAGAAGAGAGAAGAGAAGAGAAGAAGTCGTAGACACTTTAAAAAGAGGGGGAGGAAAGAAAACACACACACATACACACACCGATAAAATAACAAATCAGGCGATGAGGGGAAGATACCACCACGCCACAGTCTTCTCCCCTTAGTATTTCTGGCATTCAGGCACATCTTGGGCAAACAAGTCCTAAGGAATAACGTGGGCTAGAATTCAAGAACAGATGTCAAAGCTATTGCAGAAAAAAGGGAAACAGTGAACATTTTGATAGACCACATTTGAAACACATCCCAGTTAAGGGAAGGCAGGGAAAAAAAAAAAAGAGCAACCAAAACCAATGTGGTGGAACGGGGGATACAGATAAGAGAGGAGCAGTCACAGCGAAGCAGAAGGCTCTTCAAAAATATAAACAATCTGGAGGGAGGAGGGCTTCGACATCTATATTTAAGCAGCAGCAGCCGAAGTTATAAAAGGAGCCTTCGAAAGAAGGCGGGGAAGAAAGCCAATATTGAAATATGACAAAAAAGAAAAAAAAAGAGTTGATGTTTCATTCCAATCGCACACAGACACAGAAAACTTAGGAGAAAAACAAAAAGAACATGGACTGCTTTCAGCTGGGGGTGGGGTCCCTACTTCCCCCACTGCATGGAAGCCTGGTGGGGTGGGGGCGCTGGGGCTGGTTACCCAATCAGTGGGCATCTACTGATGTCTTGGAGCCAGCAGGCGCTGGAGGTATGAAGGGGACTGTGGGGTCCCAGCCCCAATCCCCAGCTTCTCATCTAGTGGGTCAAGTGTGGGAAATGTTGTGGAAGACGCCAGATGAGCAGGGGGTCTGTGGGACCCTCTGTCCCCCTGGGTCCCCACCTGTCCCTCCCTGGGTTGATCTGTTAGGGAGCCTGCCTGGGGGAGGAGGGAGCTAAAACAGGTGGCCCCGGTGCAAGGTGAACCCACCTTGATCCCGGGGCTGCAGAGCCAGTGTGCCTGCGGTAACTTGCTGCTGGCAGTCGGGAACTCGACGGGGGTCTGCCGCGCTCCCTTCCCCGAGCCTGCAGACATATGCAGGTTGGCATGGGAAACCCACGGGGGTCTCCAAATTTAACACCGAACCGCCACCCGCCACCACAGAAACAGATTGGCACAGCGAGGAGGAGAGACTGAGCCACAGACGAGGCTGATCAGATTTAAGTCTTGAAATCTTTGACCGGGTCCCTTGCAGAAAAAATTTTAAAAAACAACAACGACAACATATACACACACACACACACACATATAAAAAACAGCACCACCAAATCCTTTCTGAAGGACGCTAAGGCGTTCTCGGACTGTGGGAGGAGATGGCGATTAAACATAAGCCAAATACTGTTTTATTATCTACCAAGCCTGCCTATCCTCAAAGTGTCAACTACAGTGACACATTAACAAGGGAATGAAATGCATGTTGGGGAGGTGGAGGTGGGGGTCCCAAATGCAGCGCCCTCGGCCCATGAGTCACGGGTCACATGTGAGAAGGCGTAGAGAGAGTCGTCACATCTGAAAGGCATTAAAAAGTCACGAAGAGCAAAAAACCTGGATCCAACCTCCTTCACGCCCAGCAATACCCTATCGGCATAACCCCATCCTGATGGATGGATTTTTTGGTGTATTGTATGGGACACGATGATCATCAGGTACATTGAAGCCAAAAAGCAAACTGCAACACATTGTTGAAAAGAATATCCATCCATACGCTCGCATAGGCTGTGATTATCTCCAGAGAGATACAGAAGAAACTTGTGACCGTGCTTGGCTCTCCAGAGAGGCGGGGCGGGTGAGGGACTTAATCCACAGGGTGTATCCGTGGACTGTCTTGCCATACACATGCATCATCTAGCTGGGAAAACTGCAGCATCTATTAATTTTTGTAATCCTGCTAAATGGGAACGAGTGCATGCACAAATGGTGATGGGAATAATACTTTACGTAATGCACAGCATGGGACACGTGAGCCTCCGCGTTAGGGTCTGCCTGTCCACCTGCAGGGGCAGAGGCCTGGAATCGACGGCCTCGTGGGTCTGGTGATGCAAGAAGTGAGGCAAGTATGTCCTTTGTCAAAACAACAGCTGTTTCTTGCACAATATGATGCCCACTGGCTGGTCTCGGGGTATATGGAGGAGGGAGGGGAGGGGTGGTGGTGACGGTGGCCACTGCTGGTCACAGAAAACACCACCCAGCCAAGCCAGAACTCTCCCAAGGAAGGCAGAGGAGGGCATCTGCGCAGAACTATCTAGAGCTCCTCTCCAGCTAGAAACTCCTGTGGGCCCCCAGTCCCAGGTCCCAGGCCATGGGAAACTGGCACTTTCAATCAGGCTGAAAGAGACAGAAACTTTACTGAGAAAGTGTCTGGCAAGGAGTGGCACCTGAACGCAGAAAATGTGTCTTTATCTTTCCAAGAGATCATGGGATGACTGACGTCAGGAAGCAATGAGGACCCACATGGGTCAAGTTTCAGTCTCTCCCAGCCGGCCCCTTGGCAGCCGTGTGGCCCAGTCCACCTCACACCCCCAGCACTCACTGGATGGCAACTATCCCTCACTCAAGTCAATGCGCTGAGCTGACCAAGAGTTTCCCAAGTGCAGACTCAACAAGTGGGTGTCACTAATGGGAGCTCCGCCCTTGCTCAGAGGAACTTCAGAGCCCAAGGCCAAGGCTCAGGTCATCCACTGGAGGGCCAGGCCAAGGCTCAGGTCGTCCACTGCAGGACCGAAGCCAAGGCCAAGGCTCAGCTCATCCACTGCAGGACTGAGGCCAAGGCCAAGATTCAGCTCATCCACTGCAGGACCAAGGCCAAGACCAAGGCTCAGCTCATCCACTGCAGGACTGAGGCCAAGGCCAAGACTCAGCTCATCCACTGCAGGAACAAGGCCAAGGCCAAGACTCAGCTCATCCACTGCAGGACCAAGACCAAGACCAAGACTCAGCTCATCCACTGCAGGACCAAGACCAAGACTCAGCTCATCCACTGCAGGACTGAGGCCAAGGCCAAGACTCAGATCATCCACTGCAGGATCAAGGCCAAGGCCAAGACCAAGACTCAGCTCATCCACTGCAGGACCAAGGCCAAGGCTCAGGTCATCCACTGCAGGACCAAGGCCAAGGCCAAGGCTCAGGTCATCCACTGCAGGACCAAGGCCAAGGCCAAGGCCAAGGCTCCGGTTGTCCAATGGAGGGTCAAGGTCAAGGCTCAGGTCATCCAACACAGGACCGATCCAAGGCCAAGGCCCAGGCCCAGGTGGTCCACCACAGGGACAGGCCGGGCCTATCACCAAGTTGGCCTAGCTGCTGCTGCTGTTTCAGTTCAGAAACAAAGGGCTCCATGTACCCAGGCAGCCCTCATCCCATTACCCTGGTGTACAGCCAGGGCACTGTGGATAGCTGGAATCCTGTTTTCCTCACCAATTACAATTTCTGGGATGCCTTTTCTCCATTTCTGACAGCTCTTCAAAGGGCAAAGCTACTAACATTTATAGTTTCTCTCTGCCCCCAACTCCAGCCTTTCAGCCAGGCATTTCAGATGTATTAAAAGCAAAATTGAAATACTACCACATAACCAGCTGTCTGCTTGATAGAAATTGTAGGAAATTTTTTTTCCCAAATAAGTATTTTAATTTGGATTTGCTCTTTATTTTATTTTATTTTTTAACACAGTCTTGCTCTGTCGCCTAGGCTGGAGAGTGCATTGGCGCAATCCCGACTCACTTAAACCTCCAGGGTTTAAGCGCTTCTCGTGCCTCAGCCTCCTGAGTAGTCAGGATTACAGGTGTGCGCCACCACGCCCATCAAATTTTTATTTTTTTAGTAGAGACAGGGTTTTGCCATGTTGGCCAGGCTGGTCTTGAACTCCTGGCCTCAAACAATTCACCTGCCTCGGCCTCCCAAAGCGTGGAATTACAGGCATGAGCCACCAAGCCTGGCCTGGATTTGCTCACCTTTAAAATGAATGTGGGCCAGGCGCAGTGGCTGATGCCTGTAATCCTAGCACTTTGGGAGGCCAAGGCAGGCGAATCGCTTGAGCCCTGGAGTTTGAGACCAGCCTGGCTAACATGGCGAAACCCCATCTCTACCAAAAATACAAAAATTAGCTAGGTGTGGTGGTGCATGACTGTGGTTCCAGTGACGGGGGGTGGGGGTGGCTAAGGCAGGAGGCTTATTTGTGAGTTCTTATCAGGCCACTGCACTCCAGCCTAGGGGACAGAGGGAGGCCATGTCTCAAAATGTATAATCGTTAGTTGTCTGTTTTAAAGTGGGGGGTATGTGAGGCATCTCTGCCATTTCCCGCTGAGCCGCACAGGGCCAGGCTCCCACGGCAGGGGGGTCCCTCCAGGCCTGCAAAGGACTCCTCCTGCCCCCAGCACCCCTGGGCTGCTGGGGAAAACATACTTGGGCTGACCCAAGCAACACGAGTATTCTCATTTTGTTATCTCGAACTTTAATCCAAAGAGTGAGTTCATCTGATGTCTCTTGGGGAATTACCTGTCAAACTAATCAAACAGCACATTCTATGCAGAAATCTAAAATGGTTTTGTTAGTGAAAAAATAGATTACTTGTACAAAAGCGGAAAGGTCAGCCACGGTTCCTGCACAGGGAAGTCCTAAGAACATTTTATTTTTTGTTTCATTTCCAACAACAGAATCATTTGGATGAATGGAGGGTTCTCTGGCTATAAAGAGGAGGTGGACCTACTTCTGCCCGCCAACCTCTTTCCAACACTTCTCCCAGCCCCCTACTGAAAACATCTCAAGACTCTTCAAACAGTGGTGTCAGAAAACCTGAACTGGACTCCTGGGCTGAAGCAATCCTCCCGCCTCGGCCTCCCAAACCTGAACTGGACTCCTGGCCTCAAGCGATCCTCCCGCTTCAGCCTCCCAAGGTGCTGGGCTTATAGGCATGAGGTAAAGCGCTGAGCCTGGATTTGCTCATCTTTAAGTGTATGTGGGCTGGGTGTGGTGGCCCACAACTGGACTCCAGGCCCCATCCCCACCGTAACCTGCGTGGCTGTGGACAAACAACTTCTCCTCTCTACACATAATTAAGATGATGCATTTCAAGTCTGTGGCACAATAAACACTACATCTCGGTTCATCTTCTGTACTCTCAGAGCCACATGCTTGACCTCAGACCTGAATTCATTCTGCCACCGGCATCCCCCACCAGGCCAGGGACTCCAGGGACGTGCAGGTGAATCACAGACAACTCTGACTGCCAGGTGCAACAAGACGGACAGGGCTGTACTGTGGGACAAAAACAGAGGGGGGCAGGGAGAAAAGGGAGAAAACGAGGCCAGGCGCGTGGCTCAAGCCTGTAATCCCAGCACTTTGGGAGGCTGAGGCCGGTGGATCACCTGAGGTCAGGATTTCGAAACCAGCCTGGCCAACATAGTGAAACCTCATCTCTATTAAAGAAACACATAGGCCACAGGCAGTGCACTTTGGGAGGCCAAGATGGGCAGATCACCTGAGGTCAGGAGTTCCAGACCAACCTGGCCAACATGGCGAAACCCCATCTCTAATAAAAAAACAAAAATTAGCGAGGCGTGGTGGCATGTGCCTGTAATCCCAGCTACTTGGGAGGCTGAGACAGGAGAATCCCTTGAACCCAGGAGGCAGAGGTTGCAGTGAGCTGAGATGGAGTGTTTGCACTCCAGCCTGGGAGACAGAGAAAGACCCCATCTCAAAAAAAAAACAAAAAAAAAAAAAAAAAAAAAAGAAGAAAAATTTAAAAACACAAAAATTAGCTGGGCATGGTGGCATGTGTCTGTAGTCCCAGCTACTAGGGAGGCTGAGGCAGGAGAATCGTTTGAACCTGGGAAGTGGAGTTTGCAGTGGGCCAAGATCATGTTGCTGCACTCCAGCCTGGGCAACAGAGCCAGACTCCATCTCAAAAAAAGAAAAAGAAAAAAAAAAAAAAGGAGAAAAGCTTCCAGCAAGAAAGGTCTCCAGTTTTTTGTGAAAGTCACCCCATCTTAGCTGGGGCCTGTGGGCAGATGGGCTGATCTCTCTCTGTGACCCTCTTCCTCATCCAGGTTCGCCAAAAAGATCAGGACTTCAGAGCAACCAGGAGACTTGTCACCATCACCAAGGCAGGGCAGGGAGGACAGGAAAGTGCCATCTTGTGAGCCTGTGCTCGGTAATGGAAATGTAAAACCACCTCCCCAAAATATGTCCATCAACAGCATTCAATCTAGTCACTTCAAATACACAGATATACAAAGATGCATATACTCTGCTTCTACCTACACGAGCTTCTGCAGAAGGTTATGCGAACACAAGATACTGGTAACATCCTTACCACAGGGAAGGAAATGAAGGGGTGGGGAACTCACTTGGGGGCGGGAAAGTCTTCCACATCTACACTTGGGTACCTTTGGTATTTTAAGCATGTAAATGTAATGCCTACTCTTAAAAGTAAACGATGATTTTTTTTTTAAGAGATGGGGGGCGGATCTCACTATGTTACCTTGGCTGATCTTGAACTCCTGGGCTCAGGTGATCCTCCCACCTCAGCCTCCTCAAAGTGCTGGGGTTACAGGCTTAAGCCACAGAGCCCAGCTAAACATTGATCTTTTAAAATCTCACTCCCCCCTCCCCAGGAATGAGACCTAGGGTTTGAAGGGCTGAAAAGGTTCTTCGCGGGCTCCATTTAAAGGAGAACCTTGTAGATTCCTAAAGTTAAAGTTCATGTTTTTGCTGATTTCATAAGATTGTGGCTGGGTGGGTGGCTGCCACCTGTAATCTCAGCATTTTGGGAGGCTGAGGCAGTGGATCACCTGAGGTCAGGAGTTCAAAATCAGCCTGGCCAACATGGTAAAACCCCGTCTCTACTAAACATACAAAAATTAGCCAGGTGTGGTGGCGCATGCCTGTAATCCCAGCTACTCCAGCGGCTGACATGAGAATTGCTTGAACCTGGGGTGGGGTGGAGGTTGCAGTGAGCTGAGATCGCACCACTGCACTGCAGCCTGGGCAACAAGAGCGAAACTCTGTCTCAGTAACTAAATAAATAAGAAATCTAATTTCTTCCCCCCTAGTAATGAGACCTAGACCTTGAACGGCTGACAAGGCCCTGGGATACCTCATTCCCAGAAAAGTGCTCCTGTACAGTACTGTGGAAAATTCACTTTGTTCTCTTCGTGGGCTCCATTTAAAGGAGAATCTTGCAGAATTCCCAAAGGGAATGTTCACGTTTTCGCTTATTTCGTTAAGTTTGAGAACCAGGTCTAACCTTGTATTTCCCAGATGTTCTCAGACGCTTAATCCTTCCCCATCGCTTTCCCACCGACAGGCTTTGACTCACTGCTATGTGATAAAAAATTCTGAATGATGGCCACAGAGTTCTGGTATGTGATATCGGACACGTGGGCCAGAGGGGGCATCTGGAACCAGGAAGCCAGGGTCTCCACAAAGAGAGACTGATTTCCAAAGGGGGTCCTGGGGGTGGGGGGGAAGCAGATGAGTGGCAAAGACGGAACATTCAGAGGGAGAGACCCATGGAACCACCTCCACAAACACCGCCCGCCCACCCACCCTGAGCAGCGAGCTCCCACCCATCCTACCACAGGCCTGGGCTGGCAGTGAGGAAAACGAGGCCAACAGCATGACTGACTGAAAGCAGGAAAGCTGGAGATACAGGAGCTGCCAGGAGTCAGCCTGCTGCAGAGAAGAAGGCATCCTTCCTGGTCCTCATGGGCATGTAGTGGGGGCCTGGAAAGATGGCCAGGACGCAGCCCTCCAGGACACGGACGTGCCCTGCCGAAGTCTGGAGTGAGCTTGGGATTCCCTGCTCAAACGCCTTCCGTGGCTTCCTGGGGGCCACGGATAAGACCGCCCAGGGACCCCCAGGGCCCTGCCCTGGCACGCTGGCCTTGCCCTGGTGTCCCCAGAGAGCAGGGTCCCCTCCTTTCCCCTCAGGACCTCAGCACAGGCTGTTCCTTCTGCCTGGAAATGTTTTCTTTCTCTCTTACAACAAATGTTCAGACGCCACTTCCCCGACTCCCTCCCTAGTCCCACCTCACCGCATAAGAGATGGGGACCTTTGTGCCCAGCTCAATGAGTGGTTGCGTGGCAGCTCCCCTAGTCTGGGCACAGGGTTGGTGCCATTTCCCCATGGGCTATGAACTCCAGCAGGGCCTGCGTTTTGCTCACTATGAAATTCCCAGAACTTTGCAGGGTGCTGGGGGCATCACAGGCAGGTAGCCAGCATTAGTAAATTAAAGAATAGTTGGGCACAGTGGCTCACACCTATAATCCCAGCGCTTTGGGAGGCTGAGGTGGGAGGATCACTTGAGGCCAGAAGTTCGACATAGCAAGACCCTGTCTCATTTAAAAAAAGAAAGAAAGAAAGAGAAAGAGAGAAAGAGAAAAAGAGAGAAAGAAAGAAAGAAAGAAAGAAAGAAAAAACAAAATATTGGGCATGTGAAGAAGCAAGTGCTTACCCAAAGATTGATTTTCTGGTTATCTGGGGGGCCAAGAAGAAACACTTGTGTGTTCCGGAATCTCTATACAGGGCAGCTGGCAGTGCTCTCCTGCCTTGGAGATTAGGGCCGAGTGAATAGAAGGAAACCTCTTCGCCAGATCTCACGGCACACAGTGGCTGTGTTTATTTATGGTGTGGTTTTCTCACCACGAGGGTGGATTTTGATCCCCATGATCCTGGAGAAAGAAGAGAGAACGTCCCGGGTCCAGGAGAGTGGAGAGGTATCTACAGCGTGGTGTGGAAGGAAGGGCACTGAATTTCTGATCCAAGGGACCACCATGAATACGAATTCCCACTGCCTGTCGGGTGAACGGCCTTTGGCAGGCCACTGACTCTGTAAGATGGGGTGTGCAACGCCACCTCCCTGCTGTTTCCCATAAGGCATACAGGGATGCAGAGGGGTGGGCTGTGGCTGTGACTCCAGCTCCGAGGGCTGAGGGGCAGTAGTGCGTCCCAAACTGGGAAAAGAATGCCCACGCTTGGAAAATAGCTTTGTGCGCCGAAACTCCTAAAATCATCGTGCTTTTCCTGGGTAGGTCACATCTTCCTCTAAGATCAGAGGGCAGGAAAAGACCTGGTTCATTTCCAGTTGCTAGTTTATACTAGACAATGTCTGGCTACTGAAAAAAGAGGGAGCGGTTCTGAACCCCTCACCCAGAGACACAGCCTTGGGTAGGTCACCCGGCTCTCACCCTTCCCAGCTGAGTGATCCAGGCAAGTGATTTAATGTAAAATGGGACACCCTGATACATACTTCATAGAGCTGCTATGAGGATTAAGTCACATAAAACGCCCAGTGCAAGGAGTACACAGGTCAGTTTCTCTTTCTCTTGCTATTCAACCTGACTCCACCTCATTTAAAGACTATGTGCCTGTGTTCCTTTAACTCTCAAGATGGGACCAGGTGTGGTGGCTCACGCCTGTAATCCCAGCATTTTGGGAGGTCGAGGCGGGCGGATCGCCTGAGGTCAGGAGTTTAAGACCAGCCTGGTCAACATGGTGAAACCCCATCTCTACTAAAAATACAAAAATTAGCTGGGCATGGTGGCAGGAGCCTGTAAGTCCAGATCCTCCAGAGGCTGAGGCAGGAGAATCCCTTGAACCTGGGAGGCAGAGGTTGCAGTGAACCGAGATCGTGCCACTATACTCCAGCCTGGGTGACTGAGTGAGACTCTGTCTCAAAAAAGAAAAAACTCTCAAAACATTATTATACATCTGATATGTATCACTATTTCTTGATTGTGATAGATCATTTGATATTAACTCCCAATCAAGGAAATTCAAGTGAAACTTACAAGCTGTGGCCTTTCCATAGAAATGCTGTTCAGCACACCCCAGAAAAAGAACAGAAGTACAGTACTGACTTGGGGTAAACAGTAGGGGTGAAAAGGGACAGAGACAGAGGCAAGATTTCTCAGTATATACACATGCACATTTTATTTTTTTGGAAACAGGGTCTCACTCGGTCACCCATACTGGAGTGCAGGGATGCAATCATAGCTCACTGCAGCCTTGAACTCCTGGGCTCAAGCAATCCTCCCACCTCAGCCACCTGAGTAGCTGGGATTATAGGCGTGTGCCACCACGTCCAGCTACGTGTGTGTGTATGTTTTGTAAAGACGGGGTTTCACCATGTTGTCCAGGCAGGTCTTGAACTCCTCAGCTCAAGTGACCCACCCACCTCAGGTTCCCAAAGTACTGCCATTACAGGCGTTAGTCACTGACCGAGGCTAAAATTTTGATTTTGGACCAAGTGAACATGTTAGTTATTCAGAAAATAAGATTGAATAAAAATTTATAATTTGGTCTGAGTACAAAAGCGATGCATACCAAGTTTTCCTACAAGCATTTTTCATGAATCCCTTAGGACTGAGAGATTTCTAACAAGAACCAAGATTTTGTTTTTTGTTTTTCACCCCGTCACAAACCCACTCTGCAAAGACGAAAATGCCAGATGTATCCACAAGCATTGCACTCCATAGATTACTTGCTAGACGCTCATTTAAACGGTGAGATGTGAGAGACGCTGTCTCGGAGACGCATAATGACAAGTAAGGCGGAGCAGGTGCCGGGGGCAGGCCACGTGGCCTGTGCCGTGGCAGGGAGAGGGGAGGATAATTCTCAACCCTGAAGAGAAGGGCTCTGCTTTACGGATGATTCAAATCACATGAAATTACTGATATTTGACCATTTTTGAGCTACAAAAAAAAGTGTTTTATAAGCAGTATTCTTTATTGCTCTGTTGTGGCTGTTATCTCAAAACAACACACAATTCTCCCTGCCAGCCTTGGCCTTGTAGACACACACAATGCTCCCCACTCCAATCTTGGGCTCTGCAAAGAGCGTAAAGGACCCTAATTCCCCCCCCGAACCCGCCCCCTTGGAGTATGGTTCTTGGGGTCTGCTCATCTCCATTTGCCTGGGTTCTCCATAGCATTCTCCCAGTCATCTTGCCTCCTGTTACAGTGGGACCCCCCGCCACCTGGGTAGGTCACTTGTTTTCTGCCTCCTGTGTTCCCCCAGACCAGGATGGGGAGGGGCTGCCGAGGTCTGGCCGCTGCTGACCCTGCCCCTCCTTTTGGCCTCAGGGTCAACCAGAGAGAGAGGTGGCCACAGGAGCTTTGTTGATCTGCTTTCACAGATAAGGAAACCGAGGCCTCGCATGAATGTGACAAATGCCTGGGGAACAGGAGTCTTGACTTCATGCCTTCTGTTATTCTTTTATACTTAGTATACATTATGAGACAAACGGGAACTTGCTAACGTTAAGAAATGTCAGAGGGGCGTGGTGGCGCAGAACTGTAGTCCCAGCTACCCGGGAGGCCGAGGTGGACGGAGCCCACGAGTGCAGCCTGGACAACATAGCAAGACCCCATCTCTTAGAAAATTAAGAGATGCCCATGAAGGTTGATTTGGGGAATTCATGGCTAAGCTCCATGGCACTGCCCCACTGGTCTGGCTGCAGGACAAAGGACAGATGTCAGAGAGAACAGATAGGCCCAAACTCTGCAGCTGCATCCAGCACGGAGAAAGACTTGAGAGGTCTGTAGTGGGTTGGCCTTCCAACCAATAAATTAGCACCAGGGACCAACTAATGAAACGAGGGGGATGAACAGGAACTGCACTATCCAAACTGGGAGGCACTGGGCACATATGGATCAGATTTCATCTCAGTTCAATTTAAAATTGGGTCTCTCCGTTGCAGTTGCCATACTTCAAGGGCGCATCAATTACATACATGTAGCTATGACAATTACCATTTCATCAACACGGAGAGTTCTAGGGACAGTGCTAAGCTCAAATGACCCCCAGGTCCTGAGGATAACACTATTAACTGTTGCAAGGTAGGCAGCGCCCACTTCACAGACTGAGGAAGCTGATGATGAGATGACCGACCAGCTTTGTCTAAATCACAGCAGAAGCAGGGCGTGGATTTGAATCCAGATTCCACCGACGGTCCAACTGAGGCTCTCTGCAGGCCACCATGCCACCACCTCTTCCCCGTGCCCCTAGCTGAATGCAGTTCCGTTTCTCCACCAAACAGGGGGAGAGGTCATCATTGAAAAATGAGACGGGGCAGGGAAATGGTTGTGGCTGAGTCTCAAAATAATTCTGCCACTGCCAAAAGGAATCGCTCTGATCTCATCTGCGCTGGTAAAAATGTTTTCCTCCTAACGTATTTGTTTCAGAAATAAGCCTTTAATTTGAATGCTTTTGGAGCCAACATTTCTGTCTGCTGAAAATATTTATTTCTATTGTTTGGCAGGAATCAATTTGTTAGGGCACCAGCCATTCTGGCAAAGGCTCCGTTCCCCTTCGCGAGGAGAACGCTGGCGGGGAAGCCATCTGCGGGCTGTGGCTCACTCCCTGTCGGGGCTTCCCAGCCACTAACATCTGCCCGGGCAGACACAGGCTGCTGGGGAGCAAAACAAACCACCCAGTGTGTGTGTGTGTGCCTGGGACAGATATGCTTTGGGGGTCCCTGGGAACACACAGCTGGGCCTGGTGGGCCACTGGCTGCTTACGACTTGCAAAATTAAAACAGATTTTGCGGTCAGGCACGGTGGCTCACGCCTGTAATCCCAGCACTTTAGGAGGCTGAGGCGGGTGGATCACCTGAGGACAGGAGTTCAAGACCAGCCTGGCCAACATGGCAAAACCCCATCTCTACTAAAAATACAAAAAAAAGGAGCCGAGCATGGTGGTGGAAGTCTGTAATACCGGCTACTCGGGGGGGCTGAGGCAGAATTGCTAGAACTCTGGGAGGCAGAGGCTGCAGTGAGCCAAGATCACACCACTGCACTCTAGTCTGCACGGCAGAGTGAGACTCCGTCTCAAAAACAAACAAACAAAACCAGATTTTGCTTAATTATTTTGCAAGCAGAGGAAGGCTGCTGACCCAATATTGGGTGATTTTTTTGTATAGCCCTGTTTCTTATGGAGCTGGGCTCCCCACCGCTGCGCCCCCCACCCCCACTCCACCCAGCGGCATTACTGGGGCCTAGGAAGCAACAGGGGCATTTGGGGCAGACAAGTTCCATCCTGGATTCAGCAGCTTCTCATGGGAATTTGAACAAGTCACCAAGACTTCCTGAGCCTCGATTTTCCCATCAGTAAAATATATACCACCTACCTTACCTCCCAGGGTCGTTGGAAAACTATATAAACAGAACAAGAAACATTCTTCTAAGTTAAAAAAGTTCCAGAGAGATGGTTGTTATCATTGTTATATTCTTCAGCTATTAAGTATCCTGCAACTTCCACACATAAGCTCCTTTTCTTGTACGCTCTGGGGCTGGGGTGGGAGGTGGTGCCTGAGAGACAGATCATGCAAGTTAAAAGCTATCACAGTTATAGGTGAAGTGCTAATAACTTCATTTTGAAACTGTCAGGTTTTTTTTGTTTGTTTGGTTTTTTTTGCTTCTTAATCACAGCTGTGGCTTGCACTAGACCTCTACCTGTGGCTGCATTCCCTTCTCACACTTTAATTAGCAAATAAAAATTCCAGAAAGCTCTCAAAATGTTTCTGCCTGGATTTTACAAGGAAAAGTTAAGAGATGCCAGTTGGCTCCTGGGAAAAAAAACCAAATGAGTAAGAGGCATCTATCAACAAGGCAGAGCGAGTTCATCCGCAGAGCTTATGCCAGGCCAAGAAACACCATCTCGGAGCCAGCTTTGATTTTATTTTTGCAGTTAATTTTCAAGATTTTCGGTGCCGCGTTCAGCGAGCGAGGTTTACAACGTCCCACCATTGGCTAAGAGCTGCTGCCAGCCAGATGGCCCCGCAGAACGACGCTCGTATGGCAGGGAGCAGGCGTCACAAGCGATTCCTTCGCTGCCTCCTGGCACCGGTACCGCTGGCTGCCACCAGGAAACCTGGGTTCTGGGCACCAACAGGTTACACTACATGACGGCTCCTGGTGCCAAGAGCGGAGATGCGGTTTTAAGCTCCTTTTAAAGGGGCCGTGTCAATCCTCAGTGAGTTTCACTTCTAGCTCTGCTGGACCTGAGTGACACCAGGGGAGGGAAGGGGCTGCTTTGTGGGCTTCGTGGAGGTGCTGCTGCCCATCTCCCCATTTTGGAAACTGGAACAGCGACTCCAGCTCTCAGCATCACCCCATCCTGTCCAGGGGCCTTTCTACAAGATAGCTGGGGGGCTCTTGAGATTCCATAAAGCTACCTAAAGAGCTATTGCTAACTATCTACACTCGCACTGAAGGATGAGGATACACAATTAACAAGCACAACCACAGCTCCTGCCGCTACGTGATGGGGTCCTGGCATGAATTCCCATCCAGTGTCCTCAGCCGGGGCAGCTCCCCACACTCTCCAAGTTCTGACCCTGCTCGGGGACCCCCTCTTCATCCTAGGTCTCTGCGCCGGGCCCTTGGAGGCAGGAAATTCATGCCAATTACAAAGCATTCCCCATCTCCCTGTGACTCCTCCAAGTTCAAGTTCTCATCACCAGGTTTTCTCGAACTCTAGATGTCAGTTCTTAAGTATACAGACATCAAGCTCAGCAAAATGACATCACCTGTTTTGGTCCAGGAAGGACATATCTCTATACCTCATGTCCTCTGTAGGCTGGGCCTCCTGTGACTTATTTTTTTATTTTTTTGAGACAGAATTGCCCAGGCTGGAGTGCAGCAGCACTATCTTGGCTCACCACAACCTCTGCCTCCTGGGTTCAAGCGATTCTCCTGCCTCAGCCTCCCGAGTAGCTGGGATTACAGGAGCGCATCAGGAGCACATCTGAGTAATTACGGGCTTGGCATCACCACATCTGAGTAATTTTTTTGTATTTTTAGTAGAGACGGGTTTCACCATGTTGACCAGGCTGATCTCAAACTCCTGATCTCAAGTGATCCACCCGCCTCGGCCTCCCAAAGTGCTGGGATTACAGACGTCCATCACACCAGGCCTCCTGTAACTTCTTGAGGGTTAGCTGGCGGAGAGAGGCTTGTGATCTGGTTTGAAGGGCAAAAGCCTGCCTGGTAATGTGGGATTTACAAGGACCCACTCCACCCCATCACCATCTTATCGCCACCAGCCGGGGCCTGAACCCCGGGGCACCACCCATGCAGCAACAGGAAGCAACTTCAACCAGCAGCCTTGCTGACGCTCTCCAGCTACTTCCCTGCCCACAGGGTTCCATCACAGACAAGGAGCCACAGGAGCCAAGCACGTGCAGCCGCCAGTGGACGGGGCTCTGGGATGCTGCACCCCCGTGCACCGAGGCCTTCCACGCCACTCAGTATGCTATTCTTCCAAGCCAGTGCAAATACAAAGGCAATTAGCCAGGTGTGGTGGTTCACGCCTGTTATTCCAGCACTTTGGGAGGCCAAGCCAGGCAGATCACCTGAGGTCAGGAGTTCGAGACCAGCCTGACCAACATGGCGAAACCCCGTCTGTACTAAAAATACAAAAATTAGGTGAGTGTGGTGATGCGTGCCTGTAATCCCAGCTACTCAGGAGGCTGCGGCAGGAGAATCACTTGAACCCAGGCGGCAGAGGTTGCTGTGAGTCGAGATCACACCACTGCACTCCAGCACAGGCGACAGAGCGAGACTCTGTCTCCAAAACAAAGACACAGAAAGAAACAAGAATGGTCTCTAAAGGAATCCTGAAGCAGCTT